>NC_091824.1:1052500-2302500 GCF_038994185.2 Dermacentor albipictus
CAAGATGGAGCACAACCGTTTATCATCGCTACCACCCCTGCCCAAGATTACGCACATGACTGGCAGCACTACAACGACACCTGGGCGTCATCGCACCGTGGACTATCGACGTCACCCGCAGCTATAAAGAGCCCACCTTGGTCACGACAGTTCAGTGGGCACGTCGGCTGGCCTCCTGTCAACATGAGGCTAAATCCGTTCCTGTTCTTCATGCAGGTTAGTAACGAAGTTTGTACTGTGAAATCGGACAACCCGTGCTTTTTCCAGCTGACGTGCCCACACTGTGTTTGCATTCTTTGTCTGAATGTTCGAAATGTACTATCGCTACTGATAAGTGGGGACGTGGAACCGAATCCTGGTCCCACGGTAGACCAACAACTCGCTGAGTTACTTAAAGGGCAAAAAAGCATCCAAAACAGACTCGACGAAATTGAATCCAAGCTTAATATTGTTGAGGCAGCCACATTAGCTATCACAGAAGTTAAAACTGAGGTGCTTAGGCTAGAAGGGACTATTCGAACTATGGAAAGTAAGCTGATAGAACTAGAAGACCGATCCAGGAAAAATAACGTTATTGTGTTCGGTGTAAAAGAGGAAGATGATGAAACGACAGATGATTTGACTGAAAAAGTGATTAACGGCGTTTTTAGCGAGACCCTAAAAGTGACTGTTTCTTCGGTCGAACGGATTCACAGGATAGGCCGCAAGCAACTCAACAAACGCCGTCCCGTGATAATAAAACTGACGGACCACCGTGAAAAGATGGCCATTTTGAAGAATTGTCGCAAGTTGAAAGGGAAAGAGGTCTCGATTTCGGAAGATTTCTCAGCCCCAACCAGACTGAAACGTCAAAAACTCTGGCAGAGCACCTCAGAATTAAGAAAAACAGGCGGAAAAACCCAGTTGGTCTACGACAAAATTAAAGTTAATGACGAACTGTTCGAATGGGATGCTACAGAAAATAAAAGGGTTCCTGTCAGAAAGCCTGACGTCAGTAAGAAGCAATGAACTGAAACTGGCAATAAACAACCATTTTGTTGCCTGAACCTTAATGCTCGTAGCATTATGAATAAGTCCGAAGAAATAGAAAGTATCATTCTGACGTACAAGCCACATCTAATAATAATAACCGAGACTTGGCTGCACAGTGAAATCAGCGACGATGAGGTAACGCCACCGGGCTATCAAATTCACCGCACGGATAGGGATTCCCGAGGCGGTGGTGTCGCAATTATCTTCCAAGATACGCTACACGTGGAGAAGCTTCCTGGCGTACCTGGAATCGAGAACGTAATCTTAAAGGTCTTTCTCGATGACCTTAGTCTCGTAGTAGCAGGATTTTACAGGCCGCCTAACTCAGGTAATTCCTTTTTCGAGAAACTTAATGAGTTTTTATGCGCTAGCAAAAGTTATTCTTGGAATTTGATTCTAGGTGGTGATTTTAACGTACCATCCATAAACTGGAACAGTAAATTCCCAGACCCCTTATGCAGCTCTGCCGAGCCTTTCGTTGATATTATTCTTTTCCATGACCTAACACAACTAGTTACCGAGCCAACTCGGATACAAGGGGAAACCATGTCTATTTTAGATCTTTTTCTTGTCAGCAATAGCATCCTTAATCGCAACCCGACAACGTATGTTCTCGACGGTATATCCGATCATAAGATGGTAAGCCTATATGTAGATTTCAATTGTATAAAGAAAATCAAGAAACAGGCATCTATGGTACCGATTTTTGCGCGTTCTGATGATGTGAGTATATTGGACCAGCTTGACATCTCGTTTTCACAATTCCTTGTCCACTCTGAGTCTGGGGAAATTTCCGTTGATGACTTGTGGCTTTTCTTCAAAAACCTTGTTTTAAGGTGCATAAAAGATTTCGTACCATTCCGAGTGAAGTGTGTGCAACGCTCAAACCCATGGATGACGAAAGACATTGTACGCTTGGGACGAAAGACGAAAAAGATCCGAAAGAAACTTCGTCGTAGTCCCTCCGAAGATACCGCGCAAAAACTTTCCGACATGCGCAGACAGTTAAAACACGCTATCAAAAATGCTAAGTTACATTATGACAGTGTAACTATGAAAAACTTTCTTCTTTCGTCCCCGGCAAAATTTTGGCGTCATTTCAAACAAAAAAAGAGTACAATATCGAATCTATGTATTGATGGTAGACCTGTTACGGATCCATTTGCCATTGCGAGTTCATTCAATGATTACTTCTGTTCAGTGTTCACGAAAGATGACGGCAATCAGCCACACTTTACACTACCTCACGAATGCCCCGCTATAGGTGACATAACAATCACTGAGGAAGGCGTTCTTTCGCTTCTTTTGAAAATGGACAGCAAAAAATCCCCTGGAATAGACGGCATACCCAATGCCTTCCTCATTAGGTATGCCGAATGGTGCTCGAAATATTTAACCATAATATTTAAAGAATCCTTACGGCGAGCGGAACTTCCACATGACTGGAAGTATGGAAGAATCGTCCCCGTTCCTAAATCACAAAATCCATCACATATTGCGATATACCGGCCGATCTCCATTTTATGCACATGTGTGAAGACACTTGAACATGTCATTTTTAAACATATATCGGAGTTTCTTGAAAATAACAACCTGATCGATTCCAGACAGCATGGTTTTCGTAAGAACCTGTCAACGGTAACACAACTACTCGAAACCGTTCATGATTTTGCTTCATCATTGGATAGGCAAAGCCAGGTAGACATTATATTCTTAGATTTCGAGAAAGCCTTTGATCGCGTGTCCCATCCTAAACTGCTAATCAAAATGAAAGCAATATTCAAGAACACTACATTATTATCCTGGATAGAAGCACATCTTTCATTGCGACAGCAGAGTGTTTCCATCGACAGCATTAGTTCCAGTCCGGCCTCAGTTTTGTCAGGCATACCGCAGGGATCCATCCTGGGACCACTGTTCTTTTTAATTTTTATTAATGATATTACTCAAGACATACCAGTGAAAACTAAGTTGTTTGCTGACGATTGTATATTGTATAACGTAATTCAGCATCCGAATGACCAGGCTCTTCTAAATTCATCTCTATCTAAAATAGATCATTGGTGTTCTGAGTGGCAAATGAAGGTAAATGACAAGAAAACCGTATCGATGACAATAACAAGAAAACGGATTCCCCTACACTACCAATATTCCATAAATGGCCGCAGTCTTTCTTCAGTAGAGAGTTATAAATACTTGGGTGTCATGATCACGCCTGATCTCAGGTGGAACACGCATATCAACTACATACAAAAAAAGGCCATGCAGAAACTTGGGTATCTGAAACGTTCCCTACGTCAGTCGACAGAAGAAATAAAGTTACTGGCTTATAAAACATTTATTAGGCCGATTCTTGAATATGCTTCCGTCTTATGGGACCCATTTACTGAATTAAACATAAATAAACTCGAAAGTGTTCAAAGGAAATCAATAAGATTCGTCTATAATTCATATAGCTGGCACACATCGCCGACTCAGCTGCTAGAAAAAGCTAATTTAGAAACACTTCAACTAAGACGCCATCGTGATAGGTTGAAATATATGTATTTAATATATCATGATAATTTGCGTATCAATAAGGAATTGTACATTGAACAGGTGACTCGTCGTTCCACACGAGCAAATCACTCGAAAAAGACAAAGAATTCGCCTGCAGAACCGATTGCTTCAGTAATTCATTTTTTCCTCGAACTATTCGAGAATGGAACCGTCTCAGTGCACACATTGTCGAGAAACCCACCATGCAGTCATTCTTAAGTGCTTTATAATTCCATCAGCCTTCAATTTTCAGCAACACTTATCTCGTGACATATGCTATGGTTCTCCCGCAAAATGCTTCGATAAGTGATGCATTACAGCAGTTTGTCATATCGAGCGACGCGCATGTGCAGCTTGAATTGTCCATGTTCTGATTTCTTCTTTCCTTGTCAAGCACTCTGTCAATATATCATTGTACAATTTTTATATCTGTAGCACGGGTTTGTATGCAAGCGACGTGCAAACTATTGGTCTTTCGCTACTTTTCAGTGCGTAGTGCGAGTATTGTCTAATGCGTACTTGTCTTGTTATTTTTGATCATTTTTTTTCATATGTACTGTCCACTCCTGCCTACGGCCTTCTCTGAAGGCTGGCAGTATTTCTCAAATAAAATAAAATAAATAATATAGATAAGAAACAAAAGCGGTCCATGAACCGATCCCTGCGGAACGCCTGAAGAAACGTGACTAAAAGCAGAGCAGCACTGATTCGCGACAACAAACTGTGAACGATGTGTAAGAAAAAATTGAATCCATTTTAACAAATCAGTGTCTAAATTTAGTTGATTTAGTTTATGAAGCAGTAATCTATGTGAGACCTTTTTCAAACGCTTTTGAAAAATCTAAGAATAAGCACACGGCATGAGATGATCGATCTAAGATTTGGTGGAACTGAGGTGAAACAGCGCGAAAAAGACGAGGACACAAGGACACAAATACCACAGACAAGCACTGACTGCCAACTGGAAGTTTATTTGAAAATCACCGGACATTATACCTTCATGAGCATAGGCATGCGCACATCATTCGCAAAAAACATCTGCAAATCATCATTTTAATCTTTCTGCCAAAAAAGTTATTTCTTTTCCCGACAAGGCAAGAGAGGGAGTGCTTACACATTTATCGCCTTCCTTTCTTATATGAAAGGCCTCTACTATTTCCCTTTCCTTCTTACTCCCGCGCATTGTGTTGTCGTCTCCCTTACGTCCTTGTTTGCTGGCGCTAAATATGCTTTCGAAGGAGAAGCGGCAATAAATTACAACCGAAAAGCAACAGCCGAATCTTTCCAAGGCAACGACGAGGTTATACTTGTTGAAAAAAAAGAGCTTGAAAGAGACCCAAGGGGAAAAGCAGCTGGTGCTAACAAATTTAAACTGGAAGAAAGCGGAAGAGAAAATTCCTAAGCGTACAGCCACAGGGCTAGACGAGGTTCCCATTAGGCTGATAAATGAACTAGGACCAAAAAGTAAGGAAGCTCTGGTGAAAGCAGTGGAAAGAACTTTGAAAGATAGACGAATACCAGACAGCTGGCGACAAAGTAGAATGAATTTGATTTATAAAGGAAAGGGGGAGAAAGACAGAATTCACTCGTATAGGCCGTTGACCGTTACATCGGTAATATTACAGGCTAGCAATGCAGGCAATCAAATTAAAGCTTCAAGCACGGACAGAGAATAATGGCATTTTGGGAGAGCTTCAGAATGGTTTCAGAATAGGTAGGCGTTTGGATGACAACTTGTTTGTTCTTAGTGTATTGAAATATCAAAAGCAGAAAGCAGACCGTTGTATGTGGCCTTTTTAGACATTACAGGAGCCTACGACAACATGGACCGCAACATATTGTGGGATATCCTGGAAGGGAAAGGCTTAGGTAACGATTGCATACAGCTTTTGAGAGAGATTTACCTAGAAAATACCGTTTGCGTTGAATGGGAAGGGATGAGGAGCGAGGAGAAAGTTCATATCAACAAGGGACTGAGGCAGGGTTGCCCTTTATCCCCGCTGCTGTTTATGATGTACATGGTGAGGATGGAGAGGGAGCTAGAAGGAAGTAATATCGGGTATAATCTCTCATACAAACAGGCGGGTACAGTAATAGAGCAGCAACTCCCAGGTTTATTTTATGCGGATGACATTGTGTTGCTAGCTAACAAGCAAAGTGATTTGCAACGTCTGGCTAATATCTGTTGACAGGAAGGCGACGATTTAGGCTTGAAGTTTAGTGTTAGAAAATCAGGTGTTATGGTATTCAATGAAAACAGTGGACAATGGAGATACAGGGCCAAGAAATACCTCGGGTAACAGAATATAAATACCTTGGTATATGGATAAACGAAGGCAATGGATATATGGAAACACAGGAAAAAACCATAACAGTAAAGGGGAAGAGAAATGCAGCCATAATGAAGCACAGAGCGCTATGGGGATACAATAGGTACGAGGTCCTCCGAGGTATGTGGAAAGGTGTAATGGTTCCAGGACTTACTTTTGGAAATGCGGTTGTTTGCTATAAATCAGGGGTACAATCAAGACTCGACGGGAACCAAAGGTCAGTGGGTCGCCTCGCATTGGGCGCTCACGGGAAGACTACAAATGAAGTTGTGCAGGGTGATATGGGCTGGACTAGTTTTGAAGTGAGGGAAGCTTGCAGTAAAATTGAGTATGAAGAACGGCTGAGGAATATGGAAGAAAGTAAATGGGCTGGGAGAGTGTTCAGGTATCTGTACAGGAAAAACATTGATTCACAGTGGAGGAAAAGAACTAGGAAGCTTACCAACAAGTATGCGGCCTGTAGGGTGGACAACACAACAACAAAGGTGAAGCGGAAAGTCAGAGAAGCTGAATTAATCTCATGGGTGGCGGCAATGGAAAAGAAACCTGCCATGAGTAACTACTTAAGAGGAAAAAACGAAATCAGGAAAGAAACCATTTATGATAACACGCACCTTAGAACACGCACCTATAAAGCGAGATATAAGAAGGAAGAAGAAGCATGTGCTTGCTGTGGTAAAGCTAGGGAAACTACGGAGCAGGTTTTATTAGTATGTGAAGACGTCTACCCAGCGGTCGATTTAGGCACCACTGGCCTCTTTGAAGCCCTTGGGTTCAGAGGGAGCAGTGGTAAAGCAAACATGTCCGCAATAGACATTAGTAAGAGGCGACTGGAGGATTGTTGGAAGAAAAGTAGGGAAACGACAAAAGACGGAGACGTACAAAAGCACAGTTCGCAATAGGGGATCAGAAAATTTGGGCGTGGTAGTTCATAGTGCTTTTTTTTTCGTTGTTTAACCAAGGTAGAATATTAGGCAGTATAGTAGCAAGAGCTTGGTGGCGCAACACACCGCCCCGTTCCCAAGGGGACGCTCATAACATCCATCCATCCGGTCAACGTCAGATGAACATTGCCCCCGAGTGCTCCGTGATCGCTGCGCATGCGTGAGCTGAGAGAAGGTGAGAAAGGAAACAGCTCTTTTTCGCAGGATGTGACGTCACATTCTTGCTTGTTTTTACTTTTTTGAAAGAGGTACTCTCGAACGTAGATTAGCCATTGCCGTCGTGTCGGCTGCAAGACGTTCTGCGCGCGCTTGGCGCGCTTTTGTGCGTGTCGAGAGCGTATAACGTGCGCGATATTCGTGCGAGCGCAGTTTGACTTGAGCAATCGTGGCTTGGACTCCGTGACATTTGCTTTCGTCATATGCGAGTTAGGGGCTTGCCGACAGGTAAACCGCCGCTGTACTTAGGTGAATACCTTGTTTTTCGTGGTCCTGAAATAAATAGCGCGTCGCTGCGATGGCGACTTCAATCGAGTGCGGTAATTGCTGCGCATTACGGGCGATTTAATTGCACAATACGTGCTGCATTATCGGTGCAGATAGAGAAAACTTATCCTGTGAGCCTTACTTCCGTTAGTCAGTCGGTTAGATGTTTCGCTCTTATCCAGTGCATATTTCTTGATATCCACTAACGATCTGCTTCAAATATCGATGAAGTGTATTAATTGATCGTGCAGATTTTTTTTTTATTCACACAACTGGCGATGGGCAGCAGCGTTACGGCCGTGAGTTTTCCTTTCGAGCAAACCTTTTCAAATTGAACTTCCGAAGAAGTATTTCTAAAGTTTCCCTACCAACTTAGCATTGTAACCGACGCTTCTCGGAAGTATGAGTGGTATTTGCCCCTGCAACACTGCCATGAGTTCAAGTTCAAATTGTGCCCACCGACTGTCTATCCATGTGCCAATAGAAAGCAAAGAACTCATTTCTCAATTGTCGCAACATTTCTTTTTCATTCCATCTTCAAGAAATTTGTTTACTTCTTTTCCTGGTCATTGTGGACTTGCACACATTGAAGTTTTGGATAGTTTGGCAAAAGCATTGCACAGTGGGCCTGTAGGGCTTTTTTTTGTATTTAGCGCATTGCCCTTCTGACTGGACAAATTAAGTAACTGCATTACAAATATTTCACTTCCTTCGAATATCTGTTCCATGTGCCTCATAACGGTACACGGTTGAATTTGGCACATGCACCTTCATATTCATTAAAACTTCTTTCTGGGCGAGTTGGTGCATACTTGACGTAAAAACTGTTTACAGCGCGAACACATGCAACCACAAAGTATAAGGGACAGGACACAAGCGCTGACTGTCAACTAACTTTTATTAAAGGAACGGTACCTTATATAAGGGGAAGGCAGAAGTGAAGGGGGAAGGGAGCGATACAATCGGGGAAAATGACGATGCGCATCGATGAACGAACGTGCCAGCAGTCAACGCATTCAGGCGCGAAGAAACAAGAAAACGAAAAAACTATACAAACACTAGCAAAAGGCGAGGGATACTAAGATACAATGAAATCAGTAAGCAGCCGCTTCCAAAAAATGAAGAGACAGGGTTTGTTGCTCTACCAAAGGGAATGTACAATGAAAAAGCGCAAGTGGCAATCAATAAGAATTTTGAGCCTATTAAGAAGAGTGCCGTTAGGGTCAAGACCAAGTTTATTAACTTCTGCAGGGAATTAAATCTTGACAAACTTGCGAGGGATATTGCTAATAGCAGATGGTAGTAGCCTAAACGCATTTTTTAAAGCCAAGACCCACAAACCAGATATTCCATTCCGGACTATCGTTAGTGAAGAAGGTTCGTGGCAAATAAACGTTAGTCGGTTTCTGCAAAAGCATCTCAAAACACTTGCTTTGGATTATCCGTTCCTAACAAAGAAATCTACGGATGTCGCGCTGTTTCTTGAGAGCACAGACAACATTGGCTTTGGTTTTTCCGTAGACGTACAAGACTTAATTGTTTTATTCTGTGCCTCAAGATCAGCTTTTGTTGGCTGTTAGAAAATGCGTAGAAGCAAACGGCGAAGTGTCATTCCGGAATTCAACAGGCTTGTCAGTAGATAATTTTATATCGTTATTGCAGTTTTACCTCAAATCTACTTTTATTGTTTGACAACCTGCATTTTTTGCAGCGCAACGGTATCTGCATTGGATCCTGCGTGGCTCCAATTCTTCGCGATATTTTTTTAGCAAAAGTAGATAGATTTTTAGATAGGTCTTTCGGGGGGGGGGGGGTCGTTTTAAAGGTTTTTAGATACGTAGATGACTTTTTAGTGCTTTTAAAAAAGCAGACGGCCTTCACCTACCTCTCTACAGTAGGTGAAGTGAAACGCATTTGGCAAGCATGCACTTGGGCTAAATTTTACCCACGAACTACCTGACGCAAATGTCTTACAGTTTTTAGACCTGAGACTAACCTTTGATGAAGAGCACGTTTGCTGGGGCTACTTCCCTCGCGCAAAAAAGGACTTGCTGCCATATGATTCAGCGCATTCCAAAACTGTAAAAAGAGATATAGCGTCGCACTGTTTGGAATCGTCGCTTCAGAAGTCGTGCCCACACCTGATGCAGACAAGTTTTGAGAATCAGGCCAGCCGACTTGTGGCGGCGGAGTTCCCCCATTCGGTCTTGATTGCGGTATGCCCACGCATCTGCAACTCTAAAAAAAATAAAAAATAAAGAGGTTGCCAGCTAAAACATGAGAAGCCGTTCATCAAGTGTTCCACAGGAGTGGTCTACGCCATTCCCTTGAAGTGTGGAAAGGCTTATGTCGGCCAAAACCGGCCGCTGCATTAATTAACGCTTGGGGGAACATGCCCGAAATTTAAGCAACTTAAAGGACAAGTACGCACATTTGGTCGCGCACGTAATTAGATGCACAGGATGCGAGGCTCGTTTGGGAGAGACGAAGATTCTCGGCAAGAGTGCCGACGCGACGGCGCGCGTCAGTTTGGAAGCGTTCCACATACACAAATATGGCAGCAAGTGCGTAAGCACCCCTTCTGTATCGCTTTTTGCGGCAGAGCTTCATTTTTTGGAAGCGGCTGCTTACTGATTTCATTGTATCTTAGTATCCCTCGCCTTTTGCTAGTGTTTGTCTAGTTTTTTCGTTTTCTTGTTTCTTCGCGCCTGAATGCATTGACTGCTGGCACGTTCGTTCATCGATGCGCATCGTCATTTTTCCCGATTGTATCGCTCCCTTCCCCCTTCACTTCTGCCTTTCCCCTTATATAAGGTACCCGTCTTCCGTTAATAAAAGTTAGTTGACAGTCAGCGCTTGTGTCCTGTCCCTTATACTTTGTGGTTGCATGTGTTCGCGCTGTAAGCAGTTTTTATGGCACCTTCATATGACCAAGTGTAGGTTTGTATTGCAATGGAAATAAGAACATGAGTGCTTCAATTGTTTTCATCACATTGCTGATGCCTTCAATGTGTGAAAATGGCTTGTAACAATATTGCTGTGTTTCATGTGAGGATAAGGAATAGAATAACTTTCTTCTTTTATGCTGAAAGTATTCACCCCTTTTGCGTGTTGGGCTTCAAATCTTGTAGAAAATGGTGTGAGCAGCCTGGGGTGTGCCTGAAGAGTAATGCTAGTTTGTGCATGATCATATTGTTGCTGCTGGGAAGATGACATCTTAGGCACATTTTTTTCATACAATTAACACAAATGTT
Organism: Dermacentor albipictus; assembly: GCF_038994185.2. Taxonomy (NCBI): domain Eukaryota; kingdom Metazoa; phylum Arthropoda; class Arachnida; order Ixodida; family Ixodidae; genus Dermacentor; species Dermacentor albipictus. The sequence continues at coordinate 1,063,082 of NC_091824.1, forward strand.
TCCATCTTTCCCCTTGTGGCTCAATCGTAGTAGACCTGTTCGTTTTTCAGTTACTTTGTTGTTTATTTTTGTTACATATCAGTGTTATGTACTATCAGGTTAGTGGGAATATAAAGCTATTTGATGTTGTATTCTTGGGGAATCCTAGCCGATCTCTCGTCATGGGTATGTGCCATATGTCACAGGCAACAGTCATTCTAGTCTCTCTTCTTGTGGTAAAAGTATCCCAAAGCCTATTTTGTATACTTGCAGATGAGTTGAGGTTTACACATCAATGCCAGCTCACAAAGCATCTAATACGGCAATCAGCCAGCCACCTCCGCAGATGGAGAATTCTGCAGTTTCCAATCACACAGTTTCTGTTGTACTTGGCAGAGATGTTGATTGTACACAGAGGGAATATATTGTAGGACAATAAAAATAACTTGTCATGACAAGGGCAATATATGGTAGAAATTATAATAGGCTATGACCAGCATTAGCGCAAGCCCTGCGGTATCTAAAAAATGAGTAAAGTGCTGGTTTTCATATGATATAGCTGCTGTGTGCATTAAGCTCAAAACTCCCTTCTTGGCGACATAACCCAGGAATGCCCACTCCAAACACTCTTGCACATGCACTTTGACAGCATCTGCTTTGACCTACCTAATTGCATATCAGTAAAGATGCGTCTAGTTCACTTAAAACTGACAATGCTGCATTCGAATGGAACCAAACTGTTCTCGAAAAGTTCTTGAAACCAGTCAAGCAGGTTTTTGAGAACTTTTAATCTGGCAAAATGACAAAATGGAAGTTATTTGAAATAAGTGATGCAATGCTGATGAGGTTTGGGCATGCATTTCAACGTGCTTCGCTTTCATTATCTCTAATCATAGTGAACCTGCCAAATTAGCAAGGATCTTGAATGAATTCTTCGCTAGGCCCAATTATTTTGTTGCTGCCCTATATTGTCTCTATAGGAAGAGTGCACAACAGAAATCTTGTGGCTTCCTGTTATCATAACTCTCTATAACTTCCTTAGATGTAGGGCCATATGGTATTCACCAATAAATACTTCCACAGGATTTAGATGATGCCTTTAGAGATGTGTCCCTCATGCTTACATGTAAAGGAGCACTGACATTTAACTTTTGTACTGAATTTTTTTATATTAATCTGGTACCAAATGGCAGCTTTTATGACCACACCATGCCACTGAAAGCTGTGTGTGCTTTGAGCGATTCTTTATGTGTGCTAAGACTTGCTTCACTAAATAAATTTTCTTATGACTCTTCTCAAACATCTAAATTAAAATTAATTTAATTCTAGTGTTCGATAAGTCTCAACCATGATACGATTACGAGGCATGCCATAGTTGCGGACTCCGGCTTAACTTTAATCGCCTGAGGTTTTTAACATGCACCCACTCCACAGTGTGCACCAAGACAGAAAGACCAATGTTGTGCTGCATAGTGGTCCTAACATGCTCAGTTTTCAATGACCTAATAATGGCATGGCTTACTGATGAACAACTGCAGCATGCATCATTTGTTTGTGACCTACCATGCAATGTTGTCACCAGATTATGGGGCCACACTGCCTTTGGCACATGTTTAAATGTTGGCATTAAGGATATATTTGTTGCGCATAGAAGGAATTTGAAGTTTTGTAGTGTAGTTAACTGAATGACAGCTACACACGCATAAGAAAAAAATTGTGCCAGGACTACTTAAACTCTGCAGTGTTTGAGTTTGACCAATTCTTGCGATTTTGCACATTTCGGATGACTGCAGGTCATTCATTACAGTTATACCAGCTTTTGTACTTTTTAGACATGCTGTTTGCCCGGTTTTATACAGTGATCATAGATAGCCACACCACACCATGTTGGTAGAAGAATTCAGAATTTTAGTGAAATGGGGTTGCTCCATGTTGAGGTGCACCAGCAGGTCATAGTAAATGGAAGCCAGAAGCAGCAGCATTTTAAGGTATTGTGCCGCACCATGTAAAGTCAAATTATTGTGCTCCCCTCCACTCTCGCTGGCAAAACCTGCTGGTGAAGCATTGTGAGCAAGCTTTCGAGGTACACTGCGCTCTTTCCAAAACAGCGTCCGAGGCAGCCATCTATTTTGCCTACAGGACGAAAATTCCCTGGCCAGGAGTGCATCGAACATACGGAAATAGCTGTCAATTGTGCTGCTGAACTTCTAGAGATCTATAGTTTTGACCTCAGGTTGCAGAACACAGCAATGCTATAGCAAGCAGTGTGGTGAAAGCTGTTTCACGGCTCTACCACGGCATAGCCAGCACTGCATGCATATACTATACACAAGCATGAGGTTTTAGCAGCAATACTTAACAGTAAATTGTATTTGTACAACTTCACTCTGTTTTTAACACTGCCAGGCTTTAAAATACATGAGAAGAGGTCACTGTCTTTCATTTGATGTGTTTATACAAAGAAAGTGTGTGCATGGAAGGGGTTAAGGCTCCTTTGTCAAGCCAAAATGCTTCCTGGCATGATAAAGTGAAGCCTTGTGCATTTAAGTCTGCAGTTGCTCAATGCACTTTCAAAAGCACAATCAGCACAGAGAGCACAGGAAAACACACAAGCAATGGTTCAGCAATTTATTTGAAACAAATGCAACTTTGTTTTACAGAAAGACCACATTCCAAAAAAGCAACCACATGCTATGCAGACAATACAGCCAACTTATGTTAATTGTACAGATGTTAACACGCCCTTCCGTTATATGTGGAAATGTTTCGAGTCTCAAAGTGTGCCCCTACTTTGTAGCTTGTCCTTGGAACAATGGATGATTCAAACAAATGCTAAATTTAGCACCATTGCCACACTGATAGAAGAAAACTACATATTAAAATGGCAACTTCTTGGAGAACAGAAAAGGGTGTATAGTAAACTTCGAATAATCTGACTCCGGTTAATTTAATTTTTTCAGTTATTTCGAACCTGGCCGACGCCCATGCATTTCTATGGGATTAAACATTCATCATTTCGATCCTAAAACTGGCATTCGCCGGATAATGCGAACTTGACCAGACCCCAATAATGACCCCTTTTAGTGGCAGCGCATGTCTCAGTAGAGCTTAAGGGACAGTGAATGCGTTAAACAAATGCCATCTCCTCTCTGAAATGCCTATTTTTGACCCACCCGAAAAAGATTTTCAAGCAGTAACGGTAGCTGACAATGTCCAATTGTGGTACTTATCCGATTCTAACAAACACTTTTTGTTTTCGAAGGACATTGAGACGAAAATTGCCTAGCTGTGCAATCGATTGCGAAACTAAAACCGTGGTTGTAGCATTCATATGCTTTACCACATATCATGGCTGTAATACGGCGAAGCTGGCTTTAGAAAATCAGCTGCCATTCTAAAAAAATGAGGCACGCGTAGGTTTCTACTTTGGTATAGAGTTAAGTCATTTCTACTTTAGTTTTATACTGTGGACAAATAGAAATTTGATGCACGTTCGTTTCAGAGGCGTGTTACTCAAGCACATATTGCCAAATGAATCAACGGTGCTTCAGCAGGTTTTTGCATCTTAATTCGACCCGTCAGTCTCATGACAGTGGAATTAATGGAAGTTGATTGTATAAATTGCGTGACGAAGCACCAAGAAAGTCACCTTGCTCAGGTAGTGAAAAAAGCATGGAAAAAGTGCCTCACACAACATCCACCGATGTTCTGTTGCAGATGCAAAAGCTGCCTCCCTTATCTGAAACAGAAAGAGGAGTCATCAAGGCATTCCACATCCATCTTATTCAGTCTTTACAGTGTTGCTACATCACCATTTGCTTAGCCTCCTATGCCAAAAAAAAATTGTCGAGAATAAAATGACCTAATTCCCATGTTTTTCACCATCCAAGCAGTGTTTACTGTCAATTATTAGTGCTTTCTGTAACCTCACCTGTAAATACTGTATGTTGACCTATATGTTAACACTGAGCTATACGATAAGCTTAGTGAAAGTTAAAAAAGAATACTGGATGTTCCTTTCTGTTTTTTTAGACATAAGAAGGGGTGCTTAAAAGTGAGCCACATTTGCAGAATGCTTGAATAAACAGCAACTACCCTGGTCATGCGCTAATTGGGGCCATGCTGTCCCTGCAAACTTCTTAATCTCATCCGCCCACCTAACTTTCTGCTGCGCCCTGCTACGCTTCCCATCTCTTGGAATCCAGTCCATAACCCTTAATGACCATCGGTTATCTTCCCTCCTTATTACATGCCCTACCCATGCCGATTTTTCTTGATTTCAAGTAAGATATCATTAACTCGCGTTTGTTCCCTCACCCAATCTGCTCTCATCTTATCCCCTTTACGTTACACCCATCATTCTTCTTTCCATAGCTCGATGTGTCGTCCTCAGTTTAAGTAGAACCCTTTTTGTAAGCCTCCAGGTTTCTGCCCCGTAGGTGAGTACTGGTAAGACACACCAGTTATACACTTTTCTCTTCAGGGATAATGGCAACCTGCTGTTCATGATCTGAGAATGCCTGTCAAGCGCACCCCAGCCCATTCTTATTCTTCTGATTATTTCCGTCTCATGATCCGGACTTGCGGTCACTGCCTGCCCTAAGTAGATGTATTCCCTTACCACTTCCAGTGCCTCGCAACCTATCGTAAACTGCTGTTCTCTTCCGAGACTGTTAAAAATTACTTTAGTTTTCTGCAGATTAATTTTCATACCTACCATTCTGCTTTGCCTCTCCGGGTCAGTGAGCATGCATTGCAATTGGTCCCCTGAGTTACTAAGCAAGGGAATATCATCAGCGAATCGCAAGTAACTAAGGTATTCTCCATTAACTCTTATCCCCAATTCTTCCCAATCCAGGTCTCTGAATACCTCCTGTAAACACGCTATAAATAGCATTGGAGAGATCATATCTCCCGGCCTGACGCCTTTCTTTATTGGGATTTTGTTGCTCTCTTTATGGAGTACTATGGTGGCTGTGGAGCCGCTGTAGATATCTCAGTATTTTTACGGACGGCTCGTCTACACCCTGATTTCGTAATGCCTGCATGACTGCTGAGGTTTAGACTGAATCAAACGCTTTCTCGTAATCAATCAAAGCTATGTATAAGGGGTGGTACTGAAATTAGATCTTTCGTCTCCTGCGATAGCTTACTGGTATCCTGTCTAACGAAGTTACAACCAACTTCTATTGCACGCTCCTTAATGATGACCATAAGATTTTCGTTCATTCTTTCAACACTAAGGTTCTCTTCCCGAGTTAAAGCCCTATACCTCTTCTGCAGCTTGATCCAAAATTCCTAAATTTTCCCTCTTACCGCTAACTCATTGATCGGCTTCTTATGTACCAGTTTTTTCCATTCCCTCCTCAAGTCTAGGCTAATTCGAGATCTTACCATCCTATGGTCACTGCAGCGCACCTTACCGAGCACGTACACATCTTGTATGATGCCAGGGTTAGCACAGGGTATGAGGTCTATTTCATTTTTAGACTCGCCATTAGGGCTCCTCCACGTCCACTTTCGGTTATCCCGCTTGCGGAAGAAGGTATTCACTTTCTGCAAATTATTCCGTTCTGCAAACTCTACTAATAACTCTCCCCTACTATTCCTAGAACCTTTGCCATATTCCCCCACTGGCTTTTCTCCAGCCTGCTTCGTGCCTACCCTGGCATTGAAGTCACCCATCAGTGTAGTGTATTTTGTTTTGACTTTACCTATCGCCAATTCCACGTCTTCATAGAAGCTTTCGACTTTCTGGTTATCATGACTAGATGTAGGGGCGTAGACCTGTGTGACCTTCAATTTGTACCTCTTATTAAGTTTCACAGCAAGACCTGCCACACTCTCGTTAATGCTATACAATTCCTGTATGTTACCAGCTATATCCTTATTAAACAGGAATCCGACTCCTAGTTCTCGTCTCTCTGCTAAGCCCTGGTGGCACAGCATGTGCCCGCTTTTTTAGCTCTGTATGTGCTTCATGTGTCCTCCCAACCTCACTGAGCTCTATTATATCCCATTTAATGCCCGCTAATTCCTGCAATAGCACTGTTAGACTCTCTTCACTAGAAAACGTTCTAGCATTAAACATTGCCAGGTTCAGATTCCAATGGGGGCCTGTCCAGATCCAGAGATTCTTAGCACGCTCTGCTGCATCACAGGTCTGACCGCCGTAATGGTCAGTTGCTTTGTAGCTGCTGGGGACTGAGGGCCAGGGTTTGATTGTTCTGTTCATATAGAAGGTTGTGGCCAAGTACTGCACCAAGGTGGCCAATCCTGCTCCGGTGAGGGAGTGCATTACCGGTTCTGGTCACCGGGGTCAGGCCACCAGGCCTGTTTATACAGCTGTATCAACATGTGGATTTTTTTTTTATGCAATGGAAAATTGCGTGTCACCAGGATTTGAACCACAGTCCTTTTGCACATGAGGCAGATGCTCTACCTCTACGCTATCGCATCGGGGCGCAAGTAGTAAGTAATTATACAGAAAGCGTTTTATTTACTGTAATTGGAGCAGATTAGTTCGACCACTCAAGGAGTGGGAATAGTTCAACTTTCAGAACTCCGACAAAAGGACTGGAATCACATAAACCACAACTCTGAAGAAATGAAGTGGGAATAGAATGGAGCGCTCCCACTCTGCAATTCTGCGCCATGCCGATATATCCTGTTCTTGGGCAATGCCAGCGCAGCTCTAGAACCACAAAGACGACCGCACTACCATGGTGAAACACATCGAAGGCCCGTCAGCTGCTGCATGAGTATGTGCTGCCAACGAGCAATCCTGCACAACACATACACACACACACATATATATAGACACACACACGCAGTGCACGGACTGGTACCCTAGGTAGGGGCTAGGACTCGAAAAAACTAGTGTTATCCACAAATGTGACGAGTACCAGGCCGCCGAACTCCTTGCCCTGTGCACGTTGCTGTCTATCTTCATGAGCCTAGATCCTGATGCAACCACTGGTGCCACGCTGCTATTTTCAAAGGCCACCACTAGGTGAAGCGCCAGGGACCGCCCAGGCCAGGGGACATCGGCTTGGTCCGATACACAAACGACAGTACCCTTCGAATTGACGGGACTACGAATTGGATTAGTAAATTCTTAACAGGTACCAATTTGTAACTACTAATTAACTTTCTTCTCCGCGATCACTAGTAAGATCTGGTGTGCCACAAAGCTCTGTATTGGGACCAATTTTATTCCACCACAAACATGGCTCCACGCAATAGTTTTGCCATTTGTTGGGCGTGTTGGTAAATTGAAAGCATATTTAGCGCTAGCAAACAAGGCATTGTGTTGTCGTCTCCCTTACGTCCTTGTTTGCTGGCGCTAAATATGCAATAGTTTTGTTTGAAAACATATGTGAATGTATATGCTTGTATTGGACAGTGAGAATACTTAAGAGTCAGTAAGCAATGTCAAATACATGCAATCTGGCTTACAAAACAAAAGGAACTGGTCACTATTTAGTAATAGTTTTCCTTTGTGTGGAACAACTTCACCCTTGAAATGTTCCTCATTTTACAAAGGTTTATACAGTGAAATATAGAAATATTTGGATGTATTTGAGTTATCACCTGGCCCAAGGAACTTCTAGTGGCAGCCTGTCTCGATCTCGCAATGGCTGGCACTGCCCAATATACAGCATGCCTGACTGCTGCAGTGGTCAAGTGCTCTGCAGCTGTAGGAAACCGAGGGATAAGGGTTGATTGCACAATTTATGGCATTTCCAAATTTTTAACTTAGTACCATCTCTATACTATGTCGACACTATGCCACTAGACCATTGCTGTGCTGCAGTCATCATAATATTAATTACTCATCGTATACACAAGCTACACAACTGCTTAGGCAAAATTTTAAACTGCGCGAGGAAGACAGGACGTGAACTGAAACATAGACACACACAAAGCACAGGCTTCCAACTGGTTTTATTTTGTGAAAGCAAAGAATATATAAGGTACTTCAATATAGCAAAACAAGGAGCAATTGCAAATATTTTGTGCACATGGTATTGACGAAAAATATCAAGGTCATGTATGCATTAAGAGTGCAGGAGAGTCTTAATGTGCCCATCTAAGACTTTAATTCTTTCCTTGAGAATCTCCTCTTGCAATGCAGGAGCTGTGACAGCAAAAGCTGCCTGCCTTATGAGGAACATAATAAATTCCTTTCGAAGGCAAACTCAAGACAAGAAAGAGAAGTCATCAAGGCATTCCACATCGCTAAAAGGTGTGACAACTAAGTTAGCTCACCTTCTTGATCCCAATCAAGGAAAGAAATAGAATTCTTAGATGGGCACATTGGGACTCTACTGCGCTCTTAATGCACAGGTGGCCTTCCTATTTTTTGTCACTACCGCGTGCACAATTTCTTTGCGAACGTTCTTTGTTTTGCTATTTTGAAGAACCTTATAAACTCTCTGCCTTCACCAAACAAAGCCAGTTGGAAGTCTACACTTTGTGCATGCATCTATGTTTTTGTTCATGTCCTGTCTTCCTCGCAGAGTTTAAAATTTTGCTGAAGCTACGAGCTGACTAGCCCAAAACATGCCTTACTTCAGTGTACAGCTGGGCTTGTTGGTAAAGCTACACAATGCAGCTCAAGTGTGTGTCTGCTCTTCCGTGTTCTCATGATGTGGCTCAGCCTTGAGTGCATGTGTAGTTTCAATACTGGCTACAGTATTTTAATGACTAATATAATTTCTATCTTCAACTTCCAGCCAGACAGAGTACCTCATACTACATTCTGAACATTGCTGCAGTGTAGCAGGATTTCTGTCTAATGCATTGGCCTCTACCACCAAATGCCTGAGAAATAAAAAAAAAATTATGTAGATTCCAAGCACAGTGGGGATTCATGTTACAGGAGGCATACTGCAGGTAAATGGCTACATAGTGTTGGTTCAGGTTCTTCCAAACGTTGCAGTGTTGACCAATGTGTTTGTGTATGGTGAGTGATTGCATATATGACACAAGCTTTGTGAGGAGAGTACGAATGCAAAGGCATGGTTTCTTTGCCTCTTTCCTAACGCTTTGTGGCGGTTGCTGTTTTGACGAGTGGAAAACTTGGCTTATGCAGTATGCGCAAATGGGTTTGAGACTTTTAAGACCAATTTCTTTGAGGCAAAGTTTAGCATGGAGCCAGTTTTGTCACAAGGAAGTTATTCCTACTCACACATGCCTGTTTTGTTTTTGTTTTTTTTTTTTCATTTAATTTCAGGTCCACCTAAACTATTGCCGTCATGACAGCCGTCACATATAATATGGTAGCATCAATCTTTGTATTAGTCATTCTAGTATTGAAATCTGAAAGTTTGCAGCAGTGTAAAAGGACAGGAGGACAAGAGGAGAGAGGAGAAGAGAGGTTGCAGTGTAACAGAAATAGGCAAGCACTAATTGAGCGACAAGACCACTGGACACAGGAAAAGCAGATTTAGCTGAAACACAGCAGCCTGTAAGGAAGAGACGGGACATAATTCTTTGTGAAGCTTAGTCTGCATCACAGTTTTATATACCATCGGAGATCATGAACATGCCAGAGGCAAAGCATACTGTTACGGGGATGTTGGGAGTATAGAAAGACTGTATTTACAATATATATTGTCACGTGGTAGTGACGGTTGAGAAGGCAGCAAAACTATGATTAACGAAACGAGTGTTTTATTGGGCGAACTTGTGCCCTCAAAAGAGGCTACACTCAAAGAAGGATGGTAGTGGCGAACACGGTCAGTGGTCGTCGAAAATCTGATGAGCGGGTCAAGCGCGTCGGCTTTTATACATCTGTCGTCGAATGTTCCAGAGCAGTCACTGGGACCTGCGTGCCTTCCACAATGTTCCACATTGATCGCGTCGCGCATACATGCAATCAGATAACACAAGTTGCGGTGAAAGACAGTGGACAGAACCATCGCTAACATTCCAGAAACTTCTTTTACATGCAGGCACGTCCTGTGCTGGGCGATAACATTTGTTAGGTGGCGAGAAGTGGTCACCCAATAAAGATAAAGTACACGTGTCAATATACAAGATGAGGCAGAGTAGTTAAGATGGCTGACCACCAACAGCTAGCACGCAGCAGCCAGCGTGCTGTGGTCTTCTTCCTCTCTTTTTTCATCCTTCCGTAACAGGACCCCCGGGTGGTGAAGCTCTGTCTCGGCTCATGGTAGGCAAAGAATCGCGAGCGAAGTATGGCTTCAGCCGCGAAACATGCACGACGTCAACAGGCGTCAGACTTGAGGATGCATCAAACTGAAGTGGTGAAATCTCGTAATTTACTTCGTTAACTTGACTTAGGACTTCATAAGGCCCTGTGTAGTGAGGGAGACGCTTCTGGGAGAGGCCAACCCGACGACATGGTGACCAAAGGAGCATCCAAGCACCTGGTGCAAACTTAACATCGTGATGGCATCAGTCATAACTCTTTTGGTATATGCTGCGGGGCTAATAAACGAGATCGGGCGACTTGACATGCCCTGTGAGCGCGATCGATGACTTCATGAGCATGGTCAGTTGCAACACATGGCACAGAAGGGATTATGATGTCAAAGGGCAAAGTAGGGTTGCAATCATACAAAAGATAAAAGAGTGAATATCCTGCAGTGTCACTTCGGGACAAGTTATACACAAACGGCACGTAGGCCACCGTGCTGTCCCAGTCGCGGTGATCGTTGGAGACCTACATCGACACCATCACTGTGATTGTTCGGTTGAGACATTCCATAAGACCATTTGTTTGTGGGTGGTAGGCGGTGGATAGCTTATGCTCAGTGGCACAAGAGCGGACGAGGTCGTCGACAACTAGAGACAAGAATGAGCAGCTGCAGTCTGTAATAACTGTCGAGGTGCACCATGGTGGAGAATGACGTCGGGGAGGAGAATATCGACGACGTCTGTTGCACAACTAGTCGGCAACGCCTTTGTTTTTGCATAGCGTGTCATGTAATCAGTAGCGATGGCAATCGACTTGTTAGCGCTAGTCGTCGTCGGAAAAGTGCCAGGTAAGTCAAGGCCTAAGCGAGAGAACGGTTCACAGGGAACTTCAACTGGATGGAGTCATCCGACAGGTGGTAGGGGAGGTTTCTTCCGGCACTGACACAATTCGCAAGTTGCGACATAACAGTGCACAAAGCAGTAGAGACCTGGCCAGAAGAACCGGCGTTGTACATGATCGTATGTATGCAAAACTTCAAGGTGTCCCACCATCGGTGCATCGTGAAGTTGTTCAAGAGCAGCAGATTGCAGATGATGAGGACGGCGAAGGAGCAACTCAGGGCCATCAGCATTCATATTGCGGTGGTAGAGGATGCCGTTGCGCGGCAAGAACATGCGGCATGTGCCGTCAGTGCTGTCGGAGTAATTGCACTCCGGCAATGATGGACTGTAAGGACTCGTCTCGTTGTTGTTCGGTGTGCATGTCAGTCATGTCAGTGAAAGCGATCACGCAGGTCACCGGATCATGCACAGAAGGATCAAGTGGATCCACGGGGTGACGAGAGGCAGTTAGTGTCCTTGTGGAGGCATCCAGTCTTGTAATTGACAATAAATGAAAATTCCTGGAGCCACAAAGCCCAGCCACCAAGCCGTCCTGTCGGGTCCCGGAGGGAAGACAGCCGGCAGAGTGCGTGTGGTCTGTAACAACTGAAAATGTACGGCCATACAAATATGACCGGAACTTCACGTCAGCCCAAACTAAAGCGAAGCACTCCCACTCGGTGATGGGGTAATTGCTCTCGGCAGGTGACAGCAGGCGGCTGGCGTAAGCTATCACACACTCCGTACCATTCTGTTGTTGATCGAGAACAGCGCTGATGCCATGGCCGCTTGCGCCAGTGTGGACTTCGGTCGGTGCAGATGGACCAAAGTGGGCAAGTATGGGACGGGTGGTCAGAAACCTGATGAGAGCGGCAAACGCATGAGCCTGCTCCGGGCCCCATGAGAATGGCGTGTTCTTCTTTTGGATCTGTCAAAGGCCGAGCAATGTTGGCAAGGTTTTTGATGAAACAATGAAAGTAAGAACACAGGCCCAAGAAGCAGCGCACGTCAGAAGCAGAATGTGGCACAGGGAAACTGCGTATGGCACGAACTTTTTCCGAATCTGGTTGGACACCGGATGCGTCAATGAGGTGCCCCAACATGGTAATCTGACGGCGCCCAAATTGACACTCCGTGGAGTTGGAGGCCAGCTTTTCAGAAGACTGGCTGGCAATGGCAGTGAGTCGGGTAAGGCAGCTGCCCAACATGGGAGAAAAAACAGCTTCGTCAAGGTAACAAAGACAAGTGGTCCATTTGTAACATCGCAGAAGAGAGTCCATCACAAGTTCAAATGTCGCAGGAGCATTGGATAGGCAAAAGGGCATGACTTTGAATTGATATAAGCCATCCAGTGTGATGAAGGCTGTCTTCTCCAACCATTTCATCAGCCGGAATCTGCCAGTAGCTGGATCGAAGATCGATGGACGATAAGTATTTAGCTCTGTGCAAGCAGTCCAAGGCGTCATCGATGCATGGTAGTGGTTAGACGTCTTCTCGCGTGATCTCATGTAAGTGGCAATAATCGACGAAAATATGCCAAGCACCATCTTTCTTTTTTCACACGGACGACAGGTGTAGGGCTGGCTGATGGCTCGATGACCCCTTTGCGGAGCGTTTTGCCCACCTCCGATTGGATGACTCGACGTTCAGCATGCGATGCACGATGGGACGCTGACAAATGTGATTTGTGTCTCCAGTGTTTATATGGTAGTGAACAACAGATGTTCAGCCTAAAGGCCTGTTGCCAAAATAAAAGATTCCACTGTACGATTCAAGCAGAAGACGTATGTCCCTGGCCTGTGCAGAGGTAAGGTTAAGTGCAGTCATTTTCACAAAGTCGTCCGTTAAGGAACCAGAGCTGGGTGCTGCGATTGGCACTAATAAAGCGCTCTCAGAATTCAGACTCTCAATATCAAATTCAGAAAAACTAGAAACGCTGTCCAAGAACATGCTGGCCGGAATCACTTGAGGGCACAGGCTGAAATTCAGAAGAGGTAAAACAATGTCATTATCAGTAACTGTGACTGGTTCAAAGCACATCGATGATGGGGCGAAGCACATATTCACCATCAGAAACCTATGGCTGGGCGGTCAAAGTGACATAAGTAACTGCTTCGGGTGACAGACGCACATCACGAAGCGAGCACAAGTGCGGTGGGGCGGTGCTTGGAGCATCGGCGAGTTGAGGCAGTTCTAACTGAAGAACGCTGGCCGTGCAGTCGTGGAGAGCAGAATGAGTGGATAAAAAGTCAAATCCTAGGATAACGTTGTGAGGGAAGATGTTGCTCACAGAAAAGAGAACAGAAGTAGGGCGGCCAGCTATACTTGCAGTACACATTCCAAGAACCAGCATTCCACCGTCAGCCATATGAAGCACTCGGGCAGCTGCTGGGGTGAGGACCTTCTTTAAACGACTATGCAGGCTAGCACTCATCACAGGTATGTGGGCTCCACTGTCAATGAGTGCTTGGTCAGCTATGCTGTCTATTTTAACGCCAATTACACTTCTCCTTGTGTGCATAGAGAGAGGATTTGCTGCAGCATTAGACAATGCAGCACCACCTCCGAGGGCTGCATTTCTTAGTTTTACGAACGGGTGCGGCCAAACGCCACAGGGGACGAAAGGCGACGTAGCTATGGCGAACGCGAAGATGGGCGACGTGTTTGCGGTGAACGAGACTGGTGTCCGTGCGGCGATGGTGAGCGACTGTACCACATGTTCCTAGCAGAGTTGGCGCTGTTAGATTCGGCGGTGGGCGAAACATTGCGGGCATTTTCATCAAAACGGCTCAGGTTGGTTGGCATGCGAAGTGTTAAGGGCCACGAGTTGTGACAGTATCAGGCGACATGACCAATGCGGCAGCAGCTGAAACATATCGGCTGGTCGTCCGCAGTTCTCCACTCAGTCGGGTTGCAATAACACGGAGAGAAGCGTCGGGGTGGAGCAAAAATAGTAGAAGGGCGTTTGTTAGCTCTGGGACTGGCAACAGCACAGACAGAACATAAACCAATGTTTTCAAGTTCCTGGTGAATGATGGCTTGTAAGAAGGGGACTGAAAATGTTGTAGCATCAGGGATAGGCGAGCAGAAATGCAGGCGCCATCGCATCCAGTTCACGTCAACGATTCGCACCACATCCTCCGACGGCGATGCATGCTGCTGTGTGGGTTGATCTTCACACGTTGGCGTTACAGCAGTAGTGGGAAGTCTGGCGAATGGTTGCAAGACGCATCGGCTTTTGGCATGCTGGAATTGTCGGCACTCTTTAAAGATAACATCAACTGTAGAGCAGCTTTTGCACATGAGCAGATTAAAGGCGTCGTCAGCAATCCTTAAGCACATGCCCGACCTTCTCAGCTTCTGTCATGTCGTGATCGGGTTTGCTTTACAACAAAGTGCCAGCATGTCTTGCATGTACAAGAAATAGGATTCCGTGGGGGACGTGGGGGATTGGGCACAGGAGGCCTGTTCCTGTTTTGCGTCAATTTTACGGCCGGCTGGTTTGCCAAGCAAATCTGTCAACTTCTCTTTGCATTGGTCCCAGCTGGTTAGCTCCTCTTCGTGGTTTTCATACCACATTTGCCGTGCCTCTTAGGTAGAACAACAGGTTAACTAGCACACGCGTGGGGTCCCATCTGTTGATTCCACTCACACGTTCGTACACAGCCACCCACCTTTCAACATCGGTGCCATTGGTCCCACAGAAAGTTCCAGGATCCTTGGGTTGCGCAACCACAACCTTGGCTGTGCCCGATGACAAGGTACAGCAAGATGCTACTTTACCCCCAGATGTCACCTCTTATGACATTTCAAGGCAGCGAGACTGAGACTGCACTGTATTCAGCGGCACTGACAACCATGATGTAGATGATTGACTTTCCCCCTATGTACAACACATCAGCAGAATAAGAACAAGGAAATGCCCCACACAGGTGCATGGCACTAAACTGGACACACTACCTGCTGTATGCAAGAGAGAATGAGGAAGAATGAGCTTCCCGTTACTCCTGAGCACCTACCTACAACTGCTTTTATGGGCACAGCATTGAAGCTGCAATTGCGGTAATGCCTAACACCACATGAAATACAAAGCACACATCGTCAACACAGAGAAACCAAAACAACTGCACACACTTCTCACCGAAATAGACGCAACACCTGCTTTGTTGCATCTGAGCTGAAACGGGTGACTCCCAAGCTCTGTGTCACATAACATCTGAAAAAATTAGCTGCTACGAGAGAACCAATTAGATTAATCTGGTGCGCTATGCATGCATCTTTAGCCTAATGGGTAAAGAATTGGGCTGCTGCACTAAGGACCCAGATTAACGACCCACCATCAGGCACATAACTAACTATTATTGAGCCTATCTGACTGGATGTACGAAGAAGCCAGGAGACAGCTCATGATAATGCTTTGCATAAGAGACAACGAAGCTGAACCCACGTTTTCTGCCTTGTGCTTGCAATGCTCCACCAAGTGAGCTTCAACGGCAGTTGTCCCAATGTCAATTTTCTTGGATAGCTGCGCATATGTACTAAGCATAGCCGTGGGAGTGCTAGGCAGCAGCACTCGCAGTTATGATGGCAGACGTGTAGTATCCTTTAAAACACCCACATTACAAAGCACATGATCTTAGAAGCTGACAACTGGCTAATAAACACTCGTTTTCTACCATGAGGCCCCAAGGCAGCCGAAATCAAAACATTTGTATCTTATGAGCGAGAAAAATTAGGGGAATCATGCAGCTCAATTTTTTGTTTATAACAAGCATGTGATGGCAACAGACAATGAAGCAACAGTGATATATATAGAAAAATGGGTTAGAGCTGACGACAATCATTGGCAGCTCACACTATAATGCTTTCTCTACAATTTATTGTCTCAAGAAATCTGGCAGCAAATCCTCTGGATTCTTCTTCTACTATGTCTTTTGCATCTGAAATTTTAAATGTGTGTAATACTTCATGGCAACTTAGAACACTTAAATGGTTAAGCATCTCCATACCTTAAATTTGTGGACCAGCTTTGTCACCTTTCTAGAACAATAACTCTCTGGTGTCATACATCACTCAAATCACTACTTATTAAACCTACCTTTAGATGAGCAGTACCTGCATTAGACGCAGCTGCGTACCCTTTTAGCAAATGGATATACATACCACGCTCAGACTGAGCAAACCAAACAAACCAACAGCAACCAGTACTTGTGTCCATTTGTCTTCAACGAGGCAGAGACAGGCCAGGTCTCGATAAACACAACAAATATAAGGTGCAGGCAGAGGAAATAAGCAGAAGCTGTAAAGACAGCAGCAAAGTGAAACAAATTAGACAAGTTTGCACACAGTCAGCGATCTGGGCCGAGGACAATGCACAACGTTACTGCCACGATTAGAAGCTGTTACGTTTCGCCTATGACGCGCGGTGTAGCCGGCGCGAATTCAACGGACGCCGGGGCTTCGTTCAAAGCGGCGGACATTTTGGCCCGTTCGGAGCGGCCGCGACGCATCCCCGCCGAGTGCGTCCCGGCATGTTTCAGTGCCACGTGTCTTCGTGTGTGCGTGTGTGTGTGTGTGCCCACGCTTGTCAAAGCGCGGCAGCTGGGGAGAGGAGCTCCCCCAGTGTGAAGCGAGGAGGTCTGACCGGCGCCGGCCCGGCTGATGCGTCACCTCCTTGTCTCTACATGTCTCAGTCCGTCCGTGCCTCGCTGTCACGTGGTGTCATCTCGTGACCTTCCTTCTTGCCCGCGACGCCAAGAGTATAAGAGCAGCTGCCCCCGGACGCCAGGAGAGAGGCTCCGATTTCTTCTGTTGAGTAACGTGCTCTCCCGTCTCTCCACTTCGGTCGACCTGACCGCCCGCTCTTTGCGATGCTAGAATAAACAAGTTGTTCTGTTAGCAGTCGACTCATGCTTTGCCGGGACCTTCGGATGCTTCCAGTGTGCCCCAGGCCGCCAGGCCAACGCTACCCTTGGGGCTTGCGACCCATTTGCAACAACGGGCGCCAGCGGTCCGATTGCAATAACGGGTGTCAGCACTGAGGTTCCAACAGCTGGTGGCAGCGCTGAGATTCCAATAACCGGTGCCATCGGTGAGGTTCAAATAAAGCAAATGCTCCTCATGCAACAAGAAAAAACACGTTTTAGCTGTAAACAGCACGACTGTGCGGAGTTGGTTGATATTCTAAAAACAGCACATACAACAATTAAAGCAGACACATTACTTGTGTCATCTGTCTTCTTGCTGTTTTTACAATATCGGTCACGGTTGCAAAGCTACGCACCTGATCTATGAACGAAAGCAACGGACGTGCATATAAAGCTTGGTGAGCCGATTCATACTAATATATATATATGTTTAATTTTGAAAGTTCCCGTAAAAGTTACAGTAGCAGCAGCAGTAAAGTGGTTTCGTTTACCCGCTCGCTCACAACGTACGCATTGCGTGATTTAACTCCACGGCTCGCAAAGGAGCTACTAAGGAGCTCCAAGTGAAGGAAATACGCTTTCGTTATTTCACTGCAACGAATGAAAGCCTCTGACGCCCATGCCGCGGTCAGCAGTGAGAAAGGTAATTAATTGCAGCAACGCGCTGCGTGGGTAAATAAGAAGGGCATAACGTAGTCATCCTATAGAGATGGAGAAAAATAGACTTAAGAACGCGACATCATAGGACGACATCCACGCTAGTTGAGTGCATGCATTTCTGGCGCGTGGAAGATGTCGCTGTTTTTTTTTTTGTTAATTCTTTTACATCGGTGCAACGCGTAGGAACTGCAGTGTTGAAGGCACGAACGAACAAATTATACTGCGATCACTGCGGGACCTGCGACAACCATTTCGTGTTCCTTCGAATTTCGAGATCACATCGACCACAGCTCGAATGCGCAACCGGTTTTTCACGTGTCAGCAAGAGAACGGGTAATCGCACGGTAACTCTGAACTTAGTGTCACACATTACTTCCCCCCTCTTCTTTGGCTTCTGGATTGGATTGGCGCGGCTCGCTACGTGCTTGCGCGCGCTTTTCCGAGCGCAAATTGGTGTGCGCCTGGTTTGTGCACTAGGCTGTTATGCGATCGCTTTTTCGAGCGCAGATTGATGTGAGCATAGAGTTTCATATTAGTATACCTAGAGGCAAATCTGGCGCTGCGATCGTTCAACCTACATGGGAATGATGGGAAGTACAGGCTTCGGATTGGCATTCTGTTGACTGGCGAACCAGTGTACAAGCATTTTTTTAAAAGTTTCGGTTTCGCTCCAAGTGCAATTGCTATAACCTGCAGCTGGACAGTGCAACGCAAAGCTCTCTGCGTTTGTTATGTTGCTCGGAGTGGCGATAGCGCGCTGGGCCAGCGACTGGGACGATGCTTGTGTCGCGGTGTGGCGTCGAAGCCGTGACGAGAAAGCGGCGGCATCGTAAACGTTGAAAGAACATGTTTTGAGCGTTTAGACCTCTGTTTGTTAAGTGTGTTAGGTTGGCACTGTAGCGTTACGTGCTTTATGAAACTTCAGAATAGAACAAAGAAGGCACTACTGATACAAGACATATACAATTGTACTTGTAGTGGCTTGACAATCAAATTTTATTGAGGGCTTCATTATGTGCTCGTTTATGTGCTCATTGAAATGCGTGTTTTAGGACTTAGAGAACACAAACTTACTTGTGGTAGGAAAGATAGCTGTTTCCTAGCTGTAGTCTAGTGTCGCACAATGGGTACCCGCAAAGCCATGCTGTAACGCTTCGGAAGCGGTACGCCAATATAAAATATGATGGAGCATACTCGTAGGAGGCCACTAGCGTCCTAGCTAGCACTGCAGCAGATGTGCTTAAAAGTACTTGAAGACGTTCAGCAATTGTGACAGCCGACGCAACCTTTCGCAAGAGCGAGAGAGTTCGCAAGTGCCTGTCGTCTGCGAGAAAAGTCTCGCGTTTGCAGCGAGCAGGCGTCGTAGCAGACGACACTTGTAGCATTCCTCTCAAGGGCGCAACGCTTTGTCACAATACAACATTTTTATTTCCAGAAGTACTTGATGAGTATTTTTATATAAGTACATGCACGGTTGTTTTGCTGTTGCAAAAATGAATAAATAACTATTCTTTGGCGTTAAATTGGGAACAGAATCACACAAGTATGCATACCCTGGTGTGTCCTGCTGACAAACGATAGTAAACCATGCTTCCATCTCAAAGTCATGCAAAGTTTATGTAGCGTGTTGTGCATTGTATAACATACTGCGGAAATTGAATTCGATTTTACGCGATAATATTTGAGTATAGCATTGTTTACTGCGCCAGAAGCAAACGCCACTAGTCTAAAGACCGAAGTCGATCCGAAGCCTGTACTTCCCGTCATTCCCATGTAGGTTGAGGCGACGCTCATGAGAACCGCCGTAGACACTAGCGCCACATTTCCCTCTAGGGTATTTTGAGAAACTCTATGGTATGCAACCTTGTGCGATTATGTTCTCAATTTAACGCCAAAGAATAATTATTTATTCATTTTTGCAACAGCAAAACAACCGTCCATGTACTTATAGAAAAATACTCATAAAGTATTTCTGGAAATAAAAATGTTGTATTGTGACACAAGCGTTGCGCCCTTGAGCGGAATGCTACAAGTGTCGTCTGCTACGACGCCTGCTCGCTGCAAACGCGAGACTTTTAACGCGATAGCGTTAAGGAGCTCGTGTCGCAGAAAAGCCGGTGTCGTCGGCGTCGGGTGTCGGCGTCCGCGGCGTTGACCGTGAGCGATAAATCACGGCAGGCACTTCATAAATAAAAAGCAACTTCCAAGATGCGCTGGGTGGGAATCGAACCAGGGTCTCCGGAGTGTGAGACAGAGACGCTACCACTCAGCCACGAGTTTGATGCTTCCAAGAGGTACAAACGCGCCTCTAGTGAATGCGGTGTTGCCTTCGAAACGAGCCGTGGAAAGTTATACTGCAGTGTATATCGGTAATTATGAACATGTAACTTACAGAAGTCGCAATTACACGAGTAGCGAAGTGCGTTTCCGCTGCATTTCTTCTGCGCTTTCCGCACACGCAGAGCCATCTTGCGGCAAACACAGAAGACCCCCTCCTCTCCATGTAGGGCGCTGCCTCGACAGATGGCGCGCCACGCGCGCATTGGAGCTGTGGAAGGACCGGTGTGAGGGGGTTCGTTGCCCGGACTCTCTCTCCCCTGACAACGCTTCGCCTTGCTCCCTCCGCAGAATCAAGCGGCCTTCCTTTCTTTAGATCACTATCTGTCTATCTCTCTGCCCGTGCCGATCAGGACGTTTGGCTGGCGTGCATCATTTCCCCCTCCGAGATACCGAGTTCTTTGGTTCGCTCCGCTTGCTCAGGCGCACGTTTCGTTGCTGCGCCGAACGCCGCGTTGCTCGACCATATGGCTCGACGCTCACCGCGTCCGATGCAGGGCGCCTCGTAAGTGATGGCTGCCCTGTAGCCCATTGTCTTACACCCCTTGGCGGGTCGACGGGAACGCTGTCGCGTTCCACTCTTGAAGGCGAAGCTTAAGCGTCCTCCAATTTTTCTCGCAGACGACAGGCACTTGCGAACTCTCTCGCTCTTTCGAAAGGTTGCGTCGGCTGTCACGGTTGCTGAACGTCTTCAAGTACTTTTAAGCACATCTGCTGCAGTGCTAGTTAGGACGCTAGTGGCCTCCCACGAGTATGCTTCATCATATTTTATATTGGCGTACCGCTTCCGAGGCGTTACAGTGTGGCTTTGCGGGTACCCATTGTGCGACACTAGACTACAGCTAGGAAGCAGCTGTCTTTTCTACCACAAGTAAGTTTGTGTTCTCAAAATCCTAAAACACGCATTTCAGTGAGCACATAAACGAGAACATAATGAAGCCCTCAATAAAATTTGATTGTCAAACTACTAGAAGTACAACTGTATATGTCTTGTATCAGTAGTGCCTTCTTTGTCCTATTCTGAAGTTTCATAAAGCACGCAACGCTACAGTGCCAACCTAACACACTTAACAAACAAAGGTCCAAACGCTCAAAACATGTTCTTTCAACGTTTACGATGCCGCCGTTTTCTAATCACGGCTTCGACGCCACACCGCGACACAAGCATCGTACCAGTCGCTGGCCCAGCGCGCTATCGCCACTCCGAGCAACATAACAAAGGCACAAAAGCTTTGCCTTGCACTGTCCCACTGCAGGTTATAGCAATTGCGCTTGGAGCGAAACCAAAACTGCCAAAAAAATACTTGTTGACTAGTTCGCCAGTCAATAGAATGCCAATCCGAAGCCTGTACTTCCCATCATTCCCATGATGGTTGAACGATCGCAGCGCCAGATTTGCCTCTAGGTATACTAATATGAAACTCTATGATGCATACGCTGGTATGTCCTGGTGACAAACCATAGTAAACCATACTTTCATCTCAAATTCATACAAAGTTTATGTAGCGTGTTGTACATTATATAACATACCGCAGAAATAGAATTAGATTTTACGCGATAATATTTGAGTATAGCTTTGTTTACTGCGCCAGAAGCAAACGCCACTACTCTAAAGACCGAAGTCAATCTGAAGCCTGTACTTCCCATCATTCCCATGTAGGTTGAGGCAACGCTCCTGAGAACCCCTTAGACACTAGCGCCACATTTACCTCTAGGGTATTTATTTAGAAACTCTATGAGTAAGAGGCGATTGGAGGATTGGTGGAAGAAAAGTAGGGAAACGACAAAAGACGGAGACGTACAAAAACACAGTTCGCAGTAGGGGATCAGAAAATTTGGACGTGTTAGCATACAGTTTCACACTACATTACCTAGAGGGAAATCTGGCGCTGCTGCGCTGTGGTATGCATGGGAATGCCGGTATGTTGTGGATTCGGATTGGCATCGTTCTCGTAAAGACAGGACGCCTTGAAGACGCGCTTGGCAAGTACCGTTCCGTCTGTCACAATGATTCGTTTTCTACTACAACAGCACATGAAAAGCTGTTTTAGCTTTATTATTACGCGAAAACATGTTTTGTTTAACTATGAGAACTTGTTATTGCGTGTACGACTACGTGTTACGTAAAAAGTATCAGCGGGCCTCTAATGTTGGAGGACAGACGACAAGGTTCGCGCTCGCTTTGAAACAGTTGGTCGTCTGTTCTTGCTTTTCTTCGCTTGGTCATGCATCGTGGGTGAGTAAAGATGTAATATGCGTGAATGGAAACATTTTATGAAGATTTTACTTTGAGAATGCGTTATTTGCGTAGCCATATCCACGTTTTAGACGAAGCCTCTTACAACACCAGCCAACACGAGCCTCGCAGACACATATACCGTCATTCCCATGACGGCACGGTGCCCCCTTAAGAAACTCCCATAGACGGTGGCGCCAGATTACCCTCTAGGTGTTATAGTGAGAAACTCTATGCGTGTTAGTACATAGTGTTTTTTTTTCTTTTTTCATTGGTTAACCTAGGTACAGATATCAGGCAGCATAGTAGCAAGAGCTTAGTGGCGCAACCCACCGCCCCGTTCCAATGGGGACGCTCATAACATCCATCCATTTATCCGGAAAGCAGCCAGTCGAATTGAGCGCCTCGCCAGCCTCGCGTCGGCTGCATCTCTAGAACCGAAGTGAAAGTGAGCCCGTTTCAGATATCCCGGGCTTTCTGCGAGCGTCAAAGAATACATATTTATCATGAAAACGATCTTACGTTAGACAACATCATTACTCCTGTGAAATTTTACGGGCCCAGTTCGCAGTGTATCGAGATTCAAACGCGTTTTGTCTGTGCACATTTCGTGAAGCGGCTCAGGGAGTTAAGGGCTAGTGAGCGGCTTCGAAATAATTTCGACCACTTCGGGTTCTTTAACGCGCACTGGCATCATACGGCACACGGGCGCCTTGCATTTCGCCTCCCTGAAAATGGGACCGTCGTCCTCTATAGATCAGCAAAGTCAATCACCTTAAGCGGGGGCTACATGGGGCGTTTTTCTCCTGCGATTATCGCGCGCCAAAAAATAAACGCGCTGGCGGGACGCCGGCCAGGCTACATGAGGCGTACGAGCGGCGAACGCCGCCGCAGTGTGGCCAGACAAGGCAAAAATGTTTTGGCTACCATTAAGTGAACGAACAATGCTTATATGTTGTTTGCTCGTGTTCTAATTAATAAATTATGCAATAAATACCCCACTAATATGTCTGTAGTTTGTCGTTAAACTCCACGCGTGATGCTTTCGCCGACGTAGCCATGGTGCTGACCAGCGCACGCGCGCGAAGTGTTCAAGGGACTGCAAGGAACGGCGAGACGGCTGGCCGCTCCCGCCGAAAACAGACGGAAGTGACTCCGACAGGCACTTCCGGTAGCGTCAGACGCGTGCGCGCCGCGTCAAAATCAAGCCGGTCCTGATCGGCGGCGGCGGGCGTTTTTCGCGACGCCGGGCGTCAAATCGGCGCCGTGAGGCGAAAATCGCCTCAAAAACGCTCCATGTATTCCGGGCTTTATGCGTGACGCACGCATAGTAGTCATTCACCATATTCAATCACCCTATGACGTAGTCACGCACAGTAGTCAATCACCCTATGCGTATCAGGTAATGTCTCCAGATTAAGAGACATTACCTGATAATTCGTCTCGACGTATGGGGCTTTTGCATCGCCCAGGGGGCGCTGCGAGAAAAGGTGCTAAAAAGCGCCCTCTGCGCAAAAATGGGTCGTACCAAGCTCGGTCATCTGCTTATTCGGAAAGCACGTTTACAATATGGACCCGCCACTTTCGGTTGAGTTGTTTGACGGCCTGCAGCGAATATCGGGCGCCAAAGATTTTTTCAGGGATGGTAGGCTGCGTAAAGGCAAGAAATTATGCAGTGCCGAATACGTGTACGCCGTTGAAGAATTAGGCGGAGAAGTTTTAGCACCGTGTCAATCGCAAGTGAAGCGAGTCGCGTACGAAGTGGAACTTCAGGTAAGGTTTGCACGCTAGCTGCTAGATTCAGGCACACAAACGCGAGGAAATGCTTGCTATAAATGAATCCACAGCAGCGATAAGCAGACATCATGTGTACGGAACTGCTCGAGCACACGACGGTACACGTCGCGATGTACGAACTGCTCCGGCGCACGATCGTACGCGCCGCGACGGCAGCGGTCTT
The DNA here is from genome assembly GCF_038994185.2 of Dermacentor albipictus. NCBI lineage: Eukaryota > Metazoa > Arthropoda > Arachnida > Ixodida > Ixodidae > Dermacentor > Dermacentor albipictus. Next base: position 1,087,230 of record NC_091824.1, read on the forward strand.
TCGACATGCCGCGAAACGGCGGGCGTCCTGCAATCTTTGTTGACTGCATGCCGCTAAACAAGTAGTTATGTCTGCATTGTAGTAGCGGCCATCTGTGGTGATAACTGATATGCAATGCAAATGAGCTCGCACGTACGTGCGAATCGCGCTGCACCGCGAGCTCGTGCACTGCTCGCTTGATGTAGCTTTTCATGACAGCGCTCGAACATCGATGTGCTGCAATCAATACTGCCTTGCTGCGCTGCCTCAACGTGCTGGCTTGAGATCAAGGATGAGCGCATTTATCTCTCTTAACCTGAGCTGCTCGTAGTGGAGTAGTGAATTGTCATCGAATGAGCCCGACCATTTGTGCTCATTTGCACACACCTGGTCACTTCACCACTTTGCATCGGTCGAATTGTTAATTGTCGCTGTGGCCGGGTCTCGAATCGTGAATTACCAGCCATGCCTGCTGCTATGTCGGTCTGCCGTCGGGACTGTAGGTGCGAAACACTGAACTTTAGAACGAATATAATCAAGCAAGCTTCAAGACAGGCGAAGCAGTCAGCATGGCGCGAAGTTTCGCTTACTCGATGGATCCGATCAGCGCGACGAACTGCAGCTATGCAGCGCGCCCGACGCTCCACTTCGTGAGGCCTTGAAGGAAAACGGTAGAATCTGATGTTGGGATGCAGGCCTTCTTGTTCATGGCAGCCCACGACGCAGAAGTAATGACGGTGACGCCTTTTCGAGGCTGGGCTAGGTCTCTCCTGATCGGCGTCACCGATTCCTTCTGCTCCTGGCATTACGTCGCACGGCACACGGAGAGTCCGTTTAAGTTAAACTATAGGCTGCGGCGAGCTCGCAGCGTGGTCTGCGTGGTCTGTGAGAAGTGACGAGCCTTTTCGCACTCGCAACAGGGCAGAAAAAAGTGCGAATCGACGCAAAACTCGGCCTAGAAACGTGCTTCGCCACAGCCAGGGCTCAATACGACCCAAGCTGGTATGACCCAGATGTCGTTTGCCGCGCCGCCACCAGGCGCCGCTATTATACCTCAAACTCCAGCGCAAGACCCCCATTTACAAGCCACTTTCTGTCTGCACTTGCACACCTGCAGCATGTCATTTTGACGCTCATATTAGCAATTTACTATGACTGCAGAGAGTGAAGCAACAGATCTGGTCATGAAAGGTCATGAAAGATCTGGTCATGAAAGTCAAGTCGATTATGTCACTGCTAAAGCATGCAAAATCCTGGGATTTCTTCGCCGAAATGCAAACACTTTTCCACAGTCATGTCGGGACATCTTGTACAAGACTTATGTGAGGTCAATTCTGGAATACGCGTGTACGGTTGGGGACCCGCATACTCGTAGAGATAAAGATAAGCTGGAGCGGGTGCAGAATATTGCCGCTCGCTTCGTATCTGGCATACGCGGGGCTCAATACAGTGCATCGCGTACGAAGGAAGCACTCAACTGGGAATTACTAGACACGCGCCGTAAGAAGTTGAGGCTGAAGTTTTTCCATGCTATTTATTATTCAGCTGTTCGGGTTGATCGCGAAAAGTTTGTGCTAGAGCCTTTTTATAGATCCAATCGTGTTGACCATGATTTTAAGGTCCGTGAATTTGCGACAAAAACTGAATTGTTTAGAATGTCTTTCTTTCCTAAAACCATTATAGGGAACGGAATAGACTGCCGGGTGATGTTGTGAGGGTTGAATCAAATGATGCTTTCTTTTTGATCTTAATTGTAGATTGTAGATGTGCATTGCTAAGGGCTTTGCCTTTTTTTCCGGTTTTTTTCGTTTTTCCTCTTTTGTTATCACATTTAACACTATACAGGAACAGTGGTGTCGTATGTATTTCTTCTTGTACCTCACCCCCCCCCCCCCCCCCACTGTAATGCCTTGGCGCTGTGGGTTCCTTAATAAATAAATAAATAAATAAATAAATAAATAAATCGTTTATTTACAAGTGAGGAAAAAAGTAGTGAAAACTTTACAACACACAAGGTTTCAGTGTTTTCCATTTCTTCTCACTGCCCTGCTGATTGACACCTTTAAAGGGCCCCTGAAACGGTTCGGACAAAAATTTTAGGCGCGTAGGGTACAGCTTAAGTAGAACATTCGCACCACAATTTAAGTGAAGCGTTACGTATTAATGGAGCTGCAAGCGATTAGAAGTTACCCTACTCCCTAGCTATGCTTTTCCTCCTCAACTCGCTCGCCGAGCGAGCGGCGCTATAAGCTCCGCCTTCACTGGTTCAGCGTCACGATGCGACGTCACATCGCTCACTTCCGGTTGTTTAGGAGCACGCCCCCTCCCGCGCGAGACCTCTCCGCTAGCCGCTTGGCCGTCGACCGAGAGCTATCGAAGCAGCGTGCGTTGCGAGCATTCTGTCGTAGCGCCGAACGTGTCCGGTACTCCGCCATTTGGCATACAAAGCTCTTGTATTGGCGGTAAGGCCTTGACGTTCTAATGACCTATTCCTGTTGGTGCTGCCGTGCCCTCGGCTTTGTTGCTTGCTACAGGTTTTCACATTGTGTCTGAGGAAATTATTATTGTTAGCCGGAGACATTGAATCGAACCCAGGCCCTGACATGACCCGAATTTTACAACAACTTAATGATATTGCAGTCGACATAAAAGATATGAAAGAGAACAGATTACTGAACATAGAGAACAAATTAGATGCCCTGTCCAGGCTTGAGAGCCGAGTAACGTCCTGCCAAGAACAGGTTAGTTGTATGAGTACAACGATTGAAAGGCTTGAAGCAAGGCTTGAGCATCTTGAAAATTATAGTAGGAGGTCAAATCTGATCATATATGGCATCCCAGAAACTGAAGAGGAAACAAATGAATCGCTTGAAGAAACCGTAAACAAAAATATTTTTCATGATATTTTAGGACTCGACCCTATCCCTATTGAGCGGATACATAGGTTAGGTAAACCGGCAATTGACAAAACACGTCCTGTAATCCTAAAGCTTTTAGACAGTAGGCATAAAACTGTGATACTCAAGAACGGAAAGAAACTAAAGGGAAAAGATTATTCAATTGGCGAAGACTTTTCAAAGAACGTTCGTGAACTAAGAAAGAAACTATGGGATAGCGCGAAGCCGAACCGAGATAAAAAAGAAAGGGTTTCCTTGGTGTTTGATAAGTTATATATCAATAATATTCCTTACGTTTGGGACTGCGAAAAAAATGATAAAGTGAGGGTTCAAAAAAACGACGGGATCGGCGCAAGTCGGCCCGTGACGCGAAGTTGTACGCAGTTGCGAAACCGCTCACCGATAAAGTGAGTGGTTCATTTACCTCAGCTTCTTTCTTCACTAAGACAGATAGCTTGTCTTGCCATAGTAACACGGGCCAATCTAGTATAAAAAGCTTGAGAATAGTTAACATTAACGCACGCAGCGTTGCAAACAAGAAAGACTCGCTTGAACTTAAACTGCTGGAGTTCGACCCACACATATCAGTCCTGACGGAAACTTGGTTACATGAGGACTTAGCAGATGACCTGGTATTTCCTCCTCATTATAAAGTTGTTCGCAAGGACAGGACCTCAAGGGGTGGTGGCGTAGCCATTCTCTTAAAAGACTCTGTAGAATGCGACCTTGTATATGATGTTCCTGACCTTGAATGCCTTTGCATAAAAATTTCTTGCTGGGGTCATTCTTTCATCCTGTATGGTTGCTACAGGCCACCAGATGCCGCACCCGACTATCTTATTAAGCTACAACATCACCTGTCTCATTTCCAAAATAAGAAAATACTGTTAATAGGTGACTTCAATCTGCCAGATGTGTGCTGGTACCGCTTACAAGGCGGTGCTAAGTCTGGGAGCAATGCAGACGTTCTGTTTGATGTCATGCTTACTCATGATTTAGCTCAAATTGTAAATCAACCTACTCGTGTACAAGGTTCATCTTCCTCTATACTAGACTTAGTTTTTGCTAGCCGTCAATATTCTATGCATACTGTATCGGTCGAAACAGGCATTTCAGACCATCACCTCGTAAGCGTATCGATAGATTTAGTTAAGTCCCCTTACCACAACAAAAAAGCCAGTCACGTACGTTGTTTCAAGGATTATTCTAGGGCTGATGATGCCGCAGTGATTGATCATATGGAAACTTGTTTATCGAGCTTCGATGATAATGACGATGTCTGCAAGCTGTGGGAGCGATTCGTCGAAATGTGTCAATATTGTCTAAATGCCTTTGTTCCGAATAAACGCAAAAAAGTTCACAAACGCACACCTTGGATGACGCGGAAGATTATTCAACTGAAGCGAAAACTAAAAAGATCTAAGAAAAAAAACCACCAGTTAAGTCAGATTGAAACGCTTAAAAATAATCTTGAACGTGCGGTTCGTGAGTCAAAAGACTTCTACTTTAACACAACATTACCCAGTTTTGTTAAAAATGACCCAAGTAAATTTTGGAACTTCCTGAGTGACAGCAAGAAACATATCTCAAAAATAACAGCGGAGGGAGATACTTTGACTGATCCGATTGACATTGCACGCCATTTTAATTATTTTTTTCACAGCGTATTCTCTGAAGAAGGTGTACAAACTGTACAAAGCGCATCAAATTTTCCTGTATCGGAGGTTGACTTTGTTAGCCTCCCTGGTGTATTTGCTTTGCTTTTAGAACTGAAACCTAAAACTTCTTCTGGTCCTGATAATTTACCCAATGTATTTTTGCGACGCTATGCCGAAATAATTGCGAAGTTTCTTTTTGTGTTGTTTAAAAAATCTCTGCTGTCATCAAAACTTCCGGTTGAATGGAAGACTGCTCGAGTTGTTCCCATCTTTAAAAAAGGTGACTGCACATTACTACAAAATTACCGTCCTATTTCTTTAACTTCCGCATGCTGTAAAATGCTCGAACATATTATTGCTAAACATATTAACAAATTTCTTGAAGAACACTCCATATTAAGCGACTTTCAGCATGGGTTTAGAAAGGGCTATTCTACAATAACACAATTAGTTACAATAGTACACACCTTTGCTAAAACACTGGATATGAATGGTCAAATAGACACCATATTTATGGATTTCAGCAAAGCATTTGATAAAGTTCACCACGAAAAACTGATTCAAAAACTAAAAAACATTAATCTTCCAGACATTTTAATATCGTGGATTCAAGATTACCTCACGAATAGAGTGCAATTTGTTTCAGTCGATGGGTGCAGCTCCAGTTGTCTCCCAGTCACCTCTGGGGTGCCCCAAGGAAGCGTCTTGGGGCCTTTGCTTTTTCAGATTTACATAAATGATATTGTTAATGTGGTTACTCCAGGAACTCATATTCGCTTGTTTGCTGATGATTGTGTCGTTTTCCGTCAAATTACGTGTACTAACGATCAAAACGAACTTGACCAGTGTCTTCGAAATGTTCTTGATTGGTGCAGCGAGTTTTCCATGGTTCTTAACACTGAAAAAACAGTTTCGATGCAAATAACACATAAAAAGAACCCAATTAACCACGTGTATACACTCGGATCATCAACACTAAAGCAGGTTAATAGCTACAAATATCTAGGTGTAACAATCACAAGCCGTCTTTCCTGGAACTCACATATAGATAACATATGCTCCTCTGCATTTAAAAAGCTGTGTTTTCTGAGGCATAAACTAAGAAATTCACCTTCTCACATAAAACTTCTAACGTATAACACTTACATCAGGCCAAAGCTCGAGTATGCTTCGGTTGTTTGGGACCCATTCACTAAACTTAACATAGATAAATTAGAAAGGGTTCAAAGAAAAGCTGTTAGGTTTATCTATTCCAAATTTAAAATCACCGACTCCCCCATGCACTGACCTCATGGCGGCTAACAATATTGAAACACTTGAAACGCGAAGAGGAAAATATCGCCTTGAATTTCTTTATTCTTTACTTAACCATAAGTTTGCTTTGGATCCTTCACAGTACATATCCCCTCTAACCACACGTTATACCCGACATCATCACATTCACTCATTGACACCGTATTTTGCGAAAACTGACTGTTTTAAATATTCCTTTTTTCCGCGGACAATATCCGATTGGAACCATGTTATGACATCTTAATAGTTTGCAATATTTGTCTCCTTATTTTTATGTATATTTCTTTTCATTGTGTTCTGTATCTTTTGAGTTTTAAGAATATATGCCTGTCCTGCTTGGACCCTGAAAAGGGTCTGCAGTATGTACTAAATAAAAAAAAAAATAAATAAATGTATAAATTCACAAATATACAAAAGAAAACATATTTGCGAATGCTTTGCGTTTGAATTGTGAAACTACAAGTGGAGGAGCGGTGCAAGAAATGTAAAGAACGCGCATAGGTGGCAGCTGCAATGCTAGATCGACGGAATAAATTTCCCTTTCCTAGCCTCCATAAGAGACTGGAAAAATTGTCTTAAAAAGATTCATAGGTTAATCTAGTTTTTTTAGTTGTTTACAGATAGCCTAGTGTCGTAGATGACATGAGAATTTACTGCTGTGTGCCGTAATGAAAGGCAGATGACCTGGTATAAGTATATTGTAAAAGCATTCACGAGTATAAGTCCTCCGCCCGATATGTGCAATAGATTGATCGATTCTGTTTCAAGGAAAGGTGAGCATACCTTGTTTTTATTGTCGTTGGTTGCCTAGCTCAGTAGAAAGCTTACAAAAAATAAAGCGATCCCAGTGCTATAAAACGTGCTGCACTGCAAGCCTTAAATCGTCTCACGGGACTCTTTTCAAACTGTAAAGCTAACTTTTCTGCGTGCTACGGCGGCAGCATAACGGTGGTGCTTAACATACGTACGCAGTGAAGCTGTGTGTGTAATTGACTCTTTGAACTCACGACGCATTCACGGACAACTTTTAAGAGTTAAAATGAGTGGTAATCGTTCTGTCGTCGAACATTACGGTGGTTTCAAGTTTATAAAGAGCGCAGAAGCGAATTTTGCAACGTGTAGAATAAAACTGTTGTGTACTTTGCGAACTCTATACACAATGTGATTTATAATAATCTGCTTGAAAAAGGCAATAGGAGCGGCTATTGAACGCTGTTTTAGAGAGCAGCGCCGGACTACACGCTCCGACATTTTTTAGGTTCGGGCAGTCAACTTTTGGAGCCAAGTGACCGATCAAAGCCTTGTGACATCACTGTCACTGCGTTAGCAAAAATCATCAACTAGGCAAGCAGTTCGTCACAACACAACAGCTGCCGTACGAATTACAACGCCGCACAGCCGCCCACCGCGTAGCAGACGAACAGGTTATAAAAGCGCCACCTACGGCCGTCGGTTGAACGAAAGTGGGCGCAAGCTGCTCCCATAGAAGCCGGATATCTGTGCAGGTCTGCAGTTCCAGTAGGTCGTGTTCACACCTGCCAGGGTTGCCAGTTCCGCTTAATATAAGCGAATGTGGGCTTCTTTTTTCACCGAGTCACTTGTAAATTTTTACAGTCGCTTGTCGCGTTTTTTTGGGCTTACTCGCGCTTTTCCTGCAAATATAGTTATTTTAATGCCCGTAGGCTTCCTCCCAACACTCATCTTTGGAATTCCATGAAATCATTCTCGCCCGAGAACATACTGAGCCAGGTAAAACTGCCCCTTCAGGATGTGCCTCTCCTCAAACTGTTCAAGGGTGATGTAGGACTCCTGGATACTCAGTATAGACGGCTGTGCTTCCTTTCTTGGAAAAATGTAAACAACAAGGACGGCGCTTCTTTCTGGGTAGAAGTGCTAGATTTCAAGGATGCAAGCGGCGAAAGTTGTTTCAAGGAAATAGCAGAGTTAGCTCCGTCGTTGTTGGCCATGTCTCTTAGCAATGCCGATGTCGAGCGCGTGCTCTCGCACATGAAGCTGGTGGAGTCGCACCACCGAAACATAATGAAGAATCCTATGCTGAGCGGCATCCTGCACGTACGTTATGGCCTAAAGTTTCGAGGTCTTTGCTGCCGGGACTTTCAACCGACATTAAAAATGTTGCAGCTACTCAACTCTAAAAACATGTATGGTTCCGAAGTGGACGCGGAGGGTTTTCCTGATGTGTTGAACACATCCGACGATTACTGTATGTAGTTGAACCGTGAAATGAAACATTGATTGGTGGAGTCAACAAGTAACTTCATTCATGTACTGGCAAACGCGCAATGAACAGGGTGCAGACTACACTGGGGACAATGTTACAAAGTGCATGAGTGTTTTCGCTCATTCTTGCTGATATTGTTGCTGTTCAAAATAATTAAAGTGATTTGTTTTCCTTCCCTTCGTATTTGTACGATTTTTAAATACTATAATTAAAAGATTTGCAAGAATGAGAAAATTTGTTATCGTCCGCTTCTTTTGGGCTTCTTAGCAAAAGTCGCACCGCTTTTTTCGGGCTTGTTTTGGGGTGGTTATTTGCTTATTTGCTCGGCAGCATCTGGCAACTCTGACACCTGCCTAGCGGCTGAGGGAGGGTGGCTAGACCCTAGCTGAGGCGTCCAAGCACCCATACGGTGTCGCACGGCCAAAAATAAGTATGGCTGGGTGCTTTGACAACATTCAGTTCAATCGCCCTGAATGGATGGAGCTCGGCGAAAAGAGGAATGCTATAGCGTCGATTGTGGCGGGATCTTTGGTAAGTTTGCTTGATCTCTCGCAGGACATTTTCGTAGCTGTCGCAAGGCTGGTGCACTTTTTCTGTTTTAAGCCGATGATCACCTGCACTGCTGTTCGACAAAACGGGCGCATCACAATGCGCGCGCTTTAGCGTAGGTACCTTCCACAGTTGGTACGACATCAGTTGAGCTCACTAAAGAGCGAAGTCATTGCCAATTGTTTGTCTATTTGCATGCTGCTCTTATTTCCTCGCACGTATACAAATATGCCGTATATTTATGCAAAATAAGTATTTGAACTCGTGACACGCATTCACGTGACACCATATACAGTTCACACGTAACTTTACTATTGCTAAGTATGTTTCAGCTACTTGATTTATTTATTTCACAATACTGCAGGTCGTGACAGGCCCAAGCAGGAGTGGGAAATTAATACAATTAGTATAAATCGAGATTGCAAATGAATAACGCCATTAACAATAAAAAAGGTTACATCACTACGCATATAATACGTACGTGCACAGGTAACAAGCAAAGTAGAAAACTAGAGCAATTTTTCCAGTGCCGTTTGAAAATCAGCCTCCTCAAAAATGGATTTAGGAAGAGCATCCCAGTCAGAAATTGTCTGTGGAAAGAAACTGTGTTTAAATGCATTAGTTTTAGCAAATACTGGTTTCAGTGCATGGTCATGATTGTGTCGAGTCTTTCTGTTGTCTAAGGGCTTTACAGATGAAGGTTTGATTTGATTTGATTTGATTTATTGATTTCCATTTACACACACACATGTACAGAGTAGTGGTAAATGGAGGTGGATGAGGGAAAAAAGCCGCACAGACACGGCTTGAGGTAACTTCACCCCCTTATTGGAGAAGTCAAATTTACCTTTCAACATGTTATGCATGAACACTATCCGAGCATATTTTTGACGCACCTGTAATGCTGTAATCCCGTAACCTTGCATAAGTTTAGTAGGGGAGTCACACCTTTTATATTTACCAAAAATGAATCCGATAGCCTTTCTTTGCAACATGTCAAGTTTATATATGTCCTGCTTAGTTTCGGTATCCCAAATCTCAGAAGCATATTTTTTTTAGACCTTATGTAAGTATTGCACATGAGTAACTTTAGCTTTGCTAGAGCTGTGTTTAGTTTCTTTCTTAGGAAACACAACTTCTTAAATGCTGATGCACATATATCCGAAACATGACCTGACCAGGATAGGTTGAAGGTTGAAGGTTTATTTCCGCAACTGGTGTTGCGAGGACAGCCAGGGAAAAAGCTGTATAGACAGCTTGAGAGGTCCTGGCTTCCTCTTACAGTGCAGCATTGACGGCGGCGGAGTACAACAACAAACAAAACGTGAGGAGAAAAACAAATAAAACAAAAAAAAACACGTACGTTCGGTACAGAGAATGAGACATGCACGTTCAGTACGCAGTACATTGTACTTGTACAGTACAAAACTACACGAACATTTGGGGCAATTCTTTCAGAGAAATATTAGATAAATCAATATTCTCGTAGCAGTACAAATGGTTCAGAAGTGTCGGTAAGGTATACTGCAACATTTGTTTGCCATAGTTTGTGCGGCATTTCTTTACATTCCAAGGTTCTGTTGTGCGGGTATCATACACAGTTCTGCTCTGCTCTAACCCAGCAAGTCTAAGCAAGGAGTCATCATTTTTCATCATGGCGAGTTTGTATTTATAGCACAGTCTGTAGTTATACATGGACTTCATCTGTATAATGTTGTGTTGATGGAAAAGGCCTGCAGTGTGGAAGAAAAACGGCACTTTACATGCAATGCATATAATACGTTTTTTAAGACAGTGAGTTTGTTAATGTTTCCAGCTGTTGTTGTTGCCCACACCATACATCCGTAGTTGGCTATGGAAGAGAACAAAGAGTGGTAAAGTAACAAGTTAACTGATGTAGGAAAATTAAAGCAATTGCGGCGCATGATACTAACTGTTCTGGAAAGTTTCTGAACTATGTAATTAATATGATCATTCCACGACATATCTGCTGCAAAGTAAACGCCCAGGGTTTTCACAGACTGCACAAATTCTATTCTGGTATTGTTTAATTCAATTAGAGGAGGTTCAAAGTGTTTGTGACGTGGGTGAAACATGACTGCTGCACTTTTGCTAACGTTAATTCTTAAGTGATTATCAGCCGCCCAAGTATTTATTTCTTTTAAGGTTTTATTAGCTCGATTTGCGAGATCAGCAGTTGAAGTACCCGAAAAAAACAAGCTGGTGTCATCTGCGTAAATTATGTACTTAGCAGTGCTATCGATGTGGACAATATCATTGACATAAAGAACAAAAAGAAACGGACCCAAAATGCTCTCTTGCGGAACGCCGGAAGCTACCGCTTTCAACTGGGAGCATTCACCGGCAATACTAACAAACTGAGACCTATGTCGCAAGTATGAGGCAATCAGCGTATGGGCCTCTAATACCGTAATGATCCAATTTTTTAAGCAGCACAGAGTGATTAACCAGGTCGAACGCCTTTGAAAAATCTAGAAATAATCCTAGTACCATATTTTTTTATTCAAAATTTTCTAGTATGAATTCTTTTTGAGCAAGGAGAGCTAACTCAGTAGATCTGTTTTTACGAAAGCCATGTTGAGCTGAAGTGATAATGTTGTATCTTTCACTAAAACAAGATAGCCGATTAAGAACAACTTTTTCGAGGCCTTTAGAAAACACAGGTAAGATGGATATCGGGCGATAGTTTCCCACTACATTTTCGTTCCCTTTTTTATATATTACTATAACTTTTGCCCTTTGCATAAGACGCGGGAAAACGCCGGAAACTAAAGATAAGTTGAAGATATGGGCAAGGCAAGGTGCAAGAATGTCGATAGTAAATTTTATGGGCTGTATCTGGAAACCTGACGCATCTGTAGCTTTACTATTATTGAGTGATAAAAATTCTGTAATTACTTCATATACTGTAACCGGCACTAGAAATATTGTTTCGCTATTTCGGGCACTCATATTAGACAGATTTACATCGCTGTTTGATGTGTCCGCAAAAGAAAGAAAGTAGTCATTAAAGGCATCTGCTAGGTCAGCACCTTTTAATTCAATCCCTTCATAAATAATTTTTTCGTTGGTTTGGAAGAATTACCAAAGATAGATTTTAAAACCTTCCAAACTTTTTCGGACTGTCCACCAGTTGAATTGAATCGGTTATAAATATATTGCTTTTTAGCGATGCGAAGTTGCTTTGCAACGAAGTTCCTAAATTTTTTGAACGTTTTCAGCGCTTCAGGACACCTACTTTTTAAAAACAGTCTGTAAAGTTTATCTCGTTTTCTTATCAATTGCAACATATCTTTGTCGAACCATGGTTTTCTACTTTTCTTTGATTGGGAGAATTTCTTCAGTCGAAAGGAAGCATTATAAATGTCAGTAAATATCTCTAAAAATTTTTCGTATGCTTCATTAGGGTCGGTTTCCTCAAAAACATGTTCCCAGTTAAGAATAGATAAGCGTTCCTTGAACTCGCATAACGTCTGATCATTTATAACTCGATAAAATGACGTTTGGTCCGGTTGTCGTTGGGAATTCGGAGTGAGATTGACAAATATGAAAATTGGCATGTGATCACTCAGAGCATAAGCGATGGTGCCAGATTTCAAGCTATCTGTTTTGAAGTTTGTTATGAAGAGATCTAAAAGTGTTTCTGATTCTGTCGTAATCCGTGTAGGTGACATGATGACATTTTCACAGGAGTGAACGTTAAGTAAAGTATTGAACTCGATTGTTGTGTTGTTATTGGCCAGCATGTCAATGTTAAAATCGCCACCTAAAATTAACGGATATTGGTTCATGTTAACAAATTCTAGAAATGAATCAAGAAATAAAAAAAGCTCAGCAGAACTGCTACCCGGTGGACGGTAGCAGACACAAAATATCTTTGTGCCAGACTTGACTGCCAAGACTTCATAATGGGGCGTGATACAAGAAAATTCAGGCAGCATTTCCGATTCCATAAGATTCGAAACTAACATTGCAACACCACCTCCCCTTCTTATGGATCGGTTCATATAGAAACACTTATACGTCGGTACAACATAAACGTCACCTTCACAAGTAAACCACGTTTCTGAAAACATAACAACATTGAAACGAGTTTCCAGTTCGCCGAAAAAACAGTCAAGTTCTTCTTGCTTATTTCGGCCAGATCTGAGATTAACGTGAATACAAGAGCAGCAATGAGGATTATCAAGCTTAATGGAACTATGGAGGTCAGAAAGAGAAACTAATTCAGTAAAAAGAGACATTGAAGAATGAGTGCCGCGTACTACCGCACATTACTGGCCTCACAACTGGTCTAAATCTGCTGCACAACGAATGACAATCGCAGGATCGTATTGTTTCCTTCTAATGAACACTTTTCCATTCCGGTGCCAAGCATACTGGTACTCATTTTCACCTGCCCAAGCCTTTGCGTAGCGCAACAGCTCACGGCTTTGACGCGTCATGTTTTCAGTGACTGAAATATCCGATTGAGCATCTCTTAAGGCTGTCCGCTTTTGAAACCACATGTCACGAGTTAAGAGCTGCAGGATAAGTTAGAAGTAAGTGTAGCGCCTAAGTACTTATAGCCAGTAACCTGTGCTATTTCTTGGTAACAAAGAGTATAGGAATAAGAACTAGGCTGTAATTTACGCGTAAGTGTTAATAAGACTGGTTTTTGCATGTTAATTTCCATATCCCAAGTTCGACACCACTGCTCAACCTTCAACAATTGGTCCTGTAAAACAACATGATCACTCTCACACAATATCTCCTTGTATATAGTACAGTCATCAGCAAAACGTTTTATACACTCTGTATCAGACAAAAATTCAATGAGATCATTCACATAATCTATAAAAAAGCAAGGGCCCAAGACACTGCCCTGAAGCACACCAGAAGAAGCAGGAAGCATATCAGACCACAATCATCCACTACAACAAATTGTTTTCTCCTATGCAAGTAGGCTTCAACCCATTTCACTAAGTAGCAGGGAAGGCCGGTTAATTTCAGCTTATGTATCAGTTTCGCATGTGGCACCTTGTGTAATGCCTTGCTAAAGTCTATAAAGACTTAATCTGTTTGCCCTAAGTGGTCCAACGTCATTATAGTATATGTAGTGGTGAGTAGCTAAGTCGTAGTACATCTTCCATTGGTAAATCCATGTTGATAAGGAGGCAAAATTTTATTATTTTATTGTTAGACAAGAAAGACCTTATATAGCCAGCTGTGACGTGTTCCATAAGTTTAGAACAAGTACATATAATCGACACGGGCCTATAATGTGTTATCTTAAGCTTGTCGCCTTTCTTCAATATCGGCACAATGTGCGCTATCTTCCAGTCATCAGGAAGCTCACTTGTCGTTAAAGAAAGCTAAAAAAGATTTCTCAAGTACTCTGCAATCTGCACTGCAAAGTGTTTCAAGACCGCAGTAGCGATGCCATCTTTACCCGTGCTTTTTTTTTCATTCAACTTATGTAGCATAGATAGAACCACCTCGCTAGTTATCGCTGGTACATCTGTCATGAAAAGTTCATTGCGTATGCTGTGGTTGCATTAAGGGAAAAAACTGAAAATACATGTGAAATACATGAAACTGCATGAGCTATATCAACTGTGTTTTCGATAAGCTGATCATTTATTGAACTTTTTCGGATAGACTAATTTGTCTTTCTGAGGTAACGCCAAAATTTTGATGGATCAGTTCTAAGAAATTCTGGAAGAGAACATGTAAAGTAATTATGCTTTGCTTGTTGCACCTTAGTTAATTCATTCCTCAGTTCCATGAGAGTATTCTTACACATATTTTGTCTTTCTCATTTGTTTTAGTTTACGTTTAATGCGGATTTCACGACTAAGCCATGGATTTTTGTGATTTTTGGTAACCGTTCTCATAAATACAATGTTTTCAATACAGAATAACACTACTTGTTTTAAGATGACACCATAGGTCATGAACATTCTTAGAATGAGCAGCAATAGCTAGTGGTTTCTCCAAATAATCAGTAATTTAGGTAACGCTAGAATGTTATCTAGTGATGCGAGTCTAGTAGCATGATCTTGGTGTACGCTCTTCATCGTGAAGATGAACACGCTTCGTGCTTCGCTAAAACCTGCCATTCTTTATTCGGTCTACGTTGACGACATTCAAATCGGTTTCAAATCCTGTAACCTCTCAGTATGCGAGAGACAGGTGCAGCAAGGCTTGAACAAGATTTCCAAGTGGGCAGACAAAAACGGATTTAAAATCAACCCCCACAAAAGCTCTTGTGTTCTTTTTACAAGAAAGAGAGGCCTGTTTCCGGATCCTTCCTTAGAACTGTGTGGACACCAAATACCTGTCAACAAAGAGCACAAATTCCTGGGTATTATACTTGACTGCAGATTCATTTTCATTCCACACATTAAATATCTGAAAAAAAATGTCTAAAAACAATGAACTTAATGAAACTTCTATCCCAGACTACATGGGGTATTGACAGGAAGTGTTTAATGAACCTATACAAGAGCCTAATTCGGTCTCGATTTTATTATGGTGCTGTAGTATATAACTCTACCGCCCCGAGCGTGCTAAAGATGCTAGATCCTGTTCACCATCTAGGTATCCGGTTAGCCACTGGCGCTTTCAGAACAAGCCCGATTGAAAGTTTATATGCGGAATCAAATGAATGGTCCCTCCATCTACACAGAACTTACATCAGCCTTACATATTTCCTAAAAATACACTCCAATCATCAACATCCATGTTTTAACACTGTTAACATTATGACCTGGACTACACTTTTCCATAATCGCCCCTCTGTAAGAAAGCCTTTCTCGCTTCGAGTGAGGGAGCTTAGTGACGAGATACATGTCCCACTCCTCAAGCTTCGCCTAATGCATCCAACCAAGTTGTTACCGCCTTGGGAGTGGCAGGTCATAAAATGTGACATATCCTTTCTAGAAGTAACAAAACACGCACCACAGATCGAAATACGAACTCATTTCCTAGAACTCCAGCACAAGCACTCCTGCGCAGAGTTCTACACAGACGCTTCGAAGTCTAATGCCGGGGTGTCGTATGCTGCCGCCGGCCCATCCTTCTCAGAATCCGATATACTACATCCGGAAACAAGTATATTTACGGCCGAGGCCTACGCATTACTATCTGCTGTGAAGCATATAAGAAAATCAACACTTAAAAAGTCAGCGATATATACAGACTCCCTAAGTGTCGTGAAGGCCCTGATGTCACTCTATACACACAAAAATCCAGTACTTAATTAACTATATTCCATCTTGTGTGAAGCGTACAGATCTAACCAGCATATCATTATGTGCTGGGTGCCTGGCCATAGGGGCATTGAGGGTAATGTTCTGGCAGACGAGATGGCCACGTCAATTGCATCGCAAGCTGTTAGCCCTACCGCTGCGGTGCCTGTCACAGATCTGAGGCCTTTCTTGCGAAGGAGATTGCGAGACCACTGGCAACGCATGTGGGACACGGACATGGAAACGGATAATAAGCTCCACCTGATAAAACCTGATACCTACCGCGTGCTGCGCCAGGTGACGCCTGTGACGTACGAAATTGCTCCTGTGAGCTCAACCTCGTCATCTACTCTGGCATCTAGTGATGTCGTGCACGTCAGTAGGCTCAAGACCTACTACACTGCTTCAGACTCCAGCCTTTAGTCGCTCCGGGACAGCGCTTTTGCCGCCGGGGGTAGTGCTATGTGATAGTATTTCCAATGACGAAGAGCCGAGCAGTAAGAAGACAAAGACGACGATTAGAAGCTAGCGCGGGCTATTGCGTCTTGGCCAAGCGCAGCGTATTTTCTTGCAAATATACTTGTTCATAGCTTTTCGTCTGCGTCTTCCTACGTAACAATATATTCCTATTGTTTAGAAAATCAGTGGTATAGTTGGCTATGATATGCTCAAGAATTTTGCAACAAGAAGAAGTGAGAGATATGAGACGATAATTTGAGACCAATGACTTATCCCCTGTTTTGAATACTGGCACGATTCGCGCTGTTTTCCAATCTCCGGAAATGCTAGATGAACGTAGGGAAGCACGGAAGATGATTACAAGATAGCTGGCAACCATCTTGGCATATCGACGCAGAAATGCATTTTGGATAATATCAGGGTCTGGTGAAGTTGAGGAGCATAGACACCACGCCTGATAATGATACGATGTCGGAGTCAAGATGGCATGACGTGGTATTGACGCATGCGCCATTGCAAGCCTTTGGGAAAATGCTGTGAAAGTAAACGTTAAAATATCAAGCGATTCTTTGTTTATCTTTAACAAGGGTGTCGTTATGCATTATTTGAGTAAAGCCCTCTTTTTTCCGGCACAAGTGAGACCAGAATTTTTCAGGGGCAGTCTCAAAAAAGTTTGACAGTGTATGTTGGAAATAGTTCTGCTTTGCACGGCTTACAGCTTGGTTGAATAGTGTCTGATTCATTCGGATAACGCTGTGGAAGGCACCGCGCCGTCTTAACCGCTTTAGTTTTCTTTTCTTGTGCAAGATGTCGTGCGTTATCCATGGGTTCTTTTTCTTCACCTTTTCGTTTTATTTGGCACAAACTTATCTATGCAGTAGAAACATAACTGTTTCAATTTATCCCATAGCTCTGAAACATCAGACCCACCAAAACTGCTGAGGTTAAGATCAAGGTAGTCTAAAATACTTTCATCTTCAGCACGAAAAAAGTTTTTAATAGTCACTGTTTTTGTAGAACTATTTCGTGCTTTTAGAGGGCATGAGAACTTCACCATGTAGTGATCTGAAAGACCTGGCTCCACTGACACAGAAAACGTTTCCATACATCGGCTTACAAAAACAAGATCCAATATTGAGGACAAACTGCCTTGAATACGAGTAGGTTGCTTAACCACTTGCTGCAGGTTCATACACAACATTAAGTCTAGTACACTCTGAATATGCACGCTATGTTCATGAGAAGCAAAAGGATTGTTCCAGTCAACACCAGGAAGGTTGAAATTGCCACCAATAATTATTTTCTCCTGTGGGAAATTTGACATGTGTTCGTATAGATCATGTAAAAACTGTGGGGGTGCATCGGGAGGACGGTACACTGCGAATAGTGATAAAGAAAAGCCCCAGCATGACAACTTTAATGAAATACTTTCACGATTGTCGATTTGTCTTAGAAGAGTTGCTGGAATGTTATGTTTAACCAAGGCGGCGCTGCCACCCCTTCTTGTATTCGTGTCCTGCCTAAAAATTTGGTAGGAAATGGAAAGATGCTGTTGTCATGAATGTCATCACGGAGCCAAGTTTCCGTGATCACGACGACATGAGGGCTGTATACCAGAATGATGGCTTCAAGCTGATCACTTTTATTCACAACACTGCGCGCTTATATTTAACAGACGCAGCTCTTCAGTACATGAAGTTTCCTGTCAATTTTTGCTGGAGGTTCTTTGACGGCTAAGCAATCCTATCCTAGAATTGGCATCATCGTCCCATGCGTATAGGTCATTGTCTATGCGCAGTTTATCATGCAGAAGAGTCACTTTCTTGGCCTGCTGCTTTTCTATTTTGGCGCTTTGCCATAACAGCTTGCATTTCCTTAGTGTGTCCGCCGAATAATCATTCTGAATGGAAATTTTTGTTCCCTTGAGCTTTTGCGCGTTTTTTAGGACTTCCTGTTTTTCATTGTAATTTTGAAAGAATACAATCACTGGTCTTTTCTTTCCCGCCTTTCCAATGCGATGTATTCTTGCCACAGAGCAACATGTTACATTGAGTCTCTTACCAAAAAGATCTTCAATCACTTTTGTGTGAAGAGCTGTCTCATTTTCACCTCTGTCTTCCTGCATGCCGAAGATAACGAGGTTCGAGCGTCTGCTCCTGTCTTCAAGGTCTACTACTTTAGCTTGAAGCACCTTTACTGTCTGTTCTAGGCTGTCAACTCGCGAAATGTGCCTTTCCAAATTGCTGAAACGCTCATTAAGGTCAGAAATCATTTTTCCTATGTCACTCTGCTGATTCCTCAGGGTGGCTATCTCTGTGACTAGCTTGTTCTGCACGTCTAATAGTTGGGTCAATAAAGCTTCCGTGTTAGGACCTGGGTTCACCTCAATGTCCCCACACAATAAAAGTTCACATGCACAAAGAACTTTGCATGCAATCTCAACGCACTGGCGCGGGCATGGCAGGACCAGGAGGCCACGGTAGCCACTTTTGATTGTGCTATAGTGAACACTAACCTGCACAAAGCAGAAGAACGGCTTGTGAGGCCACATTGCGAGGCTCGGTCCGCCGCACCCACTAAAGTCATAGCGATGCAGCATGTCCCTTATGAAGGCATCCGAAGAAGTCACATGGGAGGGAGGCGTAGCTGTGATGTCGATATTGTGCAGCCAAGAGCACAGCTGATACGGTGCACGATGCGTCGCTGAATCCATTGGCCACATGCTGCGTTGAATCCGCTCCCGCTGGAAGGTTGGAAGTTGGGTCAATAAAACCTGCACAAAGCAGAAGAACGGCTTGTGAGGCCACATTACGAGGCTCGGTCTGCCGCACCCACTCTGCTTGCACCCACTTGCTGGGCTATAAATCCAAGAAATAAAAATATGTTGCTACCGTACCAATCTGCTCACTTGAAACTGGTGAAGCATGGCATAGCCTCTTTGTGCTTGTTAAATGCAGTGGAAAAGAGTTGTACGCATCTAATGCAAGACAGGGCCGCCCAGCAAGAAAGGAGACTGTTAGCGGCAGGCTATCCAAAGACTTCGATCCTTGCAGTGGCTGAATCTGTGTACAAGCGTTTGAAAAAGGAAAACAGGAAGGATCGCGAAGTGCAAGACAAAATAAAAAAGAACTTGGTAGTTATGCCATTTGTACATGGCATTTCACATAGATTGAAAAAGGTTGCGGCAAGAAACGACATCAGTTTGGTTTGTACTGCGCCTTGTAAGCTTGCAAAACTTTGCATGAGGGTCTCGCAGCACAGTTCGCGAAAGAGTACGTGCAATACCAAGCATGTCGTGAAGCGCTACACGTGCGACACGTGTAGTGTACAGTATTCCTTTGAAATGTGGTAGAGATTACATAGGACAAGCAGGTCACTGTGGGAATGATGGCATGCGTGAGCATGCGAATCTAATACCCACAGGCACAGGAGGTAATCTTCCGCTGCATTGTAAGGAGTGTGGTTGTAATCCTATCTTCAGTGACGTTTTGATCTTGGTGAAGGCTAAGACTCAGCAGGAAAGAGAGCTGATTGAAGCCTATCGCATCTATAAACTTGGCCCCGAAAAGTGTGTAAGCATGCCATCTGTGTTTCTTACCAAGAAAGAGCTCTTATTTTTCGATAAGTGTACACATGTATAGATAAGGTGTTGACAGGTTTTTTTTTGTTGTGCCTTGCGCATGTTCAGTACAGACTTGGGGGATGTCGTTTTCATGAATGAAGTTAAGTTGTTAGTCCAGCCACCTTCCTGTCTCTTTGTCTTTGTCTGCTTCTCGATTTTTTCTACCTTCTAGTTTACTGGCATTCTCCTAGTATAACCATGTACCAACTAGCCCAACAAGCCACTCTCATGACCTACCAGTGAATTCGTAGGCTTTCACTTGCTTCCACCTTTGGTTGATTCCACCCAACATAAACTCCAAACCATGATTGGCTGGCTCCTCCGGCTTTGAGGGCAGCGTTGTTCATCCCAGAAGCAAGTCTTCACCGTGGTCCAGTTCAAATCCGGGTGCTATCTCTAGCTCATCTAGAAAGAGAACGCAGTCCTTCTCTACATCCTCCATTCCCTCTGCTTTGCACCTAATTACGTCGATTACTTCATGCAGGATACCTCCGAGAAACTTCAGGCCTTGAATTCTTCGCACTAACGTTCTGCTTGATGGGAGAGGGTAGCCCATCTTTCTGATTGTTTCATACCCGGTCGTTCCACAAGCAAATTTAATTTGTAGGCTTTGCTTAACTGTTCGCGTTGACCATGAACAGCCTTGATTGTTGCTCCGGGTAAGGGCACAAATTTTGTCCTCATTTAAAATTTCATGTTTCGTGATAAGTTGGTTGCCTTTTTCTGAAGCTTACGAACCTGTGCCTGTAGGTTTCTTACATTGTTTCGAGATTTGTCATGATGTGTTTTCAGATTATTGTAGGCTGCTGTAAGGTCTGCAATCTTCTTTCTGAGCTCTGCTGGCTCAAAATCGAATGAATCAGTCGCACCAACTGATGTAGTTTCCTCAAGGCGTACATCCTCGGAGGTTGAAGAAAGTTGCCTATTAGCACTGCTTACTTCTGTACACCGCCGTCTCTCAGCGGATACCTTGTCTGAGAAAGTATCAACAAGTGTAAGTTCTTGCCTAGTTAAGGGAACGGTGTCCTCCCTTTCTGGTGATGAATCTTGTGGGGCTGCGTCGTTACTAAACAATGCAGACCCATGCGCACTTCGCTCCTTTGGTGGCCTTCACTCTTTAGGAAGTTCTGCAAGCAGTTAAATAAAAAGATAATGCACATATTTACACTAAAATAGTGGTCACTCAAGACAACAGAAAGCGTGCCAGAAATATTATTCTATGTGTACATGAATCGTTCCCTGACATCACTTTTTCAAATGCGCATAATGAAGCAATAAGCAATACTGCAAAAAATGCCAGGGTAACGAGGCATCTTACGTTTGAATAGGAACGCTGTTGGCACAGCATTCGGCTTGAGCTTTTTCCACCCATCCGCGCAGTTTTGTTCGAAGCTGTTGTCTTCGAAGTGAGCCTGCAGATGAATTAGACTGGAATTAGCGCTGCGATTCCGTCACAAAAATAGGAACACTAAGACAGAATATGTCATAAAAACATAATAGGGAAAATATGAGGTGAATTTCTCGAATGAGAATCTCAATCGGCTCTTAACAATATAGTAATCTGTTTGTCATTCATTGAAATATGCAATTCATTAAATAGGAGGCCGCTTTGGGATAACAGGCAACGAAAGCTACTAAACACCTCATACGTCAAAAGCAGCGCGAGAAAATGACAGAGAATTAACGTTGGTCCTCGTACAACACAGCTGGACAGTAACTGCTGCAGCATATCTAATCATGACTGTCCTCATGCTCTTTCACCTCGTGCAATGTTTGGGCGCCAACCGAGTTCGCCGGCTATCGCTTTGTAAAGACACTGAACTTTTAATTTAAAAAAGCAGCAGAAGTACTCCTAGCACGCATTACTGAGCAGAAACATTGTACAGTCAAACCTCGATATATTGAACACGGATATATCGAATTATTGCGTATATCGAACACTTTCTATATCACGTGGAAAATCGCATGCATTTTTAATTTTTTATTTCGAACGGGGCCGGATGTAAAATGGATATATCGAACTCCGCCGCCCCAGACCAAGTCCGCTCTGTTGACAGAAGGCGAGCTTTCCTGCAACACTTTCGAAGATACCGGCGCTGGATGGGCGTTCCAGACTGCAGCGTACGAGAGCTGCCCACATTGGTTGTGCCAATGGCGCCATTTGAACGTCGTGGCGTACTCACGCGGTGGCTTGGCTTGGCCAGGTTGGCTAGTTTGACAACGTCAATGACACGTGCATCTCGGTGCTGCCGCTTGTGCTACGCCAGTCGTTGTTAGTGTGTGTGTGTGTGTGTGTGTGTGGCTTAGGCCTGTCGTGGTTGATGTGATGGCTGCAAACGCGAAGAAGTAGACGTCCCTGACATTTGCTGCGAAATTGGAAGTGATACAGCGCGTTGAAAATGGAGAAAAGAAGTCGAGCGTTGCCGAGGCTTTCAACATCCCAAGGAGTACTTTGAGCACTCTGCTGAAAAACAAGAATGACATAAAGGCCAAGGCGGAACAGAACCAGCACTCAGGCGCACGGCGGGTGCGCAAAGCTGCCTTTGAAGACGTCGAGAAGGCGCTGTACAAATGGTTTATCGACGTAAGGGCCCGGAAGAATGCCAGCTCGAAGAAACCTGGAGCCAGTTGGAGCGCTTTGTCGGTGCTGAGCCACACAGCATGTGCAGCGAGGACTTCGTTGGCAGTGACGACAGCACTGGAACAGTGGCAGAGTTAACAGACGTGGAGATCGCGGCAGAAGTGTCTGCTGAGCGGCCAAACGAAGACGCTGCCGAGGCTGATCCAGCAAGCGCTGATGTTGCCCCGCTCCCGACTGCAACTGAGGCTGTAGCTGCTTTGGCCGTTGTATGCCGCTACTGCGGCGCAATAGAAGGCACTGGTCTGTCTAGTGGACCGTTTGGACTATGTTGAGGACGCCGTGGTCAAGCACGCGGTTGCCAATATGAAGCAGGCTACGCTGCTTCAGTACTTTCAGTGAACGAAATAAGTACTTTGTTTGAAGCTTCATGTGAGTATTTATTGCGCCACGATTGGTTCATTGATTGACTTGTGCTAGTTTTTGACGCGTTTTCTACGTGATTTTATATATCGAATTCTGGCTATATCGAACTATTTTGCAATCACCGCGCTGTTCGATATATCGAGGTTCGACTGTACTCTACAACTTCGGATGCAAACAAACATGCAGCAAGCAATCGCCTGTGTTGCACGATAGTGCAACTTGAGTACATTATTATTCTTTCATGCAGTTCTTTTTTTTTTACGCTGAACAAGGCCAACAGTACAGATAGCACTTGTGACCAATGCTACTACTGAACGGCACCTATCTGCCGATATGCAAAATCGATAAATCACAATTAAGGTAGCATTGAACCGACATGCGGCACTTACGCTGCAGACACACGAGGATTTGGTCGGTCGCCACTTGTCACGCTTGACTCGCACCAGCCACAGAAGACTCCGTTTTGGGTCTCTTAGAAAGTGAAACTTCCTCCAACCATTCGCGGAATGGTTGGAACACTGGGAAACGCAACATCCAGACATTCCATGTCGAAGAAAGCCGCGCGAATGCAGCAGCACTTCGCATACGCCCGTACAGGAGCGCGGCGAGAGCAGGGCAGGCAACGCAATGGCGGAGGGAGTGCTCCCAAACAGATCGAGGCGGCGTGGAGTGGTTCAAAGGCTGTCCTCAACCTAAGCAGTGGCGCGTGCATGAAGCACCCTAATTGCTCCGCTATGCGGCGTGTGTGCAGGCATATGTAAAGAGCTGTCTCCCTCAGGAGCTCCGCTCAGAGGCGCTCTTTTCGCTGATACGTTCACTACCAGAGTGTGTTTGAAGAAGGACATGGATGATTCAAAACCATCGACGTCTTGCGCTGCGGCCAAAGAAGATCTGGGAAATAAGTCCAAGAGTTCAGTCATCTTTGGATACTTCCAACATTGCCGGGTGGCTGAAACCGAAGAGGAATGAAAGATGAGACAGCAGAGCGACCGAGAATGCAAGCGAGCTAGCATTGCGGAAGAAACTGAAGAAGAATGTGCTGCTCGTCTCAAGAAACAGCATGAGGAATACATAAGGAAGAAGGATCGGAATGTCGCGTCCACTGCGATCACCTAACGCTCGTTACTTCGTCTTCCAAACAGCGGCTGGCGTTGGGCTGCTGAGTACGAGGTCGCAGGATCGAATCCTGGCCACGGCGGCCGCATTTCGATGGAGGCGAAATGCGAAAACACCCGTGTACTTAGATTTAGGTGCACGTTAAAGAACCCCAGGTGGTTGAAATTTTCGGAGCCCTCCACTACGGCGTGCCTCATAATCAGAAAATGGTTTTGGCACGTAAACTCCATAATTTTTTTTTTTTTCCAAACAGTGGCGACAATTTTTTCTTTAACTGCAACGCTTTTTTAGGTTTGTAGCGCAGCTCAGACCGAGCAAAAAGGAAGGTGTAAGGGGTAATGAAAAAGAACAGGGAACAGGGTGAGCGCTAACTTCCAACTGATGGTTTATTTCGTGACTCAGGAGACTATACTTATACACTCAGCGAACCATGTGACATGAAAAGACAACACAAAACCAAGCAACTAAACCAAAACTTACCATGTGATCAAAAAACATATTCAGACAGCCTATGGTGGCAGTCCGAGATACGCCAATTCATTGCTTGATAACGATAGTGAATGCAAGCTTACACATGCATGACCAAGACCTATGATAGCTTTTGCTTCAGTGATTTCTTTTGTAAGCGGATTATGACTATGACCTAGAATGACGCATTCTTCTAAAAAGGGTTCGCAACCATGTTTTGCAGCGCTGTGCAAAAAACCCCCCAGCTGTAATGCAATTCTTAGCATTGTAACTATGTTCATGTAGCCTATCATTCAGACATCGACCAGTTTGACTGACGTAACGTTTTCTGCACTTGAGTGGAAAACAATAAACAACACAATGTGTGCAATTAACGAACTTCTTTTTATGATTCTTACCACAGCTAGGAGGAGGCTCCTTATTCGGATTAGTGAGCTTGTAAATCATCATAAGCTTGTTACGGGCAAAAAACACCACATGCATATTTGCTCGCTTGGCGATTTTCTTGAGATTTTGTGAGTCTGTGAGGATATAAGGAATAATGCTTGTCCTACCCCATGTAGTTGTAGGATTATCTTCGTGCTGGTTCTTTTTTCTGAACTCTAAATATCCGCTCTGCTACTGACACTTGTAAGGACACAGGAAAACCAGCCTGCGAAAGCCATTCGCACTGAGAAGCAAAACTAGAGAAAACGGCACGGTGGCACAATTTTTTCAAAGCATTATTTAGGCAAAGATTAGCATTGCGTCTCTTGACCAACTTAGAATGAGCAGAATGAAATGAAAGAAGTGGTTTGTTGGCATGAGGTTAATAGGACCAACATGTATGAATATCGGAACAAGCTAAGCGCAGATAAAAAACTGGATCGTGTCATTCTCTGTTAGCTCGTGGGTAACGTCAAGGGGGGCAATGCATGACTATTGGCACCCCCATGGCAACTTCAGCCTCAAGGTCAGCTGGAGAACACTGAATACAAAACAAAACCCATCAGGGGTGTCTTGCGACACCACGTACCTTAGCACATGAGGGTCGGACCCTCCAGCGTATTGCCGTGTCTGGGTAAAGGGGTAACCTGGGGGTTGAGCTGATGCCAGGTGTTTGGATCTTTAAGGCCCCCCGGCAAAGGCAACACACCTCTTTGGCTTCTGCTTCACATAGACGGCACCCTTGAACTGACCCACCCGGGGGAAATTGGTAGTTGACTTTTCCTGTCTCTCTCTCACCCCAACCTTCGTCTTTCTCTCGCTTTCCACCTTTCCTGTCTTCTCCTGGCTTCCCTTTATTTCCAATTTTTCCAGGCAGCAAGGGTTAACCTTGTGTGAATAACCAACCTAGGTTATTTCATATTAGGTTATAGTGATAATGTACAGCTGGCGTTTGCAGGACCTGTTTTTACAGTTCCTGTAGTGTCCCCTTGTAGGGCTCCATGGTGGGTGGCTGGTGTTATTGCCGAAAACTACACATTCCTCTATGGATTCACTGAGCACGTGCTGGTTGTCGAGTTGGTTATACATGATTACAAAGAACGCGCCAAATAAAACAACAGACGAAGGAAGGAGACACGAGACAACCACATAGGCGCACTAACAACTGAGTGTTCTATTTCTTGACATAGAAATATATAGCTGCTGTCAAGGATCAAAACAACAAGAGACAGGGCCGTCATCTGCATCGCACAAGGAAGACGATACAGAATAACTTCTGCATATATCGAAGCGGAACAGTCTTGTATACAAGATAAAACTGAATGATGTCGAAGTTACCGACACTCAGCGCATTGCGGAAGCTTTTAACACGTTTTTTTTCATCAGTATTTTTACTTGAACCCACCCAGAAAGATGATACTCATGGCATTGGTCTCAAGCTTCCAGATCTTGTCATATCTGAGGAAGGCATATTTTCGTCACTGCTAAACTTAGATCCAAAAAAATCTGCAGGTCCTGACGACACACCTAACGCTTTTCTTAATTGGTACGCCGAATGGTCCGCGAAATACCTGTTCATAATATTTAACGTAAGTTTAAACAAAGGGGATCTGCCTAACGACTGGAAAGTCGCCAAAGTAGTCCCAGTCCACAAAAAGGGAGACAAGCTTAATGTAGAAAATTACAGACCTATCTCCCTACTCTGCACCGCTTCTAAAGTTATGGAACACTTTATTTCTAAGCATTTAAGTTCCTTTTTAGAAAATAATGACTTCTTTAGTGAGAGTCAGCACGGATTCAGGCGTGGCTTTTCTACCACTACGCAGTTACTTCATATGACCAACGAAATACTGGCAATCTTGGATCAAGGTCGGCAGGTAGACATTCTTTTTTTAGATTTCGAGAAAGCCTTCGATCGATTTCACACAAAAAAATGATGATACAGCAAAGCAGCATCATACGCAACGAACAAATTTTGCGTTGGCTTGATTCGTACTTGACGCATCGAAAACAATTTGTCAGCATAGGTGCTTCGAATTCATCGCTCGCCTCTGTACTTTCGGGTGTTCCACAGGGCTCGGTTTTAGGGCCACTTCTTTTTCTTATCTACCTAAATGACCTGGCTTGCAAATTTTCCGTGCGGTGCCGCTTTTTTGCGGACGATTGTACGATTGTATTGTATCTTGCCTTGATTTTCTTTGACGCCTGAGGGTGCGTAGGTATATAAATATGAAGTATGTGTTCTGAAATAAAATAGTTGCGAGTGCAGCGAGTGTCGTCTTTTCCTGTTTGTCTTCACTGTGTCCATGTCAGTGCGCTGCTTCACCAGCAAGGTATGATGATCACTCACCAACTAGCCCAACATTCCACTTTACTGAACAATCATGTCTAACCAACGCACTTAACAAGTCATGTGTGCATCGGCTGCAAAGTAGTTTTCATTGTCAGGTCCAAAGGGGCAAGTTATCCTCACTATGTGATCGTATCTGTTGCAGAAAAAATGCTCAGACAGCTCAAGCAACCTAATGTTGTAAACCAGGGTCAAGCAGGCCCTTCTGAAAGCAGGTGGGCTATCATTTCATATGTTCATGGCATATCTCACAATCTGACAAAGTAGGTAAATGAGCTGGTGTTCGGGTTCTATTCTCCGCTCCGAAACGTCTTGGTTTGATGTGTGCCAAGGTGAACGCAGGGCATCGGGAAAATAAACAGATGTGCGCAAAAAACCATGGGCAGAAACTTGCGAACATTGTTTAACTGCGCGAACAAACGGACCACAAAGACAGCATGCGACATGGACGGGCGCAGCCATGTCCATGTCCCATGCCGGGGGTGTACTTATATGTGGTCGTTGTGGAATAAACATTAGTTGCAAGTCTGCGCCTGTCCATGTCTTTGTGGTCCGTTTGTTTGCGCAGTTAAACAATGTTCGCTAATATCTACCGACTCGCCCAGCAACAAGTTCTTCTAAACTACATAAGGCAGAAACTTGTCGGATGTGTAAAGAACGTAGTTTATTCGGTTCCCTTGTCATGTGGTTCATCATATGTAGGCCAAACAGGCAGATGTCTTAATGTCAGATTGCATGAGCATCGATATAAGATGGAAAACCAGCTCTCCGGTCATATAAGTGCGCATTGTAAGGCTCACAAGTGCATTCCAGATTTTGATAGAACCTGTGTTTTGAACAGAGCTGATGATCAACTGACAAGGGAGATATTGGAAGTGCTTGAGATCAAGAAGCGTGGTGATGATTGTATCAGTGAAGCCTCAGTTTCTCTTTCGACGAAGGAACTTGCGTATCTTGGGAGCGACACTTTGAAGTTATTCTGTATCGTGGCTTCCTTGTGAGATACAGATGACGGCCCTATTTCTTCTTGTTGTTTTGATCCTTGACAGCAGCTATATATTCCTATGTCATGAAATAAAACACTCAGTTGTTAGTGTACCTATGCTGTTGTCTTGTGTCTCCTTCCTTCGTCTGTTGTTTTATTTGGCGCCTTCTTTATAATAACTCTATGGATAGTTCCTTCCCTCCACTCCCTGATTGCCCTCAGAAAAGAAGGTTTCTTGGTCGGCAAGAAGAATCCTTCCCCCGTTTCCATGTCATTCATTCTGAAAAACCAGATAAACCAATTTTAACAATGTCACCCTTCCTTGTTTCCAAGTCATTGACGAAGTGTTTGGTCCAGGTTATAAGGCGTCAAGGATGGCAAGTGGTGATCTCATCTTGGAGCTCCGCGATCGGAAACAGTACTAGAAAACTAGTGTCATTTGGGGAAACCCAAGTAATTGTAATCCTGCATTGTATGATGAACAAAAGCCGCGGTGTTGTCTCGGACGATGAGTTGCTGGAGCTCACTGAGGCTAAACACTTGGAATGCTTCAGTGACCAGAATTTTATTAATGTCAAAAGAATTAAGATGAAGCGTGACAGCAAAGAAATCAAAACCAAGCGCCTGATACTCGCATTCGGCTCAAGTGTTCTGCCCGAGTCTGTAGAGGCCGGGTACATCAAGCTCTGTGTTAGGCCATATGTGCCAAATCCCCTCAGATGTTTCCAATGCCAAAGCTTTAGCCACAGTTCACAGAGCTGCCATGGCCACCAAACTTGTTCGAAATGCAGAGCCCATGAACACACCTCTGAATCTTGCGAAAACACTCTCCACCGTGTAAACTGTGATGGGGAGCATGCTGTGTACTCATGGTCGTGCCCATCCTGGAAAAAAGAAAAAGAAATTGTGAAAATCAAAGTCAAAGAAAATATATCTTTCAAGGAGGCACGTAGGTGGGTGTTATACCTGCCTAAGAGCAGCTTTGCCGATGTGGCACATCAGGGGGCAGCGCCACAACGGCCTCCGGGGGCTGTTTGGTCCACACACAGTGAGCCGGCGGTGTTGCCACCAGCCTCCCCCCCGGCGGCTACAGCTTGTACTGTTCCGCCACCCCAGAAGAAGGGACCGTCAACCTCCGGGCAGGTGATCTTAAAGGCCTCGTCCAACGTGCCGAGGCCTTCACGTCAAACACGGCGCTCGGAAGAGCACGTCCAGCGACTCACAAGAGGCGATGGACACAACAACCAGCCAGACAGCGCCACCAGCGCCTAAGGAGTGGCGAGCCTCTCTCGCCTGCCCCAAAAGAGACAAAACTCATGTCACAGTGCCTCCGAAGGGCCCGTGAACTAATCCTCGTCTCTTGAGCACACAGCACACAACACATTTTCTATAATGGAGACACAAATACTACAAAGCAATGTTAGAGGACTTCATAACCTCGACGATATTAGAGAACTCCTACACAAACACAATCCAAAGTTGCTGTGTGTTCAAGAGACACATCTGAAACCTACTAACGCTAATTTCCTTTGTAATTACTTTATCTTTAGGAAAGACCGCGACGAGGCTACCGCCTCGGGCGGTGCAGCAATAGTAGCTGACAAGGCGGTAGCTTGCTGACATGTCGCTCTTCAGACACCCCTTGAGGCAATGTCAGTTCGGGCCATTCTTTTTAATAAGTTGGTCACTGTATGTACCATTTATATGCCCCCAAGCCATCATCTCGAAAAGTCAGTCTTTTATAATCTCATTGATCAGCTTCCCAAGCCTTACATACTCGTGGGAGATTTTAACGCTCACAACAAGATGTGGGGAGATTCACGATGTGACGCGAGAGGTCGACTCATGGAAAATTTCCTTATAACCTCTGGTGCATGCCTCTTTAATAAGAAAGAATCGACGTACTATAATCCACATCGTAACTCATACTCATCAATAGACCTGGCGATTGGCTCCGCTTCTATTTTCCCTGATTTAGAATGGTGTGTAATCAAAAATCCATTCGGAAGTGATCAATTCCCTGTAACGCTGAACTTCGTAAACAAACATGGCTTCCCTCCACACTTCCCTCGCTGGAAACTGGCCTCAGCTGAGTGGGAACGTTTTAGTGAATCCAGCCACATATCACGGGATTTTACTGCTTCACTGCTTCACTTCACTGCTTCACCGCTTCATACTTCACCGCCATAGAGAGGCACGGAAGAGACAAAAATAAAGCTTGGAGCAAACTATGCGAAAGTCCTACATTCGAAAATCTATAGAATTTGAACATGTTAAATCACAGGGAAGAAGGACATGACGACAAGCAAAGAGGGCAAGCTGGCAGAGGTTCCTCTCAAATATAAAGTCGTATGCTCAAGAAGCTAAAGTATGAGATGGGCTGAAAAGGCTAAAGGGACAAGAAATTCATCCGTTGCCCCTAGTGAAAGGCGAAGCGAACCACTCGGAAGACCAAGCTAACACCCTTGGCGAACACTTCCAGTGCATTTTCACTTCTGATCATTATTCCAAGGCTTTTCTGAAGCACAAACAAGTAGCAGAATGCAAAGCTATCGACTGCAAATGCAGACAGAACAAACCCTTTAACGTGCCTTTTAACATTGCCGAGTTGAGAGCCTCCCTTACTGCATGTCAGAGCTCTGCAGCTGGACCGGACAGGATCATGTACGACATGACTGAACACCTCCCCAGTGATACTCAAATTACTCTGCTAGCACTTTTTAACGCTATATGGGCTGCAGGGCACCTCCCTACTGCATGGAAAGAAGCACTTGTGGTTCCCATTCTGAAACAGGGCAAAGACCCCACATTAGTAACAAGCTACCACTCAATTGCCCTCACAAGTTCTATATGGAAACATTTTGAAAAAAATGATAAACCATCGACTTTTACACTTCGTTGAATTAAATAAATTTCTTGATCCATATCAATGTGCTTTTAGAATAGGACGATCTACAACCAACCATCTAGTGCGCATCGAAGCAAACATTCGCGAGGCATTCGTGCATAAACAATCCTTCTTATCCGTGTTTCTCGACATGGAAAAGGCGTACGATACAACATGATGCTACGGAATCCTGCGTGACCTGTTGACGCTGGGCATGCGTGACACTGTGTTAAACATTAGCGTAAGCTACCTGCACAACTGTACATTCTGGGGGAAAATAGGTAGTACACTGTCGCGTGCATTATTAGAGGAAACTGGGGTACCCCAGGGAGGCGTACTGAGTTGCACGCTCTTTGTTCAAATGAACACGCTTCGTAAAGCATTACCACCTTCTATTTTTTATTCCGTTTACGTAGACGACATACAAGTAGGTTTCAAATCCTGCAACCTAACAGTCTGTGAGAGACAAGTACAACAGTGCTTGAACAAAGTTTCCAAGTGGGCAGACAAAAACGGGTTCAAAGTGAACCCCAACAAAAGTTATTGTGTTCTTTTAACCAGGAAGAAAGGGCTTGCTGCAGATCCCACTGTTGAAATATATGGGCAACAAATACCTGTGAACAAGGAGCACAAATTCCTAGGTGTTATACTTGACCCCAGGCTTACTCTCGTTCCACGCATAAAATATCTGAAAGCAGAATGTCTAAAAACAATGAACTTACTTAAAATCCTATCCCACACAACATGGGGTAGCGACAGAAAGTGTTTATTGAATCTTTACAGGAGCCTAGTTCGATCACGACTGGACTATGATGCCACGGTTTATCACTCTACCGCCCCGAGCGCGCCAAAGATTTGAGACCTCGTCCACCATCTGGGTATTCGCCTAGCCACTGGTGCAATTAGAACAAGCCCTGTCGAAAGTCTATATGTAGAGCCAGATGAGTGGTCACTCCATTTTCAGAGAGCATACATGAGCTTCACCTATTTTCTCAAAGTGTGCTCTAATAAGGGACATTCTTGTTTCACAACAGTTAATGACTTGCTGATGAAACCTTTTTCCATAACAGACCCTCTGTGAGACTTCCTTTGTCACTGCGTGTAAGAGAACTTAGCGAAGGAATGGATGTCTCAATACTTGATCATAGCCTAATCCCTGTAGCTAAGCTATTACCGCCCTGGGAGTGGCAGGTGATAGAATGTGATGTATCCTTTGTAGAGGTCACAAAGCACACTCCTGAGCTTGAAATTGCTATGCATTTCCGTGAACTTCAATTGAAGTACTCCTGCTCCGAATTCTACAC
The DNA here is from genome assembly GCF_038994185.2 of Dermacentor albipictus. Lineage (NCBI taxonomy): Eukaryota > Metazoa > Arthropoda > Arachnida > Ixodida > Ixodidae > Dermacentor > Dermacentor albipictus. The sequence goes on from NC_091824.1 coordinate 1,119,722, forward strand.
AGACGCGTCAAAATTACGTGCTGGCGTATCTTGCGCTGCTGTTGGTCCCTCTCTTTTTGAATCTGATGTGTTGAACCCCCTAACAAGTACCTTCACTGCAGAAGCCTATGCAGTACTGTCTGCGGTGAAACATAAAGAAACTAAAACTTGACAGAGCAATCATATTCACAGACTTGTTAAGTCTTGCAAAAGCACTCATTTCTCTACAAAAGCATACAAATCCTGTTTTCAATGAACTCTACTCACTCTTATGCAACATCTATTTATCACGTAGACATGTAGTAATATGCTGGGTTCCTGGCCGTAGAGGAATCGAGGGAAATGTGTTTGCCGACGAGATCGCCAAATTAATAGCATTGGAGGGTATTCGTTCTGGTACTGTCCCTACCACAGACATGAAGCCTTTCCTAAGAAACAAACTGCGAAGCCACTGGCAATGCTTGTGGGACACTGAAACAAGTAATAAGCTTCACCTAATTAAGCCAAAGTTAGGTTTATGGCACCCAACTACAAGAACATGAAGAACAGATGTCACTAGACTTCTAGAATTCACTAGACTTAAAGAATTCACTAGACTAAGAATAGGACACACATTTGGCACTCATAACTTTCTATTGACTGGTAACGAGCCTCCAACCTGTGGTAGATGTGGTGACAGGTTGACCCTCCTCCACGTCTTTCTGGAGTGCCGGGAAGCCGAAAGAGACAGGCGGAAACATTTTCCTTTTGCATACTGCCATTGCGTCTCTCTGCATCTGGCTATGTTTCTTGGTGATGAACGTCTTTTTAAGACCAACGCAGTCCTTGCTTCCTTGAAAGATTTTGTGCTACATGTTACAAGCCCATTAATTTCCTAGCGAATCCTCTTTCCAGAGGATGCCACCGTGATAGTTTTCTTTGTATAGCACACGCCTCTAGGCCCTTGTGTTTCAAGGGCTCTGGAGAGGCAGTAGTGCTCTAGCCAATTTTAGCATCTCACATATTGTGTATATTGCATCATTCTTTTGCAATGCATTTTAATATTCATAGTACACGCCAATAGTCATCCCCATATTTTTATTACACGTAGATATTATGAAATTTACACCAACTCCTTTAGGCCCCTTTACAGCCACGTCACATTACCTTCACAGAACCCATCAGTCCACTGCGAACTCATTAACACTAGCATGGTGCTTTTTGGCCATACCTGGCCCTTGCGTCATTAAACATCAAACATTCATTCATTCAAAACAAAAAATCGTCCACATAACGATATATTTTAAAAACATCAGTCTGATTAAGGTTCACTGACGGCGACACTAGGCGAGCTAAAAATAAATCACTGAGGAGTGGGGCAATGCAAGAACCGACGCAGACTCTGTTTTTCTGCAAATAGATGGTGTCATTCCATGTAATGAACGTCGATGACAAATAGAAGCTCAAAAGTTCTACAAATTGGTTATTTGACAACCCCGTTATATTCTGAAAACTGGTAGCACCAAATTCATCAATCGTCTGTGAAATAGCTGACAGCAGGTCATCGTGAGGAATAGAGTAGTATAGGTCCTTCACATCGACACAGAAGACTTGGGAGCCTCGATCAAAAAGTCAATCACTTCATCGGAGTTATGTATTAAAAATGGGTCATTCACAGGTAGAATGGCTAGCTTGGCTTGCAGAAACAGTGCGATAGACTTCTGCCAAGTGTCCTTTTCCGAAACAATAACCCTCAACGGTACGTCAGGTTTGTGCGTTTTCACGCTTAAAAACACCTCAAAGTGATCTCGTTTGCTGCTGGCAATGTTTTTCTACATTTTGTCCAACTTATATTCTCTGTAAAGTTTCTTGCGTTAGCTTACTTACTTACCTTACTTAAGGACACTGTATCCTGTCGCCTAAAAACGGCGGAAATTGCCTGACCAGCTCTTGCATAAAAATTCCCTTCTGAGAGTTCACCGAACCCTCCTTCTTTATCTGCCAGTAACATGCAAATCAAATTGTCACGCAGATAGTTAGCTACACGTTTCAGAAAAAACTTCGGAAGTGCACGTCTAGAGCGTGATATGGCCCCTACACCTTCGGAAATAACACGAAACCTCCTCTTCCGCCGAGAACTTCGAAATTTGCCTCACCATTGACAGCATTTCTTCGGGTTGTTTACTAGATTCCACCGTGAACTTAGGTCCCAACGCCAAGATGTAGTGGATGTGTTCTGGTAGGTCCATGCTTCGCTGAGTGTATAAGCCTTCTGGCAAGTATACAGTATTTCCAGGAGTCGGTATTCTCTCGGAATGACGGCCGCAAAATTCCCACAACTGGAACTGCCACCAGCACTTGGTTTTCTGGTCAGCAAAGCGTAGAAATTTCTACAGTGTCGAACCCAGCAAAGAAAGTTCCACAGAAACCTTTAGCTGAGTAGAGAGCAGCAGGCAGTAGAGCTGGCGGTAGGTATTTGGATCTGTGCTAAGCTTGTTCTGATATTCACAAGTGTTGGTACTATCCAGAAGAGGGTTGTAGCGCCGAAAAACACAACACACAGCAAGCGAGACGGGACAGGCGCAACTTCTAACTGTTTATTCACCGCGTATTCAAATGAATATAAGGACAAATCTAGGTGGGTAGCAAGAACCACTACGATCACGGTCAGTAAGCAGCTGTCGCGGGGCGCCATGCACTAAGATAATGTCACGCACGAGAAAGTCCGCGACGTCAGTGGCGCAACTGGTAGGGAGAGCCTGTGTGATAGTGTATCGGGTGGCATAATCAGTTGCGACGGCTACCCATTTGTTCCCAGAGGATGAGGTGGGAAAGGGACCAAGGAGGTCTAATCCAACACAAAAGAACGGTTCCACAGGGACGGTGATCGGCTGGAGATGACCGGAAGGTAGCACCTGAAGAGTTTTCCGACGCTGGCAGGGATCACAGGCAGCAACATAGCGTCGGACGGAGCGAGCGAGACCAGGCCAACAGAAGCGGCGGCGGACGCGGTCGTACGTGCGGATTACCCCAAGATGTCCTGCAGTGGGTGCGTCATGCATCTCAAAGAGCACAGTCTGTCATAGATTTTTTGGCACGACAAGAAGAAGATCAGGGCCATTAGGGAGGAAGTTCCTTCGGTACAGAATGCCACCCTGGAGGACATATCGGCGAACGGATGCGTCGGTAGGTGTAGAGCGCAGACGCTCGATGAGTTCTCGCAGCAATAAGTCTCGGTACTCCTCATCGGCGATGTTAGCGAAGGCAGACACAGAGAAAATGCCGTCGGCGGTACTACTGTCAGCGTCGTCAGTCTTGTCTACCGGGTAGCGAGACAGGCAGTCAGCGTCCTTGTGTAGTTGGCCAGATTTGTAGGTGACAGAGAACGAATATTCTTGGAGGCGTAAGGCCCAGCGACCAAGTCTTCCTGTAGGGTCTTTCAATGAGTATAACCAGCAAAGCGCGTGATGGTCTGTGACAACGGGAAAGGGTCGGCCTTATAAGTATGGGCGGAACTTCGCAACCGCCCAAACTAGGGCCAGACACTCACGCTCAGTGATGGAATAGTTGCGCTCCGCAGGTGAGAGGAGCCTGCTGGCGTAAGCGATAACACGGTCGTGGCCACTCTGACATTGTGCCAGTACTGCGCCAATTCCGTGACCGCTGGCATCAGTACGGACTTCGGTAGGCGCAGAAGGATCGAAATGGGCCAGAACGGGAGGTGTTGTGAGAAGGTCGATTAGAAGCGAGGATGCAGAGGCATCGTTATCGCCCCACTGGAAAGGGGCGTCTTTTTTCAAAAGCTCGGTTAGTAATCGTGCTATGGCCGCGAAATTTTTCACGAAACGGCGGAAGCACGAGCAAAGGCTGATAAAGCTGCGCACATCCTTGACACATTTTGGAACAGGGAAGTGCGTAACAGCATGAATCTTGCCTGGCTCCGGTTGCACTCCGTTCGCGTCAACGAGATGTCCAAGGACGGTAATCTGGCGACGGCCGAATTGGCACTTCAATGCGTCGAGTTGCAGACCGGCTCGCCGAAAGCGTCCAGGACTGCTGAGAGGCGCTCGAGGTGCGTAGCGAATGTTGGGGAGAATACTGTAACGTCGTCCAAGTAGCACAGGCACGTGGACCATTTGAAACCGTGAAGAAGGGAGTCCATCATGCGTTCAAAAGTGGCAGGAGCGTTACATAGACCGAACGGCATCACTTTGAATTGACAAAGACCGTCGGGTGTTATAAAGGCAGTCTTCTCGCGGTCAAGATCACCCACGGCAATCTGCCTATAGCCGGAGCGAAGGTCAATAGAGGAGAAATAGCGAGCACCGTGGAGGCAGTCAAGGGCGTCATCAATCCGAGGTAGGGGATACACGTCCTTTTTGGTAACCATGTTACGGTGCCGATAATCCAAGCAAAAGCGCCATGAGCCATCCTTCTTTTTTACCAGCACAACAGGTGACGCCCATGGACTACATGACGGTTCAATATTGTTCTTGGCAAGCATTTTGCGAACTTCGGTGTGAATAACTTGACGCTCAGCTGGTGATGCTTGATACGGGCGGCGATGAATAGGAGGGGCATCGCCGGTATTAATGCGATGTTGACAGCTGTTGTTTGGGCCAAAGGACGATCGTTAAAGTCAAAAATATCTTGGTAGGAAATCAGAACGCGGTAGAGCGCATGAGCGTGCTCGGAAGGCATGTCGGGTGCAATCAGTTTTTGTAAGTTGGCGATGGTACAAGTTGCCGACTGCGACGGTAGAGGAGGATCGGCTGAATTGTCGTCTACTGAAATCGATGCTACAGAGTGATCCTCGAATGAGCAAAGTTGGGCCAGAGACATCCAGCGTGGCAGCACTTGTGTCGTCAAGCCAAAATTGACCACTGGCAGGCAGACGCAATTCGCCGTAATAGATAAAACTGTGTGAGGTACTGTGATCCCGTGTGTAAGGAGGACGTCTTGCATAGGGGCCGTGATGTAGTGACCGTCAGGGACTGGTGGGCATGACACGAAGTCAACGTAAGTCAGTGCCGAAGCTGGCAAGCGAACGAAGTCGACGGAACTGAGGCAAGTAGGGTGTTGTTCAGCGGGATCCAGAACAGGCAGGTCGAGGCGGAGAGTACTGGCGGAGCAATCGATGAGAGCAGAATGTGCGGAGAGGAAGTCTAAGCCGAGGATGATGTCGTGGGGACAGTGAGCGATGACTGTGAATAGCACGATTGTTGAGCGATCGGCGAAGGAGACGCAGGCGGTACACATACCAATTACGGGGCTGTTCCGCCATCGGCGACACGGACAACAGGCGTCGTGGCGGGCGTGATAATTTTCTTGAGCCGGTTACGAAGGTCAGCGCTCATTATGGACAAATGCTCCCCAGTGTCTATGAGTGCAGACACAGAAACACCGTCGACTTGCACGTCAAGAAGGTTCAGATGAGTGGGCAACATCAGTAGAGGATTTGGCGGCGTAGGGAGCAATGCAGCGTCACCTCGAGGCGCTGCATCGTTTAGTTTTCCGACTGGGAGCGGCGTCCGAAGGAAGTCGGCGAATAGGAGCGACGGGGCTGGGGAGAGCGAGATTGTCGTCGTTGGGGCGAAGGCGAATGAGAATAGGAGTGGTTCGGTGCAGGGGAATCAGTGGCGGCGTTATCGGAGCGTGCGGTATAGGGACGAGAAGGGCCACCTGGGGGGCGAGAGTAGGCAATATAAGTAGGCCGGGTCGGGGAATTTCAGCGACTGCGACAGTGCCGAGAAATGTGCCCGATTCGATGGCAGTGGAAACAAATGGGCTTGTCGTCACCAGTGCGCCATTCAGATGGGTTGCGGAAACGTGGTGGGTGAGAAGATGCAGGACGGGGCGAAATCAAGAAGCCGGGCGGGTATCAGGACAATGGGCCGAGCAGATGGTGTGAAGACCCATGTTTTCGAACTCTTGGCCGACAACTGCCTGGATCAGCGAGACCGTGACTGCAGATGTGTTGGTGGGACTGGAGTCGAAGGCAGCCGGATAGGTGGCCTCGATCTCACGCCGGCCGATCCTGGTAACATCGGCAGTGTTGTTGGGACGAGGAGTGTCGGCACAGGATGATGTCGCTGGGGTGTTGGGCAGACGGGCAAAATGCTGGTCAATACGTCGGCTTTTAGCGAGTTCCAGGCGGCGGCACTCTTTTATAACGGCATCCACCGTCGCTACGTTGTTGCAAACGAGCAAGTTGAAGGTGTCATCGGCAACGCCTTTGAGGATGTGACCCGCCGTGGTTGCTCAGTGGCTATGGTGTTGGGCTGCTGAGCACGAGGTCGCGGGATCGAATCCCGGCCATGGCGGCCGCATTTCGATGGGGGCGAAATGCGAAAACACCCGTGTGCTTAGATTTAGGTGCACGTTAAAGAACCCCAGGTGGTCAAAATTTCCGGAGTCCTCCACTACGGCGTGCCTCATAATCAGAAAGTGGTTTTGGCACGTAAAACCCCAAATATTATTATTATTATTGAGGATGTGGGCAACCTTGTCGGACTCAGTCATGTGGGTGTCAACTTTGCGGCACAGAGCCAAGACGTCCTGAATGTACGTGACATAGGGCTCTGTTGACGTCTGCACACGGCCGGAAAGCGCCTTCTGCGCGGCAAGTTGGTGACCGTAGGGGTTGCTGAACAAGTCTTGAAGCTATCTCCTAAGTGAATCCCAACTGGTGAGCTCATCTTCGTGCGTGCGATACCAAACTCTAGGTGTGCCACCGAGGTAAAAGACTACGTTGGCAATCATAATAGTAGGGTCCCACCGGTTATTGTGGCTGACGTGTTCATACAAGCTGATCCAGTCATTGACGTCTTCCCCATCTTTGCCCAAGAATACGCCAGGATCACGGGGAGACTGATGTAGTTCGTCGAGGTGGCAGCAGGTGTCGGAGCCGGCGGAGTCGTGTTGTTGTCACCGGGAGCCCTGAAGGAAGGCTCGACGTACTGTCCACTGCGAAGCTCTGTGATGAGGTACAGGGAACGTCCACCTCCACCAGATATGTTACGTAGGAAGACGCAGACGAAAAGCTATGTACAATTATATTTACAAGAAAATACGCTGCGCTTGGCCATGAGGCAACAGCCCGCGCTAGCTTCTAATCGTCGTCGTCGTCTTCTTACTGCTCGGCTCTTCGTCATTGGAAATACTATCCCGTAGCAATAGAAAATCGCCAAGCGAGCAAATATTCGTGTGGTGTTTTCTGCCCCTAACAAGCTTATGAGGATTTGCAAGCTCACTAATCCTAATAAGGAGGCTCCTCCTAGCTGTGGTAAGAATCATAAAAAGAAGTTCGTTAATTGCGCACATTGTGTTGTTTATTGTTTTCCACTGAAGTGCGGAAAAAGTTACGTCAGTCAAACTGGCCGATGTCTGAATGATAGGCTGCGCGAACATAGTTACAATGCTAAGAATTGCATAACAGCTGGGGGGTTTCTTGCGCAGCACTGCAATACATGTAGTTGCGAACCTTTTTTAGAGTAATGCGTCATTCTAGGTCGTAGTCATAATCAGCTTACAAGAGAAATCACTGAAGCAAAAGCTATCATAGGTCTTGGTCATGCATATGTAAGCTCACATTCACTATCGTTATCAAGCAATGAATTGGCGTATCTCGGACTGCCGCCACAGGCTGTCTGAATATGTTTTTTTTTCACATGGTTACTTTTGCTTTTGTTGCTTGGCTTTGTGTTATCTTTTCATGTCACATGGTTTGCTGAGTGTATAAGTAATCTTCTGAGTCACGAAATCTACCATAAGTTGAAAGTTAGCGTTCACCCTATTCTCAGTTCCTTTTCATTACCCCATCTACCTTCCTTTTGTCTCATTCTGAGCTGCGCTACAGGCCTAAAAAAGTCATGACATACCAACTCGCCCAAACTGCTACACTTTTGCGAGGCTTTTCTTTTGGGGAACCTGTATGGGTTTCCTTTGTAGCAATTGCTATGAATAGGTAAATGTCTCATTTTCCTAAATGAATTACTTCTCTCCACCATGCGAGTTTCCGCAGAACTATCACGTCAAACTCTTGCCTTTGCTTTGAGTTGTTGACAAATTCGACTTCGCCCTGCCATCTGCTAGCTGCAGCTGCAGGGAGAATGAACAAATACGGATGTGTCATCAGTGTTGCCTAGAGCAATTACAGTGTTGTTTATTAACAGTTGCAACTCGTTTTCAAACAGAAAACAGATGTGTCACTAATACAGCTCATGCCACTCTCTTTTATGTGATATGCCTCCAAATTTGTTCATTCTCCCTGGACTGCTCTAACAATAAAATCAGTTGAAGTTCAGCGCTCAACCTGACGTTTCGTACTCATCCTTCCCAAGTCTTTTATTTTCTTTTTTTTGGCGCAACAATGTATTCATTAGATTCAATGTTGACCTTCTCAATAGCTCTTGTCGTTCACAAAGTTCTAGAAATTGCGTTAGCTCCAGGCAAACGGAGCGTTAGAGCTGTAATCATTACATACAGCACAGTGAATAATTAAAGTAAAAATTTTGAACAATTAGTCGTATAACCAAGGCCTCTATCTGTATATCTTGTGTGCGCTGAGCCCTAGCACAAGGTAAATGATGGCGGCGTCCACATAGCCATAACTGCACATTTTATAAATTGCCAAAGATTTGGTAAAATAACCCCATATTTTATACCAGGTATCACATAAAGAAACCCACGCACTTTCTTAACGAGGATTCCCGTTCTGAGCTACGCGCCTCCGGCTATACATATAGTGATGTTTCATTTTTCGAGTTCCACGCTTTCTCACGACGTTGTCATTTTTTAGCACTGTGCACGGGTGCGTAATCTTGCGTGGAGCATGCTAGCAGTAGATGCTTACGCTATGTTCTCGGGAAATTCGCCTGTGGCAAACATGCAATGTAAATCTTGCTAGCTGTATGTTGTGTCGGCAGCGGCAGGCAAGTGGGGGCCCCGGCCAGCGAACACGCGCGAGCGTCCGGCGCAGAGAAGGAGACTCGGAGTGAACTGCTCCCGATGAAAACCGGAACGAAGACTCAGCCGACCCGTGGCCGTTTATTCTTAAAAAGGACTTCACATGCCAGATGACACCTCCTGATTGGTCCCAGCTCGTCACATGACAGATGGGGGGTGCGCCATCTAGCTAAAGTACTATGAAACAAATGTATGGTAACACAGAGATCTGACAGGGGGCGACACTATACTACACTGTAAACAATCATCGAGAAGTTATTTCAATAATCACTAATGGGGCTGAAAACGACGGTTCAATCATTTTTTAGGAGTACTTCACCTCGTAAATGCTTAAAAACATAGCTACGCTTACCGTGTGTTGACGGGGCGCCAGACCCGTGCCCTGTGGTCCCACCTCATGGTAAACGTCGATTCGTTGGTGAAGACGATGCGTGTCCATCCATCAACCGACCAATCCGCATGCTCCTCAGCAAACTGGAGGCATTTTGACTTGTTCTCTGATCGCAGGAGTGGCTTACGTGCGGCAGTGTGACTCTTCAAAGCTGCCTCATGAAGGTGGTGCTTGATAGTAGTAGATGAAACTCTGCTTGGCCCAAGGTTTACTTGGAGCTCCCGGACAGACGTGACGGGCTTCTCTGCAGCATCTACCACGATTGGAATGTCTGTCTCTCCTGTCTTTACTCTTCGGCGGGGCAGCCGAGGGGCGTCTTGAATGCGTCCATAATTTCTATAAGCCTGAATAATCCTATTTACAGTAAATAGAGGACGATTTGTCGTCAAAGCGATTGCGCGTTGGAAATATTCCTTCAAGCAAATCTATGATGCGCCTTCTTTCCACGTCCGAGACAATCGGCATCTTTCTTCACTTGCGGCACGAGAAAGAAATGAGGTTTCGTTGAACAGACAAATCCTTGCTGTTGTGCAGCGATAAAACGAAACGGTAGCTTCATCCCCCTAATGACTCCGCATTTAGTTGATCAGGCAAATGATGAAGCACTTGCAGTCATGATAGGGCGACTGATATCAAACAGCTAGCTTAACAAAACCGAATTAGTCGGCAAAAGACGCTGGAAACAGCAGGGTGACCTGAGTGTATAGGTTTCGGAGCCAACTTTGCGGCAAGTATCAGACAGCATGCAGCACTTCAGTGGTGACTCATCGCTAAAGAGGCAAAAAGTTGTGACCGTGCCACTTTTTCGACGAACTGATAACATGGTGTTGTTTCAAATGTAGAGTAAGGGTGTAAAATGTTTGTCAAACCGTTTCTGTATATGCTGCAAGAAAGCAGTTGCCGCGTATGAACAGCAACCTCGGCCGACGATGAGAATACGAACTTCACCGCATGGTGAGTGCAGCCGGGCGGTGCTGGCGCACTGTAGCAGACGACACGGCTGAGGTCGCGCCTATGGCTGCCACTGCACCTGCGCGTTAGTTACCCAGGCGCCCACAAGTGGTGCTTCGCGAAGCGCCGGCTGCCTGGAGCCGTGTTCAAATTGGAAGTGAACGACTGTGTATAAGCTAATGAGTGGTCGCTTCATCTGCAACATTCATACTTGAGCTTCATATATTTTCTTAAAGTGAATGAAGCTTAGAACATCAGTATTATTCAACCGTAAACATGACGAGTGCCACAGTGTTTATTAATCGACCGGCAGCGAGAGAACCCTTCTCACTGCATGTAGGAAAACTTAGTGAGTGAGTGTTCCATTCTTTGAACACAGCCTGGTGGCCCCAGATAAGTGATTGTCACCATGTCAGTGGGAGCTCATAGAATGTTATACATTGTTTGTAGAGGTGACAAAACTTACTCCAGAGGCACATATTACAATGCATCAACTTCACTCAAAGTACTCGCGCACACAGTTTTGCACCGACGCTCCTAAGTCACATGCCCGCTTATCTTATGCAGCTGTTGGTCTATCCTTCTCGGAATCAAATATCCTTCATCCAGAAACAAGTATTTTGTGGCTAAGGCTTATGCACTAGTTGGTTCATGCTTGAATGTGTAAAGAGCAAGGCACAATAGACCAGGACAGAAGAACACAAACGACAGGACTGGTGCTACTGGCAAGCTGAGACAGCGATCAAGTTGACGCACGAAATGGCAGGATTGGTGCAAAAGCTTCGTTGAAAGAAAGGGCCCAATGTAGAAGAAATATGCTCAAGTAAAACTCTTGCTTGGGCTAGTTGGTTCATGCTTGAATGTGTAAGGAGCAAGGCGCAATAGACCAGGGCAGAAAAAGAACACAGACATCAGGACCGGTGCCACTGGCAAGCTGAGACAGTGATCAAGTTTACACACAAAATGGCAGGATCGGTGCGATAGCTTCGGCTGTAAAACATAGTAGATGAACACTTCAAAAAACATCTATATTTGCAGATTCCTTAAAGGGGCCCTGAACGACCTCTCGGGATTGGTGAAATAACATGGTCTGCAGGTAGCATACGCCGCTGTGAACATCTCAGCCAAGTTTTGTTGTATGCTGTGTGTGGAGCTTGCAAGCAGAGTGGGAAGCTACCTTTCTCTCAAACGTTCCCTTTTCGACAGAAGCCTGCTCCTCATTCTCCTCTGGACACTTTAGTTCGTAATATAACGAATTCCTCATAGAATGACCTTAGCTACATGTCAGATTTTTGCACGGGGCCCTGATAGAATCATGTACAATATGCTTAAACACCTCTACCCCAACACACAAATCACGCTTCTCACACTTCTCAATGCTATCTGCAGGTGTTGGACTCCTGCGCCAATTGTGCCATTTTGATACAAACAAATTTTTGCGTCAAACTGCAGCAAACACAACAAATTGATCGAAACTGCACCACTCCGTGCCACAGTGGCTTCGGCATGTGTGCTCCGGCAGTGCCTGTGGACAGCGAGCGAAATCATTCTCTAATAAAGAGTGCAGCTGCTCATATTCCGCACACCGCATGATGGTGCCTCCCGCACAGTTTCTCGTCATTTTCGTGCTTCTGGCAAGTGGCCGGAGTGCATACAGCTACTCTTGGCTGTTCTCGCTGCTGTTGGAACGGCCAGGGCAGCATGCCAATCCCTAGCTGAGAGGTGCAATACAATGACTTTGCGGCTGTAATTAACTGTCGACTTCAAGCTGATGTAATATTCATTGATTTCTCGAAACCATTCGACAGGTTAATGCATTGGAAGTTAAAGTGGCCAAAGAAGAATCTGAATGCTTAGTCTTTTCAGGAGTTCCACAGGGTTCTGTATTAGGTCCTGTTTTACTTTTTTTATATGTACCGTATTTACTCACATTATGATCGCACTCACGTAATGATCGCACCCCTGAATTTTGTCGCCAAAATTTGAATTTTAAAAAATTTTCCATGTAATGATGGCACCCCGAACTTGCCGCAGCAATATGTTGTGTGCCAAGTCTACCTAATAATGATCGCGCTTACATCTGTCGAATGCTACGCGAACGACTCTTCAAGACAAACCATGCGGTCTGCACGCACCAAGCATTCTTAAGCAGATGCTCCATTTCATTCCTTTCATCACTTTCCGCAGTTCCATGACAAAAAAAAAAAAAGACTACAACCAAACTTGCCTTTATTATGTGTAGCCTTTATAATGGTTGTTGTCAACAACGACAACAAAAAAAGGCACCTTTCGATTCTTCTCGTCTGCACTCGTGGGCACGCAACAAATCGCTAGCAACAACGATAGCAGCCACGTTTACACTGATACGTTTGAAGTGTACCCTGTTCATACACCGACGCTTGTAACACGGCTAAGATATTTGCCCACCCTTAGCAGAAACGTGCCATATTAGGATAGTAGTGAAGACAAATGCCGCAGTTTCCGCAGCCTGCCCGCCCTGTGTTCCTATGCCACTGGCAGCTAAGCATGCCCATCTGTTTCTGTCCCCTCAAAGTGGACATCGCCACGTTATTGCCGCAAACTTGCTGATACTAACGATATTATTCATTACTGATACGGAAGAAACTGTTTCAATGCACGTAATATACTCACGAGAAGAAGAAAATCACGTTCGGCTTGCTCCGCCGGCCGTCATTTTTGTTTTGGTGTCCCGCACTACACACAGCGGCAGCCGCCTGTTTGTTGACCTGTTGTCATTCTGCAGCGAATGCGGGCTGAAAAAAATTTTTTTGTTCTTTTTGCGGGAAATTTAACCCATGTGATGACTGCACCCATGAATTTGCGTAAATTGTTTTTGACAAAAAGGTGCAATCATGCGAGTAAACACGGTAAATGATTTGCACCTTCATATTGAGCCGGGAGTCACATCAAGACTTTTCGCAGATGATTGCATCATATGCACGACAATGCGAACAGAGGCCGATCAAGTAAAATTGTTCGTTGTCTCGCCTTGCCAGTTGGTGCCAGGAATGAGACATGGACGAAACTTAAGCAAGAGTGCCTGTATGTCGATAACACATAAAAAGAAGCCATTACAATTCTCCTACAACATCATGGGATCTATTGTGGCCCGCACAGAATCATTTGAATATTTGGGGGATAACAATAACAATGCTGAAGTGGGACATACATATTAAAGATACACGTGGGAAAGCATTTAGACAGTTAGGCTTTCGTCTTAGAAAGCTATAAACAGCGCCACCCAGTGTTAAGTTATTAAGCTACAAATCTCTCCTGCGTCCCATCCTCGAATATAGCCACATAATCTGGAATCCATATCTGACCAAACATTCAGAAGCAAAGCAAAATAAAGAGCTTCGTCTATTCCAAGTACTCCAGAAGTGACAGCATGACTGCACTGTGCAACTGTGCCGTCATACAAGCCCTGGAAAGTCGTCGACATATCGCTGCTATGAAATTCTTATATCTCCTTTGTCATAACAACGTATCTGTGTCAACAAGAGCAACTACCTCAGACCACCTTACCAACACTCGAGCAGAACCAACCATGCTAAGTGTAAAGGCCTTTTTTGTTGAGTTGTAATATTTTCAAATATTCCTTTTTTCCATCTGCCGTAGAACTACCGATAGGTTACTACGTGAGTTCATGGGTCTATCATCAACGGACGCATTCTCCACTAAACTTGAAGAATTGTTTTGCTAAACGCAACTGAGAAAAATGTGTCACTCCCGAGTTGTTCTTTCTTTTTTGAAGTGATCAGACCTGTTTATAAAATGCCTTTTGAAATTGGTTTGATCCAGATGTGCCCATGTATGTGAGCACACGTGTATCCGTTAGCATATGTATATAATGCCGTGACAACTTGGTCACATTCAAGTTGCGCGCCCTTCGTATTGGACACTGTGCACGTCGTACCGTGGTGTTGTTCAGCAACCGGCAGTGATCTTCGTGGCACGGGTACCCGGTGAGACCCGGCTCGCATGCACCACACGCATGAGGTGTCACGCGAGAGAAAGAGGAAGACCGTTCGAGGCCAGTTTGAGAACACGACTGCCGCGGATTTCTTCACGACCGCGGTGACTTTTACTTGTGGGCACAACTTCGCCCTTAATAAATATTGTTGTTTTATAACATCATTACATTTCTGGTGGAGGTGTGGGATATGAGTCGAAGCCCCACGAACGGAAGTCCGCGTAGCCCCGACCACTAGCGAGCGCATCCCGTGGAACTGACACCTGTACACCAGCGGACCAGCCGCTGTCTTTGAGGTGACTTGCCCGAATTTGGCCCTCTTCTATTCATGCCAAGGGAAACTCAGACAACGGACGCCGCCACAGTGACTAGCCAGGTAACACCAGCACAGCTGGTCGTAAGCCAACTTCGCAAGCCGCCAACATTCCATGGTGACTCGTTCGAAGACGTGGAAGACTGGTTGGAACTGTTCGAGAGAGTGGCGAGCTTTAATGAATGGAATGAGAGACAGAAGCTCCGTAATGTATAATTCGCTTTGGAGGACTTCACAAAAACGTGGTATGAAAACCATGAACCCTCTTTGTCCTCTTGGGAGGAATTTCGACGACAACTGCCTGCAACGTACTCCAGCACGGATCGTAAAGAAAAGGCGGAAGTTGCACTTCAAGCTAGGAACCAACTCACAAACGAGAATGTGGCGATGTACACCGAGGACATGTCCCACCTGTTCAAGCGTGCGGATCCAAACATAAGTGAAGATAAGAAGCTGCGCCATCTCATGCGTGGAGTAAAGCAGGAACTCTACGCAGTTATTGTCTGCAGCCCACCGTGCACGGTCGCCGAGTTCAGATATGAAGCAACGACCATCAAAAAGACGCTGGAACAGCGAGCTCGGCAATACAACCGTGAGGCAAGCTGTGCACCTGCCCATGTCTTCTCTGGAGGCATGCCAAACGACCTTGAAGCCCTGCGGGAGCTCGTCCGGTCAGTGATCAGGGAAGAGCTCAACAAATTGCAGACACCTCAGGCTCCAACTGCACTATCTATCATTGACGTTGTCCTGGACGAACTGAGGCAGGTCATACGGGATCCAAAGCATAAGCCACAGCTGATGCGGCGCACCCCAACGTACGCCGACGTACTCAGGCAACCCGCAGTACACAGTAGTGGAGCAGTTGCGACAACTGTTCCCTACCCGCCGACAGTACGCAGTGCACCCCATCTGCTGAAACCACCGGCTGCCTATCCGCCTTCAGCACGTAGCGCACCTCGTTTTGTGGAACAAAGGCCCCGGAAAAGTGACGTCTAGCGTGACCATGAGCGCAGGCTTCTGTGTTTTCACTGCGGAGAAGCGGGTCACCTGTATAGGTCCTGCCCGTATCATCAAGCTAGATTAACAGGTTTTCCCTTAAGCACACCATGCCCCTGAAACGGTGAACGGCCAGTGGAGATCGAAAAATACTTGTCCATGCGCCAAAGCCCCATTACTTCTTGCCAACATCAACCACGGTCATTGTGCCCAAGCGCTACCGATCGCCTTGCCTACGGGCGTCTCCAAGATTTCCTAGGCGTCGTTCACCAAGCCCACACCAGGAAAACTGAAGCAAGTGACCTGCGGAGGTGAGGCCGCTGATAACCAGAGTTACGAAGATCCTTTAACACGGTTCCAGTGTGCTGACGAGATAATTCCAGTAAACAGGTGCAGGAATGGAACGATTACGTCAGATTTGCGGTTGATAATAGATGGATGCGAGCTGAATGCCTTAGTCGACACTGGCGCTGATTATTCGGTAGTAAGCTTCAAGATGGCGAAGCACCTGAAATAAGTTGTGACGCAGTAGACTGGTCTGCAGATACACACAGCAGGTGGTCATCTTATTACGCCCCTTGGCCTATGCACCGCAAGACTTACGATAAAAGGCTTCACTTACGTTTCTGACTTTATTGTATTGCCAGAATGTTCGCGGTAACTTATATTGGGAGTGAGTGAGTGAGTGAGTGAAGAAACTTTGTTGTGAATGCCTGCAGAACGGTTAGCCTTCTCCTGTTAGGGAGACGTTACCGTGACGCAGCCATGACGTCTTCGTGGCGTGTGGCACCTCTACTTCGGCCGCGGCCGCACTATTCCCTTTGGTCAACCGCACATGCCCCTCTTTTGGGGTGGCAGCCTCCCTCCGGTTTCGCTCGGTCGTTGCCTTTCGAGGGCCACCGAGATCTGCTGGACGGCCTGGGTTTGGACATCTTGGTCATAGCACCTCGTTGCGGCCTCGGGCCGCGGTGGGATCGTTGTTATTGTTGCAGCTTCGTGCAGATTCTTAGCACAGTCCCAAAGGATGTGAGCTGCAGTGGCTCTTTCCTTTCGGCACACACAACACAGATCACTTTCATAAACACTTGGACACACGTGCCTCATCAGCATCGGGGTGAATAACGACCTCGTTTGAAGTTGTCGATATAAAACCGCCTCCTTACGGGTCAAGCCCGGATGAGGTGGCGGCATAGTCCTTCGCTCTAGTCGGTACCATTTCACAATTTCGTTGTAGGAAGTCATTTTGTCCTTGGTTTCCCACCACCACGACGGGTCGGCTGTAGTAGCAGCGGCGCGGTTGGTTAGTCCTCGCGCCGTCGCGTTCGCCGTCTTGTTGTGGTTAGCGTTGCCGCAATCCGACACATCACTGCCCATGTGGGCCGGAAACCACTTTATCACCACACACCGACTTTCACTCGCGAGTTCGACCACACGCAACACACGTGCGGCTTCACCACACGCTCTTGCTCCGGCGTAATTTTTCACTGCTGTCCTAGAATGACAGAGCAGTCGTGCACTCGGGGTCGGCGATGGCCAGCGCAATGGCCACCTCCTCGGCTTGATGCTCCCCTCGAGTCCGCACACTCGCCGCTGTTCTCGTTGCACTGGTCGATGCCCCGACGACTGCAGCAGCGAATGCTTTTCTGTCATGTGGATACTCTGCCGTGTCCACAAACATGGCACCCCTGTCTTTGGCATGGAGATCGATGAGCACCTTGGCCCTCGCCACCTTCCGCTCTTTGTGGAACTCAGGGTTCATGTTTCTTGGCACCGGACGTAACCGTAGCCGTCTACTAATTGCGTCCGGTACAGGCATTTCTGTATTTTCGAGTCCCCTTTCCTTTGGTCCCAGGCCTAGGTCACGCAGCACTTGTCTGCCCATTCTTGTTTCCGATAGCCGCGCGAGCTGAGCGGTCCTCTGCGCCTCGGCGATTTCCTCCAGGGTGTTATGCACTCCCAAGGCCAGGAACTTGTCGGTGCTTGTGCAGTCGAGAAGTCCGAGTGCAGCCTTGTACACTTTGCGTGTGAGCGCATTGATCTTATTTCGTTCGCACTGCCTCCAGTTGTGGACAGCAGCAACGTATGTAATGTGGCTTATAGCGAAGGATTCCACGAGCCGGGTGAGGCTTTCTTCCTTCATGCCTGCTGTTCTGTGCGACACCCTCTTAATGAGGCGGATGGCCGTGGTGACTTTGGCCGCCAGATGGTTGACCGTCTCGCCGTTTACTTGTTTGCGCTCAATCAGCATCCCCAGCACTCGGATCTTCTCGACAACCGGGATCACGTGACCACCGCTCGTCTTGATCTTTATTGTGTCTTGCTCTCTCGCAGGTTCGTTGCCTTTCGTCTTCCTAGCTGCCCTTTTCAAAGGAATCACCAACAGCTCAGACTTGCTTGGGGAGCAGACGAGTCCAGACCCGTCCAGCTGCTCCTCAATAGCGTCAACCGCCTCTTGCAATGTATTCTCGATGTGTCCGTAGCTTCCTCCTGGGACCCAGAGCCTTATGTCATCGGCATAGATGGTGTGTCGAGCCCGTGCGACTTGCGAGAGGCACTCGACCACCCCTGTCATTACAAGGTTGAAAAGTAATGGTGAGATGACTGAGCCCGGGGGGGTCCTGACACTGCCGAGCTTCTTCTTTTGGAGCTGCAGGTCACCGGCGATAATTTTGGTAGTCCGCTCCGTCAAAAAATTCTTGATGTACGCATATGTTCTCTTGCCCATGTTTAGCCGTGACACCTGGGCCAGAATCGCCGAGTGTCTCACTTTGTCAAAAGCGCTCTGCAGGTCCAAACCCAAGATGGCTCGCTTGTCTTTCGTGTTGGTAGTGTCATCGAGGATTTCATTTTTCAGTTGTATCATGGCGTCCTGAGTTCCGAGCTTGTTTCGGAACCCGATGACGGTGTTTGGGTATAGCCCCGAATCTTCCAGGTACCTCTGCCACCTGTTCATGAGTACATGCTCCAACGCTTTGCCCACACAGGACGAAAGCGAGATCGGCCGGAGGTTCTCAATGTTAGGTGGCTTGCCCGGCTTGGGAATCAAGCCGGGCAAGCTAACGGTGCCATAATTAACCTACGTAGGTCCAGTGTGTCGTTCTCGAGAAAACAAGCTATACTTGTGGAAGAATCGGAGGAGTGACGTCTCGCTGCACTGTGCGTCGTTGATGGTGATGTAACTGGGCCATCACGCTGCAGTATAATGGTTCTTATGGAGAATGAAAGATTTTATGACTGCAAAGGCATAGCGGATGGAAACATAGAGCTCCTTTTCAACTAAGGTATTTGCGTGGCTCAGGGTCTTGTTCACTTAAGTGATTGCCGTGCAAATGTTGCGCTTACGAATTTTGGAAATGAGTTCCAACACATCGCACAAGGAACAGCTATTGCCTATTTCTACGAATTCTGTGTAGCAACCGAATTATGCAGCCTAACTACAATTGCCCTGCCAGGAACTGCCCTGCCAGGAACCTGCAGTGTCGACGGATCAATTACCGTCAACCTGAGACTCCCGGAAGCCCAAAAGAAACAGATATATGCCCTAATAAAGCATTTTTCTGACTGTTTTTCCACTTCCTCGAAGGTACAGTGCACGTCTGTTGCAAAGCACAAAATCATAACAGAGGATGCCACAAGACCGGTATGCCAGCACCCATATCAAGTTTCACGAAAAGAGAGGGAGATCATCAAGAAGCAAGTAGAGATGCTTTCAGATGACGTTATTCAGCCTTCCAGCAGTCCACGGACGTCTCCTGTAGTGCTCGTTAAGAAAAAAGATAACACACTTCGATTCTGCGTCGACTACCATAAATTGAACAGCGTAATTAAGTGGGATGTATACCCCCTTCCCCATGTTGACAATACGTTAGATCCGTTCCGATGTGCAAAGTTTTTCTCCTCCCTGGATCTCAAGAGTGGATATTGGCAAATAGAGGTGGATGAGCGGGACCGTGAAAAGACAGCATTCGTAACCCCTGATGGCCTCTACGAATTTAAAGCGCTTCCATTCAGCCTCTGTTCCGCGCCTGCAACGTTCCAGCCACTGTGCTCGCAGGATTAAAATAACAGTCATGCTTAGTGTATTTGGATGATGTGGTCGTATTTTCCACCACATTTGACCGACATCTAGAGTGCCTGCGACTAGTACTAGGAGCTATTTGCGCAGCAGACTTGACAATTAAGCCGGAAAAATGTCAATTCGGCTTCGATGAACTATGATTTCTTGGACACGTCATCAGTGCTGAAGGCGTTCGGCCAGATCCCAAAAAGAGCAGCTGTTGCGAGGTTCCCGACACCCACAGACGAAAAGTCAGTGCGAAGTTTTTTGTGTTTATGCGCATACTACAGAAGATTTGTGGAAATCTTTTCAAAGATTGCTGAGCCCCCTTACGATACTAACAAGAGAAGATCAACCTTTCATATGGGAAAGCGAATAACAAGACGCCTTTGACGAGTTAAGGAAGCGCCTGCAAGCTTCTCCAATCCTTGCCCATTTTTGATGAGACAGCCGACACTGAAGTTCATACCGATGCGAGTAACGTCAGCCTTGGTGCCATACTAGCACAGTGGAAGAACGGCCAGGAGAAAGCAATAGCTTATGCCACCCGTAAGCTCTTGAAAGCCAGAGGCAAACTACTCAGCAACCGAGAAAGAGTGTGTTGCAGTCATTTGGGCAATATGTAAATTTTGGAGCAATATGTAGATTTTACCACCTCTATGGTAGACCCATTCAGAGCAGTCAGTGATCACCATTCGCTTTGCTGGCTGGTGAATCTCAAGGATCCATCCGGACGACTAGCAAGATGGAGCCTTAGGCTTCAAGAGTATGATATTGCCACCTGGTGTTTTGAGCCAGCGTTGCGTGCCCAGCAAAAACGGTGATTTGAAGACGACGAAGTCAAGGATCTTGCGCCAGCTGGTGAACTGTCCTCCTTGTGTCTGACATTTTTGTGTCTGGCTGCTGATACTGCTGCTTATTCTTGCCTTAGCATGTGACAAACTGGTGGAGGTGCGGGGTAGATTTAATCTATGCACCAAACCCCTCCGGGCAGCAGGAGCTCCAGCCTCGTACCGGTGGTTACGCCTGTACACCGTGCCAGCAGAAGGATCCGTGGACAAGCCCCTGAGTTTGGACTCCTCCCAGAGAAAAATGGCAGCTCTGACCACCCCAACCGGTGTGAAAGGCACAACGCCGATTTATTGTACGCTATTCAATCCGCGAACGCCGAATCCCTTCCACGGCGCCATACAAGAGGACGTTGAAGATTGGCTGGTGCACTATGAACGTGTTACCGCGTTCAACAAGTGGGATGACGCAGACAAACTGAAAAACGTCTATTTCAGCCTTAACGATGGCGCACGTGTTTGGTACGATAACTGTGCAGATGCCTTAACTTCATGGGCAGAATTCAAACGGCGGATTCTTAAGACGTATGCGAGCCCTGATCACCGAGAGCGAGCTGAGCGTGATCTCCAGTCCCGTATACAAATGCCAAACGAGGGTGTCGCAATGTACATCGAGGACATGACGCGTCTCTTTTG
This sequence comes from Dermacentor albipictus, assembly GCF_038994185.2. Classification (NCBI taxonomy): domain Eukaryota; kingdom Metazoa; phylum Arthropoda; class Arachnida; order Ixodida; family Ixodidae; genus Dermacentor; species Dermacentor albipictus. Next base: position 1,140,833 of record NC_091824.1, read on the forward strand.
ACGAGCCGACCCCAGCATGTCGGAAGAAAAGAAGGTGCGGTACCTGATGCGCGGAGTGAAAGAGCAACTGTTCGGCGGTCTCGTGCGCAGTCCTCCCAAGACTGTGTCAGAGTTTCTTTCCGAGGCCGTCACCATGGAGCAGACTCTTCACCAGCGGACACCATCATACGAACGTCAAGTGAACACTGCCTCACCTACGGACTTCTTTGGAGCTCTCGGGGGTCACGTCGATTTCTTTCGAGAGCTCATTCGTTCCGTGATCCGCGAAGAACTCCAGAAACTGTCAGTACCTTCACAGCCGATGCTCAGCTCCTTGTCCAGCGTTCTCCGTGAAGAAGTCCAGCATGCGCTAAAAGAACCACCCTTCAATACAGAAGCTCGACCGCTAAGAAATGACAGCCCAAATATGTCATATTCGCAAGCCTTGAGGCAACCTGCCCCACCTCTCTCCCCGCTTCGCGCCGCGCACCCGGCCATGCTAGAGCCCGTCCAAGCTGCCTCGTATTACCAGGGCCACCGACAGGCCCCGAGGAAATCAGACGTGTGGCGGGCACCTGATCGCCGTCCCCTTTGCTTTCACTGTGGCGAAGCTGGGCATGTCTACCGGCAGTGCTCCTATCGAGAGCTCGGACTACGCGGATTCTCGGCGAACTCGCTGCGACCCAGGTTCGACCAGCGTCCTCCTGAAATTGAAGAATACGTTGCCCAGCAGCGCGGATCTCCATCAGCTCGACACCAGTCACGCTCCCCTTCGCCGCGGCGGTTTTCTCCGACTCGCCATACGTATTCAAGCGTGGTGCAGGGTCGGTCGCCCAGCCCACGATGGGAAAACTAACCACAGTGACCTTTGGGGGCGAGGCCGCTCAGTCTGGACGTGCTCAAGGACCCCCACTGACGCGTACGCGGACCGACGATACATCGACGACGACAGTACCTGCTGATTACAGAAAAAGAATTTCCTTGGACATTCCTGTACTGCTTGAGGGTCGTGAATTGACTGCTTTAGTGGACACTGGAGCGGATTATTCTATAATCAGCAAAAAACTGGCCACCCTTCTGAAGAAAGTGACCACGCCTTGGAATCAAACGCCAGTTCGTACAGCTGGCGGGCACATCGTCACACCACTCGGCATGTGCACGGCACGAATACAGATTCGCGGCTCTACGTTTGTTGCCAGTTTGAGCATTCTCCCTCAGTGTTCTCGAGACCTAATCATCGGCATGGACTTCCTCAGGGAGCACGGCGCTATAATCGACATTCGACAATGCCTCGTCACTTTCTCGGCAAAAAGTGCCACAGCAACGACCAACACCATCCACCCTCGAGCATCTCTTCGTGTCATCGATGACGCTGTCACGTTACCACCGCGTGCAAGTGTCGTGGTTCAAGTGGCATGTGACAAGCTCATACACGGTGAAGCAGTCGTAGAAAGCAATCGCTCTCTCCTGCTTTCTCATGGTGTTTGCGTAGCAAGAAGCCTTGTCAATCTCCACGATGGCCACTGTGAGGTTCTTGTGACCAACTTCAGCTACGAACACCGGCACCTTTTCCTCGGTACTGTCATCGCCTACGCAGACCCGATCGCCGATGTCACTGAGTGTTTTGTTTCCGAGGCAATCGGCACTGCTGAAGCACCTCTACGCAACGTCGACATTAGTCCAACGCTTCCTGAAGAGAACAGACAACCCCTGCGCGAGCTGTTGCTTGAGTTCCACTCTTGCTTTGCACGGTTGTCGAAGGTACATCAAACATCGATTACGAAACACCGTATCATCACCTATGACGACGTGCCCCCATACGGCAACAGCCTTATCGTGTTTCCCCGACCGAACGACATGCTATTCAAACGCAGGTGAAGGAAATGCTTCAAGGCAGCGTAATCCAGCCTTCATGCAGTCCCTGGTCATCGCCAGTCGTTCTTGTTAAAAAGAAAGATGGCACGCTTCGATTTTGTGTAGACTACCGGAAGCTAAACAACGTCACAAAGAAAGACGTGTACCCGTTGCCTCGTGTCGACGATTCTCTGGACAGGCGTAGGCACGCGAAGTATTTCTCCTCTATCGATCTGAAAAGTGGCTACTGGCAAATTGAAGTAGATGAGCGTGACCGCGAGAAAACTGCTTTCGTAACTCCGGACGGCCTTTACGAATTTAGAGTACTCCCTTTCGGCCTCTGTTCCGCTCCAGCCACATTCCAGTGAATGATGGATACCGTTCTCGCTGACCTCAAATGGAAAAGCTGCCTCGTCTATCTCGATGATGTCGTTGTCTTGTCGGAAACTTTTGACGAGCACCTTCGACGCCTTCGGAATGTACTCGAAGCCATTCGATCGGCTGACCTTACACTCAAGCCAGAGAAATGCCATTTCGGTTACGAGGAACTGAAGTTCCTTGGTCACGTCGTAAGCGCGGCAGGTGTTCGGCCCGATCCCGAGAAGACTGCTGCCGTAGCAGCTTTTCCCGCTCCAACCGATAAGAAAAGTGTGAGACGATTTTTGGGCTTGTGTGCATATTATCGACGCTTCATTGAAAATTTTTCGAAGATTGCAGATCCGCTATTTCTCCTTACGCGTGACGACACGCCATTCCTTTGGACTGATGCACAACAGACCGCCTTTGCGGAGCTACAACATCGCTTGTCTTCTCCTCCCATGCTCGGTCATTTTGATGAGGATGCTGACACAGAAGTACGCACTGACGCCAGCAATATCGGTCTCGGAGCTATCCTGGTGCTACGACAAGACGGGACTGAATGAGTTATCGCCTACGCGAGCCGCACTCTGTCACGCGCAGAGTCCAATTATTCCACCACAGAGAAGGAGTGCCTCGCGGTTAGTTGGGCTACCACAAAGTTTAGGCCGTATCTCTACGGGCGGCCATTTAAAGTTGTGACCGACCATTGCACTTTGTGCTGGTTGACCAACCTCCAAGACCCTTCTGGACGATTGGCACGTTGGAGTCTGTGACTCCAGGAATTTAACATCACCATCGTGTACAAGTCGGGCAGGAAACATGAAGATGCTGACACGCTATCAAGAGCACCTGTTGCATCTCAGAATCCTGACGAGGAAGACGACAGCGCCTTCCTGGGAGCCCTCAGAAGACCGGACCTGCTCGCTAAACAACGATCGGACGCTGAGTTAAGGCCCATCATTGATCACTTAGAAGGCGACATCGCGCCCATTCCTCGCCCACTTTCGCGACGGTTGTCGTCATTTTGCCTTCGAGAGGGCATCTTATACAAAAGAAACACAGGTGCCGGCGACAAGCCACATCTGCTAGTAGTACCTCAAGGCCTTCGCGACGACATCCTATTAGCCTGCCACGACGAGCCGACATCTGGTCACTTGGGCTACTCAAGGACTCTGGACAGGGTACGGCAACTGTACTAGTGGCCTAGACTGACTGCTTGTGTCAAACGCTACGTGAAAGGATGCTGTGAATGCCAGCGCCGCAAGTCACCACCCTTCAAGCCTGCAGGCCTTCTACAACCCATCGACCCTCCGCGTACGCCGTTTGATCAAGTTGGAATGGACTTTCTTGGACCATTTCCCTTGTCTTCCTCGGGCAATAAGTGGATCATTGTCGCAACTGACTACTTGACGCGTTACGCTGAGACGAAGGCACTACCACGTGGGACAGCATCTGAAGTTGCCCAGTTTTTTATGCATCACATTGTGCTTCAGCATGGCGCACCGTCATTCATCATCACTGACCGAGGGACGGCATTTACGGCAAAGCTTCTGGATGACATCTTCAAGCTGAGCTACACGAGTCATCGAAAGGCCACTGCATACCACCCTCAGACTAACGGCTTGACAGAAAGACTAAACAAAACACAGGCAGACATGCTCGCTATGTACGTGGATGTGCAGCACAAAACGTGGGACGAAATCCTACCGTACGTAACGTTTGCGTATAACACTGCCATGCAGGAAACTACACGCTTCCCGCCATTCCGCTTCGTTTATGGTCGAGATGTCCAAACTATGCTAGACGCCATGATGCCATATGAAGATACCGACCAGCTCGACCAGTTAGCTCCTGACGTCGAGGAGTACATTCAGCGCGCCGAGGAAGCGCGTCAACTGGCCCGGGTGCACATAAGACAGCAGCAGTGTACTGATGCAATAAGGTACAATCTTCACCAGCGACAAGTTGCCTATGAGCCTGGTGACCAAGTTTGGGTTTGGACCCCCATTAGACGGCAAGGCCTCAGCGAGAAACTCCTGAGCAAGTACTTCGGACCATACACAGTACTAAGGCGTGTAAGTGACGTGAACTATGAAGTGATTCCAGATGGAGACCTGCCATCGCCCAAGCACTGTTTACCACGTGCAGAGACTGTACATGTGGTCCGCCTCAAGCTGTATTTTACACGGTGACGTGTAATAGTGAAACAACCTTTTTTTTTTATGCGAAGCATATTACGAGAGCTCAACCCAGCTCCTCAGGCGCGGCGGTGTCGCCTTGAAACCACGTGACACCGTGACGTCACGACAGAGGAGAAGTGGCTTTGGCTCAACTCTTGCAAGACGGGCTGGGTGGGAATCGAACCAGGGTCTCCGGAGTGTGGGACGGAGACGCTACCACTGAGCCACGAGTACAATGCTTCAAAGCGGTACAAAAGCGCCTCTAGTGAATGCGGTGTTGCCTTAGAAACGAGCTGTTTCTAAGGCGTGCGTCTCTTGCTCAGGCGCACATTTCGTTGCCGCGCCGAACGCTGCTTTGCTCGACGCTCACCGCGTCCAATGCGGGGCGCGTAGTCGCTGCCCTGTAGCCCATTGTCTTACACCCCTTGGCGGGTCGACGGGAACGCTGTCGCGTTCCACTCTTGAAGGCGAAGCAGTAATGCATGAGTTGTTTCTTCGTCTAGCCGAACCAAATATAGCCAAGCAACAGCAGTTCAACAGGCTAAACAGTGGTTCAACAACTAAAATAAAGGCGAGTATGCTTCGCATCCTGGGCTTAACCTTAGCTAAGCCACAGCCATTTTTTTTTTTGCAGTCGTCGCGTCTTCCTCCAAAGAACTTTGAAGTGTTTTTTTTTTTTTTTTGTTCCCGACCAGAAGCACACATTTTTCTGTGTGCATTTCCGTATGTGTGCTAGCGCGTTCCCTCCCCCCCCCCACTTTGTTTTTGTATTACCTAATTTGTCTAGTTTCCATGTACGTTTTTTGTTTGAGCATCGAGTCGATGCTCCATTGGGAGGGGGAATAATGCCACCTGGTGTTTTGAGGCAGCGTTGCGTGCCCAGCAAAAATGGTGATTTGAAGACGACGAAGTCGAGGATCTTGCGCCAGCTGGTGAACCATCCTCCTTGTGTCTGACATTTTCGTGTCTGGCTGCTGATACTGCTGCTTATTCTTGCCTTAGCGCGTGACAATGTTACTGTCGTAAACCGATCCGCGAGGAAACACAGTAATGCCGACTGCTTGTCACGCGCACCAGTCGAGACAACTGCGTCAGAAGAAGAGGATTTCCCATTCCTTGGCATTGTTGACGTGTCACAAATCGCTCAACAACAACGAGGTGACCCAAACTTGCTTCCACTTGTACAGCGCCTGGAGGGACTCGACGTTCAACTCCGGCATATTTTCTCTAGAGGGTTATCCTCGTTCTGTATGCGAGGAAATGTTCTCTTCAAGAGAATCTTGGAGTACAGTGAGACAAAGTTTTTACTTGTTGTACTCACAGTTAAGCGAGAAGAAATTTTGCATGCATGTCACGATGAAATGACATCTGGACACATGGGCGTGAGCCGTATATTTGCCAGGATTCGTCTGAAATACTACTGGCCTAAGTTATTAGCATCAGTGCAGCACTACATCAAGACTTGTCGCGAGTGTCAATGGCCCAAAACTCCATCCGCAAAACCGGCAGGCCTCTTCCAGCCAATAGAGCCACCGAAAGCCCCATTCCATGGTAAGGGTTGTAACAGCACAACCAAGACAAAGACAACATAAGGAATAAAACGACGACACGGCGCTGTGCTTTATTAATTCTGTTGTCCTTGTCTTCAGTGCGCTGTTACGGCCCTTACCATGAATCCCAACCAACTGGCCCACCTTACCTTTCTGAGCCCCATTCCAACTAGTTGGTATGGACCTCCTTGGACCCTTCTCAACATCATCTTTAGGCAAAAAGTGGATAGTTGTGGCCACGGACTATCTGACCGGTTACGCAGAAACTGATTCCCTGTACAGTGCAACGGCTGTCGAAGTTGCAAAATTCTTCGTTCAACAATATTGTGCTCAGGCATGGCGGTTCCACAGTTATTACCGATCATGGAACAGCCTTTACTGTGGACCTAATAAAATGCTTGTTGCAAATGACACATATTGATCATAGGAGAACTACGGCGTACCACCCTCAGACAAACGGTTTAACTGAACGCCTTAACAGAATACTGGCTGATATGCTTTCGATGTATGTCAATGTTGAACATAGCCTGTGGGATGAAATTTTGCTTACATCACCTTTGCATATAATACAGCCGTTCAAGAAACAACACGAGTCGCCCCGTTTGAACTTGTATTCAGCCGAGCAGTAACCACAACTTTGGATGCTATGTTGCCGTTAGATGAAGAAAACAATAATTCATCTGACCTTCATCTCTTGCAAAAAGCCGAGGAGGCATGACAGATGGCAAGGTACCGAATACGCCGCCAACAATGCATCGACTCCAGCCGGTACAACCAGCGCCGGAGTGAAGCTCATTATCAGCCCCGTGACAAGGTGTGGGTATGGACCCCAGTGCGATGCCATAGGCTGTCTGAAAAACTTCTGTGCCGATACTTCGGCCCTTACGAAATACTTCGTCGTATAAGTGACGTCACTTACGAAGTGAAATCCGCTGGACATGAGAGCCCAAGACAGCGCAACTCCACGGAAGTTGTGCATGTTGTCCGCATGAAACCCTACCAGGAAATGTCATGAAACAAAAAACAAGTGAGAGCCCACAGCAACCCCTACTTCCTCTCACGCATCGGGCTAATGCGGTAAGGAGGGGGATAATGCTGCGACAACTTGGTCACATTCAAGTTGCACGCCCTTCGTATTGGACACTGTGCACTCTGTACCGTGGTGTTGTTCAGCAACAGGCAGCGATCCTCGTGGCAGGGGCAGCCAGTTGGACCCGGCTCGAATGCATGACACCTCGTGCACGGGCCGTGCACGAGGTGTCGCGCGAGAAAAAGAGGAAGATGGTTCGAGGCCACTTTGAGAACACGACTGCCGCGGATTTCTTCACGACCGCAGTGACATTTATTTGTGGGCACAAGTTCGCCATTAATAAATATTGTTGGTTTATTAACATCGTTACAATATATGCTCTTCTTTTTTTCCTTTTTTCTTTTCCAAAACAAAAAGACGCTCACTTCTTTTTTAAAAGCTGTTAGGTTAACAGTGTTAGCAATAAAATTCAAACAGTGCTAGATGACAGGACCAGAAAGAGGAGGAGACAAACACGGCGCTAACACTAACATAGTTAACAGTGTTAACTATGTTAATGTATGGCATGTTTTCCATTTATGTGTTTTGATATGTTTTATTTGACGTTCTTTGCCTTTATTATACGTACCCACTCCGTATGAGCGCACTGCGTGCAAATTAGATACTGAATTAGGCTGATTTACTCGAATCTAGGCTGACCCCGATTCTAAGCCGACCCCCTAAAGTCTGAAGCCAACAACAACAACAACAACAACAAAAATATATATACACATATATATATATATATATATTACCTCGAATGTAGGCCGAGCAAAAAAAGTGAGGACTGGGTTCACAAAATGCAAACAGCATTTATTGAATTGAACGTGCAGAGCTCATTCAACATCATCGTCGCTGCTAGGCTCTTCACTGTGTTCCTTGTCACTGTCACCTTCAAACAGTGCACTATCTTCAGTACCGTCAAGCGCATTAGATATGCTGCACTTTTTAAAGGCGCGCACAACCATGGTACCTGGGATGTCATCTCATGCTGCAGCTATCCAGCCTGCCTGCTGCGATAGCGATGCACGTTTGAAGCGGCCCGTTGCCGTTAACATGTGGTCTTCGTCAGTCAACCAGTCCGTGTAATATTTCCACAGATGATCCTTGAAAGGTTTGTTGCAGACATCAAGTGGCTGCAACTGGCCCGTCATGCTGCCCGGTATGACAGCGAGGTCCGTGTTCGCTTGGGCTAGCGCAGCCTTCACATTGTCGGTCAAGTGCCCACGGTAAGAGTCGACGACAAGGAGCGAGTTCTTTGTCAAAAGGGCTCCTGGACGCCGTCGCCACACAATCTTAACCCACTCTTCCACCATCGCACCCGTCATCCACCCGTTCTCATTTGCCCGCACAATGACATTTCTTAGGAAATTTTCTTGAGCAGGCAGTGTCTTCCTTTTAAATATCATATAAGGAGGGAGTTTATGTCCATCAACTGTGCAGCACAGCATCACAGTTGCCTGCTGCTTCTCGTAGCTCGCAGAGTGCACCTTCACCTCCTTGGCACCCTTTTCATTCACGGTGTACGCCACTGGCATATCAAAATACACAGCCGTCTGGTCGGTGTTGCTGATTTGCCCAAGGTTGTAGCCTGCTGCTTCTCTCTTTCGCACTATGTAGCGCTAAAAAGCTATCAGCTTTTCTTCGAAAACGCTTGGCAGCTTCTGGGTGATGGAAGTGCGACGTCGGAGGCTGAAGCCGAAGCGCTTCATGAATTTCTGAAGCCAGCCCCGGCTGGCTTTGAAATCCTTTGACGTTTGCCCTCGCTCCCTCGAAAGTTCCCTAGCTTTCGCTTGGAGCACTTCTGTTGTCACTGGAAGGGCAGCTGCTCTCTGCGTCCGAACAAAGTCGGCCAAAACTGGCTCCGCTTCGTGGTGACGGCCTTTCTTTGGTTCGCTAAATGCCATCCTCGTCGTGGCGCATGCAAAAAGCTGCTGTCATTGTCCCCTCCAACGACGGACATTTTTCTCGTCGATGCTGAAGTCCCTGCCGGCTTGAAGGTTTGACGATGCCTCTGTGGCTATCGCAACTTTTCTCTTGAAAGCAGCGCTGTAGTGGCATCTCCTGCTTGGTGCCATTGCGATAACACCACGCCGCACACTGATACGACCGACACGACACAGGTCAAAATGGCGACCTCGCTTGTGTACGGTTGGCTACTGGCATGGCTAGTAGTTGCTGCGATACTGACTTTTTTAGATGGCGCTAGCTATGCACCATTTAGCATTTTCAATGAAAAACTGGCGCGTTTTTAAAAAAATTCTCAAATCTAAGCAGACCCTAGAGTTTGGAATATGATTACTTGAAGAAACTATCGGCCTAGATTCGAGTAAATATGGTATTAGGAAGGGGCGCGCTGCAGCGGGTTCAGCACACAGGCGTTCAGCACTCTGTCCCCGGGGCTGGTATAATGTAAAACTATTCCGATCTGTATTTAAGCCCATATGGACGAGGTCAGAGCCATTTTGACCCATCACAAAGGCTAATGGTGGGTGTGGAATAAAAAGTCACAGTTTTACCCGAAAGTCGAAGCATCAATTGTGATATCAAATTAGTGGACAGCTATGAGAAGTAAGGATAGTAGTTTTATCAGCCCCATAGACTTGTAAACATTCGCTTACTAACTAAATTAACAAGTATGCTGTGACCGTGAGAACTCACTGTTAAAAACATTGGAGTGAGGAAGCACGGCAGCAGCAGCGAGCGAGTTGTACTGCCTGGCTTCAATGTGAACTGAAAACAGTATGCATGAAGCTATCAGCATTCGGACTCTGTCCCCATCGCAGATTGCTCTCAAGATAGGCCACAGCATACGCAGCAGCTACTGGAGCAGAACCCGTTCCTCTCTTTTCCTTGGTGCCTTGCACATGACGGAAGATGCCGTGCTTCCTCCCAGATTTCCTTCCTTGCGTGTGCGAGATTGAGCTGTCCTCCTTGGCTCACCCTCGCATGCTTTCACTCGCATATACAGCACACATACAGCATACGGTGCGTGGCAAACATGTTGCCTGGACTTTGTATGGAACATCACGGCGACGGCGATGGCAGAAATGCACCTGGAGTGACCGTATAATTGCTAACTCAATAGAACAGATTACAGTAGTTTCATAGCAGCCCAGGGTTGATTGTGGCTCTCTAGGTCCGCAGTGACACATATGGGGCCAAAAATTATTTTAGCCCATATATTGGTCCGCGTAATTTGAGAGCATTTTCTCCTGTCATCATGAGCATCGGCGCAGGAATATATAGGTCGATTGTAGTGCCACCAATATTTTCAGTTTTACAGGAAAGCATGTGCCATTCCGCCGCTCAACCCACTTTTCCATATTCTAGTACACATAGCTACAAAGCGGGCTTCTACTGCGGGCTTTGTGTTGACTAATTTTGTGCTTAGTCATGGTTTTGAAGTGCACTGCCATATTCCATTATTCCACCAAAGTTAAGATTGGCTGCGTCCAAACTGCTTCGAAATGAAATTTGTAACTGCTCCAAATTGCTCCAAAATGAAATTTAGACTGCTTCAATCTGCTCCAAAAGACAATTTTACTTGTTCTGAAAATTGCTCCAAAATGACTTTGGGCAGTCCCACCCCGGTATCTGGGCTGCTGCGTATCTGCTACCCAAATCAAAGGAGGCTATTGTTATCCCTGTGTTAAAGCATGGTAAAGATTCATCAGTGACCAATTACCGGCCTGTAGTGCTTATGAGCTTCCTTTATAAGCTTTGTGAAAAAAATTTTCAATCGCTGTCTCGTCTGGTTCCTAGTGTGCTTACCCATTCTAGTGTGGCTTTGGGGAAGGTCGGTCTGCAACTGAAAGTTTCTTTCTTGCGTGTCAAGGCAAGCATCCAGGATGCATTTGTACACAAGCTGTACTTGTCCATATTCCTCTATATGGAAAAAGCTTACAACATGACGTGGTGCTACGGTGTACTGCGAGACCTGGCTGAGATGGGAATTAGAGAAAATATGCTTAACAATATAGAAAGCTACCTAGAAGATGAATCCCCGAAAAGTTCCTGTGTTCTTTTCTCAAGAAAGAGAGGGCTAGTTCTGGATCCCAGTAGTACCGAACTGTACGGGCAACGAATATCCATGAACAAGGAGCACACGTCTTTAGGCATCGTGCTTGACACACAACTTGCCTTTATTCCACACACCAGATATCTCAAGGTGAAATGCCTCCCCTCCAATAGGTTTCAAGCCTATCATACACAGGAAATAATGGGGCAATTTGCAACCTATGCGGGACACTGAAACTCTAAATAAACTCCATGTTATCAAGCTGCAGTTAGAATCCTGGCCCTCTGTAACAAAAACAAGATGAACTGAAGTCCTGTTCTGTCGACTCAGGATTAAACATACATATAGCAAACAATTTTCTTCTGACTGGTGGTTAAGCTTTTATGTATGACAATTGTTGTGAAAGGCTGACAGTCCTGAAAGTTCGTTATAATGTCAGGAAGCAGAACCTCTACGTAGAAGTACTTTGCTTCTACCTACGGTCATAACATTCTTCATCCAGGAATGTTTTTTGGTAGAGAACCATTTTTTGACACGAAATCAGTATTGGGCTTTTTGCGTGATCTTAGTACACTGCAGGTCATAAGCCCCGGACATTGTTGCCCATCCTCTCACTAGAAGCTGCTATTGCAAGAGTATCACTTCTTATAGCATGTGCTGCCAGGCCCTTGCGCTTAAGGGTTGTTAGGCAGTGTTTATTTCATTTCATTTCATTTCATTTTATTTGTACCCATTTACAAGCAAATGGAGGGGGCCAAGGTAAAAGCTGCTTATTGGCAGCTTGAGTGGTCCCTGGCCCCCTTTACATATTGGCAGAACGGTGGCAAAGAACACTTTCAGAAATGAAAAAGATAAAGAACAGTGGGTTACATCAAAATAAATTACATTTCTTTCATTGAATGCATATGGTTTTACGGAATCATGGCGATTTAAATGGTAGTTTTCATCAGACAGATGAGCTCCGATGGTGTCAAGGCATGGATGTCAGTGCCGGCTTCTAGGTAAGAATTTATTAGCCGTGGCAAGGTATTTGCGACCATTTGATGGCCGTAATTTGTCCTCGAGAAGGGTATGTGCCATTTTTCATGGCTGCGCTTCTCATATGTTGGTGTATTCTCTTTTAAGTTTGCTATATTTGTAATTAAGTTGCTTCTATTTTTTACCTGAAAGTAATAGGTGCGTAGGAGGGTTTGTTTGTAGAGATGATGACTTTTTGTTATGTTGTACTTGGTAAAAAGATTCTCAGTGTGTGAGTTGTATGGCACATTTGCGATAGCGCGTATTATCATTTTTTGCATCAATAGTATTTTGGAGTGATTGGAAGCTGATGTCGTGCCCCATACAAGACGGAAATAATTTACATGCGAGGCAAATAGTGCATTATAAATGATCAATTTAACTTACATTGGTAAAAGGTAGTGATTTCGATGTAGTAAACTTGTTACGCGGCTCAGTTTCTGCAGTACAAAATCCACATGAGCGTCCCATTGCAATGTGTCGGTAAAATATACGCCAAGTACTTTTACCGTGTCAACAACCTCTATTTTCTCAGAGTTATAAAATATGTTGTGGGTCAATGGAGTACATGTACCTCTTGTTTTAAAGATGACTGCTTGTGTTTTATTCGAGTTTACTTTTAAAAAGTTGTCCTGGCTCCATTTTGAGAGATGGGTTAGTAGGTTGTTCGCTGCACTAATGAGGCCTGTAAAAGAGTTGTTTGATAAAGAAAACACTCGTATCGTCTGCGTAGTGTATGAATTTTGCTTCTCGGTGGATAAGAACTATGTCGTTTATGTAGATGTTAAACAAAAATGGGCTAAGGATACTTCCCTGAGGGACACCGGTTTGTATTTTTCGTGTAGATGATATGTTAGTGTTTATAGCCACATATTGCTGTCAATTTCTAAGGTAGGATGTCAGTAACTGAAGAGGAAGGCCCCTGATGCCATATCTTTCAAGCTTAAGTATTAGGAGGTCATGGTTTATGCAGTCGAATGCTTTTGTGAAATCTATTAATAGACCAATTACAAGTGACTTATTTTCGAGGTTCTGCAGTATATATTCTTTTTGTGCTACTAGTGCTAATTCTGTTGATTTACCTAGTTGAAAACCGTATTGAGCGTCTGTTATTAGTTTATGTTTATTGCTGAAAGATGTTAATTGGTTAAGAATGATTTTTTCAAGACCTTTAGAAAACTGCGGGAGAATAGATATCGGACGGTAATTTTTTAAATCAAGCTTGTCACCTTGCTTATATAACACAATTACTTTTGCAATTTTCATTTTTTCGGGAAAAGTACCTGATGTTATGCATAAGTTATAAATATAAGCTAACACAGGTGCAATATCACAAATGACGTGTTTGATAGGTCTTATTTGGAGGCCATCAGCATCGTAGCTGCATGAATTTTTCAGTTTGAGAGAAACTGAACAAACCTCGGTAGGTGTTGTCGGTTGGAAAAAAATAGTGTCCATAGTTGCAGGGAATTGAAATGTACATGGTGGGCTTAGTGATAAATGGGAATCAGTGTCTGCAAAGTAATCATTAAATGCGTTAACTAAATTATCTCCGGTTAAAATGCATCCGTTTACAGAAACTTTCTTTATAGGTTCAGTGTTCTGTTTACGTCCCATTAGTTCATTTAAGGGGGGACATGGTGATTAAAAGTTATCATTATTTATTTATAACCCAAACTTGATAAAAATTGGTGTGCTTATTTAGTTTCTTCTCCTGATTCTAAAAATGCAGTTATTTTTTCAGTAGGTTCATTATTTCATTACTTAATTAAGAAAACAATGTATTTTACGATGTCTTTTTTCTTACTACAATAGACAAATAACCGCTGCACAAAAATAGACAAATGACATATGGTCCAATAGAAGAAAGCACAAGCTTCACAACATAGGAAGAACTTTTATGGTTGGATCAATATTTCCTACTTTATAGTGCACTGAACTCCATTGTTCTGAACATGGCCATGCATTAGTCAGACAAAAGACAAATTTTAAAAACTTTAAACAAAGAAAATTGAAAAACTGTTTCCTATGTTTGGTGCTCCAAACATCTAGCTTCATGCTACAAAAAAAATTAGTACTATATCTATGATAGCTACTGATATATCACAGTAAATGTCTTGCTGAGTGGGTAAAATTAGCATTTCGAGAAAATCAAGAAAACAAATAAATGTCACATTTAATTGTGAAGAGTCACAAATGTGTGCACATACACATTCCCAAAACATTAGTAGGCTCTTGGGGCATAGTCAGTTTGGGCATTTGTGCCTCTGTGGCGCTTTTTGAACAAGCACTGCACATTTTCTGCCGATGCACGCTTGTGTTCAGATGCGGCTGATCGGCGCCGGTCTTTTTCCTCCATGCGCTGCATACACTTTTCACCAGGGTTCATCGAGAGTTCTTGCAAAATGCTTGCCGAGGTTCTCCTGCAGCCAGCATTGAATTTCATGACTGCTTCCGCCACTGCAGCCTCAACGCTGAAGAGTGATGCGTGCTGCTCCTTCGGTGCGAGCGCCCATATTAGCGAGTGCAGGCTTTCATTGTTGTTCTGTGTTTTGCCTCGCTGGCAACGTTCAAGCAGCATCTTGTCAGAGAGCCGTTGGTAGATTGGCAGTAATGCCTTGCTTACATGAGCAGGTAAATTGTAGCGGTGCTTCGGCACAGGTTGGCCTTTGGCCTTTGCAGCATTTTGCCGGCACCAGGAATCGGGACCTTCTGGACAAAGGCTATGATTCGAGATGACGTCATTTGATGTTACATGATAGTAGCTTGCCATCACAGCCTTCTCTATGGCTTCAATGTCACCAGTGTGGGACTTCAGAGCCCATCCATAATAAGAGCTCAATTTGTTCACCAAATCTCCAGTCAACCTTCCTCTTCCACCAAGTGGCTCTGAGCCAGGCCCCTTGTGCTTTGACAGGGCATTACGTAGTGCTGTCCCCATCCTCTTATGGACATGGTTGACACAATCCTCTTTGTCAACTTCTATAAAGCCATATACTTTGGCCTCCTTTAGGGCCAAGAAAGTGCGGCTGTCACCGTCCGACAGCACAGTTGTGTATATTAGGCTGTGCTTTTCCAGCGATCTTTTGAATAAAATGAGGCCAGCCTCCACCTCCATTTCACCAGCCTTCTTATCCGTATTTTTTTGACACTGATGACTGGCTTTCCATTCTTCGTATGAAGGGTCACCAACTTTTGGTCCACGCTGACAACCGGCACAAAAGTTGCTCAGCACAACGTAGTCCAGGACAAGTCCCGTAAAAAGTTCAATGACGGCGCCGACACCGATGTGCGAACTGTGCCCGCGAGTCATCCAAGACCCGTCGTACGATACAGTGACGTTGCCCGGGTTGCCGAAGTTTAATTGGCTGTAAAGCTGCCGGACCGACTTCGCGCATTCTGTTGTAAGCGTCTCAGCTGCCCGGGTCGCGGCGGGCGTCAACTTCGTTTTGACGTACCCCTGCCACGTTTTCGTATGCAGCCCGCGGTGCGATATATTCATTGTTGCGAAAATATCATTGAACGCAGTTTGCCGATTGCCGGTGCTTTGCATTGCGCGCGCAGCCAGAATATTGACGGTAAACGGATTCACTTTCTGAGTCCCATTCACACGCGGCGAGCTCCACGCTGACGCTTTGTCGCCGCATTTCGAGCATATGAGCACCAGACTTACTGCAAGGCCATATTCGCGCTCCTTCCGGCTGATTTTCGTGCTACCGCCGCATGTATTACAATTCATATGCTCCAGCAGTGCGTTCACCGATTCCAGGCACACCACGGTGAAAACTGTGTCGTCGAGCGGGCCGGCCGCGACATCGCCAGCGGACAAGATCTCCGACTTACGGCTCACTGCTGCGGTTGACGCGAGCTCTTGTAGTTTCTCGTCGGATCTCATGTCGATTACCTCCAAATCTGAAGGCGTCAGCATAACGGTGTCACGACGGACGCGGCTGGCGTTTTCGTCGCACCTACTCGTTGTCGCACCACCTAGGCCTAGCACTCGGTCGGCTCCATCAGTTCCGTCGCTTGACGCCGTTGGTGGCTCGTCCTCAACCACTTGCGACGCGGTGGGGCGTTTTTTGAAGTTGTTGAGCATGGACTTCTTCCTTTTCTTTCCATACTTGTGCTTAGAGTCAAACTTTCGGAGCGGAGGAGGCATCGTCGCGCGTACTCACACAACGATCGCATCGAACATGGCGTCTCGCGTGCGCCTCTGCTGCAACTAGCAGACAGCTCGGGAGTGCGCCCAGCCAATCACGTGGCGTTATCTCGTCACGTGCATGCGACAGCGAATGAGAACGCGCGTTTCATCTATTTTTGCCGCCGGTTTTTGTATTGAACCAGCAAGCCTAACGAAGCGGCAGCGCGCGATATTTGAAGCCGAAACCGCGTTCTTTCAAACGAGACCAAGATGGCCGCCCTCAAGGCACTAGTACGCGAGCGCGGCGTCATTGAATGTGTGTCGTTTTCGCGTCGACACACGCGAAAAATCAGGTGCCCCATCTGTTTTTAAATTGTTCATACGGCTGAAATATGACCTTACGAGATTTGAAACTTGGCAGATAGGGAGAATAGTAGATGTAGATTAGAGAAATGCTATTTTCCAAAATTCGTTTTTTTATGATATTTTGGGTCTAAAGACCCGTGTCCCCCCTTAACTTGTTCCACATCTTCTCTGTTTGTCCCTCGCATGAAGAAAAAGTACGTAAATAATAGCGATTTCTTGCATTTCTTAGCTCTTTATTTAATTTGTTTCTAAAAACTTTGAAGGATTTTAGATCCTCGCTGTTCCGAGATTTTAGGAACCTGGCATAAAGCTTATCTCTTTTCTTTATTATTTTTAGAAGCTCTTTGTTCATCCAAGGTTTCCGATAAGCTTTCTGGTTTCTTTTCTTATGTATGAAATGTTGCGCATAAACAGCTGAGAATTTCTTTAAGAAGATGTTGTATGCTGGCTCTGCCTCGTTTTGTTGAAAAACCTCCTTCCAAGATACTTGTCTCAAGGCATCCTGAAAGGCAGTTAATGTGTGCTCGTTTATTGTCTGAAATGTTTTTTCAGTGTTATCTTTTTCGGTATCGTTTGCTCTTGTGTGGATAAACATGACTATTGGCATGTGGTCACTGAGAGGACAGTTTAAGACTGCACTAGTTACTAAGAAAGGACTATAGTTCGTTATAAAGAGATCAAGAGTAGTTTTCGTAGTTTCTGTTACTCTCGTGAAGGTTTCAGCCGCATTCATACATCCGCTTGCCACAAAAATTCTTTGAAATATCGTTTTCCTAGCACCATCGGAACTCATATCAATGTTGTTTACATATTAATAATGTCAATAATAATAATAATAATAATGTTTACATATTTATTCAAAATACCTTACAAACCTGAAGAATGGGCATTGGGTAACGGGAGTTTCAAAATTTTACATGGTTAAGGAGCATACAATCGTACAAATCATGTGAACATTTTGTTAATAATGACACAATGAAGAATGAAGTTTACACAAAGTCGAAAATTCTCAGAGCAAAAGAGGCAAAAAATGCAGACAGGAAGCAAAGCAGACAAGAAGTTAAAGTAACAAATGCGTGTTTATCTCATCACAGAATTTTTCTGTGTTAGCTTCAGCTACCAGGATATTGGGAAGGTCATTCGACAAGTGGATGACACGTGGAAGGGCAGATTAATTAAAAGCATCTGTTTTACCATAGATGTGTGTGAAAGAAAGCTGGTTGTTGAATCTTCATGATGTGAATGGAGAGGAGAGACTTGTAGAGTTATTGGTGATGGCCTATGTCCGTGAACGTACTTGTGAAACAGAAATTAAAAGTGCTATATCTACATCTACATCAGTAGTGCTAATATGGTTCTGATGTCTTTTAGTATCCGCCGTGGTTGCTCAGTGGCTATGGTGTTAGGCTGCTGAGCATGGGAGGTCGTGGGATTGAATCCCGGCCGTGGCAGCCGCATTTCGATGGGGGCGAAATGCGAAAACACCCGTGTACTTAGATTTAGGTGCACGTTAAAGAACCCCAGGTGGTCGAAATTTCCGGAGTCCTCCACTACGGCGTGCCTCATAATCAGAAAGTGGTTTTGGCACGTAAAACCCCATACTTTTAATGTCTTTTAGTTTATCTCCCTTCATAGCTTACTTTTTACATTCATAGCACACCTCACTTATCATTTCCATAGTTCTAACATATATGTGTGTGTATATATATATATATACATACACACACACAGTATATTTTATGCAGTTTACATCGAGTAATTTTTGGCCACTTTACAGCCATGTCAGAAGCATCTCTTGTCCCTGACCGCACCATCGATTACATCATACCATTTCTTGGCACTCTTTGGCCATCATTGGCCCTTGTGCTACAAAACCACATGCAACATCATCATCAGCTTATGAATGTACAGAATGACAGCCACTTTTTTGGTGTCTGTCAGATGGTGTGAGCCCATGACTATCACCCGGTGTGCATGACTTATGGAGCAGAAATTTGCAGTGGAACACTGCACATGTACCTTGCTTGTGACAATCGTGTAGATTGATAAATGAAAACTAGCATCCATTTGATGAGGGCTGGACTGCATTCAGAAAACATACATTCCCTCTATTTTACAAGTTTGAAATGGGCAATAACATAGGTCAGGGTGGACTTATTGCTATGTGGTTGTAGCACCAACATGCATGGTCTGGGTGAATACTAGCTGAATATCAAGGAATTTGATGGTGCTGTTTGTAGGTTGCTCATATGTCAATTCAAGGGGCTTGAAGAACTCTTAAGTGATGCACAAACATTGAAAGCCTGCATCTGCGTCACACCTGAGTACTTGTCAAGAAAAATTACGTAGTCATCAACATACGTAAAGGTTTTTGCCACTTCTTGCTTTCCAAATAACCAGACATTGCTTTGTCTAATTTAGACAATAACCACTGTTCAGAATAGGTGCTAATACAAATTCTTTTTTTCTCAGGATAAGGCTTTCCATTCCATTGAGTGTAAGTCCACTTGAAATAAAAAGTTTGATCAGTAGTTTGCCATGAGGTAATGATTGAAAGAGCTCTCTGGCATCAGTAGGAAAAACATACAATTGTTTGTCACAGATAACATTTAAAAAATCTAACACTTCTGTGTTTTTAACAGCAAATAGATGGTCAATTTCTAGGGAGTCAGGATGCTCTTGTAAATAAAATTCAAGTAATATCTGCCAAGTGTCACTTCAGATATAATAACTCTAAAAGGCACATCAGGTTTGTTAATTCTCGTGGGTCTCTGAGTGTACTCAAACCCAAAATGGATGGGGGAAGCACACTGGGCACCTGCCTCACCCCTCCACCTTGAAATTTCTGTGCAACAGAATGCTACAGCTTTCCCTCCTCCCAACCTCTTCCCTGGACAAGTGTGTCCCCCACCTCTGGTCATGTCCATGCTTATTTGCTATGTCGCATTGCTAGGTGCATTCCCATAACAGCATCTATCAGTGGTGCCAGGTCCTGTAGAAAGAAGTAACCAATTGTGCTTTTGAAACATGATGAGCACCCCAAAAAAGCATTTTGAGGTGCCAAAAGCAAACATAGGCACAAAGGACAGAAATGGTAATTTATGTGCAATATGAAGTCACTAATAGAAACACTTCCTGCCCCTGCATAAATAGGGTGTCGCCTTGTTGCACTTGCCTATGATCCGGTCTCTAATGATGACGTCTGAAGGTAGTGAATGCCAGGTTTTTATAAATGTTTGCAGCCACCATATGTACAGTGCAGTACACCTTTTTTTTCCTGGTGGTTGTCATCTCAGTTGTCAAGGACAATATTTTCCACAATAAAATGCTTCTCTCTTGGCTGTTTAATAACGGGTCACCTGGTGTTCTTTTCTGTTCAAAGCTTAGCTTGGATTCATACCTTGTGTGTCAAGCCATAGGGCGATTAAATAGAGGGAGGACTATTAAACAAATTTGAGGCACATGTCTCTATCATAAATGCCGTGACCTTTTTGCTACAAGTAGCCACAAGCGTGCCCACATTCAAAAATGAAATATGCAGTCAGTTGCTTGCTTCTACTATTCCAAGCCTCAAAGTGCTTGGGTTACCATACAGAGGACAGGCATTGTCTTGCATTGTGCTCAAGCACCGCCTAGCCCGATGACTTTGTACTAGAAGGGGCGAGTTGGGAGTAATTCATGATTCGAAAAGTAACAGTATTACGCGGATAATAACAAAGAAGCGCCAGTGTCGTGTTCGTCTTTGCCTCTGTCCTTGTCCGTTTAGCGCTGCTACTTTTCGAAACATGACTTTATACCTGATTATTTTTGTGTCACATTCGTCTTGCTTATTATTTTGCATGTGCATCAAGTTCTTCATTGGCTGGTGGATTATTATCGATGTGGCAGCACACTACCCCTCCAATGCTGATTTCAGCCATGCTTTCCATGTCTGCGGCGTCATGAGCACATTATCCCTGTTCATGTAAGTCTTTCCTCGTTGCTGAGTAGAACAGTGCTGTTGCGGTCTGCCGTTAATTTTTGCTTCTGCAGGATCAATGCCGTGTCTAATGGCCAAATTCGAGGCGACTCTTACACAACTGGCTGCATCGGCCAAAGGGGTGAGTGTCGCCGTCAGCAGTGGCATCTGCACATGAGGTGTATTTATTCCTTTGATGCGATGAACAGCCTTTTATGAACGCTCAAGCTAAATGTTAAGAAATAATCGAGGCTCAAAAAGAATACGAGCAAAGACATCTTGTTTTCATTGTAGTGACCTGCTGCTGCTGTTGATTGCTGATTTTTCGACCGCCGACAATAACTCTAGTGCAGCTTCATAGCCCAAACAAGCAGGTTATCCAACTCATGTTTCCAGTAGCAAAACGGCTGCTTAGGCAAGAACAGTTCCTGGACATGGCTTTTGCTGTACAGCTTGCGAATTTCAAGAGAAGACATAGCTGTGAGCTCGCATAGGTTTCACATATAGTGTTTACTCGATTCTAACACACACTTTTTTTCCAATATAACGGGTCCAAGAATTGCGTCCACATTAGCATCGAGTACGACCCTAAATCTGCGTTACCATTTTGCAATCGGAATTTCTAAATGGCCGCCTTGTATGCACTTCAAGCCTTGCTGCTGTAGGCTGCTCCATGTGTGCTAAGGTTAGTCCACCATCTGTCTTTCTGTTTTCTGCATTTGCTCTATCAGCATATAAGGACCGACTGTCACGGCACGCCGAGTTCATCCTGATGCCGCAATTAAAAGGAAAGTGATTACATGTGTGGAGATGAACGGAAATCAGGCCGCATCACTAGAGCTCCATGGGCGTTCAGAGTTCCCAAAACTTGGGTGCAGGATGGGTGCAAGCAGAAGGATAGGCATTCTACTCCGGCAGCTGTTGCGTATGGCGGCTGCTATCTTGAATGAATGAATGTTTATTTTGACAGAAAAAATACAGATAATCTCTGTCAAAGAGGCTTACAAAAAGGCACAAATGCCTGACTAAGTGCCAGTCCCCTTCCCTGACCCGTTCCCAATGCACAAAACACTCAAGCACACAGGGAGAGCATGGTACACAAAGTGGATACATACACGAAAAAATGAAAAGTACATGAAATATGTAACAGAAATACGGAATGCGATTTGTGTACAAAAGAATGAACAGTCATACCTGAAGCGACAGCAAATAGATGTTCGCTTTTTTTTTAAGTGCTTAGGGACGGTGATTCATTTATTATAGTGAGTAAACCAGGGTGATGATTCAGAAAATCTGCAATTATGAATGCCTGCTTTTGTATGCCATAATTGGTGCGAATCTTGCCTTTGTTGTAAGTTAATTGCCTTGTGTTGTATTTATGCTCATTCAGTAGGTATGCTTTAAAAAAAGTATCTTTAAAGCAATCTGCGATGGGGACAAAGACTATGCGTCTAGGCACACTTCTCTGTGGTCTCGTCACTTAGTTCACATTGAAGCGAGAGGCTGCACAAAGGTCAATTCACTCGCTCCTGCTACCCGATTTCCTCACTCCAGCGTATTGATAGAGAGTTTCCGCGGTCATCGAGTGAGACCTGTTCATGTTTGCTTGTGCATGTGTGACACCATGCTTGTTAATTTAGTTAGTAAGCGAATGTTCACAAGTTCCTGCGGCCGATAAAACTACTATCCTTACTTCATATAGCTGTCTACTAATTTACTATCGTAACGATGCTTTGTCTTTTTGGGCAAAACTGCTACATCTTTATTGATTGCAACTTTTGTGCATTGGAAGTAAATCTGTCTTTCAAATGAGAGAAAGCAGCTGTATTTCAGTATGAAAGAATGAAGTGTGCAGTGCTGTAAAGGATTTTCTTTAGGTTACGGCAAACACGTGCACGTTACAGTTGAGGTTTTTTTTTTGTGTTTTTTCGTTTCTTTTTCTCAGTCAGGAAATCGGGTATGCATTACAATCGAGGAGGTGTTAGAATTGAGTCAATATGGTTACTGAAAGTGCAGCAGGAAAATATAGACGCAATTTTTCACCACCCCACCAAGCCTATGCAGAAATACCTGTGAGAAAAAGAGCATGGATATAGGAATAAATTTCAAAGGTGTAAACCATTAACCGTTACTTTGCAGTAGAAATTGCATCGGATAGTGTTGAGGGAACAAGCTTGCCACCTGACAAGTGCTTTTCCTTGACATCCCTTTTGTGACAACACCGTTGTTTTTCCCAGGAATGGATTCATCATCACCCTATTTTATGTCCACTGCAGGACGAAGGCCTCTCCCTGCGATCTCCAATCACCCCTGTCCTGCGCCAACCAATTCCAACTAGCGCCCACGAATTTTCTAATTTCATCGCTCCACCGAGTCTTCTGCTGTCCTCTACTGTGTTTCCCTTCTCTTGGTACCCATTCTGTAACCCTAATGGTCCAACCGTTATCTAACCGGCACATTACATGACCTGCTCAGCTCCATCTTTTTCTCTTAATGCCAATTAGAATATTGACTATATCCGTTTGCTCTCTGATCCAAACCGCTCTCTTTCTGTCTCTTAATGTTATGCCTAGCAATCTTCTTTCCATTACTCTTTGCATGGTCTTTAGCTTGTTCTCAAGCTTCATTGGCAGTCTCCAAGTCTCTGCCCCATATGTCAGCACCGATAAAATGCACTGATTGTAGACCTTCCTTTTCAATGATAATGGTAAGCTTCCAGTCAGGAGCTGACAATCTCTGCCCTATGTGACCCAGCCCATTTTTATTCTTCTATGAATTTTTCAATTCTTTAACATCTCCCTTTGTGTGGATTAGTATGATTGCATTCTTCCAGTTTTCTGGGAACCTTTAGTCGATAGATACTTCTTATAAAAAAACGCCAGTTTTCCAAGCATTATGTCTCCTCCATCTTTGAGTAAATCGACTGTTATTCTACCTTCTCTTGCTGCTCTTCCTCGTTTCATGTCTTGCAAGGCCCATCTGACCTCATCACTAGTTATAAGAGGAGTTTCTCTATCCTGTTCATTACTGTTTCTGGAGGTATCTTGACTCCTCTGGGTACTGTACAGGTCAGTATAGAATTCTTCCATTGCTTTTAGTATACTTTCGAGATTGCTGATGATATTATCCTGCTTATCTTTCAGTGCATACATCTTGGTTTGTCCTATGCCAAGTTTCTTTCTGATTTCAGGCTGCGTCCATTTTTTACGGCTTCCTCAGTCTTTCTCACGTTATAGTTTCAAATATCACTTATTTTCGCCTTGTTGATCAGTTTTGACAGTTCTGTCTTATCTCTTCAGTTGGACACTCTCTTTTTTTTTGTTTCTTTATTATAGGTCCTTTGTTATTTGGGAGAGCTTGCCTACTGGTTGTTTTGGTGCCTTGCCTCCCACTTCAATTGCTGCCTCTGAAGCCAACCTAGTTACGGTTTCATTCATTAGCTCTATGTCATCATCATCTCTCTGTTCTAAGGCTGCATATTTGTTTGCAAGTACCAGCCTGAATTTGTCTGCTTTTACCCTTACTGCCTCAAGGTTGACCTGTTTATTCTTGACCAATTTTGTTCTTTCTGTCTTCAAATTGAGGTGAATCCTAGCTCTCATTAACCTATGATCACTGCACTTTACCCCACCTATCACTTCTACATCCTGCACTATGCTGGGGTCAGTTGAAACTATGAAGTCGATTTCATTTCTTGTTTCACCATTAGGGCTTTTCCAGGCCCACTTTTTGTTGCTATGCTTCCTGAAAAACGTGTTCATTATTCGAAGCTTATTCCTTTCTGCGAATTCTACCAGCATGTCTCCTCTAGCATTCCTAGAATCGACACCGTAGTTGCCAATTGCTTGTCCACCAGCCTGCCTTTTCCCCACTTTTGCATTGAAGTCACCCATTACTGCAGTATACTGAGTTTGCACTTTTGTCATCGCTAATTCAACATCTTCATAAAACTGATCTACTTTCTCATCTTTGTGACTGGATGTTGGAGTGCAGGCTTGTACTACCTTTAATCTATACCTCTTATTATGTTTGATTATGTCTACAGCTACCCTCATTAGTGCTGTAGAATTCGTCAGTGTTGCCCACCATGTCCTTATGGATTAGGAATCCTACGCCGTATTGCTTCTTATCTAGGAGACCTCTATAGCAGAGGACATGTCCGTTATTCAGCAATGTATAAGCCTCACCAGTTCTTCTAAATTCACTAAGGCCAATGATATCCCAAGCAATGTCTAATAGTTCCTCAAGGAGTCCTGCTAAGCTAGCCTCACCTGACAGAGTTCGGCTATTAAAGATCGACATAGTCAGTTTCCATTGGTGGCCTGTCCAGACCTAGAGGTTCTTAGCTCCCTCTGCTGCGTTACAGGTCTAACCGCTGCGTTGGTCAGGTGCTCTGCAGCTGCCAGGGTCTGAGCACCATGGGCTAATTGTAGGAATCATTCGGGAGGTAGTGGCCGAATACTGCACCAGGGAGGCCAATTCTTGTTCCGATGAGGGACTGTCTTTGTTGAAGCTTAGTGGGCCTTCCTAATTTGGTTGTACCTGAATTAGTACAGCCCCACGCGCTCTCAGCATCTTTTGCCAGTGTCAGGCGTCACTCCATAACTGTAAATGTAGTGCACTGGAGGAGGGGAATTTCAAGCTCACCATCGTCAAATTAAAAAAAAAAAAAGCCTATAGAAGGATTCGAACCTTTGACTATGGCAACCCAGCATTCCACATAGCTCAATCATATAATCCCGTATCCGGCAAGGCTACCTTATCGCCAACAAGTGCATCACAGAGGGCCCTACATGCCTAAAAACTTATTTGATTTATGACGTAGTAGTTCTGCGGAAACCCGTAAATTACTTTTCTCCACTTTACGGGTTTCCGCAGAACTACTACGTCAAACACTTGCCTTTGCTTCGTGTGTTGTCGACAAATTCGACTTTGCCCTGCCATCTACCAGCCGCTTGGTTAGCTCAGATGGTAGAGCAGCTGCCCTGGAAAGGCGGTGGTCCCGGGTTCGAGTCCCGGACCAGGACGAATTTTTCTTCAACTCGGGCTTTTCTTTTGAGGAACCCGTTTGGGTACCCTTTCAGCAATTGCTGTGAATGGGTGGATGTCTGATTTTCCCTTTATTAATTATTTGGTTTATGCACGATAAATGTGTTTTCCTGATTGGGATGGGGTAACTCAGTATAGAACGATTTCTAAACGGTTCTGCCGTTGTAGTACCGGAATCGCACGTGTGCATACGGCCGTGAACTCGGCTAGGCAAACTGTACATGAGTACAAGCGGAAACCCGCAAAAGCGAATGTAAGTGCAAATGTAGAAGAAATAACGAGACGTAAACCACGCCTTTCTTTTTTTCCTTGATGAAAATCTGTATTGAACTTTGCAAGTTTTGTGGCTACGTTATTCCTTTTTTTGTTGTTTGCATGCTACTTCAAACCTTCTCATCACTTTTTCAGTTTTTCTCTTGCTCTAGTGCAACAATTTTTTTGGGGGGTGGGGGGCTCTCCCTAAAAAGTCAGCGCGTGGCATGTCGGTAAAGTCAGTTCAAGTCCACTTAGTATATCTCAAATGCCTGAACACATGCCTGAATTGTCAGCGGCATATGGGTTTTGTTAATCGCGGCAGGTGGCATAGTATTTCTCAATGGTTCTTACCGCCACATAACACTATGTTGAGTGCCAGGACATAGATGCATTGAAGGCAATGTGCTCGCTGACCGTAATGCAATATTAGTCCCCCCTGAAGCCATGGGCAGCAATGTAGCAGTCCCAGTCCTCGACCTAAAACCTTTCCTGCATATGAAGTTGAAAGAATGCTGGCAACAACAGTGGGACAAAGAAACGCAAGATAAACTATACTTGGCAAAGCCCCGACAGTCACTGTACTGTGTCACTGGAAAGAAACCAAAGCAAACGGATGTGGCAATCACCTGATTGAGTATAGGACACACACTTGGGACGCATTCTTGCCTTCCAGGATTCGCATGGGTCCTTGAAAACCTCGGAAACCCTTGAATTTGATAATGTGATTTGCAAGGCCTTGAAAACCTTGAAATATTTAGTGGTGCCTGAAAAACCCTTAAATTCCGTGATGATAGTCATTGGCGCCGTTCAGCGATTGTCCGTTGATCAACTGGCCACATAGAAAGCGTGGGTTGCCTCCTGATCTAAGTCAAGAAAATCTAGTCCGGTTCGGGCGTTTGTTCTCCATATTGTCATATTGTTGGGTTGGGTTTTTTTGTTAGCTGCGGTCGCGCACTTTTTATAGTTGCCATCCTCGTACCGCTTGTTAATCGCCTCCCGTTGGCTTATTCAGAGCACGTGTATTGTGGCACGCGCTGGACGTGGACGTAATTGTGTGTGCGCGCAATGTCTGGGAAGTGCAATTTCCAGTGATCGTGGCTTAGCCATGACGAGTACAAAGATTGGATTGCATGTCTGGAGGCGCAGAAGAAGGAGCAACTTGAAGAAGCAAAGAAGCAAAGGAGTCAAAGAGGTGCCTTGTTGAGGAAGAAATTGATACCTTAAAGCGAAAGAAAGCAAAACTTGAAGCAACTGATGCTGATCTGACAGCTTCAGCAGACAACTTGCAGACAATAATCGCAAAGCTTCAGGAGCTTTCATGAACGCTTGTTACGACCTGTCTTAGTTTAGTATTAAAGTCTAGTCTGTAAGTGCGTCTTTTTCTTAGTGTTCAATAAATTTGTTGCAGCGTGTTTAAAAAAAGTTGTTTTACTATAAACGGTACTAAATTGAGTATTGAAGTGAGTCCTTGAAAAAAAACTTCTGTGGGCCTTGAAAGTCCTTAAAAACACTTGAATTTGTGCCTTCAAAGCCTGTACGAACCCTGCCTTCGTACAGGTGATGACCCCCCCCACCTGCTGCACATGTGGGGAAATGCTCACTGTAGTATTGGTCCTAATAGAATGTAAGCACTTAGAAACTCACAGAAAGAAGTATGTTCCCCAAATTTGCGACAAGTGTATTCCACTACATCCTGCGTTATTCCTTGGAACAGAACCACTTTTTAAGACAACCACACTGATGGCATTCTTCAGTGGTGTTGGCACAATGAAAATTATATCTACATAGGGCTACTAACTAATTATAGGTTTGCAGCCCTCTTGTTTACATGGAAGGGAGGGATTGCTGTCATATCATAGTTGTCGCTGGTCTCACTGCACCTGCTTCAGCAGGTGTATGACTATTCTGGAGGCCCAGTGATATAGCCTTCCATAAATATACACCAACTGAGACTATTGCATGACCATTCACAGGCACTCTTCTCATCTCGTTTATCTCCAAATACTGCCTCAATATGTACATTCCCATACTTTTATTCCATAGTTTTTAGACATTTTACGGTAATTTTAGGCCCCTTTACAGCCATGCTACATAAACCACCATACATAGCACCTTCTCACAGCATTAATAACATTGTTCTGACCCTCTTTGGCCACAATTGGCCCTTGTGCCGTTAAACTCATCATTTCCATGGCCGCCACATATGAGGTTATTTCAGCCTCTCTGACTTTCCGCTTGACATTCTTGGTTGACATTCTTGGTTGCCATGTTGCTCGCTATACCAGTCGCATACTTGCTGGCATGCTTCCCAGTTCTTTTTGTCCACTGTGAATCAGTGTTTTTCCTGTACAAATACCTGAACACTCTCCCAGACCATTTACTTTCTTCCATATTCCTCAGTGGTTCTTCATAATCAATTTTACTGCAAGCTTTCCTCACTTTGAAACTTGTCCAGCCAATATCACCCTGCACAGCTTCATTTGTCGTCTTCCCGCGAGCACCCATTGTGAGGCGTCCCACTGACCTTTGGTTGCCATCGAGTCCTGATTGCACCCCTGCTTTCAAGTAAACATCCACATTTCCTAAAGTAAATCCTGGAACCACTACACTTTTCCACATACCCTTGAGCACCTTGTTCCCATTGAATTCTCATAGCACTTCATGTTTCATTATGGCTGTTCTATTCTAAGCAGCAGACAGACGCTTCGGTGGCATCAACGCAAAAAGCCCTTTATTCAAGGCAGCAGCGTACTTTTATAGATAACGCTGCATGCCGGTCAGGCACACGTCATTCTCAGTACAATCTTATCAGACCGCCTGGCCGATACAGAACATTCCTTCCTCCTTAGTTAAAGCTACACGCGTTTCTTTCCGCGTTCAAAGTTGGAGGCTTGATAGCGATCAGGAGGACGCCTTTTGCAATTACTTCTTCGCAGATGGACCTCTTCAGGTGATGCCATGGTTGATGGGGTGATACTTGCAGGCTGCGCTGCTGAGTGTCTTGCCTCAGGCTGCGATGCCGGTTCCTTAGTTGAAGTGGAGTCATCTAAGCGAACATCCTCAAGCTGGTCCGCAGTAGGAGCACCAATCATGGAGTCAGCAGGGGCATTTTCTTCGGAGGGTGTTGGTAGAAAATCTCGTTGAATATGGGCACGTGGAGTGGACTCAAGATGCGCTTCTTTTGTGACGTCCGGACGGAATGAAGTCTTTGGTCCCGTAATCCAGCTGGCTCTCAAGTGGTCGATATGTACAAAACGAAAATGGTCACCGACTTCGACTACAAAAGTAGAGTCGCTTACGCGTTGCACTACGACAGCTTCCTCCCATGACAGGGTTTCCCCTCTCGTAGTCTTGACGAGAACTGTGTCACCGGCTTCCATCTGCGGGTCCCTTCCTCGGCTCTCGTTGCGATGGGTGGTGTCTCTGTCTTGACGGCTGCGCATATCCTGCAGAAAACTTGGCTTTAGGAGTGGAAGCGTCACTCGAGGTTGTCGTTTCAGGAACAGCTCAGCTGGCGTTCTTCCTGTTACGGAATTCGGGGTGTTCCTGTATGCAAGCAAGAAGTCGTTAAGTCGTTGATGCAGAGTTCTGTTTTGACCTGTTAGGTTACCGTGAAGCACTTGCTTGAGTAGAGTGGCTTTTGTCGTTTGGACTAGCCTTTCTGCTGCCCCGTTCGATGAAGCATGGTATGGTGGCATACGTGTGTGTCGAATCCTGTGAGAAGAGGTGAAATTGGCAAACTCCTGCGCAGTAAACTGAGGTCCGTTGTCGCTGATCAGTTCATCCAGGTAGCCGTATGCTGCAAATATCTCCTTGAGACAGTTGATTATTTTTGACGTCGTTGTAGTGCGGAGGCATTTTGCTTCTATCCACTTTGAGTAAGTCTACTAGAAGGAACAAGTTGGAACCATCCTTCATGGCGAAATCGACATGGACTCTCTGCCAAACGCGGGTTGGATAAGTCCATGGATGCAATGGTCCTGGTGCCTTCGCAGGCGTGGTCGTTTGGCACACTGTACATCGACGGACAGTGTCTTCAATGTTCTTGCCAATCGATGGCCACCAAACATACGACCTAGCAAGCATTTTCATTCGTTGCATTCCAGGGTGCTCTTCATGCAGCAATGTTAATACTGCTTCTTTAAGTTCGTCCAGAATGATCACTCGCTGGCCCCACGTGACACAGCCTTGCTCGTACGATAGTTCGTTTCGACGAATGCAAAAGGGCTGATATTTATCATCGTAGTGCGCGGGCCAGCCAGATAAGGTGAACAGCACGACCTTGGAAAGAAGGCGGTCCCTTTTGGTCGCAGCAGCAACTTGGCTCGCAGTGAGAGGCGTTGCCTCAAACACTGCAAGACATTCTTCAGTGTCGTCTTTACGCTTGACCAAAAGTGGAAGCCTTGAAAGTGCGTTGGCAACTTCCATGTTTTTGCCGTTTCTGTAGCGCAGTGTGTACTGATAAGCTGCTAAGGTGATAGCCCAACGCTGAATCCTGGCTGCAGCCAAAGAAGGAATTGATTTATCCGATGCCAAGATCCCCAACAGCGGTTGGTGGTCTGTATACAGCGTGAATTTGCACCCATATAAGTATCTATGAAACCTGCTTAGACCAAAAATCAGGGCCAGGGCTTCCTTCTCGCCTTGCGCATAGTTGCGCTCCGCTGCACTTAATGTTCTGGAGGCAAATGCGATGGGTCTTTCTGAGCCATCGGGCATGACGTGAAAAATAATGGCCCCAAGACCGTAGGCTGACGCGTCGCAGCTTAACCCGATTGGCTTTTCCCCGTCGTAAAAAGTTAGAACTTGACTGTCGATGAGGCGCTGCTTGGCTTCCGCGAATGATCTTGAGCATGCGTCCGTCCACACCCAAGTCGTGTCCTTTTTGAGCAAGTCATATATTGGTGCAGCTACTGTAGCTAAATCTTTGATGAATTTTGCATAGAAATTCAGCAGGCCCAAGAAGGCTCGCAGTTCAGTTACGTTGCTTGGCTGAGGTGCTTCCGTGATTGCCTTTATCTTTGTTGCGGTTGGAAAAATGCCATCTGATGTCACTTTGTGTCTCAGATAAACAACGGATGGTTTGGAAAATTCACACTTCTGTTGTTTTAGGGTAATATGGTGCTGTGACAGTCGTCTATGTTGTCGCCTACGACGATGACGTCGTCGATATAGCAACCCACTTTTGGAATCCCTTTTAAGACTTCGTCCATTAAAGACTGAAAGATAGCGGGTGCGCTAGAGATACCAAATGGAAGGCGCTGATACTGAAATAATCTGAGATGAGTTGAAATCTGGGCCAGTTGGTACATACTTGAACGAAAAAAACCAGTCAAAAATACAAAGGACAAGAGGAGAAGTTCACATCACGACTGGACCAGTCGTTGTGATGTGAACTTCTCCTCTTGTCCTTTGTATTTTTGACTGGTTTTTTCGTCCGAGATGAGTGTTCACCGTTAGCAACGCTTTGCTTTCCTCAGCAAGCGGCACTTGTTGATAGGCTTGCGATAGATCCGAGACGCAAAAGATTTTGCCTCCCGTGAGCATGGAGTACAAATCTTCCGGCAATGGCAATGGGTAATAGTCTGTTTTTAGAACAGGATTAACCGTGACCTTGTAGTCGCCGCATAACCTTAATCCTGCGCCGCCTTTCTTCGCGACCACCACCAGAGGCGTTGCCCAGTCACTTTTCGTGACCCTCTTTAGTATTCCAGCTTGCTCGAGCTTTTCCAACTCCTTTGCTACTTCAACAACGGTATTGGCAAACGGTATTGGCCGTGCTTTTGAGAATACTGGTTGAGCCCTTTCCTTAACAAAGATGCGAGCTTCGAAGTTTTTGACGACACCTGGGGTGCTCTTGAAAACCTCGGGATACTTCTTCCGTAAAGCTTCTACCCTCTGCTCCGGTGTCTTATCCGTGGACAGACTGTATACTGCTTTCCAGTTTATCTGCAGTTTTTCCAGCCAGTCTCTTCCCATGAGAGCGGGCATATGCGTTCCGTTTCCCTGCACTACCACTATGGGCAAAGAGATCTCGCTTCCTTCCTGTTTTACTAATACGTTTGCTGTTCCAAGTACCTTTAGCTTTTCCCCTGTGTAGGTGCGCAACGACACCTTTGATTCCACACATCTGACATGCGAGAAATACTGCTTATACAACTGCTCTGGTACGATCGTGACCGCTGCACCGGTGTCAATTATCAGCGAAACAGTCTTCCCTTCAATGTTTAGGTCGACGCTATAGCCCCTTGAACTTTTGCCCGAGTAGAACACAGAGTGACAATTCAAGTCTTCAGATTTGTCGTCCGTGGTGTCAACGTATCTGACAGCTTTTTCTCCTCTTTTGCAAACGGCTTGCAAATGCCCTTTTTTCTTACAATTTCTGCAGGTGTGTTTATGATACCAACATTTTTCTCCCGCATGACGCTTTCTGCAATGCCTGCACGCACTTCGTTGCTCTCCCTCTCGCTTATCTTTCGACCATGCAACCGCTGTCGATTTCTTTTGCTTATCACGGTGACGTTCGCCCTGAATGACGCTGACGCTGCACGGTTTTCTGTCAAACTCATGCATTTGCTTCGCCTGTTGCGCAGCTAGCTCTTTTTCTAGTGCTGTTTTGCACGCCAGTTCGAACGTCAAGTCAGCCTGTGCAAAAAGAGCCCGTTGCGTTTCCTCGTCACGCAAACCAGCCACTAGTCTGTCCCTTAAGGCATCATTTAAGAACGTGCCGTAATTGCAATCTCTTGCGAGATGCTTCAGTTCAGTGATGAAATCCTTGACACTTTCATTTTCTTGCTGCATTCGGCGATTAAATTTACAGCGCTCTGCGATAATTGAGTGAGCTGGACTGAAATGAGCTTCCAGAAGCTGTTTAATTTCCTCGAAAGTCTTCTGAGAAGGCAAATGAGGAACAGTTATCTTCTTTAGCTCTTCATACGCTTGTGCACCGAGTACGTTCAGAAACAACTTGAGTTTCTTGTTTGCAGGGACATCATTTATGTCTACGTAGTTCTCGAAGCGTTCAAAATACGAGCGCATGATTTTTTGGTCATATTCTGTCATTCTGCCGAGCTTCGGACCACGTCCGGCTTCTGCCATAATGAGCAAATTTCACTTATCTGCCCAGTCGTGTTCCTTGATGTGCCTTGTCCGTAGTGTCGGTTCTTGTTCGCTTGCTCCAGCCAGCCGCTGAAGTCCATGCAAGGGCTCCATGACGCCTTGCTTCTTGACGTTCTTGCGCTGCTCCAGTCGATGAAGTCGTGGCTGCAAGGGCTCTGTGTCGGCTTGCACCGTAGGTGGTTCAGCCTCGTGACTGCTGCTGGCCGGCGGTGGTTTGCTGCGCGCCGGATCCCATCCTCGTCGCCAGATGTTCTATTCTAAGCAGCAGACAGACGCTTCGGTGGCAGCAACGCAAAAAGCCCTTTATTCAAGGCAGCAGCGTACTTTTATAGATAACGCTGCATGCCGGTCAGGCACACGTCATTCTCGGTACAATCTCATCAGACCGCCTGGCCGATACAGAACAATGGCTGCATTTCTCTTCCCCTTTATTGCTATTGTTTTTTCCTGTGTTTCCATTGCCTTCCTTTATCCATGTACCAAAGCATTTATATTCTTTTACCCTAGGTATTTCCTGGCCCTGTATTGCCACTGTCTGTTCAGTGTTTTCATTGAATGCCATAACACCTGATATTTTAATGCTAAATTTCAGACCTAATGTATCGCCCTCCTGTCTACAGGTATTAGCCAGACGTTGCATATCACTTTGCTTCTTAATTAGTAGCACTATGTCGTTGGCATAAAACAAACCTAGAAGCTTCTGCTCTACTACTGTATCCGTCTGTTTGTATGAGAGATTAAACCCGATATTACTTCCTTCTAGCGTCCTTTCCATCCTCACCGTGTACATCATAAACAGCAGTGTGGATAAACGGCACCTCTGCCTCAGTCCCTTGTTGAAATCAACTTTCTCCTCGCTCCTCTTCCCTTCTCATTCAATGCAAATGGTGTTTTCTAGGTAAATCTCTCTCAAAAGCTGTATACAGTCGTCGCCTAAACCTTCCCCTACCAGAATATCTCATAAAATGTTGCGGTCTACATTGTCATGTGCTCCTGTAATTTCAAAAAGGCCACATATAATGGTCTCCTTTCTACTCTGGATACACTGAGTACACTGAGTAAGGACAAATAAGTTGTCATCCAGCTACCTAAGCCATTCTGAAGTTCTCCCAAAATGCCATTATTCTCTGCCCATGCTTGCTGCTTTAATTGCCTGCATTGCTAACCTGTGTATTACTGGTACAATAATCAGTGGTCTATACGAATGAATTCTACCTTTTTCCCCCTTACCTTTGGAAATTAAATTCATTCTACTTTGTCACCAGCTGTCTGGTATTCGTCTATCTTTTAATGTTTTTTTTTACTGAGCTCCCTTACTTATTGGTCCTAGTTCATTAATCAGCTTAACGGAAACCTAACAAACCTAACTAACGAAAACCCATGGCTGTGCGCTTAGAAATTTTCTCTTGGGCTTTCTTCCAGTTAAAATTTGTTAGCACCAGCTCCCCTTCCCGCCAGTGACCCTTTCTCTCAACTTATCGTGTATCCCTTCTGTCGTCAGACAGTAATCAATGATCGATTGCCTGTTTGCCACTTTTCACGTGGTCTGCCCATCACACTTCGGCCCTGTATTCACGATAACGAGGTTATGTTGCTCGCAAAGGTCTAGCATTGACTTCCCGTTATTGTCGGTATAGCCATCTAAATCCTGTACATGGGCATTCATGTCACCTAATTCATAATTCATATGTCATAATTTTGGCACCATTCCTGAAACCCTTAATATCGGCACTTAGACATTCCACTAACCCTTGATTCTTCTCTCTGCAATTACTTCTGGTCCACAGTAAGTTACGCCTAGCCACGTTTTCTTTCCACTCATTGTACATGTTAACCAAAGATGCTCTTGACATTTTGAATTTACTCTTTTCCATTTAGCTCCCTGAGGGATGAGCATTCCGACTCCCCGTCCCTTTCTTTCCAATTTAGTTCTGTTGCACCCTTCCCAAACATAATTCTCAACCACTGGTGGCGCTTCCGAGTCTCTAAAGTACGTTTCTGTAACCGCATACACCCCTATTTGTTCTCTATTTAGCTGTTTCTCAATCTCTACCCACGTTTCCTTTCTTCTGCCGCCCTGCATTCCTTCGCCGCTACCTTCAGTGATCACATGCGAAACAGTCTTTTCTTTCTCTCCCCTCCCCCCTTTTGCTTGGTTTGAGACAACGTTCTCGGGCAGGACTCGTTTCCTTTGCCCCACATGCATTTTGTTCATTTGTTTATTAACTTAGTGCAAATAAGTGATACTGTTGATGCCCAGGCATCCATTCTGACAAGGCACTTGCAGGATTTAAAACATAATGGCATTTGGTCTGGCTGCTTAAAATCGGATGACGAGCTGGAACAGCTGGAATCATCACTGGCTGCTGCCAATGCACAATTTGCAGTTTGTTTGTCATGAAGTCAGGTGAGCACACTAATCGATGAAGGTGATTCATACCGCTGTCAAAGGAGCACTTTCGATTGCGGACTACCTCCATCCAGATAGAAGTAAATTCAGACCAAGTGCTGCTATATGGTAATTTCCATTTGTAATTGACTTTTTCTATCCTTATCCCAAGTATAGTCTAAATGTTTGATACGGATTGACGTTAATCGCTAATGAAAGTAGGGAAGCCTGAAGGCCGTGAATGCTAGTGTTTAGAGTTTGAACGTTTGCACTAGTTGCCCGTGGCTTACTGTGCCTGCTTGCGTGGACGGCACAGATAATTTTAACACAGGTAGTGTTAATGATACTTCGTAGAGCGGTGTAAATTAATTTGCTTATCACTCATAATTTCCATGCTATAGAAACAAAAAATTTCACAATCTTATCTAGAGCTAGTGAATGTGTGCTTCTCTCTGGATGAGTAAATCGATGACATAATCTTTTATTCAACTTTTTTTAGCACTGCAGCTGGGTTAACTTTGCTAAATCAATTATCGGATCAAATAACTGCCAATTCTGCAAAGGCGAGAACCGGTCATTGCATGACAGATTCAGTAAACGTTAAAATGCGCAGAATAATTAAACTTGAGCACTACGGAGGATGCACCTAACCATATCACAGCAATATGAATACAAATCCCAGCTGCAGAGCAGCTGTGCACGAAAGGAAAGAAAAAGAAAATCACCACTCAAGCACTCCGTACAGATGATTAACCAGTGAAGCTGAAATTTGCGGCTCCAGTGTTTATCACTGGGTTAATCCCAACGGTTCCTTAAACGACGGCTTGGTAGGCTGCTGGATCCTCGGTGCACAGTTGCTGCTTGCGTTTGGTTGCACGATCGCATTTTTACGCCCAGGCCGCAGCATTGGCATGCTGTAGGCTAGCTCATTCCCGGTTCTGCTCGCGATGTCGCTGATCGAAAGCTGCCTGCTCTGCAGGAGCGCACATGCTGCATGGCCTACCCATTATGGCGCTCGAGAGAAACTGCAGTGCCTGCACTCGACTATGATGGACCGCAATGACGTCACTACTGACGCAGCCAATCGTGCACCTCTCTTTCTCTTTCCTTTTTTTGTGCATGCGCATAAGATCGCACTGTACAGGCAACAGGCAGACAGACGAATTGGCTAGCCATATACAGCTTCGCTGTAAAAAAGCAATGCCGTCGTTCTATGCCAAATGACTTCATGCAAGTGCTTTCTTGGAAATGAATGGGTGCCTGTTTCGTGACTCACATTGCAAGGTTCAAAAGTTGGTGCTTATCATCTGATGCTAAGCACAAAAACAAAAATACAATGTGCTTGTATCTTCCTGAAGCATCTCATGGAGGGACAAAGAGCCGATTCAAATAAAGTTATATTCATTCATTCATTTCTTGTCCCGTTTCTTGAAATGTTTTTGTTATTGTTTTTAGGTACGGTTCTTAGCATCTTATACAAAAAACTCGCCCAATAGCAAGCTTTCCTCATCTGATCACACAGGGCCACCAACACAAACAATGCTTCTAGAAGAGCTTACACAATCCATCAAGCGAAAAAAAAAAAAAAAAGACTGCCGTGCACATGATATGCAACAGTAAAGGTGAGGTTGTACAACTCGCCCCAACCTAGATGGGCGAGTTGTATAAACAGCTTCTCCTTGTTACCAGCCACATTGTTAAAATCGCAGTCGTGTGACATGATGAGCCCTCTAAAAATTGCATTAAGGCTGTTTCACATGCTGCAACTGGTATGACGAAAATCAGTCCAGTCGCACGTGTTGCACTGCCATTTTTAGAGTGGCCATTTCACATGATTGCAATTTCAACAATGTGACTGGTGCAATGCCCAGGGTTGCTTGTTGCCAAGTTTTGTAGCACTCACCGCATAATTCTTTTAATGTAATGAACCAAACACGTAGATTTTAATAATATCAACCTTTCTTTATTAGGAGCAAATAATACGCAACTTTTGTCATTGAAAAACGTTTTGATGTTTAAATTTGTATGGAGTGCCTAACGGCAGTTTCTGAAGTTCAATGCGAAGAAACACGGCATACGTAAACAG
This sequence comes from Dermacentor albipictus, assembly GCF_038994185.2. Lineage (NCBI taxonomy): Eukaryota > Metazoa > Arthropoda > Arachnida > Ixodida > Ixodidae > Dermacentor > Dermacentor albipictus. Next base: position 1,178,226 of record NC_091824.1, read on the forward strand.
CAACAGCTTTTGGCAGCTGGTTGTCCAGCGCTGGGTGTTGTCTCATGTGCCTGCTATGTCCGTGTCATTCTGCCTGCACTACGACAACTTACAAGATGACCTGTCAACAAGTCCATATAGCTACCATCACCGCATATGCAGTATTCCTAATTCAGCAGCAGTGAAGTCATTGTGTCAGTGCAACCAGATCCTTGCGCTACCTGTGCCCAATGACAGCTTCTGGAGAAATTATGTTTGTCTATTATGGACATCTCTGTTGGAGCGACATTTATTTTGCGACAAAGGTTTTGTTGTATAAATATGCTATGATCATGTCTTTATTCGCTATCACTGGGATCACGCGTCTAACTCAATGGAGAAATCTTCCAGTAATTTTTTTCGCTCCTCATCTGTGCCTTTAGTTACCAATCGTGTCGATGCCAGCAGCCATACTGTATGATCATCATTGCATCTTTGACCAGCTTCCACATCACTTGATTGGCTTTGTTTACTCAATATTAATGCACAAAATATCACCAATAAGTTTTCTGCCTTGTCTCTTATTCACTCATACTGTCCTCACGTTGTTTCCATCACGGAAACATGGCTACACAATTCGATTTTTGACTCAGAATTCACTCCACCGGACTATATCGCAATTCAGACGGACAGACAAAACAACAAAGGGGCGGCGGCGCCCTTTTGGTTCGGTCAGATCTTAGGTTCTCCACATTTGATAAAATGTGCAATGGAAGTTACCACCGACTTCTATTGCACACTCCTTAATGATGCTCAGAAGATTGTCATTCATTGCTTCAACACTAAGGTCCTCTTCCTGAGTTAAAGCCGAATACCTGTTCTGTAGCTTGATCTGGAATTCCTCTATTTTCCCTCTTACCGCTAACTCATTGATCGGCTTCTTATGTACCAGTTTCTTCCGTTCCCTTCTCAGGTCTAGGCTAATTCGAGATCTTACCATCCTATGGTCACTGCAGCGCAACTTGCCGAGCACAACCACATCTTGTATGATGCCTGGGTTTGTGCAGAGTATGAAGTCTATTTCATTTCTAGTCTCACCATTCGGGCTCCTCCACGTCCACTTTCAGTTATCCCGCTTGCAGAAGAAGGTATTGTTTATCCGCAAATTTACCCGTTCTGCAAAGTCTACTAATAACTCTCCCCTGCTATTCCTATAACCTATGCCATATTCCCCCATTGACTTGTCTCCAGCCTGCTTCTTGCCTACCCTGGCATTGAAGTTGCCCATCAGTATAGTATATTTTGTTTTTACTTTACCCATCGCCGATTCCACGTCTTCATAGAAGCTTTCAACTTGCTGGTCATCATGACTGGATGTAGGCGTGTAGACCTGTACGACCTTAAATTTGTACCTCTTATTAAGTTTCACAACAAGACCTGCCACCCTTTCGTTAATGCTATAGAATTCCTGTATGTTACCAGCTATATTCTTATTAATCAGGAATCCGACTCCTAGTTCTCGTCTCTCCGCTAAGCCCCGGTAGCACAGGATGTGCCCGCTGTTTAGCACTGTATATGCTTCTTTTGGCCTCCTAACTTCACTGAGCCCTATTATATCCCACTTACTGCCTGCTAATTCCTCCAATAGCACTGCTAGACTCGCCTCACTAGATAACGTTCTAGCGTTAAATGTTGCCAGGTTCAGATTTCACTGGTGGCCTGTCCGGACCCAGAGATCCTTTGCACCCTCTGCTGCACCACAGGTCTCGCTGCCGCTGTGGTCAGTTGCTTGGGACCTGCTGGGGACTGAGGGCCGGCATTTGATTGTTGTATTCATATAGGAGGTTGTGGCCAAGTACTGCACCAGGGTGGCCAATCCTGCTCTGGTGGTAATCTTGCTCTCCACCAGGGTGGTCACCCTATTACTGTATCACAAGTTGTATTAGTACTCATCACTCAATCGGGAACCTTACATCATGCCAGCCTCATACATTTCTCACCGCACCTTCAAGTTTTTATTTATTTATTTATTTATTTCACAATACTGCAGGCCAATGTGGCCCAAGCTGGAGTGGAATTACAATGAAATGGGAAAAGAACAGCACAGAAATAAATTCCAACAACATTTGTACGACAATATAATACATCGGTTTCACTGGGACGGTGTTTGTCATACATACACGTAAAAAGAACAGCACATCAATAATTTACAACAGTACTTGCACCAGAACTAACAGTTTGGCTACGTTGATATTTAAGACAGGTGTAGTTCAAGGGCTTCGTCAAAATTTTCAGCCTGACAAACAAACTCAGGTAGACTGTTCCAGTCCGAAACAGTGCGTGGGAAAAAACTCTGCTTAAAAGCCTCTGTTCTGGCAAAAATTGTTCGTAGGGAGTGTTTGTGAGTGTTACGTGTTGGTCTTTTTGCGGTGGACTTTAAATATGGGGGTACCGATATATTTATTTTTCCAGATAAAATATTATGCAAGAGTTTTAGTCGACTGATTTTTCTGCGCGCAGCTAGGGTGGGAATGTTATGCGCAATCATGAGCTTAGTTGGAGAATCCAGCTTTTTATATTCATTAAATATAAATCTGATTGCTTTCCTTTGCAGGCGTTGCAAGCAGTGTATATCCTTCTTTGTGTGGGGATCCCATACAGCGGATGCATACTCCAATTTAGGTCGGACAAGGGCATTGTATGCTTGAAGTTTAACATTCACCGTTGCCTTTGTAAGCTTCCTTTTTAAAAAACATAGTTTGCGAAAAGCTGTTGCGCAAATTGTAGAAATGTGCGCTCCCCATGTCATATCACTAGAAAGAGTAATCCCTAAATACTTATATTGAGTTACTGCTTGAATGTGAGAGCCATGGATAGTGTAAGTGAACACGCTAGGATTAGTTTTCCGCGTTAAATTTAATAACACTGTTTTGTTAACGTTTAGTTCCATGTCCCATTCTGTGCACCAGCATTCAATGTGGCTGAGAGTTCGCTGTAATAGCTTATGATCTTCATGGCAGGTTATTTCTTTAAGCACAATACAATCGTCCGCAAAAAGTTTAATAGACACCGAGTCAGGGATTACTTGCACTAAATCATTTACATATATAAGAAATAATAATGGCCCCAAAACACTCCCCTGGGGAACACCGGATGTAACGCTGAGCATGCTAGATACAGTAGATTTGATTTCAACAAACTGCTTTCTATTAGTTAAATATGCTTCAACCCATTTGATAAGATATAGCAGCAATCCTAGGTTGTTTAATTTTCGAAGTAATTTACAGTGCGGAACCTTATCAAATGCTTTAGAAAAATCCAACAGAAGTATATCAATTTGCCCAGAACGATCTAGAGCTGCTAAAAAGTCGTGAATAGGTGTTACCAGTTGTGTCGTCGTGGACATTCCCTTCCGAAAGCCGTGTTGGTAAGGAGATAAGACGTTATTATCTGCTAAAAAGCACTGGATATTGTGAGCCACAATATGCTCTAGTACCTTGCAACAGACAGAAGTTAAAGAAATTGGCCTATAATTAGAAATTATTGACCTATCACCTTTTTTAAATATGGGGATTACACGTGCAATTTTCCAGTCGTCCGGAAGTTCGCAACTACGCAAGGATGCATTAAAGACCTTTGCCAAGAAATCGTTTATCTGTATAGAATAGCGCTGTAAAAATGTATTTGGGATTTGATCTGGTCCTATACTCTTTCTGGTGCTCAAGTTCCTTAACATAATTAAGACACCTTCCCTTGTGACGATAGGAATGTCCATATCATCAAGCAAAGCGGGTTGGGGTACGTAAGTGCTTGACGGTGAAAAAACGCTCTGAAAATATATATTAAAAGCCTGCGATATTATAAAGCCATCAGTTTCGATATTCCCGTTCAGTTTAATTTTATTTATCGTTTCATTGCCTTGACCCAGAAAGCTCCAAAATTTAGCAGGATCATCTCTAATGAATGCAGGGAGAGTGACTTGATAGTAATATGTCCGCGTTTCATTTACTTTAGTTGCCAAATTTCTTTTAAGTTCATTAAAGTTCTCAGGTGTTACGTCTCTACGCTTTCTAAGTCGCTTGAGTCTACGTTTAATATGGATAATCTCCCAAGAGATCCATGGGTCTTTACGGTTCTTACGTACCTTCCGGAATGGGACATATTGTTCAATTGAGAATAAGACTGCCTTTTTAAATTGTGCCCACAAGGCATTTACATCATCATGTGTAGTGCGGTTTAGTGCAGTGTCTAAGTAATCTGTGATAGATGTATCATCAGCGCGGTCAAAGTCATTAATGCACACTGAATGAGTACTCGAATGCCCTGCGGACCTCCGATAAGACCAAGAAAAAAACAATAAGCTGTGATCCGACATACCAGGTTCAGTACTAATAACACCATTTAAAAACACATCACTTACAAAGAATAAGTCCAAGACAGCACTGTTGCGCGTAGGTTCACAGACAATTTGATCAAGGTTCAGAGCTAACATTGTGTCTAAAATAACATCACTCGATTTAGATTGCCCGTAAACTAATTTATCCCACTTAATATCTGGAAGGTTGAAATCACCTGTAATAATCACGTGTCGTGGGTGGTTTAGAAGAAGATGATCGTAAAGTTGTTCGAGAAATGATTCTGACATTTCAGGGGCTTTATAAACAACACAAAGCATAAATGTAACAGCATTAACAGTGACGTTGAGAAACAGGCTTTCGTGATCATTAATCTGGTTTGTCAGACATACATCAATACCGAGTTTAGAAATAACAGCAACTCCTCCGCCACGTGTGCCTCGATCACGCGTGTGTATCTGATAGCCGGGCGGAATAACTTCATCATCGTGTACGCCATCATGCAACCACGTCTCAGTGATAGCAACAACATGAGGGTCGTAAGTCAAAAGCAATATTTCTAGTTCTTCCACTTTGTTCACAATGCTTCTGGCGTTAAAAGAGAGCACACGAAGATTCTTAAGAGTAGACTGTGAAAGCTACGCTGTTGGTGTAGGATCCTTCCCGGATCGGACAACAACACGTGTGTTCGAAATGTCATCCCATGTGTAGAATTGGGAATCGATGCGAAGTTTATCGTTTACTAGTGCGACCTTCTTTCCTTGTTCTTTATCAGCTTTAGCACTTTGCCACAACAGGTTTCGTTTCCTTAATGTTTCGACAGAGAAGCCATTTTGCACGGAAATCTGCGTTCCCTTAAGCTTTTTGCAGTTGCGTAGCACTTCTTGTTTTTCCATATAATTTTGAAAAAACAGGATTACAGTTCGCTTTCCAGGATGTTTTCCCAGGCGATGTATCCTAGCAATAGACAAACACTTTACACCAAGCCTGTTCTCGAACACCTCCTTGATTACTTTCTGTCGCAGATCAGCCTCAGTTTCATTTATTCGGTCATCTATGCCGAAAACCACAAGATTAGATCTCCGACTCCGATCTTCCAGCTCTACAAGTTTTGCCTGTTGCAATACGAGTGTTTGTTGAAGTTTTTCAACAGAATGGCTAAGGGTTTCACAATTGTCTACTTTTTGGGCTATTTCACTGACATTTGTTTCAAGGCGGGCCATTCGGGTCGAAAATGCATTGACGCTTTTTTCGGCGTCTTCCAACCGCTTTTTAAGCTCTGCCAGATCATCCCTAATAGCCTTTTGGCCTTGTATCAGCGTCTGGAGCATATCAGCATTGGAAGGGCCCGGATTCAATTCTACATCGCCACAAAGTAACAATTTGCACACATGAAAACACTCGTAGGCTAATGCAATCAAAGTCCGTGGGCACGGCACAACAACAACGCCTCTTTCATCGCTGCGGTATGAGTGAACACAACTAACCTGGAACAATAATACGGGACGCATGGTTAACGCTCCGCTTCCTGCGTTTTCGCCGATTCCACTGAAGAATCCGTGTTGGAGCTGGTCTTTTATACGTTCTGGACTGGCCGATGTGACGCATGCGCTGCCGGTATCTTGTAGGAAACCTGACGTCCAACTGATTGCCAGATGGGCGAAGTTTCCGCTTGTTCCATGAGCACGCGCAGCGCAGGTATGATTCTGCGATGTCCAAGAAGCAGTGACGATCGGCAGCAAAGCCACCTGGAACAATAATACGGGACGCATGGTTAACGCTCCGCTTCCTGCGTTTTCGCCGAGCCCACTGAAGAATCCGTGTTGGAGCTGGTCTTTTATACGTTCTGGACTGGCCGATGTGACGCATGCGCTGCCGGTATCTTGTAGGAAACCTGACGTCCAACTGATTGCCAGATGGGCGAAGTTTCTGCTTGTTCCACGAGCACGCGCAGCGCAGGTATGATTCTGCAATGTCCAAGAAGCAGTGACGATCGGCAGCAAAGCCACCTGGAACAATAATACGGGACGCATGGTTAACGCTCCGCTTCCTGCTCTTTCGCCGAGCCCACTGATCCATGTGACTGAACAGTAACTTTTTCGGCTTCCTTCTTCCCACGTGCAGCTAAAGATTGGAATAGCCTTCCCCATTATATCGTTGATGTCACTTCTGCATCATCATTCGTAGAAAATTTCAATAACATTTTTTGTATATAAACACATGTGGCATTGTTCATGTTTTTTAGCTGGTTCTACCCCTTGTGTAATACCCCTTTGTGGGGTCTTTGAGGAAATAAAATGAAATGAAATGAAAGGTCAAAGCGACGAAATATGCCACGTGAAGGGTTTCTTGCGGGAGATGTGAACGACATCGGTGCTGCGACAACGATGGTCTGTTGTGGTGACAACAGGAGTCACGCTATAATTAATGGCTGATATCTCCTCCAACAAGGCCCGATGAATCGTGGTTGAAACTTGTCACACAAATCAGAAGTGCGAAGAGCTGTACCTCTTCACCAGCTCAAAAGGACACAATGCGATGAAATGTGTCGTAAACGATCTTCCGGTCTTGTTGTCTGGCTGTTGTGTTTAGGTGGGCACGCTGGTGACACTGAGCAAGTCGTGAAACAAATTCTTTGCAGGACAATGTAGATGGGTTGACAAAAGCATCGAAGAAAGAAACCTCGAGAAGGGAAGTAGGTGACTGTCCGTAAACTAGGTAAAATGGCGAGTAGCTGGTGGTGCGCTGAATGGCCGTGTTGTAAGCAAAAGCGATGAATGGTAAAAGCTTGTCTGAATTTTTGTGGTCAGGTTGAATATATGCGGTGATCATATTGGCAAGCATGCGATGAAGTTGCTCTGTCAAACCGTTAGTTTGTGGATGGTAGCTTGAAGCTGTTTTGTAGGTAGTACGGAAGTGCGCAGGACTTCGTTTAAAAGTTGCCAGAGGAAAGCTTTTCCACAGTCGCTCAGCAGTATCCGAGGAGCACCATGGCGGAGAATGATAGCTTTGAAGGACAAAGCCGGCAACTTTCGAAGCTGAGCCGGTGACCACTGATGTTGTCTCAGCATAGCGCGTCAGGTGGTTGATCGCAGTCACTATCCAGCAATTGCCAGTGGGAGTAGCACAGGGAGGGGCCCCTAAGGGTTGTTACCAACAACCTCAAATGGTACGATGGAACACGAAATAGGCAGTAATTCACCGGAATGAGCAGAGGTTGGGAGTTTGCAACAACACAGAGAACAAGAACCGACGTACCGCCCTACACTAGTAGAAAGTCCAGGCCAATAGTAGCGGCTTCGAATGCGATCATAGGTTTTATGGAAACTGAGATGGCCAGCCGTCATGTCATTGTGGAATACTTCGAGGACATGGGCTCGAAGAGTGTGATAGAATGGGTACCCAGCGGTGACCATTAGAATGGTAAATGCGATGATACAGCACTCGTTTGTCCAGCTTGAATTGGGCGAGTTGCTATTGAAGCCGTGCGTTAGGTGGGTGAGACGCATCAGAGAGGTAGTTTATCATACGCCGACAGTATGGGTCAGCCCGTTGGTGAGATGCGAAAGTGAAATCGCCGTCCGGAGAAAGGCGGCCTATTGAGGCTAGAGAGGAAATGGGCATAAAAGTCACATTTGAAGAGCTGCTTTGCGACGGGGTTGCCGAGATGTCAAGTGAGTGCGCAGGAAGCAGACAACAAGAAAGAGTGTCAGCGTGTTGGCGTTTTTTGCCAGACTCATGAATAATCTCAAAGTCATACGCTTGCAGGCAGAGAATTCAGCGACCCAGGCGTGCGGTCAAGTTCTTAAGCGTGGAGAGCCAGCATAAGGCATGGTGGTCTGTAACAATTGTAATGACGCCCGTGCAGATAGGGTCGAAACTTCCATATGGACCAAACAATAGCTGGGCACTTCTGCTCAATGATTACATACTTCTCGCCATCGGTGAGTACCCGGCTGCCGTATGCAACGACTTTCTCTCATGAAGAGTTGTCGCATTGTAGAAGAATGGCACTGATGCCGCGGCTGCTAGCGTCTGTGTGCAAGAGAGTTTAGTGTCATCAAAATGGCGAAGCACAGGTTCACACATGAAGGCCCCGTCCCCCATCAACCTGTTAAAGGCTGCGTCACAACCTTGAGACCAAAAGAAGGGTACACAGGAAGCAAGTAGCTTGTGTAGTGGCACAGCGATGGAGGCTAAGTCTCATATAAAGTGACTGAAATAAGAAGCGAGGCCAAGGAAGCTTCGCATGTCTTTAGGCCTTTCAGAGCGAGGGAAGTGAAGGACCGCAGGAATCTTGTCAGGGTCAGGAAGTATGCCGTCCTTGCTCACGACGTGCCCTGGGACCTTAATACATTTGCTGGCGAAACGGCATTTTTCGTGTTGAGCTGCAGACCAGCCTCGGTAAGGCATGTTAGAACTTCATCCAAGCATTGTAGGTGCTGAGGAAGTGTTGATGAAAAAACAACGATATCATTCAGGTAGCAGAGGCAAGTTTCCACTTCAGGCCACATAGCACGGTGTCAATCATGCGCTCAAAAGTCGCAGGTGCATTGCATAGCCCAAAAGGCATAACATTGAATTCGTACAGTCCATCGGGGATAGCAGACATTGTTTTTTCTTTCTCATCTCCGTGCATGGGAATTTGCCAATTGCCAGAACGGAGATCAAGGCTTGAAAAGTATTCTGCGCCCTGTAGTGAATCAAGGGCATCATCAGTGCGTGGCATAAGATATATGACCTTTCGAGTGACCTTATTGAGAAGCCGGTAATCAGCGCAAAAGGGCACGGAACCGTCTTTCTTTTTCGAACCAAAACAACAGGAGATGACCAAGGGCTAGTGGAGGGTCGGATGACGTTCTGTTGTAGCATGTCTGCAACATTTCCTTCTGTGATTTTCCGCTGGGCTAGAGACATGCGGTATGGGCGTCAACTCACTATAGACGCTTCGTCTGTGTGAATGCGATGTGCTCCAACTGTGGCTTGGCCCAAAGTCGACGAATGAACATCAAAAGAATTTGCGTTTGTTCAACAAAGCAAGGAGCTGCTGCATCTATGAGGGTGGCAAGTCACTGCTGATGGCTGCAATAAGGTTAGAGGTTGTCACGATCTACCCATGTTCGTGAACAAGGGTGGGCTCGAGGCACCCTCTGTTAGACACGAGGGTTGCAATGTGGGCTTGTTGGTAATGCATCTTCAAGGGGAGTATGGTAGCGCGATTCAAAGACGGGACAAGAGAAGACACAAAGGGACACACACAGCGCTGTGTGTGTCCCTTTGTGTCTTCTCTTGTCCCGTCTTTGAATCGCGCTACCATACTCCCCTCTGTTAGACAGATGCTCCGCAGCGTAGTGGTGATGAATGATGACTGACCGCCGAGCAGCTGTGCTCGCCGGTGTTAATTAGTGTGGTGACCAATGTTGCTTACCGAGCCTGGCAGCCACCGAGCCTGGCGGGCCAATGAAGATCATGCCCAAGAGGCATCTCATGCTTGTTACACTCCCTTTTCCCCAGTTTGTTAAATAAATGAAACAAACGTCCATGTTCAGAGCATAAGGCTCTGCCTCCATCCTAGCCGGGTCGACGGTGCCTGCTACCCAGGCGAGTAACGGCCCCGTGGCCTCCGCCATCGCGTACTTCGCCTGGGCACTAGTGCTGACATGCTGATGGGCGGGTGTGCCAATGCCGGGTGCTGCCTGAGCCAGCCTTGTCTGTCCGGAGAGTCCGCAGTGGTCGGCTTTGTGAGTGGTGCCAGATTTGACCAGACCTCCGGGTGCGCGTGCTCCAGCATGAACACTTCAGCAAGTTCTGGAACGGCATTGGGCACCTCAGACAGGGGGCAGGTGGCTCAGGGCATCAGCAGAACCCAGGTCCTTTCCCAGACGGTGAACCAGCTGGTAACTGTAAGCTGTCAGCCTCAAGGCCCAGCGTAACACTCGAGGAGATGCCTGCATGGGAACTGCCTTGTCAGGCCCCAGCAGCCCCAACAGCAGCTTGTGGTCCGTGACCGCTTAGTACTTCCGGCCCTACAGATACTGGTGGAAGCGTTTGACAACTAATATGAGGGCCAGGCCTTCCTTCTCCAGCTGGCTGTAGCGTTGCTCTGCAGCATGAAGCCGACGAGAAGCAAACGACACAAGGCGTTCCAGGCCATTCTTGTCCCGGTGTACCAGGGCGGCTCCCACGCCGTACGGCGATGTATCTACGGTCAAGACGATAGGCTTGGCAGGATCGAAGTGTACCAGCACTGAAGGCTTGGTGATTAGCTTCTTGCTGCACTGGAAAGCCTGGTCATGATCCTTCTTCCAGTCTGATTGCTGACCATCTCGAAGCAGAAGATGGAGCGCTGTAGATGCTCCTGTAGGTTTGGCAGGAAACTCCTGTAGAAGTTGATAAGACCGAGGTAGCTCTGAAGCGCCTTCTTGTTGTGTGGCTTAGGCACCTTGAGCACAGTATCAACTTTGTGGGGAGCCAGGGAGCCAGCCTGGAAAGTGACATGTCCCAAGTACTCAACACTGGGGGCCTGGAAAATGCACTTTTCCAGGTTGAGCTTGAGACACACGTCCTTCAGTCATGCCAGGACATTGTGCAGGTTTTGCAGGTGGTCCCCGTCGTCGCGGCCAGTAACCAGGATATCATGCAAGTACACCGTCACGTGCCTCATGCCCCTGAAGAGGTTGTCCATCTCCCTCTGAAATATGGCTGGTGCTGAGGCCACGCCAAACGGCAAGTGGGTGTACTGGAAGAGCCCCAAAGTTGTCGATATTGTGACATACTTCCGGGAGGCATCCTGGAGCACCAGCTGCTGGTAAGTACAGGGTGTCTACCAACCGGGAAAACCGGGAATTCTCAGGGAATTTGAACAGGCTGGAAAAAGTCAGGGAAAACTCAGGGAATTTGTGCTTCTATCAGGGAAAGTTAGCTGTAACTTTATTAAAAGGGAACGAAAGTCGTGTTAATGCTGGCTCCAGTAACAGAGGAATCGCAACGAATCATCATTGACGCCGTGTCATCGGCACGATGTATTGCCAGAGTAGTTAACGACCGATTTTCTAGACACCCCGATTTTTCGGACATGCCCGATAATATGCACGGTTTTGCGGCACCACCACGTACTCCATGTAGTCAATGTATATTGCCCTGACTGCAGGTCTAAAATTTCATTAATCAAAGCCGCCACCGCCGCTATTTTGACTATCTCGCCGCCTCGAACCGGCACTCTCGCAGGCATATCTGCTGGCAGCCGTAACCACCGCCGCGGCAACGTTAGGCCTAGCTGCTTCTATGTTCGCTGTTAAGCTTCTTGCCCTGCAGTGCTGTGTTTTATGCGAAGCATATTACTAGAGCTCAACCCAGCTCCTCAGGCGCGGCGGTGTCGCCTTCAATACCACGTGACACCGTGACGTCACGACAGAGGAGAAACGGGGCTCCAACTCGCGCCGTCGCTCGCGGCGTCGCCTTCAAGGCTGACCACGTGACACCGTGACGTCACGACAGAGGAGAAACGGGGCTCCAACTCGCGGCGTCGCTCGCGGCGTCGCGGCGGTATATAAGCAGCTGCGCTTGCCTTTGCTAGACACTCACGAGGTGAGATGCCTCCTGGAGACAGAGCTGCTCGTTGGAATGAGAAGCGAAGGTTGCGGCGTGCTACAGAGACTGTTTCTAGGTGGCTTTGCTACGGCGCAGCGACTACGCGCCCCGCATCGGACGCGGTGAGCGTCGAGCAACGCAGCGTTCGGCACGACAACGAAATGTGCGCCTGAGCAAGCGCCGCACGCCTGAGCCGACGCCGACGACACCGGCTTTTCTGCGACACGAGCTCCTTAACGCTGTCGCGTTAAAATAAAGGCTTGTATGCTTCGCATCCTGGGCTTAACCTTAGCTAAGCCACAGCCATTTTTTTTTTCATTGAAAGAATTCGCCGCTATCACCAATGGCACCGACTCCGCTTTTGTAATCCTCGCGATTGGCTTTGAAGCTCGCAGAGCACAGCGCGTTGCGTAATGCCAGTCTCCGAAATTAGCTTCGCCTCAGTACATTAGTGTTAGGCGGTGAAGCATAACAAGTGTGGGAAGGGGGCAATTGTCACGGGACACAGTATGTATTCCTTAATTAAACATGCGTGCACCTCGTCTCCTGTCACAGTACAAGCCCTGATATGCCTAATAAGCGTACTGGCAGGCCTTCAGAGCTTTTTCAGACGTGCCTGTGGTAATTTAGCCCTTAAAGGCAGTTAAAGACTTGGATTAATTTTTTTCAGACTGCCGGTTTTTTTTTTTGAATTTTTTTTTTTTGTGGCCTCTCGGAAGTCCGAAAAATCAAATGTTGACTGTACAACTGACCAAGAGGATGCTTCAGATGATCCATGTGGTGAAAGCGTAGTAAAAGGAGGATGAGAACAGAAAGGACCGACGCACTGAGGAATTAACGGGAAAGGAAGGGTGCCGCTGCCTTTTTGAAGGAGCTTGAGCTAAAAAAACCAAGTGTTGGCTGACGCTGAGACACAGGTGTCCCTCATTCAAACCAATATAAATTGTTTAAGCAGTAAAACCCAATGCTGAGATGTTGTGTATGGGTTGAGAGTATGTCAGGACAGTTGAGGTTGACTTCCCAGCTGCTGAGAGAGAATCTTAGTTGTGACAAATTTCAGAACCTCATACAGATGAGCTTGCTATCAGTTGATAGAAATAGCTGATATTAAAAAATATTTACTGATGTATGCATCTCCTTTTCATTCGTATTTGAAAATGTTCGACTCAATTTGGAATGGGCTTTACCATTTCTTTTGCTGTGCATTTTACTAACACCTTCCTTCTGTTTTCTTTTTAAATGAAATAGATATTACTCCTTACTATTCAAACTGGATTAAGTCATTTTTTTGTTTCAGCATGCTTACTAGAGAGTGACAGCATCGGGCAACGTAGTGTCAGCCTGTCTTGACATAAAACAAAGTTCTGGCTCATTCAGGGAATTTCGCAAAGGTGCTCAGGGAAAACCTGGAAAACTTATGAAATTTGGAAATGTCAACTTGGTAGACACCCTGAAGTATCTCTGAGATCGAGCTTTGTAACTTCTGTCCACCGGACAACGCTGACCCGAGATCTTTTATCTGGGGCAATGTGTACTTCTCGACTGTAGCGACAGGGTTGATGGTAACCTTGAAATTCCCACAGATGTTGACACTACCGTCTCGTTTGAGGACTGGTAGGATGGGAGCAGGCCATTCAGACGTCTTGACAAGCACCAAGATGCCCTCTTGCTGTAACTGTTGCAGCCCCCGGGTCCCCCCGTCTTGACAAGCACCAAGATGCCCTCTTGCTGTAACTGTTGCAGCCCCCGGGTCACCCCTTCCTTCAGGGCGAACAACAGTGGGCGAGACTTCAAAAAGCATGGCCTGGCTCCCTCAAGTACATAGATGCCAGCCGTCGTGTTGGCAAATGTGCCCACCCTTGCCTGGAACAGGGACTTGAACTCGGTCAGGAGGCTGGGAACATTTTTCACCACAAGCAGGCTGGCTTCCTGGTACTCTGGCAGACGAACGCCCTGTGCATGAATCCAGTTTCAGCCCAGCAGCATCGGCGATGACCCCTTGGTTAAGTTAAACATTTTATCAGGTATAACTGGCCTTAAGAAACGCCTTTCGAAAGTGGAAGCTTCGCTAGACGATTCTTTGGGAAATGCCACAGCGTTATCCGAAGTAAAAAAAAGTGTCGATGACATCAAAAGCGATCTTTCATCCTTTTCTGATAGGCGGAATTCTGAACCTAACATAGTTGAAATCGTTGATGACATCAACAATCGGATGCGCAGAAAAAATTTGATATTCAAAGGCTTGCCCGAGGCAGAGAAAGAAGGCTACGAGGCTTCTCAAGTTGTCATTGAAAGCTTCTGCAGAGAACACCTTGGCCTCGAGATAACGGATATTGAACGTGCACATCGCATTGGATCTCGCACGCAAGGGCAGCACCGGTCAATAATAGTGAAGTTTCTGCACTACAAGACAAAATGCAGCATTCTGGCTAATTCGTTCAAGCTAAGAAATTTGAAATTAAACGTTTGGATCGATGAGGACTTTTCACCTCGAATACAATTCGTGCGCAAGCAGCTTCGCGACTTTGCTCGAGCGAATTGTCAACCCGATGAAAGGTTCAAGCTATCTTTCGATAAGCTAAAGATAGGCAGGAGATTATATCGGTACCAGCATTCCGAGGGCAGGGTCGTGGAATGTGTCCAGCGAAATGCAAACCCATGACGCAGTCGCCACGTGGAGAAAGACAGTGGGACACCTACATTCTCTATAATTTCCGCCAACTTTTGTAGCATCCTTAACAAACAAGATCAGCTTACTTCCCTGACTCACGCTTGTAATGCAGATGTTATAATCGGAACGGAAACGTGGTTAACTCCTGAAGTTAGCAATTCTGAGTGACAAATTTCAAATTAATTCACTGTTTTTCGTAAAGACCATGTGGATAGAAAAGGAGGCGGTGTCGTAATAGCCATCAGAAAGCATATAAAGGTAAAACACATACCTACTGACAGCATTCTTGAAACTATTTGGGTTGCATGCTATTTACCAGCTGTAACTTTGGTTATTGGAGCATGCTATAGGCCACCTGACTTTCTACAACATTTTTCTGAGGAACTGCAATCTGTATTAGGCTCCATCCAATCCGAATACAATAACTCTCCCATAATTTTGGCCGGCGATTTTAACTTTCCAAGCATAGAGTGGTCTGCTTTAAAATTCCCTAGCACGCGCCAGACACGCGATTGTGCAGATTTTGTTGACCTTTTAGAATATTTTCAGTTGTCTCAACTTGTCGAAATCCCTACACGGAACAATGCTATTCTTGATCTGCTTCTAACAACACACCCCGAACGTGCTACCGTGGATGTACTAGAGTATATCAGTGACCACCGTGTCATACATTGTACCTTTAAAACGCAGACCGTGAAGGCACCGCGACAAAAAAAGAAGATTTATGACTATTCTAAAGCAGATCCCGAAAGCTTCAACTCTGAGCTTTTTCAATTTTACCTGTCATTCATGCAAACGTATGAAAACTGTTCGCTGCAAGATAACTGGATTCGCTTTCGTGACGAGTTGTTAAGACTCCGGGAGAAATACATTCCAAAAAAATGGATCTATGAAACAGCAGACAAGGCATGGTTTACTCGCGAGATTAAGCGATATCTGAATAAAAAGAAACGTTTGTTTCGAAAGGCAACAAGCGCAAGATCTGTAGAAGCTAGGTCAGAATATTTATCGTTTTCTAAAGAATGTGCATTACATATTGAGGCTGCCAAATATAAGTTTTTCAACCAGGATATTTCGCAATTTCTAAAAACAGATCCAAAAAAATTTTGGAGAGTCATTTCTCCCGCACCTACAAAAGAGTTACCTGTTTTTGACACTGAGTCTGGTGCTGCAATTGATGTCGTGGATGTTGCTGAACGGTTTAATTTATTCTTTTGTAGTGTATTTAGTGACGAAAAGCCCCTAGATAAGTCAAGACATTTTTCTGATAGTTCTCCATTTATGGAATGTATAACTGTGACAAGTGACGGTATTGTGAAAGCTATTGAGCGTTTACCTTCGTTTTCTAGTCCAGGTCCTGATGGTATTTGTACTAAGCTACTAAAAATGACAAAGCACTATTCTGCTCTTATACTTACACTATTGTTTCAACAGTCTCTCGACACCGCCGAAATTCCAGACGACTGGAAATTGGCACATGTCATACCAATATATAAAACCGGCGACAAAAACAAGCTAACAAACTATAGGCCTATATCCCTTACGTCTGTTGTATGCAAACTATTTGAACACGTATTATCTTCTCAAATCATGCAGTACATGGCTAGCAACCACATTCTTTTTGCAAACCAGCATGGTTTTCAACGAGGCCGGTCATGTGAATCCCAGCTTCTTGAACTAACTACAGACATTCACCTTAACCTTCACGAACTTACACAAACTGACGCCATATTTATAGATTTTGCTAAAGCCTTTGACCGTGTGGCTCATAACCGCCTCATATATAAAATGAAACTGATTAATGTTGACGAAAAAGTAACAAACTGGGTTAAAGAATATTTAAGTAACAGACGACAAGCTGTCGTAATCAATAATGTCCGTTCTTCATTTCAACCTGTTCAGTCCGGTGTGCCTCAAGGTTCCGTTTTGGGACCCACTCTATTTTTAATTTACATAAATGATATTCATCAGGGTATAGACTCAGAAATCCGGTTATATGCCGACGATTGCGTTCTGTATCGGCCATTAAAATGTAAGGGTGATTGTGATAAGTTACAAAATGACTTGAACAGGATTGAAAGATGGTGCTCAGACTGGCAAATGAGCGTAAATACCTCGAAAACTAAACTTATGAGATTTACTACTTGCAGTGGAATGACGAAACACACATACTTTCTTAATGGTGAGGCTCTAGAAACTACAGAATCATTTAAATATCTAGGTGTTCAGCTTTCCCCGACTTTGTCTTGGCATAATAACGTGGGTTGTATTGTTTCCGCTGCATGCAAATCTCTTGGCTTCATTCGTCAAACGCTTCGTCAGGCTAATAGTGATACTAAACTTCTTGCATATACCACCGTACTTCATTCAAAGATTGAGTATGCCTCATTTATATGGAACCCGCACCAAACGCATCTTATTAACAATTAGAATGTGTGCCACATGTCGAAAATCGGCGGGTTCTCGGCCACGACGTGGAGCCTGGCTGTGGAAGAACTCGAGCCTGCTGCTGCATGCCTCCGCCGTGTACCCTTGCGACGGCTACCCTGGCCGCGGGCTTGTGCGGTACCTGGGCTTTAACCAGGTGACCACTGCTGTTTGCTGTTCGTCCTCCCCCTTTGGCATACCCCTTCGAAGTGCCCAGTTTTCTTGCACGTGGAGCATTGTGCTTGAGAGAACTGGCACTTTGAGGGGGAGTGCGCACCACCACAGCGACCGCAGGTGCTGCCCTTTGTCGCCAACTTGTTGACCGCCGACAGGGAGCAAGTCGCTCGGGCAATCTCGCCGGCATCCTTGGTGGCAGCTTCCATTGCCAGCGCTGCCTTCACGGCGTCAGGAAGCTCCAGGAGTCATGTCTGCATGGCGGGGTTGTTGATGCCGCAGATGACATGGTCCCAGAGCAGTGAGTCCAGCTGGTCCCTGAAAACGCAGGCACTCGCTAACCCTCGTAGCGCAGCAACGAACTGCCCGAGGGTCTTTCCTTTCCGGCGGCTCTGGTTGTTGAAGTGGCAACGCTGCATTAGTGTGGACGGTGCCGGGTTGAAATGTGAGTGTAGTATGGCAAGCAGCTCATCCAGCATCTTAACATGTGGCATGGCTGGCTTGAGAAGGTTGAGTAGGAGACTGAAGACGTGGATCCCGCAGCTGGCTAGGAAAATGTCCCGCTGTTTGGCCTCGGGTGTATTGCTTTCCCGGAAAAACACATGGACTTGTTCCCCGTAAATTGGCCAGGTCGACCCATGTCCCTCGAACGGCTCGAGCCTTCTGTACAGCGGCATGGTGGCAGCAACGGGGGGCAGTGTTTCACTGCTTGCGGCAGCATGGGACGATCCGTGGGTACTCGTCGCCATTGTCGCGACCCGCCCGGGTTCGTGAACAAAGGAGGGCTCGAGGCACCCTCCGTCTGACGCTCCGCAGCATGGTGGTGATGAATGACTGACCGCCGAGCAGCTGTGCTCGCTGGTGTTTATTGGTGCGGTGACCAATGTTGCTTACCGAGCCTGGCAGCCACCGAGCCTGGCGGGCCAATGAAGATCGTGCCCGAGGGGGTGTCACATGTTTGTTACAGAGGTACAAGCAGTAGCGCAAGTAGAAGGGTTTTTGGAGGGCATAGGTTTAAGGTGCGCGGTGCACACGGGCCCTGGGTCAGCCGTGCAAGCCACTGAGGTGCGTTGCGACAGGAGAATTTTCTTCAATGTTGTATTCATGGCTGTGACGAGTGCAGAGCCAGAGTGAGGTCAAACCACACCTGTTGCAAGAGCGATGCCTCCATGAAGGCAACGGGAAAAGGGCAAGACCAAGACGTCACTATGGTCAATATCATTTGATGGAATGGTAACAATTCACTGTCGGCCAGGATGTAGTTCGGTATCTTCTGCAGCGACTAGGTGCAACGGCGTGCAAGTTTCTTCCCCCAAGCAAGTAGTCAATGTCGGTAAGATGTACGACGCATTATCCACAGCAAATGGCTGCAGAAGCAGAAGAAAGAAAAGCCCACCCTAAAATAAGTTGAGCACACAGGGACAACACAGTGAACTGAATATGGTGCAGGATGTCATCGATTAGGATGCGGGCAGTACAAAGAGTGGAAAGCCGAACAGTGTCCTCTTGGGCTGCAATCAGCGCCAGTCCATTGTAAGGCATCATGACTTTTCTGAGCTGGAACATAAATCAGCATGGATAATGGAAATTGTCGCACCTGTGGCCACCAAAGCATTGATGGGCACCCCTTGGACGAACACCGAAAGCATATTGGACGGGCGCGCTGTAGGAATTTGAGTCCTGTTGACATGTGCAGTTCTTCCTCCAAAAACTGCATTGCTTAGTTTTCTGGACGATCAAAAATAATGTACAGCGCGAAAGACAAGGACTATGAAGACGACACTGTACTGTACACTATTTTTGATCATGAATTACCAACTAGCTCAAGCAACCACCCTAGTTCACTTCATTTCCGGATGAATTGTGGCGTTGAGTCAGACGGGCTGTAGTGGTGACATGGAGCGGTGGAACAGTGAAAGGGAGCGGCATCTGGCTGAACGGTAAGGGCTTCTGTCGATTCGGGCGGAGATCTAGAGCGGAGCGGAGGTGAAGAGAAGTGCCGGCTTTGGGAAGAGGCTCCACTGAAAAAGTTGCGTTCGGACATTTCATAGCCCCAACGCTCATCCTGCTGGCGCTTGCGGCAGAAACGTGAAATATGGCTGCGATAGTAATAGCATGTGGGACGTGGCGGGCGCCAAAGCGGGTAGTACA
This sequence comes from Dermacentor albipictus, assembly GCF_038994185.2. NCBI lineage: Eukaryota > Metazoa > Arthropoda > Arachnida > Ixodida > Ixodidae > Dermacentor > Dermacentor albipictus. The sequence goes on from NC_091824.1 coordinate 1,197,552, forward strand.
GTGTGCTGGGTGCTCCAGAAGTCAGTGCAGTCAGATGGGTTGGTGAAGGCTCAGGTGCCCTGGACGGGATGTTCTGTGAAGGCGTGGCAGCAAAGGACGCGTACCTTGTTAACAGGACCATTGCATTGGCATTGCCTGGCGGGGATGCAGCAACTTTGTGCATAACTTGGTAGCTGACGAGAGACTGATGGTTGCATGTGCACGGAGTAGGTTAAGGAGGCCAGTTCATCCCTGATGACCTCATGCAAGGCCGCACTAGAAGGCGGGCTAGGGCACACTGACGGTGCTGACAAGCCCATTGACTGTAATTCTCTGCGTATTATTGCTGTTATCATGAGACGCAGTTGTGGGTCCACCGTGGAAGAATATTCACCAATGTCCAGTTGAAGGCGAACAGAAGTTTGTCCAGGCTGTGTCCAGCTTGGTTCTTGATGGCAAGGGCGTTGAAGGCGACTGTTCTATTGCCTTTCATAATGTGGCATACGTTGTCTGACTCTGGTATAGATGAACTCTCACTGCGGCAGAGTGCAAGAACATCCTCGATATACATCGAGGGTTTGCTTCGCAATTGTAGACTGAACTGCTGAGGTACCAAATACATGGTGGAGCTGTTTCGTAAAGGCAGCCCAGTCAGTAAAGTCTATCTCGGGGTCGAAGAAGCATGTCTTTGCCACACCCATCAAGTAGAAGGAGACATGGCAGATCTTCCAGGGTACGTCACAATGATTAGTGGAACTTGCTCGCTCGTAGTCGTCCAGCCAGTCCTGCACATCTTCCCCACAAAGATGAGCGAAGAGATGGGGTCATGCTCGTGGTTGCTTAAGATATAAGGGGTGGCTTGCAGTGTCGGAACGGTAGTGGTAGAAGTGGAAGGAGGGTAGGTCTGACACGTGCTAGCGGACAGTGGGCACAAGCGGTGGCTTGAACAAAGTTCCAGGGGGTAGACCGAGCGAGCAGAGGACTGAAGATCGAAAAGTCACCTCCACCACATATGACGTCTCTGTTTGAGCTATGTTTATTTGGCCCGAGTACTTGGCGTAAAACCAGCAAAGACACACACCTGATGATGATAATCGCACCTGGAACTGAAGATGCGGATTGGTGAATGTAGGATGATGATGATAACATACAAATGAAGACGAGTGTAATAGACGGCCACAATATAGCTTGTGATTGCGCATAAACGGTGCCTGCTCCTCGCGATATTCTTGTGCTAAACGGTAGCAGTAGTGGTAGAAGTAGAAGGTGGGTCAGTCTGATACATGCTAGCGGACAGTGGGCACAGGCGGTGGCTTGAACAAAGTTCCAGGGGTAGACTGAGCGAGTAGAGGACTGAGGATCGAAAAGTCACCTCCACCACATATGACTCCTCTGTGGGAGCGATACTCTTTCTTTGCTTCCTCGTGTACGCACGCTTGGCACAGCGCTTCTGCCGAAAGTTTCATACATCAGCACAACTGGTCAGATGGCTTTTTGTCCCACGATCCCACGACGAACTTGTCATAAACCAGGCGGTCTTTTTTAAAGTTTTTTGTAGCCACAACGTTTGACAAGATTATGAAGCGCCGTAAAAAATTAGACTGGCTTCCCTTGCTGTTGTGTTTGCCTATGAAATCGTCAACTTTCATAAATTTCATTGACTGGGTGGACAAAATGCGACACTAGCTTAGCTTTGACATCAGCAAACCTGAGAGTTTCCGGAGTTGACGTTCCCAGTGACGGCAGGATGCTGCGTGCTCGAGGCTCTATACAATACAAAAGCATGCGTACATGCACCTCGTCGGTGGCTGGCTTGAGACTGACAGTGAAGGCGCAGTCTTCGTTTATTGCTATTCCTGTTGGCCACTCCCCCGGGCTTGTGAAGGTAGCTGGGCCTGACATGCAGGATGTTGACCTTAGTATCCCTGGCGCCCACACCGGCTGCCACATTCATAACTGCCACATTAAGTGGCTTGCACTTCTGACACCATGTTCAGAGAGGCCGAATGATGACACGAGCGACTCTGCCCGTAACAACAAGAACCTTTATTGCAGAGTGCAAGAGTGGAACCGTATGAACCAACTGAACCAACTGAACCAAGTATGAACCAACTAGCCCTCATCAAGATCTTTATTGCTGTCTGCCTGTTAAATATATACTTGTTGCAAGGTGCCGCCTCCTTGCTCGAAGCGCCATCTCATAGGAAACTCGGGCACAAGGCGGCAACCACTACTGTGCTGGCAGCACTGTCCAAGTAAACAAAGATGGCTATGATATCCAGGTTCATGGCGACGCTTTCATTGGGTGTTGTTGGTCACGTTTCTCTTTTATGGCATTGAATCGAGGTGTTTTATGGAAGCCGAAAGGGTCCTTGTTGCTGGTCGCCTTAATTAAATCGGTTTCAAGGATTTAAGCGATGAAATCGACGAACTAGTTGCCTTGTGCATGCAAATGTCCGGCCTGCCCAGCGAAGCTGCATCAGATTTTTTTTAGATACAGACCTTGTCAAGTGAACTGGAGATTAAAAAAAAGGGAAGGGTTTGTGTATAGCGGGCCTCCGAAAGGGTGTAAGCACTTGTTCATGGCGTTGCTCCACTGCTACAGGCAGCATGCTTGACTGTTTTCGACCTTCAAAGGCAACTTTGCAGTGTGACTTGTGTTGCAGTATATCGCATAGCATCCCACAATACATAGGCAATGACGTCTCTCATGCTTTCAGAAGCTAAATGTAGATATTGTGTAGATATTCTGATAGAAGGAGGCTAAAAACTGTCAAGTTACCTGGTCAGTGCATCTTGGGATAAAATGAATAGGAGTTTGATTTGTGAGTCATGCTGTGCTTTCCTCTTTATAGTAAGCTTATCCGTGTGATAAGGTCATAAACATGAAAAAGCGCCTGGCTGATGACTGGCGCTTGTTCGTGCACGCAGTTCGCTGTGTTCTACGTAGGGTTCAGACTTGGGAACACAGCAGACACCTACTGGCCATAGAAATTCTCAAACCTGGTGAAATGTGAGAGGTGAATAACAACCAATCGGACCAAGTTGACTTTCTTCCATCAGGTTTCCAAAATTTAGCAAAGGCTTTCTTTTGGCAAAGTCAGTTGTATTATCGTAAATGCATGAATTTGAAATGAATTGAGCCAGTTGTAATGGAATTTAGCTGTGTGGACACTGTCGGAAAGTAAACTAGTGGCACTGCGTGCCCGTCAAACGCTCCAAAGCTGCAATGAGCGCTATATGCAGTTGATTCTAAATTTCTGTCAAATAAATAAACTGACAACTCACCATGTTAAATGAAAAACAGCATCGTCTGTTTGCATCATTAATCTAAAGCGTGCTATGAAAACGATGTTGTTGCCTCGCAGCTTAACATGTGTCATGACGAACTTCAGACCTTCCGAAGTGGTTATCATTCCTGCTAACGCGCTTGCAGAGAAAGGTACATTAGTGAAAATATTCCCACTGCTTAAAGCATTATTCACATTAATGCTGGGCCAGACAAACATAAATGAAAACCAAATGAAGCTTAAGCATACAGTGCTCACAGAATGAAACGCGTCAATTTATGGCTAAATAATGCGCATACTTTTGTTTCAACCGGCTGAAGTTCATGTCGCATCGATGTAATTCTGGCGCGTACACTTACATTGGAGGCCTCGTCACCTTTGGTGACCAAATTCCTAGCGACATGACATGGTGCTCTCGAGTACTTTGCACATATGTAGGATTCTACTAAATGCTCCGTGTCCCATTTCATTCCGTGAGCACTGTACATCATTATAATTTATCAAAGTGCCTGCCTAAACACCCCACTATTTGGAGTGCCAGCAAGATGTTTAAAGTAAATAAAAAGAAGAGGGCTTACTATTTGTTCTAGTACTGCTTACAGTCGTACTAGGCCACTAAGTCATTTCTACGCTAAGTCACTCTACGCCACCGCTGTGCAGCGGTGGCGTAGAGGTAGAACACCCGCCTCGCGTGCAAGAGGTCCGTGGTTCGAATCCTGGTGGCAGCAATTTTCCACCGGATTAAAAAAAAAAAATCCGCGTGTTGGTAAAATTGCATAAGCAGGCCTGGAGTGTGGCCTGATCCCGGTGACCAGAACCGGTAACGCACACCCTCACCAGAGCAGGATTGGCCACCCTGGTGCAGTACTTGGCCACAACCTCCTATAGGAACAACACAATCAAACCCCGGCCCTCAGTCCCCAGCAGCTGCGAAGCAACTGACCACGGCGGCGGTCAGACCTGCGACGCAGCAGAGGGTGCTAAGAATCACTGGCTCCGGACAGGCCACCATAGGAATATGAACCTGGCAACGTTAAACGCTAGAACGTTATCTAGTGAGGCAAGTCTAGCAGGGCTATTGGAGGAATTAGAGGGCAGTAAATGGGATATAACAGGGCTCAGTGAAGTTAGGAGGCCAAAAGAAGCATATACAGTGCTAAACAGCGGGCACGTCCTGTGCTACCGGGGCTTAGTGGAGAGAAGAGAACTAGGCGTCGGGTTCCTGATTAATAAGAATATAGCTGGTAACATACAGGAACTCTATAGCATTAACGAGAGGGTGGCAGGTCTTGTTGTGAAACTTAATAAGAGGTACAAAATGAAGGTTGTACAGGTGAAGGTTGTCATGATGACCAAGAAGTCGAAAGCTTCTATGAAGATGTGGAATAGGTGGTCGGTAAAGTCAAAACAAAATACACTATACTGATGGGCGGCTTCAATGCCAAGGTAGGCAAGAAGCAGGCTGGAGACAAGGCAGGGGGGGAATATGGCATAGGCACTAGGAATAGCAGGGGAGAGTTATTAGTAGTGTTTGCAGAACAGAATAATATGCGGATAATGAATACCTTCTTCCACAGGCGGGATAGTCGAAAGTGGACGTGGAGGAGCCCGAACAGCGAGACTAGAAATGAAATAGACCTTATACTCTGCGCTAACCCAGGCATCATACAAGATGTGGACGTGCTTAGCAAGGTGCGCTGCAGTGATCATAGGATGGTAAGAACTCGAATTAGCCTAGACCTGAGGAGGGAACAGAAGAAACTGGTACATAAGAAGCTGATCAATGAGTTAGCGGTAAAAGGGAAAATAGAGGAATTCCAGATCAAGCTGCAGAACAGGTATTCGGCTTTAACTAAGGAAGAGGACCTTAGTGTTGAAGCAATGAACGACAATCTTTTGGGCATCATCAAGGAGTGTGCAATAGAAGTCCGTGGTAACTCCGTTAGACAGGATGCCAGTAAGCTATCGCAGGAGACGGAAGATCTGATCAAGACACGTATATGTATGAAAGCCTCTAACCCTACAGCTAGAATAGAACTGGCAGAACTTTCGAAGTTAATCAACAAGCGTAAGACAGCTGACATAAGTATAATATGGATAGAATTTAAAATGCCCTCAGGAATGGAGGAAGCCTAAAAGCAGTGAAGAAGAAACTAGGAATTGGCAAGAATCAGTTGTATGCATTAAGAGAGAAAGTCGGCAAAATCATTACTAATATGGATGAGATAGTTCAAGTGGCTGAGGAGTTCTATAGAAATTTATACAGTACCAGTGGCACCCACGACGATAATGGAAGAGAGAATAGTCTAGAGGAATTCAAAATCCCACAGGTAACGCCGGAAGAAGTAAAGAAAGCCTTGGGAGCTATGCAAAGGGGGAAGGCAGCTGGGGAGGATCAGGCAACAGCAGATCTGTTGAAGGATGGAGGGCAGATTATTCTAGAGAAACTGGCCACCCTGTATACACAATGCCTCATGACCTCGAGCGTACCGGAATCTTGGAAGAGCGCTAACATAATCCTAATCCATAAGAAAGGGGACGCCAAAGATGTGAAAAATTATAGACCCATCAGCTTACTGTCAGTTGCCCACAAACTATTTACTATGGTAATCGCAAATAGAATCAGGAACATCTTAGACTTCTGTCAAGCAAAGGACGAGGCAGGATTCCTTAAAGGCTACTCAACAATAGGCCATATTCACACTATCAGGTGATAGAGAAATGTGCGGAATATGACCAACCCATATATATAGCTTTCATTGATTACAAGAAAGCGTTTGATTCTGTCGAAACCTCAGCAGTCATGGAGGCATTACGGAATCGGTGTGTAGACGAGCTGTATGTAAAAATACTGAAAGATATCTATAGCGGCTCCACAGCCACCATAGTCCTCCATAAAGAAAGCAACAGAATCCCAATAAAGAAAGGCGTCAGGCAGGGAGATACGATCTCTCCAATGCTATTCATAGCGTGTTTACAGGAGGTATTGGGAGACCTAGATTGGGAAGAATTAGGGATAAAAATAATGGAGAATACCTTATTAACTTGCGATTCGCTGATGATATTGCCCTGCTTAGGAACTCAGGGCATCAATTGCAATGCATGCTCACTGACCTGGAGAAGCAAAGCAGAAGAGTGGGTCTAAAAATTAATCTGCATAAAACTAAAGTAATGTTCAACAGTCTCAGAAGAGAACAGCAGTTTACGACAGGTAGTGAGGCACTGGAAGTGGTAAGGGAATACATCTACTTAGGGCAGGTAGTCACGGCGGATCCGGATCATGAGACGGAAATAATGAGAAGAATAAGAATGGGCTGGGGTGCGTTTGGTAGGCATTCTCAGATCATGAACAGCAGGTTGCCATTATCCCTGAAGAAAAAAGTGTATAATAGCTGTTGTAGGGGTTGAGGACGGACTTCGAGATGAAAACCAAACTTGGGAGTATTTATTTTACATTATATACAGAGAGGTGAGACTCAAGTAACAGTCGTACAGTCATTACGGGCCGGCAGCAACTCGGACGCTGCGGCCCGCGGCAAAAAGTTCGAGAGAGGTGAATCAGGGAATGCTGTGGTCTCTCTGGAATGCTTCTTTTAAACCCTTCGAGGACTGGAAGTCGCGTCATGTTTGGCCAATGGGAGAGTCCGCTCAGATGACGCCATTTTCAGCCAATGGTTGGCGCCCGTATCGCGTTGTCACACCCGGCGGCTCTCTGCGGTCTTGCCTCGCAGACTTGCAATGCGCTTCTTCAAAGGAGGAGAAGTGGGGGCGCTCATGCTCCATTGTCCGAAGGCCCACCTGCTCCCGGTGCTACGGCCCCGCAGTGGTAGCAAATGTCTTCTTCAAAGGCGATGAAAAGGGACGATTGGGCTCCATTGTCCGAGGGCTCCTCTAGTCCCGGCGGTACGGCTCCGCTGTGGTAGCAAATGCCTTCTTCAAAGGCTAAGAAGGGTGACGATTGGGCTCCATTGTCCGAGGGCCCCTCCTAATACCCGGCGGCGTACGAACTTGTTGGCACGTGAACTTGTTGGCTCGTGCGCTCCTCTGGAATGTGCTGCGATTCGATGTGGTCCTGGGGAACTCGAAGTAGGCGCAGGAAACAGCTCCATATCTAACACTGTGTCTTACCAGTACCCACCTACGGGGCAGAAACCTGGAGGCTTACGAAAAGGGTTCTACTTAAATTGAGGATGACGCAACAAGCTACGGAAAGAAGAATGATGGGTGTAACGTTAAGGGATAAGAAAAGAGCAGATTTGGTGAGGGAACAAACGCGAGTTAATGATATCTTAGTTGAAATCAAGAAAAAAAAAATGGGCATGGGCAGGACATGTAATGAGGAGGGAAGATAAGCGATGGTCATTAAGGATTATGGAATGGATTCCAAGGGAAGGGAAGCGTAGCAGGAGACGGCAGAAAGTTAGGTGGGCGGATGAGATTAAGAAGTTTGCGGGGACGACATGGCCACAATTAGTACATGACCGGGGTAGTTGGAGAAGTATGGGAGAGGCTTCTGCCCTGCAGTGGGTGTAACCAGGCTGATGATGATGAGGGACGACATGGCCACAATTTGTACATGACCGGGGTTGTTGGAGAAGTATGGGAGAGGCCTTTGTCCTGCTGTGGGCGTAACCAGGCTGATGATGACGATGAATTTCCTTGACATGATCAGGTTTCTCTGTGATTAATTGACCTGGGTGGTAAACGTACTCCTTCACAGATTCTAGAAGCTAACTGGCTATCCTGAGCTCTTCGTTTGCCTGGCTATTCATCGTTATCTTTGTCTTCTGCATATTAATCTTCAACCCCACTCTTGTACTCTCTCTGTTAAAGTCCTCAATAATTTGCTGTAACTCGTTTTGCAGTATTGCTGAATAGAACAATACTGCAGACAAGTAGCAATCAGTGAATTATTGCCGGATATCACAATGTAGCATGGTTTCTATATGGTTTTGATTGGAGATTGTGCTTTTTTGGAAGTATATGTTTACTGAATGGTGGAAATATTTTTCTTTGTAACATTGTGCACTTCATGTTCACTGGGAATGGCAGCCATGTTCAATATGAAAAGATAGAAAGAACACCAGCAGATTGCATCACCTTTTTCTTTTTTGCTTTTGTTTATCTTCAAAGGACTGTTCTTGCGAACAAATATGCATGTTCTACAGAGATCAAACTAATTGAAGTCAACATCGTTAAGAGCAGAGACTGAATCGTGGTGTGCCACAGACGAGACATGACCAGAGGTTCCGAGGTGGTAGGAGAGCGGAAGAGACCCCCATTTTTTCCTTATGTTCTTGTGGCAATGTAAAAGTGCTGCGCCAATTTTCTTTTTCGATGCATCACAGGAAACCTTTGTTGCTTTTGTTTGAGCGAACGCGGTTAGTAAAGGCTCACTGCTTAAACTGTCGCAAAGTTGTTTCCACTTCTCAGCATAATTAGGCAGCTTTGCTTTATGAGATTTCTGAGGAGAGTCGTCCTTTGGGCCAATGATTGCTGAAATAATTCACGGTTCCTAGCATCCTCTGTACTGCGAGCTTGTCAGCCAGTAGTTACATCATGCATTTTACTAGTGATTGGCTTGGTTTGATGCCTTCCTTATCAATGAAGTCGCCAAGAAACTTGATGCTGCCGATACCGATGGAACACTTGTTCAGGTTAAATGTCAATCTGCCACATTCTGCTGCTTGCGGTACTGACTGCATACACTTGTCATGTTTCTGCCTCGATGACCCCCAGACTAGCACATCATCGACGTATACACTAAGCACAGAAAAATCTGTAGTGCCCAAGTGGCGTTGCAGAAGTGCGAATTCGCAAGGTTTGGCTGTCCAATGGAATCCGATGAAAACCAGAGTTTGCATCAAACGAAAATTTATTGGTAGCTGACATGGTCACTGGACTACTCATCTTCACTTGTGCCATTGTCCTGGCTGGTACTGCCATCGTTATCGCTGCTATGGTCCCGCAGCGCGTCGTCGTCTCGCGAAATTCCACATTTTGCAAACGGCTGCACCACGACATCTTGTGGAATAGCAGCCCACACCGAATGCACCCAACCACACGCAGAGGCTCTTTTGACAGGTCCAATTAGCGTAAGTTCGCGGTCTTCTGCCGCCAGCCACTTGTACTCACGGCGGAGCAGGTCCTTAAAAGGTGAAGATCTGGGCTTGTTTCATGACCATGTCGCACTTCACTGGCAGGGACCGATCACGCATTTCAGCGACGTACGCCGCAAGCTTGTCCTACAGCTCCGGAAAGCGTCCAGACTTCGGCCCATGGGAAATCCTTCACTTGCCGTTACACGTGAAAGTTTCACTTCACTTGCCAGTAGCCACTCTCACACCACCTGTTCAGAAATATCGAACTTGCGGCCCGCTGCAAAATGATTTGTTTCTTCGGTGTAAAGGATGGCAGCCCTCATGAAAGCTGCTGTGAATGAGTGCCGAATGATTAGTGGGCCTGGGGCACTCGTGACGACTGAGGAAGCATGGAAGTAGCACGTAGCCAGCAGCTACACCGGCAGTCAAGTCGAACGCATCAAACCAATGCCTTTAGTCAAACTAAGCTCTACTGGGAAAGAGAAACACGTGAGCGATGTCTGCTCTTCCATGAACTATCGAGACTCCCCACAAGCGCCGCCGTTCTGAGGATGCTGCTGTGAATGGAATAGCGGCGCTTCCATGATCTATTGACCCCCTCCCCCCCCCCCCCCCATGAGTGTTGTGTGCACTGTAAGACTCTCAAAAATGTTGAAAAACCCTTCCGAAAAGTGAGCAAATGCGCAGGATGGCAAAAAGCTACGGGTGGGGCCATAGAGCAAACATAAAATTGTAACTGCATTGTAGCTCCTGTTGGTCTCGCTTTGTTGGTGGTGCCATGTTTTGGTTTCGATTGTAAGTCGACCCCCCACTTCAGACTTTCAAATTAAAAAAAAATAGGTCGACTTATAATCGTGTCAATATGGTATGTCTTCCAGTCGCGGCATTGTATAATGTTCCCTCATGATAAATTAGTTTATCCTCCTGGGGTCGATACATACTTGAATTTTCCCATATTTCTTTAGAACTATGACCAATAGGCTCACCCAGTCTTTGGGCTCAGTGACTTTGATTATGATGCCTGCATGCTCCATGCATCCGAGTTCTTCTTGAAGAGGTTCCTGGAGAGCCAGTGGTACTCGTTGGGCTGCTTGGACGATTGGCACGGTGTCGTCATGTATAACCATTCAACAGACCCTTTCCACACTGCCAGTTCCTGTAAAGAAGTGGCGAGAGTTCATTGCGATTTCCTCAGAACTATGTTGACATACTGGGTATACGCATGACATAAGACCTTTGCGATTTCCTCAGGACTGTTTTGAGATACTGCATGTACACGTGACACAAGCCCAAAATATTCACTGACCTGTAGACCCAGAATGGCCTGATGCCCCTTGGACACGACGATGTCAAGGACGGCGCAATGGTCACCCAATGCTACTTCTGTACGAATGACACCATCATAACTGATCACACCCCCGCTGTAGGAATGTAACACTGCGCAGCTTGGTTTGAGGGGCGGCTTGAGGCGAATTTATGGTAGCATTTAAGGATAGTAAATTTGCTTGCGCTTCTGTATAGACCTTGAATTTTAGTGGTACATTCTCTATTTAACCGTGCACTGTCTAGTCGTGTTGGTCTGCCATGCAGCGTGAAATGTCCAGAATGTTGGAAGTTATCTTCACCACCGTGAAGCTTATGAATTGCGGCAAATCTTCTGAAACAGGTAGCAAAATGGTTAGGTCATTGGCATATTTGCAACATTTTTTCTTAAATGCGGGACAACTTCATGGTGGGTGCACATGTCCGCACTTAGGACACTTGTTATGTACGGGCAACTCACTTTGTTATCTCAAGTGTTCCTTATGCATCGTGCCAACCTTGCCTTGCTAATGTGCCCAGACTCTTTGTGGCACTGCTGCCGCTTCAGCTGCTTCAGAGGAACATGCTCAGCCTTCAGTAAAGTCAGCATAGTGTCCTTTAACAACATTTCCCAAACTTTCTTGTCCTTAGTGCCATAAACAATTTGGTCTTTAACCATTGGATTCTTTTGAGAGCTGAAGTTGCATGCTCGTTCCTGGATTTTTAAGTGTCACAGAAAAGGTTCTGAAGGCTCACTAGGGGCCTAGACTCACGTGCGGAAAATGTAGCACTTATGGACTTTGTTCTGCTGTGCTGCACATTGCGCATCAACCTTCTTAACGACAGTGGCACAGTCATTCCTGCTCTGGTCTTCACCGAAGCTGAACGTGGTGGATATCTCGATGGCTTCCTCACCTACAACGCTCAGCAGAAGTGCTGTCTTGCATGATTCAATTAGGGGCTTGCCAGTTGGTTCTTATATAGTGAGAAAAAAATTAAAACCTCTGCTTGAATGCCTGCCAGTTCTTGGCAATTTCCCAAGCTGAGCTCAGTGGGTCTGGTGGCTTCAGGAAATCCATGGGGCTGGTCTTGCAGTGGAATGTTTGGTTCTTACAGGATTGGACATCAGTGTTAATCCTGCTTCTGACACCATGTATCATGGTGTGCGGCAGACAAAACATGACCAGAGGCTCTGAACTAGCCGAGTTTATTGAACAGCCATGATATACGTATACATGAAAGTGGGAGAGGGTGTGTTCCCTCACCACCCCATTTCCTGTGGGACACAGATATTGGTGACATCGCACGTGCCGTAGTTGTGAAGCCCATGCTCCGCCAGATAGGAGACATAGATACGATAGAAACTACTAATATGCTGTATCACTGTGCAGGTGCTCGGGTGTGGCTGTTCCTTGGATTCGCCCTTGGCTTTGGCTCACTCATCGCATCGTGCTGGATCTTGTTTGGTGATTACGTGACACAAGGTCAGTGGTGACATAGGCTGCCATGCGTGTCACAGCCCTGCTGGCACTGGTGTAATGCCCTCTTTGATGTGGTCATGGTTCAGCTTTTGCAAGCTTTAGTCATTCGTTTATTAAAACTCTTGTGTGTCAACTGCCATTAGACTGGGGCTCTGCATGCAGACTTTGTGGTTTCAGCTTTCTTTCCTCTTTCTTTTTTTGTCCTGATAGACTTCTTGTTATGAAGTTTGTAAAATAAGCAGATAAGAGACGTGCTAATCAGTATTTGTGCTCAACTTGCCTTCCTTGTCAGACCCATTGGGCAAGAAAGGCTGCTTGGTATGTGCATTCAGGACTGGCAGGATTATTGTTGAGTTGCAGGTCATCACAGCCAGCAGTATGCAGTAAAGAAAAACAACACTCATGTAACAGTAACATGCAAACTCTAAGAATTGAATAAAGCATGGTGCCTGCCAGAATAGGTGGCTATCTCTACAGTGGATATACAGCATGATAACACAGGACACATTTTTTAATTGTTGCACAATTTCCTTTTTTTGTTTTTTCTTGTGCAGTGTCATAGAGCATTGCTTGGCAAATGAGCAACTTTCTGAAAGGCAGTTTCTACTGTGCAGTAGTTAGGGTATGAGACCACATGCAAAACATTCCATTTTCTGTTCATTCCATTCCCTATGCTTCAAAGTGTTCTTGCCATTCAGGAGGTTGTTGCGAAGCCAACTTGCCTTTAAGCCTTGCTAAAATGCATCCCCCTTGTGGGAAGGAAGGTGCAGTGCGAAAAATGAGGAAAATAAGTGGATCCTTAATGAAAAAAAGTCAACCACAGAAAATACACGTGTGTGAATGCAGTGTGCAACACATTGTTCGGCCACTGATGGGAAAGAGCAGGAACTTCACTGCTTTCATACAATCAGGGCAGCCACACATGCAACATACCATATCTATTCGCATAATAATTGCACTTCTTTCTCAAAAAAATTGCCTCAAATTCAGGGGTGCGATCATTACGCAGGTTAAATTTCTCGCGAGAAGAACAATTTTTTTTATCCAACATTTGCTGTGGGATGACAACAGGTAAACAAATAAGCGGCCGCTGCTGTAACAATGCGAGACATCAAGGCAAAAACGGATGGCAGAGCGAGCCGAACGTGCCGAATGCGATTTTTTTTTCTTTTCGTGAGTACATTACGCGCATTCAAACAGTTTCTTCCATATCAGTAATGAATAATATCATTAATATCGGCTAGTCTCTGGCAATAACCTAGCTATGTCCACTTTGAGGGGACAGAAACAGAGATGGGCGTGCTTAGCTGCCAGTGACATAGAAACACATGGCAGGTATGCTGTGGAAACTCTGGCATTTGTCTTCACTACTATCCTAATGTGGCACGTTTCCACTAAGGGTGAGATAATATCTTAGCTGTATTACAAGCGCAGGCATTTGAATAGGATACACTTCTAACGTATCAGTGTAAACGTGGCTACTATCGTTTCCGCTCGCTATTTGTTGCATGCCCACGAGTGCAAACGAGAAGAATTGAAAGGCACCTTATTTGTTGTTGTTGTTGACCACAACCATTATAAATCCTACAAATAATAAAGCCAAGGCAAGTTTGGTTGCAGCTTTTTTTTTTTTTCCATATAAGTGTGGAAAGTGATGAAGGGAATAAAATGGGGCATCTGCTTCAGGATGTTTCATGCATGCAGACTGCTTGGTATGTCTTGAAGAATCGTTCGCGTAGCATTTGACAGTATTCAACAGATGGTAAGCGTGATCATCATTAGCTAGACTTGGCACACGACATATCGCTCTGGCAAGTCGGGGTGTGATCATTACACGGGAAAGAAAAAAAAATCGAAATTTGACTACAAAATCGAGGGGTGCGATCATTATGCAAGTAAATACAGTATGTATCTGATGATGATGATGGTGGTGGTGGTGGTGGCAAATTAGTTCTGTGGAATCCCACAAGGTCAAGAAGGTTTTATGATCGGGAAAATTGCCATATATCTGATTGTAGCATGAAGCTACAGAGGGTTGTAGCTTCATATTTGCACCTAAAAGACAGTTGAAGTTGGGCACAATTCGAAGGGAGTCATTGCAGACTAACTGCATCTGCATAAGTAACACCCAGCAAAACGTGGCCTTGTAAAAAAAAGAAGAAAGAAAGAAAGAAAACAAAACAAGAGCACCAGAGTTGACTGGCATGCACAGAAAGCACAAAAATGCACACTACATTTCACGCATGCACACAACCATCATGCGGTCACCACATCCACAGAATCTTCCACCAAGTGCACACAGAACTGCCATCGGCATGTTTTCGTCCCGCAGCCCCTCTTTGGTCTTTGTGGAGCGCAGCACTACTCCATCTCATCGAGCAGCACTGGGCCTGCTCGATGTTCCACTACCAGCAGTAAAGTGAGCTGAGAGAGGGCAGTGAGCTCACTCGTTGGCTGGCGCCATGCATTATGGTGATGTTGGCTACGTTTCTGGATTGTGCTTCTGCGTGCCTCCGCGATGCGGTGCCACTGCCGCCTTCAATGTAGCAAGCATTGGGTCCTCTCCACAGTTGGCAATTGCCTTTGGAGTGTGCGGAGCTTTGTTTCTTTCGAGAAACCATCATGCGCTGCATCCTAAATCTGCCGAAGGCTTTTCTACGGACAGTGATGTGGCCTGACAACCAGTGACTGTCTTGCATGACCAAAATGCCGCCCCGACGGCAAAATCATTGTTTTGTGCCAGGCTGTCAGACAGGTTATGTCTACAGGAAGGGCGGCACGGAAAGCACGGAAGTTTGACGTTTTGAAGGGTACAGCACTCAGGAAGCAAGGGCAAAATAATCTGCATTGAGTGGACAAAGCTCTGGACGACACATGTGGGGTCTGTGAACTGCACTTTGAGCTGGAGCAGGTGCTAATGGACTATGTGCACCTAATTGAAGGGAAGAAAATGCTTACTCCACGTGAAAAACCTTGCTTGAGAGAGGACGCTGTACCTACAATCCTGCCTAATTTGGCATTGTGCTTGACGAAGAAGAAGCCGCGAGAAAGACCACCTTGAAAGGGAAAACGGCTGGGAAGTGTTCCAGTCGAAAAGAAGCTATGTTCTTGTACCAGTGGTGGTACGGTTGGTGTCTGCTCTGAACACTCGACGGAAAGGCTTGCAGAGTGTGCACAGCTTCTGGAAGCGTGTCTAGAAGAAAACTCAGAGGATCTGCAAGCTAACACGTATGCAGAATAATTTGGCTGCTTAAGACTTCCCTCCACGCTTGGGAGTGCTGCACCACTTCCCAGGCAACGACGGCTTTGTCTACTACTACTGCACGTCTCTGCTGACTGCAAAAATCGAGGTACAGTCGGAAAAAGTAGTCATGTTTGGTCACTCCTTGTCTGACGTGTATTGCAAGGTGTACACTAGAGGTAGTTTGCTAAAAGAGGTGCCAGTGCGAAGTGAAGGCTGAGACTTACCTTATTTACTCGATTCTAATGGGCCCTCGATTGTAACATGCACCCGTTTTCCATGACAAAAATAAAATAAAAAAGAGTACAATACCGCACACCTCGTGCTTTCACATTAAATTGCTATTTTTTTTCATTTGGAAAAAACAGATTTATTCCCAATACACTAAAGTAGCGATGAATAAAGACGCCAATGGAAGTGGTGTACCTTGCCATGATCTTGGCTAGTAGCGCGAAGTGAACACAGACACAGAAAGGAACAGACAGGACGAGCGCTAACTCTCAACAAAATTTTTATTAAAACGAAGAACATATATATAGGTGATTGCAAACATATATATAGGTGATTGTGTCTGTGTTCACTTCGCGCTACTAGCCAAGATCATGTTACTGTGCTAACTTGCCCAAATGTCTATCCTCTAGTGTACCTTGCCGCCAAGATTTTCACTGCACCGGTACGAGTCGCGTGGGGCAATAGATATCACTCGTCGTCGCTATCAGACAACTCCTTATCGCTATCAACAGACCAAAGCATTTCATCCTCGGTGCCGTCCATGGCATTCGAAATCCTGCTCTTTTTAAAGGCCTTGTTGACTATGGCAGACAGTATCGTGCACCATGCATCTTTCACCCATCCAGCAAAGTCCTGCAGCGAGGCACACTTCATTTTATTGACGGGTGTGAATTTGTGGCAGCCACTGACAAGCCATTCGGTGTAGAGCACCCGAATTCTATCTTTCACTCGCTTGTTCAAACAAACATCGAGCAGCGATGTCATGCTGCCGGGTATCACGGCAAGGTCGGTGTTGCATGCAGCCAGCTTGTCCTTTATGCGCTGGTCAAGGTGGCACCTGAATGTGTTGAGCACAAGCATCGCACGCAGACCCAAAATGCCACCGGGTCTCATCCGCCAAACGTTATCGATCCAGTCAGCGACCAAGTCCGTGGTCATCCAACCTTTTTCATTTGCGGGCACAATCATGCCCCTTGGAAACACGATTCCTTTCAGGAGCATCTTGCATCTGAAGAAAGGTACGGGGCAGCTTGTGCCCATCCGCAGTGCAACAAAGCATTGCGGTGACTCTCATTTTTTCGTAGCCAGAACACAAAACGTGCACTTGCTTTGCCCCCATATTTTTAACGGTTGTGGTGGCAGGCTTGTCAAAGTAGAACGGCGTCTGATTGGCATTTCGAATTTGTCCGAAGTGGCAGCCGTTTCTATGGCACAACTTCAAATTGTACCGCTTAAAACTGTGCAATTTCTCTTCTTATTCTTCCGTTAATTTTTGGCATACCACTCTCGCCTTCGAAGAGAAAAGCCTTTTCTTTTCATAAAATTTGATAGCCTGCACCTGCTCGCTTTGAAGTCACTCCGCATTAGCCCTTTCTGTAGGGTTAACTGCATCACCCGTACTTTGAGCAGATCGGTCGTCACAGGCCACTGTGCCGCTTGCTGCTCTTGCACGTGT
Organism: Dermacentor albipictus; assembly: GCF_038994185.2. Lineage (NCBI taxonomy): Eukaryota > Metazoa > Arthropoda > Arachnida > Ixodida > Ixodidae > Dermacentor > Dermacentor albipictus. Next base: position 1,214,633 of record NC_091824.1, read on the forward strand.
TCTGCTAGCAGCTCTTCTATTTTGGCGAAGCGGCCCTGCTTTGGTCCACTAAAACCCTTCCTTGTTGCTTTGCTGGCGAAAATATTCTCCTTCTGTTTGTGCCAGTCCAACACGCAAGTTTGGGAACTCTGAACGCCCGTGATGCGGCCCGATTTCCGTCCGTCTCCGCGCACATAACTTTCCTTTTAAATGTGGCATCGTGGTGGACTCGGTGTGTCTTCGCAGTCAGAGGAGGAGGAGAAACATATATTTAAAAAACAAAGGAAAGGACAAGCAGGTGTCTTTCTGCTTGTGCGGGAGGCGCCCTTAGTCCAGGGCTCCCGCGGCTCTTGCTGTCTCCCGGGCCCGCCACGCCAGTTGTTGCTGGTTACGAGGGTTCGAACTAGTCAGCGCAGCCTCCCATTGCTTGGGTGTGGGGTTGGGTATTTGTGGGGCTGCCTTCATGTTGGGGCCCGCCCATGTGGTGTGAAATAGGGAGGCGTAGTCGTTACAATGGGGACATTTGTGTGAGTATAGTGTGGGGTGTGTTGCGTGTAGTCTGCTTAAATGGGGGTATGTATTGGCTTGTAGTTGTCGTCATGTTACGGCGTCTTCACATGAGAGGGTCTCGTGTGGAGGGGGGTATTGTCATCTGTTCAGTCTGTGGTGTTGTAGTATGGCATCGTACTGTAAAGGTACAGGCTCCATAGATGCGGCCGTAACCCTCTCTTGTGGCGCCCGGGAGGCATGAGCTCGGGCTACAGTGTGCGCACGCTGATTTCCACGGAGGGACTCGTGTCCTGGAGTCCACACTACTTCAACATCCGGGAATTGGGAGGCTTGTTTGAGGAGTTGGTGGGCGATTGAAGATATTTTGCCTCTCGCGTAGCTATGACAAGCTGCCTGGGAGTCAGTAATAAATGTGACGTACTCGTTGGTCAGACTAGAGGTGATGGCCAAGGCATGGCTGTCTCCTCCGCTACGAGGGCGCTGGCAGTGCAGACCGTCACCGAGACCACCTCTTGAAGGTTATGGTAGACAATGCTGGCCATCATGGCTGCTGTTTCAGGGTACTACGCGCCATCCGTGTATAGTGTGGTGGGGAGGCTGCCATATTTTGTCTGTAGAGTTTTTGCACGAGATTGGCGACGATCAGGATGATGTTCCGGGTGCATGCTTCTGGGGATAGGGGCTACTTTGATGGGCTCCCGGAAGGTGGGGGCCAGATGAATAGCTTGTTCGTGGCCTTTGCCGTGTGTGGGGTAGCCCAGGCGCGTTAAGACTGCTCTTCCTGTTGGTGTAAGGGCTAGTCGTTCGCGTTGGCTTGTGGGGTGGGCATCTATAATTTCTCTTATAGTATTATGGACTCCTAGGGCTTCAAGCTTGAGTGTCGCCGTTCCTGGTGGTAGGCCAAGCGCTTGCTTGTAGGCTTTCCGAAGGTCGTTTAATTGATTTATCTCCTAGGGAGTAAGGGGCAAGTATGGGGCAGTGTAGGCAATGGGGCTGATTATCAGGGCCTGGATGAGCTGTATTATGTCGTCTTCTTTCAGTCCGTATTGTTTGGTGGTGATGCGGCTGACCATTCGCATGATTTGGAAGGTGGTCTGCTTGAGACGTTGGATGGTGTATGTGCCTCCGCCGTCCTGTTGTATGCGGAGGCCGAGAATGCGGGCGCGGTTTACTGTGGGTATTTCTTTGTCGTCGAGGGTGAGTGTGATGTGGGGTATTTCAATGAGTTTTCTCCGCGATTTCTGTCGAACGACGAATAGTTCTAACTTCTTGGGGGAGCACCGGACACCACTTGTTCTTGTTTATTGGTGGATGACGTCGGTCGCTTGTTAACGGGCGCCTTGTTTCTCTCCTTCGGAACCAGTGATGGTCCAGATAGTGATATCATCGGCGTATATTGCATGCCTGATTCGTGGTATTGCGTTGAGTTTGTCAGGTAATTTTATCATAGCAATGTTGAAAAAGTTGGGTGATAGAACAGCACCTTGTGGGGTTCCTTTGTTGCGGGTAGGTAACGTCGGAGGTTCTGAGTGAGCCAATGCCTGTTGTGGCTGTGCGGTTGCTTAGAAAGGTGCGTGTGTAATTGTAAGTATTACGACCACTGTTCGTGAGACTTAGGTTTGTAAGGATGGTATGGTGAGCCACATTGTCGAAAGTGCCTTTGAGATCGAGTGCTAGAATCGCACTGGTGTTTCGTGAAGAGATGTGTTCAAGAACTTGTTCCTTCAGCTGAAGAAGGATGTTGTGGGTAGAAAGGTGGGGCCGGAATCCGAACATTGTTTTGGGAAAGAGGTCGCTAGATTCTAGGTAAGGTTGAAGTCGGTTCAGAATGACATGTTCCAGAAGCTTGCCTAGGCATGAAGTCAGTGAGATTGGTCTCATATTTTCTAAGCTGGAGAGCTTGCCTGGCCTTGGAATGAGTATGATGTCCGTGTGCTTCCAGTCTGCTGGTAGCGTACCCGCTTCCCAGTGATGATTAAAAAGGTCAATAAGAGATTGAATGGTGCCATCACCCAGATTGCGTAGGAGCTTGTTATTTATTTTGTCCTTGCCTGGGGTGGTGTTTCGTGTGAGTGCATGGAGTGCTTGTACCTCAGTGATAGTGATCGGCTTGTCGAGGTCGTAATTGTCGCTCCCGCTGTGCATTGGAGGTTGTCCTCTTGCAGGTTTGAAATCGCCTATGTACCGCGTTCACAACTGCTCCAGGATTTTGTCATCAGAACCCGGATGGTTGTGGAGGATACGTTGGATTGTTTGCTGGCTAATTGCCTTGCTTTGTGTGGGGCCAAGAAGATGGCGTAGCAGCGACCATGTTTTGGCCCCTGCTAAGATTGCCCTGCAACTTGTTGCATAGTTGTCGCCAGTTGTGATGGGTGATCTCCTCAGCATAAAATTCCACGGTTGCCGGGAGTTCCGCTATAGTAGTTTCAGTTTACTATTATGTTTTCGACGCTTCCATTTCCTAACAAGGCCTCGACGTGCTTCCCAGAGGTGAAGAAGGTGTGGGTCTACGGCCGGTATGTCTGTGGTGAGTGTGACAGGTTTTGAATGTCTGTCTACGTCTTGTTGGAGCTCTCGTACCCACTGCTCAAGATTTGTAATACCCGTTGATGAGTCATCCGCTTGCTCTTTGCGAAAAGCTGTCCAATCTGTGAGTGTTGTCTTCTTTATCGGGTGGCGTGCATGCGTAACGTTCAATGTGGTGCAAAGTATGCAGTGGTCACTGCCCAGAGTTTCTTACGTGTTGTGCGGGGCTTCCATGCTGATTGAATAAATGCAGAAAACAGGAAGACAGGCGCTAGACTAGGTTACACCAGCGCCTGGTTACATGTACAACATGGAGGTATGCACATGGAGAAAGCTACGGCAGCTACGGCATTTTTCGAATGCCGATGGCGATATGGTAACGCAGATTTAGCGTCGTACTCGATTCTAACGTGCATGCAATTTTTGGAGCCGTTTTATCTGAAAAAGGTTGCGCATTAGATTTGAGTAAATACGGTGTGTGGTGGCACTGCATCCCAAGAGAATAATGAAGATGTGTGGTTCACTATAAAACTAAACGACCAAGTTGTTTCATGCCACCTATCCTCCATCGCTGCTTTGTCCATGCTACTGCAATCCAAATCCATATAAAATGTGCGCAGCATCCCACCTATGCACAGCGGTCTGTGCGCAGTGTAATCACATGTTTGCATGAGTAATAATGGTGACTGAGTTGCAAAAAAAGTCGCTATTTTCTGCGTCTTGTCAGGGCTTCAGAGCCAGTGGCCAGCTGAGACTCTCAGAGACGACACAGAGTGCAGGAAACATGCAAAGGACAAACTTTACTGTTCGGAGCCCAGACCATTTGAGACCCAGCTTCCTGATCGCCGCTCCCCATGCTTCATGCGCATGACCTGGGCACATGAGCCCCGCTCCGATGATAATGATGGCGGCACCGCCATGCTGCCATGCGGCTGGTGTACCCATACTGCCCCCTCCCCTGCTGATCACGGGTCCATGTCGAGGGAGATGAAGTCCTCGAAGGGCGCTTGGAGGTCCAGTGGAGCCAGTGCCTCTGCACTTGGCGGATGTTCCTGGGGTGCATCTAAGACCTCGTCATGAAGAAGGTGGGGGCGCAGGGACCGGGGCAAAGCAATAGCAGCCTCCACGGTGCCGGGACCTGGCGGCTGAAGGCCAGGATTGTAAAGCACAGCTGCAGCATGTCGGGCCCGGTGGAGAGACCCTGCTTGATGAGCGCTTTGGGAGATCTCTGGCACGCAGCATAAGGAACAGAGTATGCGGGCTTCCTCTGGCATATAGACAGCAGGCTGCTTGGATGGATTACATCCCCACCTTACATTCAACTTTACTCAGATGGTTATTGTGGCAACCTGTGGGGAGAACATTCTAGAACATTTGTCCTTGTTTCTAACCGCAATATAATAATATTGCTATCATCTGATGCTGGTCTAAGCGACCACAAATTACTGCTATTTAATCTCTGCATCCCAGTTCCTTTTAGACAGCCCTCGACCAAATACATTAGGGACTACAACAAAGCAGATTTTAGCAAAATTATCACTGAACTGAACACTTTTTCAAATTTTTTTTCTGAGACTGCTCCTTCTCGTACAGTAGATAAAAACTGGTTGCTATTTAAGAATAAATTATTATGGCTTGTTGAGAGACATGTGCCTCTTGTTCGCATTCTCGGTGATTTAGGAAAACCCTGGTTTTCTAACACACTTCGGAGGCTGTCGGGAAGGAAAAAACGTCTGTTTCGTGATGCGAAACGCTCTAAATCTTGTTCAAAGTGGGACAAGTACTTCAAATGCCTGCGCAAATACAGTAGCACTTTGAGACAATCCAAAAAGAAGTTCTTCCACCACGATTTGCCTAAAATCATACGTGTCAACCCAAAAAAATTTTGGAATATTCTGAAACCAAACAATAGCTCCAATAACATTTCCTTGAATTATCCTGATAGTTCAAATGGGCCGCTTGATCAGCGGTCAGACGTAATGAACTCATATTTTTCTTCTGTTATCACTCGTGAGCCTGCACTGAAGGACTTTGATTTGCCCAGCCACAGTTTTCCCCCTCATGTTTCGCATTACGATTAATTCTCAAGGCATTATGAAACTTATTGATAACCTAAAGATTTCTAGTGCCCCCGGGCCAGATAACATCACTGCTAAGATACTAAAAGGCATGAAAGCAATTTCCAGTCTAATATTACAGATAAGTTACCAGATACCAGATAGATAGAGTTGTCAATGAGCGCAACCCCATTATCTTCAAGCAGCTGCTTACTGATCACCTCAAACCCTAACCTTATGATGACCGTACTGTGCCTTAATTCTTTTGCGATTGCCGCCTCACATTGTGACTGTTCTGCTGATTTGCTTTTGCATTCTATTCAGTGTGCCTCTTGGCTTTTTTGTTGTTGTTATTGCTGTTTGTTTTAATACGAATCCACTGGTTGAGTCTTGTAAGAAATTGTAAACATATCTTTGTTTCTATATTTATCTTCTGTAACCCCCCTCTATGTAATACCCCGACGGGATCCTTAAGGAAAAATAAATGATGATGATGAAAATTATGATAGATAGCACTCTGAAAGGAGAAGACTCCGGAACGGCTCAGGAACCAGCTCCAGTGAGTTGCCGATGAGTGGCCGTGGCTGTAGCTCCCAAGGCAGCCGCAAGACCAAGCGAATGGAAACGTTCATGGAATCAAGGGCCGTCCAGGTGGCAACGGTGCGGTGGCCACCGGGCAATGATCGGCAAGCAGGATGGCGAGCAATGACCGGCGACCATGCACCAGTCATGGAACCGGTGATGCTGGCTGAATGAGCGTGGAGAGTGGGACATCTGTAATATAAGATTGCTGGTATGGCAATGCTATTATGAAACTTCTTATGTCGGGCTTGATATCTTGCAGCTTCAGTGTTGAATGAGCCAGAAAAAGGGAGTCATGAGAGTACCATGAGTGTTAAGGGGAGGGGGCGCGAAACATGGCGATTGGGCTCCGAGACATGTATTCGTCTGTAGTGGACAGTACTCATAGAGCCCCGCGGTAGAAGAAGAAGAGACTGTATGAGTGCCATCAGGCATATAGGCTCTACGATGGTAGCTGCGACATTAACGCAGTCATTTGTTTAATAAATGACAATTCTTTGTTGCCCTTTTGTTCCTATAAGTTGGTGACCACGAACACGTTACCACATCACAACTGTATACATCTACCAAGTTTCTTCGCGATGCCATGGAACCAGCCGCTGAACAACAAGGCCTCGAAGAAAACGGAACATCTTCCGCCGTCGCACTGAAACTTACCGATTTCTGACCTTCGAACTGTGAACTCTGGTTTCTCCACGCCGAGGCGCAGTTTCGCCGTCACCTGGTCTTATCTCAGGCTGCCAAGTACGACAATGTCGTGAGTGCACTTAACCAGACCACTGCAGCTTTGGTCTGCGACAGTTTTGCTAGCTCCTCCGCCCAATGATCAGTACGATATCCTTAAGCGGGAGTTACTAAGGCATACCACCGGTTCTGAGTCACGACGGATTCAACAGCTCCTCTCATCAGAGGAACTTGGTGACAGAAAACCGACTGAGCTGCTTTGCCGCATGACCCAACTCCTGGGAACCAGTCCAGTCCATCATTATCAGACTTGAAAATGCTTCGGGAGCTCTTCTTACAGCGTCTGCCGAACCAGGTAAGCATGATTTTATGTAACTCACCTACTACGATGTCTGTCGAGGCCTTAGCGACGATGGCATACCAGATTATGGATTCTTTCCATCCTGTGACATTCACTGTTGACCATTGTAATGCACCCGTTGCGACACAACTCCAATTACAGCAGCACTTTGACGACGGATGACGGACTTTGCTGCGCAAGTAGAGGAACAAACTAACCACTTGGCTGGCTTATGCTTTCGCACTAATAACCATCAGAAGTGGCATCGCTCGCATGACCAAAGCATGTCACGCCCTCCATCTTCCTTTATTGGTTGGTATTGCACCAGATATGGCATTCGCGTATGGCAGTGCAATTTTCCGGGAAATGGTCGGGCCAGTCACTGATGACGGCTAGTGTTACTGGCTCTACATTAAGCAAGCCACCGACATCACCTTCTGTGTCACCGGCCGTGTCAGGAAAGTTTGTTATCTTGTAGACACTGCTGCGGAAATTTGTGTCATTCCCCCTACTTGTCAAGACCACAGAAGACATCGCCATGACACGTCTTTTCTCACTGCCTTCAACGGTTCCAACATTAAAACGTACGGCCAGAAATCTGTCACTCTTGACCTTGGTCTGAGACACCCTTTTCTATGGCCATTCACTGTCGCTGACGTCTGCGGGCCAATCATCAGTGCTGATTTTCCATGGAAGTTTAACCTTCTCGTCAACCTTTGCAACTGCTGTCTTCTTGAATCCTCAACAAACATGTTCGTACAAGGTATCACCACGTCTGCACCACCTTTGCACACACACCCACCCAGGTACCGAAACTGTGGTCGACCATCCTGCTTGAATTTCCAGATCATCCAGTAGTGCACAATGTCACGCACCACATCGTGACTAAAGGACCACCAGTATACGCCCGACCTCGCCGCTTAGAACCAGACCGTCTGAAAATTGCAAAGTGAGAATCCAGACACATGCTAGAGTTGGGCTTCGTTTGTCCTGCTAGCCCTTGGTCATCTGCTTTAACAAGGCGCCCGAGAACACGGGCGATTGGCGACCATGTGGCGATTACCGCGCCTTAAACAAAGTGATGATTCCCGATAGGTACCCTATACCTCACATCCACGATTTCACCGCATCGCTTCAAGGGTACTGCACAAATGTCGGCGCACTCACTCACGCTCACTTGCACTCATTTCAAAGGCGTGAGTGCCAGTGAGTGTGACTGGAGGTGAATGTGAGTGTGAGTGAGTGCGAGTGTGAGTTAGTGCCATTGAGTGTGACTCAAAGAATTTGAGTTAAAGGGGTTTTCATTAGGTGTTGTAGAGTGCTTGTGGCCTGTTGACCTAGAACGATTCGAATAATTTTGTACAGATGTGTCAATCGTTTTGTCACCATGAATAAATTGAAACAAAAATTTTAGTCGTGCTAGTTTGGCCCTACTTTGCAGTGTTAATAAACCGGCTCTTTTTAATAATACAGTCGATTAATCCGCTAACTTGTATTTATTATAAATATACCTTATTGCCTTCCTCTGCACCCCCTCTTATGAGTTATTTTGTGTACGTAAATCAAACAATACATGCATACTCCAGCACTGGTCGAACAGGCATGTTGTAGGCCCGCAGATTTGTATCTGCTCGCACAAGACGAAGGCATTTTCTCAGAAAGATGAGTCGCTTTGGTGCTCAGCATATACATGGATTTCCCCTTGAGATTAAGCTCATGTTGTTAACATGGGTTTCCCGTTGGAGAGCGCGTGTTAAAGTGACACCTAAATATTTACCCTGAAATTCACAAGTGAGAGGTGTATCATTAATAATGTAGGTAAAATCAGATATCTCTTTCTTTCTACTTACTGTTAGCATTACTTATCTTTGGGCATTTTGAGTCATCTGCCACTCCTGATACCAAGAAAAGGTAGAATTTTGTATATGATGGTGATCATCATTACAATCATCATTGCAATTAATTTCGCAGTACGAAAAACAATTGTCAGTGAATAGATGGATGTTACCATGTAATCGGGAAGATATGTTTTGTATATTAAAAATAAAACTGGGTCCAAAACACTGCCTTCTCACACTCCAGATGTGATAGGTGCTAAACTGGAAGCTTGGGTATGAATATACATGAATTGTGAGCTGCAGAGGGTAGCACACTCAGTCATGAGTGCACTCACTCAGATTCACTCGCACTCATTTAAAAGGCGTGAGTGCGAGTGCCAGTGAGTGTGAGTGGTGGTGAGTGCAAGTGCAGGTGAGCACAAGTGAGTGTGAGCGGAGGTGAGTGCAAGTGCCAGTGAGTGTGAGTGGAGGTGAGTGCGAGTGTGAGTGGACGCTTGTGAATGCGAGTGCCAGTGAGTGTGAGTGGAGGTGAGTGCGAGCGTGAGTGGGCGCTTGTGAGTGTGAGTGGAAATGAACGTGAATGTGAGTGAGTGCAGGGCCTGGAAAAATTATGGTGGTTGAATGTGAGTGAGTATTCTCCCGCACTGGCCGACCTATGGGGCTGCATATTTACCAAGGTGGATCTAGTAAAAGCTTACCATCTGTGGGGTCTGATGGGGGATTCTCCCACCGTACTCTTGGGACAAAGGAACGACAACACAGTAGTGCAAACAATCACAAGGGCATTTATTGCACCTTTCATACATCGATGCCTGCTAGCCGAGTTGCTATCCACAAAACATGCCGATGCCGAAATCTAGAAGTCCGACTCACCGCGTCCTCACGAGCGTGTTCGCTCCATGCTGGATCCCAACGCCTGGTCGTTCGCGTGTATAGTCACGCGAATCGTAGCGCGTTCGAAGGCGGCCAGGCGAGAGGGTCTCGCCGAAGCATCGGCCGGCGCGCACGCGGGAGTCGTCCCCCGCCGCACGCCGACCCGCCAGGAAAGAGGGCCGCTGCACGTGCGGCACGGCACGTCTGTCCCGCCCGCTGTCTCGAACCCAAGAGAGCGCGCCTTGTCTCTCCCGCCGAGGGTAACCCCGCAGCCGCGCAACACTAGCGCCATCTCTCGGACTGCGCTTCAACCACATCGGCCGCGCTGACATCACGCAGGCCACGCGGGATCACAGGAGACGTGCTATGCGGGAAAAACATCAGGGGAGGCGCGAGGGTCGCGCATCCCCACATCCCCCCAACCTTAAATCACTTCTTATTCCGGCAAAACACGTGACACGGTCTAACATTAACCCGTGTTTCGCGAACAAGATAGTACATGCAACAGTGGTCGCGCTGAGGAAATGTCCACACGCTGTCCATAGCATGCGAGCCGACTGTCCTTGGGTGCACCGCTGGCGTCCGCCGGTCACAGCAGCGGCTTTGCAGGCTCGACGGCACGATGCCAGGCCAGGACTCCGGAGTCGCCGACGCAGTAGCCGGTACGAGCAAGCGTCGCTCGCGCCGACGCGCCCTGCTGGGAAGAGCCGCCGTAGCTGTCGGTGACCGCCGGCTCTTTTGTCCGCCGCCGAGGGTTGTGAGCTGTATACAGGAGGCCGCCGAAGTCGCTGCGCCGAACTGGCCACAGCATCACCATCGCCCGGGGTGGCTCGATCGTAGTCCGGGGCAGCAGCGCAGGCGACGTGCAGGTGACAGCAAGCCAGGGGTGACTCCAATCACGCTGTTTAAACTCAACACACTCGGCAAACACTAAAGTAGTGCAAGGGAGAGGAACTCTGCATGCGTATCGCCCACGTGGTACGATGTTCAACTCGGCTAGCAAAAGATCGGGCAGCTACTCAGATGCTAAGTTCACGTGAACGAAGCTCGCTTTCTTGAGTCGAACGAGTAATTGCAATTCGTGCGAGGTTAAATAGAATGAGGGAAGCAACTTGCAACACCTCAACGCCACGGTCCACCGGGTTGTGTCCCTCCACGTGCGACAGGCAGCTTCGTGAAGCCTTAGGCCTAAAGCGTCGCTACTCTGACAACAACCGGCATCCAACAAACAACACCCAAAATGGGCGCAAAACCGGCAGCCGCGAGGAGACGTCAGCTCTGTGAGGTGGTCCTACTCTGCTCGGTGCACACAGCATCCGAGTTGACGGCACCCACCGTCCCAGACGGTGTCGGAGCGCCCGGTGCCAGGCCGCAATACCAGTCAGCCCGTAGTGGCACCCGTGGCCCGCGGCCACCCGGCTCCCAGAGCCGCGACTTCATCCGAGTCAGATATAGAAGAAGCTATTTACATAGGAAATTCGGACCACCCACGAGGCTTCCGTATTCACTCGCTTCAGGCTTGCCATTGCTCCGCGGGCGCTCAGCCCCGCTCTCCCAGGATGCAGACCACGTGGCTCTCGTACCGACGAATGCAATTAAAAAAAACACTTGCGAAAAGGCTTAGCATGTTGACGTGTTCCAACACACTACAGCCACCGTCACCTCGCTCAAGAAAGCACGCCGCCGACGCTAGCGATCAAAATTCACGCTAGGCCTACGCTTCGGTTCGAACAAAGGTCTCGAATGAAGCAAAACTGTTAAAACTATCGTCCGATGCCCCAAGAGCCCCACATTGGGCGCCAGATGTGGGGTCTGATGGGGGATTCTCCCACCGTACTCTTGGGACAAAGGAACGACAACACAGTAGTGCAAACAATCACAAGGGCATTTATTGCACCTTTCATACATCAATGCCTGCTAGCCGAGTTGCTATCCACAAAACATGCCGATGGGCGCGCGACAAATCTAGAAGTCCGACTCACCGCGTCCTCGCGAGCGTGTTCGCTCCATGCTGGATCCCAACGCCTGGTCGTTCGCGTGTATAGTCACGCGAATCGTGGCACGTTCGAAGGCGGCCAGGCGAGAGGGTCTCGCCGAAGCATCGGCCGGCGCGCACGCGGGAGTCGTCCCCCGCCGCGCGCCGACCCGCCGGGAAAGAGGGCCGCTGCACGTGCGGCACGGCACGTCTGTCCCGCCCGCTGTCTCGAACCCAAGAGAGCGCGCCTTGTCTCTCCCGCCGAGGGTAACCCCGCAGCCGCGCAACACTAGCGCCATCTCTCGGACTGCACTTCAACCACATCGGCCGCGCTGTCACGCAGGCCACGCGGGATCACAGGAGACGCGCTATGCGGGAAAAACATCAGGGGAGGCGCGAGGGTCGCGCATCCCCACACATCAGATTCCTGTCGAGCCTTCTGACATTCCTAAAACTGCAATCATTACCCCTTTTGGCATGTTTGAATATGTGCGCATGCCATTCGGCCTCCTATCAGTTGATAGAAATAGCTCATATTTGAAAATATTCTGTATGCATCTTTTTTTTTCGTATTTGAAAATGTTTGACTCGATTTGCAATGGGTTTTATTATTTATTTCGAAGATATTTTTTTCGCTGTGCGTTTTACTAACCTCTCCCTTCTGTTTTCTTTTTGAATAAAATAATCACTACCCCTTACTATTCAAACTGGATTACGTTGTTTTAATTTTTTAACATGCTTACTAGAGAGTGACACCATTGGGCGACATGATGTAGGGAGCCCGTCTTGACATAAAACAAAGTTCTAAGTCACTCAGGGAATATTGCAATGGCACTCAGGGAAAACCTGGAAAACTCGGGGAATTGGGAATTGTCAACTTGGTGACAATTCCTAATTCAATTCCAATTCCAATTCCTGCGTACTCTCACACGGTCGTCACCATGGTGCAGGAGAGGAGTGGAGGAAGGGGTACACGCAGTGGCGAACAGTGGCGGCTATGTGTTTCGGCTTGGGCAGCAACACGTCATCGAGATAAGCCGCCACTAAGACGGTGCTCTGATTGGCGCCGCATGTGGGTGGCATTGGAGGAGGAGCAAATAGAGCAAGAGTGGCAATGTGGGCTTGTTGGTTGGTCATTATTGAAAGGTATCCATATAGTGCAACAAAACAAAGACAAGAAAAAAGGAAGACGAAGACAAGTGTCTTCGTTTCTTCTTGTGTCTTTGTTTTGTTGCGCTATAGAGATACCTTTCGAGAAGAGCAAGGCTCGCGCCTTGTGTAAGAGATGACGCCACGAGGGTGCGCAGCTATAGCAGCGCACTGGCCCCGGCTATGGAGCCGGTAATGGCAATGCATGACAGCGCAGTGAAACGCAGGAACGGGTGCCGAAGAGCTGCACTCTAAAAAAATGGTTCGTTATATCCACTGCGAGGAAATTTAAGCTTAATTAAAACGAGGTTTTCAAGGCATAGGCATATATTGGAATTTCAAGGGGAATCATGATTGCTCTGTTATATCCATTAGTTCATTTTGTCCCGTTTCATTATAACGAGGTTTTACTGTACATCCATTCTGCAATGTAAGTGACTTGCTATGTTCGTGAACAAAAAATAATTTAACTTTTGTGCAATCGACACAACCTTGGAGAAGCGAATAAGTAACTTCCCGCTTTTCTCAATCTCGTGCAACTGTTCAAGACATGCAGATATTTCAGATAAACTTCAGATAGGCATGTTTTATATTTTGAATTATCAAAATATAGAACTATTTTGCAATCCCCTTGAAGTTTGGTATATCTGAGATCAGCTGGTGCATTGGTAACATATGAACAGAATGAGTGCATGCCTGCTTTTTGCACTTAAAACATCAGGCAAGCAATCTGTGATTTGAAGCATGGATGCAGCTTGATTTAGTGTATCATAAGAGCTTGTTTTGTTTATTTTATGCTAATTATAATAATTTTAGTCGTGCTTGTACAGCATTTTAGTTTGTAAATGCTTTCACACTTTCCAATCTGAGCACATTGATTACTTGCAAAGCCCTCCTGGTAGCATCATCGCTTAAGTGGTTCCCCTTTGTTGCTGTGCATTATGTGGACTACACAACACCCCTACATGAACTCATCAGCTATGCGATTCAACCAATGCCAAAATACGATTGCATTCTCTGGCATCAACAAATGGATGCAGAAAAGAGCTAGAAGTATTCCTGTCATGACGCAAGCAGTATTGAGTCATTTTCAGTACATTCAGTTGCTATCATTACTCCAGTACTTGTCATTCTTAATAGTGAAAATGAGAAGCTAAGCCTTAGCAGGAAACGAGTCTTTGACATGACTTCTGTAAAGCTTGAACAGTGTAATTAGTCTATTCTCTCTTTGTCCATTTTGTCCTTGACCTTGCATGCTTGTACGATGCAGTCCACTTATAACGATATCAAGAACGAAAAATCCGATCTTTATAACTGATCAATGCTATACCTGGACTGCCATAAAAAAGTAAAAAAAAAAGCTGCCGAACACAATCTGCCGAACATACCTGACACCAAATTTGCCACTTAACGATAAAAAATTGCCATTGTAGAAATTAGGATCAGAAAAATGAAACGTTAATTTACACCTCTAAGCAGTGTGTCAAGCGTTAGGCATGCTGAAATAGAAATTTGCACTTGCTTTCGCGGAAGTTTCAGGTTCACAACCGCGGTGTGTACCGCGTCCAGCGGCTGTGCGAACACTGACAGCTATAATTTAGCATGCATGAAATCAGTGAGCGACTATATCGACGACAGTGCACTTTACGTGAGCATTAGGGCCGGTGTCAAAGGTGGGCCACTTTCAATCTCGTCATCTAACCCTTGATTTCAGTCTCCATCAAGCCATAACACTTCCAACGAGAGGGAATAACACCCTTGATCTCTTGCTGACGTGCAGTCCTGAAGACATTAAGGGTGTAACGGCTCTTCCTGGACTAAGTGACCATGCACTTCTACTCATTTCCATACCATTACTGCTGAAAGTTAGATCAACCGCCGAAAAGATAATCTTCAATTACAATAAAGCGAACCTCGATGCCATCAACGCGGAACTTACACGGTTTTATGAGCATTTCCGTGAGTCTTATCTATCCAGAACAGTTCACCATAACTGGGAATTATACAAAACGGCAATGATAAACCTCAGAAACAAATACATTCCAAAAACAAATATTAGGTCCGATCATAGCTGTGTCTGTAGTTACTTCTTACAAATACCTAGGCGTAACCCTGACAACAAACCTTTCCTGGACTACACATATAAACAATATCTGCGGAAATGCCTCCCGATCCTTGGGATATTTACGCCGTAACTTCCGTAAGACGCCGACAAATATCCGCAAATTAGCCTACCTTACATTTGTTCGCCCTAAACTTGAATTTGCTTCTTCAGTATGGTCCCCTCATTACATTTATTTAACCACTATGCTAGAATCAGTTCAGAATAGAGCCGCTAGATTTATTTCACAAAATTACAACTGGAACGAAAGTATAACGCAAATTAAAAACAATCTATCAATTCCTTCTTTGACCACTCGTCGTGATGTAGCACTTATATTGCTGTTTCACAGGTACGTTCACGGACCGAGGCCATCACCAATAGCTTTGCCAGTTTCTCCCTTCACCTCACGAAGATTGCATAATCATCTTTCTTTCACGCGCATCTACGGCAAAACAGACGCTTTTAACTCATCTGCGCTTCCACGTGTCATCCGCTTGTGGAACGACCTTCCCGATATCCTGGTAGCTGAAGCTAACAAAGAAAAATTCCGTCACAACATAAACATTCATTTCTTACTTTAAAAAAAAGAAAAAAAAACTTGTCTGTGTTGCTTCTTGTATGCTTTTTTTTTTCTTTTTTAGAATTATTTACTTGGTGTAAACTTGACCCTTCGTTGTGTTTTTATTAACAAAGCATTGTATAATTGTATAATTTTGCATAATTGATTGCTCTTTATACTGTGTCAATTTTTCCCCCCTTACCCAATGCCCATTCTTCGGGCCTGTAAGGTATTTTGAATAAATAAATAGCAATGAGTGGTTTACCGTAAGCCTGAAATGTCTCCTAAACAAGAAAAAGCGCCTTTATCGATCAGCAAACAAATCTAACTCCCCTACTACATGGGACCGATATCATCAATGTACAAAAACGTACATTGAAAACTTAGCTGCTGCAAAAAATAAATTCTTTTCCATCGATCTACATAGAATCCTACAGTTGAATCCCAACAAATTCTGGCGCATTCTATCCCCTAGGTCTTGCCCGAACCAAATAGCGCTTATGGGAACTAATGGAGAACCAGTCGAACCAGATCAGTGTGCCAGCGTTTTGAACCACTATTTCGTCTCGGTGTTCTCTCCTGTAAGCAACTCTACCGCCATAACTTCACCAGAATCCTCATCAGTGGCGATGCCTATGATCCAGGTTGATACTAACGGTATCAGCAACCTTATTGCTTCTCTAAAACTGTCTTCGTCAGCAGGTTGTGATCATATCAATAGTAAACTACTAAAAAACACATCAACGACTTCGGCTCAGATACTACAATTGATCTTTACCCAGTCTTTACAATCCGAGGAAGTTCCGGATGATTGGAAAATTGCCCAGATCATCCCAGTTTTCAAATCCGGTGACCGCAAATTAGCCTCTAATTACCGTCCTATTTACCTAACCAGTGTGCCATCAAAATTACTCAAACACATTATATCCACAAACCTAATGACACATCTTGAATCTAACAACTTTTTTTATTCGCACCAGCATGGTTTTAGGAAACACCTTTCATGTGAAACCCAGCTTGCAGAGTTCATACACGATTTGCTCGAATCCATGGATGCCAACCTCCAAATAGATGCTATATTCCTCGATTACTCCAAAGCATTTGATCGGGTCCCACACAATCATTTACTACAAAAACTTTCATCACTAGGAATACCCGTCAACCTAATCCGTTGGATCGAAAATTTTCTTTCAGGACGCAAGCAGTTCACTTCTACAAATGATAGCCACTCTCCTCTTTCCAATGTAACATCGGGAGTCCCTCAGGGCGCCGGCCTGTCACCACTACTATTCCTAATTTACATTAATGACCTCCCTTGCAATATAAAATCGGAATTACGGCTTTTTGCCGATGATTGCGTCATATACAGAGTGATTAGGGCAACCAGTGATTCATCTCTTCTTCAGTCCGATCTTGACACTGTCTCCTCTTGGTGCGATAAATCCCTCCTCTCCTTAAACGTTAACAAATGCAAATCCATGTCTTTCACCAGAAAACGCACCGTGAATCTGCACCAATACAGTATTGGCTCATTTTCCATTGATTCCGCATTATCCTACAGATATCTTGGCCTCCATCTAACACCATCGCTATCATGGGTAACTCACGTTCAAAACATCTGCGCTACAGCCTCTCGCACACTCGGATACCTGCGCCGTAACTTGAAGGCCGCGTCCCCCGACATAAAAAAACTAGCATATATAACATTCATTCGCCCAAAACTAGAATATGCCTCATCCATTTGGCACCCATCACAAGCGTACCTCGCCGCTGACCTTGAAGCCGTGCAGAATCGCGCCGTCCGATTTATATCATCATGCTATTCAAGAAAAACCAGTATTACCGCATTGAAACACTCCCTCGCCATCCCATCACTCGAGTCACGCCGCATTATATCTCGCCTCTGTCTTCTTCATCACTTCTACTATCACCCACGCACGAGACACGAAAAGCTGCAACCCCCGCACAGGACGTCTAGCCGCCTAAGCCATGACCATAGCATCGCACGCATCAACTGTCGCACCTTAGCTTCAAGGTCATCATTTTTTCCGGACGCGATAGCACTATGGAATGGCCTGCCAAATACCATCGTATCGTGCTCTAACAGCAAATCATTCCGGGATAAACTAAATGACCATTTTTCATGAGGGCAAAAGAAGGTTCCTGTCATATTCAATTTGGCACTTTCAACAGCAGATTATTTTCTATTTTTGCTTGTTTCCCTTGTGATGCCTTTCTCACTGTATTTTTCTCGTGTATCAATTGAGTGTTTCATATATATATCTATATTTTTTCTTTTTTTCTCTTGTTTCAATCCCGTGAATTTTACTTTGCATTGTATACGCGTGACAAGAACATTTTACTGTTACATACTCTCTTTTTTTTGTTATTGTTCTCTTTTGTCAAAAAAAGATTTCTTTCTCTTTTACCTTGATTCTGCTCCCCCCTTATGTAATGCCTTCGGGCCTTTAAGGGAAAAATAAATGAAATGAAATGAAATCACTGCTTCTGCGGTCGTCGCCTCTGTCGAACCACGCCACCATTTGTGCCGCGTCAATGATCGCTCCGTTGGAGATTCTCCGCAGAACGAGGCAGCACTATCTGCACTCAGCAACTTCCTCGAAGCACCGCCTATTTTATCGCCAGTAGTGACGCGCTCCCAGAGTTCGCTAAGGTCAGCGGCTGCTACCGTGTTGGTCTCACACATAGGGGGTTTCACCCTGGCGCACAAAGTCCGTCGTTTTTGTTGATCACTGCTTCTAGCCTTCACGATCATAGCAGCGCTCACGGTTTTCAGAATCGTCGATATCGCCGACTGTGCGCGCTCATAATTTAAGTCTTGCGAAATTTGCAGCTTCTCCACAAGCAACACAGCTTCGCGCTTTGTCAGCGCACTAACCGCTGCTTCCATGGCACATTCCCAAGCTTTCTGAGGGAGATTGTGGAAAGGAAGTGCAGGTGCAGATGGCTTCGCACTTTTCTTTCTTTTTTTCTGAACGCTCGCCGGTGACGCGTAGTGTTCCTGTATATGCTCCCACAGGGAGCAGAGTTGCACATAACCACGACCTACTGAACTCCAGACCTGCACAGATCTCCCTTCTTCAGCACACCTGGTCTAGTTCTTACCCTTTGCCGCTAGGCACCGAGCTTAGGAGCAGTGTGGTGCTAGTTGTAACCTGTTCGCTCTTGTCTGCTTCTGCGATGTGGTCAGCGCTCTTGCTTCCATTTTGGCAAACACAAAGTGCCTTGTATTGGTGCCAAATGAGAAAATTTACAAATATAAAAGGAAACCAAAGATTTGTGAATGCTTTACGTTTGAATAGTGAAATTAGAGGAGGAGTGGTCAAAGAAATTAAACAATGAGCACAGGTGGTAACTGCAAAGCTAGGCGGCATAAATTTCCCTTTCGTAGCCTCCGTAAGATACTGGAAAAATTGGTCGAGGCATGGTTGAGGCATGCCTCGACCTCGGTGGAAGTACGTGCATGAGTCAGCCTTCGATTACCTTACATAACAGTAATCCTTAACAGTAATCTCTCACGTAGACAGGCATGTGTACCCAATTGACATGTGGTGCTACCATTCCAGAGCATGCGCAGATAAGTTTTGTGTCTTATTTCTTCTTTCTTTTTCACCTCAGTGCTTCCTTCAGTTGATAGTCGGTGTTCGTGTTGTCCACTTCTCTTGTGTCCGTATTTTCACACCTTACCCATTTTCTGCATTATGAATCTTGAAATTGGCTGCTTACGCGGCAGCAGCTCCTTCCTGCTGCTGCCGGCAGGCGGCGATGCAAGTTTTTGCCAGGGCTGGCTTTGCAGACGCTATTTTTCTCATAGGAACAAACAGATTCTCATTTTTCTCTTAAAAAAGAGCCGACTGATCGTGCCAAGTGTTATACTAAACAGTCGACGGCAAGATGCAGCAAAATGCACTGTTCTGCAAAATTTGAGCGAGAACAGTGCAGCGATGAGCGCGTATTTTTTTTTTTTTTACACGTGCAGCCGAATATTGAGGACCCTGTACTAGCGGATACAATTTGCCCGCTGTGCCCTGGTGTTTCTCTCCTCTTTATTTTTTGTTGTTGTTGTTGCTGACGTTCTATGACGTTCTATTTGACGTTCTATTTTCTATGTAGCGTTGAATGATGTACTAGTGTTCATTGTTTTCTGGTAAGTGAAAACCTCGCGCGCTCCCGCTTATGAGACAGCTGTGATAGCTTCAACATTTACCGCTCACCACATCTTGCTTGTTCGATTGGCGTTAGTCGACATGAGGAATATATAATTCCGTCTGTGTGCTTAATAAGCGCTGTGTTATAGTAAATTGACCTCAGTAGAAATCAAGAAAGAAGTGTTGTCATATTACAGTCTGCAATGTATGAACAATTACTTTGCAAGTTTGCCATCCTGATGTGATTAGTAGAATAAAATTAAACTGTTGTTACTCTCAATAGCTTGTTGCCTTTCCAGTTGCTTTGAATTCTGCCCCCCAAGGCTCCAAGAACCAGCACTCTTACCCTACTGCCAGCAGCCATTGGTCATCCATTCCCTTGTATGAAGTAAATTTGATCTAGAAGCTCGTCCATTTTGAATCTTTTTCCACTTGAAGATTTGCTGCTACAAAGCAGCTGGTTAGTCTGCGGTATGATTGAATCATAAAAGTAAGCTTTGCATAAAATGTGCGCATGTGAACATATGAAATGCGTTTAAATCGATGTATCTGCTGCAGTGAACGATGGTTATAAATGATGCTCTTTTAAAGGTCACTAAAATAACTGCAGGGACGATAACTCTCTTGGCAGCGTTCAGTAATCGGCTGGTTTCGGCAGCCAAAATGCACTCACATAATTGTCCATTTTACGTGTATGAAGTTTTCCTTAAACACTCCTTAAAGCAATTCTTGCCTTCCAGCTTTGGTGAGAAAACTGCTGGAAACATTGCTCCACTTATTGCTGCAAGGTACAGCGCGTTTGTATGTGAACTTTTGAGGTGTTCTAGCGACAAGCGTAGTTATGATTTGATTTCAGGGGATCAAGGGGGGTCCTACCTTCTGTATATATGTTCGTGCGTGTTCTTGTATATGTGCGTGTATAGATGTGCATACAAACAAAATTTGGGGCGGTTTCGACCCTACCCCACTCTGGCTGCGCCAATGGTTCGAGCGTAGACTGCATCAGAAAATGTCATCTTTCTCAGCGCTTGCAAACAATTGGTGCACGTAGCTCACGATTAGCAGACAATAAAAGTAAATGGAACACCGCGTGGCATTTGCCGCCTGCGTGCACGAGGGGTGGCTTCACTGCATAGCTGGAACATGCTGGCGGACCTATGCGCAGCTCTGCTCCCTGCGGGAGCGTATACAGGGACACTAGCGACACTAAGCAGCTGGCGCCATCTTGTGGGACGCTGGACCAACTTGCGATGCTCTTCGTGGCTTTCGCAATCAGCGCACTGGCGGGACACGCTGCGCGGTAATGGTGGCAGATACGAACTCGCGCAGGCAAACTTTTCGCCCGGTCTCGGTTAAGAGGAACTTACCAACAAAAATTTCAAATGCACAAATGCTGCCCAAAAGGCAGAATTTTGATCGTTATATCCGATATGCAGTGAATAACGTATAATTATGTATGGGTCTTTTTCTCATAGCCCTAATGCAGAAGTTGGTACTCTCAAATCGACTGATCGTTATAACCTATATATTGGTATATGTGGTATCATTATAAGTGGACTGCACTGTATAGAATTACTTTTTATGTGGCTGCCATTCAGAAGAAAGTGTTTTAAGATATCTGACTAAATTAGTTTGGGACCATTGCTGCAGCTTGTAGGCCACACAGTATGTTAGTGTTCTAAAAAATTTTGCTGCTAATTTACGTTTTTCTTTCCAAAGCTTTTTGCCAAAATGTGGTCTCATACCTTAATTTATTCTGCTTTGTTATGCCAAGGCTGACTTGTGCAACAACTTTCTGAGTGTGGTAATGCACCACAACGAGATAACGCAAACCTTAACCTTCTTCACGGCCCGTTTCAGGTCGTCTGAGAGATGAAAACTTTTTTGATGACCCAAAGCTGGCCCATGTTGTGCCAGTCAGTAAGTACTTATGCAGTTGGTTCCTGCGCCAGCATGATGTGTGCTCATCTGTGCTTGCGATGTTTTCATAATCAGTAATTTAGTAGTTTGATGTTCGATGAAAAGTTGCCAGGCAAGCGGTCAAAATAAAATGAGCACTATAAATGTAGAAAAATAAATGCATAGTTGATATTTTCGAGGCCGCTGCAAGTTCAGAGCAACTTGACATTGTGAACCTGTAGATCAGTAAACATGATTCAATGAAACTTGTTGTTAGTAGGTTGGTTCACACTTCGAGGAAATAAATGGACTGTGCAGAATTCAAGGCAAGGACGTAGTAAAGGACATGGATAAGCGCTTGCTTCCAACTATCTTTTGTCTTCATCGCTCATCAATATATGTCTTTATTCGCACATGCGCGAAGCATGTAATCACGTTGTCACAACCACAAATTATAGCAAGCCATGCAAAAAACACTTTTCACTATCCATTGAAGAAGTAGATGTGACACTTCAGAATCAGAATCAGTTTTATTTTCCTCAAGGAAAGGAAAAATGGACCCCAGACAAAAAGCTGCTCAGGGAGCAGCTTGACGAGGCCTGAGGCCCTACAGGCAGTGGCAACAGCAGCAAAACAGTAGTGTATGTCGTACTAGAAGAAAAAAAAAGCAACTTGAGAAACAAAAAAGACTTAAAGAAATGAAAGAAACTGTTCGCATCAAGCTGTGAAGAACGAGAAAGAAAAATATTTACATATACATACACCAATAACAAACCAATATTGTACACTGACATGTTATATTCACACGTACACATGCAAAAACCCGTAGAAGTGGCGCGCATACGCCCCTATATATATACATATATGTACACCTACATATACATCTACATATACATCTACATATACACGCGTGCATGGCATATATACACACACCATTCAAGTGCACACATGTATAACTTCAAGTTAAATATTTTATGAAAAATGACTATTATAAAAACGGGGAGCAAGAAAAAAAAAAAGTGAGATTGGACAATGTCTGCAAAATCATTCCACACTAGTCGTCACAAAAGAACGCACAATGCCGAATGTAAACTGCATGATATAAATCTGTTGCCGATTAAGCTATACGGTTTAAAAAGTATTCAATTAAAGCACGTTTATTTATTGCGGGGCCATAAATTAAGGTTGTGTTATTGTTCAGGGTGTAAGGTATTATATACTTTAACATTTGTTGACCGTAATTCGTTCGAGTTTTGGGAAGACACCACTTTTCTAATTGTCGAGTGTTTGCTGCCGGTACACGTTCCTTGAGCGCTGATATTCTGATAAGGAAGTTAGTACGAAAGGTGGTTTTAGCGGTGAATAAAGAAACAATAATGCGTGGTAGCATAACACTGATGGGCAGAATTTTTAACCGAATAAAAAGCGGTTTGGAGTGTGCGCAGTACTCTTCGTCTGCAATGACGCGAATCGCTTTCTTTTGCAGGCTCACAATTCTATTCATGTGAGTCGGTGATGCCGTGCCCCAAACAAGATGACAATATGCAATGTGTGATTGAAATAATGAAACATATATCTGTTTTTTAATGTGCACTGGAAGAATGCCATGACACCGGGAAAGTGCTCCAACAGCTTTAGATAAACTTAGGGATACGTAATTAGTGTGCTCAGTCCATCGAAGGTGCTTATCAAATACAACACCCAGTGTTTTATGGTGGCTAACGACCTCAATAATATTATTGCCTAGGTTAATGGTTAAGTTAGTCCCTATGTGACGATTTATAGCGCGGAAAATAACAGCTTTTGACTTAGTTGTATTTATTTTGAGATTGTTTAATTTAGACCAATTTAAAAGGCTGTTTAGGGCATTGTTTGCTTTTGAAATGATTTCTGTAGCCGAAAGACCAGAGATAAATAGGGAAGCGTCATCGGCATAAATTACAAAATCAGCTACTGTCGAAGTTGTTATCACATCGTTTATGTAGACATTGAAAAGAAAAGGTCCTAATATGCTGCCCTGAGGGACGCCACATTTCAGATAACATTTGGATGAACAAAAACCGTCTGTGTTCACTATTTGTTCACGGTCTTTAAGATATGAACTGAAAATTTGAAGTGTCCTTCCCCTAACGCCGTACTTGTTTAACTTATCTAAGAAAATATTATGGTCTAGACAATCGAAAGCCTTACTGAAATCCACAAAGATTCCTAGTGTTAAGAGTTTGCAAAACTCTTAGGTTGCGCTCGTCCTGTCTGCTCCTTTCTGTGTCCGTGTTTCACTTCGCGCTAGCAGCCAAAATCATGTTAAGAGTTTGTTTTTAATATTCTGTAAAATAATTTCTTTTTGGACTAATAAAGCTGATTCTGTAGAAAAACCTTTGCGGAAGCCGAATTGAGAGTGTGATATTAACTGATTAGCATCAAAGAAGTTCTGCAAACGTTTGAGCAGAATTTTTTCTAGCACTTTCGAAAAAAGAGGAAGAATAGAGATGGGGCGATAATTACTCATGACGTTTTTGGAGCCTGACTTGAAAATGACTGTAACCTTAGCCAGTTTCATTCTTGCAGGGAAAACACACGACTCGAGTGAAAGGTTAATAATATGACACAAAGGTAGTGCAAGAAAGTCAGCAACAAACTTTACTGGTTTAATTGTGAGGCCTTCTACATCAGAGCTGGAATTATTTCTTAAGGACATGAGAACGGTAAATATTTCTGATGGATCTGTTGGGCTAAGAAATACTGAGCTGGTTGTTTCATTTGAAATAACAGAACACGCATCTACGTTATATTTTGCTGTTGCTTGCTCGGTGAAGAAGTTGCTAAAGCAATCGGCTAATAGTACGCCTGATTTTGGTGACCCATCGATAATCAATTCGCCAATGTCATTTGATACATTTCTATGGTTATTTACCTCATTTATTGCACGCCAAATTAGCTTTGAATTATTCTTGCTTCCAGCGAAAATTACTGAGTAATAGTCACGCTTGGCTTTCGCGCAAGTCATTATTTAATTTATTCCTAAACTGTTTAAACACAACGTAATCATTAGGATTTCTGGTTACCAAGAAACAGTGGTACAGGCGATTTTTTCTTTTAATCATTCTGAAAAGGCTAGGTGAAACCCATGGTTGCTTAATTTTTTGGGGGTGATTGTCTCGTTTTTAATGGGAAACTAAAGTCATAAAGCACTTTAAATTTATCAATGAACGCATTATAAGCCTCATCCACTGAACGATAGTTGAGACATTGTGTCCATGGTGTCTCACTTATCAGTCGCCTGAATGACTGTAGTTTGCTATCAGTAATTGCCTGAAAGGTTACCGGTCTGCTTCGAACAGGTGTAGGTTGATGCTTTACTATTGTTATAAAAATAGGACAATGATTGCTTAGATCACAAGACAGTGTACCTGAAGATTTTACCATGATATCTATATTAACAATAAACAAGTCAATAATGCTTGAGAAAGAGACCGTGATTTTCGTTGGAGATGTGATGGTGTTGGTGAACCCATTGGATTCAATGGCCGTAAGAAATTCTACTGAATCAGCATTCACTTCGTTTAGATTAATATTAAAGTCGCCGCCGAGCAATAGGGTGTAATTATTTTGTTGACAGTAAATAAGAAGAGCACTCAAAAATTTGAAAAAGGTGTTACAGTTTCCACCAGGGGGCCTGTAAATTACAGAAAGAGTGTAAGTGCTGTGTTGTAGCACGAGAGCTTCATAGTCATTGGTTATAACTGTAAATTGGGGAATGATGCTACACTTTAAAGCAGACCTAACATAAATAGCTACTCCTCCTCCGTGGGAAGGCCTATTTAGGAAAGAGGTGGCGTACAATGTTAACAGGGTGTCTACCAACCGGGAAAACCGGGAAAACCGGGAATTCTCAGGGAATTTGAACAGTCTGGAAAAACTCAGGGAAAACTCAGGGAATTTGTGCTTCCATCAGGGAAAATTAGCTGTAACTTTATTGAAAGGGAACGAAAGTCGTGTTAATGCTGGCTCCAGTAACAGAGGAATCGCAACGAATCGTCATTGACGCCGTGTCATCGGCACGATGTATTGCCAGAGTAGTTAACGACCGATTTTCTAGACGCCCGATTTTTCGGACATGCCCGATAATTTGCACGGTTTTGCGGCACCACCACGCACTCCATATAGTCAATGTATACTGGCCTGACTGCAGGTCTGAAATGGCATTAATCAAAGCCGCCACCGCCGCTATTGTGATTATCTCGCCGCCTCGAACCGGCACTCTCGCAGGCAGATCCGCTGGCAGCCGTAACCACCACCGCGGCAACGTTAGGCCTAGCTGCTTCCATGTTCGCTATTAAGCTTCTTGCCGTGCGGTGCCGTGTTTTTCATTGAAAGAATTCGCCGCTATCACCAATGGCACCGACTCCGCCTTTGTAATCCTCGCGATTGGCTTTGAAACTCGCAGAGCACAGCGCGTTGCATAATGCCAGTCTCCGAAAGTTAGCTTCGCCTCAGTACACTAATGTTAGGCGGTGAAGCATAACAAGCGTGGGAAGGGGGCAATTGTCACGGGACATAGTATGTATTCCTTAATTACACATGCGTGCACCCCGTCTCCTGTCACAGTACAAGCCCTGATATGCCTAATAAGCGTACTGGCAGGCCTTCAGAGCTTTTTCAGACTTGCCTGTGGTAATTTTAGCCCTTAAAGGCAGTTAAAGACATGCATTAATTTTTTTCAGACTGCCCGTTTTTTTTCGTTTTTTTTTTTTTGTGGACCCTCGGAAATCCGAAAAATCAAATGTTGACTGTACAACTGACCAAGAGGATGCTTCAGATGATCCATGTGGTGAAAGCGTGGTAGAAGGAGGATGAGAACAGAAAGGACCGACGCACTGAGGAAATCCGAAAAATCAAATGTTGACTGTACAACTGACCAAGAGGATGCTTCAGATGATCCATGTGGTGAAAGCGTGGTAGAAGGAGGATGGGAACAGAAAGGACCGACGCACTGAGGAATTAACGGGAAAGGAATTGCCGGCGCCTTTTTGAAGGAGCTTGAGCTAAAATAACTAAGTGTTGGCTGACGCTGAGACACAGGTGACCCTCATCCGAACCAAAATAAATTGTTTAAGCAGTGAAACCCAACACTGAGATGTTGTGTACGGGCTGAGAGTATGTCAGGACAGTTGAGGTGGACTTTCCAGCTGCTGAGAGAGAACCTTAATAATTAGTTGTGACAAAGTTCAGGACCTCATACAGATGAGCTTGCTATCAGTTGATGGAAATAGCTGATATTAAAAAAATATTTACTTATGTATGCATCTCCTTTTCATTCGTATTTGAAAATGTTCGACTCAATTTGGAATGGGCTTTACCATTTCTTTCTCTGTGCATTTTACACCTTCCTTCTGTTTTCTTTTTAAATAAAATAGATATTACTCCTTACTATTCAAACTGGATTAAGTCTTTTTTTTTGTTTCAGTATGCTTACTAGAGAGTGACAGCATCGGGCAACGTGGTGTCGGCCTGTCTTGACATAAAACAAAGTTCTCGCTCATTGAGGGAATTTCGCAAAGGTGCTCAGGGAAAACCTGGAAAACTCAGGGAATTTGGAAATGTCAACTTGGTAGACACCCTGGTTAATTTCAGTAGGTCTGCTTCATGCTCACACCACGTTTCGGTGAATAACAAACAATCAGACGTCAATGCAAGGTTACCTAAAAAAAGCTTTCAATCTGATCGTGCTTATTTTTCATTGAACGAATATTATTATGCACCGCGGAAAAAGAATTGTTGGCGCTCGCACTGTTGCTAATGTCACATGGCATGACCCGATCGTAATAATTTACAGCAGCCATGATGAAAAGAATAGACACAGCACTGGGAGTGGCAGAGAAGTAATAATTTGTAGACAAAGGGCAAGGGAACATGCGAGTGCTTCACATGTAAAACTGACATGGATTAACGTGATGGCTTCATAACTGGGGGTGTATATGGCTACACAAAATACAAGTACACACTCTCGGTCGCGTAAACAAGAACAGATCAGAGCGGCCGCAGTTAGCTTCACGTCACATAATGATAACAATGGTACAAAACAGCCCGCAAGGTACATTATCTTAAGCATGCGCCGACATTCTGGCAAGATCCTCGCTTCGCAGAATCTTAATGCAAGGTGCATTATCAGAGTGCCTGGCAAAGATCTTTCCATTGCGCACCCACACATACTTCCAGTTTACTTCGTGCTTACGAGCAGTTGCTTGGCCTAGCAGGCGTTTCAAAGATGCACACAAATGCTCATTGATGAAGACCGGAGCTTGCGAATCAAAACCAAGAGCACTGCTTGTAAGTCTAATAGGGCAGGCCTTTTCAAGAAACAGGTCTCGTTTCTTGCGACTGGCGAACTGCACGACAATATTGTTTGTAGTGGGATTCTTAGCTCTAGGAACTCGATGAACGACTTCGATATCGGCAGGATTTACGGGTTCTTGAATGACTTCGCCAATTTTAGTGATTACTTCCGTAAGATCTTCTCCCTTACGGAAAGGCACTCCTTTAATCTCAAGGTTTGCAAGACGGGAGTATTGCTCAAGCTGAACAAGCCTGCTTTCCTGCTCTTTGACCTGTTGAGACAGGTCACTGCAGCATGTTTCAAGCCTGGTGTTAGTCTCTTTTAAGAGCCGATTTTCGGCAATCACCTCCTCATGCGCCTTATTAATACTTGCCAGGCTAGCTTTAATTACCCGCATTTCTTTCCGGAAATCACGATCAAAGCCGTCCCGGAACTCCTTCAGTTCCGCCCTCAGTTCCCGCTTAAATTCTTCAAAAAGAGCAATCAGTTCCTTAGACATGGTCGAAGCAGTTCAGTGAAAAGCAAAGATAGCACACAGTGGCAGCAGCAGCAGCAGCAGCCGGGGCAACGATGAAAAGAAATACCAAGAATGAAAAAAAAAACACCTGCGTGTGCGAAGAATACGTCCTGTTAGCGCGCTGCAATCTGGCCGCTGCCGCTGCTGCCAAGTGATCGGTGGTCAGTTGGTTCCTCGATTTATATCCACAGCAGCTGATGAGGGTCCAATGGGAGTGCAGGGCTGACGTTACTTCACGTCACCGGCATGATCCCTTTCAGGTAGTCTTTGCGATGAAGAGAGCCACGGTGAATAGCGCAGACAGCGGACTATCGGCCCGACGAAGGCAACCGGTGTGCAGGGAAATCTGTGTGTGCGAAGAATACGTCCTGTAAGCTTGCTGCAATCTGGCCGCTGCCGCTGCTGCCAAGTCTTATGCAAGCCTTCTCTCCAAAAGATATATAGAAAGCTTCCATCAGCTCCCAGGCAGTGGTATCTTGGCTTTTACCCAAAATCTTTATTTTTCTGGAATCTGGAACACACATGCAAGCTTGACAATGCGCAGGCAAATGCACATTACCTTTATTTTTAATTGAAAGTTCGTGTTTCCTGGCACGATCGTTACCACAATGTCTGGTTTGCCCAACATACGACTTTCCACAAGGTAGCGGAATCTGGTAGACAACGCCAACCACGCATTTCACGTATCCCCGAACATGCTTTTTGCTGCATTCCGGGTTCTTTCTTTTTAGAAGAGACGGGGCAAAGCCCGGCCAGCCTGTGCGGGGTGGAAAAAATTATCGGCACGTTCTGGCTACGTTTTTCAGGTTGTGAGATAGGCGACGCATATATGGCAACACTTTTGGATGACTCCTACCTTACGCCCGGTGTTCACCCTGGAACAAGCTGCTTTTGTTTCACGCAGAAGAACCTCTGCTAGTGCCATTACAACCGTGCGAACCAATCGCTGTACCTAATCATTAAAACTACAATGCGTTGCATGTGGGCAGGATTTCCCGAGATCGGATCCCACGCAAAGTTTAGCTATCCCCTTCTTAACTTTACTTTTTACTTTTCACTTTTATTTCCCTAAAGGCACCTCAATGGGGTTAATATGGGTGGGGTTTACAAATGTTCATTTTAATTAGTGGCCACATGAGTTCAATGAAGAATATTAGTATTAAGCTTATCAGCAAACGTCGTTGAACAGGTGATTTCGGATATGTGACGGGGCAGGCCATTCCAGTTGGTTGATGATCGGCAAAAGAAGGATGTAGAGAAGGTTGTAGTTCGGCTGTGTGGACAGGTTACTTGCAAGGAATGCCCTCTACGCAGGGAATGGCGAGCGAGTGGGGCCAACACGTATGGTGCGTGATGGAGCGAACTGTAATAAAACTTGTGAAAGAGGATTAACGAATCAATGAAACGCTGGGATGGTAGCGTGTTTAAGGCGGCCTGTGCTTTTATTTATTTATTTATTTATTTCACGTACTTTCAAGGCCCGAAGGCGTTACAGAAAGGAGTGGAGTCAAAACAAGAAGTAATGCAGTAAATAATACAAACAAAATGTAATAACAAAAAATATTAACAAAAGGCATTCTGAACGGCGGTGTTGAAGTTAGTAGGGTCGGTGATGAGTGCGATTGAGGTGGGAAGGCGATTCCAGTCCGTGCTTGTCCTGGGGATGAATGAGTCACTGTACCGGTTAGTACGGCACAATGGCACCCCGATTTTAAGGCTGTGGTCAGTGCGGGCAGAAATATAAAACGGAGGGGCAAGAAGGGTCTCTTTTAAAAGGGGGTTCAAGTGAAAAACTTTGTGCAAAAGGGAGAGATGGGAAGATTTGCGGCGTGATGAAAGATCAGGTAAGTTAGGAGTTCGTTTCATTGAAGAAATACTTGCATAGCGAGAATAATTAGATAATACAACGTGTGCAGTGCGGTTTTGAATACTTCCAAGAGTAGAAACTAATGAAGACGGAGTCGGATCCCAAATGGCTGAAGCATACTCCAATTTGGAGCGAACTAAAGTTTGATAAAGAGTTAGCTTCAGGGAAGAAGGGGCAGAGCTAAAATTACGGCGTAAGTAACCAAGCATGCTATTAGCGTTTTTAGTGACATATTCAATATGCGAGTGCCGAGAAAGGTTATTTGATATGTGAAGGCCGAGATACTTGTAAGAGCTAACTGGCGTCACAGGTGCACCATTAATAAAGTAGGTGTGCGTGGCAGTGTTACGAGATATACGCATGGCCTTGCATTTATTTGAATTTAGTTGCATGCACCAATTAGAACACCACTCAATTACGCGGTTAAGGTCGTCCTGCAGCTCTTGGGAATCTGAAAGATTAGTAATTTTACGGTAAAGAACACGGTCATCCGCGAAAAGCTTTATGGAAGAGGAAAGAACGCAGTTCGGAAGATCGTTAATATATATTAGAAAGAGAAGTGGACCCAGGACTGACCCTTGAGGAACACCTGCTGGTATGTTAGAAAACAGAGAATTACAGTTATGAGTGTTTACAAACTGCGTCCTGTTAGAAAGAAAGTTTTTTATCCACTCGAGTACATTTGCGTCCAAGTTAAGTTGAGACAGCTTAAGCAGAAGTAATTCATGGGTCACAGAGTCAAAGGCTTTGGCAAAATCAAGAAATACGCAGTCAATGTCGGTACCTAGATCAGAAATTGCAAAGAGATCGTTAGTAAATGTTAAGAGCTGTGTTTCACAGGAAAATAACTTATGGAAACCATGTTGACAGGGGTTGAAAAAGGAGTTTGATTCTAAAAACTCAGCCAAATGTGAATATATTAAATGCTCAAGAATTTTACATGAAATGCTTGTTAGTGAGATAGGCCTGTAATTGCTGGGTAAATGTGTGTTACCTGATTTATGAACTGGAATCACCTTTCCCACGCACCAGTCGTGTGGAAGAACAGACTGCTGTAATGACTGAGTGAAAATGTGCGACAAAATAGCAGCAGAAAATACATTAGTACACTTCAAAATTTTTGAGTTCAGGCAGTCTGGGCCGGCAGAGAAGGACGTTCTTTTATTGTTAATTAGGCAGCTAACACCAACCCAGTCAATAGAGATTGGATCCATGGGCGAAAAACCAGGATTGGATACAAGCGGTAATCCACGTGGCATTGTGGTAACATGTGAAGAGAACACATCATTAAATACGTTACAGCATTCTTCAGGAGCAACAGGTTGATCATTTGGGTATGGTAATTGAATTATTTTGCTTGGAGTACCATTAACTATGGTCCAGAATTTACAAGGATTAGTTTGCAAGATGGACGGAAGGGCAACAGAATAAAAATGCTGTTTCGTACTAGCGGCGGCTGTGTTGTAGTCACTTTCAGTGAGGTAGTAAGTGGACCAAGCAACGTCACTGCATGAAGCTTTTTTTGTTACGTAGTTGCTTCAAAAAGGGGTTGAACCAAGGGGATCGTGGCTTGCAAGCGACTTCTTTGCGGCACGAAATGTTCGATTAATGACAACAATTTATTTTTGAAAATGCACCAGTTTTCTTCAACACAGCGCTGATCGCAATTAGCGATGTAAGAAGCTGCGAAATTTTCCATTTCAGCGGTAATGGAAGCCAAGTCGGCTTTGCTGTAATCGCAGATCACCTTCGTAGTTTTCTTAACAGGAGCCCGTGTGTTGATATGAAAAGTGAGTGCAAGGTGATCACTTAAGCCTTTTATGTAAAGAATTGGGGAAGCTGTGTCAGGGTTTGTAGTGAGAATCAGATCTAGTATGTTAGATGAAGAGGCAGACACGCGCGTTGGTTTCAGTACAAGCTGGGTGAAGTGGAAATCCAAACAAGTGTTTATAAACTGGGTACTCTGAGAAGACTGGGACGTTGCCGTGTCGTTACGCCAAATGATATCGGGAAAGTTGAAGTCACCAAGAAGAAAAAGGGGAGCGTTAGGGTATCTGACAACTAATTTGTTCAATGCGTCGTGAAGGTCATCGCAAAATGTCGAAGCAGTCGGAGGGCAATAGCATGTGCAAAATATAACATCTCTGTTGTCGAGTACAACACGCACGCAAACAAGTTCAAGTGGTGTTTCTATGGAAACTGAGCTCGAAGTGAGCGTTTCAGTAACTGCAATCAAGACACCTCCACCTGATCGCACACCACGATCGCAGCTATAACATGAATACAGTTTTTCACAATCAAAAATTTCGCTATTTTTTATCCGAGCAGAGAGCCATGTTTCAGTGAGACATACTATGTCAGCAGCGCATGAATCAATCAGTGAGGACACCGCAGCACGTTTATTTAGTAGACTTCGCACGTTAGTGAAAAAAACAGATACGGTGTTATTAGATTGCACATGTGCTAGCTATGTCGAGCTATTTCCTTCGATAGCTTGACGCGACCGAACAGAAGAGCGTGCTGCACGTGGTATGTTGACTTCACATACATTGTCAATGGTAGAACAGTAAACGTAGTACTTCTTGTTCAAAAATAACTTATTTAGCCGTATTGAGTATGTCTCTCCTGATGCCTTAGCAAAATCAAGCAGCTTTTTCCTAGACTGGCGCGTTGCTCGGCAGGAATCTAGAAATCTAGGGGCCTAGAACGCTACCTTGTGGGACGCTAGATGTTACAGGGAGTGGTGCGGAGGTGCGATTGTTGACATGCAGTGATTGCGATCGGTTAGTGAGAAATTCAATAACCCAATTTAAGATGTCAGGGTGCAGGTTCAGCTGGGAGAGCTTGAGTATTAGCCGTTGGTGAGGTAACTTATCAAATGCTTTAGCATAATTCAGAAAAATGGCATCCATTTGGGTGTTAGCATCGAGATTAACGTGCAAGTCATGGACGAACATAGTAAGTTGTGTTTCGCATGAGAGACCCGTATGAAAA
Organism: Dermacentor albipictus; assembly: GCF_038994185.2. Taxonomy (NCBI): domain Eukaryota; kingdom Metazoa; phylum Arthropoda; class Arachnida; order Ixodida; family Ixodidae; genus Dermacentor; species Dermacentor albipictus. The sequence continues at coordinate 1,247,592 of NC_091824.1, forward strand.
CCATGTTGGAATCGGTGAAAGGAGTTGTTAGTGTCAAGGAAGCGCATAATTTGGGTGAAAATGATGTGATCCATTATCTTGCAGGGTAAGCAGGTTAGGGAAATTGGTCTGTACTTAAGAGGCGAGTTTTCATTACCCGATTTGTAGATTGGAACGACCTGCCCTTTCTTCCAGGTGACGGGGATGTTACAGGAGGATAAAGACTGTGAGATGATTAATCTAAAGTACGATGCGCAGATGAGTTTAGTATTTTTTACCAGTTTAGAGTTGATGCCATCTGCCCCTGATGACAATGAGAGATTTAGCTTTTCAATTATTGCCGTTATGCTGTGTTCAGTGAATTCGATGGGTGACGTAACAGATTGCACAGGTGACGGTGGTATAGGTAACAGAGCATCAGGTTCAGTGGTGAATACTGATGAAAACGTGCGGTTAAATGCATCGGCACACTCTTCTTCGGGGATTACTATATCCTTATGGTCAGTGATAGTGATAGCATCCGGTGGCTTTGGGTTTAGAAATTGCCAGAATTTCTGGGGGTTAGTGCTTAGAACACGAGGCAACGTGTCATGGAAAAAGGAGTGCTTTTCGTGGCGTATAGCTGAGAGATAAAATTTCTCTGCCTGGAAATATTTGTCCCAGGCCACAGCACAATTGGCTTGCTTTGCCGACCGAAAGAATCGTTTTTTCCTGTTTTCTAAAGTTGATAATTTTTTGGGAACCAAGGTTTATTGCTATTAGTCGCTGCTGAAATAACTAGAATGTGGTTAGTAGCAAGGTCGGCGATTTTTCGTTGGAAGATCGATCAATTTTCTTGAAGTGCGCGGGTGTGGAATTCACCACTGAAAGTGGGGTAGAAGGACGTAAGTTTGTTGCTAATGGCGTCGTAGTTGCTTTTGTCGTATAAGCGTAATATTTTATTCCACGATTCTCGTTTTGGAAAGGTATAGCTAAAGACAGTGTGGGTTACTTTATGGTCGCTAATTGCCGGGAGATAAGACATCGAAGATAGGCTAGACGGATTGTTAGTTAAAATGAGATCTAAAATGTTGGCCAAGTCATTCACTGCGCGTGTTGGTTCTAAGACTAGCTGGGTTAAGTTTAAATTAAAGCAGATTTCGAGGAAATCATTTTTGGTTGTACTATGTGACGAAGATGGATAGCTATCCCAATCAATATTAGGGAAATTAAAGTCTCAGAAGAGCAAAATCTGAGTGTTAGTGTATTTTTTTATTAGTACATCTAGGACGCAGTTGAGCTTGTCAGTAAAGCTAGTGTCTGCTCGCGGGGGTCGGTAGCAAACACCAAATAAGTTTGCGGGGTTGCACAAAAGAGTAGCCATAATATTTCTACGTCACTTGGGTTGTGAACAACGGAGCGGAGTATCGTATTACTAACGGCGATGAGCACCCCGCCGCCTCTAGAGTGCTGGCGATTGTTGCGGAAAACATGGAAACCAGGTAGGTCATCCATGACCTCCGCGTCGGATACGTCAGTGGTTACCCAGGTTTCGGTAAGTATCAACAAGTGACATCCAGATGATAAAACCAGATGAGATATAACGTCACGTTTGCAAAGGAAGCTGCGTATGTTAGAAAATATTGCTGAAATAGTACTGTTAGGGCAGGTTGTCGTTATCGAACGGTGTGTTGGATGATGGTGATGCAGCGATTGCTATTGGATTTCTTTTACACATTTTGTTGTTTTGTCGTACATGTACTTAGCAGATCCTATAAACAGAGTTTTGCAGCGTAATGAAAATGCAGCTGACTTGATCCTTGCAAAAGCCAAAAGATGTTTCCGGGCATTTTGCACAGTACGAGAGTAGTCTTCGCGAATGCTATAGTTAGTCCCTTTCAACTTGCTGCCGTTAGACAGAATTTTTTCTTTTGTTTTATAAAAAAGGAATTTTACGGTTATAGGACGGTTTCAGTTATCAGAATGGGGGCTGAGACGATGCGCACGTTCAATCTCCTCGGGATTCACGGTCATGTTTTATTGGTCTGCGCAAAGTCGAATGATTTTTTCCTCTGCCTGAGCGGCGGATTCAGACGCACTTGGGTCGGAGATACCGAAGAAGATAAGGTTGTTGCGGTGGGCTCGGTTTTCTGCGTCATCGATGCGCGCCTATATATCAGAGATTGCCCGTGTCGTCACGGCCGCAGAAGTCTTAAAAGTTTCAACCTGCCGTTGCAGGTCCTCAACATGTTAACAGTGGCTCTCGACAGCATGCATTCTTCTGTTTAGTTCGGAAATCGAATTGTTAGTCTCAACTAGTTCGCTTTTTAAACCTTTAATCTCGTTAATTAACTGCGATTGCCCAGCGGACAGCTTCTTTAGTTCAGTTAGTATAGCGTTGGAGTCAGGACCGGGGTTAGTTTCTATGTCGCCCGACAATAGCAGCAAAGAGCGCGAGACATGAATACAGTTCATTGCGATGGCAAACAGACACTGGTGGTTCAGCAGCAGTACCAAAAAATAGTCGCTTGATTTCTTAGCGTAAAGACTATAACACTGATTAACCTGCATATTAAACAGCAGTAGTTTAGTGGACTGTATCATGGCACAGCCACCGAGCCCACAGGTTGGCGCGTGAAGGCGTTGGTTTTTTATAGGTGATCTGCCAGATGTCACAGGCGGCGCTAGTAGAAGTGTTGGGGGGCTAGCGTGACTTGGCGATAGACAGCAGGGGCACGGCCAAGGCACGGTTCCAGACAGTTTTAAGTTGCGTGTGCGACAGCCGAGATGGTAGCGGGCAGAGCTGCGCCAATCAGTGTGATGATGAGCACATGCATATTAAACAGCAGCAGTTTAGTATACTGTATCGTGGCACAGCCACTGAGCCCGCCTTGCCCACAGACTAACTTTGACTGCGCAGAATCATCTGGCAACAGCATCACTTGTGCCCTGGGGTGATACGCCCAACATACATGATCACCTAAAAACAGGCATAAATCTAAAAATTGCAGCGAGTTGTCAGACGGTAACTCATGGGTGAAGGACAAGCCAGCCCTTCCCACATTGCTGAAACGCGTCATGGATCAAAACACAGACTTGCCACATTGGACTTCTTTAAAAGAATTTTAAAAAATCATCTACGTACCTAAAAACTTAGGGAACAAGACTCTCATCAAGAACACTTTTCAAACAACGGTCAACGTCCACTAAAAAGATATTGCACAAAACAGGTGCAACGCAAGTGCCAACGCAAATCCCTTGCTTCTGCAGATGAAATCAATTCTCAAATGAAACAAAGTAAGGAAAAATTCAAGTGAAATCATAAATTATCGACAGACAGGCCTGCGGAATTCTGGAAAGTAATAACCCCACGGACTTCGATGCGCTTACGAACAGAAGCAAATAAATGCCCATGTGGAACTGAATAGAATAAATCCTCTACATCAACGGAGGTGAAATACCTTATAGAATTCTGTTCCTGCAGAAACCGCACAACTTCATCCAAATTCATCCGCACAACTTCATCCAATCAACAACTGTCAGCCCCTTTATGTGTTTAAGCAGAAATTGACTAGCTAGGTGCTGCCAAGATCCCCCTTCACTTACAATTGTGTGAAACTGTACTTCCGGCTTGTGCATCTTTGCAGTGAATTAAACACAGCGTATTTCCCTTACAAGCACTAATATCTCTGGCGAGCCTATGTAGCTGAATTTCTTTACTTAAATTTACTGCCTTGTTCTTGACACAGATGGTACTACTTTTCACCGATTTAAAATTCTTACTAATGGCCTGCCTGGCCTTCTCACCGAAGGATACAGCACTTGTCTGTGTCCCTTACTACATCCTTGTCTTGAATTCCATGCACTCCATTTGTTTCTTTGCACTGAAACATCAACTATAATTATTTTCTTCAATGATAATTTCTAATGGACTAGTTAAGTTCTTATATTGAGCTCTAAAACGCCGTAACAGCTGAGCACGTAACCTAAGCAAGTTTATTAATAGGGTAGCTTTGTCTGGATGCTGTGATAAAGTATCGTTAACTGTATAAAAAACTGTACAGCATGTATTCTTAATATTTATTTATTTATTTATTCGTTTACCTCACAGGCTCCCGAAGGAGTATTGTGTGAGGGGAGGATACAGGGAATTAGAAAAAAAGAAAGGAGTAAGAAGAAATTATACATTTTTAGCGAGTAAACATGAAAGAACAAATATCTAACAATATAAATAATGCAATAAATGAAGCAAATGACTGTGTGAAGTAACAAAAAAGGAGTACCAAAAAATTATACAAATGGTAGCAGGTGAAGATGAAAGAACGAGACTCTAATAATGTTAAAACAATGCAAAACAAACATTCAAACAAAACAAAAAGAAAAACCTATACAACTTCGCTACAAGTATTTACTTAGGTGCGCAGTATAGTTTAGTTCTGACGAATTATGGAAATAATATGCATAAGCGTGCTTTGAAGGATACTGGGTCAAGAATGTCAACTATGTCGTTTGGTAGGTTATTCCAATGTTGAATGGCACGTGGTAATGCAGAAGAATTGAAAGCATTTGTTCGGCCAAAGATACGCTGGAAACTGAGATGATTATGCAGATGCCGAGATGTACGAGATGGACGAGTGAGCGGCAGAGTGTACGGGTGCGTACTGTGGAATATTTTGTGAAATAGACAGAGCAATCCTATGGTTCTTCATGATTCATAAGATGAGAGAGATAAAAATGACTTAATGCTAGTCACGCTAGAGTTGCGGTGATAATCTGACAATGAAGCGGGCGGTGTGATTATGGACCGATTTGAGAGTCGCGATCAGGTCAGCTTGGTGAGGTGACCAGATAGGGGCTGCGAATTCCAGTTGTGGCCTTACGAAAGTCTGATAAGCGATTTGTCTGGTGAGGACAGGAGCATCACGCAGGTTGCGTTTAAGATAACCGAGCGTACGTGAGGCTTTAGCAGTTATTTTTTCGATATGCGCAGACCATGACAGGTTAGGTGTAAGAATGCCGAGGTACTTGTATGAGTTGGTGCGTGTGACGGGGTTCTTATCAAGTGAGTAATCGAAAGCGGAAAATGTCTTTTTGTGGGTGAATGTTATCAGTTTGCATTTATTAGTGTTTAGAGTCATTGCCAAGAAGAGCACCAGTTAGTAATACGGTCGAGATCTCGTTGGAGAGCGACGTGATTAGAAGGTGAGCAGATTTGACGATAGGTCACACAATCATCTGCGAACAAGCGAATGGATGACATTATTTCGGATGGCAGGTCGTTAATATAGATATGAAAAAGTAATGGTCCGAGTACGTTTCCTTATGGTACACCAGATGTTACATCGCTGATACTGGAAATAAAGTTATCGACGACGGTGAATCGCTTATGGAATGACAAGAAATTTCTTATCGAAGGTACTGTTAGGGAATCGATGTTTAAGCATGAGAGTTTAGCTATAAGACGGTGATGAGCAACGCGATCGAAAGCCTTAGCAAAGTCTGTGAAAATGGAATCTGTTTGTATGCCCTTACCCATGTTAAGGAAAATAGTTGCATTTCACATGATAGTCCTTTTCTAAAACCATGCTGATGTTTAAAGAAGAACTTGTTAGCTTACAAGTAACTTGCTACGTTTGAAAAGATTATGTGTTCTAGTAACTTACCGGGAATGCTTGTTAGTGATATTGGGCAGTAATTGTTAACAGCGCTTTTATCGCCAGATTTAAAGAAAGGTATAACTTTATCAGCCTTCGGGTCATACGGAACTTCCCTGTTGAGAAGGACTGTTGAAACAAGCAGGAAAGGACTGTGCTGGAGGATACTACGGTATATTTTAAGATTTTTGAGTTTATACCGTCCATGCCGGAAGAAGTTGACATCTTGAGGTTGTTAATCAGCTCAGTAACACCAGTGGTTGTTATAATGATGGGGGCCATGTATGTATAATCGAGATCGATGGGTATTGGTATTTTCGAATGGTCTTCTTGTGTAAATACGGACGTGAAGTAATTGTTAAAGATAGATGCTGAAAGCTCTTGTGCAATCGGCAAGCCGTAGTTATCATGTATTTGTGAAATGTCAAAATATTTAACGGGAGAGATCGTTTTCCAAAATTTATGGGTTGTTTTGAAGCAGTGATTGCAGATCGCACGAGAAATACTTTTGCTTGGCTTGACGCAGGGCATTACAGTAGGTTGAATCACAAGACTTATGTTTGCTCCAAGACACAGGTGTGTCAACACGTTTGGCAGTCCTGTAAAGAGGCTTCTTTTTATTCTTTAGAGTAAGAAGAGCTTTAGTGAACCATGGTTTCGATGGGTTAACGCGAAATGAAACCTTTGGTACATGCGCATGTGCTAATTCCATTAACTTTTCTTTGTACAGGCACCAATTCTCGTTCACTGTCCGTTCAGAAAAAGTTGCTGAGAATGAGGATGTGAAGCTTTCCATACCATTGTTAATAGCGGTGACGTTTGCTCTTTTGTAATCAAATACTTGTTTAGCTTTCAGGTGACGTGACCATGAACGTGTATGAACTGTGAATTGTAATAACCGGTGGTCACTGAACCCATCCGTAAAAGTGATAGTGTTAACCCTCTTGGGTGCGGATGATAGAACAAGATCCAAAATGTTATTGATACGAGTAGGCTGGTTTGTTAATTGTACAAGTGAAAAATCAAGTGTTAGTTGAACGAACTCACAAGAAGCATGTGATTGGCCTCACAAGTTTTGCCAGTCAATGTCTGGAAATTTAAAGTCACCAAGAAGAAAAATATCAGCTTTGTTATATTTGGATTGAATAGACATAATGTTATCGTGTAATTTGATTACGAGAAAGCGTTTGATTCTGTCGAAACCTCAGCAGTCATGGAGGCATTACGGAATCAGGGTGTAGACGAGCCGTATGTAAAAATACTGAAAGATATCTATAGCGGCTCCACAGCCACCGTAGTCCTCCATAAAGAAAGCAACACAATCCCAATAAAGAAAGGCGTCAGACAGAGAGATACGATCTCTCCAATGCTATTCACAGCGTGTTTACAGGTGGTATTCAGAGACCTGGATTGGGAAGAATTCGGGATAAAAGTTATAGGAGAATACCTTAGTAACTTGCGATTCGCTGATGATATTGCCTTGCTTAGTAACTCAGGGGACCGATTGCAATGCATGCTCACTGACCTGGAGAGGCAAAGCAGAAGAGTGGGTCTAAAAATTAATCTGCAGAAAACTAAAGTAATGTTTAACAGTCTCGGAAGAGAACAGCAATTTACAATAGGCAGCGAGGCACTGGAAGTAGTAAGGGAATACATCTACTTAGGGCAGGTAGTGACGGCAGATCCGGATCAAAAGACAGAAATAATCAGAAGAATAAGAATGGGATGGGGTGCGTTTGGCAGGCATTCACAGATCATGAACAGCAGGTTGCCACTATCCCTCAAAAGGAAAGTGTATAATAGTTGTGTCTTACCAGTCAGTACTCACCTACGGGGCAGAAACCTGGAGGCTTACGAAAAGGGTTCTACTCAAATTGAGGACGACGCAACGAGCTATGGAAAGAAGAATGATAGGTGTAACGTTAAGGGATAAGAAAAGAGCAGATTGGGTGAGGGAACAAACGCGAGGAAATGACATCTTAGTTGAAATCAAGAAAAAGAAATGGGCATGGGCAGGACATGTAATGAGGAGGGAGGATAACCGATGGTCATTAAGGGTTACGGACTGGATCCCAAGGGAAGGGAAGCGTAGCAGGGGGCGGCAGAAAGTTAGGTGGGCGGATGAGATTAAGAAGTTTGCAGGGACAGCATGGCCACAATTAGTACATGACCGGGGTTGTTGGAGAAGTATGGGAGAGGCCTTTGCCCTGCAGTGGGCGTAACCAGGCTGATGATGATGATGATGTAATTCGGAAAGGAAATTGTAGGAGCTATCGGGTGGTCTGTAGCATATACCATAAATTGTATTCGATTGGGGAAATGTTACGCTGACCGACAGAATTTCGAGACTGGATGACATCGGCACAAGAAACGACGTGATATGTTTTTTTATGGCGAGCAATACCCCACCACCTCTTCTGTCGTCCCTATCTCTGCGATAGCACAAACATTAGAATCGGGTAGAACTTCGCCATCCGTAATTTCAGAGCTGAGCCAAGTTTCCATAAGTGCCAATATATCACATTCACAGTCATCTAAGTATGACGAAACTTTATTGCATTTAGGAAGAATGCTACGAATGTTAGTTAATGATATGGATAGGTGCGAGGGCACGATAGGCTAGTGTAGTGAATTGGGTTTTTTCTTAAAGGCACGTGTTGCCAGCCTAGGTCTTTGCTATCGGGGTAGGGGGACTACAGCGGCAGACGCTGCATTGTATGTGTACACATTGTTATAGATTCTTAGTTTATCGAGGGTTAGCTTAAATTGCACGTTTTTGGTTTTTGCGAGGTCAATCAGTTTGTGCCGAGCGATACGGGTTTGCATAGAAAAATCCTCAGGAACAGTAAAATTAGTGTCCTTGAACTTGTAGCCTTTTTCTATTACGCGCTGCTTATCCTTAAAAAATGCGAACTTGACTATGACTGGTCTATTGTTCTCATCGTTGTGTTGACCGAGGCGATGCGTGCGGTCTATTTGAGCTGGATCGATAGTGATACCAAGGTGTTGGTTACATATGTCAATGATTTTTTATTCAGATGATGACCATGATTCGCTTTTGTCATCTGTGATTCCAAAGAATAGCAAGCTGCAGTGGCGAAGTCTATTTTCTGTGTCTTCACAGCGTGATTGTATTGTTTTAAGCTGTGTGGAAATGCCTTTAGCTATGTTCAGTGATTTGGGTGATGTATCGTTGACCGAACTTTTCATTGAAACAATATCGACTTCTACAGCCCCGGAGCCTAGTCGATAACTGCTTTAGCTCGACATCAGCTGACGCCTGCCAATTCTTTAGTTCTCGCAGGTCATTGCGAATCTCGTCCTGGCCGGATTCAATACGTTGCAAAGTTGCGAGTACGTTATCCAGCACATCCGACCCAGGGTTTGATTCTATATCACCGGATAGAAGTAAGCGCAACCGACATATGCATAAAGAAAACAAGTTTTTGCTACGCTTCAGTAATGACAGTAGCTCACTGGGGCACGACACCGCAAAAATACAGCGGTTGCTACTTTTCAGACAAGAACAGCGGTTGAAGTAACCAACCTGAAACGTAAGCATGGGTGAGCACTCCCTGTGCGAAACCGTGTTGTGCCCCGGCATGGTAGATGCGGATGGTCATTTAAATACGGTGCAGCCAATGCTGTCAGTCGAAGCAGTTGGCTTCGAAGATCCCGGTTGCCAGCAGATGAAGTGAGTACTATCCAAGGCTGGCAGTTGTGTGCAATTCATGAAGCGTTCCGGTGGCTGCTTCCAGATAAATGGGCAGTTGCGCATAGGGCAGCAGGCAACACCAGAAGAAGGGACACTTGAAACGTGAGCATGGGTGAGCACTCCATGTCCGAAACGGTGGCACTTTGTTACTGTGGCACTCCCGTTTGCCCTAGTTCTACGTAGGGCAAATAGGACGGTGTATCAATCAGAAGCAAATGGAACATAAAAGGTCATTAACCGGTGGATCGCCTTCTAATCTTACCCTACATTGCCAAGATTGTAACTGCACGCCAGAGTTAGATGAATGCGCGACATTGTACAGGCATAAGAATGAAGATACGCGTCTTATGGTGGAGGCATGGCATATCTATAATGGTGGAAGTGCGTGCGTGAGTCAGCCTTCGATTACTTTACATAAGAAAGAGATTAAGTGCCTTAACAGTTATCTCTAACGTAGGTGGGCACATGTACCCGACTGACACATGGTGATACCATTCCTGAGCTTGCGCAGATGAGTTTTTTGTCTTCTTTCTTTTGTCGCCTCAGTGCTCGCTTCAATTGATAGTCGGCGTTCGCGTTGTCCACTTCTCTACTCTTGTGTCCTGTCTGCACGCCTCACCTCTTTTTCAATGTTTTTTTTTTTTTCGATTTAACAGGAATAAAATTTTTTACACAGTGTGACACTGTCTCTAAAATGCAACCAGACAATATTTATATCAGTCAAAGGATTCGAGGCCAATGCCGAAAATTCTTGGAATTCTCGAGCTAAATAAGTTTGTATGTGGGCACCATCTGCTTTGTCGAAATTGATTATAGTTTGGGCTGCAGTTTGTACTGATGTTTTGTTGTCTAGAGGTAAGATATGCCTTGGAATATTGTGATTGGATTTTCCTTCTGTTACTTCCACCTTCACTTGTTCTTTCAAAAGATGAAGCACCAACAGAGACAGCACACTAAGAAAGAACAATGATAGGACAAGGTGCTTTGCAGCCCCACAACGTGTTCTACTGCAATCACTTGTTCTAAGAGAAAGTTACTACTTTGCAAGATCAGGTCGTGTATACTCAGAGACTCATTTTGCACTCTTGTGGGGCATTCCACATCATCGGTCAGGCACATGACTGACTGACGACTGCTCTGTTACCACTGTGGTGAGGCGGATCATGTCTACCGAGAGTGTCAGTACCGCTGCCTTGGACTCCAGGGGTTTCCTTTTTACTCACCCAGACCCCGTTTCAGACAGCGGCCACGCGAGATTGAAGAGTTTATCACCCAACAGTGTGCGCCACCGTCATCAAGGCGCCAGTCGCAATCGCCGTCACCACGACCATCCTATTCGGGAGGTACAAGTCTGATGTGGCAAAGACCATATCCGAAGACATCTCCGAGCCCTCGCGTGGAAAACTGAGGTCAGCGCCTTTTCGAGGCAAGGCTGCTGTTACTCAACATGCGGAAGACCTCCAATAGATGTGACCTCAGACCGACGGAGACTTGACGACGCCGGTGTCTCAAGCTGGAGACAACTTTTCAATGACCATACCTGTGCTGATTGACGGTCGGAATGTTACTGCTGCAACGGGGTGTTCGCCTAGCAGAAGGGTCACTAGTTATAGGTTGTAGCGCTAGGCTTAGACAGGTCGGCGCTATATCGTAACGGGGGAGCAAGCACTTCACGTCATCTTCTCATGCACCAGCACACCAGCACCATGCCCACTGCCCAGTGCCTTCAGTACAATCACTCCCCACTAAAAGAGTAGCCATCCTGGCGACTTAAGGACAGGAGAACACAGGTGGGTCATGGCACTGCTTGAGCCGGGAGACGTGGACAATTTCGTGGCCCCGACGACGCTGGTCGGAAGGCGTTTCGAGTGGTTCGATGAGGTAGTTGACCGCGGATGTTTGTTTCAGTACCCGATAAGTACCGTGGTACTTGGAGAGCAGCTTGGAGGAAAGGCCTGGAGGAGTAGAGGGCACCCACAACCAGACCAGCGAGCCAGGCGCAAAGCACGTCGCCGTAGTGGATGAATCGTGGCGAAGCTTTTGGCGCCACTGGTCCTGGGATGTGAACGAACGAGCAAGCTGGCGACATTCTTCGGCGTAAGCAGCTGCTCTAGAAACAGTCGTCCACTCCGAAGCATCTGGCCGGTAAGGTAGAATCGTGTCCATAGTGCATGAAGGTTCGTGTCCGTAAAGGAAAAAGAAAGGGGAGAACCCAGTGGTGCTTTGCGTGGCGGTATTGTAAGCGTAGGTGACGAAAGGTAGAATGCGATCCCGATTCTTGAAGTAGTAGCTTAGCGCAAATAAAACCACAGACACAAGGAAGACAGACAAGGACATGCGCAAGGACAAGGACATGCGCAAAAACTAAAGAAAAAAAGAGGATAAGGGCGCACATTTGGGGGCCCATGTTACCGCGTGTCGTTGCGACGCTCGATTTTCTGAGACAACTATTCTTGGCAGGAGCGGCAACGCGTCTTCCAGACTCGCTCTTGAGGCCTTCTTTATCAAGAAGAATAGAGATAGATGTGTGAGTGAGCCTCCCATCACATTACTGGATGCCGAATTTAACTTCTTGCGCGACCGCCTTTGATGTGCATGTACCGGCTTCACTTCTGCTTGGTAGGCGCATGCGTGACAAGAGGATATATATATATGCACCATCCTTCCTTCCATTAAACAGTTGTGAGTAGCACTTGTCCTTGTCTGTCTTCCTTGTGTCTGTGGTTTTATTTGCGCTAAGCTACTACTTCAAATATGGACGACCAACTAGCCCAACAGTCAACTCTTCTACGATCCCAATTCGAGTGGTCAGACGAAGCATACATGGCCATCCTGTCACCAAGGGTGCGGTTGAAACGTTCTGTCATCCCATTAGTTTGAGGATGATATGCTGTGGTAGTGCGGTGAATGATGCGACACTCCTTTAGCAAAGCTGCAATGACGTCTGAGAGAAAAACGCGACCCCCGGTCACTCAGTAATTTTCGAGGTGCTCCATGGCGTAAAATCAGATTTTGAAGGATAAAACTGCCGACGTCTTTTGCTGTGGCAGATGCTAGGGCTGAAGTTTCAGTGTACCGCGTGAGGTGGTCGATAGCAACAATAACCCAGTGTTTGCCGCTTGGAGTTTTGGGAAGCGGACCATATAGGTCAATGCCGACGCGGTCGAACGCGCACACGGGGCATGGTAAAGGTTGCAAGGGGCCGGTGGCATGTTGAGGTGGCGTCTTGCGTCGTTGGCATATGTGGCATGACCGGACATACTGGCGAACGAAACGGTACATACCGCGCCAGTAGTACCGAAGCTGGAGGCGAGAGTATGTCTTTAATACACCAGCGTGGCCGCATTGTGGGTCGTCGTGGAACGTGGCGCAGATGTCGGAGCGGAGGTGTCGGGGTATAACAAGCAACCACTTACGGCCGCTGGAATTGTAGTTGCGGCGGTACAGCAGGTTATCCCGAATTATGAAGTGCGTGGCTTGGCGACGAAGCGTCCGAGAGATCGGTGCTGGCGACTGGCTGGACAGGAAGTCAATAAGCGAAGAGATCCATGGGTCTTTGCGCTGCTCTGATGGCATGTCGGAAATGTTGAGGGCGAAGGCACCGCAGGTAGAGATAGACGAATGGACAGGACCATAGGGCAGGGGTGACTGGTATAGAGCGTCTGCGTCTGAATGCTTGCGGCCTGAGCGGTAAACAACGCGGATGTTGTACTCTTGTAAGCGCAACGCCCAACGGGCAAGCCGGCCAGTTGGATCTTTTAGTGAAGATAACCAGCATAGGGCATGATGGTCGGTCACGATGTCAAATGGACGCCCGTTGTTAGATATGGCGCTGTTTCCTGCGATTACTTCGAGTTCCCCAGACTGCATCGGATCGCAGCACAGCTAATTGAGGAATGCCGAAGCAGGAAAGCACATTCCAGAGGAGCGGCCGAGCAAACAAGTTTAAGGCAACAAGTTCACGTGCCAACAAGTTCGTGCGCCGCCGGGATTAGCAGGTGGGCATCCGACAATGGAGCATGAGCAGCCCTCCCCTTCTCTTCGTTAGAAGTGCATTGCCAGTCTGCGAGGCAAGACCGCAGAGAGCCGCCAGGTGTGACACCGCGACACGGGCGCCTACGATTGGCTGAAAGTGGCGTCATCGGAGCGGACTCTCCCATTGGTCAAACATGACGTGACTTACAGTGCTCGAAGGGTTTATAAGAAGCCTTCCAGAGAGACCTGAGCATTCTGGGACATGCCCTGATTCCCCGATTCACCTCTCTCGAACTTCTTGCCGCGGGCCGCAGCGTCCGAGTTGCTGCCGGCCCGTAATGACTGTACGACTGTTAATTGACGCTCACGTCCCTGTACATAATGTAGAATAAATCCCTCCCAAGTTTGGTTTTCATCCCGGAGTCCGTCCTTCAACCCCTACATCTGGTTGGCAGCGGTAGGATCGCCTCCGAATGCATCAGCTGGTGGCAGCGCTACGGATCAACCTTCGTCGAGAGAGATCCTAAGGAACCGGGAAGAGCGAAGAAGAGAGAGCCTTCGTCGAAAGAGGTCCGAAGAAACTGGGAGTAGCGAAGAAGGAGCGAGCCTTCGACCCAGGAAGTCCGGAGGAACCGGGAAAAGCGGACAAACGAACCGGATGGCAGAGTGCTGCAACCGTAAGTGAGCGCGTGGTTTTTTTCCTTATGATTCGCCAGACTCAAAGGTTGTGTGTTCAATTTTGATAGTTCTGGGAATCGGGAGTTTGATGCATTGTGTGTTTGCACAAATTAATTAAGGAAAACAGTTTTAACCACCTGTCGGGGCAGCTGCCATGGATCTTAGAAGGTTGACGAGGTTAGACTTGTTGTTGGTGTGCGACGATTTGGGAGTTGAGGCGGACGAACGGATGAAAACGCCAGCTATCTTAAAGGCGATTAACGATAGTGGCAATGATGAGAAAAGCATTCAGCTTGCTTGGGAGGTGATACAGGAGCCACGGGAGCGTGTGCGTCGTGTACGTTTGCGGGAGCTTCGTGAACTTAGGAGTGAGCGTACGCGTGAAGAACGCGAGAATCAACGGAAGCAGGAGCTTCAAGAACTTACTCTTAGGTGTGAGCGTCACGGACGTGAGAATGAACGCGAACGTGAGCGAGAGGAAAAGTATGAGAGAGAGAAGGCAGCACTGATCAAAGAGATACAGCATTGTGATCAGTTATTGGCACAGAGACAACGGCTGTCTGAGAATTCTGCAGGTAGGACAGAGCGAAAGAATGAGGCAGCGTCTAGCAGATCTTCGCCAGAAGCCGACGAAAAGAGTAGTGCCTGTGAGATTGGCTGCCGATTGATAAGTGAAGGGAAAAGGCTAGCTGCTAACGATGCCTTAGTGGCAATAGAGGCCGTTAAAGGCCAGAGTGAGAGCGACGAGGTGCTGTGCCAACAGATGACTGTGGAGACAGCTAGGCCAGCTGCGAACAAATTGGCACAGTTACCGCGTGTGTGCGTCGCTGGTAAGGTTAGCGAGGTTGCTAGCGAGGAAAAGGGTACTGTTGACGCGACAGACGCGAGCACCCATGTAGAGCCAGATGTGCGTGCAGAAGTGAAGTGCGAGCTGAGCGGTGCAGTTGAGGGTAATTCTCAGGATTGCGAGCTGCGCAGCTCAAGAGAATACAACTGCATTGTTCAGGGATCGGTGCGGCTCTCCGCCAGTCTAGATGGCCTAGATAGGGATGATTCAGTTGTTAATCATTCGGACTGTGCGCGTGAGACAGCGATCGATACCGACGGGCTGTGTGCCGATGCACAGCGTGAGCTGGGCAATGTAGTAGAGGGCAGTTCGCAAGAGTGCGAGTTGTCTTACTCGAGTAAAGCCTGCTGCATTGTGCCAGAGTCGGTTGAGCTGTCCGCCAGTCGAGGCAGAGAGAATGTAGATTTAAATGTAAATCACTCAGACTGTGCGGGTAAGAGACCGATCCGGGCCGACGAAATGTGTACCGGCCAGCACGAGGCACGAGAAGGCGACATGAAGGCGAGTGCAAAGAGAAAGCGCCGTAAAAAGAAGCGCGGTAAAGACCGAAAGTCGGTAATTAATGTAGCGCTGCCAAAAATGGCAAGAAACCCAAAAGGGCAGGGCGCGAGGAAAAAGATGCGGTCGTCAGGGACGATGTTGACGCATCCAGAGCGTTCGAGCCACCGGTCAAAGGGGGACCGCGAAGCATGTTCTGCGCGGACGCGGACAAAGGGCACGAGGCAGTTAAACTCCTCGTCGTTCCGTAGTTCTTTTCACAGCTCAGCGTGCAGTTCGAAGAAACGCAAGGTGGCAGGACGAGACCAGGTGGGGAGTAGCGACGCGGTCAATCGAGTTTGTGTTGAAAGCGGGGCGCGAGGACGCAAATTGGCAGGAGACCGTAACGTCTTGGGGGAGCTGATAGTGAGTCAGCCCTTTTGTTGTCTCTCGGCAGCCAGAGTAGCTTTCAAGCCGCGACCACCGCGAGGACGGCTCAGAGTGCGAGTCAGACATAAGCGTTTGGAAAGGGAGGCGAAAAGCCCTTCCGTAGAAATGGAGTGTCTTGTTTTTTTATTTTGAGCATCGGAAAATTTTTCGCGATTTGAGACTAGGATTTCTTTCAATGTGTAAGGTTTGAGCTTTGTTTGTGTTTTCGTTTGAGAAGCTCCGTGATTTGAAAGATGAGGTTTAGGTAAACATGTAGTCTCGCGAGATGCTCATTAATAAGTAGATAGGTTTTTTTTTTTGTGTGTGAGTAACCTGAGGGTCAAGGTTACTGTTGAGAGGCCTATCGTAACGCGCGTGTGTTTTATTTAACCTTCTTTCTTTTTAAGTGTTGAATTTTCTAAGGTTAAGCGCGTAGATTTTCAGTGAGTGCATGATTTGCACGGAGAAGCGTTCTTAGTTCCATTAGCGCGTGTCCTGTGTGGACGGAAGGAAGCAGACTTTATGACTGGGTTGCTAGTGTGTGTGGAGGGCAGCCGTATTCTGACTTCTCTGATAAGTACGCCTGGAACGAGTTAATAAAAGACGCATTATTTTAAGGGTTCTGCGGATTGTGTAAGTCCCGCAAGTTTAATTGTTCATTTATGTCACGTGTCCTAGAGGGACTAAAGGAAGAAACGTGAGTAAGCGTAATGAAGAGTTTGCCTATGACACAAGTATGCGTTCTGTTTAGTGACCACAAGGCTAGTGCGCTTGTGATTACGTACTTGTGAGGTTGACCAGATTGTTCAGTGGCACCAATACGTGCGATAAGTACGCCACTGCGATAGATTGGAAACATGCTGTTCGTGTAGTTAGGCCACTTAAGTTATGTTCGGCTGTTTTCATTTGTTGTTTGCATCGTCAACGACCCTTTTGTTTTGCAACAACAATAGTACTCTGGTCTTGTCGGCAATCGAGGAGAAATGGATAGCTGTTTGGAAGGGTGGTTGGAACTGTTTAGTCAAAATTGGGGAAATAAAAGATCAGGGTTGATTTTGACTCAGTAATAGCCTGGCGAGTCAGGGGTGAAGAGCCTGCGCTTACGCGTGGTGCAGCGCTGTGTTGTTTGGTTTGTTTGACGTATGTTCTCCAGGGCCCAGGATCCCGAGGGTTGTCAAACGAGGCTCGACCCCAGTACCCTGCAGCTTCTTTCAGCGTTCCTCATGGCCAGCGAATTGAGTTCACCGGCCATTCAGAACTACCGGGGCGAGGACGAGCTGTTAGATATGGCGCTGTTTCCTGCGATTACTTCGAGTTCCCCAGACCGCATCGGATCGCAGCACAGCTAATTGAGGAATGCCGAAGCAGGAAAGCACATTCCAGAGGAGCGGCCGAGCAAACAAGTTTAAGGCAACAAGTTCACGTGCCAACAAGTTCGTGCGCCGCCGGGATTAGCAGGTGGGCATCCGACAATGGAGCATGAGCAGCCCTCCCCTTCTCTTCGTTAGAAGTGCATTGCCAGTCTGCGAGGCAAGACCGCAGAGAGCCGCCAGGTGTGACACCGCGACACGGGCGCCTACGATTGGCTGAAAGTGGCGTCATCGGAGCGGACTCTCCCATTGGTCAAACATGACGTGACTTACAGTGCTCGAAGGGTTTATAAGAAGCCTTCCAGAGAGACCTGAGCATTCTGGGACATGCCCTGATTCCCTGATTCACCTCTCTCGAACTTCTTGCCGCGGGCCGCAGCGTCCGAGTTGCTGCCGGCCCGGAATGACTGCACGACTGTTACTGGACGCTCACCTCCTTGTAAATAATGTAGAATAAACACTCCCAAGTTTGGGTTTTTCATCCGCGAAGTCCGTCCCTCAACCCCTACACCGTACACATAAGGACGAAATTTGCCGATAGCCCAAATGATGGCCAGACATCCCTTCTCAGTAACCGAGTAGTTCGCCTCGGCTTTGGTAAGGGTGCGGCTGGCATACGCGATGACGTACTCTTCGAAGCCATCCTTGCGTTGTGCGAGGACAGCGCCGAGCCCGACACCACTAGTGTCCGTATGGATCTCAGTTGGAGCAGAGGGATCGAAGTGTCGCAGTACTGGAGGCAAGGTGAGAATGCGTCGTAGTTCTTGGAATGCGTCGTCGCACGCCGAGGACCAGGCTGATAGGTCAGAACTGCCGGTGAGAAGCTGCGTCAAGGGGGCAATGACAGAGGCAAAGTTACGGACAAAGCGTCGGAAATATGAGCACAGGCCGATGAAGCTGCGAAGCTCTTTCATGGTGGTTGGTTTAGGGAACTCGGATACGGCACTAAGTTTAGTGGTGTCCGGAAGGATACCGTCTTTTGAAACTACATGGCCGAGAATAGTAGGCGTACGAGCGCCGAAGTGGCATTTCTTCAAATTTAGTTGCAGTCCTGCAGTGGAGAGGCATGCAAGTACTTGCTCGAGGCGGTTGAGGTGCGACGCAAAGTCGGTGGAAAAAACCACAACATCATCTAAATAACAGAGCCACGTTTTCCACTTCAGTCCTCGAAGAATGGTGTCCATCATTCGCTTGAAAGTGGCAGGCGCGTTGCAGAGGCCGAACGGCATTACCGTAAATTCATATAGCCCATCAGGCGTTACGAAGGCTGTCTTTTGACGATCGGCCTCTGCCATTGGCACTTGCCAATACCCGGACCGCAAATCCAGCGACGAAAAGAATTCCGCTCCCTGCAGACAGTCCAAGGCATCATCAATGCGCGGCAGAGGATAGACATCTTTGCGCGTTATTCGGTTAAGACGGCGATAGTCTACGCAGAACCGAATGGAGCCATCCTTTTCTTTAACGAGGACAACCGGAGATGCCCAGGGACTGGTAGAGGGCTGGATGATGCCACGCTCCAGCATGTCGTCAACGTGCTGGTCGATGATACGGCGTTCAGCAGCCGACACACGATAGGGGTGCTGGCGCAATGGTGTTTGTTGACCGGTGTCGATACGGTGAACGACTGTGGACGCTCGACCCAAGGATGGTTGGTCAATGTCCAATGAGGAACGAAAACGTTGGAGGAGTTTGATGATTTCTGTTTGCTGCGCAGGTGTGAGTTCTGCGTCGACGGCACGAGCGAAGACGTCTGCAGGGGCATCAGTCGCGGCGGGATTAGTGACGGAACAAATCGGAAGTGATGCCGTATCACCAAACATGGTGGCCGGGAGAACGCTATCGAAAGCTTCAGCTGTACCCAGGCACTCGCCGCGGAGTAGGGATGATGGGCAGGCGGACGGATTGCAGACGTAAAGGGCAGCAGAACCGTCGCAAAAAGTGACGACAGCAAACGGAAGCAGAAAGTTCCGACGGCGCGCACAAGTGGCCGACGGTGTAAACAGAACAGGTGAGTTCGCAGCAGAGTCACACGACACAGGAACCAGAGCGGCGGAGAAAGGTGCGATATCGATGTCAGAGGCAGCAACAACTTTAGGAGAAGAATGGTCGTCAGGGTCGAAGCACGGCACTGATAACGTAAATTCGGCACGAGCGCAGTCGATAAGAGCTTGATTGACAGATAGGAAATTCCATCCAAGAATAACGTCGTATGAGGAACCAGGTAGGACGACAAATTCTATAACATACATAACGCTTTGAATGACAACCCGCGCTGTGCACAACGCTGAAGGCTGAATACGATGCGAGGTTGCCGTACGCAGAGAAAGAGAGGTAAGGGGAACGGTCACTTTGTTCAAATTGCGGCAAAGCTTCTCACTAATAATAGAAACGGCGGCTCCGGTGTCGGTAAGTGCGTGTACGTTGACGCCGTCTACGGACAGTTCAATTTCGTTTGCCGGGTTAGAATGAGGCCTTGAAATGTTCGACGTAAATGCAGTTCTTGCCTCTGGAACTGCGACTGTTAGTTTTCCTCTCGGGCTGGATCGGCGACGTGGGGAAGGTGACCGGCGTGCGTCGAAAGGGAGGCAACTGTAAGATGAGTCCGGAGGAAGGCTAGATGGGTCCTGACGCGGAAGTCGAGCAGGCCTGTAGCTTGAGGCGCTCCCACTGTTAGGTAAATGAGGGCTGCAACGGCGGCAGAATCGTGCTACGTGGCCCGGAAAATGGCAGAAATAGCATATTGGCCGGTTGTCAGATGTACGCCACGGGTTGACTACAGGGGCTCCAGCGGCCGAGTAAGGGACGGCCATCGGGCGTGAAGGTGGCGGCGGCACATGCAAGGTGCCAGTGGCCCGGTAGGCATCAGGAGCCGGAGGAGTGTAAGGCCGGGCGACAGCGTCAGCGTAAGTTAGCGGTCCAGCTGCAGGCTGCGGAGGAGGGGCAGATGGCAGCGCCGCAGCAACTTGGGTCTGAATGACGTGGCGAAGCGAGGGAGCCAAGGTTGTCGATGGCTCGGGTGTGCTGTTCGCCAGAGAGAGTTGGCGTGCCACTTCCTGACGGATGAACTGCTTTATCTCCGGCATTAAAGCAGAGATGTCGGCAGCGTCGCGGCCGAAATCCAACGGAGATAGATCCGTGGTGTCCTGCTGAGCAGCCCGAGTTGATGCACGCTGCTTGCGCAGCTCTTCGTACTGCTGACAGAGCTGTATGACCTCGGCAATCTTCCGCGGACTCTTCGCGACGAGCATCTGGAAGGCTTGGTCATCGATGCCTTTCATGACGTGCTTGATCTTGTCAGCTTCGTCCATAGATGAGTTGATGCGCTTGCATAGCGAGAGCACGTCTTCAATATAACTAGTGAAGGTCTCCTCCTGGCGTTGAGCTCGACCACGCAAGCGCTGCTCAGCGCGAAGCCGGTGAACGGCGGGACGGCCGAAGACCTCTGCCAAAGTTGCCGTGAAAGCCGACCAGGTGGTAAAATCGGCTTCATGATTGCGGAACCATAGGTTTGCCATGTCAGTCAAGTAAAAGATGACATTTGTCAGCTTGGCGCGGTCGTCCCACCGATTATAGGCGCTTACACGGTCATATTCGGCGAGCCAGTCTTCCACGTCGTGGTCGTCTGTGCCGCTAAATATAGCCGGATTGCGCTGCCGGATGACGCCAGAACAGACGATGGCGGGAGGCACGGGAGCAGCAGCCTGGGATGGTCCCGGTTCATCCATTGCAACAGCTGGTGGTAGCGTTCGGCTGTGGAGTTCCAGGATGTCGAAGGGAAACCCTGCAGCTCCACCAAATGCAACGGGGGTGTTCGCCTAGCAGAAGGGTCACTAGTTATAGGTTGTAGCGCTAGGCTTAGACAGGTTGGCGCTATATCGTAACGGGGAAGCAAGCACTTCACGTCGTCTTCTCATGCACCAGCACACCAGCACCATGCCCACTGCCCAGTGCCTTCAGTACACTGCTTTAATAGGCACTGGCGCTGACTACTCGATTATCAGCGGGAAAGTGACAAGCAGTTTAAAGAAAGTTGTTACCTCTTGGACAGGGATGCACGCACGAACAGCTGGTGGGCATGTTGTCAAACTATTTGGTGTTTGCACTTTTCAGCTGCAAATTCAAAATTCTGTTTCCGATCAGTTACCCTGTTCTCCGAGAATGCTCCTGTGAATTTATACTTGGAATAGACTTTCTTCAAAAGTATGACGCCATCATCGACCTCCGCTGATGCTGTATTTCTTTCTCTACAAAGAAAGCGATGACACAAGATGCCTGCCACCACAGAGCTGCTTTTCGAATTTCCGACGACAGCATCCCGGTACCACCTCGTGCTAGTGCGATGATTCCAGTAACGTCTGAGGTAACATGCGAAGGTGAAGTACTCGCAGAGTGCAACGTCTCCCTTCTACTTATCATCGGAATTAGCGTGGCTTGAGGAATTATTGACGTTAGGGTTGGCCAAGCTGACGTCTTGATCACTAATTTCACAAATGAGTGCGGACACCTCTTTTGTGGCACTTCCGTTGCTTATGCTGAAACCTTGGAGGACGTCAATGAGTGTTTCGCTTGTGGAGAAAGCGGCAGCGATGAAGAATGCATCACAAATATTGACACCAACAACGAGCTGTCGGAGGACAATAAGGAGGCACTGCGAGGACTGTTGTGTGAATTCAAAGGCTGCTTCACTCAATCGTCTAAAGTAAGTAAGACACTAATCACGCAGCATAGGATAATTACATACGACGATGCACATCCTATTCACCAGCAGCCGTATCATGTTTTGCAGAAAGAACTCGAAGCAATTCAACAAGTCAAGCAGATGATTGATGATAGTTTCATCCAACCAGGAGTGGTGATATGTTGCCAAAAAAAGATTTTGAAGGCATAGCACATAAAAGAGAGAGAGTCACAAGTTGCATTAGTGGTACGTCTGGTTTGCTGTTTGACAACGAGATGCAGCTGTTAAAAAACGTTGCTGTAATCACTCTAGACGACACTGATGTGCATTTGTTAATTCTCTCTGCTCTGCCATAAGAATAAGGCAGTTGAAGTTCAGCGATCGGCCTATCGTTTCATACTCCTCCTCCTAAGTCTTTACTTCCTGTTAGCAGAACAAAGTATTCATCAGAAGGTAGATTATACTTCTCAACTTACAGTGCATAAGTTTCCCCGTAGATATTATTCGTTGGATTTAAGCATACCTTTTGAAGAGGTAAATGACGTCGGTAGAGTGCAACAATTATTGGGAAGGAAAAACAAAAAGACAGACAGACTTCCCAAAAATTGTTGCACTGCACCTGTTATTTAGTATGAACCAACTCGCCTAAATCGAGCTGCTGTTGTTTCAAGAAATATGCATTATGAGTATGGCAGTGCAAAACATGACAAGGACAAGGAAGTAAGTAGGATAGTCCTTGTTATGTATTGCACTGCCGTACTCAGCCCAGTTGTTTGTTTTATAGGGTGCAGTACGTATAAATTGGTTGTTCATCATCTTATGTACTGAAGTTTTCCTCGGTTGTCCTTCAAAGAAGTGTGCTGGGGCTCCTATTGTTCCTAATTTATATAAATCAATGTCTTTGGTTCCTTATGGTATACCGAAAAAATTTTGATCACAACATGATCATTGCGGAGTGCTGTTTCTGCTATTCATGAGAGGTGCAAGCGCTATGGCATGTCCCTCGACATTGGAAAAACAACTGTGGTTGTGCGTAGACGGAAGCACACAGTTTTTCAGCTACGTTCAGAAGTACAAAAATACCAATACCTCAGCGTAATTAGTACCAATAATTTAAGCTGGTCTATCTGCATATCTGACATTCTTGCGCTTCATAAATTATGGTACTTGAAAAGAAACTAACCCAGCTTGCCATGTTAATTCAATTTAATTAAAAAGAAAACTGTAAAGAGCATTTTAACACATGTCTTAAGAGGAAAGCTGAAATATGCTTACATAATGTGGGATGACACATCATTAGATTCATTAATATAAAGAGTTAATGGTTCCGGTAGTACAAAAGAGAAGACATCGTTATGCAAACAGATAACATCCGGATGCTGGAAGTAGTTGAAGCATCATGTACAATATGTAATATCCAAAGCTAACTGCTCCTTAGGATACTTCAAGTGGAATTTTTCGCTTGCGCCTATTTTGTTAAAACGGCTGTTGTACACAACATACGTCCGCCCCCAATTAGAATGTGCCTCATCTGTTTGGGCTTATTAGATCACACTAATTAACAAAATTGAATCAGTGCAAAATCACTCTGTTTGTTTCATCTTAGCTAACTACCATCGTGCTGCTAGTGTTACATTAATGAAGAGTACCCTTCAAATCCCATTGTTATCTCTTTGTAGAAAGGAATCGCGCATTTTCCTTTTTCATAAAATTTACTACCACAACGCATCTCTTCGCCCTCTTTTGATCCAACCTGCGCCCTATTATTCGGCTCATCGTTATCACGTACATAAAGTTAACATACCCCGTCATAACACCGTTGCATGCTCGCAATCATTTCTTCCTAAGACTTCAGTCGACTGGAATAATCTGCTTACATCATTAGTAAGCATCAGTGACCCCACGTTTTTTAAGAATGCACTAACCAACATAAAATAATTTATGGTGGCAAATGGCATAATGACATACTTATTTGTGAACATTGTCTGCTTGCTAGAGTGTACTCTTTCTGTATTTTCATATTATGCAAGTCTCTGTTTTGGTTTTCACGATCCACCCGGGTTCGTGAACAAGGGAGGGCTCGAGGCACCCTCCTTTAGATGGACGCTGCGCAGTGTGATGGTGCTGAACGATAACTGACCCTTGAGCAGCCGTGCTCGTCAATGTTTATTGCGGTGCGGTGACCAATGTTGCCTGCCGAGCTTAGCAGGCCACCGAGCCTGGCAGCGTACGAACATTATGCCTGAGGGGGCGTCACATGCTTGCTACAGTTGTTATGAATGGATTACTAGTTTTTTTCATATTGCATTTGTTCCCTGCACTGTGAATTCCTAGAACTAATCCTGTATTTCTTCTGCTCTTGGAATGTATTCTCGCCCCTCCCCTCTGCAATGTACAATTATGTACCTTGAGGGTATCACAAATATATAAAAATAAATAAATAAGTTGTCTGACACTTCTTCATGTTTTATTAGTAATAACGCCTGAATATCTCAAACCTCTTAACAATAATCGAAGCAAACAAACATCGACACCAAGGACAACATAGGGGAAATTACTTGTGCTTAATAAATGAAATAAAGAAACGATAAATTAACGGAAATGAAAGTGGATGAAAAAGCAACTTGCCACAGGTGGGGAACGATCCCAAAACCTTCGCATTTTTCATGTGCTGTTCTCTACCAATTTAGCTACCGCGGCGCCATCGCGAAGGTTGTGGGATCGTTCCCCACCTGTGGCAAGTTGCTTTTTCATCCACTTTCATTTCCATTAATTTATCGTTTCTTTATTTCACTTATTCAGCACAAGTAATTTCCCCTATGTTGTCCTTGTTGTGGGTGTCTGTTGGCTTCTGATTATATGACTAATAAAAATCGGGCCCCTCGGTTAATCCCCTTTCTTCTCAATTATAATAATCGACAAGCTTATGAAAACCATAGTCAGTCAATCCTCTAAATTTTTGTAAAGGCTAACAGTTGCAAGAGCAGGCATGTTGGTAGTGTTGCATCTTTTGCTAGTGCTGCACCAGCCGACGTCGTGAGCGGAAATTATAAGTCGCCACAAAAGCAAACAAACTAGAATACAAGAAAGGAAGAAGGCAACAGGATAAAGCACACTTGTTCATATTCATAAAGCACATAATAAGTTCATAAAGCACACATTCACAAAATCCTTGATTCAATAAAACGCTCAAAAGACTCAAAAATAAAAAGCCGCGGCTATACCGTGCAGCTAAACTTAGACCCAGCTCTTCTGCATGGGAAAAATACTACAGCGCTGAAGATGCATACTTAGCAGCAGTGAAAAGCATGAAACGTTTCTTTCTTCACAATGACTTACCCAAAATGATAACAACTAAGCCGAGAAAATTTTGGAACGTGATAAATCCCCAGCAATCGCACGACATCACCCTTACTAATGATAACAGCGACTCTGTTAGTGATGCTCAGTGTGCCAATATATTTAATACTGCCTTTTCATCAGTATTCACAAAAGAACCTGAAGATACATTCCTTTCACTACCCTCCATTACTGAACTAGCAATGCCAGCCATAATTTTTTATCCAAATGGCATTTCGTGTGCAATCGACAAATTGAAAATTTCATCGTCAGCTGGAATGGATGAAATTAACTCTAAGTTTCTCAAAAACTTTAAGGACATTTCATCCAAGTTTTTATGCTTATTGTTTTCTCAGTCACTCACCACAGGTATCATCCCAGAAGACTGGAAGATGGGGAAGGTCGTTCCTGTTTTCAAATCAGGTAACAGGGACTCTCCACTCAACTATCGCGCCATTTCCTTAACTAGCATTTCTTGTAAAATAATGGAACACGTCATCTACTCCCAGATAATGCAGCATCTAGACTCTATAAATTTTTTCACTCCATCCCAACATGGATTTAGAAAAGGCTTATCATGTGAGACACAGCTTGCCACCTTTCTTCACGATCTTCATTCCAACCTTGATGCTAACTTACAAACTGACGCCATCTTTTTAGACTTTGCCAAAGCATTCGATAAGGTACCTCGTCAACATCTACTCTTAAAACTTTCCAGACTAAACTTGCATCGAGAAATCATTGCATGGTTGAAAGAATTCCTCACACATTGTTCACAGTCCGTTACTATTAACAACTACACCTCTAACCGTCTACCAGTAACATCGGGCGTTCCTCAGGGAACTGTCCTTGGCCCCCTCCTATTCTTAATTTATATTAATGATCTACCACAAAATTTATCATGTCAAGTCCGTCTGTTCGCCGACGATTGCATTCTTTATGCCCCAATTACTAATACAGCTGATAAAGAATCCCTTCTGGACAATCTTAACCGCATTCAATCATGGTGCAACCACTGGTTGACGACGCTTAGTCCCAATAAGTGCAAACTCATGTCTTTTCATCGTCGTCACAACCCGCATTTATTTACTTACAAGATTTCCGATTCTCCTGTCGAACTCGTTCCGTCCTATGCTTACCTCGGTATCACTATCAGCAATGACTTATCATGCCGCGAGCATGTAACAAAGCTAATATCATCTGCGAATAAAAAACTAGGCTTTCTTAAATGTCATCTTCACCACGCCCCTCAAAATGTAAAGCTACTTGCTTATAAATCATTAATCATGCCAAAACTTGAGTGCATCCGCCTTCTGGAATCCACACCAAGCTTACCTCATCGACTCATTAGAAGCTGTGCAAAACAGAGCCGCCCGTTTCATTCACCGTTCTTACTCATCCTATATTAGTGTTTCATCTCTAAAGCTACAGTCCCAATTATGCAGCCTTTCCCTCCGTCGCCATATTTCTAGCCTGTGCCTATTTCACAAATTTTATTATTCCCAGCTCAAACAGCAGCCATACATCTGCGCACCACCATCACGCACGTCTGGCTGAATTGGTCATCCGCTAAAAGTCTCATGCCAACGTGCCCGTATGACTACATTTTCCAAGTCATTCTTCCTCCGAACAGCAAGGGACTGGAACGACCTTCCCCACGAAATTGCAGCCATCACCTGTCCATCAACCTTCCTACAAAAAGTTATATCCCACCTGTCATCATGAAAAAAAAAATGTTTTACTTTCTCACGTTAACCCCACTCCTTATGTAAAAACCCCTGCAGGGGGTCTTTAAGGAAATAAAAATGAAAAGAATGAAAAACTTGTGCACTCTGGCCTGTCTCTCTTTTTTTTTTCCGGATTATTTGCACTAACAAGTTTTTTTCCTTGTCTAAAGAATGTTTCACCAACCAGCCCAAGTAGCCACCATTAAACAAGAGAAATAATTTGAAAGAGCGTAGGTTAGGGCGTGTTGGTATTCCATAACTGAGGTTTTTTAGCGCACAAAAAGGGATGAAAGACAGTGGCAAGACGCGTACACAGCGCTAACTTCCAAGAATTGTTTTATTCCACGAAGCGGTGCACACATATATATAGAGATTACATTTTAATCTTGCAAGTACAAAAAAAGTTTTTGGGTATGCATGGTCGTTCTTTCATCTTTGATATCAACTTTCCATTACACATGTCTCGTTGCTGTCTCATCTGATTATAAATCAGTACATATGCGCGTGCGTACGGTGGTGTGTGTTACCTATATATATGTGTGTACCGCTTCGTGGAATAAAACAATTGTTGGAAGTTAGCGCTGTGTCCTCGTCTTGCCACTGTCCTTCGTCCCTTTTCGTGCGCTAAAAAACCTCAGTTAAGAGAAATAATTGATGTGCATGCAATACATATGTTCGGAGAGTGCTGTAAAAGTGCCTTTTCACCTCCACCGTCGGGTAAGGAATTGCAGTACAGTCAATGTTAGATTTTTCAGACTCCCTAGGGGCTGCAAAAATGCCCGAAAGATTGGGCAGCCGGAAAAAAATGAATGTTTGCCTTTTTGCCCGCAAGGGCTAAAATCGCCACAGACATGCCCGAAATAGCTCTGTCGGCCAGCCAGTACACTTAAGTGTATAGATGCTCTTACTGAGACAGGAGATGGCAGGTACACACATGAATAATTAGGAATACATACAGTCTCTTGACGGTGGCGCCTTTCCATTCGTGGTGCGCTTCACCACGGTACATGTGGTATGTTTCACTGCATAACATCGCTGTATTGCGGTGAAGCCAGCTGTTAGGAATTTGCATTACACAGCGTTTGACCCTTCAGTGCGTTCCATGCATAGAATCCATCGGCCAGGGTGACAAAGGTGGAGTCGGCGTCATTGCCAACAGCAGCAAATACTTTCAATAAAAACACAGCATCGAACAACAGGAAGCTTGATAGAAAGTGTCAAAGCAGCTAGATCTAGCGTTGCTGTAGTGGTAGCTATGGCAACCAGCATATCAACATGTGAGAGCACTAATTCAAGGTCATGAGGTAATAAAAATAGACATGGCGGTGCTTTGACTAATTTTGTATTGTACCTGCGGTCATGACAAAAAGTCGGCAAAAGTATATGGTGAAGGGTTTTAGCCTGCAAAATTTGCAACGTTCGTATACGTTGGCTCTGTCGGGTATGTGGTGGTGCCATGTAAGTGTCCGAATTATCGGGCATGTCCAAAAAAATTATCTGTCTGAAAAATTTGCCATTGACTGTATCTAGATACGTGATCTGTCAATTGCAATGTTAGAAAGGGAAGATCCATACGCGTGTCGCCCTCCTGTCTCTTCTGTTGTGCCACGGTGTGGTGCATAAGCCTGGTCTGTATGCACAATAAAATAAACGGAAGGCAGCCTTTAAATAGCTGCCTTCTGTTCCATTGTGATGGTCTTTTGCTTCCTGCCCAATCTACAGCAATCTACAGGCTTGGCGACATGTTGCTTATTGCACAGTCGAGGTTTTCTCCGGCTTTCGTTGACTTTTTGCGCAATTTTTCCAACTTGTTTGGCATGGTAAACGCAACCTTTACACCGGCCCGGCCTGTGGCTTTCTTGATGCGATGGGACACACCATGTATGTACGGGATCGCAACAGTCTTGGTTAAGTCATCAACCGCTTTGCGCTATTTCTTGGGAGAACGAACCTCTTGCTATGAAACTTCCGTCAAGGATGACAGCAGTTGTGCAGTATAGCCACTTGCTTTAAGCCGCTGGACTTGATTGGAAAAGCTGCAGGACATCGAGTGGGGGCAAGAGCGAACGACTGCATTCTAAGGGCCCCTATAGCGAGGGAGCACTTCACCACTTTTGAATGATTAGATGTGTAGGGGAGAAGGTGCTTTTGGAATGCGGGGCATACATCCAACACATATGCCCCTTTTGGAGGTGCCCCTCCTGGAGCTAGCTAGCTAGCTAGCTGGCTGCCTACGTCTTGGTGCACTCATGGTCGTTTCGTTAACTTGATATGTACCAAAATTCGCATAGTATGCCAGGGTAGTAGTGCCAGGATAGGCAAGAAGCAGGCTGGAGACAAGTCAGTGGGGGAATATGGCATAGGCTATAGGAATAGCAGGGGAGAGTTGTTAGTGGAGTTTGCAAAATGAAATAATTTGCAGATAATGAATACCTTCCGCAAGCAAGATAACCAAAAGTGGACTTGGAAGAGCCCGAACGGTGAGACTAGATAGAAATGAAATAGACTTCATACTCTGCGCTAACCCTCGCACCATACAAAATGTAGATGTGCTCGGCAAGGTGCGCTGCAGTCACCATAGGATGGTAATGACTCGAATTCGCCTAGACTTGAGGGAATGGAAGAAACTGGTACATAAAATGCCTATCAATGAGTTAGCGGTAAGAGGGAAAATAGAGGAATTCCAGATCGAGCTACAGAACAGGTATTCGGCTTCAACTCAGGAAGAGGACCTTAGTGTTGAAGCAATGAACGACAATCTTTTGGGCATCATTAAGGAGTGTGCAATAAATGTTGGTGGTAACTTCGTTAAGACAGGATACCAGTAAGCTATCGCAGCAGACGGAAGATCTGATCAAGAAACGTATATGTATGAAAGCCTCTAGCCCTACAGCTAGAATAGAACTGGCAGAACTTTCGAAGTTAATCAACAAGTGTAAAACAGCTGACATAAGGAAATATAATATGG
The DNA here is from genome assembly GCF_038994185.2 of Dermacentor albipictus. NCBI lineage: Eukaryota > Metazoa > Arthropoda > Arachnida > Ixodida > Ixodidae > Dermacentor > Dermacentor albipictus. The sequence continues at coordinate 1,277,410 of NC_091824.1, forward strand.
ATAGAATTGAACATGCTCTCAGGAACGGAGGAAGCCTAAAAGCAGTGAAGAAGAAACTAGGAATAGGCAAGAATCAAATGTATGCGTTAAGAGACAAAGCCGGCAATATCATTTCTAATATGGATGAGATAGTTCAAGTGGCTGAGGAGTTCTATAGAGATTTATACAGTACCAGCGGCACTCACGACGATAATGGAAGAGAGAATACTCTAGAGGGATTTGAAATGCCACAAGTAATGCTGGAAATAGTAAAGAAAGCTTTGGGAGCTATGCAATGGGGGAAGGCAGCTGGGGAGGATCAGGTAACAGCAGATTTGTTGAAGGATGGTGGGCAGATTTCTAGAAAAACTGGCCACCCTGTATATGTAATGCCTCATGACCTCGAGCGTACCGGAACCTAGGAAGAACGCTAACATAATTTTAATCCATAAGAAAAATAAGATAAGATAGACGGATCAGCTTACTGTCCGTTGTCTACAAAGTATTTACTAAGGTAATCACAAATAGAATCGGGAACACCTTAGATTTCTGTCAACCACTGGACCAAGCAGGATTTCGTAAAGGCTACTCAACCTTGGACCATGTTCACACTATCGCTCAGGTGATAGAGAAATGTGCGGAATATAACCAAACCTTATATATAGCTTTTATTGATTATGAAAAAGCATTTGATTCAGTCGAAACCTCATCAGTCATGCAGGCATTACGGAATCGGTGTGTAGACAAGCCGTATATAAAAATATTGAAAGATATCTATAGCAGGTCCACAGCCACCGTTGTCCTCCATAAAGAAAGCAACAAAATCCCAAACAATAAGGAAGGGCTTCAGGCAGGGAGATACGATCTCTCCACTGCTATTCACAGCGTGTTTACAGGAGGTACTCGGGAGACCTGCATTGGGAAGAATTGGGGATAAAAGTTAATAGAGAATGCCTTAGTAACTTGCGATTCGCTGATGATATTGCCTTGCCTAGTAACTCAGGGAACCAATTGCAATGCATGCTCACTGACCTGGAAGGGCAAAGCAGAAGGGTGGGTCTAAAAATTAATCTGCAGAAAACTAAAGTAAGGAATAAGGATCAGGTAAAAGGCAGAAAAAGAACAGATATTTGTCCAGTGAAGCACAATAAGAACAACACATTTACTCACTGTCATATGGGTGTGGTTTATAAAGTTCCCTTTAGCTGTGGCCACTTCTACGTAGGGCAAATGGGGCGGTGTATCAATCAGAGGCTAATGGAATATAAAAGGTTGTTAACCGGTGGGTCGCCTTCTAATCGTTCCCTACATTGCCAAGATTGTAACTGCACGCCAGAGTTCGATGAATACGCGGTATTGTATAGGCACAAGAATGACGTAGTAGTTCTGCGGAAACCCGCAAGGTGGAGAGAAGTAACTAATAAAGAGAAAATCAGACATCCACCCATTCGTAGAAATTGCTACAAAGGAAACCCGTACGGGTTCCTCGAACGAAAAGCCTCAGAGTTGAAGAAAAATTCGTCCTGGTCTGGAACTCTAACTCGGACCATCACCTTTTGAGATGGTAGAGCGGCTTCCCCGGAAAGGCGGTAGTCCCGCGTTCGAGTCCTGGACCAGGACGAATTTTTCCTAAACTCTGAGGCTTTCCTTTCGAGGGACCCGTATGGGTTTCCGTCGTAGCAATTGCTATGAACGGGTGGATGTCTGATTTTCCCTTTATTAGGCACAAGAATGAAGATACGTGTCTTATGGTAGAGGCATGGCATATCTATAATGGTGGAAGTGCGTGCGTTAGCCAACCTTCAATTACTTTACATAAGGAAAAGAGTATTAGTGCCTCCACAGCTATCTCTCGCGTAGACCAGCTCATGTGCCAACTGACACGTGGTGATGCCATTCCGAAACTTGGGCAGATGAGTTTTGTGTCTTCTTTCTTTTTTCGCCTCAGTGCTCCCTTCAGTTGATAGTCGGCATTCATGTTGTCCACTTCTCTTGTGTCCTGTCTGCACACCTCACGTTTTTTGCATAATGAATCCTTACCATCTAGCTCAGCTTTATGTCGTTCTAAGAAACCTGGAGGCTTACGAAAAGAGTTCTACTTAAATTGAGGACGATGCACCGAGCTATGGAAAGAAGTATGATAGGTGTAACGTTAAGGCATAAGAAAAGAGTAGATTGGGTGAAGGCACAAACCCGAGTTGATGACACCTTAGTTGAAATCAAGAAAAAGAAATGGGCATGTGCAGGGCATGTACTGAGGAGGGAGATAACCGGTGGTCATTAAGGGTTACGGACTGGATTCCAAGAGAATGGAAACGTAGCAGGGGGAGGCAGGAAGTTCGATGGACGGATGAGATTAAAAAGTTTGCAGGGGCAACATGGCCACGATTAGCACATGATTGGGGTAGTTGGAGGAGTATGGGAGAGGCCTTTGCCCTGCAGTGGGTGTAGCCAAGCTGATGATGATGATGACGACAAGAATGTATGACGAACATCAAAGATCAGTCGTGACATGAATATCATGACGTGTGTCATGTAGGTCATGAAACAGCGGCGTACAAACTTTGTGCTCTCATGGTCGTTTCGTAACTTGGTAGATGCCAAAATTGGCATAGTATGACAGGAGTGTATGGGGAGGAGGAGGAATAAACTTTTATTTTGGAAACAGTTTTCGGGGTAAGCCCTGGTTCAACTCTCGGTGGGAGGTCTCCTCATTCCAGGAACCCTCTGGCCTTCGCTGCTTCCTTGGCCCTGGCAACGAGACGTCGTTGTTCCAGGTCTTCGGAGACTAGCTTGGCCTCCCACGTTTCCATGAGGTCTTCGCTTTGTCTGGCATTGCAACAGTCTCTCGGTGAAGGCAATGCGTCTTTGACTATATGCCATGGACATTCGATGATCAGGTGCGCTAAGGTGTCCGGTACGCCGCACATTGGGCAGTGGTATCCTTGTAGCGTTGGGTACAGTCTATGCATGATGATTCCGTGGATATAAGTATTACTTTGCAGTCTTCTGACTGTAGTGCTTTCGTCTTTGTTGAGCTTTGGGTGAGGTGGTGGGTACACCCTGCGTTCCAGCCTGTGATGTTGAAGCATCCCTGAGTACGTGATGGGTACGGTCTCTGCCTCCTCTGGCGCAGACCGGGCGTCTCGAGAGTAGGAAGGGTTGGCCCGGCAGGTGTGGCCTCGGGCCACGGCGTGTGCCGCTTCGTTACCCTCCAGCCCCTCGTGCCCAGGAACCCATGTCACACAGGTGTAGGGGATCGGAGTACTGCGGTGCTTCAATAGCTTCAGTGCTTGTGTTGACACGCGACCCTTAGCGTAGTTTCTGACGGCTGCTTGAGAATCGGAGAAGATGACAGCTGCGTCCATGCACGTGGTAGTCACTAGGGCGATCGCTGTCTCTTCTGCAGTCTCGGGGTTTTGTGCACGGACTGTGGCAGACGCTAGCTCTCTGCCCTGAGAATCTACGACGCTCAGGGCGTAAGCGTTTCTTTGCGGGTATTTGGCTGTGTCGTATGGGGAACATAAATAATATGTCATGACATGTGTGTCATGTCGGTCATGAAGCAGCTGCCTATGTCTTTGAACCATATTTACTCGCATAATGATCACACTCATGTAATGATAGCACCCCTGAATTTTGTCATAAAAATTCGATTTTTTTCTTTCCTGTGTAATGGTCGCACCCCGTACTTGCTGCAGCGATATGTCGTGTGCCAAGTCTAGCTAATGATGATCACGCTTAACATCTGTCGAATGCTACATGAACAACTCTTCAAGACATAGCAAGCAGTCTGCACACACCAAACATTCTGAAGGCGATGCCCCATTTCATTCCTTTCATCACATTCCACACTTCCATGAAAAAAAAAAAGCTATCACCAAACTCGCCTTGGCTTTATTATTTCTAGGATTTATCATGGTTGTGGTCAACAACAACAACAAAAAAGCACCTTTCGATTCTTCTCATCTGCATTCGTGGCACGCAACAAATCGCGAGCGGCAACGATAGTAGCCATGTTTACACTGATACGTTAGAAGTGTACCCTATTCATATGCTGACGCTTGTAACACGGATAAGATATTCGCCCACCCTTAGCGGTAACGTGCCATATTAGGATGGCAGTAAAGACAAAGGCTGCAGTTTCCGCTGCATGCCCGTCATGTGTTTCTATATTGGTGGCGGCTAAGCGTGCCGATCTCTGTTTCTGTCCCCTCAAAGTGGACATGGCTACGTTATTGCCGCAAACTTGACGATATTAACTATGTTATTCATTACTGATATGGAAGAAACTGTTTCAATGCGCGTAATGTACTCACGAAAAGAAAAAAAAAAATCGCATTCGGTGCGTTCGGCTTGCTCCCCCGGCAGCCATTTTTGTTTTGGTGTCCCGTATTATTACAGCGGTAACCGCCTGTTTGTTGACCTGTTATCATCCCTCAGTAAGCGCGAGTGAAAAAATGTGTTTTTTCTTTTCGCAGGAAACTTAATCCGCGTAATGATCGCATCTCTGAATTTGCGCCAATTTTTTTTACAAATGAGTGCGATCATTATGCGAATAAATACGGTATCTATGAAAATTGGCATAGAATGACAGGAGCAGGGATAGAAGTGCTGCTCCAATTGCGTCATCTTGCGCCGAACCATTGAGCTGTGCCATCATCATCAGCCTGGCTACGCCCACTGCAGGGCAAAGGCCTCTCCCGTACTTCTCCAACAACCCCTGTCATGTACTAATTGTGGCCATGCTGTCCCTGCAAACTTCTTAATCGCATCCGCCCACCTAACTTTCTGCCGCCCCCTGCTACGCTTCCCTTCCCTTGGGATCCAGTCCATAACCCTTAATCACCATCGGTTATCCTCCCTCCTCATTACATGTCCTGCCCATGCCCATTTCTTTTTCTTGATTTCAACTAAGATGTCATTAACTCGCGTTTGTTCCCTCACCCACTCTGCTCTTTTCTTATCCCTTAACGTTACACCTATCAGGTGTAACGTTAGCTATCAGGTGTAACGAGCTATGCCAACCTGCACCAAAACACTAATTTCGAATGAAGTTACCAATTTAGCAGGATGTGCATGTTCAGTTGCAACCACATAGCCATAGACATGCGTTGGTTTGTGCTTAGCCCTGTAATCCAAGCCTACCTAAGCAATTCATTTTGGCATTGGCGTCTTTGAGTTGTAAGATTCGTCGGACGATCCGACCGCTCTTACCAGTTGTAGGATTTGGCGGACGATCTCGCCGCTGCCACCATTTGTAAGATATGGAGGCGGGCTTGTAGGACGATCGGAGGAAGTTGGGGCGACAGGACTAGGCGAGCAGTGTTTATTTACATTATTTACAGTTTAAACAAGACATACATCGACAGTCTAGCGTGACTCCCAAATGGAGCCCGCAAGACAAAGCATACAACAAACGAGCACACAGCTCACGAGTACATTTTGAGCACAGAGCACGACGACGAGCACCCACTAGCAGCCGACAATCGCTGCTTATAAGCACTCCGCTCGACGTCATAGTTCGACGTCATTAAAGATGACCCGCCCTTTTGGAGGAGGAGGGCTCACATACACGTGCCGCACAGGTTTCAGTGCTCTCCGAAGGTGGATGACCTTTGCAGCGCAGTTGTCGTGGTATCCATTGTCCTGCGTCCCCGTAGTCAGGTGGTCACGTCTGACCCCAGTCGGCATCTCTAAATTCCAAGGCGGACCTCGCACATTGTCTGGTGTCTCGAAAAGCGCATGGGGAGGTTCCACCAATTACCTGCCCTGGAGAACTCCCCTGAGCTGACCCCTCGCCGTGTGGCTGCCGGTTATCCGCAGTTCTCTGAAGTGCACCACCACCCTGTTTGGATCGAAACATGTGCAGCGGGCTGAAGTAACTTGCACTTTGCCACCCTGGCAGGCCATTCCTAACAGAGTGTGGGTGCGTTTGGTAACTAGGCCACAAGAAATTGAAAACTTTGTTGTGCTATACGTTGCATAACAAATGTTTTATGACGGTGTTACGTATTTGCATATATGCGGACCAGCTAAAGATGATTTGAACTGGTGCTCGATTCATGGGCAGTAGGTAAGGAAAGCCATACTGAATTAGTAAGGTTGTGCAGCTTGCTCAGCATGTAACTCATCAGTTTCTTTATATGAGCATTCAATTTTGCGTCCTATTGGTACATCTGCATCAATTAATGGCCAAACGCTGTACGTTTGACCTTCTATATCTATTTCGTGTGTGCACCAGATCCAGTTGCCGGGATAATAGTGCGGTACGCCTACAAACAAGCTGCATGTTCTTGTGAAGCTTCTTGGTCACAAATATCCAATGGCAACCAGAATCGTCCCTCAAATTTGCACGCAGGCTACACTATTTTTTGCCAGGCCACACCACACAAAATCAGGCTCTTGCCGCCGCAGAAGGCAAGCCAAGGATGTAAAGTTTCATATTTAGTCAAACTTTGTGGCCAAGTTGTGATCGTCATTAAACATTTGGCGAAACCACAAAACTCTCAAAATTGTGTTTGCTGCAACGACGTTCACGATGCAACTTGCACTGACGAAAAATTTAATAAACCATTGTGCAGCGCACAAAATATTGGTTGCCATTTTACATTGGCTTTATGGCGCCTGTGGATAAGCCCGAATAATCGAGCTTATTCAAAATATTGGTCGATGATGCAGACTGGAGAGCCAGTGAACATCTTTATCCCTTTACTGTTTTCGAGATATCTTCTAGCTTTTTCTCGGCGCGCACTGTGAAATATTGGCAGATGTGTATTGACCACCTCACATTTATTCTGCGGTATTCTGCTGTCTTGACTGAAGGCCACGAAGCAATAACAATTACCTGAGAGCACTACACAATCAGCGTTTACTGCACCTTGATGGGTGTTGTTCATGGAGGTCATGTACTGTAAATATTTCTTATTCATTGAACACAAACACTTTTAATTAGCTAAGTTTAGAAATTTGCCTAATTGATGAGATGTCAATGAAAACATTGTGGATGGCATTGACAAATTACCGATAACAGCATTTAAAACAACCTAGGATTCATGAGGACTTTTTTTACTAGAAAGAACGCTCCTGAAATAAATAAATAAATAAATAATTATTGCTGTGACCGTACAACACTTGTGCGCACCAATGATTGCATCAATCTTTACACAAACCTCGTCTAACAGGGGCACTGGGAACGAGCGGCCATGCTCTTTTTCTTGTTGCGTCAGCAGTTTTTGACGAGCAGCTTAAATCCCTATCGAATGTGTAGTGAGGTTTTGTAATGGTTCGGAAAGTGAACCCTTACAAGACTGTGGCCCAGGTTTGCAGATTCGTAATATACACAATGCGCTGATGATGACATTTACATCTGAGGCTATTTATATTTCATTTTCATTCATTTACTGATACTGTGAATCCCATCAGGGATTGTAGCAGGAAGGGCTGTATGTGATACATAGGAACATGGTATAAGGTGTTACTTACGAAATATTGTACAATAAAAACTTGGGCTTATAACAATTTGATTACGTGATTATACAAGATAATAAATAGAACGGAGAGGTTATGTCAACAATAATTGCAGTTACAGAAACCGGTTACAGGGTCAGTATTGAGGTAATAACACTCACGCAACAATCAAGGTTACTGTAAAGTCGAAAGTTGGGCTAGTTGGTGAGTGATCATCGTACCTTGCTGGTGAAGCAGCGCACTGACACGGACACAGAGAAGACAAACAGAAAAAGACGACACTCGCTGCACTCGCAACTATTTTATTTCAGAACACATACTTCATATTTATATACCCGCGCACCCTCAGGCGTCAAAGAAAATCAAGGCAAGATTACAGGCATCTTTTAACAATCATTTTCCCGCGCATACTCGGGCGTCGAAGATATGGCACCTATCTATCATGGTGTGCAATCTCATCGTAAGTAGCAACCCTAACGACCATTTTTATTAAACAGTTTTTTTTCTTTTTAGTGTACTTCCAAAAAGGTAACCTCACCATTGCTTAGATGTACAGATGGCTGACTGATACAACCCTCTCCCCTCTTGTGAATATGAAAGGCTTCGATTATTTCCCTGGTTAGCTGATCCTTATGGTGTGATAGAACTGTGGTGTCATTGTAAAGCGGCCAGCACCCATGTTGTGAGCAGTGCCCCTTAATGTGGGAATGAATGTTTCCCCCCAATGACCTTTTGTGCTCCGAAAGTCTCGTGTTTACACACCGACCCGTTTGGCCGATGTATACTTTTCTACATGATATGGGCAAACAGTAAACTACACATGACCTGCACTCAACAAGTTTTTCTTTATGCTTGACTGTGCACTTACGACCATTTACTTTTACTTTAGTTGAAACTCTACGATCCAGTGCGGCACATATTTTTCCGAGTTTGTTAGGCGCTGAAAAAACTACTCGTAGACCATATCTGCCACCTACGTTTTTTAAGTTATGCGCAATTTTGTGTGCATATGGTAGTGACACAATTTTTTTGCTTTCAATCTCTTGTCTGTTTCGCTCTTTCTGATAGCCATTGCGCACATTACGAATCAACTTATAAGCTGATGTACGGAGTACATGTTTTTCATATCCTGCATTCTTTAGTCTGATAACTTGCTGGCTGAAAGTTTCTTTTATTTTTTCCGGACAAGACTTGGTTAAGGCCGCCCTCAGACATGAGAAAGCTATGCCACTTTTTACAATTTTAGAGTGTCCCGAATTATAGCTAAGCAAGGGTTTTTCTGATCGTGGATTGTATGACCAGCAAACGTGGTCCTGTGCGTAAGTTAATGCCAAATCTAAAAACTGTAGCTTGCCATTCTTCGGCAACTCGACAGTGAAAGCCAGTCCTTGGCTGTTGTCTTTGAACACATACAAGACTTCATTCACTCTTGTGTGCAAAACACCATGTTCGACTATAACCAAAAAATCGTCTACAAAGCGGAACACTTTCACCGCTAGGTCATTAAGGTTTGCAACTATCGCTTTGTCTATGCTACCTAAAAAAATTGTGCTTAGTACCGGAGCTACTTTTGAACCTATACATATACCGGACTTTTGTCTGTACATAACATTATTCCACATTACAAAGGTGGACTCAAGGTAAAATGTTAATAATTCAAGAAAAGTATTAACTGATACGCCACATTTGCTGACAAATTCCATCTCGTCATTGTCTTCCGTTATACAATGCCTGACACTCGATAATAAGGGACCATGCGGAATATTGTAATGCAGATCCTGTACATCTATGCTGAAGAATTCACATCGTCCAGGGTTAGACGTGCTTAAGTACGTTACTAACGTTTCAGAGTTTGGTAAAACGAACGGATCGGTAACTATCAAGCCATTAAGGTGGTTTTGAAGAAATGAAGAGACAACCAGCTGCCACGAGTCCCTTTCTGATACTATGGCTCTGAACGGAACGTCAACCTTATGTGTTTTTGCCACGAAAAACAATTCGAGGTGTAGGTTGCACGAGCGCTTAACTGCTGAAGCAAGTCGCTCAAAATTGTTGCTCACCAGTAATGTAACTGCTTTATCTCTCACCTTTTTAGCTTTTACGTCGACACGTACGAAATTCTTTCTGACCGCTGTCATCGCTTTCTCTTGGAAGAGACCTTCAGGCACGACTACAAAACAACCTTCCTTATCAGAAGTCAGAAACCGTAAATCGTTCTTCACGCCAAAGTTCACTAGATTCCTTACGTGTTGCTCTTTTCTGCCGGCGGTCATTGTCCTGGAAAGCACATCCATACACTCTGTGATGAAACGTGGACGCTCTTCTTCGGCCACACGACGAGCCATGGTCTTGGTCAGTGCTACTTTTTCTGGTGGAGTGAAGGCCGGCTCAAAGCAGAACTTCGGACCGAGTCCAAGAATCCTTTTGTAGTTCTCGGGAACGGTGGTGTCTCCCAAGGTGACCACTCTGCCTTCCGGTGGTCTGTGCTTCTTTGGTCTTGGTAGGTATGGTCTCGTGGTCGCCCATAACCATTCCGTCAAACTGTCGGACGTCCTACACCATTCCCTGAAGCGTCGGTTGTGGTCTCGACCGTGAAGCAAGGCGCACGTTACTCTCAGGGAATCCTTGAAATGTCTTGCTTGTCTCCATAATTCGGCTTGTACAATCCTACAAATTCGTTTTGAGTGTGTTGAAGATGGCTGCAGGAAACCGCACATGGTTTCGAGTTCCTGGGGGCACACGTTGTACCTTTCATGCCAAGATGCCACTCTTGCCTTGCAGACGCATATCGCCATAACTGTAGCCTGTAAAAAAGCTTGTTAAAAGATGCCTGTAATCTTGCCTTGATTTTCTTTGACGCCTGAGGGTGCGCGGGTATATAAATATGAAGTATGTGTTCTGAAATAAAATAGTTGCAAGTGCAGCGAGTGTCGTCTTTTTCTGTTTGTCTTCTCTGTGTCCGTGTCAGTGCGCTGCTTCACCAGCAAGGTACGATAATCAAGGTTACAATAATGCCAACAAGAAAAGAAATGTATTGCATCATTGCCGTAATTATAGTCAAGCACAAACATCATCATCATCATCATCAGCCTGGTTACGCCCACTGCAGGGCAAAGGCCTCTCCCATACTTCTCCAACTACCCCGGTCATGTACTAATTGTGGCCATGTCGTCCCTCATCATCATCAGCCTGGTTACACCCACTGCAGGGCAGAAGCCTCTCCCATACTTCTCCAACTACCCCGGTCATGTACTAATTGTGGCCATGTCGTCCCTGCAAACTTCTTAATCTCATCCGCCCACCTAACTTTCTGCCGTCCCCTGCTACGCTTCCCTTCCCTTGGAATCCAGTCCATAACCCTTAATGACCATCGGTTATCTTCCCTCCTCATTACATGTCCTGCCCATGCCCATTTCTTTTTCTTGATTTCAACTAAGATATCATTAACTCGCGTTTGTTCCCTCACCAAATCTGCTCTTTTCTTATCCCTTAACGTTACACCCATCATTCTTCTTTCCGTAGCTCGGTGCGTCATCCTCAATTTAAGTAGAACCCTTTTCGTAAGCCTCCAGGTTTCTGCCCCGTAGGTGAGTACTGGTAAGACACAGCTATTATACACTTTTTTCTTCAGGGATAATGGCAACCTGCTGTTCATGATCTGAGAACGCCTACCAAACGCACCCCAGCCCATTCTTATTCTTCTGATTATTTCCGTCTCATAATCCGGATCCGCCGTGACTACCTGCCCTAAGTAGATGTATTCCCTAACCACTTCCAGTGCCTCACTACCTGTCGTAAACTGCTGTTCTCTTCCGAGACTGTTAAACATTACTTTAGTTTTATGTAGATTAATTTTTAGACCCACTCTTCTGCTTTGCCTCTCCAGGTCAGTGAGCATGCATTGCAATTGGTGCCCTGAGTTACTAAGCAGGGCAATATCATCAGCGAATCGCAAGTTAATAAGGTATTCTCCATTAATTTTTATCCCCAATTCTTCCCAATCTAGATCTCTCAATACCTCCTGTAAACATGCTATGAATAGCATTGGAGAGATCGTATCTCCCTGCCTGACACCTTTCTTTATTGGGATTCTGTTGCTTTCTTTATGGAGGACTACGGTGGCTGTGGAGCCGCTATAGATATCTTTCAGTATTTTTACATACGGCTCGTCTACACCCCGATTCCGTGATGCCTCCATGACTGCTGAGGTTTCGACAGAATCAAATGCTTTCTGGTAATCAATGAAAGCTATATATATGGGTTGGTTATATTCCGCACATTTCTCTATCACCTGATAGTGTGAATATGGTCTATTGTTGAGTAGCCTTTAAGGAATCCTGCCTGGTCCTTTGCTTGACAGAAGTCTAAGATGTTCCTGATTCTATTTGCGATTACCATAGTAAATAGTTCGTAGGCAACTGACAGTAAGCTGATGGGTCTATAATTTTTCACGTCTTTGGCGTCCCCTTTGTTATGGATTAGGATTATGTTAGCGTTCTTCCAAGATTCCGGTACGCTCGAGGTCATGACGCATTGCGTATACAGGGTGGCCAGTTTCTGTAGAACAATCTGCCCACCATCCTTCAACAAATCTGCTGTTACCTGATCCTCCCCAGCTGCCTTCCCCCTTTGCATAGGTCCTAAGGCTTTCTTTACTTCTTCCAGCGTTACCTGTGGGATTTCTAATCCCTCTAGACTATTGTCTCTTCCATTATTGTCATGAGTGCCACTGGTACTGTATAGATCTCTATAGAATTCCTCAGCCACTTGAACTGTCTCATCCATATTAGTAATGATATTGCCGGCTTTGTCTCTTAACGCATGCATCTGATTCTTGCCAATTCCTAGTTTTTTCTTCACTGCTTTTAGGCTTCCTCCGTTCCTGAGAGCATGTTCAATTCTATCCATATTATATTTCCTAATGTCAGCTGTTTTACACTTGTTGATTAACTTCGAAAGTTCTGCCAGTTCTATTCTAGCTGTAGGGTTAGAGGCTTTCAGACATTGGCGTTTCTTGATCAGATCTTTCATCTCCTGCGATAGCTTACTGGTGTCCTGTCTAATGGAGTTACCACCGACTTCTATTGCACACTCCTTAATGATGCCCACAAGATTGTCGTTCATTGCTTCAACACTAAGGTCCTCTTCCTGAGTTAAAGCCGAATACCTGTTCTGTAGCTTGATCTGGAATTCCTCTATTTTCCCTCTTACCGTTAACTCATTAATCGGCTTCTTATGTACCAGTTTCTTTCGTTCCCTCCTCAGGTCTAGGCTAATTCCAGTTCTTACCATCCTATGGTCACTGCAGCGCACCTTGCTGAGCACGTCCACATCTTGTATGATGCCAGGGTTAGCGCAGAGTATGAAGTCTATTTCATTTCTAGTCTCGCCGTTCGGGCTCCTCCACGTCCACTTTCGACTATCCCGCCTGCGGAAGAAGGTATTCATTATCCGCATATTATTCTGTTCTGCAAACTCTACTAATAACTCTCCCCTGCCATTTCTAGTGCCTATGCCATATTCCCCCACTGCCTTGTCTCCAGCCTGCTTCTTGCCTACCTTGGCATTGAAGTTGCCCATCAGTAAGTGTATTTTGTTTTGACTTTACCCATCACCTATTCCACATCTTCATAGAAGCTTTCGACTTCTTGGTCATCATGACAACCTTCACCTGTACAACCTTCATTTTGTACCTCTTATTAAGTTTCACAAGACGTGCCACCCTCTCGTTAATGCTATAGAATTCCTGTATGTTACCAGCTATATTCTTATTAATCAGGAATCCGACTCCTAGTTCTCGTTTCTCTGCTAAGCTCCGGTAGCACAGGACGTGCCCGCTTTTTAGCACTGTATATGCTTCTTTTGGCCTCCTAACTTCGCTGACCCGTATTATTTCCCATTTACTGCCGTCTTAATTCCTTCAATAGCACTGCTAGACTCGCCTCACTAGACAACGTTCTAGCGTTAAACGTTGCCAGGTTCATGTTCCTATGGCGGCCTGTCCAGAGCCAGGTATTCTTAGCACAAACAGCACAAACACCGTTAAAATAACAAGGCAACAAGGAACTACGTAAGTAATGAGAAGAATTATTGCTGCAATGCGTATAGTTGATCCGCAATCAGGGTACCAAACGTATCTAAGGATGAGCTGTCAGTGATACTTGTGTTAAGATTATTCCATTCTCGTGTCGCCCTTGGAAAAATGAGTATTTGAAAATATCAGTGTAAAATGAAAATTCGCTTAATGTGTGTGTGTGTTTATGACGAGTTAATCTATTCGAGGACGTTGATATGTATTTCATAATAGGCAGTTTAAGTTGATTGTGTATTAAGTGATACATGATTTTTAGTCTAGCAAGCTTGACTCTGTTATGCATGGTTGGAAGTTCTGCCCGTTTCAGTAATGCTGTTGGTGAGTCTGTGATGTATCTCAGCGCTTTTCACTGTATCCCTTCAAGTTTTTTAATCAGCTTGTTAGTAAACGGGAACCCAACGGTGTGGCGTACTGTAGAACCGGTCTTATAAGTGTTTTATATGCGAGTAACTTTGTTTCAGATGGTGCTAGTTTAAGGCGTCTGTTAATGAAGAATAACTTTCTTATTGCGGTTGATGTGATATTGTTAATGTGAGAATCCCACCTGAAGTCAGATGTCAGTGTCACACCAAGGTACTTATGCTCATGTACAGATGCAAGAGGAATGTTGTTAAGGGTGTACTGGAAGGCTGATGTATGTTTTTTTTTTCTGGTTATAGATAATAGAACGGACTTTTTTAGATTGATAGCCATCTGCCAGTCTTTGCACCACTGGGAAACTGCTGTTATGGTGTTATTTAAAGTTCTATGGTCATCAAGGCACTTAATTTCCTGGAAAAGAACACAGTCATCTGCAAGAAGTTTGATATTCTGTGAACTGTATGCTGGTAAGTCATTAATAAAGATTAAGAGTAATACTGGGGCTAAGACACTTCCTTGGGGTACTCCTGATGCAGCGTTAGTTGTCGTGGACCTCTTGTTAATTTCAACAAATTGTGTGCGATTACTAAGATAGTTTTTAATCCAATCAAGGATAGGGCCGCTTGCCAAAGTTAGTTCTAGTTTTGCAAGAAGTTTAGTGTCTGACACGCGCTCGAATGCCTTCGAAAAGTCTAAAAATATGAGGTCTATTTGTTTCTGGTTATCAGTGCTCTTGGATATGTCATGTGTTAATTCAATTAATTGCGTAATAGTAGAAAGGCCTTAACGAAAGCCGCGCTGACAAGGGGTTAAGATATCATTTACTTCTAGATAAGCATTTACATGTTTTAAAATAATATGTTCTTATAACTTGCATATTGTACTGGTTAATGATATGGGTCTGTAGTTTGAAGGATCAGATTTATTTCCTTATTTGTGTATTGGTGTTATTTTGGCAGTTTTCCATTCCGTAGGAAGGGTGCAGGTGGATAAGGATTTGTTAAAAAGGAGGATTAGGAATTTTGCCATCCACTCGGCATATCGATGAAGGAATATGTTAGGGTTGTTATCTGGCCCTGGTCCTTTTTTTGTGTCAAGATTTAGTAAAAGATTTAGTACTCCTGTATCTGTTATAATTAATGGTTCCATCTTCACACCAGTGCCAGAGGTTATTCCTGGTAGTTCTCTGTTATCAGATGTAAAAATAGTGCAGAAATAATTATTCAAAGAAGTCGCAGCGTTTTTGTTATCCGCAGGAGATGTCGGTCTTTCATCTCATATTTTAGGGTTTAAATAACGCCAGAATTTTTCGGGAGCATTCTTTATAAAGTTAGGAAGTGTGTTTGTAAAATAGTGTGATTTGGCCTTCTTAATTTTTGTTGTCAAATCGTCCACGGCGTAAGTTAATTGTTGAGCAGTTCGTTGTGAGGGATGAGATTTTTTGTTTCTTCTGATTCGGCGAACTTTCCTTTTTGCATGAATAACTGTCCGAGTTATCCAGGGGTTATGTTTATGAGTTTTCTTAGTTTTCAAGGGGACATAGTTACTGATGCAATATGACACGATGGACTTAAATTCGTGCCATAAAATTTCTGTCTGTGTTTCCATCATGTGCGAGTTGAATGATGATAGTTGAAATGACAGTGTATCAATGGTGCTTGTATCATCAGCTCTGCTGTAGTCTTTATACGTTTTTGTTGATTGTGAAGAGGGTAGCGAATCTTGATACGGCACCTCACACAATACTAGTTTATGATCTGACAAGCTGGTTGAGACTTCGAATTTAGCGTTATGGGTGGGAAAATGATTGCTTAAAAATACTAGGTCTAAAATGTTAGAACTGGATCCTTGTACACGCGTGGGTTCAGTTATTATCTGGGTTAGGTTAAAAGAGAGCATAATGTCGAAAAGAATATCTGCGCAAGGTGAACGGTGATGCAGTGTGTGCCAGTTGATATCAGGGAGATTAAAGTCGCCTAGTAATATGAGCTTGGTCCCCTTCACATGCTGCTGCATATACACGTGCAATGATTGCAATACATTCACATCAGTAGAAGGACTACAATAATTGCATCCAACAATGAAGATGGTATTGGCAAAGCAAAGTTTGCAAAATACAGCTTCAACCTCCTCAACGTCAGGCAACTTAACGTACGGAATTTCCATTTTAACAAAATAGCAACACCTCCGCCTCGTGTTGGCCGATCTTTGCGAATAATGACGTAGTTTGGGGGAGTAATTTCGAAGTCTTTGACATCTTTGGTTAGCCAAGTCTCTGTTATGCCTATAAATTCCGGTTCGAAAGCTATTAACATTGATTCGAGGGGTCCAAGCTTACTACTAACACTTCGAGCGTTAATATTACCGAACATTATTTTGGATGTTGGTGACGGCGGGGACGCAAGGTTCGCGTACCGACGTTCTGGTTTTTTGTATCGCTTGAAGTGGATGTAATGGGGCTCACCTCATTATTTTCCTCGTCCCAAGAATAAAGGCAACTATTAATCTTTAGTTTGTCGTAGACCAGGGTCACTTTATCACCGGATTCCTTCCTTGCTTTTCCATATAGCCATAGCTTCTTCCTAATATCTCGAACTCGCGGTGAAAAGTCTTCACTGATGGCATAATCAGTATCCTTGAGTTTTTGACAGTTACTCAAAATTTTTGTTTTGTCTCAGAAGTCTAGTAACTTAAAGATTATTGGTCTTGTTTTGTTTGCCATTGGTTTGCCTAGTCTGTGGATGTGTTCTATTGCCACTGTTTCTAACTTCAAAGTATGCCTAATGACCTTTTCATTCACTGCGCGTTCCAGAGATTTGGTATTTTCTTCTGTATCTTCCTGCATACCATACACAATAAGGTTCGACCTTCTGGATCAATTCTCTAGATCGTCTAGCCTTAATTCCAAGGACGGTACAGTTTTTTGTAGGCTAGCGATTTGTTTAGTGCAAGCTGAAACATTATCTTCAAGGCATGATAGACGTTCTAGTTTTTGATCTATCGATGTCAGTCGTTCTTCCTTTATTGTCTTTATATAAGCGGTGATTTGAGTTAACTGTTCGGCAAGGCCCGAAAGGTCAGGCCCGGGATTTGTCTCGACATCTCCGGTAAGCAATAACAACTTTGCAAGGTACACCATGTCATACAGAGAATTGAGAAGCACCGTAGGGCACGGCAGCACGACGAGACAGCGCTCACTAGAGCGAAAACACTTTCCAAAACGTCTTCTTACCTGCATAAAGAAGACAAGCGGGGGAGCCATCTGTGTGCAAGCCCTGCTGCCGTGCCCTTTGGGATGTGCTGGGTCGTCGCCAGCTTTTATGCTCCGGGTGAGGTGAGAGGCCGTGCTGGATGGCTTCAAGAATGTTCTTCCACTGGAGGTATACAATGATGGGTTCCCTTCCGCATATAATAGGAAAAGAAAGGAAACCCGTAAGGGTTTCCTTTTTAGCAATTGCTACGATTGGGTGGATGTCTGATTTTCCCTTTATTCATTACTTCTGTGCACCTTGCGGGTTTCCGCAGAACTACTACGTCAAACTCTTGCCTTTGCTTCGTGTTATCGACAAATTCGACTTCGCCCTGCCATCTGCTAGCCGCCTGGTTAGCTCAGATGGTAGAGCTGCTGCCCCAGAAAGGCGGTGGTCCCGGGTTTGAGTCCCGGACCAGGACGAATTTTTCTTTAGCTATGAGGCTTTTCTTTCGAGGAACCCGTGTGGGTTTCGTTTGTAGCAATTGCTACGATCAGGTGGATGTCTGATTTTCCCTTTATTCATTACTTCTCTCCACCTTGCGGGTTTCCGCAGAACTACTACGTTAAATAAGCCTGTTAGCATAGAGTAGGCACGATTCACGAAAAGCTCTTCGTTATACTTTATTGGCCACATTTAGTTGGCACATCCGGTATGTAATTTAATGTTGGTTGCTAAGAAACCTCTATGGGCTCTTTGTAGCTTCATGCTATGGACAGTCGGGTGGACGACTATTTCTTCCTGTCATAAATCTTGCTCGCCTTGCGGGATTCTGCAGAACTGATCAGCCATAGCCTAATTGTGTTCTGCAAAGTCAAATAAGGAACACGTTTTCTTCATATACCTGTATTTCTATCATATTCAAGATTACCAAGGTGCACCAAAATGCATATTTACTTCTCCAAAACATACAATTCATGCTACAAAACTGCTCCAAAGTGGCAAATTTGCTGCTACCAGAGCTGCTGCAAAACTTTCTTGGCTGCTTCTATCCCTTGCAAGAGTGTATGACAAACATAAATGATAGGTCATAACATGAATGTTATGGCCTATCACACGACACAAATGTAACGTGTGTCACATAGGTCACAAAACGGCAGACTGTCTTGGCATGTACCAAAATTGCCATGGAACGACAAGAGTGTAAGATGAACATAAATGATAGGTCACAACATGTGTGTCATGTAGGTCATGAAACAGCCGCCTACATCTTCGTCATCTCATGGTCGTTTCAATAACTTGGTAGGCTCCCCGCACACTGCTTCACATAACATCGATTCCCACAGGGCATGGGATCTGCCGGCATTTTTATCTCGGGACTCATCCGAAAGAAACGAACATTATTTTTCACTTAAAGACAAGGTGGCGCTAAGCAGACGAGGACGAAGTGAGACACAAACGTCGCTTGCCCCAAAATGTGCACTGTCACTTTTTCATCTTCCTTTTTCCCTCGTGTAGTTATAGACTGTAATGGCCATCGCTGCCATCACCAGCTCATTTGCATTCACAGAAGTGTCAGCGATTCTCTCATCTTAACTAATCTTGTTTTAGCTATTGTTTTAATCCCACCCCTTATGTAATACTCCCATGTGGGGTCTTTAAGGAAATAAAGAAACAACATACAGTCAAAACTTGATCTAACGAAACCGGATTTTATGAAGTTCTCAATCTAACAAAAAATTTACATTCCCCGGCAGGTACCCATAGGGCTGAACGTTATCATCAACCCGAATTAATGAAACAAACTTGGCCGAAGTCGATTTAACGAAGTTTTTCCTGGAATAAATGAGTAAAGAAAGGTGGTGATTTCTTTCTAATTTTGATGCAGATGGGTTTTTCAGATGTGTGCTCTAAAGCTATCGCGTTAACAGATCTAGGCTCCATGATCACATCCCTAGCTTTATTTTGACGAGGCCGCATGCCGCGCCCATGCACGGAACAGTCGACTCAACACCACCTCGGTAGGGCGGCAGTGGTTGCTTTTATTTCATGGTTTATGCGACAGATGGCTGGATTAGCGGAAAATAGTGTTGCAATAGCCTTTGTGTGCCGCTACATTACAATTTTAGATCCTAGGAACGAAAAATTAGTTTACTCGATTTTACGAACTTCCAGATTTAACGAAATAGTTCGAGCATGGACATCATTTCGTTAAATCAAGTTTCAACTGTATTCGAGGCCTTATGTGTCGTTTGTGTCTCATTATGTCCTGGTCTGCTAAGGGCCGTAACTTTGTTTTTAAGTCATGAACCAACTAGCTCAGCAACAAGTTTTATTATTTTTCAATTTCTGAAAGATGTTTAGGTGTGCTCTGTTGAGTTTGGAAGAAGTCATTCTGAGCTAATCACTGGCATACGAGCAATTAAGGCAAGTCAAAGCAACATTGAGAGTAAAATAGAGGGAATTGAAAAAAGACTGGGCAAACTGCAAAGCAAGACAAGACTGCATTGATAAGGACAGTGCAGAGTACGGTGGATGCCATGATACCACTGGTTGTAGTCACATCTTCAGAAACTTGAGGATCATTCACGGCAGGATGATCCTATTTTTCATGACATAGCTCCGCTAATCCTATTTTTCATGACTTCCACCCATCATATTCTGGGTACAGAGCTCACAAATGTGGAGCTCAAGTACTTTCTGCCCAGTTTCACTTCTGTAATCCAGCCACCTCACCTATGTGTAATTAGAAGCCTGAAGTGTGCCTACCACCAGCGAGTGATGCAGGGTCTCTATTGAACGTGGATACGAATCGAAACACAAAGTTAAACTTGTACATGGCACTGCAAATGATGGCTGCTGCATGAGCTGCAACTGGATGTTCAATCATTGCCAACTGTTTTATGCTTGCGGGCTTCAAGCTCGAAGACCCAGATGCCGACTCTGCTGATAATCCTGGCGAATGCAATGAAGCAATGCTTCCGCCGACAGAGGCAGTTGTGATTGGGCGGCCCTTCAAGATGCCAGAAATGTACCATCCAGTGTCGAACTGGAAGATTTCATTGACGCTGACATTGATGTGATCGCCCAAGAGGAACTTAGTGATGAGAACATTATAAAGAGTGTCCATGACAAGGGGAAGTCGGATGAAGACAAAGTGCCGGACCTGCAGCTTCTGCCGGCCACAGCAGGCGTACTGGGTGCGTTTGACGTCGTGAGAAACTGCATGGCTGTGCATGATGAAGACATCGCCATGCAACTACTCATAGAATGTGAAAATCACGTCATGATGTTCCTGGCAAGAATAAAGCAGTCGACACTGCTTGACTTTTGGAAATAAAGGTTTCTGTGGTCTACCAATCAGTTCAAGTTAACTATTTTTCTGTGAATATCGCAAAGAAATTTTCGCTTCAACGAATTTTTTCTCACAAACTGTCAATTTCTTTGTAGTGGGAGTTGAGTGTATAGGCAAAACCCTATTCCTCATCTCATGTGCACAGCCTGCAAACATTTTATCATGCAAGTATGATAGCTCCTTGTGAGATAGAACGAACGGGAATGATTTATTCTACACGATTTTTTCTTTTCTATTACGCAATTTAATTATGATTGTCTTAATAAATTTTTTTAATTCTCTTAATTCATACATTTTTATACAACTGCACCTCTACTATCTAACAAACTGCCCATAACTTCTGGCTTCTTGTCCAGTTCCCCATAGGGGATGAGCACAATCATTTGAGAAAAAAGCAGGTGAAAATATACCGTACTTACTCGCATAATAAACACACTTTCTTTCCCGAAAAAATATGCGCAAAGTTGAGGGGTGCGTACATTATGAGGGGGTAAAATTTTAAATGCTGTTTTCTGCGGCCACCTCTAAAAAAAGGTCAAATTTGCCTGAAATGTTAACCATCGATTGTGATAGCAAATGTGTAGACAGCTACATGAAGTAAGGATAGTAGTTTTATTGGTCGTATAAAATGCAAACATTCGCTTCAACGCAAACTCAGCGACGAGAACGCAGCTCACATAAAGGTATGAGTCGCCATTGACTTAGCCCCAATGCAGATCGCTTTAAAGATAGGGCCCGTCGCGGCTATGCAATGCGCAGTTGCTGCCGGAGTAAAACACCGCGCCCCCACTCCTTCCCCTCCCCCCCGGTGCCATGTGCACGACTGAAGGCAGCTTGTTTCCTTCCCGCTTTACGGCCTTGTACACGGGAGATTGAGCTGCAGTGGTCGGCGCCCCTCAGGCGCTATTGTACAATACCCTCCCCCCCCCCCCCCCCCCTTGAGGCCTTTTGAGTGATGAAAGACAGCGCGTGAGTTTGAGCCATGATCGTCGGCTTCCCTCGCTCGCTTTCACTCACACCCACACCCGAAGGCGCGTGGCGACGACGACGGCAATAATTTAATAATAATAATAATAATAATTTCTTTATTTCCATCAGTGATGGAGGAGACTGCGGGTAAAAGTCGCTTTAGAGGCAAGCGACTTGACTAGAGCCCGCAGCCTCCTTTACAAGGCAAACAGCGATTGAACATGGATGTATATATACATAGCAATTGACTACATATGAAATATGCACAAAAAATAAACGCAAAAACACAAATTACCTGAAAAACGCTCTTCAATTATTTAAGAAAGATTGAGTGACAAAATGTTCACGTAAAGCTCGTACATCAGTTACATAAATATCAAGACTTGATTTCAGAAACAAATTTAAAAGTGTTGGTAGTGTGTATGATATCTTTTGTGTAGAATAATTGGCATGCGGAGTGACTACCTT
This sequence comes from Dermacentor albipictus, assembly GCF_038994185.2. NCBI lineage: Eukaryota > Metazoa > Arthropoda > Arachnida > Ixodida > Ixodidae > Dermacentor > Dermacentor albipictus. The sequence continues at coordinate 1,299,296 of NC_091824.1, forward strand.
CCACTGTTCCGTACACCTTTTGATGTAAGAATGTGGGTTCCTGGTGAGATTAGATAACTCATGAAAAAACTTTAAATTCTCTTTTACCTCCCGTTTGAAAGCTTGACTTAACTTGTAATTATAAAGGTTAAACACGGGTATTATATTTGCTTTCGGAAATAAGTCTGATGTGTGGGCATTGTAAGGCAGGTTAAATAGTACTCGCAAAAATTTTTTCGGAGCTATATGTATCTTTTCTAGTTTGGTACGTGATGTGGTACCCCACACGAGCAGACAGTAATAAAGTGTAGAAAAAAAATAGGGTGCTATAAACAAGAACCTTGATTCTGTAAGGTAAAAGAGGTCTCAGCCGCACCATCATGCCAACTACACGAGATAATTTGCCCAATATCGATTCTATGTGCATGTCCCAAAGCATACTTTGTGTGAAAATAACTCGAAGTATTTTAAAACTATCTACAATTTCTATGTTTACATTGTCATAAACAAGGTTGATGGAACTGATTATTTGCTTAGATTTGGGCCTAAAAATAGTTGCTTTTGTTTTGTTTATATTGATTTGCAGACAGTATTGTTTTGACCATACATGAAAAATTTTCTGAGCAGTGTTAGCGTTATTCACAAGGCTACTAGAGTCAGGTGCAGGAAAAAATATACTGGCATTGTCTGCATACATTACGTATTTCGCATCTTTATAGATATTTACTAAGTCATTTATATATACAATAAACCGGAACGGGCCAAGAATGCTACTCTGAGGAACGCCTCTGATGATGTGTTTCAAATTGGAGCGGCTATTGTTTATTTCAGCATATTGATAGTGATTATCAAGATAAGATTTTATAAGGCTTCCACAATGCCCGCTAATGCCGTAGGTTTCAAGCTTATCAAGTAGAACCACGTGAAGGATGCAATCAAATACTTTAGTAAGATCAATATAAATACCAAGGACAGTGTTCTTAATTTCAAATTGCAATAAAATAAATTCTTTTTGATGGAGTAGTGCTAATTCTGTAGACTGTCGTTTTCTAAATCCAAACTGGGCTGGAGAAATTAGTAGGCTGTGCTTGTCAAAAAACTTCAAAGCCTGCATTAGTATTAGTTTTTCTAGACCCTTCAAAAAAAAAAAACAGGTAATATAGAAATGGGTCTGTAATTTTTAGTATCATTAACGTCACCTTTCTTGAACAATACCGACACTCTGGCTATATGCATCCATTTAGGAAAGATAGCGCTTGACAAAGACAAATTAAAAATATTGATTTATTGATTTCCGTTTACACACACACACACACACACACACGCACGTACAGAGGAGCGGTAAATGGAGGTGGATGAGGGGAAAAGGCTGTACAGATGCGGCTTGAGGTAACCTCACCCGCTTAGGTACAATATGGCTGGAATGTCCATATAATTGCTCTCGCAATAATAGTAGGAGACATGAAACAATTCGGCGTCTGGCACAGCATGTGACACAATTGCACCCGCCGGACGCCATATCAGATGCCAAGTCCTATCATGGGTCACCTATTTCACGGCAGCAAATTCAGGGTGCAATCATTATGCGAGAAGAAAACACACACACACTTTTTGATTGGAAAAGTGAAGGCTACATTCATTACGAGAGTATGTTCATTGTGCGAGTAAATACGGTAATGGTGATCTTATCCGCCGTGAAAGTATGTTGCTGTCGCAGTAAATTAGTTCAGAGCCGAAGGAATTGCTGAAGTCTGCTTTTTCAATGGTGGGGTCAAACATTGAAGCTTTGTTACGACCTGTTGAATTGGTGCTGAACTGTTGTTACTGCGTTATAAATAGGTAAATTTGATTGACAATTTTTAAACCCGTTGTTAAACATTTTCATTGCAATTCTACTGGAAACAATGCATCATCCAAATTGACGACTAAACATGAACTATTTATCAGATTTTACCATTTTTGGCATGGTATGATATGGCACCAAACTCCACTTTCTTTTTGATATGCACGTAAGCCACATGTCATCGGTTTGTTGTCTATATAATCGCACACGGAATAAAGGCTTTTATCATTTGCTGCTTGTCTGGCTCAGAGTCACATCCATTACGGTTGGCGACGAGTCAGGCAGTGGACTGGCATGGGCCTGTCCAATTCGCATGTATACATAAAAAAAAAAAGAGAAAGAGCCTGGGTACAAGTGCGTCATAGGACAAGTACGTAAAGCGACTGGAAATGTAATGCGAAGCCAAGAACTTTTCAAAGGACGAAGAAAAGCGGGCAGTTTTGCCCAGCTCCTTGTGACGCTGTCAAACCCAAAAGGCTGACAGCTGCAGCCTACGGTATCATCCAGAAAGTGATCCATGAACACATACATTTGAAGCCATCGGTACTCTACTAAAGATTTTTGTTTTACAAGCATAACCAAGCTCAAGGTAAAAGCATCGCTGACCACCTGTCAACAATGAAAAAACTGGTCAAACACTTGTTTTGGATACCAGACGCTTCCACTAGACGAGATGATGATAGACTGCTGGCAGAAAGAAACCTTACATTCGCTGTGGCCTATGATATGGCCATGACAACAAAAGCAACTCAATCACAGCAACGAGAAATCGGGACACAGAGCCACAGGTGACACGGCTGTCCACAAAACTCGCTCAAGGGAACCAGCTTCATCTAGAGAAGTCACCTGCTACAACTGGAGCGGTAAGCACAGTTCTTAAACTTGCAACTTTCGTTATGTGGCATGTCACTACTGCAAAAAAAACGGGCCATATCCCTAGAGTTTGTCACTTCAGAAAAGAATCGGAGTCAAGTCAAAAGCAAACTGCTTCACAGAAGCCAACAAAAAACCAGGCATGAAAGCAAAGTCAGACAAGCAGACCGCTTCACGAAATCGAAAAGCTTTACTCAGTTTACGAAGTTCACAAGCCCGAAAAGTTTATCACCACTGAGCTGACTCAAAAGGAAAAGAAAGTGCAGATGGAAGTAGACTCAGGGGCATCACATTTGTTGGTCAGTCAAACGTATCGAGCGATGGAAGACAGTGCGGGCAAAATTACACCTCAGAGTACTGGAATGCAGCTCATGCCTTGGACGAAAGAGCCACTTGAGATGTGGGGAAAGGCAATATCAGAAGTGCACTTCAAAAAAAAGAAAGTGTGCAAAATTGCCTTTACTAATAGTGAGCAAACAAGGCAGCAGCCTGCTGGAAAGAAGTTGGTTTAAGGCCTTGGGAATTAAAATTCAGGGAATGCAAAAAGCGTTAAGTGGTAAGTGTCTGATCAGAAATCATTCAGCGCTTTCAAGAGCTGTTCACAAGTGATATGCCAGGCTGCATTCGAGCCATGAAGTGCATCGCACACGTTTCTAAACAGCTCGTCTGCAATTCCCAGATTTTCGCCATGGACTAACTAGCAAATGTGAAGCATACGATGTTTGTGGGACTGCCACTCTGGTGTGCCAAACCACGCCGACATTGCCCCGGACCAGAGGCCTTTCTTTTTTGAAGTTGGCGCGGCAAGGAGTTGGACACTGACGTGTGCATCCCCTGCCGGCGTGGATCAACAATCTTGATCATTTCATGGGGCATTTCCCATCACTTGATGGCAGCCGCAGAGATCATCGCACACATATCTAAACAGCTTTTCTGCAATTCCCAGTTAAAGATGTGCGCAATGGGTCGTTGTAGTGCTTGCCGAGTTTCGCTGGACAATGCTGACCGTGTTCTAGTTTGTTCTGAGTGCGAGTTTGTTTTTCATGTAGGGGATTGTTCTGGAGTATCTGACAAGGCATTTAATAACAAGTGCGATACATCACTGAAAACGTGGAAGTGTGCCTTCTGTAAGCCTGTCACTAGAAAGAGCCATGTTCCCACTGCAAATCAGGCATCTGATAACAACAGCCTTGTGAAGTTGGCGGAAATTGACCACAAGCTAAGTTCTGTTCTTGAGCTTTCGGCCCAGGTTTCATGCACAGAGAAATCTGTTCAGGTCTTGTCGGATCATTTCGACGCTATTCAACTGCGGCTAGGTACTCATGATATAGATATAAAAGACGTTAAGAACCGGTTGGGGAAAATTGAGAAACGGGCTGCATTTCAGCAGCTTTCACAGCTGGAATCTGGTGTTGAGGATCTTGAGAGACAGAGCAGGCGGTTAAATTTGAAGATTCAAGGTGTGACTGAGGATGATGGAGAAGACCTGTTGAGCAAAGTAAATAGAGTCGCCCAAAGATTACAGGTTGCTTTGTTGTACAGGCAGGATGTCGTAGCCCTACATAGGTTACCTGGAAAACCCGGGAAGCCGTGAGGAATCATCGTATGTTTTGCACGCCAGGAATTGGCCGATGCTTGGCTCGCTAACAAATGAAACCTAAGAAACAGTGAGGATATGGTTTACATAGCTGTAAAATTTGATCCTCCGTAAGAGAAAGCTTCTCTGCTTTGCTAAAGAATGGGCTAAAAGTTCTGGCTATAGGTATGTTTGGCAGGATCTGTGCAGGTGTGTGAACGCTGCCATGATGGAAGCAGAAAAGATCAAGCGCGTCATGAAGGGAATCGACCATGACGCATTCCAGATGCTTCTGGCCAAGGACTTGTGACGTTATCAGCTTGTGCCAGAGCTATGATGAATTACGTAAGCAGCGAGCTCTGACAAGGTGACATCCCACACGAAATGCGGCGTCACTCTGCAGCCTGACCACCAGCCCTGAACAAGCCTCCCTGATAACCCAAGTCGAGGATTTCATTCATGAAGTCGCACGACAGCTATCTCTGGTGTCCATCACTCAGGAGTCTGCGAGCACTTTGTCATCTCACCTCCGTAACGTGATCCACAAAGAGGTCGCAGAAGTGCTGCCAGCTGTTCAGCAGGATACCGTGGCTACACCAGTCACTTATGCTATGGTTGCTGCAATGGCCCCTCACAGTGTGCCGTTCATCGCTTCCCATGGGCCAGCACTGCCGTCGCTAACCCATGGCGTACGGCAATCGCCCTATATGCTTTGCATGTAGGTATCCTGGTCATGTCACAAGGTTCTCCCGCAGCCGATCGCAGGCGTTCAATGGCGATTGACGAGCGCCCTATGTGCCACTTGATCCAAATGCGCCTTACGGACCCTTCGACCCATTACCAGCTTGCTCCCAGACTGATCACCATCCTCGCTTCGAACGCCTCCGGTCACCCTGCCCACGTCACCGATCGCTTTCAGCTATGCATCGACGACCTGTCTCTAACAAAGAGAGAAACTTGACGACACAGTTCCCGAAGCAAGAACTGTGCAAGTGTAGACATGCCTAAGTCCTCCTCCTTTACCTGGCAATGTAATTGATGTGTTTATCGAAGATGTCGCTACAGTTGCCCTCGTCGATACCGGTGCCGCTATTTCAGTTATGGTTGCCAGGTTTCGCTACTCACTTCGTAAAGTGACGTCTCTGTCTGGATTGTTGCGTCGAACAGCGAGTGCTCAACCCATTTGCCCTACCGCTACTTGTACAGCCTGTATGACCGTACAGGATGTTTTATACACGATTGGGTTCACAGTTCTTTCATCGTGCTCCCATGCCATTATACTAGGATGGGATTTCCTCTCATGCCACAGTGCCATCATCAATTGCGCTCGGTCTGAGATTGAACTTTCACAACTTGGTGACCTGGCCTCGGTCGATGCTCAGCCTGCTGCTAAAATTGTCGAGAAAGAAGACACCTGTATTCCCCCGTGCTCTTCAGCATTCGTACCAGTCTTGTGTAGAACAGTGCAGTCCACTTATAACGATACCACATATAACGATACATTGGTTATAACGCTGGGTCGACATGAGAGTGTCATATTATGCATTAGGTCTATGGGGAAAAAAACCATCTATAACGATAAGTTATTCACCGCATATCGGATATAACGATCAAAATTTTGCAGTCTGGACGGCGTTTTCCGTGCCAAATAATCGTAACATTTGCGTTGCTTAGTTCCCTGAAACGAACGATGTCGAGACGAGGCGATGTTTACCTCCGTAAGTTCGTATCTGCCGCCATTACTGCGCAGCGAGCCTCGCCCCGCCCGCGCACTGGTGAGTAGCTGAGTAGGCGCAGCGCGCCACAAGATGGCGCTAGCTGCTTCATGCGCGTCGGCCACAGTCGCTCCGAAAGAGAGAGAAAGAAAAAAAAAAGCGACAAACAAAGCGACGCGGTGGCACCCGTTCCGCGTCTCTCTGGCAATAGCAGGCTGACGCCACCGAAGCAGCGTGCAACCAACGGTTCAACTCACTTCGAAGATGGCGCTGACAAAGTGCAAAGCTGTGTCGCTTGACATGAATATGGATATTTTGCAGGACTATCGATGCGGCTTCAAGGTGAGCGCCCTCGTGAAGAAGTATGAGCTCGTCCAGTTAACGATATCAACCATCTTGAAAACCGGGAGCACCGCGATTGTGAAGGCAGGAACTATCAGCGACCATGCCGATCAGCGGAAAAGGGTTTGAGACCCTTTGTACGCCGATGTTGAAGAGGCGCTTTACCAGTGGTTCATCACCAATTGCTTCAAGAAGCCGGGCTTTGTGCGTAAGGACGAACTTCCCCAACCCGCGGAGACTGACCCGGTGGAAGTCGCTGACATAACCGAGCTCTGGGAGCTCGTTCCTACTGGTGACACAGGTGGTGTGTCGAAGGAGGAGTTTTTGACTGCAGACAGTGCTGCCTCATTCTGCAATGAGGTCACCGACGAGGCGATCGTCGAAGATGTGCTGTCTCGACAGACGGCAAAGTTGTGCGACGGTGGCGATGGCATCAGCAACAGTGACAACGAGATCGACAGTGGCTCCTTGACCCCGACCACTATGTCCACACAAAGTGCACTGTCGTCGATCGACTCCTTAATTGATTTTATGCATGCTAAAGGATTGCCGCCAGTATTCGCGCAGCAGCTGGAATCCATGCACACCGCGGTTGTGAAGCTGAAGCTGCCGCAAAAGCAAGTGCAGATTTCAGACTATTTCGGCGCGCCTAACCCTTGACACGGTCATTGGCGCTAGAAATAAAGTTTGTTTTTCACGGCCTACTGTCTACATCATCTATTCTTTAGAGCAAGTAGCGAATTCGAGTTCGGAGCTGCAAAAGTATGTTCCGCGTTTAAAAAAAAATTTTTTTTTTATAACTGCAGTCCAGATATAGCGATCATCGGGTATAACGATCATATTTTTCGTCTTTCTCGATATTGTTATTAGTGGACTGCACTGTACTATAGCCGACAGGACGGTCTTCTTCGTGCCCTCTCATCACTTTGTTACCCGAAAAGCACTTTCTTTGCCCTTTGCGCTCTTGACCTTGCCACAAGTGTTAGCACGATGCCCATTTACAATCATTTTTCATCACCACTATCACTGCTCTGCCGCAAATGCCTTGGTTACATCAAGTCGGTCAATTCAACATGAATTGTCTCTGTCCTCGACGAAGTGCCTTCTGCTGCCGTGCATGAACTGAGTGCCCTCTCCGTGCCAGATTCAACATGGACTGGTTTGTTCAGCCCATTCATCGCCAAAGATGTGACACATTCCCAGCGATCTCAACTTCTCACAATCCTCCAGCACTTCTGCGGTTCTTTCGACGTTGTGCAAACATCTCTTGGCCGTGCATCCACAGTGAAGCATCACATCAACATGGCTCTCACTCACCGCTGCAACAAAGACAATACAGTTAAACCTCATTAAAGCGTAGTTGACTGGAGCTCGGAAAAAGTACGTACTAAACAGTAGTACTGCTTAACTGTAATAGCATGACATTGCCCACTTACCTGTCAGAAACGGAACTCTGAGAGAGAGTGCGATGAAAGAGGGAAAAAACATGCAGTATTTATTCACTTCACGTGACAAAAGTGTTATTTTCATTTGATGCCGCGGCGGCCTAACAGCAATGACAGCAGCCTCAAACTTACCGATGCTGCAAGCCAACTTTTCAGCTAGCCCCCTCTTCTCGGCAAACACTCGCATGGCAGATTCTTTGTTGGCGTTACGTATTCACCATGCACGCGCGCGATAGTGCTGCAGAAGTCGCGGGGTGCTGTTCTCGTCACGACAATTGCATTCCTGAGGCTGATGTAGTGCAGAGCTTCTGCCACTGTCGGGCCTGAATCGCCCATGCTGTCGCTTTCTGTGTCATCCTCATCCCTGTCACTAGTCGACACCTCGGTAACGACAGAGGCAACGACGGAGGAAAAACAAACCTTGTAGCCGACATCGCTTCGCATTTGCAGCTGTGCTGCTGAGCATTCCAAATGCAAAGAAGTTGCGAACACCCCGTAGTCAACAGCAGATCCCTGTCCCGTGCCGCATTCCCATTCGATAGCACGAACATGGCACGAACAATGTCTAATTTTTCTTCTATGCTGAGCACTCGGCGCCTCTTTTATCCGAGCTTCGGCATGACGTGAGTCCTTGGTTGCACGACGCCACAACGCTCTCTGGCACAATGCTGAAATGATGTTGATGTGGCTTCACGCGCAAACGCGCAGGGCACATGGAGGCCATGCTTCCAATCTCTAAAGCTTGTTGTTCTGCTAGGCCGCCCGAAGGAGACGACGCACCGCCATGTTTGCGCGACGAAAAGTGGAAACACTACGTGTTAACCGGTACGTACGCAATAAGCTGGTACAGTTTATGCGGATACAAAACACATTATTTTTAATGGCCGCAGAGTCGGGGATTCGACTTTACTACTTTTCAGTCAGTCGGTCAGTCAGTCAGTCAGTTTTTATTTGCAGGAAAATCACATCATCCTGCGAGTGGCAGAGACTAAAGGCATGATTGCCTGACGAGGTCTCTGCCCCCGTAGCAAAAGGAGCAGTCTACAGCAGTACAGCAGAGAGCTGGTAACAAAAGAGAGGCGGCGTTAGAAATAGTACACGCATACAGCCTACATTATACAATATGGGTATACTTAAACACTATGGACAGTTAATTTTTTTTAAAATCACATTAAAGATTCGCTCATATCACAAAAATACTTAAAAGGAAGTCAACAATTGAAACGGAAATTTACATTTGTCATTGTAACTTAACAATTTGAACCAAAAACAGAATCGATGGAAAACAAAATGAACCGCAGTTCACGTTTGAACGTTTTTCTGGGTAGGCAGAAATCCAAAATAGAAGCACACTTATTTAACATGTCTATTACCTGATATTCCAGATCTTGTTTTCCATAATTTGTTCTGACTTTTTTATTTCTGTGTTTGAGGTTATGGATATCATATTGCGCCAAGACAGGTGTGTAAATACTGTGGAGTTTCTGTTTATAAATTCGCTGTGCCAGTATCCATAAAAAAACTTTATTTGCAGGTAAAACATCAAATCTCGGAAAAAGTGGTTGTGTCGGCAACAAACTAATAGGGCCGGTGTGGTTCACAAAAATCCGGAGAACACGTTTTTGCAGCAGCTGTAGCCTATCGTAGTTCCCTTTTGTTGTTGTCCCCCAGACCAGAATGCCATACAAAAGCTTAGAATAGAACAGGGAGTAATATAGTGATTGCTTTAGCCAAAGGGGTAGAAGAGGAGCTATTTTTCTAATACATCCAACAGACTTCGCGAGTTCGGAGAGCAGATGATTGACATGGGGAGTCCAAGACAACTCTTCACTAAACCATACCCCAAGGAACTTTTGCACACTTACTTGTTCTAAGTTATGTCCTCTGTACTTTAAGTTAATCATTTTTTATGCTTATTGATTGGCTTAAATATCATGTACTTTGTTTTTACTGCATTCAACTGAAGTTTGTTTTGTTGCAACTATGCGGATAAGTCATTTAAATACAGATTGGCCGATTGCTCAATGTCATGCAGTGTTCTACCTGTAAAGAATAAACTAGTGTCATCTGCAAACATGGTTATTGTGGGTGTTCTTTGTAGTTCCGTAATGTCATTAACATATAAGAGGAAAAGTAATGGGCCTAATATCGAACCTTGCGGGACACCTAGTTTAATGTCAAGCTGTTTTGAAGAACTACAGTCTATTTTAACAAACTGACGCCGGAAGGATATGATAAGGTCCAATGCGATACATCGAATTCCATAGCAATCTAATTTTATAGCTAAGATTTCGTGGTCAACGGGATCAAAAGCTTTGCGCAGATCGAGAAATATGCCTAAGGTGAAGAGCTGATCTTCAAAATTTCTTATTATTTGCTGCTTGACGGCAAGAAGAGCGTCCTGAGTTGTCATGTTTTTCTGAAAACCATACTCTGAGGGTGATATTATATGATACTTGGTTAGATATTTTGACAGCCTGTTATTGATTGACAATTCGTAAATCTTTGAAAACACCGGTAGCACTGAGATTGGCCGGTAATTAGTAATATCGTCAATTCTACCTCCTTTGTGTATTGGAATTACTTTGGCCAGCTTTAATTTATCTCGGAAGACTCCAGTAGAAAATGTGAGACTAATGAGATAGGCTAGGACAGGGCTGATAATTAATGACACTCGCTTTACAGGTTCAACTTTAATTTCATCATGCCCACTTGCGGCATTATCTTTTAAGCATATAATAAGACCATTGAGTTCTCTTTCGGTAATGGCATCTAAAACAAATGAATTTACTCGACGAGAAGGCCAGTAGAGCCCACTTTGTTGAATAGACGGCTGGGGTATGGCTGCATTAATGAAATACTCGTTAATTTCATCTGCTAGCGTCTTGCCTCCTATAGAGTCATTGATTACTATTTGGTCAGCCTTAACCGGTGATGGGTTCCTTCCAGTAAGGTAATTTACCTGTCTCCAGATCTTTGCCGGATCCGTTCTTATCCTAGCAAACATTGCTTCATAATATGCAAGTTTAGCTTTCTTTATATCAGCGTTTAATCGATTGCGATAATTTTTAAATTCTTTGAACAAGTCACCGTCTTTGCATTTTATGAATTTGTGGAACATATTATTTTTCTTCTTGATGCGTTTTAGCAGGGCGGTGTCAATCCAGGGCTTTTTAATCTTCCCATTGCATTTCTTATACTCTCTCAGTGGAAATGCATCATTGTAGCAACTAAGAAAGACCCAAAGAAAAACCTCATACGCAGAATTTGCATCCTGCTGTAAGTACACATCTCACCAGTCAGCCCGTTCAATTAAAGAATGAAAGTAGCTTAACGATGAGTCGTTCACCACCCTATGTTCAAGCCTGCTGCGTTTATAGTTCGTGGTTAGGATGTGTTGTGTGGCAAAGAATATAGGCAGATGGTCACTGATGTCACATGATAATGCCCCTGCTTTGAAATCTGATGCATTCAGGTTTAAAACACATATATCTATGGAAGTAGAACTTTGTGAAGTAGTTCGGGTTGGCATAGAAATAGCATTTTCGCACCCATAAGAGGATAAGAGATTCATCAAGTCGCGCGCAGAGGAGTCGTCGGCCAACGTGTCGATGTTTACATCTCCCAAGAGAAAGAACTGCTTATTAGTATTAATACAATGGATTATTACATTTTCTAAATGCTGTAGGAAATGCCGCTTGTATCCAGTCGGTGGTCTGTACAGATCAGCAATTAAAAACGTGCTGGTTTCCACCGTTAGGCACTCTATATCCCTATTCATAACTGTGCACTCATCAGCAATATGATATGCATACTTTCGCTGTAGATAAATAATCAGGCCACCACCTCTACCTGTTCTGTCTAATCGTATTGGAATGTAATCAGTAAAACAAGGAGAAGGCTCATCTTTGCTTAACCTTGTTTCTGTGAACATGAATGCGTCAAAATTAACTTGCAGGGATTTTAGCCAAATGTCCAGCTCATCTTGTTTGTTCCTCATGCTATGGACATTTAAGTGTAATAAGGAAAAATATGGGTGTAAATATTGAAGATTTGATTTTAGCGTGGATGATTCAGTAATGAAAGAGGATGAGTTGAGCATCATACTGATTAAAATAAAAACCCGGACCAACACAATGACGTCTAAGATTATTTGATGCGGGCAATATCTTCAGGGTGTCTACCAACCGGGAAAACCGGGAAAACCGGGAATTCTCAGGGAATTTGAACAGTCTGGAAAAACTCAGGGAAAACTCAGGGAATTTGTGCTTCCATCAGGGAAAATTAGCTGTAACTTTATTGAAAGGGAACGAAAGTCGTGTAATGCTGGCTCCAGTAGCAGAGGAATCGCAACGAATCATTATTGACGCCGTGTCATCGGCACGATGTATTGCCAGAGTAGTTAACGACCGATTTTCTAGACGCCCGATTTTTCGGACATGCCCGATAATTTGCACGGTTTTGCGGCACCACCACGTACTCCATATAGTCAATGTATATTGCCCCGACTGCAGGTCTGAAATGGCATTAATCAAAGCCGCCACCGCCGCTATTTTGATTATCTCGCCGCCTCGAACCGGCACTCTCGCAGGCAAATCCGCAAATCCGTAACCACCACCGCGGCAACGTCAGGCCTAGCTGCTTCTATGTTCGCTATTAAGCTTCTTGCCGTGCGGTGCCGTGTTTTTCATTGAAAGAATTCGCCGCTGTCTGCAATGGCACCGACTCCGCCTTTGTAATCCTCGCGATTGGCTTCAAAGCTCGCAGAGCACAGCGCGTTGCGTAATGCCAGTCACCAAAAGTTAGTTTCGCCTCAGTGCAGTAGTGCTAGGCAGTGAAGCAAAACAAGGGTGGGAAGGAGCAATTGTCACGGGACACAGTATGCATTCCTTAATTACACATGCGTGCACGTCGTCTTCTGTCACAGTACAAGCCCTGATATGCCTAAAAAGCGTACTGGCAGGCCTTCAGAGCTTTTTGAGACGTGCCTGTGGCAATTTTAGCCCTTAAAGGCAGGTAAAGACATGCATTAATTTTTTTCAGACTGCCCGTTTTTTTCAATTTTTTTTTTGCGGCCCCTCGGAAGTCCAAGAAATCAAATGTTGACTGTACAACTGACCAAGAGGATGCTTCAGATGATCCATGTGGTGAAAGCGTGGTAGAAGGAGGTTGAGAACAGAAAGGACCGACGCACTGAGGAATTAACGGGAAAGGAAGGGCGCCGCCACCTTTTTTGAAGGAGCTTGAGCTAAAAAAACTAAGTGATGGCTGATGCTGAGACACAGGTGTCCCTCATCCAAACCAAAATAAATTGTCTACGCAGTGAAACCCAACACTGAGATGTTGTGTACGGGCTGAGAGTATGTCAGGACAGTTGAGGTTGACTTCCCAGCTGCTGAGAGAGAACCTTAGTTGTGACAAAGTTCAGGAGCTCATACAGATGAGCTTGCTATCAGTTGATAGAAATAGCTGATATTAAAAAAATGTTTACCTATGTATGCATCTCCTTTTCATTCGTATTTGAAAATGTTCGACTCAATTTGGAATGGGCTTTACCATTTCTTTCGCTGTGCATTTTACTAACACCTTCCTTCTGTTTTCTTTTTAAATAAAATATATATTACTCCTTACTATTCAAACTGGATTAAGTTATTTTTTTGTTTCAGCATGCTTACTAGAGAGTGACAGCATCGGGCAACGTGGTGTCAGCCTGTCTTGACATAAAACAAAGATCTGACTCATTCAGGGAATTTCACAAAGGTGCTCAGGGAAAACCTGGAAAACTCAGGGAATTTGGAAATGTCAACTTGGTAGACACCCTGAATCTTGTTTGTTTGCAATTTGAATGGCATCGGTCTGTTCATCTTTCCGTGCCAAAATTTTACCCGAGCTGACCCAGACGCATTTCCATCCGGCTTTTTTCTTTTCCGCAAGGGCAGCCCCAAGAAGTTGCTTGTTCTGTCGTGTTAAGTGCTCATTCACGTAAATGGTAGTGATGCCTGTGCCCTTATATCCCACATCTTCAGATGACAGCTTCATTTTTTTTTTTTTTTTGACTTGGCAAGAAATGTGTTGCGCTTCGTTCGCGATATGAACCGTACAACGATGTTCTTATCCTCTCTGCGGGCCGTGGGCACCCGGTGGCAAATGTCGGTATTAGTATCAGTTACCGCTTCACCAACAAGTTAACCAATCTTTTTTATCACTGAGGTCGAGTCGAGCTCCTCTGGCACACCCCTGATTTCCAGGTTATTACTTCGCTGATATTGTTCGAGCTCGTCCACTTTCTTTTTTTTCAAGTCTCTCGTTTTCCGCTTTGAGATGTTGATTCTGAGCTGTTAACGCTTTTATTTCTTGATGTAATGCCTTGATGTCGCCAGTAATTGCCTTAACTTCATCACAGGTGTCGCTACAGAAGCGCAGACTATCTTTTATTTGCCTCATTTCAGCCCGCATTTCCCTGCGGAAGTCAGATAACGCACTTGCAAGTTCCTTTTCTTCTTTCTTGGACATCGTGTGCCCACGTCAAAAAGCAGTCAAAATACAAAATATATATCTATTTTTGGTTGTCCGGCAGCAGTGCAGCAAGCAAGGAAATTACTATAACGTGTTAAGGTCGTTTGTTCTTACCTGTAACGATATACAGGATCACTTAGTCGCCCTGCTCGCAGGGTGCACTGCTGCCGGACTGAAGAGCAAAGCAGGGATTCCGGGCTTATGTAGGCAGCCGGGCACTCTGCTCCGTCAGCGTAGGCAGAAACGAGGATGCGCAGTAGGATGCGCGGGCGTCACTGTAACCAAAGGGCACAGGCAGCCTGCGTCGTTGATGGCAAGCCGAAGCGTTGATCCAAGGCCCCAGGAAACGTGTGGCTGTAACGATATACAGGATCACTTAGTCGCCCTGCTCGCTGGGTGCACTGCTGCCGGACTACTGTTTGGGCGGGTATGGTTTAACAAGGTTTTGTTGTATCGCATGTCCACTATGGAACGTCGTGTCATTGCAGACCAGGTCGACGACATGCTCCGTCGAGGCGTCATTCAACCTTCACAGTGCCTATGGGCCTCTCCTGTGGTGTTCGTCACAAAGAAAGACCGTTCGATCCGCTTCTGTGTTGATTTTTGACGGTTGAACAAGATCGTGCTGAAGGACGTTTACCTATGACCACGCATCGATGATGCTCTAGACTGTTTGCAGGGAGCCGAGTTCTTCGCTGGATTTGCAGTCAGGCTACTGGCAGGTTTCGATGGCAGAGGCCGATCGCCCAAAAACTGCCTTTGTTACACCAGACGGCTTGTATGAATTTCCTTCATGCCTTTCGGACTTTGCAACACACCTGCTAAGTTCGAAAGAATGATGGATACTGTTCTGTGTGGCCTCAAATGTAAAATTTGTCTTTGCTATCTTGACGACATTGTGGTGTTTGCCCCTAATTTCGCAACGCACCTACTCCACCTCCAGCACGTACTCACTTGGTTGACGAATGCCGGGTTGCAACTTAACCCTTTAAGGCGCCTTGTACACAATTGTGTACATTGTACTTCTGGTGTTTTTTTCGCGTTTAGGGCGCGCAATTTTCTATTAGGTTGGTTTTAGCACATTCCCAAACTTTAAACTGACAACCATGTGCATTTTGGGCACGATCTGTCGCATTTCAGTGAAGATGTTCATATCAAAACAAGAAATGGTGGACGCCGGAGCAGCAAAGAGCGGTGAGTCAAGTTCTTATTTTTTTTAGAGCCACTTTTTTTTATTGTGGCAAGCGAAAAAAATCAGACGCACTTGCGCATCATATGAAGTACCGAGGAGTGATAATTTTATCCTTTCTGAGGAGATGACCGAACGCTAACGCTCGCACGCGCCTGTGTACACGATTGTGTACAAAGCGCCGTGGTCGCTGCAGCAATGAAGAACGCTGAGAGTTGCTTTGATTTTCTTTCCAGGTTTTTTGGCCATTCGTCGTTATTTCTACACTGCAAACAAGTATAAGAAAACCCAAAAGACAGCTGAAAGGCTTTTGGAGCTCATTGCTGATAAATGTTTCAGACGTTGGGGAAAGTGACGAAGAAGAAGCCACGTGCGAAGCGACCGACGCCTGCGTTGCAGCTGCGTTCACCAACCTCACAAAAGAGGAAGACGCTGCTGCAGGGGAAACGCAAGCTGAAGAAGTGGACACAGAGTGTTTTTTCCTTTTGTGAACCTGGGTATCTGCAATTCTTGGCTGGACTACCACCGTGACAATCAAACGCTGCCTGGAGCTAAACTCCTATATTTGATGAATTTTCGCTTTCTTGCAAGCTGCCGAAGCATTAATTAAATCGGTACTACCCGAGAAAAAGCGTGGAAGGCCTTCTCTTGCAGAGATCCAAGCACCACAACCAAAGATATGGCAAAAAAGCAAGAATATCGCGTCCTTGCACCGACGCGCACTACGACTCCTTTGACCATTGGTCCGAATCCCGCGACCAGAACGTGCGAATTAGGTGCAAGCTCGAGAAGTGCACATGAGGCCCCCGGATATTCTGCATGAAATGCGCCGTGTAACTGTGCCTTACGAAAGAGAGCAATTGCTTCCTCGCCTTCCACAAGTGAATTTTGTGACCACCGAGGCGCTGTGTACACAATTGTGTACGATGTTGCAAATAATAAAGTTTCATAATTACTTTCAAGAATTCAATGGTTTTGTGTTTCTTAGGTCCCAAAAAGAATGTTTATATATAAAAAGATTTTTTTCTATGCATAATTGCAAGTGGCGCCTGAAAGGGTTAACCTGAAGTGTCGATTTGCTGTTCGTCAGCTCACAATTTTATGCCATGTCATGTCAAAGGAGGGCATTCGCCCGGATCCCGAGAAACTACGTGCTGTTACTGCATTCCCACAACCTGCCACTATGCAAGAGCTACGCAGTTTCATTGGCCTCTGCCCTTACTTCCAATGATTTGTTCGAAACTTTGCGACAATTATATCGCCTCTCACGCAGCTCCTTCGTGGTGCTAGAGATCTCTTATCATGGGTCTCCAGAGTGTGACACCATTACAACCTTGCGCCGTCTTCTCATGACGCCACCCATTCTTCGCCATTTTGACGCTCAAGCGCCACCCGAAATCCATACCGATGCAAGCGGTGTAGGCCTTGGCACTGTGTTGGCACAGTGTCAACCTAGCCACACAGGATATGTCGTCGCACACGCGAGTCGCACGTTAACCAAGACGGAGACCAATTACAGCATAACAGAAAAGGAGTGTTTGGCCATTGTATGGGCGCTTGACAAGTTTTGCCCATATTTATTCGGCCGATCTTTTGACGTAGTGACCGACCACTATGCACTATGTTGGCTCTCGACGCTAAAAGACCCATCGGGCCGCCTTGCCCACTGGCCATTACGAATTCAAGAGTATGACATCTGCGTGGTTTACCGTTTCAAGCGAAAGCACTCTGACGCTGACGCATTATGCCGATCACAGCTGCCCCCGAAGGCCAGTCACGACTTCTTCATTGAGTGCTCATTGTCCTCTCTGGACTTTGGCACTATTGCTGCTGCACAGCGTAATGATCCCTTGACTGCATCTCTGTTTGACCTTCTCTCGGATGCGTTGGAAGTTCCAGCATCACGAACGCTTCGGCGCCAAGTTCCTCATTTTGTGATTCGAGACCAGCTACTGTATCGACGCAAGTATGCCCCAGAGGGACGCACCTGGTTATTCGTCATTCTGAGAATCTTGCGATCAGAGCTCTGCTCCTCGTTTCACTTCAACCCTCAGTGTGGCCACGCGGGAGTCTTCAGGACCTACGAAAGACTTCGACACTGCTATTACTGGCGAGGAACGTACAATTTCATTCGAAACTTTGTCCGCTCTTGTCATGAGTGCCAACGCCGCAAAGCGCTACCGCACAACTTCGCCAGTGAACTCCAGCCTTTACAATGCCCATCGCGATCCTTTGCTCGCGTGGGCATAGATCTCTACGGGCCACTTCCGTTGACTCCTACCGGCAACAGGTGGATAATCATTACGATAGACCACTTAAAACGTTATGCGGAGACTGCTGCTCTACAAAATGCTACAGCGCAGGAGGTTGCCAATTTCATACTATGCCATTTTCTCCTTCGTCATGGAGATCCACATGAACTTTCAAACGAAAGAGGCCACACCTTCTTATCTGAAGTCATCGAAGAACTGCTTGCTGAATGCACTATTGTTTATCATGAATGCGTTGCTTATCACCCACAGACGAACAGTATCCCGGAATGCTTTAATCGAACTCTTGGTGACGGGCTCGCCATGTATGTCTCACCTGACAACTAATTGGGACCTAGTTCTTCCATTTGTCACCTACACCGCAACTCAGCCCGCTACCGGATTCTCACCCTTTTACCTTTTTTACGGCCGTCATCCTTCGCACACAATCGGCACCATTCTCCCCTACCGGCCGGACCCATCCAAATGCCTGCCAATCTCAGAAGCCACCAGACACTCCGAAGAATGTCGCCAGCTGGCCCGCCGATTCATTTCGGATGACCAGAACTGTCAAAAAGCCGTTCACGACACCCAGAACTCGATTCCCACTTTACTCCCGGGCACCCTCGTCTGGTTAGTGCCACACCACATGCCTGGGCTCACTTCAAAGCTCCTTCTGAAGTACGATGGGCCATACCGCATTCTCAAGAGAACATCACCCATTAATTAGAAACAGAAACTTGGCTCAAATAAACTGTGCATAATAATGAAATATTTTCAACGGAAAAGTGTTACCATGTATTTGCTTTTTTGGTCGCGGCGCTGGTGTATTAATAGCTGTGTCCGACAATCTAGAACAGTTTGAAGTTAGTGTTGATTCTACAATGGAGGTCAAATGTGTACAGGTTACAACTAACAATAAAGCTCTTTTATTTTGTGCATGCTACCCTGCACCATCTACGCCCGTTGGCTTTTCTAACGACCTTCATGATATTCTGAGCATAATTCAAACAAAGTTTCCTGATCATCCTATTTCTATTTTTGGTGGCTTAAATTTCCCCATTGCCATTTGTTGGGCGTGTTGGTAAACTGAAAACATATTTAGCGCTAGCAAACAAGGACAGAAGGGAGACGACACCACAATGTGCTAACTTCAACAACTCGATTTTCAGGAAATACGCCTATATAATCCATGCACAGTGGCGCCACCTTATCCAAATCTTACTCATCCAAAAAAGCCGTCTCTTTATCTAGCAAGTCGACTGAAGGGGCGCTAACACACGTGTCACTATTCCGCCAGATAGCCTGAGCCTCAATAATCTCTCGCACATCTTTATCTTCGTGCTTCGCAAGAACTCGGCAGGATCCATACACCGGCGCACAGCCGCATTCCTGACAGTGGGTCGACAGATGACCGTATTGCTTATTTTTCACATTTTGGCAATGTTCCCGTAATCAGTCATTAAGACATCTCCCTGTCTGTCCGATGTATTTTTTCCCACAGGACAGTGGAAGCTCATATACAACAGCTTCTACGCATCCCACTGCGGCAGTGGGATGCGTAGAAGCTGTTGTATATCCGATCTGAGCGTGCGCATGACTAACCTGGAGACCCACTACCAAAACGTAGCCCCTTGCGTTCTGATATAGAAAGCGTGAAGAGTGATGCTGCCCGCGCAGCACACACAATACAGAGGCTGGAAGTGCGTCTTGATGATGGCAAGAACCATTCTCGGTGCAACAATCAAATTTTTTGTGGTATTGATGAGTCTTCAGGGTCAGAGTTGTTCGCGCAATCAGAGGATGTAATCATTGACCACTGTCGCAAACATATGAGCATCACACTTGACCGAAAAGGATTCGACCCCGCGCACCGTTTGGGCAATCATGCAGCTAATTGTAACTACCCCATAATAGTGAAATTCACCTTTCATTAAACAAAAAGTCTTCTTTCTAACGGCCATAAATTTAAAGGAATGAACTTCAATGTTGGTGAGAATTTTACACATCCTGTTCAATTGGCCCGCAGACACCTTGTTTAATTCGCAAAAAACAAATCTGCACCTTACTCCCTGCACTTTAAAACTCTGTTCATAGGTGATAAGCGCTATGTTTTTCATTAATGCACACAGAGTGTGAAAGAATTGCAGTAGCAGCCAACTCGATGTGGGAAAGCCCCTTATCGACACGTATCAACACGAGCTAACCTTTACTTTTCCATAATCTTTCCAATACACGCAGCTTCCTCCCTAAACGCGATATTCTGTCTAACCTCGTGTTGTCGTCTAACAGTAATTTGCTGATAATAACTGAAACCTGGCTGACCAGCTATATTACCGATACCGAGATTCTTGCTGACTTGCCGAATTTCTACCTTTACCGGAAAGACCGCGAAATCTTACGAGGTAGTGGTGTGCTAATCGCTGCACATCACCATTTATCGTGCTCTCTTGCAACCATTGAGACTGACTTGGAAATAACATGGCTAATCTGCCGCACATCACCGCAGACTGTTCTCTTGTCATTTGTTACAGACCACCACATAACACCCCTGATTTTTCGCAAAAACTTAATAACATCCTGAGCGAACTTAGTGAAAAACACCCTAACGCAGAAATCCTGCTTTTTGGTGACTTTAATTTTCCGCAAATCAACTGGACTAACAATAGTGCCTTAATGATAGGCAATGAAGCTGCTAAAGAATTTATTAATGTGTGTCTTAATTTCAGTCTAACTCAACTTGTGCTAGAGCCTACATGGGCTACAAAAGACACATCTAATGTACTTGACCTTATACTAAGCAGCCATCCTGACAGTCTGTCATCCATAACTTACCTCTGTGAGGTAAGTGATCATAAAGTAATTCATGCCACTTTCACCTTTCAACCTTTGTGAGAGCGAAAATCCAACAAAACTATATGCCTATATGATAAAGCGAACTACGAAGCTATTAATTACGAGTTAGGCGACTTCTCAACTTTTGAGACATTCCATATGCACTCGCCTCAAGAAAACTGGACACTATTTAAAAACAACATGAATAAGCTCTTT
The DNA here is from genome assembly GCF_038994185.2 of Dermacentor albipictus. Taxonomy (NCBI): domain Eukaryota; kingdom Metazoa; phylum Arthropoda; class Arachnida; order Ixodida; family Ixodidae; genus Dermacentor; species Dermacentor albipictus. The sequence goes on from NC_091824.1 coordinate 1,320,074, forward strand.
AACAAACATATACCAAGAGTAACTCTGCACACCAATCAAAATAAGCCATGGTTCACAAGAGCTCTAAAGAAACTTGAAGACCAAAAGAAATGTCACTTCCGGCTAGCCACGCGTCTTGGAAGCACCGAGGCATGGTCAAAATACTACATGGCAGAGAACGCCTACCTGAGTGCCGTTCTCACTGCTAAAAAATCTTTTTATAACGTCGACCTGCCCTGGCTAGTTACTCAAAATCCTTGGCAGTTCTGGCGCATTTTAAATCCCCAAGAAGCTCGTACTGTCAGTGTGACGAATGTAACAGGCAACACTGCCACGGACGCTGAGTGCGCCGTGGTGTTGTCGCATTTGTCGTACACAGCATTTTTTTCCGTGTTTACAAAAGAAACTACCACTCCAGACTTTCCACTATCTACTAACGTAACATCGCATATGCCACCCATTGTATTTTCGATAGATGGTATACTATCAATCATTGAAAAAAAAAAAAAATATGTACTTCTGGTGTAGACGAAATTAACTCAAAGATCCTAATGAATACTAAGCATATATCCGCGGCATGTTTCACTCTGTTCTCGCAATCGTTGTCTACAGGTGCTTTACCGTATGATTGGAAAGTGGGAAAGGCCGTTCCAGTATTCAAAGCAGGTAACAAAGACTCCCCCTTAATTAAAAAAAAAAACTTCTTGTGCGCAAACAAACAGGGACAAAGAAGAGGAGCAACACAAGGACGAGCGCTTGTACTTGTGTTGCTCGTCTTCTTTGTCCCTGTTTGGTTGCACTCAAAAAGTTTAAAAAAAAATGAATCTGTTCCAACTAGGCCGACTCGCATTTATGCTCCCCCTTAAACTACCGCACCATTTCATTAACTAGTGTTCCTTGCAAAATCATGGAACATGTCATATACTCGCATATCATGAACTTTTTAGGATCGGTAAACTTCTTTCATCCTTCTCAACATGGTTTTCATAAAGGGCTTTCATGTGAAACACAACACGCTATCTTTTTTAATGATCTCCACGATAATCTTGATAACAACGTTCAAACTGCTGCCATCTTTCTAGACTAGTCTGAAGCTTTTTACACAGTGCCTCATAACTGCTTGCTAATAAAATTATCCAGACTGAACTCTGATCCTCATGTGGTACAGTGGATAAAAGAATTCCTTACTAATCATTCCCAGTTCGTCCTTGTCAATAACTTCTCCTCTGAACCCCTCCCTGTCACTTCAGGTGTCCCTCAAGGCTCAGACTTAGGACCGCTTCTTTTCCTAATATACATTAACGATCTTCCACTGCATATATCGTCCTATTCAAATGTTCGCTGACGACTGTGTGATTTATCATACTGTGACTAACATCTCCGACCAAGCATTTTTCCAGAATGACCTTAATAACGTGCAGGACTGGTGCAACCATTGGCAAACGGCCTTGAACCCTAACAAGTGCAAATTTATTTCGATTTCCCGCCGTCATAATCCTTATCCCTTTACTTACACAATTGCAAACGCCCCAGTAGAATCAGTTCTAGCCTGTAAGTACTTAGGCATAACCCTGTGCCACGACCTTTCCTGGAATGTGCATGTGACTAACGTAATTTCCTCAACGAACAAGACCCTTCGGTTCATAAGGCGTCACCTTCATCATACTCCACAGCACGTCAAACTACTCGCATACAAATCATTTGTCAGACCACAACTGGAATATGCCGCCGCCATCTGGAACCCTCATCAAACATATGTCATCAATGCACTCCAGTCAGTTCAGAATCGTGCGACTAGATTCATCCATTCTTCATATTCATATAACATCAGCATTTCACACTTAAAGGCGCAATCTAGCTTGACATCTCGGATGTCAAGCTAGATTTTTTTTGTCTACATGTTAACTGCCCCTTATGTAATACCCTGAATGGGGTCTTTAAGGTAATAAAATGCAATGAAAATAAAACGAAAACCATTTACAATAATGCCAAAGCAAATTTTTCTTCAATTAATGATGGCCCCCAGTTTTTTCTCGACGATTTCATCCTCGCATGTGCCAAACAATTGGTTCATGTTTAAAAAAAACTGCACGAATTAATCGAATTACACGTCCCTCATAAAATCATCATGACTAATCATAGGTCCCTATGGTTCACTTGTTCCTTGAAACGCCTTGGGAACAGAAAAAGGTGGTTATATGTCAGGGCGAGGTAATTGGGAAAATCAGAGAATTGGTCAGCTCTGAGAGTTGCGGCTAGCACTTATAGAAAATCATTAAAAGATACTAAACAACATTTCTTTAATGTCGCACTGCCATCATTTCCTTTAACTGGTACATTCTGGAACGTTGTTAATGGGTCAGATCAGCCATCAATATCTCTCCTGGATTCTCAATCAAATCTAATCCTTAACAGTGACAGTGCTAATGTACTTAATGAAACTTTTGCTAATGCATTTTCTGTCCCTTTTAGCGCATCACTACCAGACTATACTCCCAATATCATATTTACAATAGATCCGATTCATTTTGACTTTGAAGGCATTATAAGTATCATAGATCGTTTAAAGTTATCCTCTTCATGTGGTCCCGATGATACCAGTGCTAAAATCCTGAAAAACACTAAAGTATATTCCATCATACTATCGAAAATATTTGAGCAATCCCTTAAAACTTGTGACCTCCCAGATGACTGGAAATTGGCTAAAGTGGTTCCACTCCATAAATCAGGCGACAAGTATCACTTACCAGCATTCCTTGCAAGATAATGGAACATGTCATCTTGTCATCCCTAGTGAACTTTCTTGAGTCATCATCTTTTTTCACTCATGCACAGCATGGTTTTAGAAAGCATTTTTCTTGTGAAACACAGCTAATAAATTTTACAAATAATATTAACTTCATACTTGATCGTGGCAGTGAGGTTGACTGTATCTATTTAGATTTTTCCAAAGCATTTGACAAAGTCTCTCACAGCATGCTTCTTCACAAACTAAGTAAATTTAACATCGACCAAAATGTACTACGATGGATTGAATGCTTTTTGTCTGACAGGTTCCAGTACGTGCACACTAACGGCATTGACTCATCATCGGTTGCTGTGACTTCAGGCCTCCCACAAGGTTCTGTTATCGGTCCCTTGCTGTTTTTGGTATATGTTAATGACTTGCCTAACAACGTAACATCCACAGTGCAGCTTTTTGCGGATGACTGTGTGGTTTACCAGGAAATAAAGAATACTAATGACACTGTACTACTCCAGGAAGACTTAGCTACTATATATAACTGGTGTTTGTAATAAAAAATGACACTTCAGGAAACTAAATGCAAAGTTATACGTTTTTCGCGTCGCATCAATCCGTGCCCCGCTCCCTACACTGTTTGTCCTTCCCTCCTAACACTGGTAACATCTTACAAATACCTCGGCGTCATTATAACGTCAAACCTAGCTTGGAAGGCACATATCATTTCTATCATCGCGTCCGCTAACCGCATGCTTGGATATCTGAAATGGAATTCCTCCTTAGCCCTGACACCTGTTAAACTTCTTCTGTACAAATCGCTTGTCCGCTCCAAGTTATATGTTAACTCGGTATGGGGACCCTTTCACTAACTCTCGTATTGACGCCCTTGAAGCCGTACAGAACAGAGCATCACGTTTCATCTTCCGTAACTATGATCGTTTGTCCAGCATCACAGAAATGAAAAACACATTGTCACTAACCCCTCTCTCACTGCGCAGGAAAATATCATGCCTGTGTCTGATTTTTTTAATTTACCACATGAATTCCACCCTTAAAGATGCATTACTCATGCCATCAACATGTGTTTCATCCTGCTTGGATCATCCATGCAAAGTTGGTGTTCCACAGTGCCGTACAACATCCTGCATGAAATCATTCATTCCAAAAAGATTGTTGGACTGGAACCACCTACCATGAGATATTGCACTTTCCAAAGACTTTGTTGAATTTAACAAGAACATTATGAACACATTATTGCTTACCATAGCTTTGGTTCCATTTCCTGTTTCCTTGTAATCATGTGCATTCTTATAGTATATTTTTTCCCCAGATATGCTGTGTTAATATTTGTACTAATGGTGGCGTTTTGCAATTTTCATCACTTTTCTTTGTGTGATTTAGCGTTCTTGCTATTTGTATAATTTTGAACTCATTTCATGTTCCGGATTTAGAATCATGTATATGTGCCAGTATTTTTTTTTTCTGTATGCATTGTCTCCTTTTGTAACAAATTTATTGAAATGTGTGTACCACTCCTCTCAGTAGTGTCCTGTGGGCGAAGAGGGTATCTGAAATAAACAAGCAAATAAATAAATTACCTGGTTGAGCCACTAGCGCCACCGTCCGACATGCGACGTCATAACAGCGAAGTCGTTCACATTCAGTGTTTTAAGCCACATCACCATTGTACCGTCCTTCCAGAAAATTAATTCGCCAGGGTGGCTCCTTTGTTTCCGCGGGGCCATTGTAGGGAAGCTAACGAACGTGAGCGTAGAGTCAGCAGCATCTGCATCATCAAGCATGCAGCAGAGGCTCGAGCTAGGGGACATGCTAGGACCGGCTGACGCTTATAAACTGAATAAATCTCCTTTATAATATTTGTACGTTTAAGCTCATTCTGTAATAAGCACAATCAATTAGTGAATCTCAGTGTGGGCTTCAAAAAGACAAGTCCACAGAGTTAGCCCTACTGCATGATAAAGAATATATCCTTACCAATTTCGAAAACAAGCTCCTCACGCTCGGTTTATTTGTAGATTTCAGCAAAGCATTTCATTATATTAGCCACAATATTCTTTTTCATAAGCTCCATCCTTATGAAGTTAGAGGAATTCCTCTTGAATTTCTTAAGTCGTATCTTCAATATAGACGCCAATATGTACATATAAATAACTTCAGGGCCCAAGAAAAATTATGCTTTCTGAAGTACCTCAAGGCAGCATTCTGGGTCCTTTGCTTTTTAATCTCTATGTTAATGATATTGTAAATATTTCGATGTTGTAGCAAGCATGTGACGCCCCCTTGGGCATATTGTTCATTCGCCGCTAGGCTCGGTGTCCTGCTAAGTTTGGCAGGCAACATTTGTCACCGCACCGCAATAAACACCGACGAGCACAGCTGCTCGGTGGTCAGTCATCGTTCAGCACCACCACGCTGCGGAGCGTCCGTCTAATGGAGGGTGCCTCGAGCCCTCCCTTGTTCAAGAACCCGGGTGGATCGTGACGCTGGCGACGAGGATGGGATCCTCGTGACATTGGCGACGAGTACCCACGGATTGTCCCACGCCGCCGCGAGCGGCGAAACGCCTCCTCCCATTGCTGCCGCCATGCCGCTGTACGGAAGGCACGAGCCGTTCGAGGGAGATGGGTCCGCCTGGCAAATTTACGAGTAGCAAGTCCATGTGTTCTTCCGGCCAAACGACACACCCGAGGTGAAAGCGGGACATTTTCCTGGCCAGCTGCGGGACCTGCATCGTCAGCCTCTTGCTCGACCTTCTCAAGCCAGCCACGCCGCACATTAAGACACTGGGTGAGCTGCTCGCCATACTGCACTCGCATTTCAACCCAGCACCGTCCACACTAATGGAGCGTTATCGCTTCCACAACCGGAGCCGCCAGGAAGGAGAGACCTTCGGACATTTCGTTGCTGCGCTATGTGGGCTAGCGACTGCCTGCGTTTTCGGGGACCAGCTGGACTCGCTGCTCCGAGACCGTTTCGTCTGCGGCATCACCAACCCCGCCATGCAGACGCAACTCCTGGAGCTTCCCCCCTCCTCGCTGGACGACACCATGAAGGCAGCGCTGGCAATGGAAGCTGCCGCCAAGGACACGAGCGAGATTTCCTGTGCGACTGGCTCACCATCGGTGGAAGTGGTGGTCAACGAGTTGGCGACAAAGGGCAGTACCTGCGGTGGCTATGGTGGTGGCCACTCCATCTCACAGTGCCAGTTCTCTCAAGCACAATGCTTTACGTGCGAGAAAACTGGGCACCTGGCAACGTGTATGCCGAAGAGGGAGGACAAACAGCAAGCAGCAGCCTGATTCAAGCCCAGGTACCACACAAGCCCGCGGCCAGGGTAGCCGTCGTGCTAGCTGTGCGTTAGCCAGGGTAGCCATGTGGCAGTAGGTTCAAGTTCTTCTGTGGCCAGGTTCCACGTCGTGGCCGGGGACCCGCCGATTTTCGACATGTGGCACTAAGGCTTTGTACCGTCGTCTGTGCCGCCGTACGTGCTGACCGTCAAAATCTGCGGGCACCCCATTTCAATGGAGCTAAACACAGGGGCCAGCGTGTCAGCAATGGCTGGGAAACTCTTCAAGCGTACTTTCCCCGACATGTCTGTCGAGGCTTCGGGCGTGATGCTGCGCAGCTACTCTGGGCAACTCTCCCAAGTCCAGGGTCAGGCACAGGTCAGCGTTCGCTTTGGCGACAGGGAGGCAACCCTTCCCCTTTATTTAACGAAGGGGTCGTCGCCGACACTGCTGGTCCAAAACTGGATTCATGCACTGGGCGTTTGTCTGCCAGAGTACCAGGAAGCCAGCGCGCATGTGGTGCAAGACGTCCCCAGCCTTCTGACCGATTACAAGTCCCTCTTCCAGCCAGGGGAGGGCACATTTGCCAGCACGACGGCTGGCATCTATGTACCTGAGGGAGCGCTGCCATGTTTTTTCAAGCCTCTCCCACTGCCATTCGCCCTGAAGTACGGGGTCACCCAGGAGCTGCAACGGTTACAGCGAGAGGGCATCCTGGTACCTGTCAAGACATCTGATTGGGCTGCTCCCATCGTACCAGTCCTCAAGTGAGACGGCAGGGTCAGGATCTGCAGGGATTTCAAAGTTACCATCAACCCCGTCGCTACCGTCGAGAAGTACCCGCTGCCCCGGATTGAAGATCTCTGGTCAGCATTGTCCGGTGGACAGAAGTTTCCCAAGCTTGACCGCAGAGATGCTTACCAGCAGCTGGTGCTCCAGGATGCCTCCCGGAAGTATGTCACAATATCGACAACTTTGGGGCTCTTTCAGTGCACGCGCTTACCGTTTGGTGTGGCCTCGGCCCCAGCCATACTCCAGAAGGAGATGGACAACCTCTTCAGGGCATGAGGCAGGTGGCGGTGTACTTGGACGACATCCTGGTTACTGGCAGTGACGACGGGTCCACCTGGAGAACCTGCACAATGTCCTGGCACGATGCAGGATGCCGGCCTCAAGCTCAAGCTGGAAAAGTGTGTTTTCCTAGCCCCCAGCGTTGAGTACTGGAGACATGTCATTTCCCAGGCAGGCCTAGCCCCAGCTCCACGCAAAGTTGATGCTGTGCTCAAGTCGCCTAAGCCCCAGAACAAAAAGGAACTTCAGAGCTACCTCGGTTTCATCAACTTCCATAGGAGTTTTCTGCCGAACCTGTCGGAGCATCTACAGCCGCTCCATCTTCTGCTTCGAGATGGTCAGCAATGGGTCTGGAAGAAGGAGCAGGACCGGGCCTTCCAGCGCAGCAAGGAGCTAATCACCAAGGCGCCAGTGCTGGTTCACTTCGATCCTGCTAAGCCTGTTGTCCTTACCGTAGATGCTTCGCCGTACGGTGTGGGAACCGTCCTGGCACACTGGGACAAAGATGGCCAGGAACGCCCTGTGTCGTTTGCTTCTAGTCAGCTTCATGCTGCAGAACAACATTACAGCCAGCTGGACAAGAAAGGTTTGGCCCTCATGTTCGGTGTCGAACGCTTCCACCGGTACCTGTGGGGCCGAATGTTCGAGGTGGCCATGGACCACAAGCCACTGTTGGGGTTGCTAGGGTCTGACAAGGCAGTTTCTGTGCAGGCATCACCTCGAGTGCTACGCTGGGCCTTGAGGCTGGCAGCTTAGAGTTACCAGCTGGTATACCGTCCGGGAAAGGACCTGGGACGTGCTGATGGCCTGAACCGCCAGCTCCTCCCAGGGGTGCCTGATGCTGTTCCAGAACCTGCTGAAATGTTTATGCTGGATCATGCATACCTGGAGGTGCTCTCCAGAGCTGTGGTATCGCAAGCGACCAGCCGGGTGCCAGTCCTGTCTCAGGTGGTCAAGGCAGTGTCCCATGGGGAGGAATTGGTTCAGCAGGCCTATAGCCACAAGGCCGCTGAACTGAGCTCGCAGCAGCGCTGCCTACTTTGGGGTTCCAGGGTCGTGATCCCACAAAGTCTCCGGTCCAGGGTCCTGCAGTTGCGGCAGGCAGGTCATCCTGGCATGGAAAAGACCAAGATGGTGGCCCGGTCCCATGTTTGGTGGTCTGGCCTGGCCTGGTCCAGGGCATCGCTCACATGGTGCAGAGCTGCCAAATCTGCCAGGAGCATCAGTGGGCTCACATCATGTGGAAATCACCCCCTAGCCATTCCCACAGAGACCCTGGTCCCGCCTACACATGCATTTTCGGGGGCCCCTCAAGGGCCATTACTTCCTTGTGGTGGTGGATGCCTTTTCGAAGTGGGTGGAGGTTCTACCTGTCACCACTCCATCAGCAGGTGTGACCATTGCAGCGCTACGACAGGTCCTCACCGCCCAGGGGTTGCCGGACGTCTTCGTGTCCGACAATGGTCCTGCTTTTGTTAGCACAGAGTACCTACCACCCTGCTTCAAATGGTGCAGCTTAGCGGGTGGTGCAAACCATCATGGACAAACTCAAGAAGAGCCAGACTGGAGATTTGCGGACACAGATTGCCCGGATACTGTTTCAGTACTGGACCACGCTCCGCGATGTCACTGGCCGTGCCCCTGTGGGCTCCTGCTGGGTCGGATGGTTGAGACACCCATGGACGTCTTGCATCCGGACCTCCGATCCACAGTGCTCTTGAAGCAGCTGAAGCAGAAGCTGGCTGCTAGCCGAGGGTGCTGTCTTGGGCTTTTGCCGGAGTTGGGAGCTCCAGTTTTCTCCAGGAACTTCCGTCCTGGCCCACCCTGGTCCGCCAGACAGGTGGTGTCTCCTGCCAGCACCTCATCACTGCTCGTCCGCATACCAGACGGGGTCACGTGGCACAGACACGCCGACCATGTCAGGCCTTGCCTCGGGACCTGGCCAGCACCCTCAACTGCCACTTCCGAGTTCCAGTCCGCAGGAGGACTACAGGCAGCATCAGTCACTTCTAGTGGAGCACCACCCACCTCGGAGGCGGCAAGCGTTGCCAGTGGTGTGGTGCCCATTGGGCCAGTGTCGAGTCCGGCACCACTCGCAAGGCCGACCACTGTGGACCCTCTGGACGGAGCAAGGCTGTTTCAGGCAGTACCCGGCGTTTCCACACCCGGCCCGTCAACACCGCTGCCCAGGTGGAGCACTCGACGGCGGAGGCCACCGGACCGTTAATTGCCTGGGTAGCAGGCACCGTCGACCCGGTTAAGACAGAGAGAGAGCCCTGACTTTGAACTTGAATATTTGTTTATTTTAGTTAACAAAGTGGGGCTAAGGGGGTGTAGAAGCATGTGACGCCCCCTTGGGCATAATCTTCGTTGGCCCGCCAAGCTCGGTGGCCTACCATTCTCGGTAAGCAACAGTGGACACCACACCCAACAAACACTAACAAGCACAGCTGCATGGCGGTCAGCCATCGTTCATAACCACCACGCTGCGGAGCATCCATCTAACGGAGGGTTCCTCGAGCACTCCCTTGTTCACAAACCCGGGTGGATCGTGACAAGCTGGCCTTCCATCTCAGTAGAAAATTGTCATACTTTTAGTCCCATTTTTGAGAAAATCATTGTGTGGCTGTTGGGCCTTTTTCACGTTTCTGCTCTCTGGAAGCTCTGTGCCACTCGTCGATTGCCTCCCTGGTTTCCTTATTCCACCATTTACATGATTTGATTTTGTTGCAATAGAAATTATTTTGACTTTCCAGGCAAACATTTGCTGCAGGCATCGGCATCGCCTGAGGTTTCATGTAAAGTCAAAGTGCATAAAGATTGCGCCCCGCTGTCCTTCCACATGCCCAAGGTTGGATGTTGTGTGAACAAGTGTGCACCTATGAAGGCAGGCGAGCTCACATTCTCTTGCTTTGCTGTGGCTATGCATGGCTGTACATTCAGCTGAGTGCATATGCGCCCTATCTTGGAGGTAATCTGTGGCAGATGCAAAGATTGGGCGAGTGGAGATGGCTGCTCGCTTCATCTGCACGGTCCTTCTGCATGCCTAGTGCTGGAGGTCCCGTAATCGCAAGTTTTGGAGAAACATTGAAGCAAAAAGCAGCACAGTGCTCACTGCTATGATTTATGCATTATTTCTCAACTCCCTGATTTCTCCATACAGACAGTGTGCTAGCTGCTCGTTTTCTTGCCTACTATATTATTTCCCGTCTGTAAGTAATCTTCTCCAGAGATTATATCCTTTCCCATGTTTGTTCCTTTCAACCAGAGGTGCAAGTGGACATTATTCTAATTTCTGAGAAGTTGTTATGCCTACTTAACCACTCCCTTCTGTTCTGTTACAACCTCCCAACTTCTGAATCCCTGAGAGCAGTTCAATTCAATCACATGGACTAATCTAGAGACTGTGTACTTTCTTTCATTTGACTCGCCATGGTTGCTCAGTGGCTATAGTGTTGGGCTGCTGAGCACGAGGTCGTGGTATCGAATCCCGGCCACGGTGGCCGCATTTCGATCGGGGCGAAATGCGAAAACACCTGTGTGCTTAGATTTAGGTGCACATTAAAGAACCCCAGGTGGTAGAAATTTCCGGAGTCCTCCACTACGGCGTGCCTCATAATCAGAAAGTGGTTTTGGCACGTAAAACCCCATAATTTATTTTTTTTTTCTTTCACTTGTTTCCGCGAGCAGGTGTCCGACCATGCCATCTTGGCTCCAAAGTGATTAACTGTGTTTCTGAATGCAGGAAGGGAGGTGCAGTGGCCTGGCATTGCTATTTTCCTTCAGAACTCCTTCATCTTTCTTGGGTGAGCATGTCACTCCTGAATTCTAATACATGTTTTGAATAACCTGGAGAGCATATAGCTGCAGTGTGCATGAAAATTTCACCTGGATTTGAAAATCGAGCATTGCTACACATCGTGCAGCTGCAGAGAGCCAAGCTTTTGCACTGTCAGGCAGCCCTGTTCCTATAGAAATTTCACTGGGAATAATAGTATGCATTCAAGCTATCATGTCCTTTTATTATGCTTAAGCATGGGACATTGTAATGTAAACAAATGAAGAAAAAAAATGGCTGACGTGTGTGACCATGCACGGTTGCAAACATTCTTGTGTAGATCCAGCTACAACCGTAAAAGTGCAGCCATTAATGCTTTCAAGTCAGTAATGGTTGGTTCCACCTGTATGTGTATACAAAGTTTCAGCCATAAACATTGAGAAATGTACCTATATAGTAACAACAATCCAGCAATTCATTGTTTAGAGGCTGCTCAAAGACATTTTAAGGCTTTGATGGCACTTTTGAACCTTCCTATGAGGTGCCGAATGCATCTTTGACATGGAAGTTTTACACAGAAGTTACTCCTAACACTCTACACGTTTCATATCAAGTAATCCTCATTTTCAAACAGGTAATTTATTTATTTATTTATTGATACTGTTAGCCCAAAGGCCAATGTAGGGTGGAGTAATCATAAAATAACCTTCAAAGATCGCTACAAACACGAGCGCTACACAAATCAATACAGAAAATACAATTGCTTAGGTGTGCCAATTTTACACAAGAATGTAAGCATTGTATACCAGGCACCGAACATTATAAGCAACAACCGTACCACAAAAAATAATATTTTCGACATCACAGACAAGCTTCGTCAATATTCCGTAGGATCATTTCAATGATGTCATGTTGCACATGCTGCTTGTCATTGCACAAAAAAGCTAATAATGTGAGAGGATGGTTACATAGAAGAATAATAGGCCAGTACAGATTTTTCGAACTGTTCTAGAGAATCAATTTTCGTTATGCTATGCAGTAGGGCATTCGAATATTCAATTGTTTTAACATAGAGGGAGTACTTAAATGAGTCAACCTTTGCTAGTATGGGCAAATATTGGTCTTTGTGGCTAGACCTAATGGACCACAATATCCGTGACGTTCTCTTTTGTAAGTACCTTTGAGTGGCGAAATTGAAGTGGTTACGCTTCATAAAATAAATAAATTTTAGTCTGGCCACTTTTCGCCGCAATGAAAGCTCGGGCAAGTTGAATGAGCATCTCAGTCACAGAATCCGTGTACCTATCTTTTGACATAATAAACCTTGCTGCACGCCTCTGTATTTTTTCACTTTTATTTACTTCATTCATCTTATACAGATCCCATATTATGCTAGAATATTCTATCGCGGTATGTACCAATACCAGATATGCAGTTAGTTTAACATCTCGGGGAGCAAGTTTAAGCCTCTGTCTTAGTGACCAAAGTTTAACCTCTGCGGCATTACATAAATTGGTGATGTGTTTTTTCGAAGATAAGTTATCTGATATCGTAATGCCTAAATACTTGAAGTGGCTCACTTGTTTTATTGGTTTACCGTCTAACTTGTAATTGTAATGTAACACATTTCTTGTTTTTCTAGTTATTCGCGCATAAACAGTTTTTTCTTATTTTCATTTTCCATCACTTGCACCAATTGGTGATTAATTCTAGTGCTGAATCTAATTTTAATTGTTCTTCATGGTATGAGATTTTAGAGTATATTAAGCAATCTGCAAATAAATGAACCATTACCTATCATTAAGGCCATTTGTCATATCATTAATATAACATAGAAACAATACAGGTCCTGACACAGACCTTTGAGGGACACCTGATGTTACTTTTAGAATTTTCTATTTCTTTCCTTTCACTTGCACGTACAGCGATCTGTTAGTAAGGTGTGAAAGAATCCACTTAACTATATTTAAATTAACTCCGATATTAACTAGTTTACCAATCAAGTCCGAGTATGAAACGTGGTCAAAAGCTTTTGATAAATCTAGGCAAATTTCGTCTACCTGACCTCTTTCATTAATTACCTGAGCAAAATCGTGTACTGTTTCTGCAAGCTGGGTGATAGTGGACAATTGGCTCCTAAATTTGTGCTGGTTAGAAATAAATATGTTCGAGCTTTCGATATAGTTAACAAGCTTTTTGATAGGATATGCTCGAACATCTTCAGCAAGTACATGTAATTGAAATGGGTCTATAATTTTGAACTCTATGTTTGTCCCCAGTTTTATGAACTGGCATGACTTGCGCCATTAACCAATCATTTGGTAAATGGTGCTGTTCAAGAGACACACAGAAAATTATCAGCAAATACTTCGTGATCCATTCAGCATATCGTCTCAAGAATTCATTGGGGATGCAATCTGGACCAGGATACTTTTTCGTGTCTCGACCTAAAAGAAGTGAAAGCATACCTTTTACAGTTAAGGTACCGTCTGGCATGTCTGAACGAGCATTAGTCATTTTCACTCATATTTCTGCAGGCAATGGTAGGGGAGGGTCAAACACGGAATGGAAAAATTATTTGTATCTATCAGCAATTTGCGCAAAGTCTGTAATTATACATTAATTGCTGGTAACATACCTCACATCCTCATGACGATGAGCAAAACGTGAACAAGGTGAATGCAGGAGCCAACGTTTCGACAAGTGGACTTGTCTTCTTCAAGGCGACATATGCTTTCCTCGCCACAGTATATATAGGTGGGGTTCTTCTAAAGGGGAGGGGGTGTGAGGCGGGAGGGCGTGGAAACGAGAGAAAGTGTGTTAGCGTGTCGAATTAGTAAAGGAACGCTGTGTACAAGGTCAAAGCCAGGACCTCCCCCCTCCCCTCACCCCAGTCTGTCAACACACGTGCGCACGTTAGCCGGCGTGTCAAGGGCGTCTGACACGCTGGCTGACAAAAAAAAAAGAAGAAGAAAAGGAAAAGGGGAGGGGGATACGCTTTTTTTCCAAACTAAGTGTTGTTGCCTATAGCTTGAGGTTTAGCATAGCGAATAGATTCTAAAGCTCCCTTTGAAACGTTTATGCCTATTGGTTGCAATGTCTTGAACTTATGGATAAGGTATGATTCTCTGTATTTTCTTTCTTGTTCAGAACGGAAATTTGACTGTAAGATGTAGAGTTTAAGTTCATCAAAGTTATGACCTGGTTGGTTGAAATGCTCGGCGACGGCTTTGGGAAGCTTTTTAGCTGTGTCCGCGCGATGTCCGTTTAATCTGACGTTCATTGATTGTCCGGTTTCACCGATATATTGTTTCTTACAGAAGGAACATTCAAGCATATAAATCACATCCCAACTTGTGCAAGTGAAGCTAGATTTGACTTCATGTGTATAATTATTTGTGGTGCTTTTAATTTTAATGTCACGTTGAAGGTGCCTGCAGGTTTTGCACCTAGGGCGACAGCATGCTTTTATTACGGGGGAATGCTGCTGGCTGACTTTTGCGTGCACTAACATGTCTTTAAAGTTCTTGTTTCAGCGATAGGTAACCCTGGGTACATCCGGGAACGCTTTTCGCAGACGCTGGTTACTTGATAATATTGGGTGGTATGTTCTTAGGATGTTGTTTATGTTTGGGAGTGCATTAGAATATTTTGTTATAAAGGCCGGCGGTCTGTCAGATTCTAATGTGGGCTGTCTCTTCGCCAATTCCGACTGTCTCTCCAATCTTGACGCGGTATCATAAGCTCTATCGAGAGCAATTTGGGGATAGTTCCTTTCTGCTAGTGTTGATCTAAGGTCATTTAGGTGGTGGATATAATCGTGGTCTTCGCTGCAGATTCTTCTTATACGTTTCATTTGTCCGACAAAAATTCCTTGCTTGCAATGTCGCGGGTGATGACTGTTGTAGTCTAAATATTGCTGGCTATCTGTAGGCTTCCAGTAAAGTGTCGTTCTCAGTTTTCCGTTTTCTATGTAGACCGTCGTGTCCAGGAAGTTGACCTGACTAGGAGAGTGGTGAGCAGTAAATTTAATACTCGGGTGAAAGCTACTGAAATGGCTAATTCACCTTTCACCTTTATTCGCGTGGGCACATTGAGCCTCCTCAATTATTTTTTTATTCTCACTACCCGTGGGCTGCCAGAGCCAGCCAGGCGCATGCATTTTTCTCGTGTTGCCCCGACCACCGCATGGCGCACTTTGGTGCGCGTTTGGATTTCTCTGGCCGAATGGATTTTCGCCTGGCAAGGTTTCGGATGCCTTCTGGCTAGCAGACGAGAAAAAGAAACTGGTCGTTCACCGCCATCACTGTGAGAACTTGACGGATTGCACCGCGTTCGCTTGAGCGCAATCTCTCCTGAAAGTCTTGTCTCGCCGGTGTAGGATACTGAGCACTGTGCATATGGTTCTCGGTGGACAAAGCATCTCACGTTTTCTTCAATATTCATTCGGTAGACACATTAGGTGCCCAAAGTAGGCATTAGATTGTGACCAACATACTCTCCTTTGCGTTTTCTATTTCATTGCGGTGCCCCCACCCCACAAAAGGAAAAAAAAAAAAAACATTGTTGCGGTGCAGCGAATTGTCGCATGATGAAAGTTCGATTTTGTTACTTCTTTTACGGAAAGTAATTGGCCAAGTGACGCTTCAGTTGCCGGATACCCTTATTATATTTTGCCTTAGCAATTATATGGACACTCCAAGCGCATTCCTGCTGTCGCCGTCACCCTCATGTTTCGTATGAAGGAGGGGGGGGGGGGGTGGAATCGGTGAGCCGACAACAGTGGTTCAGTCTTGTGTGTGCATGGAGTAAAGTGGGGAGCAAGCGCGCCGCCTTCCGCTGCGTGCAGTACATCGGGGGAGTGGATGGAATGGGGGCAGGATATAGGATTCTGTGAATCTGTAGTTGCGCAAGATGTTTGTTTGCCTTGTTTGACGCATTATATGCAGTGAATTTTTCTTAGATACGTAGATTTATTGGAGACTTATACGTATTGTCGGGGTGGTGACGTTAAGAACACAGTAGCAATACTGTGATAGACAAAACTATCTTTTATTGGGCGAACCTGTGCCCACAAAACAGGCTACACTTATAGCACAACGATAGCGGCGAACACGGTTGGCGATCGTCGAAAATCTGATCAGCGGTTGAAGCGCGTCGGCTTTTATACACAATCGTCGAATGTTCCAGACTAATCGTTGGGACCCGCGTGCCTTCATAAAGTTCTACATCATTCGCGTCAGGCGAATAAATCAGATAACACAAGGTTCGGCAACAACAGACTGCGGATAGAAGCATCGATAACTTTCCAGAAACTTCGGATACATGCAAGCGCGTCCCGCGCTGTGCGATAAGATTTGTTAGGCGGTGAAACCTGGTCGCCCGATAAATATAAATACACGTGTCAATACCCCCCTCTTAAGAAGCATTGTCTCGATGCTACAAAGAGAGCGAAACACAAAAAGACACTTATTAAACATAAGTAACAAAACAACGAAAAGAAATAAAGTCCAAAGGTCAGTTACGCGAAGTCCCAAAGTTCGTCAACGCTGGTGGAACGGCTTGAGCTGCACAACGTGGACAATTTCAGGTCGTGAGCGGCGCCGCTGTGACAGCGAAATGCCATCTGGCACGACCTCGTAGTCCAGTGCACCAATACGTCGGATGATCTTGTATGGTCCAAAATAGCGACGCAAAAGCTTCTCGCTCAGTCCTCGTCGGCGTATAGGGGTCCAAACCCAAACATGGTCACCGGGCTGGTACTCGACAAAGCGTCGTCGGAGGTTGTAGTGTCGGCTGTCGGTCCTCTGCTGGTTCTTGATCCGCAGGTGGGCGAGCTGTCGGGCTTCTTCGGCGCGCTGGAGATAGGCAGTGACGTCGAGATTTTCCTCGTCAGTGACGTGGGGCAGCATGGTGTCGAGCGTCGTCGTCGGATTCCTGCCGTAAACCAGCTTAAACGGCGTGATCTGTGTTGTTTCTTGCACCGCCGTGTTGTAAGCGAATGTTACGAACAGCAGGACGGCATCCCACGTCTTGTGTTCGACGTCCACGTACATCGCTAGCATGTCGGCGAGGGTCTTATTCAGCCGCTCCGTAAGACGATTCGTCTGCGGGTGGTAGGCCTTTGTCCTCCTGTGCCTTGTCTGACTGTAGTTCAGAATGGCTTGGGTGAGCTCCGCTGTAAAGGCCGTTCCTCTGTCGGTGATGAGGACTTCTGGGGCACCATGTCGCAGCAGGATGTTTTCGACAAAGAATTTCGCCACTTCGGCTGCGCTACCTTTCGGCAGTGCTTTAGTTTCAGCGAAGCGGGTGAGGTAGTCTGTCGCCACGACGATCGATTTATTTCCGGTTGTTGACGTCGGAAAAGGTCCCAACAAGTCCATCCCGATCTGCTGGAATGGTCGGCAAGGAGGCTCGATTGGCTGTAGTAATCCGGCTGGTCTTGTCGGCGGTGTCTTGCGTCGCTGACAGTCTCGGCATGTTCTGACATAACGGGCGACGTCGGCGGTCAGGTGCGGCCAATAATACTTTTCTTGTATCCTTGATAGTGTCCGGGAAAATCCTAGGTGTCCAGCGGTCGGATCGTCATGTAGGGCGTGCAATACTTCTGGACGAAGTCCTGACAGGACAATAAGAAGGTAGTTGGCGCGGACTGGGGAGAAGTTCTTCATCACGAGTAGATTGTTTTGAAGCGTGAAGGAAGATAATCCGCGCTTAAATGCCCTGGGGACAACGTCGGTGTGCCCTTCCAAATAGTCGACGAGGCCTTTTAGCTCCGCGTCTGCCCGTTGCTGTGCAGCGAAGTCTTCTGCGCTTATCATTCCGAGGAAGGCGTCGTCATTCTCGTCGTCTTGCGGTGGCGGGTCAATGGGGGCGCGTGATAGGCAATCGGCATCGGAGTGTTTTCGTCTGGACTTGTAGGTGACAGTGATGTCGTATTCTTGTAGTCTGAGGCTCCACCGCGCGAGTCGTCCTGAAGGATCCTTTATATTCGCTAGCCAACACAACGCGTGATGGTCACTGACGACTTTGAATGGCCTGCCATACAGATAAGGGCGAAATTTAGCTGTAGCCCAAACGATGGCGAGGCATTCCTTTTCGGTCGTAGAATAGTTGCCTTCCGCTTTTGACAGCGACCGGCTAGCGTAAGCTATCACCTGTTCGACTCCGTTTCTCCTCTGGACTAGAACGGCACCGAGGCCTAGGCTACTGGCGTCAGTATGGATTTCTGTATCGGCGTACTCGTCGAAGTGCGCAAGTACCGGCGGCGACTGCATGCGTCGTTTGAGTTCTTCAAATGCGTCGGCTTGCGGTGTTTCCCACTTGAACTCGACATCACATTTCGTTAGATGTGTTAGCGGCTCCGCGATGCGTGAAAAGTCCTTGACAAAGCGCCTATAGTAGGCACATATACCAAGGAACCTACGCACTGCCTTCTTGTTGATGGGTTGTGGGAACTGTGCGATTGCAGCTGTCTTTTGCAGGTCTGGACAGACACCAGATTTGCTGATTACGTGGCCTAGGAACAGAAGCTCAGCGTAAGCGAAGCGGCATTTTTCCGGCTTCAGAGTAAGCCCTGACGACTTGATGGCTTCTAGTACTGTCGCAAGCCGCTTGAGGTGATCGTCGAAATTCCCGGCGAAGACGACGACGTCATCCAAGTAAACGAGACAGGTCTGCCACTTCAGTCCTGCTAATACTGTGTCCATGACGCGCTGGAACGTTGCAGGCGCCGAACACAGTCCAAATGGCATAACCTTGAACTTGTAGAGGCCGTCTGGCGTGATGAAGGCGGTCTTTTCGCGATTCCTTTCGTCGACCTCTATTTGCCAGTAGCCAGACTTGAGGTCCATCGATGAGAAGTATTTAGCATTGCAGAGCCGATCCAATGCGTCGTCAATCCGTGGGAGGGGGTATACATCTTTCTTCGTGATTTTGTTCAATCGACGATAATCAACGCAGAAACGTAGGGTTCCGTCCTTTTTCTTCACTAAAACAACTGGAGACGCCCACGGGCTTTTCGACGGCTGGATGATGTCGTCGCGCAGCATTTCGTCGACTTGGTGTCTTATAGCTTCGCGTTCTCGCGTCGAAACTCGGTAAGGGCTCTGGCGGAGTGGTCGAGCGCACTCTTTGGTTATTATGCGATGCTTTGCGACTGGGGTTTGTCGAATCCTCGATGACGTCGAAAAGCAGTCTTTGTATCGTCGAAGCAGACTTCTGAGCTGTTGCTTCTTAATCACGGGGAGACTTGGATTTATGTCGAAGTCTGGCTCGGGAACTACGGTCGTCGGGGTAGATGCAACAGAATCCGAGAGGACAAATTCCTCGATGTATGCGATCGTCGTGCCCTTGTTGATGTGCTTGAACTCCTGGCTGAAGTTTGTCAGCAACACCTTCGTGTTTCCTCAGTGCAGTCGAGCGATCCCTCTTGCGACGAAAATTTCACGGTCGAGCAGTAGACGTTGGTCGCCTTCGATGACGTCTTCTACGTCAACGGGTGTTTCGGGGCCGACCGAAATGACAATGCTGGAGTGAGGCGGGATGCTCACTTGATCTTCGAGCACCCTCAAGGCGTGGTGACTACAAGGGCTCTCCGGCGGTATCGCTTGATCTTCCGACAGCGTTATTGACTTCGACTTCAGGTCGATGATTGCACCGTGTTGGTTCAGGAAGTCCATGCCGAGAATGACGTCTCGTGAACACTGTTGGAGGATAACGAAGGTGGCAGGGTAAGTCCGGTCATGAACGGTAATTCTTGCCGTGCAGACTCCAGACGGCGTGATGAGGTGTCCTCCAGCGGTTCGAATTTGAGGGCCTTCCCACGTAGTCTTAACTTCCTTCAACTGGGCGGCGATGTGTCCACTCATGACGGAGTAGTCAGCCCCTGTGTCCACTAAGGCGGTAACTGCGTGGCCGTCGAGAAGCACGTCGAGGTCGGTGGTTCTTTGTCTGGCATTGCAGTTAGGTCTTGGCGTCGGATCACAGCTGCGTCGTGTTGAACTGAAGTTGGAACGTCGCGTCGTCATGTCGTCGTTCGTCGGTGTAGTCTTGCCTTCCTAGACTTCGCCGGGACGGCGGCGTGTCGTTGTTTTGTCGTCGAGATCGTTTCGTCGTCGTCTTCGGCGGCGGCGGAGGATCTTCGTCAGTTCGACGAACAGCAACCGCACCTCCATCGGTTGCTGCTTTTAGTTTTCCGTATATGGGCTCGCTCCACCAGATGTCATGTGGTGGTGACGTTAAGAACACAGTAGCAATACTGTGATAGACAAAGCTAACTTTTATTGGGCGAACCTGTGCCCACAAAACAGGCTACACTTATAGCACAACGATAGCGGCGAACACGGTCAGCGATTGGCGAAAATCTGATCAGCGGTTCAAGCGCGTCGGCTTTTATACACAATCGTCGAATGTTCTAGACTAATCGTTGGGACCCGCGTGCCTTCCATAAAGTTCTACATCATTCGCATCAGGCGAATAAATCAGATAATACAAGGTTCGGCAACAACAGACTGCGGATAGAAGCATCGATAACTTTCCAGAAACTTCGGATACATGCAAGCGCGTCCCGCGCTGTGCGATAAGATTTGTTAGGCGGTGAAACCTGGTCGCCCGATAAATATAAATACACGTGTCAGTATAGTTAAATATCTTGTTGCGAGGTTTTGTGTATACTTGCAGTGAACTTTCTTTCCAGTGACACTTTTTTCCCCTTTATTTAAGCATTTGTATATTCCATTGTATCTTCGCATTTCTAACGAACGAAGGCGAGTCAAGTGAAAGTGAGCCAACCCACCCTGCGCAATAACGGTTCGGTTCATTATCTGCGAGACATGCACGTAGCACACAGGCATCTCTCATTTACAAAAGTGATATGCAGGTGTGAGGGTAAATGTTCTTTAATGCTCTCATACACTGTGTTGAACGTGGTTGCGTGATGTAATGGACACTTCAGAAGTTGAGCAGCGTGGTGCTGTGATGTTTTTGATAGCTGAAGGTGTTTCCCAAAAAGAAATTATACGCCGTATGGCTGCCGTGTACGTTGAACATTGCATTTCATTGGCCACTGTGAAGCGTTAGAGCAAACGGTTGAAAGAAGGACATGAAAGTTGCAAAGACGATCCAAGACTGGGCCAAAGCCATCATGCAATCACCTCCAACCAAACTGCAAAGGTTGATGAGCTGATGAGACAAGAACGGAGGATAAGCATTGTTGAACTGGCACAGCGTGTGAACATCAGGCACAGTTCAAATTTGGTGCAGTGGTTGCAGAGAAAAACGAATTCACCTTCTACGTGTAATTAGATAGCAGCACCCGAGCTAAAGCTTCCTCTTAAGGAGGCCAAGCAGCAACGTGAGCCTCCCCCCCCCCCCCCCCCAAACTAAATTTCTGGCAATGCTACTGCCCGTAACTGCTGCTGAATTCGGTGCACTGGACTGGTGAAGGCCTCGGATTTGCATTGGGTCCGCTCACGCTGAAGTGCTATCTGAACAGCATGATGGAACGTCAGTTTGTCACCCTCGAGATCAATCTCTCCCGGAGGTGCGGGCACGTGACACCGGCTACAAACTGCTCACACATATTTTTGTTAGCTTGAGTGGCGAAATCGCAAGGAGCCGCCAACTCGCGAAGTGTGATAGTGAAGTAGTCCTTGACAGGCTACCCCTGCAGTTGGCGACACTCACGGAATCGATGGCGTTGCAGGCGAATGTTGCAAGGGTTGTCAAAATGCCTTGTTAGCATCTCGAGGGCCACGTTGTACTCATCAGGTAAACGTGGGGGTTCTTCGGTTGTGTCATGCGGCAGCGTCTGCGTCCCGGCAGTTGTGGCGGTTTCCGTCATGGCGGCTGCGGTGCTCGGTTGCCCTATCTTGCTTTGCAGCGTACTTGGCGGAAGCGCGTCGAAAATTCGCTGTCCTTCGGTCCCCGGACAGTGCAGCAAAAGAGCTCGGTAGCGGGGTTCCGATAGTTCGGTCACTCCGGACGCCAGTAAAAATTTCTCAAATAGGCGTATCCAGCGTGGCCATGGTACAGCCGGTGTGCCAGGGGTGTAATGAATGGGGGCGGTGGCGAAATCCCGGTGGAAAACATCCTTGTCGCCAGATTGTCGTGTCGCTAGCCCAGCAACACGGAGGCTACACCACTGCCAGTTGCATGCCTATAACAACCTTTATTCCAGTGAACATAACTATATACAATAGCGCTGTGGCGCCATCAGTCGTATGTGACCTGGATGGATGTTATGAGCGTCCCCTTTAGAAAAGGGCGGTGGGCTGCGCCACCAAGCTCTTGCTATTATACTGCCTAATGTCCTACCTAGGTTAAACAATAAAAAAGAGAAACGCTATGAACTACCCCACCCAAATTTTCTGATCCCCTATTTCGAACTGTGCTTTTGTATGTCTCCGTTTTTTGTCGTTTCCCTACTTTTCTTCCACCAATCCTCCAATCGCCTCTTACTAATGCCTATTGCGGACATGTTTACTTTTCCGCTGCTCTCGCTGAACCTGTGTGCTTTAAGGGAGCCTGTGTCACATCAGCAGTGCCATCTGTTGTGAAGGCACGACACTATACAAGGGATGAATATTTATCAATTACAATGAATTGCTTAGAAGTTTTAAACTTTGTTGATTAAGAACTAAAATTTGAAAGTCAGGCAGTACAGCTACAAGACAGGATGAGTAATTGCCATTTACAATCAATTGCCTAGAGTTATTAAACTGCTTATCCAGCATGGAAAATTGCAAGTGAGGCGGTAGAGCTAGAAACAAGGGATGAATAATCATCAATTACAGTGAATCGCCCAGAGTTTTTAAGCTGTGCTGATTCATTGCTGAAAGCTGCAAGTTAGGCAGTACAGCTAGAAAACAAGGAATGAGTAATTATCAAATATAATGAATTGCGTAGTGTTTTTCAACTGTGCTAATTCAGCACTGAAAATTGCAAGCGATGCAGTACAGCTAGAAAACAAGGGATGAGTAATTACCATTTACAATGAATTGCCTAGAGTTCTTAAAACTGTGCAGATTTAGAACTGAAAATTGCAAGTTAGGCGGTACAGTTAGAAAACAAGGGATGAGTTATTACCATTTACAATGAACTGCCTAGAGTTCTTAAACTGTGCAGATTAAGAACTGAAAATTGCAAGTGAAGGAGTACGGCTAGAAAACAAGGGATGAATATTTATCGATTGCAATGAATTGCCTAGAGTTTTTAAACTGTGCTGATTCAGAACTGAAAATTGCAAGAGAGGCAGTACAGCTAAAAAACAGAATAAGTAATTATCAATTACAATGAGCCTAGAGTTCTTAAACTGTGTTGATTCCGAACCTAAATTTGCAAGTGAGGCAGTACAGCTAGAAAACAAGGGATGACCATCCTTAAACATGTGGGAGACTGGTAACAATATTTCCTTGGAAAAACAACTGCAGGATATGAATGAGAAGAAAGGCGGTAAATCGAGGGGCCCGATTTTTATTAGTCATATCATAAGAAGCCAACAAGCCAACAAGGAACATATTGAATGTAAAACTGGGACCAACATTCACATCAGTGGCTGCACTACAAGCTTGTGCAATTGGCATGAGCAGATGCAATGAAGTATCCATGCCGTGCAACTTGCAGAGTTGCATCACGTTGCTAGAACTTCTCTCAAGGTTTCCAGGGGTGCTGTTTCCGAATAGAAGTCATGGGTAGAGGCTGTCGTTTTAGGGAATATTTACTGGAATAGGTTTTGTTTCTTTTTCTGAAGTTTCTTGAAGAGGTGGTGTTGGAATAGGTCTAATACCCGTGTCACACGGGCGTTTGGAAGGCCTTCCAACCGATAGTCAGTTGACTCAAAGGTCAAATTTGAGCTGCCACACGGGCCGTTTCGAAGGCCGTCGAGTCAATGGTCTATCGAGTCAACGGAGCACGTTACAACTCTATCGAAATCTCGACGGCCTTTGAGCAACGGAAGCGGAAACAGCGCGTACATGCCCTCTCGTTCACAGTGTGCTCGTACTCACGGTTAGAAAAAAACATCAAACCAAAATGCTCTAAAAATACTATATATGAGTGTTATTAATTATTCAATAGAGTATTTTTGCCACTTGACATGTGCGAACACACACCAAAACAGCGGCCGCATCGAGCGGCGAAAGCGTTGCCGCAGTTTCGCTACTCAACAACTTAAAAACTAAACATATATGTATGGCGATGTATAAACAAATGTTTGTGTATAAACAAACAAAAGAAATTATAGGGCTTTTAAGAGGTTTTAATGTTGTTTAACTTTTCGTGACATGAAAACGAAAAGATCCGCAGCACCACACAATTTTGCGAGAAACGCCTGAACCGCTAAACGGCCTTTCAAAAGTGCCGTGTAGCAGCGCGACAACTCCTTTGAGTCGATAGAGTTGTGGCGTTTCGAAGGCCGTCGACTGGAAGGCCTTCCAAATGTGCCCGTGTGACACAGGTGTAAGCAGTGCATGACGGACAGAGGTGAAGAGACGCTATGTGTCTTTTTCCTACATTGAAACCTGCAGTACTAATTCCCTGTGCCTGTTGCAGTTTCAGCCTACATGAACCATTCTCTGATCTATCTGTAATGCTTATTTACACATAGCAGGCTTGTGCATAGAGTAAAGCAGTATTCAAATAAATGCACGTGGGTGGAGTACTTCATGGACACCAGGGCAAAAATAATTGGAAGAGAATGACATTATCATTGCTATTATCAATAATGCTGTTTCTCTTACAGGGCCTTGGTGTTCAAGTTCGGGCGGACTGAAGACCTGTGGGGCTGAGGCAGCCTGAAAAGTGTTACAGGGGCTGCATAATTTCAGTCACAAAAATTGTTAATAAGAAATTGTGCTTAAATGTTAGCAACTATCACCACGCTTTTTTTCATTCTTCAGTAGCGTTGCTTTGGCATGGATTTTCGTCTTCTCTGGTTTCTTTGTAAACATTGTTTAATAATGTATGCTCTGATTTAGTGCATATTACCTCAATACTACATTGTTTTGTTAAGACTATCAGATTGTATTGTATGCTTATAGGATTTAGTGTATGTAAGCTTCTTGTCCTTTAGATTGGCCTGCAGTGTAAATCTACAAGCCTCATGGTAATCTTTACCTCCTTTTATCTTTAAGAGAGAGTTAGCATGTGTTATGTTTGCATCAAGTTTTTTGTAATGCTTCACAGCCAATATAAATTGATATTGTTATAGCTTGCTTCGTGAAAAGGCAATGTTGCCTTCAGATTTCTG
Organism: Dermacentor albipictus; assembly: GCF_038994185.2. Taxonomy (NCBI): domain Eukaryota; kingdom Metazoa; phylum Arthropoda; class Arachnida; order Ixodida; family Ixodidae; genus Dermacentor; species Dermacentor albipictus. The sequence goes on from NC_091824.1 coordinate 1,345,201, forward strand.
CAACTTAAGTTGCCCGCATGACTTGGTGAAATTTGGATGCATAACTTTAATGTGGTAGCACTTTGTCTTCTCACATTGGCTTGATTTGTGAGATAAGCTATTGCCATTTGACCTGTGATTTATTATATGTGATTGTTGGGAAGGGCTTAAGTCCTAAATAAATGGTGTGCTCTTGAGTCTCCTAGATGTGATTAATTAGCCTGTTGCAAGAAGGGTACTTTGCACCATGCCACATTCTTGTGGGTAAAGATTGACTGTGTGGTTTTAAATATTAGGAAGAGTCACTCTATCAATTCTGGTGCACCAGCAGCAGACAAAAGATACAGCACCGAATGAGCACCCAAGAGTAACATTAATAGGATTGTCTGTTTATTTGCCTGATTTTTCATTGGACATTAATCTGCTTGGCAGTCTCTTTCATAAAATATACTTTAACCACGTTCCATGTTACTCACTTCTCACAGAAAACTCATATTTCTTCACGCTATGGCCGCCAGTTCAAAGATTGATTAATTATTGTGCTAATGTATTACTTTCTTTTAACCAACCACAACCACGACTTTAACCACCTTCCCACCAATAGCACCTTCATCATCGACGACAATTTAAAGACTGCCATTTCCACTGCCTTAATGATGTGAAACAGTGGTATACCCAGTTTTGCCCATAATATTACTATCCCTGAGAGTTCAGAAGTGAAATTATTGCCCCCCAACAACAAAAATTGTCATGGCTTAGATTACTGATCACTATCCATGCTTTCTTTTGTTATTTCCCCTGGTCCAGCATGTATGGACTGGCATTGGCTGATGTCAGGCACTCTAAGTCGACTTGCCAGTGAAAATGGAATGTAGTTTAAAAAGGCATACACAGCTAACAGCAAATTCTTGCCTCTTTCAGATAAATTTACTATGTCGTGGCAGAAAAATGATACAGAGAAGTATTTCAGAATGTTACACACCATATACTAACCTTGATCAAAAACTGCTTATTTCAGATAATTTGGTAAAACATTTAGTGCCAAAATGATAAACAAAAAAATTTACATGCAGAATCTCCTTTAAGAATTATCTAAATGATGCGTAAGCATTTGCTACTAATCACCTCTTGTTTCGTCATTTTATGCAGCTGTGTTTGGTGTAATTGCGAAAAACACCCCAAAAGAATTGTGAAACGGAGAAGCATGGATGCAACACCGAAATATTAACTGAGACCAGCATGAGACGTCGAAGAGGGGAGTACAGTCGACTCCTGTTGATACGAAGTTCACGGGGACCACAAAAAACTTCGAATTAAGCGAACTTGCAATTAAGCACAAAACACAAAAACAGCATTTATTTGTAGTGAAATCGAGTATTTTCTCTAAGAAAAATAGTCGGTCATCTTGCTCTGTTTCTTCTTGCCGGATCGCGTTGCTGAAAGCAAGTTCTGCAGGCTGTAGATGTGGCGGAAGGCTTCTTTCGCGTTACCTTCAGCAGCAAAGAAGTGCTCCGCGAGAGCACGGCCCGCAGCTGCATCGGCAGCCTTAGGTTGCGGATCGTCTTCAACGTCATCATCATTTTCCTGGGTCGCTTCCTGGGGCCGAATAATCTCCACAATATTGTTATCCATCAGCGCACCGCACGTTTCGACTGCCTTGTCTACGGTGACGTACTCTTCAAAATTGATGTCCCCGAGAGCATCGCCAAAATCAGTGCCGTCAAGCTCGCTTGTTGATGCTTCTTCCGATGAAATTGCAGAGGCATCCTCCGAAGAAGCTTCCACAAAACCGCAAGCCCTGAAGCAGTTTGCGATTGTTTCTTGCTTCACACGATCCCATGCTCGCCGTAACATGTGGATGGCACTGAGCAAGCTCACCTCGTATGTTGCAGAGTTGGCCTAAGATGCCGCAAGGCAGCATCTTAGGCCCTTTGTTGTTTTTAGTTTACTTAAATGATATATTTTACACTAAGCTACCGGTGAACCTTACTGCCTACGCTGATGACCTTACGGTGCTCATTACGGGTAGTAGAGAAAATGACTTATCCTCTAGAGGTAATGAGTTCTTGCAATACATGTGTCAGTGGTCGCAGGAAAATTACCTAAAGGTGAACACAAGCAAAACTAAAGCCATAGTATTTCGAGCGAAAAACAAAGTTGTAAAGGATATTATGCTTAAGTTTGAGAACAACTATATTGAAATCGTGCGTACTATCAAGTGTCTGGGAGTAACCTTCTCGGAATCGCTTAATTGGGATGCCCAAATTAATAACGTAAGATCAAAAATGAATAAAGTGAATGGGGTGCTATGTCGTCAACGGTATGTGCTATCAACAAAAATTAAACAATTAATCTACAATGCTTTCTCAGTTCCAATACTTAACTATTGCCACACTGTCTGGGGCACAAGTACGAAGCATAATTTATCCAAGATTACTCTTACCCAGAAACGTGCGATAAGATTAATTGCTAACATACCATGGTATGCCCACACAGAAAGCTATTATTCCGAGTTTAGCATCATTCAAGTGCCTAATCTTTATGCCTTCAGATTAATTCTTATGTACAAGAATGCTATTAGAACAAACAACGCAGATATGTTGACACTGTTCAACCTTCAAAGCAATGTGCCCATATACAATGTACGCCGTTGCACCACTTGGTCTACACCGTTTTGTCGGACTGTGTACCGATTTCAATCAAGCGCCTATAAACTTCCCTGTTACCTTAACACACTTGAACGTAATAACATCTCCCTGGAAGAAATATCGAAAAATAAGTTAATTAGTGTTTTGCCGCTCCTGCACTAATGTATAGTGTTTCATTATGTTTTTGTATGTCGCGCTATTGTTTCTTACGTCACACAATGTTAATAAATGCGCTAAGGCTGTTGTCGATTTTGTACGTATATTTTCTTACTGATCCCTACTGTATTTTTTGCCCTTGTAAGTTCACAAATTTCGCAATGTATTCCAATGTGTCTAGTATTTCTCTGCGTTTGTCATGAATAAGCTGCTTCTCGTCATACTGTCATGTGGGGCGTAATGGGGTTTTTTCAAGCCGCTGCATGCGGCTTTTACCCTTACGTCCGCTCTCATTCTGTATTCTGTGGAAAGAGAGAAATAAAGATTATTATTATTATTATTATATTATTATCCATACACAAAATCATGCGCTCAAGGAGGTGCCGCCTGTACAGGACCTTAACATTCTTGATGATGCCTTAGTCCATTGGCTGCAAAACAGCTATTGTGTTTGCAGGCAAAAATGTGAGGCGTATTGCACTCAAGGCTGGCACATGCATGTGAGCACTGCAGTGATCGACAAGGAACAACACCTTGCGGTCCAATTTGGTTATCCAGCTCTTGAAGATTTCAGCCGTCATCCACGCTTTTTTGTTCGGCTCATAGTCCAGAGGCAGTGTCTTTAAAACATCTCGACTTGGCAGCTTTCCCGATAACAATTAAGCGACATCATTCCGTGCCAGTCATGTTTGCCAATCAGCACCGACACTGTCTCCTTGGTGCGTTTGCCCCCAGCACAGTCGTTGTCGTCCTTGAATGCCGGGGTCTTCTCTGGTAAAAGCTGATAGAAGAGTGCAATCTCATCTGCATTGAAGATGTCTTCTGGCTTGTATTCGCTGAGATATTCACGCAGCTTTCCATCCTTCCACGTGGCACATGTTTCCTGGTTAACGGATGCTTTTTCACCACACATGCTCTTAAAAACCAGGTCATGGCGACCATTAAAGTGGTCAGCCATCCATCTGACAAAACGAAGTCAGCGATCCCCAACATTGCTGCAAGCGTTCGCGCTTTCATCGCAACGATGTCTCCGCTGAAAGTGTGTTGCTCCTGGCCTCCTTAATCCAAACCAGCAGAGCCGTCTCCAACTCTGGGTAAGCGCCGGTGCGCATTCACTTCTGAGGCGTCTTGAACTTGTTCTCAAATGTATCCTTTATCATGCACTTGTTCTTGATGTAGTTTGAGAGCATGTTCGGCTTGATCCCGTACTTCCACGCTATGTTTTGTTTGGCAGCACCTCCCTTCTCAACTTCCTTCAAAACCTCGACTTTCGTTGCCAGGTCGAGCGTGCGATAAGAGCCACGGTTTGCCATGGCTATCAACTGTGCGACTACGTACAGTCAATTCCGAAGCATAGGATCACCCACGGAACAACCTAGCCAACGAGCTACCCGCACAAAGGCACTCAACCAACACACGCCTTAGAGTTACTATACTGACTCTAGAGGACAAGCTACCCACAGGGCCCATGCATTGAAATCGGGAATCGCAAGAGCGTCGCCATGTTGCTATGCACCGAGGTTGCCAGTTCCTGAGACGCTTGCTAGACTTGGTGACAGTAGTCAGTTTTAATCTGACAACAGTAGCAGCGTAGCAGCATGGCGTCTCGCTTGTGGTGATGTGTGTGCGTGCAGCCGTGTGTTTGGGGCTTTATAAGTTGGCTCTTTATTCTATGTTGCGGGATGGTGTGGGTGTGGTCCATGTTGGCTGTGCAGGTGGCAGTTATCCAACCGAAGGATGATCCTGTTGAAGTTTCTGGCGGTATGCGGTTTTCGGCGGTCACGCCTGTTGCAGGAATGTCACTCGACGAGGTTAAGAGTTAGGAGCTCGAAGCTGTGGTCAGATTCCTCGTTGGCATTCCATAATTCTCTTAGCACGGGCGCGGTATGTTGCAAAAGCCGCTGTCGCGATCTATTGTCGCGACGATAGATTGGGTCTTTTTTTATATTATTACAAGTACTGATCCAGCTGTAGGGCACATGTAACCGACAAACGGAAGTCTCAGGAGAGCACCTGAGATTATAATAAAGCAGGCAGCGCAGGAACTCCAGGGCACCCAAGCTCGAAGCAGAACGGTACGTAGGTTGGGGCCGCCGAGGCAGGTGTGTTCCAGGGAGTGTTCGCACGGACAGCTCCCCTGGCACGCGCAGCGGTTCCTCACAAGGTCGAGATACTTTAAAGGCACCTGCGCCCATGATCTTTCTTTTGCCTCGGTACAGTGAGCAAGATTAACCAGAATAATATGGAGGCCATCCGGTGCAGTCGCGAATGCGAGTCATGGCAAATGTAACTCACGTTGCCTGGCGTGTGTAGTAATATTGTAGCGAGTTGTATGAACTTTATGCATAATAAGCTTTGTTACGGTACCTTAAAGGAATGTGTCTAGAGGACGGTGTAGGTACGTTTTTTCATACCGACCTAATCCTATACACCCCCCCCCTACAAACACACACACACATACCCCTTTTTCCTATATGTGTACATAGAGTTCCTTCCCATGACAGATTGACCAGTTCAAGTTGTCGTGTCAATAACTGTCATAGGAACTACTGGAATAAGCACAATTCCACGATCGGATTGTTTGCTCTTATTTTTTATTGTAACACTGAAACCTACATAGAACCTAGGTATACTTTGTGGTGCAAAATACATTTCTTGATTTTTTTCTCAAACGTATAGAAGAAAATTCAACTTCCGCTCATGCGCAGGGAGCCAAGGTGCGACAGAACAACGTGGTCATGATAACATACTTTGGATGAAGCACATTTCTGCAGAATATTATACGATAGATGTATCGCTGACACAATCAGACCCTTTCTTTTTAATATAAAACGCTTCCAATAACTCCCTTGCAATGTGGTCATGATAACATCCAAAGTATGTTATCATGACCACGTTGTTCTGTCACACCTTAGCTCCCTGCGCATGAGCGGAAGTTGTATTTTTTTCTATACGTTTAAAAAAAATCAAGAAATGTATTTTGCGCCACAAAGTATACCTAGTAAATCTAAGCACCAACTTGCCCAAGAAGAAGTCCTTTTGCTACATAGAACCTTATTTTGTATATGTGAGAGAAGTATAGGCCTTCTGCACATGTGGATATCAATTAAGCTTAATCCACTGTGCAATACACAGACAAAGCAGCTGCTACAACATGAACTGCATCAAGGGCCACACAACACATACATAATTAAAGGTGCAAAATATAGAGGTAAGCTTCAAAATACGCTCTGTAGCACTGCAAAGTATAAATTATATTGTATGTGTACACGAAATGTTCAAAAAAGCAACGCATCAATGTCCCATTTGCCTTCAAGTTTATTATCAAGTTGAAGTTTACTGAAGTTTATTATGAGCATATGTACAACAGGAATCTGCTGACACACCTGCAGTCAAGGTGGCTGTTCGAGGTGTGCTGGCTGCCTTAATGTAAGAAAAAGAAATTGCTTGAATGTCAACACCAGTGCCACTGCTTCTTGCCTCTGACTTGCACATGCCTCCGCGGCATCTTTGTTGGTGGAGTCTGCACAGATTAGCTGGCGTGGCAAGGCGTAAGAATCATCCGAGAGAAAGATTGTCGTTTACATGGAGAAGTGGCTGTTCACATTGCCTGTCGCCTTCCCTCAAATGCTTCCTTGGTGACTAGGGTGACACACCTGCAGTCAAGGTGGCTGTTCGAAGTGTGCTGGCTGCCTAAATGTAAGCAAAAGAAACTGTCAATGACTGTCAATACCCGTGCTATTGCTTCTTGCCTCTTACCTGCATTTGCCTCCACGACCTCCTGACTTGCGGAGTCTGCATGAGGGAGCTGCTGTAGCCAGGCATAGGAATTGTCTAAGCAAAAAGAAATGGCCATTCAAATGGGGAATTATGGAAATAAATGCAGTTATTATGCCTGCTTCTTGCCCTGTTGTTGTCTAAAAGTTTTAAAGTGTCCAGAATACACCAGTACTTTGACTGCTTTTGCTTTTTACCTGTAGGTATTGCTGTGAGATCCTTAGTATGGCTGCATGCAGCATTGTAACACTTGGTGGAGGCATTTGAAGTGGTAGCCAAAAATATAAAGAATCATCCTTGTCTGCTTGAAGGCTTTCAATTTCTAAATGCAGTGTATCACTATTCGTGCAAGACCTACCACATCTATGTGGCAAGTGCTATAGCTAGAATCTGAATGTTTCCTTTAGTGTTTCACAAGGCGTCTGATATGTCCACATTAGATGTGATCCGTTTCTTTTTTATCCCAGTGTGGAGAGAGCATCATTCAATTGTTTTTTCGTTTGTTTCTGAATTTATCAAGCAGCAGTTTCATGATGCTAAAGTGACTTTTGTAATGAGAATCATCAGCTTTTGTTTTGCATATATTTCCTGTTTGCCATCCCATCACTCGCATAATTTTGCTGATAATTCTAGCTATACTAACTTCCTTGACCTCCACTAAAGAGTCTTGCATTTTGCAATGTCCTACCGAGGTTAAACCATGAAAAAAAAACACTATGAAGTACCACGCCCAAATTTTCTGATCCCCTAGTGCGAACTGTGCTTTTGTACGTCTCCGCCTTTTGTCATTTCCCTACTTCGACCAATCCATGGATGGATGGATGGATGTTCTGAGCGTCCCCTTTGGAACGGGGCGGTGGGTTGCGCCACCAAGCTCTTGCTACTATACTGCCTAATATTCTACCTAGGTTAAACAATGAAAAAAGACACATAAAAAACACTATGAACTACCACGCCCAAATTTTCTGATCCCCTATTGTGAACTATGCTTTTGTACATCTCCGTCTTTTGTCGTTTCCCTACTTTTCTTCCACCAATCCTCCAGTCGGCTCTTACTAATGTCTATTGCGGACATGTTTGCTTTACCACTGCTCCCTCTGAACCCAAGGGCTTCAAGGAGGCCAGTGGTGCCTAAATCGACCGCTGGGTAGACATCTTCACATTCTAATAAAACATGCTCCGTAGTTTCCCTAGCTTTACCACAGCAAGCACATGCTTCTTCTTCCTTCTTATATCTCGCTTTATAGGTGCGTGTTCTAAGCCATCCTGATCTCGCTTCGAAAAGTAACGAGCTTCCCTTTGAGTTAGAGTTATCATAAATGGTTTCTTTCCTGATTTCGTTTTTTCCTCTTAAGTAGTTACTCATGGCAGGTTTCTTTTCCATTGCCGCCACCCATGAGATTAATTCAGCTTCTCTGACTTTCCGCTTGACCTTTGTTGTGTTGTCCACCCTACAGGCCACATACTTGCTGGTAAGCTTCCTAGTTCTTTTCCTCCACTGTGAATCAATGTTTTTCCTGTACAGATACCTGAACACTCTCCCAGCCCATTTACTTTCTTCCATATTCCTCAGCCGTTCTTCATACTCAATTTTACTGCGAGCTTCCCTCACTTCAAAACTAGTCCAGCCCATATCACCCTGCACAGCTTCATTTGTAGTCTTCCCGTGAGCGCCTAATGCGAGGCGACCCACTGACCTTTGGTTCCCGTCGAGTCCTGATTGTACCCCTGATTTATAGCAAACAACCGCATTTCCAAAAGTAAGTCCTGGAACCATTACACCTTTCCACATACCTCGGAGGACCTCGTACCTATTGTATCCCCATAGCGCTCTGTGCTTCATTATGGCTGCATTTCTCTTCCCCTTTACATTTATGGTTTTTTCCTGTGTTTCCATATATCCATTGCCTTCGTTTATCCATATACCAAGGTATTTATATTCTGTTACCCGAGGTATTTCTTGGCCCTGTATCTCCACTGTCCACTGTTTTCATTGAATACCATAACACCTGATTTTCTAACACTAAACTTCAAACCTAAATTGTTGCCTCCCTGTCCACAGATATTAGCCAGACGTTGCAAATCACTTTGCTTGTTTGCGAGCAACACAATGTCGTCCGCATAAAATAAACCTGGGAGTTGCTGCTCTATTACTGTACCTGCCTGTTTGTATGAGAGATTAAACCCGATATTACTTCCTTCTAGCGCCCTCTCCATCCTCACCATGTACATCATAAACAGCAGCGGGGATAAAGGGCACCCCTGCCTCAGTCCCTTGTTGATATGAACTTTCTCCGCGCTCCTCATCCCTTCCCATTCAACGCAAACAGTATTTTCTAGGTAAATCTCTCTCAAAAGCTGTATACAATCGTTACCTAAGGCTTCCCCTTCCAGAATATCCCACAAAATGCTGCGGTCTACGTTGTCGTATGCTCCTGTAATGTCCAAAAAGGCCACATACAACGGTCTGCTTTCTGCTTTTGATAATTCAATACACTGAGTAAGAACAAACAAGTTATCATCCAAACGCCTACCTATTCTAAAGCCATTCTGAAGCTCTCCCAAAATGTCATTATTTTCTGCCCATGCTTGAAGCTTTAATTTGATTGCCTGCATTGCTAGCCTGTATATTACCGATGTAATGGTCAACGGTCTATACGAGTGAGTTCTGTCTTTCTCCCCCTTTCCTTTATAAATCAAATTCATTCTACTTTGTTGCCAACTGTCTGGTATTCGTCTATCTTTTAAAGCTCTTTCCACTGCTTTCACCAGAGCTTCCTTACTTTTTGGTCCTAGTTCATTTATCAGTCTAATAGGAACCTCGTGTAGCCCTGTGGCTGTACGCTTAGGAATTTTCTCTTCCGCTTTCTTCCAGTTTAGATTTGTTAGCACCAGTTGCTTTTCCCCTTGGGTTTCTTTCATGCTGTTTTTATCAACAAGTATAACCTCGTCATTGCCTTGGAAAGATTCGGCTGTCGCGTTTCGGATGTAATTTATTGCCGCTTCTCCTTCCAGTATGTTTTCATCTTCGTCTTGGATATGTTGTTGTATTGTTGTTGACTTCCTGTGTAATAATTTTATGTGGTTTCAAAATATTCTAGTTGCGGCCTTGTTTCTCACGTATTTCTGACAACCAACGTTCACTTTCACCTTTTAATTTTGCTTGCACCAGTATTTGAACCATAGACTTTTTCTCCCGGTATATTTCCCATTTACTAGTTACTTCATCATGTGGCAACTGCGCCTTCTTTGCCTGCCTGTGCTCTCGAGATGCTTTCTGTCGTTCGGCGATCGCTTCTCGTATCCCCTTGTTCCACCAGCTTTTTGGTTTCTTTTTTCCTTTCCAACGAACATGTTGGTTCTCTTTCTGTATTTCTGTCTTTATTACACTTATAAGCTCACCGTATTCCCACTCTTTACTTGGCCATTTGCCAAGCTCTTCCTCAACTCTAGTGACTGTATTTGCTACTTGTTCAGCGTTCAAATTTGGACTGGCCATTGTGCTTTCCTTGCTCTCTTTCCCAACTACATATCCCATTTTCAATATGATGCGTTTATGGTCACCCCCTATGCTGTTAAACCCTTCCTCATCGATGACCATTTCTCTCAACTTATCATGAATTCCTTCTGTCATCAGGCAGTAATCAATGGTCGATTGCCGGTTTCCCACTTCCCACGTGATCTGTCCTTCACACCAACGTTACTAGATTACTTTCAGTTGTCAAACTCCGCCGCGGCACCTGGCCCCTTTCTGTCGCGCCCGCGGGGTGGCGCGCGCGACACTATCGGCCCGAAGGCGGGTGGTGCGACCAACGTTTGTGCAGGTGGACAGAGACGCCGATGCGTGCAGAAGCGTGCCACGTTTTGCTCGTGTTTCTTATTTGTGTGCCAGGAAAATGCTGCACGCCTTGTGAGCAAACATACCTGCAATGGAACAATGAAACGGCAATGAAACAAGAAAAAACACGAGAACGAGACAAAGTGATAGCTAGGGAGGGCGCAGCGCTCTTCCTATCACTTTGTCTGTTCTCGCTCCTGTTTTTTTTTGTGTTATTAAATGTCGGCGAGCATTCTACGTCAACATAGTTTATCAGACCACCGCCTTTGAACTTCGTGCGCATTTCCTAAGGGATATAAAATTGTTACACTAATCATGTCAGGTCATGAAAGATTTTTTGGAACTGCTGAACTTGACAGAACAGAATGCAATTCAAAAGAACCTGAAGGTTTTTGCACCACAACAAACGACAAAGTCACTGCGAGTAACTCTGATGTAGACTTTAGACATTGTCGATGATCTGCCGCGTCCAGGTGTGCTAGCTCTGTTTCGACAGCCAAGTTACATCAAGATCCACTGGAGGTAAGACACACTGTTCACATTTGTTGTGACTACATTCAGATTGCACTGTTTGCTAGGAAATTCCCTCTCACGTTTCTTTCAGCAATCCATTAGACTAGTGCGTTCCTTCGGTTGAGATGAGTCCCATCCTACTATAACCAACTTCACGCAGATATTCCGCCTTCTAAACCTGTATACACCTGTTAAAACAGCGCTACGTGGTAGTGTGGACGGTGTGCCAGGACCTGTGCTCGTCAGCATCAATGACACATTCAAGCAGACGAGAGAAGCCTGCAAGTAAAAAAAGTATTCTTCGCAATGCCATTGAGGCGACGTTGATAAGTTGCCTGGAGCGAAGCAGCTCACCAGAATGTGCTTGCAATGAGCATAGCAATGAACATGGGGGACAATGTTGTTTATTATCTGTGTGGATATGTTATTCGTAAAGTCACAAAGGGTGCCCCATGGGATCTATGCATAACGGACATAAGCTTTGAAACCCCGGCAGTTGGCTGTGACAGTTACTTGAGTGCAGAAGTCTCAAACAAGGTTCTTTAAAGCACCCGATGCCAAAGATACTGGGCTCTATGAAGACTGCTAACAAAAGTGTGTCGGCTTCCCTGGACGAGGCAGGCCTTTGCGGAGAGATATTTTGGAAGGTTTTAGATTATCTAGAGGGGTGCTGCCTCCCTCTTTTTGGTTGTGCAGCGCATATGTTCGCGTTCACGTGCGAAGTACTGAATTTCTTCATTGTTATGCGGATGCAGTTTTACTTCAGGGATGCAAACTTTCGACTAGAAAGCAGTCATAAGGTAGCTGTAGCAACCAAGAAAGCGCGTCTTTTGTGAATATCGATGCATAATGCTTAGATTCATCAATCCGGCGTTGTACTGGTCCTATTCTTTTTTTCATGTGTACATAAAACATTCCACTAACGAAAATCCTCACTCTCCTATTCATTCGCCTATTAGCTGCTTTTTACAGAGTGCACAATGTAAAAAGGCTATTCTTTGAATATTTAGCGCCACGAAGTGCAGCAAGAAGAAGAAGAAGAAATTTTAATAAAGAATAGTCCGGCAGTGCTTGCTGTGGTGGCCTCAGGTGACGGCTCGAAGTCCTTGGACTCGAGCGGCATCTTCGGCTTGCCGGACGGCCCAGAGCTGGTCTGCCAGCTCTGAACTTCTGATAGCCGCCTTCCAGCGGCGGCGACGCCTACTCAATGCCACATTTTTTTTTTTTGTAAGTGCAGCAAACAAAAAAAAATTGTGGCATTGAGTCGGCGGCGCGCTGCTGCTTTGGGAAGCTTCCGCAGCCAACCGGGCTGGATGGATGGATGGATGGATGTTATGAGCGTCCCCTTTGGAACGGGGCGGTGGCTTGCGCCACCAAGCTCTTGCTACTATGCTGCCTAATATCCTACCTAGGTTAACCCATGAGAAAAAAAAAACACACTATGAACTACCACGTCCAAATTTTCTGATACCCTATTGCGAACTGTGCTTTTGTACGTCTCCGTCCTTTGTCGTTTCCCTACTTTTCTTCCACCAATCCTCCAATCGCCTCTTACTGATGTCTATTGCGGACCTGTTTGCTTTACCACTGCTCCCGCTGAACCCAAGGGCTTCAAGGAGGCCAGTGGTGCCTAAATCGACCACCGCTGGATAGATGTCTTCACATTCTAATAAAATATGCTCCGTCGTTTCCCTAGCTTTACCGCAGCAAGCACATGCTTCTTCTTCCTTCTTATATCTCGCTTTATACGTGCGTGTTCTAAGGCATCCCGATCTCGCTTCGAAAAGTAGTGAGCTTCCCTTTGAGTTATCATAAATGGTTTCTTTCCTAATTTCGTTTTTTCCCCTTAAGTAGTTACTCATGGCAGGTTTCTTTTCCATTGCCGCCACCCATGAGATTAATTCACCCTCTCTGACTGTCCGCTTTACCTTCTTTGTTGCTGTGTTGCCCACCCCACAGGCCGCATACTTGCTGGTAAGCTTCCTAGTTCTTTTCCTCCACTGTGAATCAATGTTTTGCCTGTACAGATACCTGAACACTCTCCCAGCCCATTTACTTTCCTCCATATTCCTCAGCCGTTCTTCATACTCAATTTTACTGCGAGCTTCCCTCACTTCAAAACTAGTCCAGCCCATATCCCCTTGCACAGCTTCATTTGTAGTCTTCCCGTGAGCGCCCAATGCGAGGCGACCCACTGACCTTTGGTTCCCGTCGAGTCCTGATTGTACCCCTGATTTAAAGCAAACAACCGCATTTGCAAAAGTAAGTCCTGGAACCATTACCCCTTTCCACATACCTCGGAGGACCTCGTACCTATTGTATCCCCATAGCGCTCTGTGCTTCATTATGGCTGCATTTCTCTTCCCCTTGACTGTTATGGTTTTTTCCTGTGTTTCCATATATCCGTTGCCTTCGTTTATCCATATACCAAGGTATTTATATTCTGTTACCCGAGGTATTTCTTGGCCCTGTATCTCCACTGTCTGTTCACTGTTTTCATTGAATACAATAACACCTGATTTTCTAACACTAAATTTCAAACCTAAATTGTTGCCTTCCTGTCCACAGATATTAGCCAGACGTTGCAAATCACTTTGCTTGTTTGCGAGCAACACAATGTCGTCCGCATAAAATAAACCTGGGAGTTGCTGCTCTATTACTGTACCTGCCTGTTTGTATGAGAGATTAAACCCGATATTACTTCCTTCTAGCGCCCTCTCCATCCTCACCATGTACATCATAAACAGCAGCGGGGATAAAGGGCACCCCTGCCTCAGTCCCTTGTTGATATGAACTTTCTCCGCGCTCCTCATCCCTTCCCATTCAACGCAAACAGTATTTTCTAGGTAAATCTCTCTCAAAAGCTGTATACAATCGTTACCTAAGCCTTCCCCTTCCAGAATATCCCACAAAATGCTGCGGTCTACGTTGTCGTATGCTCCTGTAATGTCCAAAAAGGCCACATACAACGGTGTGCTTTCTGCTTTTGATAATTCCATACACTGAGTAAGAACAAACAAGTTATCATCCAAACGCCTACCTATTCTAAAGCCATTCTGAAGCTCTCCCAAAATGTCATTATTTTCTGCCCATGCTTGAAGCTTTAATTTGATTGCCTGCATTGCTAGCCTGTATATTACCGATGTAATGGTCAACGGTCTATACGAGTGAATTCTGTCTTTCTCCCCCTTACCTTTATAAATTAAATTCATTCTACTTTGTCGCCAACTGTCTGGTATTCGTCTATCTTTTAAAGTTTTTTCAACTGCTTTCACGAGAGCTTCCTTACTTTTTGGTCCCAGTTCATTTATCAGCCTAACGGGAACCTCGTCTAGCCCTGTGGCTGTGCGCTTAGGAATTTTCTCTTCCGCTTTCTTCCAGTTTAAATTTGTAAGCACTAGCTCCTTTCCCCCTTGGGTCTCTTTCATGCTCTTTTTTTCTTCAAATACAACCTCGTCCTTGCCTTGGAAAGATTCGGCTGTTACTTTTTGGATGTAATTTATTGCTGCTTCTCCTTCCAGTCTGTTTTCATCTTCGTCTAGGATATGTTGTTGTATTGTTGTTGATTTCCTGCCTAATAATTTTATGTGATTCCAAAATATTCTAGGTGCGGCCTTCTTTTTCTCACGTATTTCTGACAACCAACTTTCACTTTCACCTTTTAATTTTGCTTGCACCAGTATTTGAACCATAGACATTTTCTCCCGGTATATTTCCCATTTACCGGTTACTTCATCCTGTGGCAACTGCGCCTTCTTTGCCTGCCTGTGCTCTCGAGATGCTTTCTGTCTTTCGGCGATCGCTTCTCGTATCTCCTTGTTCCACCAGCTTTTCGGTTTCTTTTTTCCTTCCCAATGAACGTGTTGTTTCTCTTTCCGTATTTCTGTCGTTACTACACTTAGAAGCTCACCATATTCCCACCCCTTACTTGGCGACTTGCCAATTTCTTCCTCCACTCTAGTGACTATATTTGCTATTTGTTCAGCGTTCAAATTTGGGCTGGCCATTTTGCTTTCGTTGCTCTCTTTCCTAACTACATATCCCATTTTCAAAATGATGCGTTTATGGTCACTGCCTATGCTGCTAAACCCTTCCTCATCGATGACCATTTCTCTCAACTTATCATGAATTCCTTCTGTCATCAGACAGTAATCAATGGTCGATTGCCGGTTTCCCACTTCCCACGTGATCTGTCCTTCACACTTAGGCCCTGTATTCACGATCATGAGGTTATGTTGCTCGCAAAGGTCTAGCATTGACTTCCCGTTATTGTCGGTATAGCCATCTAAATCCTGTATGTGGGCATTCATGTCACCTAATAGGACTATCTCAGCACCATTCCCGAAACCCCTAATATCAGCGCTTATGCATTCCACTAACTCTTTATTCTTCTCTGTGCAATTTATTCCGGTCCACAAATACGTAACTCCAAGCCAAGTTTCTTTCCCACTCATTGTACCTGATAACCAAAGATGCTCTTGACATTGTGAATTTACTCTTTTCCATTTGGCTCCCTGATGGATGAGCATTCCGACTCCCCCTCCCTTTCTTTCCGACTTAGTTCTGTTGCACCCTTCCCATACATAATTCTCAATAACTGGCGGCTCTTCTGAGTCTCTAAGTTGCGTTTCTGTAACCGCATACAGCCCTATTTGTTCTCTATGTAACTGCTCCTCAATCTCTGCCCACTTTTCCTTTCTTCTGCCGCCCTGCATGTTTATGTAGCCTATTGCATGGCGAGCTCTTGTTCTTGCTTTCCTCCTTTTTCTCTTATCGACGGCGATGCTCTTCTGCTGTTCCCCTAGGGGACCTTCTTTATTACTACCTACTCTGACCTCCCGAGCGCCCGCGGGGCCCCTAAAAAAGCAACAGCGCGACCCCCAAGTCGCCAGCCCACTTCTCGTGCTAGCCTGTAATTGAAGTGGATCCCATCTCGTTTAAAACCACCACAACTTCTCACTTCCCTGTTTACTTCGACAACCTCGAAGCCTTTCTCTCGGCTCATTTTCCATATTGCCTCATTGGCAGCCATTACGGCTCTTTGTACGTGACTGTCACGCACAGGCACCTCCGGCACCGTGCACACCACGATCTGCACCTGAGGGGATAGCTCGCGCAAGTCGTCCACCCCCTTCGCCAAGCGCTGGGCTAGTCCTGGCCCTTTCCTGTTCAGGACGTCATTTAGCCCACCTGCTACTACGACAAGGTTGCGCACGTGGGCATTTTCCGTGAGCTTTTCTTTTGCTCGCTCCATGACAGAACCCAGTGTCTGCCCTGGAAATGTCCCTACCGCCACTCTTTTGTCGCCTTTCACCCTCTCCACAATTGCTTTTGAGGACCCAGCCATGTTTGAGTCGCCAGCGATAATCACCCTTTCACTCTCTCCTACCTCTCCCTGCTTCCCGGCTTCCTGTGGCTGCAGCGTCGCCTCCCGCGGGGCGTGTTGCGCTGCTTCGCTATAACTACGCCGATTCACCGGCGGCGAGCTGACTACCGCTTGCCCTGCCACCCTGCCCCCGACTTCGCATGTAGGGTCTACCTTACTTTCTGTGCTTTTGCCACCGGCTTGGTGTCCCGACCCATCATTCTCCGCTGCGCGCGTCTCAAGCGCATCGAGACGCCTATGCAGTTCTGCTCTCCTTTCCTTCTCTTCTACAAGCTCGGCCACGGTTCTTACTAATTGCGCGGCCTGCACCGCTTCCACCTTGACCAACTCGGCGACTTTCGCCTGCAAAGCTAACCGCCTCTCCCGCTCCTCCTTCAGGTCTGCTTTCAGCTCCTCGAACTTGGCTGTCCAATTTCCTTCCAGTTTTTGGACTGCTTCCCTAACCTTTTCGCACAGCCTGCACGTAAAGCTAGACTCTTCCGCGTCTGCTAAGCTCTGGAAACTGGTCTCGTCGAGGGAGCACCAGCGCAGGCACTCGTCGCACTGCACTTGCTCCGCATCCCCCGCGGCCTTCCCTTTGTTTGGTTTCATCGCTAGGCCTACTTCCTCAGGCTCAACGAGCACGTCCGCCAAATCACTTCGAAGAGCTAGCTGAGATAGTTACATAGGCCTATCAAACAGGTCCCGCCTAGCACCCAGGCCCAACGAGGGAAACCGCCAGACCCAGACAAAGCCGGCACGTTTACCACGCTTACCACGAATTCAAAATTTGCGCCCCCGCTGCATGCAAAACAAAACTCTTCAAAAACATCAGCCAACAAGAAAAAAAAAAGACCACCTAGCCACGAACGAAGTCGCTGAAGCCTCGACACAGGAGCGTCCGCACGCCCAATTACTATTTAAATACAAAAAAAACAGCTAATAAAAACAGAAGCAAGCTCAAAGCATGCACAAAAACTTATGATTTCGTCGTTGCCACGGAGCCCCGAAAAGCACGTCCATCCGCCACAAAATCCAAGCCCCAGGTGGCGCTGCCGCCAACCATGGCGGCAGCGCCACCTCGCGAGAGGAGACGGCAGAGGGTCACCTTCTCGCGCCGCTCCCAGGCGGAGTTTTACAACTGAAAAGTATCTAGTAGCGTTGCTTCACACTTAGGCCCTGTATTCACGATCACGAGGTTGTGTTGCTCGCAAAGGTCTAGCACTGACTTCCCGTTATTGTCAGTATAGCCATCTAAATCCTGTATGTGGGCATTCATGTCACCTATTAGGACAATTTCAGCACCACTCCCGAAACCTTTAATATCAGCGCTCCCCAGGTAGCACAAAAGAGATACGTAACGTTTTCGTAGCGTTTATCCAAGACGATAAAAACGGGTTAAAGAAGACACGAATGAGAGAACTTCGGCGGGAAAACGTATATCTCTGCTAGTGTCCGGCTTAATTACTTTCTTGAGACGATCTAGAACAGGTCTGCAAGACGTATTCGAAAAGCTGGTCTAGAAATAGGATTGGGAAAGACACAAGTAATCCCTTTGCCTAGACTATTCGTAACCAATTTCTAAACGTTTTTAGGACGTTATCAAAAAGCTGGTTTAGAAGCGGTCTTGAAAGGTTTACGATCATCTGAAGCTAATTTTCGCGGGTGACGGGCGCGATCAGACATCGTTGTTCAAAACACGCGTTTAGTTTCGCCTCACGCGACTGGCCTATGCCGCGCAGACATCGTCAGCCGCACCCGTTGGCACGGCCTAGGCCAATCGCGTGAGGTGAAACTGATCGGGCGTTTCGAACAACGATCTCCAATCGCGCCCCAGATGAGTAGAAGCGTCGGTGTTGACTGTAAGAGCCATGGCGCAGTGCCAAGCACTGTTCCCCGCGTGGCCGGCGCATCCTCTACCAAGTCGCACGAAAATGAGCCTGTTAGGAATAATAAATCCTTAATACCGCCTTTAGTAAGCTACGAGGCTTACAACCACAATGGGAATGACATCCTGCAAAGAACAAATGGCCACGTCTTGGCAGGTGGCCAGACCAAGCCCTTCATGCCAAGAGTGCATGAAATGAGAACATTGTGACAAAGCAAAAACACTTTATTAAAATGTAATGCTTATGCAAGGTTCGAACAAACTGTGTGAGAAATGCAAATAGAAGTAAAAGTACATCAACAATGACAAAAGTTGCAGAAAGGATTCGTAGTGAACTCGAAAGGGAACATTCACTAGCACATAAACAAAATTCCAAGTACACATACAAAATAGAACAGAAAAACATGGAGTGTACTAAAGTTTCTCATTTATCATATTAAAGTGCACGTGCTATTAGATGGACTAGAGTTATGCAGAAGTGACATCGGAGCGAATGGAAGAAGTAGACTGAAAAATGCAAGAGTATGAATCGGATGGTAACTGCCTCAAAGCAATGTTACCAATCAGCTAGAAGCTTGGAAAGAGCACAAAAAAAAAATACCACCGCATACCATCATAAAACAATCCTGTGACAGAAATAAAAAAAAACGGGAACAAGGCAAAATTGGAAATATTGCCTTTAGGATATATCAAAGAAGGAAATGGCGAGAAAAAATAACCATACAACAAAAAAGCAATAAAGTGAAATTAGTACAGAATACTTAAACGGGGGATTCAGTGTAACAAGTGAACACTACTGTAGTACAGCGAACGATGAGACAGTAATGCTGCATCTTGCCACACCAGAACGTGAGAAATGAATATGCAAGCCTCATATTAGAAACTTACATAAACATGGAAATAAACTGGAATGCACTCGAAGCTGCATTTGTGTAACAAAGGAAGCAATGGTCATAATAAATAGTAAGTGTTTTATCTAAAAAGCCCTTTACAAGAGGCAAAGTTGTACCTCTCTGGCAAAAACAAAGGTGCAACAAATAATTTGCAAACCAGCAAATACATTAATTAGCACACTGATATGTCACACTTTGCGCACATCTCCAGTCTCCTAAAGTAAAAAAAAGCACTCTGAATGAGAAAAACGTTTAACACATGTAGCCCAAAGCAAATTCTTTGCCAGTTCACTTTCACATCCAAAATCATTTGCCACAAAGTCCAGGCACAGTTCCACTGATGTTTACCAATTCATCCCCACTTTCACGTCCAAAAATATTTGGCACACAGTCCAGGCAGAGCTTCATAGATAAACAGCTTGAGAACATCCTACTGATTATTGTGCAGTCCCGCTGCTGGAAGTAGAACTGCCGCACATGCTGGTAGTGGTTTCAATGTCACCCGCCGTGGTTGCTCAGTGGCTATGGTGTTGGGCTGCTGAGCACGAGGTCGCGGGATCGAATCCCGGCCACGGCGGCCGCATTTCGATGGGGGCGAAATGCGAAAACACCCGTGTGCTTAGATTTAGGTGCACGTTAAAGAACCCCAGGTGGTCAAAATTTCCGGAGTCCTCCACTACGGCGTGCCTCATAATCAGAAAGTGGTTTTGGCACGTAAAACCTCAAATATTATTATTATTGGTTTCAATGTAGACACACTTGCTGCCCTGGACAGGTATGCTCAGATATCTGCACTGGTGCTCCATTTTGTCGGAGTAGACACATTGATGCACTACGCTAGTAATTGAAATGTTTTGAATGCACAAGTATTGGCTTCACCAGGAAGACTTGCTCACATACCACCACTGGCATATATATGCACTTGCTCTTCACTCAGTAGCATTGAACTTAAAGTGTTCCCTATGTGGGAGCCATGTGTAAAACCGGTGTCACACGACCACTCTCGATCGTGATCAAGCCCGATCCGGATCGAAATTATCGATGCGACTGGCTCACTTTCGTAGCTTGCGCAGAGGAGCCAATCACGACCGAGAAATTCGATTTGTAACGGACTGGATAGCGGCTCAAAGAGCCCCTGTGAAACCGGTATCAAATAATGCACAGACGTACGCCAGGAAAATGTGTTGCACAAGGACAAGGAACTGCGACATGCCCTGTTGTGCGAAGCGCGCGAACAGAACACGTGTATACATTATATATATATATATATATATATATATATATATATATATATATATATATATATATATATATATATATATATATATATATATATATATATATATATATATATATATATATATATATATATATATATATTTATATAAGAACTGCGAGAGCGCTTCGCGAACTCCATGCGCACACATGGCACCCGCACGAACTCGGCAGGCCGCCGTAAAGCGCGAAGGACGCACAGCGTACATTCCGACACATGTCCCAAACTGCAAACAATCGCACTACCTAAAGCATACAAGTTATTTTATACCAAGGGCATACTCGACTCACGTATGCAGTATCCACAAGCGAGCTATGCAGCGTACATGCTGTATCCATTCACCAAATAGTAAAATTGATAACAAGCACAAAGCTACAAGGGACTCCATACATTACTACCATTTGAGGCGTCAAATAAAATCGAATTTGGCCGTTTCATAAATTGGACACAATATATGGACACATGTGGTACCCGGTGATACCATGAAATACCCATCACGTGGGTAAAGGGGCGAAAACACAATCGAGAACCTGAAGCGCAAACGATAAAAGCACGGTATGGTGCACGCAAAATTCTCTCAGTGCGCTGTAGCGCGAGGGAAGAAAATAGGGCGAGCACTTGACCTCACCTTTTGGAATACCGCCCTAGTACTGAATCATTTAAAAAAAGCTTGTTTGAACCAGTTCCCTTGTCTGCAACACTCTTGCTAAACGGGAGACTAAAATACCACGATGACGGCTCTATTGCGGAGATCGGCAAGGTGCGCACAGACAGCAATTTTGCCGCCTTTCTTCGCATTCTGAAAAATGCTTTCTTGTTAGGATCACTCATAGCGGCCGATCCCGACGCTAGGGACACACAGGCACGATTTCGTCCCTCTAACTTTCGTCCTTATACTGCCCTTAACGCCTTAATTACAGCGTCAGTGAAAAGGCGCCTCACATAACATGACAATGAACTTGAAGAGCTGATTAGTGCCCTCCACTCCGCGCCCTCCAATTGAAAACACTACTGATTTCCAAATTAAACTACTCAAACAGATCGCACAACCCAAACTAATCACAGAACGTCGTTTTCTTGACGCAAAACCCTGCAACACTTACATGACAAAGGGTAGCGGCAGCACATTCAGAACAGTCGCAAACAGACCATAGTGCCATGCGAGTGCGATAACGGAACTATGCCCGGTTTCACGAATAACATGGCCGCCTTGGTCGCATAACAATTGAAAACACTACTGATTTCCAAATTAAAACCACACAAACATATCGCACAACCCAAACTGATCACAGAATATCGTTTTCTTGACAGCAAAACACTGCAACACTTACATAGCAAAGGGCAGCGGCAGCACATTCAGAACAGCCGCAAACACACCACAGCGCAATGCGAGGGCGATGACGTGACGACGCCATGACGACGCGACTATGCCCGGCTCGCCCGGCTGCCCGGCATCACGAATCACGTGGCCACCTTGGTCATATGATTTGACGACGGTATCGCCACCTTGCGCAAGGTTGGATCGCGTTCATGGGTTGTTGAATATTGTAGAAGCCGCTAAAGGGGCTGACGCGCCGTGGCGGTGGCGCCTTGAGTCGTTTTCAAAACGTATTCACCCCTCGTTTTTAAGCTGCCTGGCTTCCAACGTTATGAAAACGTATTCACCCCTCGTTTTTAAGCTATCTTGTTTGGAACGTCTTTGATGCGTCGATTTTGGTCAAAAATCCGTTTCAGACGTTGAATCCCTTAATACGACGTTTTCAAGACTTTGTGTGCTACCTGGGTCATGCATTCCACTAACTCTTTATTCTTCTCTGTGCAATTTTTTCCGGTCCACAAATACGTAACGCCCAGCCAAGTTTCTTTCCCACTCCTTGTACCTGATAACCAAAGATGCTCTTGACATTGTGAATTTGCTCTTTTCCATTTGGCTCCCTGATGGATGAGCGTTCCGACTCCCCCTCCCTTTCTTTCCGACTTAGTTCTGTTGCACCCTTCCCAAACATAATTGTCAATAACTGGTGGCTCTTCTGAGTCTCTAAGGTGCGTTTCTGTAACCGCATACACCCCTATTTGTTCTCTGTGTAACTGCTCCTCAATCTCTGCCCACTTTTCCTTTCTTCTGCCGCCCTGCATGTTTATGTAACCTATTGCATGGCGAGCTCTTTTTCTTGTTTTCCTCCTTTTTCTATTATCGACGGCGATGCTCTTCTGATGTTCCCCCAGGGGACCTTCTTCATTACTATCTACTCTGACCTCCTGAGCGCCCGCGGGCCCCCTAAAAAAGCAACAGCGCGACCACCAAGTCGCCAGCCCACTTCTCATGCTAACCTGTAATTGAAGTGGATCCTGTCTCGTTTAAAACCACCGCAACTTCTCACTTCCCTGTTTACTTCGACAACCTCGATGCCTTTCTCTCGGATCATTTTCCATATTGCCTCATTAGCAGCCACCACGGCTCTTTGTACGTGACTGTCACGCACAGGCACCTCCGGCACCGTACACACCACGATCTGAGGGGATAGCTCCTGAGGGGATAGCTCACGCAAGTCGTCCACCCCCTTCCCCAAGCGCTGGGCTAGTCCTGGCCCTTTCCTGTTTAGGACGTCATTTAGCCCACCCGCTACTATGACGAGGTTGCGCACGTGGGCATTTTCCGCGAGCTTTTCTTTTGCTCGCTCCATGACAGAACCCAGTGTGCGCCCTGGAAATGTCCCTACCGCCACTCTTTTGTCGCCTTTCACCCTCTCCACAATTGCTTTTGAGCACCCAGCCAGGTTTGAATCGCCAGCAGTAATCACCCTTTCACTCTCTCCTACCTCTCCCTGCTTCCCTTTGTCATTTTCCGCGTGATTCGGACTTGACAAGGGGCATTGTCCCCGCGGCTCCTGCTTTTTCCGCGTAGCGGCCTCAAGGTAGGTGCTGCTCTTTCCAGCTAACCCATCATCACCCTGCCTGCGTTCCACGTATTTCTCTGACCCTCCCGCGCCTGGGGTCTGCGCTCCATTGTCACGCACATTCTCGGTCACAATGGCGGCCCTGTTCAGCTTTTCCTCGGCTGCTTCCAGTCTCTTTTCAACTACCTTCCGTGCCTCACGCTCCGTGTTTAGCTCATTTTTGAGCTCTTGCACCTGTTTGAGAAGCTCTTCCTGGAAACTCCATTTTCTGCAGCCTAGTATCGACATCACATTGTGTGCCGGTTGATTCGACGCCCGCTCCATTCTCACCCGTCTCCTCACCTGCCTTGAGGGTCGCACCCCCCCCCCCCCGTACTGCCTGCTTTACCGGCTTTTTGCAATTACTGTAATACGAGCAATAAAAACAGCGCTAAAGGACGGGACGAGTGAAGGGACACAGACAACAGCGCTGACTAACAACCAAAGTGTGTTTATTCCGTCAGTCAGCATATATATGCTCCGCCGCTATCTGAAACCACGGAATCTACAGAATAGGGCATGCGCAGGGGGAATTGCAATTAATGTGATAAGAAGGCAATCTCCTTCGGAAGGAGAGAAATGGACGAAAGGCTTACACATGCTTCGCCGCTAACGTGAATGTGGAAGGCTTCGGATATATATCCGAAGCCTTCCACATTCACGTTAGTCAGCGCTGTTTTCTGTGTCCCTTCACTCGTCCCGTCGTTTAGCGCTGTTTTTATTGCTCGTAATCATGAACCAACCAGCCCAAATGCGTACTCTTTTACTATAATACTATATCAATGCAGAGCACGTGCCTTCTAGAAAAAACCGGTACGCACAGGATCCAAATCCTCAAAATGCCGCAAAGCAACTCTCACCGCTGTTTCAAAAACAATCAATGCCGCGGAGACCAAAGGTATGACGCGCTCAACCACACGGTCACGCTCTCACTTTTCTACCAAACACGCACAGTAAAACCACTAATAGCTATTTCTCTTGCCACTTCCAAGCTACTACTTAATGACTACAAACATTCAACGTCCCACTAGGCTGCACATGTTGGAACACGTGGCACGAAAGACGCTCTAATCATCCTGCAAAACAAACGTACACGAAGCACACCCGCGCACCCGAAATACAAGAGACAAATAAAAAAAGGAAAGAAACGGAAAAACCCTCAATTACTATTTAAATGGAAAAAACCAGCAAATAAAAACAGAAGCAAGCTCAAAGCATGCATAAAAACTTATGATTTCGTCGTCGCCACGGAGCCCCGAAAAGCACGTCCATCCGCCACAAAATCCAAACCAATCACTCCAAGTACTCCAAGTGGTGCTAAAAAGCGCCCTCTGTCCTGAACTGGGTAGTACCAAGTTCGGTCGTCTGCTTCGGAAAGCACGTTTACAATATGGTTCCGCCACTTTCGGTTTTGTTGTACCACGGCTTGCAGCGAATATCGGGCGCCGAATATTTTTTCGGGGGTGGCACGCTGCGTAGAGGCAATAAATTATGCAACGCCGAATACGTGTACGCCGTTTAAGAAATAAACGGCGAAGTTTTTAGCGCGGTGTCCAGCGCAAGTGAAGCGAGTCGCGTACGAAGTTGAACTTCAGGTACGGTTTGCACGCTGCTAAATTCAGGCGCACAAACGCGAGGAAATGCTTGCTATAAATGAATTCACAGCGGCCATAAGCAGACATGTGTACGGAACTGCTCGAGCGCAGGACGATAAGCGCCGCGACGGCAGCGGTCTTTCGACATGATGCCACGAAATGGCGGGCCTCCTGCAATCTTTGTTGACTGCATGCCGCTAGACAAGTAGTTATGCCTGCAATGTAGTAGCGGCCATCTGTCCCTTTAGCAACTGATAAATAACTGATGCAATGCATATGAGCTCGCAGTAACGTACGTGCGAATCGCGCTGCTCGCATGGTGAAACTTTTAATGACAGCGCTCGAACATCGATGTGCTGCAATCAATACTACCTTGCTGCGCTGCCTCAACGTGTTGGGTTGAGGTCATGGATGAGCATATTTATCTCTCTAACCTGTGCTGCTCGTAGTGGGGTAGTCAATTGTCGCCGAATCAGCCCGACCATTTGCGGTCATTTGCACACACCTGGTCACTTCACCACTTCGCACCAGTCGAATTGTTAATTGTAGCTGTGGCCGGGTCTCGAATCGTGAATCACCAGCCATGCTTGCTGCTTTGTCGGTCTGCCGTCGGGACTGGAGGTGCAAAAAACCGAATTTTAGCAACGCAGATAATCAAGCAAGCTTCAAGACAGGCGAAGCAGTCAGCATGGCGCGAAATTTCGCTTACCCAGCGCGACGAACTGCAGCTATCCAGCGCTTCCGACGCTCCACTTCGTGAGGCCTTGAAGGAAAACGCTTCACTTCACTTCACTTCTTCACTTTATTACCTTAAAAACCCGATTAGAGGGGTATTACATAAGGGGTGGTTAATAAAATAAACATTAGAAACAGGCGTTCATTTTGAGATATGGGTGACAACAGCTTCAGTAAAGGCAGATGGGCTTGTAATGGCTGCGATGGCGTGTGGAAGGCCATTCCAGTCCCTTGATGCTCGAATAAAAAATGATGCTTGAGAAGTGGTGGTCCGGGCACGTGCGCGTGCAACTTGAAGCGGATGACCGGTGCGATGAGATATGTATGAAGGGGGCGTGATGTACGGTGGGTGATTTAGGGAGCTGAAAAAAAAATGAGCGGAAGAGAGATAGGGTGGCAGCCTGTCGACGGAAAGAAAGCGTTTCCAAGCCAGATTGCGCTTTCATCGATGAAATGCTGATATCGTATGAATATGAAGATTGAATGAACCTAGTAGCGCGCTTTTGCACAGCCTCAAGTGCATTTATGATATAAATCTGATGCGGATTCCAGATTGGAGATGCATATTCAAGTTTCGATCTTACATATGATTTATAGGCCAACGCTTTTACTTGTTGTGGGGTATGACGCAGATGTCTAAGAAATCCCAGTGATCTGTTAGCAGCTGAGATGATGTTAGTAGCGTGCAAGCGCCAGGACAGATCACAAGATAGGATGACACCGAGGTATTTGAATGATTGGACTGATTCAATTGGAACATCAGCAATTGAATAGGTAAATGTGTGGGGGTTACGGCTGCGAGTGAAGGACACGAGTTTACATTTGTTAGGATTTAGGTTCATCAGCCAGCGATTACACCATTCTTGTACATTATTGAGATCGTTCTGGATGAGTGTGTGGTCAGATGTGTTAGTAACTTTGCGGTAGATTACGCAATCATCTGCAAACATGCGAATGTTACATAATACATGCGTTGGTAGATCGTTAATGTCAATTAAAAAACAAGTGGTCCCAAGACGGAGCCCTGGGGGACGCCTGATGTTATGGGGAGTCTGCTAGAATAATGGTTATTAACACAAACAAACTGACAGCGGTTAGTCAAGAATGCTTCTATCCATTTTAGTACGTCGGGGTGTAAATTTAACTCAGACAATTTTAGCAGCAAACGTTTATGGGGAACTGTGTCAAATGCTTTTGCAAAATCCAGGAATATGGCGTCAGTCTGAAGGTTACTGTCAAGGTTAACATGCAGGTCGTGAAGGAAAATTGCCAGCTGTGTTTCGCAAGAGTAGCCTTTTCGAAATCCGTGCTGACAAGGGTGAAAAAAAACAGATTGAGTCTAAAAAGTTCATGATATGCGAGTATATGACGTGTTCCATGATTTTGCAGGGGACACTAGTTAATGATATAGGGCGATAATTTAATGGGGTGTCTCTGTTGCCTGATTTGAAGACTGCAACGACCTTGCCCACTTTTCAGTCGGATGGTAAGATGCCTGTAGAGAGTGACTGTGAAAACAACAAAGTTAGGTACGCAGCAGATACCTGGTTAATATTTTTTAAGAGCTTGGAATTAATATCATCTACATCTGCTGACGATGAAAGCTTGATGTTATCAATAATCGAAGTGATTCCATCTGCCGAGAATATAATTGGCGACATACGCGCAGTTATGTTAGTAGATGTGGGAAGATCTGGAGTTGAAGTCTCGTTAGTAAATACAGAGAAAAGGGCTGCGTTAAAAATGTGAGCACACTCGCTGTCGCTGACCGCTTCGCCATGTGCATTTAACACGCTGATCATGCGCGCCTCCTGAGGGTTTATTATTTGCCAAAATTGACGAGGGCTGTTCGTAAGCATTTTAGGCAGTTCATCGTGGCAAAAGGAGAATTTAGCTTTCCTTATAGCCCTCAGATAATCGTCCTTGGCTACAAAATATTTCTCCCAAGCAGAGGGGTGTCCGTTTAGTTTGGCTGAGCGGAAGAGACGTTTCTTTTTGTTTTCAAGTCGCTTAAGCGTTTTAGTAAACCATGGTTTGTTACGATTTCCGCGGAATGTTATTCTTGGTATGAATTTATCAACGAGATCACCTAGTTTGTTTTTAAATATTGATTAGTTTTCATTAACAGAGCGCGTAGAACATAACCTCACGAACGTAGGAAGAAATGTGCTCAGATCACTATTAATTGCATCACAATTACCTTTATTGTACAGGCGGATTGTTTTGCTGACTAAATGGCGTTTCACGGGTTGAAACGAAAATGTGGCGTGAATTACTTTATGGTCGCTGACTTCAGATAGATATGCTATTGATGATAAGCTTTCCGAATTACTGGTTAGGATGAGATCTAAGATGCTAGAAGTGCTCAGTGCAACGCGTGTAGGTTCTGATACAAGTTGGGTTAAAATAAAATCAAGGCAGAAATCCACAAAATCTCTGGCAGGCTCACGGCCCATACTTATGGGGACGTCATTGCTCCAGTCTATTTGAGGAAAGTTAAAATCACCAAAAAGGAGGATTTCTGCTTGCGGGTGTTGATTACTAAGGTCACTCAAACTGTTATTAAGTTTAAATGAGAAATCTGGAATATTATTCGGAGGCCTGTAGCAAACACCTAGAATGATAGTGTGGGGGGAAGCACGAATAATTAGCCATAATACTTCAAGATCAGAAGTGTTGTTTTTGGCTACGGACCACGATAACTGCTGATGCACAGCAATCAGTACACCGCCCCCCCCCCCCCGCATGCCTTTACGATCCTTTCGGTAGACATGAAATTCCGGTAGGTCGGCTAGTACTTCTGTGTCTGTTATATCTTTTGTTAGCCACGTTTCGGTTATCACCATTATATTACGGTTGGATGATAAAACAAGGTTGGAAAAAGCGTCACGTTTGGGAAGGAAACTGCGTGCGTTGGCAAAGGTTACAGACAATGATATGTTAGATTTGGGCTTGACAGTGTAGCAGAAATTTTTACGACGGGGAAATTGCTATATTATTTGTTTGACAGACTGCGTTTGCTCGTCGTAGACGTAGCGCTTATGGCCCGTATGCAGTGTTTTGAATCGCAAAGAAAAAGGTAATGATTTGCTTTTCGCGAAAGTTATGAGGTGCCTGCGAGCGTTTTGTACGGAACGAGTGAAATCCTCTCCAACGCCGAAGCTGGTCCCTTTGAACTTGCAGCCGTTAGAAAGAATCAATTCTTTTGTTTTATGGAAGGTGAATTTCGCTATGACAGGACGGTGGCGGTTAGTACCTGCGCGATGACCGAGACGATGTGCGCGCTCAATTTCCTTCAGCTCGATGCTAATATTAAGATGATCGTGGCAGTGCTTGATGATAAGTTGCTCGGTCTGGGCAAACGCCTCTGATCCAGTTGATTCAGGGAGGCCATAAAAAATAAGATTATTGCGTCGTGACTGGTTCTAGTGACTGGTTCTAGTGGTGCTAGAATCTGATGTTGGCATTCAGGCCTTCTTGTTCATGACAGCCCACGACGCAGAAGTTACGACGGCGACGTGTAGTATTGGCGGCGAGGAGTTACGGAGTCGCCATCTAGCGGAAGCGCCTCGCTGGCGTAGTATGAGGGATCACGCGGCGCGCTCCTCATAGGTTTTGCTGTCAGCGCTGACTGAAAACACCACGCGCGAGCTCTCCCGGACATTTCTGTAAGTACTTTCGAAACGAGAGAAGTTTTTGCTGTCTAAATAATAATCTTGGCCAAACTGAGAGCACACAATCGTTTACAGACGCTATCTCTTTACCGAATACGTACAGTGAACGCCACTGCGCGCGGTCGCCGCGATGGAGTCTCCCGAACCGGCTTCTTGCGTGAAAGGTAGGTAAACGCTGAGAGCAACCTATGTGAAATATGTTCTTATAGTGTTTGTGTCACTAAATGGAGCGTAATAGAACGAAGCCTCAATGCAGCGATCGCGTAGATTCGCAGCGACCGACTGCGCGTCTGCATGCTTGTCCGCGCACTGTTTCGCTTTCTCCGCGCGCGCATTTTCGCACCGTGCCATGAGCTTTAGGCCGCAGAATATGAGCATTTGACAGTATACAAGCAACCATTGTTGCGTGGGTGCTATCAGAGCTGTTCAAAAATAACTTCACTGTAGGGACTTCGACGCCTACGGGGACTGTGATGTGCCGTCGCGACGATTCAATCTATTTTTTCTTCTAAATTATTTGATCTTTCAATATTATTCTCGAGTTGCGTCGCACTGCATGTTTATCGGTGTTCTCAGCGTGCCATTTCCCGCTGCTCCTTTCTTTTTGTAATCCAGTGCATTAATTCATAACGCAAACATGACCATATGCCATGCTTTTTTAAATGTGCTTCTTACCGTTGCCTTTCCACTCCACAGAACTTGCCAGTATCTATAGCATCGGCAAGTTCATAGACCAAACCGACATGACATTAGTCGGGCAGCGGACTCGGGCGAGCGTCTCAGTGCGCGTTTTCCGAACATCGCAGACCCGGCGCCTAGCAGAAATCTTCCTCGCGCCTGTGCTTGCTGCATTCCCGAGTTGTAGCCGATGACTGTTTGCCGGTTTTATGTTTCGCGAGCCAAGCTTCACGCAGCTTCTTGTCCTGCGTCTACGAGTGAATAAGGTTGACACCGGGCTACGTTGCGTACGCCCGGCCCTGCGGCACCGAGCAGTAGCATATCATGTCGCGCGCCTTCAAAGGCAGCCACTACATATTGTAGTTGTTCTGTGCGCGTCGCGAATGCACGGCCAGACTTTTCTTTCAAGAGGGAAGCGAGCCTTCCTTACTTTTATGGCTTTCTCTTTCACTGGCCCCCCGCGGACTCCAAGCTGTGCGCGAGAGAAAGGACCCCGCTCCCTCCGTTCGGTTCCTGAAAGTGACCCAGACGACGCTTCGGGGTGTCGGCTGTTGTTTCCTGTGCCTGGGGGCGGCGACGGGGATGGAAACCGCAGTTGGAAAAGCGCGGGACGGGCAGACTCGCCCCACCAGCCCTAGAGACCGGACCACTTTTTTACGGGGCTAAAACTGAACGTTTTGTGTATTTTTAACTTGCTTTTTTGACCTTCTCAGTGTAATTAAAGTTTGTTTTAAATGTTCAACTGCGTTCGACCCGTTATCTAGCTGGACAGCGGACGCTTTGATCCCGTCAAGTGCGATCCGCGAGGTCAGCATAGTAAAAAAGTGAAGTCGACTGCCATCGGCCGCCAACTCAACATCCGCTGCAGTGGAATACGTCGCACGGCAAGACCTCCGGTTTGACCATGACATCCGCCTACTGCAAGGACACGGCATCGCCTACAAGTTGAGCAGCTGACGGCACACAGGGCAACGACAAGGTGGGCTTGTTTCAAATTTCATCGCGCACCTTAGCAGGCTTCACGGCATACGTCCGCTTTGAGTGAGATACGTCGTGAAGCACGCACGCCAAAATGGATCAGGACAAGCTGACGCCTGAAACGTCTCAAATTATGACAGCAGAGCATGAAGCTTCTACGGCAAATATTCGACCACAAAGAGCAACTACGTTTTCCATGAAAGCTAAAGAAACGTATGAAACGAGCCGCGAAGAGCACTGCCGGAGAATAGACGCTGCCTGGAAGAACGTGGAGACAGCTATTTTCAAGGTGTCATGTGCAAAAGAGGAAGACGTTAACAACGCCGCAACGCAGCTTCGCGCAAGCTATGTCAGGATTGGGGGCTCAATCCCATCGTCCGTGGTCCTTTGCCAAGATTGGAGTACGGCATGAATTCGAAGGTAGCTGGCCCATGCCGTCGTCCAACTTATTTACGCTGAGATCGTTGATGAAGTGAAGAACTGTTTCTCATCGAGAACGAGGAAAAGGGGTTTATTTACAGAAATTAAATCAGTCTAACATGACTGCTTGAGAAAAAGAGTATCAGTCCAACATGACTGCATGAGAGAAGTGACTCAGTCTAACATGACTGCTCAAGAGAAGTGTCCTCAGCATTCGCACAACCACACTTTTTATACACTCGATCCGCCGGTCCTACGACGCGGCGACTGTTCGTTTACTCATCACCAACGCGCCGCTGCTCTGCAGAACAGTTTACGTACACAAAGGCAACCGCGCTCTGATGCCCGACGACGGCGTTGGCGGGTGCCGTTCCGGGAACTATCGTTGCCGCTCGAGGGTCGCTCGTTGTTCCGTGCCACTCCGAACCGCGAGAAGCACAAAAATACGTCGTTCCCGCGGCAGCTTGTCCATGCGTGTCAAATCAGCTCCGCGTTGGGGAACTCCGGAATCATTGTTCACGCACCGAACTAGTTCCGTCACAATGTCGAAGGGGCTGGAGGAAGGCGGCGGATTCCAACGCAAAGGCCGCTTCTTTGAACGCCTCCCAGCTGCAGCGACGGAGAGGGAGAGGTGCGCGTCTTGCACCCCTTGTCGTAATCGGGTGGCAAGGTGGCAATCTTGCTTAGCGGCTCGCCATTCTTAACAGCGCCTCCATGGCCCGAAAAATCTCGACTGTCTAGCGCTGACAACCGCTAGGCAGGAAGAGAACGGCTGCTGGTCAGGGGGGGATTGATGTCTTGGCTCGCAGCGACCACTTGTGCATTGATGTCACCGCCCCAAAACATCCAACAAGGACAGGCAACTGCAAAATGAACCCCACAACACGGCTCTGCGCCGAGATGGCGTGCATTGGCTATCACTTTAGACTCGCTAGGCTTCAAAAAAAAACAACAACATAAGTGCAGAAGCAAACATACAATGCTGCATTTCGCTATGCCAATTTCTGAAGCAAATTCCTGCTGACACATTCAGCAATCAAGGAGGGAATCCTGCCAAATGAGAGGGGATCTTCTTCGCTTAATAAAATTAACACTAGTAACCCTAAAATTTAGGCGGGACCCCCAAACGCAGAATTCAAATTAGCCTGCTCAAACCATCCGCATTGCTATGCAACTTTCCCTTCTTATATCTAACGGAGAAGTTGTACTCTTGGAGAGTGAGGCTCCATCGGAGCAAGCGGCCGTTTTTGTGTGACATTTGATTGAGCCACGTCAGAGGACAGTGGTCGGTCTCGAAGATGAACTTCGCTCCGTACAAGTAACACGACAACTTCTGTGCGGCCCAAACCAAACAAGCGCATTCCTTCCCTGAAGCGCTGTAGGCTTCCTCCCTTACATTTGGTTTACGGCTGGCATAGAGGATAGGATGCTCCTCGTTATCGTCGCCGACCTGACTAAGTACCACGCCCATACCTCTGTCGCTTGCGTCGCACTGAACTATGAATTCCTTTGTGTAGTCTGGCGCGCGAAGCACAGGGCGTGAAACCAATAGCGTTTTCAAACTTTGGAAAGCGTTCTCTTTGTCCTTATCCCAGTGTACGTTACTCGGTGCTCCCTTTCGGAGGGCGTCTGTTAGTGGACTTGCCAATTGCGAGTAATTAGGAATGTACCATTGATAGTACCCCACAAGTCCCAAAATTGAACGAAGGTCCGTTTTCGGGCGCGGCTGAGAAAATTCTCCAATTGTAGCTATTTTCAGCTCAGCCGGCCGTCTCATGTCCTGACCGACAACATGGCCCAGATAAGTAACCTGCGAGCAACCAAACCTACACTTTTCCGCTTTCATCGTTAAGTCGACTTTAAACGTACGAAGCCTCGCATTCTTGTCGTAATAGACTTTGGCGTTCTTTTGAGCTATTGCCATGTTCTTTCCGACTAGTTCTTGGGTTGCGCTTAGCCGCTCCAGTAAATTTAACACGTATTCAACCACGATTGGACTCTCCCCTCTTTCCTCCCACATCTCTCTTAACATTCTCAGTGGAGACCGGAGTGTCCTCCCATACACTAGTTCTGCTGGTGAGAACCCTGTCGCCTCATGTGGAACCGTTCGCAAAGCAAACAAAGTTGCCGGCAGACAGTTCTCCCAGTCCTCCTTGTGCTCGTAACAGAGCGCACGCAAAACTCGCTTAAGCACCGAATGCCACCTCTCTACACTGTTTGACTGAGGGTGATAGACAGAACTGTGTATTAACTTTACCCCGCACTTTTGCAAGAATGTGGAAGTCAGTGCGCTCGTGAATACTGACCCTTGATCTGCCTGAATTTCGGCTGGAAACCCAACTCGTGCAAACACTGTCAAAAGCGCGTCTACTACTTCAGTGGAGCTGAGCTCTCTCAAAGGGATTGCTTCTGGAAACTTGGTAGCCGGACACAGCATGGTAAACAAGTACCTGTAGCCTGATTTTGTTTTTGGAAGAGGCCCTACCGTGTCTATTACAAGCCGTCTGAAAGGCTCTGTTATTAAGGGCACTACCTTCAGTGGAGCTTTCCAAGTCTCTCCTGGTTTACCAGAACGCTGGCAGGCGTCGCATGATCTTACAAAGTTTTCTACATCTTTGAAACAGCCAGGCCAGTAGTATTCCATAAGCAATCTTTCCTTTGATTTGTTTATGCCTAGGTGGCCGGACCACCCATTGCCATGACAAAGACTCAAAAGGTGCTGCCTATACTTAGTAGGTATGACTAACTGATCTAAAATCCTACCCTTTCGATCTCTGTAATGCCGATACAACAATCCTCCCCTCTCATGTATCGTTACGTTGCGCCTAGCAATGCCTTCTTTAGCTGTGTCATGTAATTTTGCTAAGCTCTCATCATTCTTTTGCTCAGCTGCCAGTGACTCTCTATCCACGCGTAAGAGTTGATCAAAGTTCTTTGAGGCCGGTGATAATAACGACCCTGTCTCGCTTGTGAGCGCGTCCGCTTGCTCTTCCTGCAGGCTAGAACTCTGACACTCTAGTGCTACGCTCTCATTGAGCTGGTCAGCTGGCAGGCTCTCCTCAACTGTTCTTTTGTCCCTCGGGCCTAGCTCGGATTCGGGTATTGAAGTTATCCCCTTTTCTGCTTCCGCTGGAGGAGCTTGAGCATTTTCAGCCGAAAGCGCCGCGATCTTACGAGCTTGGCCTCGGGTCAATGCCTGTACTATGCCCTCTCCCAGTTTGAGCCCTCTGTCACGCAGTAACTGATTCGAGCGATTCGAAAAGATGTAGGGATACTGCGGTGACAAAAATTTGGAAACTGCAGCCTCAGTCTCTAGCTCCCCGAATGGTCCACTGATTTTGACTTTGGCCATGGGCAGACACACGCTGTGTTCTTCTACAACCTGTTTTATCCATGCTACTTCTCCGGTGAAGTCATCTACCATCACGCAAGACGGATGGACAATGTCCAGCGTGGCGGCACTGTCTCTTAGCACTCGGCATGGTTTTCCCTTAACTTGCAGGTCGTGGAGATATGGACTTAAAAGTTCCATATTCTCATCCTTTTCCTCCACGTAGGAAAAAACTACGCTAGACTTCTCGCAGTTTACAGCTATATGTCCCAGTTTGTGGCATTTGTAACAGCGAATTGGTCTAACAGATTCGAATTTTCTTTTCTGTTCTTTTTGTGCGGTTTCTCCGTTAAGTTTCTCCTCGCTCTTTTCTGTGGGCTTTTCCGCCATGTCTACAGGCTCGGATCGTCTAGTTTGCGCACCCTTTTTGAACGGAAATGGTTTCCGCGGTCCATTTCGACCGTCCCAGTTTCCCTCCTCGGCGTTCAACTTTCTACGGGTTGCGTACTCTTCGGCTAATTCAGCCGCCCTTTCCACTGTGTTTACATTACCTCTGTCTTGCATCCACAGTTTCACAGCTTGGGGGATGGTTTTGTAAAACTGCTCTAGACACATGCATTCAATGATCATGTCTCTGCTGTCGTACGCTTCCGCGCTTTTAAGCCACTCGACTAGGTTGGCCTTTAAGCTATATGCAAACGCCGGATAGCCCTCGCTATCTTTCTTGCCTGTGCTCCTAAACCTTTGCCGAAAAGCTTCGGCTGAAAGGCGGTATTTCTTCAGGAGACTAGCCTTAACTTTTGCATAATCATATGCATCCTGCACACTCAATCTGGCGATTACTTCCGCCGCCTCACACGGCAACATAGACAGCAACCGCTGTGGCCATGTACTCGGGCCGAAGTTCATCTTCTCGCAAGTCCTTTCAAAATTGCTTAGGAACAAGCCTATGTCGGTCCCGACCTCAAATGGCTTTAATAGCCTGTCCATGCGGTACGATTCTGCCTCACTTGATCGACCCAGAGCGCCTTCACTTCCTTGAGGCAACTCCAAACGTTTGCTTTCAAGTTCAAGTTGCATTTTCCTTAACTGAAACTCGCGATCTTTATCGCGTTCCTCTCTCTCTCGCTTTTCTCTTTCTCTTTCCCGTTCCTCTCTTTCTCTTTCCCGTTCTTCTCTTTCTCTTTACCGTTTCTCTCTCTTTTTGAGAAGTTCCATTCCTATTTCAATATCTTCCTCACTGGCCTGATTGGAAATTAGCTCCAATAATTCCGATTTGAGCATTTCCTTGCGTACATATAGGCCCAGTTCCTCACCAACAATCAACAACTCGTCTCTCAGCAGTGTCCTTAACTCCATGACTGCTGCTTTACTGCCTTGATTCTGCTCTCTAAATCTAGCTAGGAAAACACAACCTAGCTAACACACAACAATCTAGCTTCCCTACTGTTCTAAACAGAACAACCACAAAATGAAGCCTAGAGAGTCAAAGCAAAAGCCAAGCACTCACCGCAGATACAGCACCATGTCGCAAAGTCCATCTCACCGCTGTCAGCCAGTTGTCAGAATTGGGGGCTCAATCCCATCGTCCGTGGTCCTTTGCCAAGATTGGAGTACGGCATGAATTCGAAGGTAGCTGGCCCATGCCGTCGTCCAACTTATTTAGGCTGAGATCGTTGATGAAGTGAAGAACTGTTTCTCATCGAGAACGAGGAAAAGGGGTTTATTTACAGAAATTAAATCAGTCTAACATGACTGCTTGAGAAAAAGAGTATCAGTCCAACATGACTGCATGAGAGAAGTGACTCAGTCTAACATGACTGCTCAAGAGAAGTGTCCTCAGCATTCGCACAACCACACTTTTTATACACTCGATCCGCCGGTCCTACGACGCGGCGACTGTTCGTTTACTCATCACCAACGCGCCGCTGCTCTGCAGAACAGTTTACGTACACAAAGGCAACCGCGCTCTGATGCCCGACGACGGCGTTGGCGGGTGCCGTTCCGGGAACTATCGTTGCCGCTCGAGGGTCGCTCGTTGTTCCGTGCCACTCCGAACCGCGAGAAGCACAAAAATACGTCGTTCCCGCGGCAGCTTGTCCATGCGTGTCAAATCAGCTCCGCGTTGGGGAACTCCGGAATCATTGTTCACGCACCGAACTAGTTCCGTCACAATGTCGAAGGGGCTGGAGGAAGGCGGCGGATTCCAACGCAAAGGCCGCTTCTTTGAACGCCTCCCAGCTGCAGCGACGGAGAGGGAGAGGTGCGCGTCTTGCACCCCTTGTCGTAATCGGGTGGCAAGGTGGCAATCTTGCTTAGCGGCTCGCCATTCTTAACAGCTATGAGCGCTACGAGCACGTCGCCGCCAGATACGCTACCTTCCTCGCCAAAACAAGCAGATCTGAAGCCCAGCAGGAATTAGAACTTCAAAAAGCAATCGACGCAGATCGTTATGTGACTGTAAGCGACAAATTACGTGAGGCTACAGAACGAGAACGCGACCGCTTACAAGAGGTAATGTCGCAGCACTCTCTATCGGCCCACTCAAGCGTTTCTTCGAGGTCACGACGATCGGGCTCGTCAACAATCAGCCTAGCCGCCGTACAAGCACGCGCACAAGCTGAAGCCGTCCGGGCCAGAGCAGAGTTTGGTCGCAGAGAAGCCGCGATCCGTATTGAGAAGGCAAGGATAGAGGCTGAATTGGATATTTTGCAGCATGAAAAAGAAGCGGCAGCTGCAAACGCACAGGCGAATGCGCTCGAGGCAGCCGTGGAGCAGGATGGCGGGGAGCGCATGCGCACGCTCCCTCCTGTGGACCGAACGCTGCAGACTAGGAGTTATATCGATGAACAGCAAGCCCTACGCAACTCTGCGCTCGTGTTTACTGAATTGGCTGCCACCAACTCTAGCGACGACGTAAACAATGTTCACACGTCGCCGAGGGCCAACACAGCTGCGAATAATTCGATGTGTCTGCGAGCTGATGAACGTCCACCTGACTACCATGCTGCCCCTAACAACCCAAGTTTCAAGCATGCTGGAGCGACGAGTCGTCCTATGGACTTACGAGTTGAACCTTGTGCACGCTCCGGCACACAACAGTTCAAGCTCAGAGCTAGCCGATGTCCTCAAATTCCTGTGCCGCAAAGACCTTGTTTCAAGCGGTCTTATCAAGTTTGATGATCGACCTGAGAACTTTCGCGCTTGGAAATCATCGTTTAAAGGTGTCGTCACAGATCTAGGTCTTTCGGCCCAGGAAGAGCTGGACCTTCTCATCAAATGGCACGGCCCTGAATCGTCAAATCAGGCTCGGAGATTGAAATCGGTGCACGTGGATGACTTTTCAACGGGCTTGAACGTTGTGTGGAAACGGCTCGACGACGTCTTCGGGCGCCCTGAGGCAATTGAGGATGCACTACTGAAGCGGCTGGAAGACTTCCCGAAGATAGCTTACCGGGAAAATACCAGACTCCTGGAACTTGGCGACCTCCTGCTAGAACTCGAGGCTGCGAAAACTGACCCGTATCTCGCCGGTCTTGGCTATTTGGATACCGCAAGAGGGGTCAACAAAATTGTCTCGAAGTTGCCATCTGGACTTCAAGAAAATTGGATGTCGGCGGGGTCGAAATACAAGAAAGATCACCACACTGCATTTCCACCCTTTTCTTTCTTTAGCAAATTTGTTAGAGATCAGGCCAGCATGAGGAACGACCCGAGTTTCATCTTGCGTGCACAAAATGCGCCGTCTGAATTCAATCAGAGGAAGCAAGACAATGCTACCAAGACCACGCGGCAAAGATCGTCTGTGTCAGCGAGAAAAACAGAAGTGGATCCTGCTTTTGCCAAAATTAATCAAGATGCCACTGCTAACGAACAGCAACCGGAATCGAAGGACTTGAAAAGGTGGTGTCCATATCAAAAGAAACCTCACCCTTTGGAAAGGTGTCGCGCCTTCCGTGAGAAAACCTTGGAAGAGCGGCAATCTTTCATAAAGAAGCAAGGGATCTGCCTACGATGCTGCTCATCCAAGAACCACATGCAGTGGCAATGTCAGGCAGTTGTGATATGCCTCATATGCGACAGCGCCGGCCACGCCACAGCGCTTCACCCAGCACCGCCAACCTCAGAGCCGTCAAGGGCTAGTGAGTCTGATGACAGTACCACAGATGACTCAGAAAGAAGAGTCACATCTAGGCGTACTGAAGTGGCAAACGCTGACAACAGCACAAAGTCGTGTGCCAAAATCTGCCTCGTAGAGGTCACCCATGAGACTCAGCCTGAGAAGACAGTTAGAGCGTACGCGATTCTTGACGACCAGAGTAATCGCTCGTAGCTTAGGCCAGAACTCCTCAACGATTTCGGAGTGAAGGGGACGCCTACGCAATACACGCTCCGCACTTGCTCCGGCAGTACTGAAGTGGTTGGAAGAGTCGCTCATGGTTTTTTCGTGCAGAGCATGTCAGGCGAAGTCAAGTTTCCTCTTCCACCTCTCCTCGAGTGCAAGGCAATTCCAGAAAACAGAGAGGAAATTCCGACACCTGACGCTGCAAGGCACTACCCGCACTTGAAGTCAGTAGCAAATCACATTCCGCCTCTTGAGGAGGCTGGAATACTGCTCCTTCTTGGCCGGGACATCCTAACAGCTCACAAGGTTCGTCAGACAATCAACGGACCCCACGACGCGCCGTATGCTCAGAAGCTCGACCTCGGATGGGTCATTGTCGGTGACGTTTGCGTTGGTCGAACGCGGAAAACGGGCAGCGTCAAAGTGTTCAAGACCCATGTGCTGGACAGTGGGTATGCTGGCCTCGCGGATTGCACTTGACGGGATCAAAGCGTCCGCTGTCCAGCTAGATAACGGGTCGAACGCAGTTGAACATTTAAAACAAACTTTAATTACACTGAGAAGGTCAAAAAGGCAAGTTAAAAATACACAAAACGTTCAGTTTTAGCCCCGTAAAAAAGTGGTCCGGTCTCTAGGGCTGGTGGGGCGAGTCTGCCCGTCCCGCGCTTTTCCAACTGCGGTTTCCATCCCCGTCGGCGCCCCCAGGCACGGGAAACAACAGCCGACACCCCGAAGCGTCGTCAATGGGTCACATTCAGGAACCGAACGGAGGGAGCGGGGTCCTTTCTCTCGCGCACAGCTTGGAGTCCGCGGGGGGCCAGTGAAAGAGAAAGCCATAAAAGTAAGGAAGGCTCGCTTCCCTCTTGAAAGAAAAGTCTGGCCGTGCATTCGCGACGCGCACAGAACACTCCCCGTCTGGTGTCTTTCGTTGTTAAGACGCCACCACTATATCACGGTCACAGCAAACGCACAACTTCTGTTGTTGGTCGGAAGAATGTTTTCACAACCCCGTCTTTGGCTGTTTTCAGCTCGACCTTGCGCACCCTTCCATCTGCGCTGGGCAGGCTTCGTGTAATCACTCCGACGGGGCAGTCGTTGCGGGTTGCTTCTTTATCCCTGAGTAGAACGACGTCGCCTTCTTTGAGGTCGGGTTTCGCTGCTTGCCATTTTCGGCGTTGCTGCAAAGTAGCGACATACGTTGTGCGCCAGCGCTTCCAGAACTCGTCAGCCAGGTTTTGCACGAGACGCCAATGCCGTTTGTAGAGGTTGCTTGTATCTAACTGCATTGTTGTTACAGATGCGCTTCCGTGTTTTTGGGTTAAGAGTGTCGCTGGAGTTAGGATTGTGGGATCTTCGGGGTCAGACGAAGTAGGAGTTATGGGCCTGGCATTAATGATGGCCGCAACTTCTGCCAAAAAGGTTGCAAGAATGTCATGCGTGAGTCGTTGATGACGTGACTGCATGAGCATTGAGTCAAGAATGCGGCGTGCAATGCCGACCATCCGCTCCCACGCACCGCCCATATGGGACGCGTGCAGTGGATTGAATATCCATTTGCAGCCGTTTCCGCTGAGGAACTTGCCTATTTGTGAGCGATGAATGCCCTCTGCGCTGATCCCAAGTTCTCTGCAAGCTCCGATAAAATTGGTCCCGCAGTCAGAGCGTATTATCTTGACGGGCCCTCGCACTGCTAGGAACCTTCGGAAGGCATTAATGAAACTCGACGTATCCATTGATTCGATCAGCTCAATGTGCACTGCGCGAATGCTTAAGCAAGTGAACATGACTGCCCAGCGCTTGCTGTTTGCAACACCACCTCTCGTTCGGCGAGAGGCAATCGTCCAGGGACCGAAAATATCGATTCCAACATTCGTGAAAGGAGGATCTGTGCTGATTCGATCTGCCGGAAGGTCAGCCATCTTCTGGTCGTGAAAGCGCCCTCGCAGCTTCTTGCATGAAATGCATGCTTGCAGCACGGATGAGATGCACCTTTTACCTCCGACGATCCAATACCCAGCAGCTCGTACGGCTCCTTCTGTGAAGTGTCGGCCCTGGTGTTGCACGCATTCATGGTGGTGGCGCACGAGAAGCGTCGCCACATGGTGCCGACTTGGCAATAAGAGAGGGTGTTTCTCATCGTCTGGAAGGTCGCTTCTGTTCAAGCGGCCGCCGACGCGGATCAAGCCGTTGGCGTGTAAGAATGGGTCAAGCTTTCGAAGCGAGCTTGTCTTGTGTGGATACAGCATATCTCTTCATAAAATGCGTCCTGCTGTACTGCGCGAATGATGACGAGCCTGGCTTTGGAGAGCGCCTCAACGGGAGCTACCTCTCCTTGTGGTGCGTTCTTTGCGCGATGGGCAACCTGGATCAGACTTGCTACAGCACGAGTGAGAGATTTCCAGTTCGAGAGTCTATGAAAGCGTTCAGCTCCGAGTCGCTGTCGTTTGTTCACCTCCGTCGCCAGAGTGCAGACTTCAGGGCGTATTTCTTTGTCTTCGTCAGGATTTAAGAGGATGAAGCTCGACGACCGTGCTTCCTCTTCTCGTCGTGAGAGAAAATCAGGTCCGCACAACCAGTTCGTGCTCTTAAGCTGTGCCGCTGGAATCGCTCTAGTGGCGTGGTCTGCTGGATTTTCGTCTGTGTGAACGTATTTCCATTGTTCAGGTTGCGTGCTGCTACGTATCCGCTGCACCCTGTTGGCCACATACACGTAGAACCTTCTTGTTTCGTTGTATATGTAACCCAAGACCACTTTGCTATCCGTGTAGAACGTGACCGAGTTCGGCTGGAAGTCCAATTCTCGTAGTATAGAATCGGTCATCTCTACAGCAAGCACTGCTGCACACAACTCAAGCCTTGGGATGGTGTGTTCTGGTTGTGGAGCAAGCTTGGCCTTTCCCATGACAAATCCGACGTGTTTGTTTCCTTGCTTGTCAGTCACGCGTAGGTATGCCACAGCTGCGACGGCCCTTGTGGACGCGTCTGAAAATACATGAATGTCCCTGCTTTCGGCTTCAAGCGTCGAGACTGGCGCATACGTTCTTCGCACGTGAAGGTGCTGTAGTGCCTGGAGAGAGTTCTTCCACTCGTCCCATCTCTGCTTTTTCTCGTCCGAAAGCGGCGTGCCCCAGTCATAACCCTTCGTCACGAGGTCACGGAGAAGGTACTTGCCTTGAACCGTTATTGGAGCCACAAACCCTAGTGGATCGTAAAGGCTGTTGACGGTCGACAGCACTCCTCGCCGCGTATATGGCCTGTCCTGACGAGGAGCCCTGAAGACGAAGCTGTCGTCGCGTATGTCCCACAGTAGACCGAGACTTCTTTGCGTAAGCGACGCGTCTGTGCCGAAGTCGAGGTTCTTCAGTCCCTGGGCGTGGTCCTCTCGAGGAAATGCATTCAGCACATTCTGCCTATTCGAAGCTATCTTGTGCAGCCTTATGTTAGCTGTTGCAAGCATTTTCTGCGTTCTTTGCAGCAGACTAATGGCATCTTCTTCGCTCGGAAGAGACTTAAGCCCATCATCGACGTAGAAGTCTCTTTCAACGAACTTCCTGGCATCTTCACCAAATCGTGGGGCAGCTTGTTGGGCAGTCCGTCGAAGGCCATACGTTGAAACAGCGGGCGATGGGCTGTTGCCGAAAACGTGAACCTTCATTCGGCACTCTATGATTTCTCTGGAGATATCGTTGCCCTTAAACCAGAGGAACCTCAGGTAGTTCTGATGGTCCTCGCGAACCATGAAACTGTAGAACATTTGCTGGACGTACGCTGTAACCGCAACTGGTTCTTGCCGGAAGCGTATCAAAATCCCCACAAGGTTATTCGTCAGGTCAGGGCCGGTCAGGAGAACGTTGTTCAGAGATACCCCTTCATACTGAGCGCTGGAGTCAAACACGACTCGGATTTGATCAGGCTTCTGGGGGTGGTGAACGCCGAATATGGGCAGATACCAACATTCTTCGTCCACGTGAAGTGGTGGAGCTTCCTCCGCATGACCCTTGATGAAGAGCTCGTTCATGAAGTTCACGAAACGTTCCCTTGTTTCAGGATTTTTTCGCAGGGTACGCCGTAGCGAGAACAGACGAGACAGAGCTTGTTCTCTGTTGTTCGGAAGCCGACTTCTCGGTGTGCGAAAGGGGAGAGGGGCGACCCAATTGTTTAATTTGTCTTGGGTGAATTCACTATTCATTATCTTGAGGAATGTCTTGTCTTCCATGGAGAGAGCACGCTGGTTGTCAAATTCTGCTGTCTCGAAAAGATTCGGGGCCAGGTTGTCATCCAATGTTGCTGCCAATCGTAAATCTTTTGAGACATCCGCAGAGTAGAGAATCGGCGCCTCCCTAACAAAGAAATGTCTTGGGCATGGCTCAAAAAGAGATGGTCGCCCACTGTCCAGCACATGGGTCTTGAACACGTTGACGCTGCCCGTTTTCCGCGTTCGACCAACGCAAACGTCACCGACAATGACCCATCCGAGGTCGAGCTTCTGAGCATACGGCGCGTCGTGGGGTCCGTTGATTGTCTGACGAACCTTGTGAGCTCTTAGGATGTCCCGGCCAAGAAGGAGCAGTATTCCAGCCTCCTCAAGAGGCGGAATGTGATTTGCTACTGACTTCAAGTGCGGGTAGTGCCTTGCAGCGTCAGGTGTCGGAATTTCCTCTCTGTTTTCTGGAATTGCCTTGCACTCGAGGAGAGGTGGAAGAGGAAACTTGACTTTGCCTGACATGCTCTGCACGAAAAAACCATGAGCGACTCTTCCAACCACTTCAGTACTGCCGGAGCAAGTGCGGAGCGTGTATTGCGTAGGCGTCCCCTTCACTCCGAAATCGTTGAGGAGTTCTGGCCTAACCAACGAGCGATTACTCTGGTCGTCAAGAATCGCGTACGCTCTGACTGTTTTCTCAGGCTGAGTCTCATGGGTCACCTCTACGAGGCAGATTTTAGCACACGACTTTGTGCTGCTGCCAGCTTTTGCCACTTCGGTACGCCTAGATGTGACTCTTCTTTCTGAGTCATCTGTCGTACTGTCATCAGACCCACTAGCCCTTGACGGCTCTGAGGTTGGCGGTGCTGGGTGAAGCGCTGTGGCGTGGTCGGCGCTGTCGCATATGAGGCATCTCACAACTGCCTGACATTGCCACTGCATGTGGTTCTTGGATGAGCAGCACCGTAGGCAGATCCCTTGCTTCTTTATGAAAGATTGCCGCTCTTCCAAGGTTTTCTCACGGAAGGCGCGACACCTTTCCAAAGGGTGAGGTTTCTTGTGATATGGACACCACCTTTTCAAGTCCCTCGATTCCGGTTGCTGTTCGTTAGCAGTGGCATCTTGATAATTCTTGGCAAAAACAGGATCCACTTCTGTTTTCCTCGCTGACACAGATAACCTTTGCCGCGTGGTCTTGGTACCATTGTCTTCCTTCCTTTGATTGAATTCAGACGAGGCATTTTGTGGATGCAAGATGAAACTCGGGTCGTTCCTCATGCTGGCCTGATCTCTAACAAATTTGCTAAAGAAAGAAAAAGGTGGAAATGCAGTGTGGTGATCTTTCTTGTATTTCGACCCCGCCGACATCCAATTTTCTTGAAGTCCAGATGGCAACTTCGAAACAATTTTGTTGACCCCTCTTGCGGTATCCAAATAGCTAAGACCGGCAAGATACGGGTCAGTTTTTACAGCTCGAGTTCTAGCAGGAGGTCGCCAAGTTCCTGGAGTCTGGTATTTTCCCGGTAAGGTATCTTCGGGAAGTCTTCCAGCCGCTTCAGTAGTGCATCCTCAATTGCCTCAGGGCGCCCAAAGACGTCGTCGAGCCGTTTCCACACAACGTTCAAGCCCGTTGAAAAGTCATCCACGTGCACCGATTTCAACCTCCGAGCCTGATTTGACGATTCAGGGCCGAGCCATTTGATGAGAAGGTCCAGCTCT
This sequence comes from Dermacentor albipictus, assembly GCF_038994185.2. NCBI lineage: Eukaryota > Metazoa > Arthropoda > Arachnida > Ixodida > Ixodidae > Dermacentor > Dermacentor albipictus. The sequence goes on from NC_091824.1 coordinate 1,390,149, forward strand.
TCCTGGGCCGAAAGACCTAGATCTCTGATGACACCTTTAAACGATGATTTCCAAGCGCGAAAGTTCTCAGGTCGATCATTAAACTTGATAAGACCACTTGAAACAAGGTCTTTCCGGCACAGGAATTTGAGGACATCGGCTAGCTCTGAGCTTGAACTGTTGTGTGCCGGGGCGTGCACAAGCGGCTGCGGTTCAACTCGTAAGTCCATAGGACGACTCGTAGCTCCAGCATGCTTATAACTTGGGTTGTTAGGTGCAGCATGGTAGTCAGGTGGGCGTTCATCAGCTCGCAGACACATCGAATTATTCGCAGCTGTGTTGGCCCTCGGCGACGTGTGAGCATTGTTTACGTCGTCGCTAGAGTTGGTGGCAGCCACCTCAGTAAACACGAGCGCAGAGTTGCGTAGGGCTTGCTGTTCATCGATATAACTCCTAGTCTGCAGCGTTCGGTCCACAGGAGGGAGCGTGCGCATGCGCTCCCCGCCATCCTGCTCCACGGCTGCCTCGAGCGCATTCGCCTGTGCGTTTGCAGCTGCCGCTTCTTTTTCATGCTGCAAAATATCCAATTCAGCCTCTATCCTTGCCTTTTCAATACGCATCGCGGCCTCTCTGCGACCAAACTCTGCTCTGGCCCGGACGGCTTCAGCTTGTGCGCGTGCTTGTACGGCGGCTAGGCTGATTGTTGACGAGCCCGATCGTCGTGACCTCGAAGAAACGCTTGAGTGGGCCGATAGAGAGTGCTGTGACATTACCTCTTGTAAGCGGTCGCGTTCTCGTTCTGTAGCCTCACGTAATTTGTCGCTTACAGTCACATAACGATCTGCGTCGATTGCTTTTTGAAGTTCTAATTCCTGCTGGGCTTCAGATCTGCTTGTTTTGGCGAGGAAGGTAGCGTATCTGGCGGCGACGTACTCGTAGCGCTCATAGCTTGCGCGAAGCTGCGTTGCGGCGTTGTTAACGTCTTCCTCTTTTGCACATGACACTTTGAAAATAGCTGTCTCCACGTTCTTCCAGGCAGCGTCCATTATCCGGCACTGCTCTTCGCGGCTCGTTTCATACGTTTCTTTAGCTTTCATGGAAAACGTAGTTGCTCTTTGTGGTCGAATATTTGCCGTGGAAGCTTCATGCTCTGCTGTCATAATTTCAGAGGTTTCAGGCGTCAGCTTGTCCTGATCCATTTTGGCGTGCGTGCTTCACGACGTATCTCACTCAAAGCGGACGTATGTGGTGAAGCCTGCTAAGCTGCGCGATGAAATTTGAAACGAGCCCACCTTGTCGTTGCCCTGTGTGCCGTCAGCTGCTCAACTTGTAGGCGATGCCGTGTCCTTGCAGTAGGCGGATGTCATGGTCAAACCGGAGGTCTTGCCGTGCGACGTATTCCACTGCAGCGGACGTTGAGTTGGCGGCCGATGGCAGTCGACTTCACTTTTTTACTATGCTGGCCTCGCGGATTGCACTTGACGGGATCAAAGCGTCCGCTGTCCAGCTAGCGCAGTTGAACATTTAAAACAAACTTTAATTACACTGAGAAGGTCAAAAAGGCAAGTTAAAAATACACAAAACGTTCAGTTTTAGCCCCGTAAAAAAGTGGTCCGGTCTCTAGGGCTGGTGGGGCGAGTCTGCCCGTCCCGCGCTTTTCCAACTGCGGTTTCCATCCCCGTCGGCGCCCCCAGGCACGGGAAACAACAGCCGACACCCCGAAGCGTCGTCAATGGGTCACATTCAGGAACCGAACGGAGGGAGCGGGGTCCTTTCTCTCGCGCACAGCTTGGAGTCCGCGGGGGGCCAGTGAAAGAGAAAGCCATAAAAGTAAGGAAGGCTCGCTTCCCTCTTGAAGGAAAAGTCTGGCCGTGCATTCGCGACGCGCACAGAACAGTGGGCGACCATCTCTTTTTGAGCCATGCCCAAGACATTTCTTTGTTAGGGAGGCGCCGATTCTCTACTCTGCGGATAAGGTCTCAAAAGATTTACGATTGGCAGCAACATTGGATGACAACCTGGCCCCGAATCTTTTCGAGACAACAGAACTTGACAACCAGCGTGCTCTCTCCATGGAAGACAAGACATTCCTCAAGATAATGAATAGTGAATTCACCCAAGACAAATTAAATAATTGGGTCGCCCCTCTCCCCTTTCGCACACCGAGAAGTCGGCTTCCGAACAACAGAGAACAAGCTCTGTCTCGTCTGCTCTCGCTACGGCGTACCCTGCGAAAAAATCCTGAAACAAGGGAACGTTTCGTGAACTTTATGAACGAGCTCTTCATCAAGGGTCATGCGGAGGAAGCTCCACCACTTCACGTGGACGAAGAATGTTGGTATCTGCCCATATTCGGCGTTCACCACCCCCAGAAGCCTGATCAAATCCGAGTCGTGTTTGACTCCAGCGCTCAGTATGAAGGGGTATCTCTGAACAACGTTCTCCTGACAGGCCCTGACCTGACGAATAGCCTTGTGGGGATTTTGATACGCTTCCGGCAAGAACCAGTTGCGGTTACAGCGGACGTCCAGCAAATGTTCTACAGTTTCATGGTTCGCGAGGACCATCAGAACTACCTGAGGTTCCTCTGGTTTAAGGGCAACGATATCTCCAGAGAAATCATAGAGTGCCGAATGAAGGTTCACGTTTTCGGCAACAGCCCATCGCCAGCTGTTTCAACGTATGGCCTTCGACGGACTGCCCAACAAGCTGCCCCACGATTTGGCGAAGATGCCACGAAGTTCGTTGAAAGAGATTTCTACGTCGATGTACTTAAGTCTCTTCCGAGCGAAGAAGATGCCATTAGTCTGCTGCAAAGAACACAGAAAATGCTTGCAACGGCTAACATAAGGCTGAACAAGATAGCTTCGAATAGGCAGAATGTGCTGAATGCATTTCCTCGAGAGGACCACGCCCAGGGACTGAAGAACCTCGACTTCGGCACAGACGCGTCGCTTACGCAGAGAAGTCTCGGTCTGCTGTGGGACATAGGCGACGACAGCTTCGTCTTCAGGGCTCCTCGTCAGGACAGGCCATATACGCGGCGAGGAGTGCTGTCGACCGTCAACAGCCTTTACGATCCACTAGGGTTTGTGGCTCCAATAACGGTTCAAGGCAAGTACCTTCTCCGTGACCTCGTGACGAAGGGTTATGACTGGGACACGCCGCTTTCGGACGAGAAAAAGCAGAGATGGGACGAGTGGAAGAACTCTCTCCAGGCACTACAGCACCTTCACGTGCGAAGAACGTATGCGCCAGTCTCGACGCTTGAAGCCGAAAGCAGGGACATTCATGTATTTTCGGACGCGTCCACAAGGGCCGTCGCAGCTGTGGCATACCTACGCGTGACTGACAAGCAAGGAAACAAACACGTCGGATTTGTCATGGGAAAGGCCAAGCTTGCTCAACAACCAGAACACACCATCCCAAGGCTTGAGTTGTGTGCAGCAGTGCTTGCTGTAGAGATGACCGATTCTATACTACGAGAATTGGGCTTCCAGCCGAACTCGGTCACGTTCTACACGGATAGCAAAGTGGTCTTGGGTTACATATACAACGAAACAAGAAGGTTTTACGTGTATGTGGCCAACAGGGTGCAGCGGATACGTAGCAGCACGCAACCTGAACAATGGAAATACGTTCACACAGACGAAAATCCAGCAGACCACGCCACTAGAGCTATTCCAGCAGCACAGCTTAAGAGCACGAACTGGCTGTCCGGACCTGATTTTCTCTCACGACGAGAAGAGGAAGCACGGTCGTCGAGCTTCATCCTCTTAAATCCTGATGAAGACAAAGAAATACGCCCTGAAGTCTGCACTCTGGCGACGGAGGTGAACAGACGACAGCGACTCGGAGCTGAACGCTTTCATAGACTCTCGAACTGGAAATCTCTCACTCGTGCTGTAGCAAGTCTGATCCAGGTTGCCCATCGCGCAAAGAACGCATCACAAGGAGAGGTAGCTCCCGTTGAGGCGCTCTCCAAAGCCAGGCTCGTCATCATTCGCGCAGTACAGCAGGACGCATTTTATGAAGAGATATGCTGTATCCAGAGAGGAGAGCAGGTTCACAAGACAAGCTTGCTTCGAAGGCTTGACCCATTCTTAGACGCCAACGGCTTGATCCGCGTCGGCGGCCGCTTGAACAGAAGCGACCTTCCAGACGATGAGAAACACCCTCTCTTAATGCCGGGTCGGCACCATGTGGCGACGCTTCTCGTGCGCCACCACCATGAATGCGTGCAACACCAGGGCCGACACTTCACAGAAGGAGCCGTACGAGCTGCTGGGTATTGGATCGTCGGAGGTAAAAGGTGCATCTCATCCGTGCTGCAAGCATGCATTTCATGCAAGAAGCTGCGAGGGCGCTTTCACGACCAGAAGATGGCTGACCTTCCGGCAGACCGAATCAGCACAGATCCTCCTTTCACGAATGTTGGAATCGATGTTTTCGGTCCCTGGATGATTGCCTCTCGCCGAACGAGAGGTGGTGTTGCAAACAGCAAGCGCTGGGCAGTCATGTTCACTTGCTTAAGCATTCGCGCAGTGCACATTGAGCTGATCGAATCAATGGATACGTCGAGTTTCATTAATGCCTTCCGAAGGTTCCTAGCAGTGCGAGGGCCCGTCAAGCTAATACGCTCTGACTGCGGGACCAATTTTATCGGAGCTTGCAGAGAACTTGGAATCAGCGCAGAGGGCATTCATCGCTCACAAATAGGCAAGTTCCTCAGCGGAAACGGCTGCAAATGGATATTCAATCCACCGCACGCGTCCCATATGGGCGGTGCGTGGGAGCGGATGATAGGCATTGCACGTCGCATTCTTGACTCAATGCTCATGCAGTCACGTCATCAACGACTCACGCATGACATTCTTGCAACCTTTTGGCAGAAGTTGCGGCCATCATTAATGCCAGGCCCATAACTCCTACTTCGTCTGACCCCGAAGATCCCACAATCCTAACTCCGGCGACACTCTTAACCCTAAAACACGGAAGCGCATCTGTAACAACTGGGCAGTTAGATACAAGCAACCTCTACAAACGGCATTGGCGTCTCGTGCAAAACCTGGCTGACGAGTTCTGGAAGCGCTGGCGCACAACGTATGTCACTACTTTGCAACAACGCCGAAAATGGCAAGCAGCAAAACCCGACCTCAAAGAAGGCGACGTCGTTCTACTCAGGGATAAAGAAGCAACCTGCAACGACTGGCCCGTCGGAGTGATTACACGAAGCCTGCCCAGCGCAGATGGAAGGGTGCGCAAGGTCGAGCTGAAAACAGCCAAAGACGGGGTTGTGAAAACATTCTTCCGGCCAACAACAGAAGTTGTGCGTTTGCTGTGACCGTGATATAGTGGTGGCGTCTTAACAACGAAAGACACCAGACGGGGAGTGTTCTGTGCGCGTCGCGAATGCACGGCCAGACTTTTCTTTCAAGAGGGAAGCGAGCCTTCCTTACTTTTATGGCTTTCTCTTTCACTGGCCCCCCGCGGACTCCAAGCTGTGCGCGAGAGAAAGGACCCCGCTCCCTCCGTTCGGTTCCTGAAAGTGACCCAGACGACGCTTCGGGGTGTCGGCTGTTGTTTCCTGTGCCTGGGGGCGGCGACGGGGATGGAAACCGCAGTTGGAAAAGCGCGGGACGGGCAGACTCGCCCCACCAGCCCTAGAGACCGGACCACTTTTTTACGGGGCTAAAACTGAACGTTTTGTGTATTTTTAACTTGCTTTTTTGACCTTCTCAGTGTAATTAAAGTTTGTTTTAAATGTTCAACTGCGTTCGACCCGTTATCTAGCTGGACAGCGGACGCTTTGATCCCGTCAAGTGCGATCCGCGAGGTCAGCATAGTAGTGTTTTCAAGCGTTGTAAAGGAGACACTCGAAGCGGGAAAATTTCGCCACTAAATGAGGACCGCAGCGTATGAGGGAATTTAAACTCGTTTTCAGCTCACTTCGGCGCTCCCGAAGCAGCCGACGCGGCCGCTATGTCCATGTGATCCCTCCTAGCACGTCACGCCGACGGTGGCGCCAGCTTTTCCAGTGATGGAGCTCGAGGCCAATAGTGTCGTCGCCCCCTGCCAGATCTCTGTGCTATCATACATTTGTTTCGTAATAGTTTAGCTAGATGGCGCACCCCCTTCTGTCATGTGACGAGCTGGGACCAATCGGGAGGTGTCATCTGGCGTGTGAAGTCCTTTTTAGTAATAAACGGCCGCGAGCCGGCTCAATCCTTGTCCGGTTTTCATCAGGAGCAGTTAGCTCCGCGTCTCCCTCTCTGCGTCGGCGTTCGCCGCGCGTTCGCTGGGCGCGGGCCCCCACTTGCCTGCCGCTGCCGACACAACATCTTTTGGCGACGAGGATGGGATTAAATGATATTGCGCGACATAAAAAACGACACGGACGTGAAAGAAGACGACACACCAAGCGCGCTTGGTGTTGTAACGTATAGTAGTTCGAGTATTGATACTGCTTACGGCCGATTCTGTTGGGAACACACACACATTTATTTCAACGAAACTGCAGCCATCTTGGAAGCTCCCTTGAACCCCAGGGTTGCCTTCCTTCATTCCAAAGAGTGCCATACATGGACACTACATCATCCTCTCAGGGAAAGAAAAATCAGTTTTGCTTAAACACGAAGTCTTTCAGGTGCCTAGGTCGTTGCCTGGATCGTTGGGGGTACCGCTGTGAGACGGTCTTGGGAGCTGCTGATATGGCTTGGCTAGGAGTAGCTATGCTGGGGGTTGGAAGGTCACTGTTACTCGGCACAGCTTCATCATCCAGATATGGCATGTCGGTCGGGTCCTGATGTCGTTCCACTTGAACTGTGCTTGCATCTTTGAAGAAACTTGAGTTGCGACAAATCGACACTCCATCTCTGGATGCTGTGATTCTGGAGCCATTGACTTTGGTGATTGTGTATGGGTGTGGGTCATAGTAAGGCAAAAACTTGTTTGACCTGTCCTGTTTACAGAGGACTTGTTGTCCCACACACAGCTGGTTGTTACTCGTATGCCTCCGAGTGTCGACGTACCACTTGTTGTATGCTTTTCTTTTAGTGTCATTCTGTCTGGCCTCATACTGAGCCGAGTTGTGAGTACCAGCGACAAGTGTCGGTAGCAGATTCTTCATGGGTCTCCCAAACAGAAGTTCAAACGGAGATTTTCCTGTGGAACTATGGGGTGTGGACCTATAAGCCAGGAGGAACGACTGAAGCTCATTAGTCCAATCCAAGTGGCTGACACGACTTGCGAGTATAGACTTCTTGAGGGTGTGCATGAATCTTTCTGCTTCCCCATTAGCCTCTGGCCACCGTGGAGTGATGCGGTGATGCTTGAACCCGAGCTCACTGACGAACTCTGCAAAACTCTCACTCTGAAATGGTGAGCCATTGTCTGACTTTACAACTTCTGAACAGCCGAACTGAGCGAAACAGTGCGCAGTTGCTTGATGACTGTAGGTGCTGCAAGAGTGTGTAGGATGCTAACAACTGGGTACTTGGAGAAATCATCCACCACTACCATGGCATACTTGCCATCAGGGAAAGGGCCAGCAAAATCTAACGACAGTTCAGCCCACGGGCCTCGAGGCAGCTCCTGGATTGGCAAGGGATCTCGATGGTGTACTGGTGTGTTTGCTTGGCATGTCAGGCAACTCTTAACTGTCTGGTCCACCAAAGAGTCTATCCCTGGAAACCACACTTTCTCACGCAACAGCTGTTTGTCTTGACAATTCCTTGGTGTCCTCGATGTGCAAGATGCACTGCCTTAGTGTGAAGTTGTGCTGGCAGTACTATCCGCGTGCCTCTTAACACAAGGCCTTCTTTGGAAACTGACAGTTCTGTCGCAACGCGAGAGAAGGGCATCAGAGTTGTGGTCTTCCAATCTTTGCCCTGCTGGGATTGCTTTAGGGCTTTCTTGAGCGAGTTCATCACCGGGTCAGCGAGCGTTGCTTCGGTTACCTCCTCTCTGGTCATGGCACGAGGCAGGCTATGAGACACAATGAAGTTCACATACTGTTCGGCGACAGACTCCATGCACCGATATGGTGACGTGGAGTTTACTGGGTGTCGGGACAAGTAGTCAGGTGGGTTACTTGGACCACTAGTGTGTTACACTTCATAGGTGTATTGTTGAATTCGAAGTGCCAAACGCTCCACTCGTGCTGAAGGCAGGGAGCGAGGGTTGCTGATAATGCTGACCAATGGCTTGTGGTCTGTCAGTAGGCGGAATGCTGTCCCATACAAGTAGATGTGAAAATGCTCAATTCCCCACACCACGGCCAGCATTTCCCGTTCAATTTGAGAGTAGCGTGCCTACACAGGAGAAAGAGCACGACTCCCATATGCTACCACTCTGGTTTCGCTTCCGGATGTCTGCGTGAGAATGGCACCAAGGCCATGAGGAGCAGCATCTACAATGAGTGTGATGTTCTTTCCTGGATCGAAGTAGGCGAGAGTTGTGGCCTCGGAAAGCTTTCTCTTCAGTTTGTCCAGGGCGTCTTGCTGTATGTCTGTCCAACACCAGTCCTCTCCTTTGGCCGTGAGTTTCCTGAGTGGTTGGGTGAGGTGGGCCAAGTTGGGTATGAACCGACCACAGTAGTTAACGAGCCCGAGGAGACTCTTCACTTCAGTGGTGCTGGAAGGTGGTGATGCACCTAAGATCGCAGACACCTTAGTGGGGTCCGGTTGCACACCGTGGCTGGAGAACACTTGCCCGAAAAATGTAAGTTCCCGTTGGTAGAAATTGCATTTCTTGACGTTCAGTGTGGGACCACTTGCAAGTAGGCATTCCAATGTGGCCTTCAAAGCCTTATCATGTTCTTTCTCAGTCTTTCCATACACCAATATGTCATCGCTTACGTTGAGCACGTTGGGGATGTTAGTTAGAACCTGACGGATGGTGTCCTGAAACACTTCGGCTGCCGAGTTGATTCCGAAGTTGTCTCTTGTATCGGAAGAGCCCAGCATGTGTGGAGAAAGTGGTGATCACACGGGATGATGCGTCAAGTTCTAGTTGGTGGTACCCATCTTTCAGATCGAGTTTAGAGAATAAGATGGAGCCGCTCAAAGCAACAAAGATGTCGTCCACTGTGGGTGTGACGTGTCTCTCACGCTGGATAGCTTGGTTGGCACAGCGCATGTCAACACACATTCGAATGTGCTCGGGGTCATGTGACTTCGGTACTGCGACAATTGGCGATACCCAGGGGGTTGGTCCTTCAGTCTTTTCGATTATGCCAAGGGACTGTAGCCTTTCGAGCTCTTTTTCCAGTGGCTTTCGCCTAGAGAAGGGAATGCGTCTGTGAGGTTGGGTTGGACACTGGGGTCAACATGGAGGTGCACCTGGAAGTCCTTTAGACAGCCCACTCCCCTGAAGAGGTCTGGTTAGGCCATCCTCGGATCCAGTCTGTTGGTAACGTCTCCCACACTATACGTGATCTGGACTAGTCCTAGACGGGAAGCTGCAGAGAAACTGAGCAGTGGTGCACAGTCTCCAGACACAACGTAGAGAGTTTCATGGCTGCTGCTCTCCTTGTAGGTCATGACAACATCAATCTTTCCAAGTAGCGGTAAAGGAGAACTTGCCCCATAAGCAAATACTTTCTTAGATGTCTTGGACAGCGTTTCCTTGCTTAGATGATTTTTTAAGCTATTCGAACCGACGACAGACACGGTAGCGCCAGTATCAATTGTAAAACGGACGTCCTCGCCATCAAGTTTGACATCCACCTGTGGAGATCCCGTGACTGCGTGACAGTGAGAGGAGGTCATGAAAACGTGTTTAGCGTGTACGGCTTTGTGTGCTCAACGACACACACTAGCGAAGTGTCCAGGTTTGTGACACGCAGTACACCGTTTGCCGAGAGCTGGGCAACTAGAGCGTCCCTTACTGTGAGGCCATGGTTTTCTGCAGCTGCAGCATGTCGCGTTTGCCCGTTGATGGCGCGGAGGCTCACAAGTCCGTGACGGCTCTTTCCCATGGTGCTTCGGCTGATGAGGTCGCGAGGTGCGCTCGGAGTTTACTGCAAGTGTAGACGCTGACGCCGAGTTTTCCTTACACTGCCGGCTTTCTTGCTCGATCACGGAGATGTGCTCGACCTCTTCAAATAACCTGCCTTGTTTGAGAATTCCTTGCAAGTCGAGGTCATGCTGCATGGCATACCGGCGTAGACGTGTCGACGTTGTAGACAGCAATATTTGATTCTTGATTTCGGTGTCGTCATCGGCGAAAGCACAGTGCCTAACAAGCTGTCGTAGCCTGGCGTAAAATGCGTCCAGCGACTCGTTTTCCATTTGCTTGGCTTGACGGAAGCGGTAAACCTCGAAGGTAATGTTTACTCGGGGTGCGAAATAGTCATCGAGCTTCCTACGTGCTGCGGTGTAGAGAGGGGTTGCGTTACTGGAGCCACCGGTGCTTGAAATGGTAGACGCAGCTGCGGCTGCGGGAGGATCGGGTAGTGCACAGTATATGTCATACACTTCTTCCACGTAGTGTAGTAGTATGGCTGTCTTCCGGGCATCAGCTGTGATACCGCAGGCTACGATGAAGTTTTCGAAGCGTTTCACCCACTTCAACCACTCGGTGCCGACGTTGTTGGCGTCAGTGGCACGCGCGTCGAAGAAAGGGAACGATGGAAGCATGTTGTGCGCCATACCGCAAAGTAGAAGCTTCGACAATGTGTGTTGGTATCTTCGTTCTGCTTAAAATCGTTGCTTGGCAGCCTTCGCGAAGTTAAGACGCATCCTCGTCGCCATTGTAACGTATAGTAGTTCGAGTATTAAGACTGATTACGGCCGATTCTGTTGGGAACACACACACATTTATTTCAACGAAACTGCAGCCATCTTGGAAGCTCCCTTGAACCCCAGGGTTGCCTTCGTTCATTCCAAAGAGTGCCATACATGGACACTACAGGTGTGTCGTTTTCTTTCACGTCCGTGTCGTTTTTTATGTCGCGCAATATCATTTAAGCAATAGATTACCAACTTGCCCGGAATGCTGCTCTCATTAAGGATGGGATTCCCGCTGCGGTTCCGACGGAAGCCCCGGGAAACCAACGAGCTTCGTAAGTGAAGCGTCCCTTCCTGTGTCTGCACGGCAAGCAAACGCCGCCGACGCACTTGGCGTCGCGAGGCTTCCGAGCCTAGGCCTTCTCGGACCCTTTGTTCTTCCTTGCCCCATTCCTGCTACGAGCTCCGGCTTGTTTTCTGCACTGTTGTTGTGTCGGCAGCGGCAGGCAAGTGGGGGCCTGGCGTCCGGCGAACGCGCGGCGAGCGCCGACGCAGAGAGGGAGACACGGAGATCTGGCAGGGGGAGACACTATACCACATCATCCACCCCTGGAAACAAAGCAAGCATACAGTGAAACGCGCACTTAAGTCCAAGGGCAAATTCAGTTCGTCCTCCCCCCCCCCCCACGTTCACACACACGCGCACCAGTCTCACACAAGGCGCGCACTTAAGTCCACAACAAATTCAGTCCGTCCCCGCCCAAGTTCACACACGCGCGCACCAGTGTTGGGCACCAAAACACAGGCAGTCACTCAAAACAAAATCCGACAAGGAACACGGCACAAGACTCACTGCACCGCAACAAGGAACACATTTTATACCGGTGTTAACGAAACATGTGAACTGTCTCCTTAATTTCACAGCGAGGCCCCTAGCCGTGGCATTTCGAAGGCGGCAATACGCTCTACATTCAAGAAACATAATCATCGAGCCACGGAGGCCGTTTTCTGTCACGATGAGGACGTGTGCGTACCTCAGAAGAACTTTGGGGGTTGCGACGCGTATCGGTCGACTTCGAAGACACAGTCGTCCCCAGTGGCGTAGCAACAGGGGGGGGGGGGGGGGCCGGGGGGCCGTGGGCCCCGGGCGCAAGCGGCCAGTGGGGTGGGGTGTCATATACGCCTGAAGACATCCCTGTTTCCGCCGGCTTGACTGGGCGCAAATTGCAAAGAATGCTCAGGTATCCAGTTGTCCGAGCTCATGCACCCGATGCGCTGCGCCGCAGAATTGTCGGCTGCAGCACTATCAACACCCCACGAAAGAATTGCACGAATGTGCGGGCTAAAAAAATTTAATTCGCGAAATGGTCGCTAAACTACTCGCCTTAGCGGAACGTTTCATGTGGGGTGCGCTCGCGCTGTGCGTTCATGCTGGGAGCAGGAGTCGCTAAACATACAATGAGGCGTTGTAAGGCGTTGGGGCTCTTGAGTCCCCCTTCCGTTCAGAACGCGCAGCGAAGAGGAACAAAGATAGCAGCAAGAGGGCGTTCAACCAGCGCTCCCGGCGCTCGCGTTTACGGCGCAGCGTTCGTTGAGAGCGACGTTGCATAAGTGGGGCCGTCAAAAGTCCCGAATAGGATTCTCTGGATCGCCTTCAGACTCGGTTCGGCCGAAGAGTTTGGCGGCGTATGACTCGACAAGCTGTAGTCGCGGGCCCGCCGCGATGTCCGGGTCGCTTTTACTTCCCCTCTCCTGCTCGCTCCGAGAAGCCGCTGCGAAACCTGCCGTTATGTGTCACGCTTTCCATCTTACCCTCGAAAGTTTCAGAAAACTGTTGTTGCGTGACTTCATGTCACAAGTACAGTGTCTGTATCAGCTGCACAGAATTTTATTTAAAAAAAGGTGAATTTTGTAAGGATATTTCCCGATCGAAATTCTATGAAGTTATGTCTTTTGTGATTACTAGGAACTCGGTAGCGCGAAAAATATGACAGATAAGTAATAACCGTATCCTTAATAATCCCGTGATTAGTACTTATAGAGGAAGCACTTCAATTCTAGAATTGAGGACTGAAAGTCATTAATAACTCAACAAAAACTTCTTAAACAAAATCGTTTTGGGTGCTACAACCTGCAGTACATTGGCGCTGCGGAAAGCGCCTAGCACATGGCAGCAGCGAAAGAAATATGAAATAGTGGACCAGTGACGTTGATCCCTTAATCCTCTTCATTGCGAGTGCAGACCAACAGTAGTGCAAGCTTTCGCTGGCACGGGCTTCATCGCGGCCTTTTCTTTTTTTTTTTTGGTGACGCCAAAAATCGACGCGAAGCGTGCTCTATTCTGTTCCCAATCTTGCGGTGGTACCGCAGCTCGGATAATCACGTTTGTCCGTATAGCAGCAAATGAAAACAAGGCTTTATTGATCAGAATGAAGAGAACTCGTAATTGTCATAGCATTGGCGCCCGCGCAGCGGGGAGGCAGGTAGCGTTTTCTAATAGGGTGGGGAGATCAGCGTCACTGACAAACAATTCAATTTTCGTTTTCGTTCAGGGCTGCCCACAGACAAAATACTGCGTGCTATAGTACCTACGACGATTTTTGTGAAATTATTGTTGGGCAAGATATGAATGTCGGGCTTCAATTTTGCAAAAGCAAGGAAAGCACGTTGTTGGGCGACTCGGTCGTACATACTTAAAAAAGGGAATTGCGCTAAAAAAAGACACGGACGAGTAAGGACATGGACGGGCGCAAACTCGCGACTGATTTTATTCAGAAGGAACACAAATATATATACCTAGATTCTTATTGCCTAATCATTGCCTAAGCGCACATGCCAAGAACGTTTTTTCTTTCTTATACAAATTTATACTGGAATCGCTTACACAATCATCACCTGACTTATCAATGTAAAAAAGCTTCTGTAAAAAGCTTCTAACATTTTCCTGGCCAGCATTGATCGTGATCTGGTGTGTTATTTGGACGACAAGATGGTTCTTAAAGTTTTTAGATACGTGGACGATTATTTGGTGATGTTTAAGAAGCAACCCGGTTTGACACACATGGTTACCGTGCAAGAGACCTTATCTGTCTTTAAACGACACGGGAGGGGTCTAACCTTCACCCACGAATTACCTGAACAAGATAGATTGCAGTTTTTAGATATTAACATCACTTTAACACCAGATCACACGTGTTGGATGTACTCACCACGAGCCCGGAAAGACCTGTTGCCTTTTGAGTCCGCTCATTCTAAGACGGTAAAACGTGCCATTGTTATGCTGTGCCTGAAGGAAGCCCTGCAGAAATCATGTGTTCACCTGGTAAATGACAGCCTCAACAATCAGATTGGCAGGTTGCAGAAGGCTCGTTTTCCCGTTTCCGTCGTGGCTGCTGTGGCAGAGAAGCTTCTGCAAAGCTTGAAACCTAGAACACCTCAAGATGGTGGCGGTCAACCGAAGACCAGACCGGCGGTTCTCCCCTATATTCATAGGGTCTCCCACAACCTGAAGAATGTAGCCAATCGCTACGGTGTGCCGGTGGTATTTTCTGCCCCGCGCAAGTTGGCCTCTTTGTGCCCCCGGATTGTCTCCGGCGAGGAATGCGTGCGAGACTGCACCAAACGTCACGCCACCCAGTTTGTCAGGTGTTCGGTCGGGGTTGTGTATGAAATTCCCCTTACATGTGGAAAAGTTTACATTGGCCAGACGGGCCGTTGTATAAATGAACGACTAAGGGAACACAAGCTCTCTATGGTTAACGAAAAAGGGTCAAATTTGCCCTTACATTGCGGCGCATGCCCTTTGGCTACGCCTGATAAAGCATACCAGCCTTTGCTGGCTAGAACCAAAATCTTAAGGCGCAGTCGTAACCAGGTAGCACGTGAACTCGCAGAAGCTTTTTACATTGATAAGTCAGGTGATGATTGTGTAAGCGATTCCAGTATAAATTTGTATAAGAAAGAAAAAACGTTCTTGGCATGTGCGCTTAGGCAATGATTAGGCAATAAGAATCTAGGTATATATATTTGTGTTCCTTCTGAATAAAATCAGTCGCGAGTTTGCGCCCGTCCATGTCCTTACTCGTCCGTGTCTTTTTTAGCGCAATTCCCTTCTTTAAGTTTGCAAAAGCAATATTGCCGCTAAAATTGGTAATTAAAACTTTATTATAAAGATATTTCTTGTTATTTGTGACGCGAGTCATATTTTCCATGATGCCGCATTTGTATATATTGGCTGCCAAGCCTTACAGTCTGACAGAAGATGTGCACATGGGCTTATCACACGTTATCAGTGCAGCACCCTGTGTTATTTGGCGCAGGGAAAACAGCGTGTATATTTGCTGCATTCGCGATCTCTGGGAAAGAAAGCGAAGAGGAGGGGGACCCGCGGAACGTGCGCGGTATTCAAGGTGGCTGTACTGGAGCTGAAACCCGGAAATTGTCGATATCCTCGACTACGTTAGGGGGGAGGGGGGTTGACAGAAGACCTATGGGCCCCGGGTGCCAGACGACCTAGCTACGCCACTGGTCGTCCCACTACTGTTTCTTTCCCCCTGGTTGGACAAGTGAATGTGGGTGTCGCTCAAAGCTGGAGAGGGTTGCCCAGGAAGCTCCTCTCGAAGTCCTAACAAGTCCTGGGAGGCTACCGATTCTCCCACGGAATCAGAGACGACTGCTGACTGTGCAGACTCGGAAGTGATACAGTCAGACGAACTACTTAGCTGATGCTTATAACTATGAGAAGACGCTATGAGACGGAGAAGACGCTATGAGAAGACGGCGAACAGCGTCAACGTCAAGCCGCTGCAAGAGTTTCTGGAACTCTGACGCTGGCGGGACCGCATCACTTGACGTTGACGCCATCGCTACTAGATACTTTTCAGTTGTAAAACTCCCCCTGGGAGCGGCGCGAGAAGGTGACCCTCTGCCGTCTCCTCTCGCGAGGTGGCGCTGCCCCCATGGTTGGCCCGGTTGGCTGCGGAAGCTTTCCCAAAGCAGCAGCGCGCCGCCGACTCAAATGCCACAATTTTTTTTCTTTGCTGCACTTCGTGGCGCTAAATATCAAAAGAATAGCCTTTTTACATTGTGTACTCTGTAAAAAGCAGCTAATAGGTGAATGAAGAGGACAGTGCCCAATGGGCATTCAAACTCCTCTGGACGTCTACTGGACAACCACTTCTGGATATCTTGGTCATCCATAGGACGTCCGCAGATCGCCTAAGGGCGTACGGCGGACATCCACAGGACTAGCAGGCGCATACTAATTGGCAGTCCGAGGGGTGTCCCGTGGATGTCTAGAACGGATATACGGATGTTCCTCGGACGCAAGAATTTGTTTAGGTTTTGATTGCTAAACGTCCGTCAGACATCCGTACGACGAACTGTGGACCATTAAGGGATGTCTGCAGGATGTTCATTTTTATTTAAATGGGCTAAATAGCACAGTTAGCGTAAACATTGGCTTTGTGTAGAATCTGTGCTGCAAAGATGATGCAGTATACTGACATGCACCACTGAAAATACAACTTGCACCCATGGAACAAAGATTCCAAAGCAAGCTAAGTTTACATAAAATGGACAATCACTTTCACAGAAATTTTTATTCATTTCCATTACAAAAACTCGATTTAATACCTGGAGAGCCGGTATAGTGATGCAAGTGTTACAAGTACTCAAACACAGAACTGCTCACGAGACCATTGATGTACTGCAAACCTGTAACATTCAGAGAAAGAATATGTGACAGTCCTGCATTGTAATAAAAGCCAACAACTTATTTTTAGCACAAACTAAGACAAAGTCTGCAGGTGACAGCTTTTACAGCAGTACTATAAAATTTCCAGCCCCCAAGTGCTATAAGAGTGTTTACTATAAGCACCACTATCAGTAGTATATCTTTAGAAACATCAAGGTGGGCAGGGCCAGGTATAGCACTCAGGGTACTTCAAAAGCATGGTACACTTCTTTCACTATAGTACGATTATTCTTCACCTTAACATCAGGGAGCATGAGAAAAAAGCTCAGAATGCCACATGGTTTACGAGACATGAATAGAGCGCAGGCATTCACTGTTTCATTAGTGTGAATGAGTCTTGAGGTGAGGCTCCTATCCCCGAAAAAAAAAGCTGGCGATCAGTACGCTATCGCGTTTCACTACATTCAGTAATGAGTATACAAGGAACATAAATGTACTAGCAATCCTCACACCTAAAATATCACACAGCTGAGACATAAATTATCTGGACTGTGCCTTTTTTTTCATATTTTAGCAATACCTTGGAAACTGCAAATGATCCCTCCTTGGTTTACACATGCATATGAACAAAAGTATGCAAACAGTAGCTGAAATGTGACAAATTTGCAATGCACTACAAATAAAATACTGTTTCTTCTCGAAAAAGTAAGTCACAGTAAAACAAAATGCAAATAAGAACTGAAACAGTGATTCTCGCTATGTACTAGATAAAAACTCTGGGCTGACAGCAAGAAAACAAATACAACGTTATGCATAAAAGTAAAACGACTAGAAGAGAGCAGACTTTTTGCTGCCAGCAAAGACCAGCATAAATGATAAATACTGCACAGTAAAATAACTATCAAGGAAATTATTGTTTGTAACAAATAAACATAAAACTGGAAGTGACACAGAATGGTTAAATGTGAAATATGTGTAGCATTGACTTGCTACATGCTAGTAGCCCTGCCACCTCTTCCTGAGGAAAAGAAGTAAATAGCAATGAACGGAACGGTTGATATATACTGAAATTGGAGTCCTCATGCAGTACTGCTCAATATAGTGCAGCCTTTCCGACTCACGGCCACATCGTAACACAAAAGAGGTATAATAAAATGTAAACAAACTGTTTCGTAGCCTCACCTTGCAACACACTAGAACTTAGCCATCACTTGAATTGTGAAATATAGTAGTAAGCTTACACTTTAGCATGGTTCCTACAATACCACGTAACATGACAATGGACAACAGGAAGTACACACAAGTGGTACTGTGCATTTATGCATGTTGTGCTGTATGCAAAAGTGTGAACATTTACCAGCTAGTTCAGCTTTCTTTAGTGGTAACACAAACTGCAACGGAAGTAGCCGCATAAGACTGACAAAAATACTGCAATGGAATCGATTACAAAATAATAGAAATATAGTGAGAGGACTACAAGAAAGGAGACATGTCAGCAGCAAATCTATTAAGATCGATACACACAAAAAAGGCCGTTCAGAAGCATGCAGCCATGACTTGCGAGAAAGAAAGACTGCAGTGGACTGGCTGCCCTTCACTCAATGAAGTACTCAGTGAAGACAAAATGCCCACTGATGCCTTGATGCCTTCTATTTCACACCCTTTTGTCACTCAGAATCTGAAAAGTGACATAAATATCAGCAATCAGTCATTCAAAGGAGAAGAAAACTGTGAAAACAATGAATTTAAGCACAAATTGTGCACAAATAATGTTACAATATCAAATGATCAACTGCGGTCTATGAAGGCACTACTACAGCCAATACACCAGAAAAGGAATTTTAAAGTCACAAGTATTCTATTCCGCAGCAGTGGTTCACATATTGGCGCTCGGCTGCTGACCCAGAAAATGCGGGTTCGATTCCTGCTGTGCCAGTCGCATTTCAATGGAGGCAAAATGCTCATGTATTGTAATGTCAGTGCATGTTAAAGAACCCCAAGTGGCTGTAATTCACTCGGACCTCTCCGTTACATTGTCCCTTGTAGCGTGAGTCACTATGAGTTTGATTTTATTTAACCACATATGGTACCTAAGAAATGTGCATTTGTGGTTGGGTATGACAAAAAAAAGCTATTTTTATTAATAATATCATTTAAGAAACTAACAAAGATACCAAAGACAACATGGGTGAAATTACTTGTACTGACTAACTGAAATAAAAAAAATTATAAATTAATGGAATCGAAAGTGGAGGAAAAAACAACTTGCCGCAGGTGGGGAACGATCCCACGTCTTCACATTATGCATGTGATGCTCTACCAATGGAGCTACCGCGGCACCGTCTTCCATCCACTTTATTCACGTTCATATACGTATGTGGTCTTTCACAACAAAGAATGACTAAAACATTTACATAACATGAAAACTAGATCTTCTGTAATTATGAAAATAAAAACATTTTAAATAACGCGGTTTTTCATAAAGTACTTCAATTGTCAATTTCCACTTATTTAGTACACTTGGAAGACAGCAACGAAGAATGTGGAATCAATAATTAGTTCGAGGACATCGTGCACACCCATTCTCTGTATGTCAAGTTAGACAACGGGCTGAATTAGGTTGCAAGGCAGCTAAATTACATATGCGTACTGCATCTGCGCATTTCAGATCTAAGAGCCGAGAAGAGCTGGTACTCGTAGCAATAATCAACTCTCACGATTCCAAACTCAAACGAAAATTCAGTGGTGTGCGCATTATAAGAGACACCTTCAATAGACCGTAATACATTTTTTTTGCAGGGAGATTAAAGTATTTAAAGATGAGAAGAAAAAGAGGGCATTAAACACTTAGTTATTGAGGTACAGGTAGTACATGTTGACACCTATATATGCAATATGCCTAACACTCTGAACAGTTTGACTTTTGCGCTGAGTATGATAATCCCATAAAGATAACATCAATCGTTTTCACAGATGAGGAAAGTTCGATTTCATTACTGGTGAGAAGTAATTTTTGAGATGGTGCACAAGATTTTGAATTAGCTTAGAACAATACAGCCTTAGTGTTACAGCAATTTATGTGTAAGGAGTTTTTAACAGTCCATATATAGGTATTTTTTTTCAGTATTCAATTAATTAGCAGATACAACGAGGTTGTATCTGCTAATGCCACTTTGTGTAATGCCACTTTGGTGTATTACACCCCACAATTTACAAGTATTTCACTATTCTGAGACTAAAATGATAGCAATGCAGTAAGGGAGATTCTTGTTTGTTATTACAGTGTATTAGGAAGAGAAAACAACGTGGTAAAAAAAACGAGGCGTAAGATGTGTCCCTATTTGGGTCAAGTTCAAGAAATGAAAACAAGCATGTGTGGCCATCATGCCTTTCATCATGCTGCACAAAGAAATTCACCTGTTACTTGGTGCACTTCGTCCATTCTGGAACGCTGCTTTTGGGCTTTGGCCACGAGACGCTCGGGTGCATGCCGCAACCAAGATTTTATGGCAGCCTCGATGATGACTGGAGTGCTGTTAGGTGCCTTGCTTGCAGCAGCTGGAAATATATTTTACAGCATGTCATTAAAACAGCTCCACTTAAGCATCCTTTCTACTAGAACGTGGCACTGCATTACGTTAGCATACTACATCTTACTGTGCTACATGAATCATTGCTATGTGAGCCCAGAGCTTTATGCAGCATTTACAAAAATCCTTGGAAATGATGCGGCACTGCATAGATACCCTTATACATAGCTTGTGAAACCAATAACTAGAGCTACAGTCACTTGTGCTCTATGTCCTGGTTTCCATTTTACTTGCTTGTCTGTCCAAGCCTTAAGCTAAACGTTCCAAACATCACTTCACTACATATGTTCCTTATTTTAATCCGAGAATAACTTGAGCCACTTACCATGTACCAATACACATTTGAAAGCTGTTTCCATGCAGAACCCGTGTTCACCATGGGACAGCCTAGAGTTAATGCACCTTACACATTTGGTTAACGTCCCAAGCGTATATGATGTATTAAAAGTTATGCAAGATGCATATTAAATGGCCTGTCCATATCGAATTAGGGTTGTGCATGGAGTTGCAATAACATTTATGAGAAATCTTTTAAAGAGCTATATGCCGCTTACCTTTCACTACTTTGGCAGTTTTCAGGGCTGAGAAACAATGTTTCCCCTTCCGCCCCTTCCAGGAAAACTACGCGGCCACCTCATCTGTCATGCAGTATGCCAGTATTCTTTTTGTCGCCCAGTTTCCATCACTGCCCCCAAGCTGCGTGAACTCATTAACCTGCATGAACACACATGACACATGTAAGGAAATGAATAAGTCCTGAAGCATTGAGAAAGCAAATGCATGCATTGCTCCAAGGAAAGTATTTTACATCCCAACTTGCCATATTTGGCAACGAACTACAGCAAAATAAACTAGAAAAGACGTGAAAACATACCAAAGCGTTTGATGCTTCTCTATCCATTTTCTCGTCAAATCCAAGCAGTTCTTCCAAGCAGCTGAAAGGCTGCTCGATCAAAGCTGTGCACGGTGTTACTGAGGTGGAAGACAGCTTGGAAGACAATGTCTTAAATATGATATTCAGCATTTCTCTCTGTTGTTGAAGCATGTAACGAAGGATGTTCAGCAGCCGTGTTGCATTCTGCTCAAAATCTGAAACTGAATAATTGTATAATGAGTAAGAAAGAACTGCATCGAACTTGCCATATAAATTAACTGTATGTGAATACTTTTTCCAACAGCAGAGTCATTTTTCGCATTATAGGTGAAGGAATTAAGGCAAGTTTGTTTTTACAGATGGTACCTGCATAAGAAATGTAACATAGCGGCGGCAGCGTAGCTGCCGTCATGTAAGAAGGGACACGTTGACCACCCAGTGGTTAGCCGAGAACAACGAACAAGTGTTTAATGCACGCATATATAAAGTAAAAGGGGAAAGGGAAAAGGAGGAGTGAACATAGAAAAAGAACTTGGCGCCTGCGCATTGACAGCGCGCATATGACGCGGCGGTTTGATACCACATTTTACAACAAGCCCATGTGTCAACAGATGCTGCATTTCGTCAACGAAAGGTCTGAGAAAGTCATTTGAAGACAGTGGCTTTGAAGGCCCTGCATAAGAACCAATTACAAATGGTGAGGTATCAGCGCCGCAGTTGCTGACCTGGCACTGAATTGGCCACAGTTGCATTTTGGAACTCTTTGCAAGCGGTAATCCATCTACATTCGATGTGAGTTTAAGAATGCGTGGGAGCTGTTTCACGGCTCTCAGAGAGTACCGCAATCCTGCAGCAAGACCATAATGACAATAGTTTCAGAGCACTTACCGGGTATTTTTTTCGTACACGGTGTTCTCAAGAGGGTACGCGCGTCACCGGGAAGGTCCAATTTAGAAAGGTCTTAGGACTTCAGAAGCTTCAGTAGGTCAGTTATGGCCTTCCTTTTAATGTTGTTTTCAATTGCCCATAGACGCAGGGAATCTCGAAAACGTATTTGTGGAGTTACCACATCAGAACCCGATGAAGGACTCACGAAGTGGAATGCCATCCGCACCAAATCTCAATCGCCTGGAGTAATCGCGGTCACAGAACGTGGCGTCTTCTGAAAGTGTGTCATATTCTGACGACTCGGGTTCCTGAACAATTTCGTTCACGTTAACACGAGGTACGGTTTCCAACCGTTTGCACAAGGACTGCGAAACAACAGATGGACTGGTCGAAGATCACTCCTGCCCGGTGCACGCAGAATGGAGAAGTTGAAGGGATTTTTTCGTCTCCCGTGCCGCTTTCTCTTCAGCAAATCTCTTGCGAGCTTTCTGCATACTTTACGCGCACTACACCGTATTAACAGTGAGTAGAAGCTCCCAGCGACATATGCGACCGCAAGCAATCGCGTACAGCAGCACCTCCTTGCACATATGCGACTAAAAGAAAGGCGCTCACGCGAACTACTGTGCATATGTGGCCTGTAGACCATACCGACAACACATGGTATAGTATAAAGTCCAGGCACGCTTCATCTTACCTTTACTGCAGGGCCAACCCGGCCAGGAGCTCAGGAGAAACAAACAACAGTCTTGACCACCTTACACAGCCGTAGTGACAACTGAAAATGGCGCCTCTGCACTCACAATAAGCGCGCGAAACGCTCGCCTTCGCGCCTTTTTCGCAGGCCAAGTTTCATCCTAGAGGCCAGCGCTCGCATGGTGCTCGCTTCTCTCCCGGCGGAATGATTTCACCTCCCACAGGTGTACGTTTTCGCCGCTTCCCGTCAAGGTCGCGCCCGCGCTCGGCTCGCGCTGCGCGCGAAACCTCTCTTGTTTCCGACGGCGCCTCTTCGGATGACTGGAAATTATTGTGTTGTTAACTGTCACAACATCAATGTAAACACGAAAGGGTTAATGCCACCAGTGAAATTCTGCCGATGCACACTTCCAAAAATATTACCGCAAAGAACCCGCACGATAAAAAGAAATAGCCTCCCGCAAAAAAAAAATGCAGGGTATGCTAAGCTTCAGAAAAGATTGCGCTGGTAGCATAATGGGTGTGCTTGCGGCGCGTTTTCTGCATCTTTAGAGATGATCAAAATATTTATGAAGTTTCCAAATGTGTGGCTGCTGTTAATTATTATTATTTGAAAAGCGTCATGAATGGACGTCAACTATACAATGGCGCAGTTGATCTCTGGTCACATCGATGCCTGGCGAGCGTGATGGCTCACAAAGGATATCCGTGATAACGCGTGAGCACTGTAAGCACAGAAATCATTCTGTGGCTCTGCAAGTAATAATAATGAGGCGGTCACATGCGCATGCACGTACCTTTTACGATCACGCTGTGCTTTATAATTAGAACCAGTCCACTAACCTGCCTCCGTGGGTACCTGTACGCTCTCCACCAGAAGAAGAAAATCCCATGGGCGGGTAGAATTAGATCGAATGTGGTTTATTTTATGCTGCATGTTTGAAGGCTCGTTGATATTTCGCCGACAAACGTTGATGCCTCTATGGAACAAAGTTAGCTGTGGCTATAGCTTGAATGAACTCGAGGTCAGTTCTACGTTGGTATTTGCAAGCGCAGAAATGATCAGCAAGGGAGCAGTTCGTCACTCAAATCCGAACAAAGTCATGCATGCTCAGGAGATTGGCGAAACGTCCAGCACGAATGACCTAAGGATGTCCGCAGGAGGATAAGAAGTGGATGTTAAAATTAGTCCGATAATGATATCCACTGGATATCCCCAGGACGACTGCTGTAGGACTTGGACGTCGGGATCTTATCCGGACGTCCGAGGGAGTTTCAATGCCCATTGGGTGAGGCTTTTCGTTAGTGGCATGTTTTATGTACACATGAAAAAAAGAATATATAGGACCAGTACAACGCCGGATTGATGAATCTAAGCATTATGCATCGATATTCACAAAAGACGCGCTTTCTTGGTTGCTACAGCTACCTTGTGACTGCTTTCTAGTTGACAGTTTGTATCCCCGAAGTAAAACTGCATCCGCATAACAATGAAGAAATTCAGTACTTCGCACGTGAACGCGAACATATGCGCTGCACAACCAAGAAGAGGGAGGCAGCACCCCTCTAGATAATCTAAAACCTTCAAAATATACGCAAAGGCCTCCCTCATCCAGTGAAGCCGACACACTTTTGTTAGCAGTCTTCATAAAGCCCAGCATCTTTGGCGTCGGGTGCTTTAAGGAACCTTGCTTGAGACTTCTGCACTCAAGTAACTGTCGCAGCCTACTGCTGGGGTTTCAAAGCTTATGTCCGTTATGAATAGATCACATGGGGCGCCCTTTGTGACTTTACGAATAACATATCCGCACAGGTAATAAACAACATTGTCCTCTATGTTCATTGCTCATTGCTATGCTCATTGCAAGCACATTCTGGTGAGCTGCTTCGCTCCAGGCAACTTATCAATGTCGCCTCAATGGCATTGCGAAGACTACTTTTTGTACTTGCAGGCTTCTCTCGTCTGCTTGAATGTGTCGTTGATGCCGACGAGCACAGGTCCTGGCACATCGTCCACGCTACCACGTAGCGCTGTTTTAACAGGTGTATACAGGCTTAGAAGGCGGAATATCTGCGTGAAGTTGGTTAGAGTAGGATGGGACTCATCTCAACCGAAGGAACGCACTAGTCTAATGTATTGCTGAAAAAAACATGTGAGGGAATTTCCTAGCAAAACAGTGCAATGTGAATGTAGCACAACAAATGTGAACAGTGTGCCTTACCACCAGTGGATCTTGATGTAACTTGGCTGTCGAAACATAGAGCGCACCTGGACGCGGCAGATCATCGACAATGTCTAACGTCGACATCAGAGTTACTCGCAGCGACTTTGTCGTTTGTTGTGATGCAAAAAGCTTCAGGTTCTTTTTAGTTGCATTCTGTTCTGTCAAGTTCAGCAGTTCCAAAAAATCTTTGATGACCTGACATGATTAGTATAACAATTTTATATCCCTTAGGAAATGCGCACGAAGTTCAAAGGTGGTGGTCTGGTACACTATTTTGACGTAGAATGCTAGTACTAGATTACTGGCTTACACTTCACTCATCCGACCGAAACTGGAATATGCATGCATTGTGTGGGATCCCTATAAGAAAATTAACATTAATACTTTAGAGATGGCCCAACGTAAAGCTGTCAGGTTTATTTTTTCTAAATATAGACTGAGTGACTCTCCTACTAGCCTAATGATTCAACATAATATCCATACGCTACAACTACGCAGGAAAATACAACGACTGAAATTTCTTTTCTTGCTTAAAAACAACTGTTTGTCCCTCCAGACACAGGCTTATGTTAAACCACTTACAGCGCGCCGAACACGGCATCGTCACGCTGATTCTTTGACGCCTTATAACACCCGAACTAACCTTTTCAAGTTTTCATTCTTCCCTCGCACTGTAACAGATTGGAACAGCCTGCCATTATCACAATTGATAAACACAGATTCTATTGACCGCTTGTATCTTTGATACTGGGGGTATTGCCATATGGGCAAACCTTGTTACTGTTTTCTTCTTTTTTTACACGTGAATATTGTATAATACTTTCCACATCATCCTTATTCTATTCAGTATTTTGCAATGAGCGGTCGTTCAACTTCTGGTACTTTTTTTCCCTCTCTCGATAGTGGTTGCCAGTGCTCATATATGCGTGTGATACTGTTCTAATGTTTGTCAAGTTGCCTTCCTTCAATGTACCTTCTCTTACTCTTATTAGTCGTCGCTTTCATTTTTTGTTTTCTTATAATATTTACATATGTTGCATTGCTTTTGTATTTTCTTTTCATGTCTGTATGTATATATAAGTACGTGCATACGCAAATATTTATGTATTCTGCCCCTCCTGCTTGGGCCCTCATTTGGGCCTGCAGTATTGTATAAATAAATAAATAATAAATAAATAAATATTTAATAACACAAAAAGAACAGGAGTGAGAACAGACAAAGTGATAGGAAGAGCGCTGCACCCTCCTTCTATCACTTTTCCTCTTTCTCGTGTTTTTTCTTGTTTCATTGCCGTTTCATTATTCCACTGCAGGTATGTTTGCTCACAAGGCGAGCAGCATTTTCCTGGCACACAAATAAGAAACACGAGCAAAACATGGCACGCTTCTGCATGCATCGGCGTCTCTGTCCACACGCACAAACGTTGTTCGCACCACCCGCCTTCGGGCCGACAGTGTCGCGCGCGCCACACCGCGGGCGCGACAGAAAGGGGTCAGGTGCCGCGGCGGAGTTTGACAACTGAAAGTAATCTAGTAACGTTGGTTGACGCTGCGCCGGTCGACTGCCTTGCTGCTTCGCTTGACGCTGACGCTGCGCCGGTTGACTGCCTTGCTGCTTCCTGCTCCTCGTCTGCAAAGTACAGTCGTTGTCCCTTACGCCCGAGACCGCTCACGAGCGCGGACGCTCGTCGCGCGTCCGTCCAGTCGCCACCGCCGGCCGCTTCGAGGTGGGCCTGAAAAATTTTTTCCCATCGATACCATGGAATTAACGGTGGCGTGGGCAATTCAAGAAAAAAGGGGAAGGTTCGCCGTAAAAGAAGCCATGCCCTGTAGCATGCAGGAGGCAGTGCAGAAAACAAGCCGGAGCTCGCAGCAGGAATGGGGCAAGGAAGAACAAGGGGGCGAGAAGGCCTAGGCTCGGAAGCCTCGCGACGCCAAGTGCGTCGGCGGCGTTTGCCTGCTGTGCAGACACAGGAAGGGACGCTTCACTTACGAAGCTCGTTGGTTTCCTGGGGCTTCGGTCGGAACCGCAGCGGGAATCCCATATTCGTCGCCATAAGATGTTGTGTCGGCAGCGGCAGGTAAGTGGGGACCTGGCGACCGGCGAACGCGCGGCGAGCCCCGACGCAGAGAGGGAGACACGGAGATCTGGCAGGGGGAGACACTATACCACAACTGTCTCCTGCACGCTACCGGGTATGGCTTCCTTTTCGGCGAACCTTCCCGTTTTTCTTGAATTGCCCGCGTCACCGTTAATTCCATGGTATCGATGGAAAAATATTTTTCAGGCCCACCTCGAAGCGGCCGGCGGTGGCGACTGGACGGACGCGCGACGAGCATCCGCGCTCGTCAGCGCTCTCGGGCGTGAGGGACAACGACAGTACTTTGCAGACGAGGAGCAGGAAGCAGCAAGGCAGTTAACCGGCACAGCGTCAGCGTCAAGCGAAGCAGCAAGGCAGTCGACCTGCGCAGCGTCAACGTCAAGTGATGCGGTCCGGCCAGCGTCAGAGTTCCAGAAACTCTTGCAGCGGCTTGACCGGCTGTTCGCCGCGTCAACAAATGTTCTGGCGGAGAGGTACGAATTCGCCAGTCGAAGGCAGTTCGAGGGCGAAGGATTCCTGGAATTCGTGACCGCACTGAAGGAGAAGGCGGTACAGTTCAACTTAGGCACAACCTACAATGAGCGCGTCCGAGACCAAATAATACATGGGGTAGTGAACGTCAGCGTTCGCGAAATGTTATTAGCTCATGGCGAAACCCTGTCCCTGGACAAGGCAGAAGAAATTGGACACTCTTTAGAAGCCTTGCATCGAGCGAACCGCGCGTTCGGCTCCGAAAATGTACGAAGAATTGAGCCATCTCAACTTGGCGTTCCGTCGACGGGCCAAGATGACAGACTTCTTCCGGGAAGCTGCCAAGATGGCCGACTTAGTCCGGCAGGCCATGAAGATGGCCGACTTCTTCCGAGAAGCCGCCAATATGACCGACTTCTTCCGAGAGGCCGCCAAGAGGGCCGACTTCTTCTGAGAGGCCGCCAAGAGTGCCGACTTCTTCCGAGATGCCGCCAAGAGGGCCGACTTCTTCCGAGAAGCCGCCAAGAGGGCCGACTTCCGAGAAGCCGCCAAGATGGTCGACATTTCGCACATGGCTCCTCCGGGAACCGTGGTGCATGCGATCGGTGTGGCAGCACGAAACATATTGCAACGTACAGGAATTGTCCAGCAAGGAACCGGCGGTGCAACGCCTGCCACACGTTGGGCCATTTTGCATCAGTGTGCCGAAAAACCCGTACTGTTCAGCACGTCTCTTCCGCAGAGACGCGGTCTTTGTCAACTTCCGCAGGACAGCGGTCCACGTCTGTCTTGATGGTGAGCACTTTGGAAACTAAAAAGAATTTACAAGTTCCGGTCGTAGTTAACGGCGTCTCCATGCCACTGCTGGTGGATACGGGAGCGTCTGTCTCATTGATGACGGCCGAAGATTTTAGAGAGCACTTTGGTCGACAGCACAGACTGTCAGAAACAACAGTAGACTTGAAATATTTCTCCAAGCAACGCATCGACATTCAAGGCCTGTTTCAAGCCACTGTCCAGTTTTTCCAAAGGTCATGCTCCGTCACGTTGCACGTAACGACTACAGGAACATCACTGCTGGTTTTAGACGCCATCCAACGCTTGGGCAGACAGATCGACGGTACGTCGCTGACATGTCGTCTACCATCGCTTCCTTCAGTACAGAGCCCCACAGGTGTGCCTCCGGATTTTGATCACACCTTCAGGGGCGAGTTGGGACTAGTCAAAAACTTCGATCGTGCACAGAATACATCGGTGGCAAGGTATGAAACCAGTATCTTCAAAGTTGCGCAGACTACCCTTGGCTCTCCGTGACCAGGTGACAAATGAACTGCGACGTCTTGAGGACTGCGACGTCATCGAGCGCGTCGAGGCTTCTGAGTGGGTGTCTCCACTCGTCGTGGTGCGCAAGAAGGATGGAGCCATCCGGCTCTGTGTTGACCTACGGGAACCAAATAAGGCAATTGTCATTGTTTGCCGCACGTAGAAGAGTTATTACAAATGTTTCATGTTGTCACATATTTTTCTAAGCTGTATCTAGCATCTGCTTACCACCAGCTGTTACTGGAGGAAGATAGTAGAAATCGCACTACATTCATAACCCATAAAGGCTTATTCAGGTTCAAGCGTGTCTGTTTTGGCTTGGCATCCGCGCCAGCAGTGTTTCAGAAAATGATGTCACAAATCTTGCAGAGTTGTAAGAATGTTGTCTGTTACCTTGATGACATTTTGGTATGGGGTCGGATAAAACCTGAGCATGATGCTAACTTAAGAGAAGTCTTGCTTTGCATTTCAAACAGTGGTATGAAACTGAATGAAAAATGTGTGTTCTCTGTGAGAGAACTGACCTTTCTGGGCCATAAAATTTCAGCTGAAGGCATTTCGCCTACAGAGAGCAAGGTAAAAGCAATCCTGAATGTGCCTGCTCTTACAGATATTAAGTCATTGCAATCCTTCTTAGGATTAGCTGGTTACTATGCCAAGTTCATTGATCATTATGCAGAACTTGTAGAACCGCTTCGCCTCATGCTCAGGCAAGGGCAAAATTTTGCTTGGTCTGATGATGCACAACGTAGCTTCAATCAGTTGAAAGCTCGTCTTACATGTTCTCCTGTCATTAAGATTTTCAACCTTGAATTGCCTGTGGTAGTCACGACTGATGCATCTGATGTTCGTGTTGGTGCTGTGTTACAGCAGCCGTATGGTTCCAAGCTAGAAACTGTAGCTTTTGCATCTAGAACTTTGTCTGTAGCTGAATGAAAGTATTCTGTAGGAGAGCGTGAAGCGCTAGCATGTCTGTTCCCATGTGAAAAATGGCATGTTTACCTCTGGTGTAGACGGTTCACTCTTCGAACTGACCATCAAGCAGTAGTTGCATTACTGTCCGCTGGCGACTCAGGTCGTCGACCTCTTCGCATTTCGAGATGGTTAGCCAGGCTCCTGTATTACTACTTTCAGATTGAATATTGCAAAGGATCAGAAAATCTAGTAGCTGATGCCTTGTCTAGACTTCTAGTAAAGGATTCGCAGAATGTAGTCCAGGAGGAAGAAATAGTATCCTTAGTTACATCCGTCGTCGACAAGGAAACAGTGTAACTTGCAACGAGTACAGATGAGACTCTTCAAAAGGTCAGTAAATGCCTAGCAGAGGGTTGGCCTTCTAAGAAAAACATAGACAATGCTTTAATAGCTTACTTTCATGTAAATGAAGAATTGTCCTTTGTAGATGGATTACTCATGCGTGGTGATCGTGTTGTAATACCCAGTGTTCCAGTACCGACATTTCTACAGCTGGCACATGAAAATCATCAGGGTATAGTACGTACCAAGCAGCTTCTTCGTGAACGCTATTTGTCGCCCCAGATGGATAGCACTGTTGAACAGTATGTAAAGCATTGTCATGTATGTAAGCTGGCAGACAAGTCTGCAAAGCCTCTTGTAGCTCCATTGCAACCAGTCGAATGGCCGACCGGTCCTTGGTAGAAATTGGGAATGGACATTATTGGCCCATTAAACACGTCCTACCCTAGGTATCTAGTCACCCTAGTTGATTACTACTCAAAGTGGCCAGAAGTACTTGGTACTAATTCCATCTCCACAGATGATGTCATTAAGCTTCTTGATGGGGTTTCAGCCGTGAAGGGTTGCCAGACTGTATAGTTGCGGAATTTGGTCCGCAGTTTGTCTCAAAACAATTCCAAGATTAGCTAAAGGAAAAGGGAATCGCTCATTTTTTCTCCTCCAACTATTATCCCCAGGGAAATGGTCAAATAGAAAGGTTCAACCGAGTCATTAAGGAACATCTGCAGGTAGCAAGGCTTGAAGGTCGAGATGCTTCGAAAAGCATTTCAGAATTCTTGGGTTCTTATAGGATTACGCCACATGCTACAACGGGTCTCTCCCCAGCTTTCCTACTTCATGGTCGTCAACCTCGTTCAAAGATAGATATTAGCAACTTCAGGTTGAATAAACACATAGCGGTTCAGGACAGTTTTCATCCTCAAGTTCGCGAGAGAGTCTCGCAGAAACAGCGGCAAACTAAACAGTATGTAGACAAACGTAGAGATGCTCAGGCAACTCGTATCACGGTGGGAGACACCGTCAAAGTAAAACTTGCCAAGAAAGGATTTTTTTAAGTACAGTATGCCTCGTACAGTTAAAGCCCAGGTAGGACCATCCTCTTTTGTACTCAGTGATGGGAAGACGTGGAATGCGTCTAAGTTAACCACAGTAGTAGATAATTCAAAACATAGTACATTGTCCACAACTGATAAAGATTTTTTGTACTCATATTCAAACCTGGATAGCCATTCCGATGACTCGTCTGTCGTGACATCGTCCTTTCATAGGCATCAGTTAAGTAGTGCGTCTGACTGTATCACTTCCGAGTCTACACAGTCAGCAATCGTTTCTGATTCCGTGGGGGAATCGGTAGCATCCCAGGACTTGTTGGGACGTCGAGAGGGGCTTCCTGGGCAACCCTCTCCACCTTTGAGCGACAACCTTATTCAATTGTCCAACCAGGGGAGGGAAATAGTAGTGGGGCGACTGGGTCTTTAAAGTCGACCGATACGCGTCGCAACCCCCAAAGTTCTTCTGAGGTACGCACGCGTCCTCATTGTGACAGAAAACGGCCTCCGTGGCTCGATGATTATGTTTCTTGAATGTAGA
This sequence comes from Dermacentor albipictus, assembly GCF_038994185.2. Lineage (NCBI taxonomy): Eukaryota > Metazoa > Arthropoda > Arachnida > Ixodida > Ixodidae > Dermacentor > Dermacentor albipictus. Next base: position 1,421,569 of record NC_091824.1, read on the forward strand.
GCGTTTTTCCGTCTTCGAAATGCCACGGCTAGGGGCCTCGCTGTTACATTTAGGACACAGTGCACATGTTTCGTTCACACAGGTATAAAAGGTGTTCCTTGTTGCGGTGCAGTGAGTCTTGTGCCGTGTTCCTTGTCGGATTTTTTGACTGACTGCCTGTGTTGGGGTGCCCAAGATTGGTACGCGTGTATGTGAACTTGGGCGGGAACGAACTGAATTTGTTGTGGACTTAAGTGCGTGCCTTGTGTGCATCTGGTGCGCGTGCGTGTGAACGGGGGGGGGGGAGAACGAACTGAATTTCTCCTTGGACTTAAGTGCGCGTCTTGTGTGCGCGTTTCATTGTATGCTTACTTTGTTCCCATGGGGGGATGCTGTAGTATAGTGTCGCCCCCTGCCAGATCTCTGTGTTATCATACAATTGTTTCGTAATAGTTTAGATAGATGGCAGATAGGAGAGCAGTGCAGGCACACTGCCCTCCTAATCTTGATTCTCCACCTATTCACCTCCCACCCCAACCCCGTAACTCGCTGCGAGCCCGTAAAAATGTTCTCCGGTAGGACACACGCGCTCTCATCCCACCGTGTGTCTGCTCCCTCCCCCTTCACCTTACTAGGGCGGAGGAAGTTGTGCTTAGGAGGCTTCGGGCCGGGGTGGCCCTTTCACCGGCTGTTGTCTCAAGGTGGAACTGGTCGCATTTACCACTGAGTGCTACGTGTCCATACTGCTCCGTTCCTGTGGTGGAATCAGATGCATACCACCAAATATGGACATGTACGGGTTTACAATCGGAACGCTCGTGCCTCCTACTGCAAGCCGGCCTCCGCTACAGTGTGACAACCAGCTATGACCGCTGGATACATAACAGATTCCATAAAACGCTGCTTCAATTCATACACAACACAGGCCTCACAGCACACATATAATACACATATACGCTCCAAGAATTATACCTTAAGGGCAAGCCTTTATCGCAAAAAAAAAGATAGATGGCGCACCCCCCTTCTGTCATGTGACGAGCTGGGACCAATCGGGAGGTGTAATCTGGCGTGTGAAGTCCTTTTTAGTAATAAACGGCCGCGAGCCGGCTCAGTCCTTGTTATCAATCGTCACTTACAGCGCATACATAGACGGAGGACAAAAAGGACGACGTAGACAAGCGCTGTCTACGTCGTCCTTTTTTGTCCTCCGTCTATGTATGCGCTGTAAGTGACGATTGATACCATGGAATACCAACTAGGCCGTACTCAAACCTTGCTTCAGTCCTTGTCTGGTTTTCATCAGGAGCAGTTAACTCCGCGTCTCCCTCTCTGCGTCGGCGCTCGCCGCGCGTTCGCTTGGCGCGGGCCCCCACTTGCCTGCCGCTGCCGACACAACACGACGCTTCTTCGAGGCTGAGCTAGGTCTCTCCGGATCGGCGTTGCCGATTCCTTCTGCTTCCAGCATTACGTCTCATGGAGAGTCCGTTTTCGTTGGCTAGCTCGCAGCGTGTTCGGCGTGGTCTGTGAGAAATGACGAGCCTTTTCGCACTCGCAACAGGGCAGAAAAAAGTGCGAATCGAAGCAAAACTCGGGCTAGAAACGTGCTTCGCCACAGCCCAGGCTCAATAGTACCCAAGCCAGTACTACAAGTTTGTGTAGGTGTTCTGTGGTGCTATTCAGATAACGTTTCGCGCACCGCCACCAGGCGCCGCTACTATACCTCAAGTACCTCAAACCTCAATACCTATACCTCAAATACCTCAAACTCAGTGGCTCGCGGACGCTCCTGTGCACGAGGCTTCAGCGACTTCGTTCGTAGCTAAGTACTCCTTTATCTTTATTAGCTAGTGTTTTGAAGTGTTTTCTTTTGCATGGAGTAGGGGCGCAAATTTTGAATTCTTGGTAGTAGTAGTAAACGCGTGAGTAAACGTACCAGCTTTGTCTAGGTCTGGCGGCTCCCCAGTTAGACCTAGGTGGCAGGAGGGACCTATTTGATAGGCTTATTTAATTCTTTCAGCTAGCTCTTCGGATGCTTACATGTAGTAGGGAGTGATAATTCTTTAGTTTTGTTTGGGATAGTGGTCGAGGTCGGCTTTGCGTGAGTGATTTGGCGGACGTGCTCGTTGAGCCTAAGGACGTAGGCCTAGCGATGAAACCGAAGAAAGGGAAGGCCGCGGGGGACGCGGAGCAAGTGCAGTGCGACGAGTGCCTGCGCTGGTGCTCCCTCGATGAGACCAGTTTCCAGAGCTTAGCAGACGCGGAGGAGTCTAGCTTTACGTGCAGGCTGTGCGAAGGGGTCAGGGAAGCAGTCCAAAAACTGGAAGGAAATTGGACAGCCAAGTTCGAAGAGCTGAAAGCAGACCTGAGGGAGGAGCGGGTAGCTTTGCTGGCGAAAGTCGCCGAGTTGGTCAAGGTGGAAGCGGTGCAGGCCGCGCAGTTAGTAAGGACCGTGGCCGAGCTTGACGAAGAGAAAAGAAGGAGCGCCGAACTGAAAAAGCGGCTCGACGCACTTGAGACGCGTGCAGCGGAGAATGTCGGGTCAGGACACCAAATCGGTGGCAAAGACTCAGAAAGTAGGGTAGACCCTACAGGCGAACTGGGAGGCAGGGAGCCAAAGCAAGCGGTCGCCAGCTCGCCACCGGTGAATCGGCGTAGCTATAGTGAAGCAGCGCAACACGCCCCGAGTGAGGCGACGCTGCAGCCACAGGAAGCTAGAAAGAGCGGCACCTACCTTGAGGCCACGCGGAAAAAGCAGGAGCACAGGGGACAATGCCCTTTGTCGAGTCAGAATCACGCGGAAAAACACACAGGGAAGCAGGGAGAGGTAGGAGAGAGTGAAAGGGTGATTATCGCTGGCGACTCAAACATGGCTGGGTGCTCAAAAGCAATTGTGGAGAGGGTGAAAGGTGACAAAAGAGTGGCGGTGGGCACATTTCCAGGGCGGACACTGAGTGCTGTCATGGAGCGAGCAAAAGAAAAGCTCACGGAAAATGCCCACGTACGCAACCTTGTCGTAGTAGCAGGTGGGCTAAATGACGTCCTAAAGAGGAAAGGGCCAGGACTAGCCCAGCGCTTGGCGAAGGGGGTGGACGACTTGCGCGAGCTATCCCCTCAAGTGCAGATCGTGGTGTGCACGGTGCCGGAGGTGCCTGTGCGTGACAGTCACGTACAAGGAGGGCTGCCAATAAGGAAATATGGAAAATGAGCCGAGAAAAGGGCTTCGAGGTTGTCGAAGTAAACAGGGAAGTGAGAAGGTGTGGTGGTTTTAAACGAGATGGGATCCACTTCAATTACAGGCTAGCACGAGAAGTGGGCTGGCGACTTGGGGGTCGCGCTGTTGCTTTTTTAGGGGGCCCGCGGGCGCTCAGGAGGTCAGAGTGGGTAGTAATGAAGAAGGTCCCCTAGGGGAACATCAGCAGAGCATCGCCGTCGATAACAGAAAAAGGTGGAAAGCAAGAACAAGAGCTCGCCATGAAATAGGCTACATAAACATGCAGGGCGGCAGAAGAAAGGAAAAGTGGGCAGAGATTGAGGAGCAGTTACATCGAGAACTAATAGGGGTGTATGCGGTTACAGAAACGCACCTTAGAGACTCAGAAGAGCCGCCAGTTATTGAGAATTATGTATGGGAAGGGTGCAACAGAACTAAGTCGGAAAGAAAGGGAGGGGGAGTCGGAATGCTCATCCATCAGGGAGCCAAATGGAAAAGAGTAAATTCACAATGTCAAGAGCATCTTTGGTTATCAGGTGCAACGAGTGGGAAAGAAACTTGGCTGGGAGTTACGTATTTGTGGAGCGGAAAAAATTGCACAGGGAAGAATAAAGAGTTAGTGGAATGCATAAGCGCTGATATAAAGGGTTTCAGGAATGGTGCTGAGATTGTCCTATTAGGTGACATGAATGCCCACATACAGGATTTAGATGGCTATACCGACAATAACGGGAAGTCAGTGCTAGACCTTTGCGAGCAACACAACCTCGTGATCGTGAATACAGGGCCTAAGTGTGAAGGACAGATCACGTGGGAAGTGGGAAACCGGCAATCGACCATTGATTACTGTCTGATGACAGAAGGAATTCATGATAAGTTGAGAGAAATGGTCATCCATGAGGAAGGGTTTAGCAGCATAGGGAGTGACCATAAACGCGTCATTTAGAAAATGGGATATGTAGCTGGGAAAGAGAGCAAGGAAAGCACAATGGCCAGTCCAAATTTGAACGCTGAACAAATAGCAAATATAGTCACTAGAGTTGAAGAAGAACTTGGCAAGTGGCCAAGTAAGGAGTGGGAATATGGTGAGCTTCTAAGCGTAATAACGACAGAAATACGGAACGAGAAACAACATGTTCGCAGTACACTGCCGAAGGGTCAGAGGTCATGACGGCTCCACCCGAGGCCTCGACCATGGCTGATAGCGTGCGGCCGCGGAAAATGCGTGGTATCTCTAGCCCGCTCATGTGGTTCTCCACCTTTCTTTGCTCCTTCCACCGTTTCGTCGACACGAAGCAAAGTGGTGCTTCGGAACCGGATTGGAAGGCCCAGGTAGCGACATGGCGGCGTGGAGGCAAACGGGCAGCTGGCTGTGGAGACCCCGGCAACGACCGCACCTGGAAGGATGCGGAGGTGGTAACAGCGCCAGCTTGCGCCACGGGTCGTGCTGTTGTCTCAGGAGCGAGTGCGACCGCAGTGGCCTCTCGAACGGCTTGCGACTGGAGGCGCCCGCGGCGGCGGCTCCCGTGAGACCTGGGCGAGTCGGTCGTCGTCCTCGAGGCGTGTTGCGACGGCTTCATTGTTGGCGTCCGTCTGGCACCACACTGACAATCAACGCTTCACACAACTAATCCGCACTCCGATTATAATAACAACACTACGAGCCAATCTCACCCTCCGCTGACAATGTTCACACACAGAACACGCAGAACACGAAGCTCACACTGCATCCGTCAGCTTGCCAATCACGCATCGTTCTGGCGCATTCACCTTTGCAGGCGGCTGCCAGAGGGAAGGAGGAGGCTCACGGAAAGGGGCACATTGGGCTTATGGTAGCCTCATGCATCCCTCCGGCCAGCGCTGAAACGCTAACCGTGCCTTTCATGGCACTCGAGCGCCACTGGAGGATAAAGTTCACCGGGCGCGAGCAGTAAGGCAACGGCTAGGTCGGCTTTCACAGCTCACGCCGCGGGCTCACGGATCACTTTGGTTCACCATGGCCCTCAGCACAAGCTGCGCACTACGAAAAAGCGTCTTAATCAGCTAATGAGTGCTTTTTTTCCGCTTTAACGCGTGTATTCATAGTCACACCTCTCCGCTTGCCAGCTCGGCGGGGAATAAGGTCCCTCTGCCTACCAGCGAGAAGCGGCGACTACGAGCGTTTTCGCAAGTTGTACCGGCGAATGCGCGGATTGAGATCCGCCGTCTTGCTCGGTTGCGCCTGCTGTGTCTCTTCCCTTTCCCAGTTGCTGCTTCTGGCAACGAAAGGTTTGAGGTCAGAAACGTTCACTGGACCGCCGGATGGTCTACCGTTTGAGTCCACCAGCTTATACACAAGAGGCGATATTTTGGTCTCCACTCGGTATGGGCCCGACCACTTTGCCGACAGAGAGGCTGAGATGCCCTTTGTTGCGTCACTCAGCACATGATTGGGCCTGAGGACGAGGTCACCTACTTGATAATGTACCTCTCTATGCGACCGGTCGTATTGTGCTTTTTGTCCAGCGCGTGCTTTCGCCAGGTTGGTGCGGGCATGAGAAAGGGCCTCTCTCATCCTAGCGCGCACTTGCACCGCGTAGTCGGAGAGACCCGACGCAACGGCGCTCGCCCCGCTGCCGGTTCGCAGAACGCGATCCATAGGGTTTGGCAGCTCTCTCCCGAAATTGAGGAAAGCGGGCGTGTACCCAGTCGAACGGTTCACCGATGTGCGCAAAGAGAAACCTATCTCGCGGAGACAGGCGTCCCAGTCCCTGTGTTGCCGGCCAAAGGCCGCAAGCAAGGGCTTCACATTTCGGTTCATCCGCTCGGTGGGATTGGCCTGAGGGTGATAAGTCGTTGTTTTGCGGTGCTTTATGCCAAAGGCTGCACAGACATCGACGAACACCTTGGCCGTGAAATAGGACGCGTTGTCAGTGATCAACTCCGCCGGAAAGCCAAAGCGGGTGAATACCTCGAGCAACTTGTCCCATATGACGCGTGCCGTTAGCTTCCGAAGGGGAAATAGTTCCACCCACTTCGTGAAATGATCCGTGACGGCCAGCAGGAATGTGTGACCTTGCCGGCTTCTTGGGAAAGGTCCCATAACGTCACAGGCCGCGATTTGCCAGGGTAGCTGGCTGTCGATCGGCTGCATGCATGCCGGGGGGTTTGCCACCACGGGGCTTCACACTCTGACACATGCGGCACGAGCGAGAGTAATGAAGTACATCACGCTTCATGCCTGGCCAGGTTGCGGAGCGGTACAACTTCAGATAAGTCTTACGGCCACTCGCGTGTCCGGCCAACCGCGAGTCATGGAAATAGCTCAACGTGGCCCTCCGTAGACTGCGGGGGATCACCACCTTAAACGACTCATTAGGAGCCTCTTCAGATGGGATATAGCGCAGGAGCACTCCATCAGCATCCAGCAGATACGAATCCAACGTGCCTGCAGCAATACCAGCTGCGTCGCACCCGGCGCCAACAGCAATACCAGCTGTCAATTTGCGCACATCGGCGTTGCCGCCTCGCTCCCTTTCGGAGCTGTGCTCTTTTTCGAGCTCTTCAGCGATTCGCTGACAAAATGGGTCTTTCCGCTGAGCTTCCAGCAGCTCCCGTCTGCTGAATGTGATACCCATGGACGTTACACGGTCCAGCAGGTACGCACTTTCGCCTGGCGACGGCGGCTTATAGGCCGCACAGCCGCCTGAACTCGCTCCTTCCGTGCCATTGGAGACAAGGGCTCCGGCTTCGTTCAGAAGCGTTGTCGCGGAGGGGTGCCGGTCAAAGGTGTCCGGGTCTGAAACGGGGGCGCGCGACAAGGCGTCGGCCACCACGTTTGTGCTCCCCTTCCGATAGCCAACAACAAAGTTGTAGCGCTGCAACGTCAATGCCCAGCGTGCGAGGCGGCCTGAGGGCGCGCGCAAGCGCTTCAGCCAGGTGACCGCCATGTGATCCGTTTCAACAACAAGAGGCACCCCGTCGACGTAGTGATCGAACTTGCGCAGAGCGAACACTATCGCTAGACACTCACGTTCGGTCACGGAATAGTTACGCTCTGCGGGCGTCAACGACCGGCTGGCAAAAGCCACTGGCCGAAGAACGTCCTCATGTTCTTGGAGCAGCACCGCACCTATACCCAGGTCGCTCGCGTCAGCTTGGACTACGAACTCCCTGTTCAGGTCGGGCAGCTTCAGCTCGGCTGTGTCCACAAGAGCTTTAGAGAGATCCTGAAGGCATCATCTTGCTCCGGACCCCAGCTCCAGGTTGTAGACTTCCTCAACAGCGAGGTCAAGGGAGCCTGTAGAGCGGCGCAGTTGGGCACAAATTGGCGGTAGTAATTCACCATGCCCAAAAAGCGTCTGAGGGCCTGTATGTTCGCCGGCGTTGGATACTCGAGGATAGCTCGGACCTTGTCCTCGCTCGGCAAAACACGGCCTCGCTCTATTGTAAAGCCCAGCAGTGAGACACGGGTCTCTGCGATCTGAGCTTTCTTCGGGTTCAGAGTGATCCCGGCAGTGTGCAGCCTTCCGAGGATGTCCTCCAAGTGGCGGAGGTGTTCCTCAAAGGTGCGAGAGAAGAGGACAATATCGTCTAGGTAGGCTAGGGCGTATTGCCATTTTGCCCTTCCCAGAACTCTGTCCATCAATCTCTGGAAAGTCGCTGCAGCGCCCGAGCAGCCAAAGGGCATGCAAGTGAACTCGTACAAGCCTCTATGTGAGGTGAAAGCAGTTTTCTCCGCGTCCCTTGGCTCCATCTGCACTTGCAGGGAACCGCGGCTAGCATCTAGAGTGGTAAAATAATGTGCACCACCTAGGCTCGCCACGATTGAGTCAATGCTCGGCATAGGGTAAGCATCCTTCCGAGTGACTTTATTTAGTCGGCGGTAGTCTACGCAAAGACGAGGGGAGCTGTCTTTTCGGGACCAGCACTACCGGAGAACCCCACGGACTATTAGATCGGCGGATTACGCCAGTCTCGATCATTTCGTCCATTGCGAGGTCGATAGCTTTCCTTTTGGCCACACTCACGGGCCTAGGATTGCATTTCCACGGTAGCGCATCGCCTGTGTCGATCCGGTGTCGCACAAGAGTGGTGCGTCCCGGCCGATCTGTAAACATCGCGTGAAATTGGTTCAGCAGCGATGACAGGCGCGCCTTCTCACGTTCCGACAAACTGCCAGGCAAAGGCGGCAGCGAGCGGTTCGTTTCGCCGCGCGCGCTTGCGATCGTAGGATTACATGAAATCCGATCCGCTAGCGCTGCGCTCGGCTCGGGAGAATGAGTCTCGCAACGAGCTCTGCCCGCTTCGCTGGCCGACGAGAGGCCGCGTACAACGGGTTTTGTGATAGCCGGAGTCTGGGGGGTCAACGGGACTCGCCCCTCCTCCTGCCGCGGTGTCGCGCCTGGGGCTCTAGGTGCCACCGAAGCGACAGGGAAATGCGCAAAAGGTTTCAGGGGCGCGCCAGGGCCCTCCCTGTATCCTTTGTTCGCAATGTCTATCACGATCCCAGTGCGGGCCAGAAAGTCTCGGCCTACTATCACGGGTACGGACAGACCAGGGAGGTACACGAACCTGTGACGGCGTACACGCTCCTCCCAGCGCACAACCAATCTCGCCGAGCCACACGAGGTAGCCGCACCACTCGCGAGATGAAAGGCGGTGTTGCAGGCTCGCAGCCGGACTGAGTGCCGGCGTAAGTGAGCCAAAACTTCCTCCCCGAACAGCGAGGCTGTGGAGCCGCTGTTCAGTAGCGCTGCAAACGTTCGACCAGCGATCGTGAGCGCAAGGAAGGGGGCTGGCGACGGGTCATCAATTCCGACCCTACACGCCATCGGGGCTAAGGAACCCCTTGTTTCAGGCACCGCCGGCGAAGGCAGAGTCACCGGCGGCGCACGGCGTTTCCCGTCGGGCGATTGTGCCCTTCGGTAGCGCGGCGGTTTGTGCACTCCCGGGCAATGTGGCCCGTCTCATTGCACTTGTAGCAGACGACGCTGCGTGCAGGCGGAGCTGCTCGCGGCGCGCTGCGCGCCGGTGGTGGTTTCTGTTGCGCCGCGTGGGCATTGGTATCAGTTTCCACCGCCGGACCGCTTCGGCGGTCCCAGTTTCGTGCTCGGCCAGGCTGGGCGACTGTGCGCGTCCGCCTGGCATACGAGTACGGGTCAAGAGCGCAGTCAGAGAGCTCCCACGCGCCTCGCTCCGTTTCTCCGAGGGCTGCCGTTGCGTCGGTTAGCCTGAAAGGGGCGGGCGTAAGCACGTTGCCGCCGTTCCAAGCGCACCGGGGTTCAAGGGACAACGATGCTGGCGGCGGCGGGCGGTAGGCCCGCGCGGCCAGAATGTCACCCTGAATACGCTTCGCTTCAGCGGCCAAATCGTCCAGGTCGTGGAACCGGCCGTTTCGAAGGTAAGCGGCGAAGGTTGGATGGGCTTGCCGAATCACCCGCTCCACCTTCTCAGAGTTCGACGCCGAGTGCTCTGCTAGGAGATAAAGCTCCTGCATGGCTCTCACGTACTCGTGCAGAGATTCGTCCCGGCGTTGGGTTCGAAGCTCCAACTCGCGCCGCATGCGTCGCTCATAGTCAGGAGGGAGGAACTCATGGCTGAACAGCGTCCTAAACTCCTCCATGCTACGAGCGCGCAGTCCGACTAGGCGGTACCACCGCGCAGCTTGGGCGGTCAGCGAGACAGGCAGTATGGTGCCTATAATCACGCTGTCTTCCAGCCTCATCGCTTTCTGGTATTGACATAGAGACTCCAGGTATTCCGTAGCGCTCATGTGGTCTGAGTAACCACTGTACGTCGGAATATGTACCTTGAAGTTGCTCGGCAGGGCAGGCCTAGGGGGACTAGGGTCCACCACGGGAGGCCTGACGCTAGCCTGAGATTGCGCCATTTCCATCAGCGATGATAGCAACTGCGCGGCTGCGTTGTGCAGCGGCAATTGGTCCGGGCGAGGCTCACAGGGTGCCTGCCGGGATGTGCCCGCTCGTGGCCCTAAGGGACCGGCGAACGGCAAAGAAATGTCGTGCGGGCCTGTGGGAGGCCGGCCGACGGTGCTGCGAAAAGGTTGCCCTCCAGGCCAATTGAGGCCGGATCGCGGATCGCAGTAGCCGGCGGAGCGGGATGGCTCCTGCTCGGCAGAACGCCGAAGCAGCTGAGCAGTTAAAGGGCTCACGCTGCTTGGACCGTAGGGTGCCGCTGGGCGAACGGACTGACCAATGGGCGTCCCTATGGGTCGGACTTGGCATCTGACAGCATGGGGTTGCCACGAAGAGCATCCCTGAAGCTTACAGCATTGTCCGCTGCCTCGAACGACAGAAGGTCCGCAAGCGAGGACTCAGGCTGCGACGGGGGCCGCAAAGGGGCCTGCTCCGACGCCATGCCGAGGCCCCACGTTGGGCGCCAGATATGTGGGGCTTCGGGCTAACGTGCCCGGACCCGGCTAGCTAAGGTCTAAGGAGACACGTAGCTCGTCCCCACTCCGCAGCGCACGCAAAGGGGCGCCGCGGCGGGTTCGCTGACTCACCGGCAAGGCGTAGAGACGACTCCAGCCGTGGCACCAACGAATGGGGGTTTATTCCCTGCTATGTACAAAATGCGAGTACAATACAGGAATACGGCACTGGGGGTGGCAGTCGCAGACTACGGGTGAAAGCTCCCGGGAAGTGTGCTCCGCCACGCTGGCTCTTCCGAGCAGGTTCGCCACACAATAGGGGGCCGCCTTGCTCAGAGGGGCGCGGGACCCACGTCCGACAGCCAAGAGCACCGAAAGTCAATCTGTCCGGGCGAAAGCGCCCGCGCACCTCCGATGCTGAAGGAGAGAGAAACCGAAGAGAGGACGAGAGGGGCCCGCTCCTCAGGCACTGTTCTTACTCGCGGCGCCCGGCGTAACGTGAGCCGCGCGCGCAAGCAGCAGGCTCCGCGTCGCGCCGGCGCCCGCGGGGAATGTACGCTATCCAAAATAAGGCTTGGAACTGCGTGTCCCCAGCGATCGCGCGGCCGAATGGCCCAAGTCGCGCGTGAAGAGGAGACAGGGGTCCCAAAAGGGGTCCCCACAACCTCAAATACCTCAAACCTCAATACCTATACCTCAAATACCTCAAACTCAGTGGCTCGCAGACGCTCATGTGCACGAGGCTTCAGCGACTTCGTTCGTAGCTAAGTACTCCTTTATCTTTATTAGCTAGTGTGTTGAAGTGTTTTCTTTTGCATGGAGTAGGGGCGCAAATTTTGAATTCTTGGTAGTAGTAGTAAACGCGTGAGTAAACGTACCAGCTTTGTCTAGGTCTGGCGGCTCCCCAGTTAGACCTAGGTGGCAGGAGGGACCTATTTGATAGGCTTATTTAATTCTTTCAGCTAGCTCTTCGGATGCTTACATGTAGTAGGGAGTGATAATTCTTTAGTTTTGTTTGGGATAGTGGTCGAGGTCGGCTTTGCGTGAGTGATTTGGCGGACGTGCTCGTTGAGCCTAAGGACGTAGGCCTAGCGATGAAACCGAAGAAAGGGAAGGCCGCGGGGGACGCGGAGCAAGTGCAGTGCGACGAGTGCCTGCGCTGGTGCTCCCTCGATGAGACCAGTTTCCAGAGCTTAGCAGACGCGGAGGAGTCTAGCTTTACGTGCAGGCTGTGCGAAGGGGTCAGGGAAGCAGTCCAAAAACTGGAAGGAAATTGGACAGCCAAGTTCGAAGAGCTGAAAGCAGACCTGAGGGAGGAGCGGGTAGCTTTGCTGGCGAAAGTCGCCGAGTTGGTCAAGGTGGAAGCGGTGCAGGCCGCGCAGTTAGTAAGGACCGTGGCCGAGCTTGACGAAGAGAAAAGAAGGAGCGCCGAACTGAAAAAGCGGCTCGACGCACTTGAGACGCGTGCAGCGGAGAATGTCGGGTCAGGACACCAAAGCGGTGGCAAAGACTCAGAAAGTAGGGTAGACCCTACAGGCGAAGTGGGAGGCAGGGAGCCAAAGCAAGCGGTCGCCAGCTCGCCGCCGGTGAATCGGCGTAGTTATAGCGAAGCAGCGCAACACGCCCCGAGTGAGGCGACGCTGCAGCCACAGGAAGCTAGAAAGAGCGGCACCTACCTTGAGGCCACGCGGAAAAAGCAGGAGCACAGGGGACAATGCCCTTTGTCGAGTCAGAATCACGCGGAAAAACACACAGGGAAGCAGGGAGAGGTAGGAGAGAGTGAAAGGGTGATTATCGCTGGCGACTCAAACATGGCTTGGTGCTCAAAAGCAATTGTGGAGAGGGTAAAAGGTGACAAAAGAGTGGCGGTGGGCACATTTCCAGGGCGGACACTGAGTGCTGTCATGGAGCGAGCAAAAGAAAAGCTCACGGAAAATGCCCACGTACGCAACCTTGTCGTAGTAGCAGGTGGGCTAAATGACGTCCTAAAGAGGAAAGGGCCAGGACTAGCCCAGCGCTTGGCGAAGGGGGTGGACGACTTGCGCGAGCTATCCCCTCAAGTGCAGATCGTGGTGTGCACGGTGCCGGAGGTGCCTGTGCGTGACAGTCACGTACAAGGAGGGCTGCCAATAAGGAAATATGGAAAATGAGCCGAGAAAAGGGCTTCGAGGTTGTCGAAGTAAACAGGGAAGTGAGAAGGTGTGGTGGTTTCAAACGAGATGGGATCCACTTCAATTACAGGCTAGCACGAGAAGTGGGCTGGCGACTTGGGGGTCGCGCTGTTGCTTTTTTAGGGGGCCCGCGGGCGCTCAGGAGGTCAGAGTGGGTAGTAATGAAGAAGGTCCCCTAGGGGAACATCAGCAGAGCATTGCCGTCGATAACAGAAAAAGGTGGAAAGCAAGAACAAGAGCTCGCCATGAATTGGCTACATAAACATGCAGGGCGGCAGAAGAAAGGAAAAGTGGGCAGAGATTGAGGAGCAGTTACATCGAGAACTAATAGGGGTGTATGCGGTTACAGAAACGCACCTTAGAGACTCAGAAGAGCCGCCAGTTATTGAGAATTATGTATGGGAAGGGTGCAACAGAACCAAGTCGGAAAGAATGGAAAAGAGTAAATTCACAATGTCAAGAGCATCTTTGGTTATCAGGTGCAACGAGTGGGAAAGAAACTTGGCTGGGAGTTACGTATTTGTGGAGCGGAAAAAATTTCACAGGGAAGAATAAAGAGTTAGTGGAATGCATAAGCGCTGATATAAAGGGTTTCAGGAATGGTGCTGAGATTGTCCTATTAGGTGACATGAATGCCCACATACAGGATTTAGATGGCTATACCGACAATAACGGGAAGTCAGTGCTAGACCTTTGCGAGCAACACAACCTCGTGATCGTGAATACAGGGCCTAAGTGTGAAGGACAGATCACGTGGGAAGTGGGAAACCGGCAATCGACCATTGATTGTCTGATGACAGAAGGAATTCATGATAAGTTGAGAGAAATGGTCATCGATGAGGAAGGGTTTAGCAGCATAGGGAGTGACCATAAACGCATCATTTAGAAAATGGGATATGTAGCTGGGAAAGAGAGCAAGGAAAGCACAATGGCCAGTCCAAATTTGAACGCTGAACAAATAGCAAATATAGTCACTAGAGTTGAAGAAGAACTTGGCAAGTGGCCAAGTAAGGAGTGGGAATATGGTGAGCTTCTAAGCGTAATAACGACAGAAATATGGAACGAGAAACAACATGTTCGTTGGAAAGGAAAAAAGAAACCGAAAAGCTGGTGGAACAAGGAGATACGAGAAGCGATCGCCGAACGACAGAAAGCATCTCGAGAGCACAGGCAGGCAAAGAAGGCGCAGTTGCGACAGGATGAAGTAACCAGTAAATGGGAAATATACCGGGAGAAAAAGTCTATGGTTCAAATACTGGTGCAAGCAAAATTAAAAGGTGAAAGTGAACGTTGGTTGTCAGAAATACGTGAGAAACAGAAGGCCGCAACTAGAATATTTTGAAACCACATAAAATTATTACACAGGAAGTCAACAACAATACAACAACATATCCAAGACGAAGATGAAAACATACTGGAAGGAGAAGCGGCAATAAATTACATCCGAAACGCAACAGCCGAATCTTTCCAAGGCAATGACGAGGTTATACTTGTTGATAAAAAGAGCATGAATGAAACTAAGGGGAAAAGCAACTGGTGCTAACAAATCTAAACTGGAAGAAAGCGGAAGAGAAAATTCCTAAGCGTACAGCCACAGGGCTAGACGAGGTTCCTATTAGACTGATAAATGAACTAGGACGAAAAAGTAAGGAAGCTCTGGTGAAAGCAGTGGAAAGAACTTTAAAAGATAGACGAATACCAGACAGTTGGCAACAAAGTAGAATGAATTTGATTTATAAAGGTAAGGGGGAGAAAGACAGAATTCACTCGCATAGACCGTTGACCATTACATCGATAATATACAGGCTAGCAATGCAGGCAATAAAATTAAAGCCTCAAGCGTGGGCAGAGAATAATGGCATTTTGGGAGAGCTTCAGAATGGCTTTAGAATAGGTAGGCGTTTGGATGATAACTTGTTTGTTCTTACTGAGTGTATCGAAATATCAAAAGCAGAAAGCAGACCGTTGTATGTGGCCTTTTTGGACATTACAGGAGCATACGACAACGTAGACCGCAACATTTTGTGGGATATTCTGGAAGGGGAAGGCTTAGGTAACGATTGTCTACAGCTTTTGAGAAAGATTTACCTAGAAAATACCGTTTGCGTTGAATGGGAAGGGATGAGAAGCGCGGAGAAAGTTCAAATCAACAAGGGACTGAGGCAGGGGTGCCCTTTATCCCCGCTGCTGTTTATGATGTACATGGTGAGGATGGAGAGGGAGCTAGAAGGAAGTAATATCGGGTATAATCTCTCATACAAATAGGCAGGTACAGTAATAGAGCAGCAACTCCCAGGTTTATTTTATGCGGACGACATTGTGTTGCTCGCTAACAAGCAAAGTGATTTGCAACGTCTGGCTAATATCTGTGGACAGGAAGGCAACAATTTAGGTTTGAAATTTATTGTTAGAAAATCAGGTGGTATTCAATGAAAACAGTGAACAGACAGTGGAGAGAAAGGGCCAAGAAATACCTCGGGTAACAGAATATAAATACCTTGGTATATGGATAAACGAAGGCAATGGATATATGGAAGCACAGGAAAAAAACCATAACAGTCAAGGGGAAGAGAAATGCAGCCATAATGAAGCACAGAGCGCTATGGGGATACAATAGGTACGAGGTCCTACGAGGTATGTGGAAAGGGGTAATGGTTCCAGGACTTACTTTTGGAAATGCGGTTGTTTGCTTTAAATCAGGGGTACAATCAGGGCTCGACGGGAACCAAAGGTCAGTGGGTCGCCTCGCATTGGGCGCTCACGGGAAGACTACAAATGAAGCTGTGCAAGGGGATATGGGCTGGACTAGTTTTGAAGTGAGGGAAGCTCGCAGTAAAATTGAGTATGAAGAACGGCTGAGGAATATGGAAGAAAGGAAATGGGCTGGGAGAGTGTTCAGGTATCTGTAGAGGAAAAACATTGATTCACAGTGGAGGAAAAGAACTAGGAAGCTTACCAGCAAGTATGCGGGCTGTATGGTGGACAACACAACAACAAAGGTCAAGCGGAAAGTCAGAGAAGCTGAAATAATCTCATGGGTGGCGGCAATGGAAAAGAAACCTGCCATGAGTAAGTACTTAAGAGGAAAAAACGAAATCAGGAAAGAAACCATTTATGATAACTCAAAGGGAAGTTCATTACTTTTCGAAGCGAGATCGGGATGCCTTAGAATTTGCACCTATAAAGCGAGATATATAGAAGGAAGAAGAAGCATGTGCTTGCTGCGGTAAAGCTAGGGAAACGACGGAGCACATTTTATTAGAATGTGAAGACGTCTACCCAGCGGTCGATTTAGGCACCACTGGCCTCCTTGAAGCCCTTGGGTTCAGCGGAAGCAGTGGTAAAGCAAACAGGTCCGCAATAGACATTAGTAAGAGGGGATTGGAGGATTGGTGGAAGAAAAGTAGGGAAACGACAAACGACGGAGACGTACAAAAACACAGTTCGCAATAGGGGATCAGAAAATTTGGACGTGTTAGTTCATAGTGTTTTTCTTTCTTTTCCTTTTTCATTGGTTAACCTAGGTAGGATATCAGGCAGCATAGTAGCAAGAGCTTGGTGGCGCAACCCACCGCCCCGTTCCAAAGGGGACGCTCATAACATCCATCCATCCATCCATCCTCTGGCAATCTCGCGGACTGCTCGTGGACGCTCCTGTGTTCGAGGCTTCAGCGACGTCGTTCGTAGCTAAGTACTTTTTTATCTTTATTAGCTAGTGTTTTGAAGTGTTTTCTTTTGCATGGAGTAGGTGCGCAAATTTTGAATTCTTGGTAAGAGTCGTAAACGTACCGGCTTTGTCTAGGTCTGGCGGCTCCCCCGTTAGGCCTAGGTGGTAGGCGGGACCTATTTGATGGGCTTATTTAATGCTTTCAGATAGCTCTTCGGATTCTTACATGGGGTAGGGAGCGCAAATTTTATATATTTTTATTTGGGAATAGCGGTCGAGGTCGGCTTTGCTCGAGTGATTTGGCGAACTTGCTCGTTGGGCCTAGGGACGTAGGCCTAGCGATGAAACCGAAGAACGTGAAAGCCGCGGGGGACGGGGAGCAAGTGCAGTGCGCGCCGAGTGCCTGCGATGGTGCCTCCTCGACGAGACTAAATTCCAGAATTTAGCAGACGTGGAGGGTTCAAGCTTCACTTGCAGGTAGAGCGAGGGTGTCAGGGAAGCCGTCCGGAAACTGGAAGGGAATTGGGCGGCTAAGTTCGAAGAGCTTAAGGCAGACCTGAGGGAGGAGCAGGAGAAGCAGGTAGCACTGCAGGCGAAAGTTGACCATTTCGTCAAGGTGGAGGCGGCCCAGGCCGCGCAGTTAGTAAGGACCAACGTTACTAGACTAGCTTCAGTTTTAAAACTCGGCGCCGTCACCGCCACCCGCCCGTGCCTTCATGTTGCTGCAGTCGCGCCCAGCTTCACTTCCTCACTAGCCGGCTATGCGTGCGGGCCGGATTAAGCACGCGGTGCAGTGTTGGTGTATTCTGTGGTTCGTTGTTGACAGCGAATTTCAGCAAGCATGTCGCCCGCGAAACTGTAGCCTTCGCCGAGTTTGTTAAGAATATCTGCAAACGATGCCGACGTGCTGCGCACCTGGCTGCATAGGCGGCTATCGGAACGATGTCGACAGTTAGGCGTGTAACTTTTTCTGTGCTTCCAGCAATGTGACGCTTCGCTCAGCGTGGAACAGATCGATTCCTCGTGCCAACCTGGAACTCTGCGAAATCCACGGCACGCGCTCGTGCCATTGCTTGCGCGTTCGTCGTCGTCTTCCACAGCTGGCTGCGTTGCCGTTCATCATTCCAGCGTAGAGTTTCGCTTCTCTTACGACCCCCCATTACGACGACAGCGTCGTAATGGGGAGGCCGCGTTTACAGGGGTATGAGCCACTCATTGTCTTACGTAAAGGACAGATTTAATTTTGAAGAAATTTAATTTCTAAGAATCACGAGTGGCAAATGGCGGGCGAAGGCTGCTAACCACGCCGCCGAGCAAACTTGAGACACCGAACGCAAGCGACAACGGCGGACTGCGGGCATACCGTCAGTGACGCCGTTCTCCGTCGCAGCCGATTGTGTGTGTAACCTCATAATTTAGAAATACTGTAATGAATCCTCGGGATTAACCCAATGATAAACACAGGGGCCGCACGTTTCAGCTTCGCTGGTAAACCACCGCACGGAGTGGAAGAGTCGACGATTTCTTTTCTTTTCTTTCTTTTTTTTTTGGCTTGTGTGTTCAAAGGCTGACCTCATCTTTCCTATTATAGCTCTTCTTTGGCGTGGTGAGAAGCTTCGGTGGAGATGGAGATTATCCTACAATCACGCACTTTGGCCAGATCTTCAGGCTCCTGAGCCTAAACTGCGCGAAACGTTAAGAAACTGTGCGAAACGTTAAGACGACAGGAGGAAACACGACATTTAGAAACGCAGCTGCTGCGCTTCGCTGTATGTGTTTCTTCCTTTCGTGCAGCGTACCCTTGTTTTAGTATGAATCAACTGACCCGATAAATCTTATTGCTGTAGGTGAATACCGCTTTCTCGTGGTATCACTAATTCGGACAAGGGAGAACGACAAAGAGCGTGGAACACGCGCAAACTGCCCGTCCGCACGAGCTCATACCACAGAACACCTATACAAACTTAGAGAAGGGAAACTGTACCTTCCACAGTGCTACGGAAATAAGCGTAGCGGTGGCGTCGTGAACTAAAGTATGTGACCACGGGTGGCGCTGTACAACAGGAAACGGATTTCAGGGGTGGTGCAGTGGTAAGATGCCGGGCTCGGAAACGTGAGGTCGCATGTTCGAATCCTAGGCGAAAACGTTTCTTTTTGGCTTTGTCTGGGTCTGGCGGTTTCCCTCGTTGGGCCTGGGTGCTAGGCGGGACCTGTTTGATAGGCCTATGTAACTATCTCAGCTAGCTCTTCGAAGTGATTTGGCGGACGTGCTCGTTGAGCCTGAGGAAGTAGGCCTAGCGATGAAACCAAACAAAGGGAAGGCCGCGGGGGATGCGGAGCAAGTGCAGTGCGACGAGTGCCTGCGCTGGTGCTCCCTCGATGAGACCAGTTTCCAGAGCTTAGCAGACGCGGAAGAGTCTAGCTTTACGTGCAGGCTGTGCGAAAAGGTCAGGGAAGCAGTCCAAAAACTGGAGGGAAATTGGACAGCCAAGTTCGAGGAGCTGAAAGCAGACCTGAAGGAGGAGCGGGAGAGGCGGTTAGCTTTGCAGGCGAAAGTCGCCGAGTTGGTCAAGGTGGAAGCGGTGCAGGCCGCGCAATTAGTAAGAACCGTGGCCGAGCTTGGAGAAGAGAAGGAAAGTAGAGCAGAACTGCATAGGCGTCTCGATGCGCTTGAGACGCGCGCAGCGGAGAATGATGGGTCGGGATACCAAGCCGGGGGCAAAAGCACAGAAAGTAAGGTAGACCCTACATGCGAAGTCGGGGGCAGGGTGGCAGGGCAAGCGGTAGTCAGCTCGCCGCCGGTGAATCGGCGTAGTTATAGCGAAGCAGCGCAACACGCCCCGCGGGAGGCGACGCTGCAGCCACAGGAAGCCGGGAAGCAGGGATAGGTGGGAGAGAGTGAAAGGGTGATTATCGCTGGCGACTCAAACATGGCTGGGTGCTCAAAAGCAATTGTGGAGAGGGTGAAAGGCGACAAAAGAGTGGCGGTAGGGACATTTCCAGGGCAGACACTGGGTTCTGTCATGGAGCGAGCAAAAGAAAAGCTCACGGAAAATGCCCACGTGCGCAACCTTGTCGTAGTAGCAGGTGGGCTAAATGACGTCCTGAACAGGAAAGGGCCAGGACTAGCCCAGCGCTTGGCGAAGGGGGTGGACGACTTGCGCGAGCTATCCCCTCAGGTGCAGATCGTGGTGTGCACGGTGCCGGAGGTGCCTGTGCGTGACAGTCACGTACAAAGAGCCGTAATGGCTGCCAATGAGGCAATATGGAAAATGAGCCGAGAGAAAGGCTTCGAGGTTGTCGAAGTAAACAGGGAAGTGAGAAGTTGTGGTGGTTTTAAACGAGATGGGATCCACTTCAATTACAGGCTAGCACGAGAAGTGGGCTGGCGACTTGGGGGTCGCGCTGTTGCTTTTTTAGGGGGCCCGCGGGCGCTCGGGAGGTCAGAGTAGGTAGTAATAAAGAAGGTCCCCTAGGGGAACAGCAGAAGAGCATCGCCGTCGATAAGAGAAAAAGGAGGAAAGCAAGAACAAGAGCTCGCCATGCAATAGGCTACATAAACATGCAGGGCGGCAGAAGAAAGGAAAAGTGGGCAGAGATTGAGGAGCAGTTACATAGAGAACAAATAGGGGTGTATGCGGTTACAGAAACGCACCTTAGAGACTCAGAAGAGCCGCCAGTTATTGAGAATTATGTATGGGAAGGGTGCAACAGAACTAAGTCGGAAAGAAAGGGAGGGGGAGTCGGAATGCTCATCCATCAGGGAGCCAAATGGAAAAGAGTAAATTCACAATGTCAAGAGCATCTTTGGTTATCAGGTACAATGAGTGGGAAAGAAACTTGGCTTGGAGTTACGTATTTGTGGACCGGAATAAATTGCACAGAGAAGAATAAAGAGTTAGTGGAATGCATAAGCGCTGATATTAGAGGTTTCGGGAATGGTGCTGAGATAGTCCTATTAGGTGACATGAATGCCCACATACAGGATTTAGATGGCTATACCGACAATAACGGGAAGTCAATGCTAGACCTTTGCGAGCAACATAACCTCGTGATCGTGAATACAGGGCCTAAGTGTGAAGGACAGATCACGTGGGAAGTGGGAAACCGGCAATCGACCATTGATTACTGTCTGATGACAGAAGGAATTCATGATAAGTTGAGAGAAATGGTCATCGATGAGGAAGGGTTTAGCAGCATAGGGGGTGACCATAAACGCATCATTTTGAAAATGGGATATGTAGTTGGGAAAGAGAGCAACGAAAGCAAAATGGCCAGCCCAAATTTGAACGCTGAACAAATAGCAAATATAGTCACTAGAGTGGAGGAAGAAATTGGCAAGTCGCCAAGTAAGGGGTGGGAATATGGTGAGCTTCTAAGTGTAGTAACGACAGAAATACGGAAAGAGAAACAACACGTTCATTGGAAAGGAAAAAAGAAACCGAAAAGCTGGTGGAACAAGGAGATACGAGAAGCGATCGCCGAAAGACAGAAAGCATCTCGAGAGCACAGGCAGGCAAAGAAGGCGCAGTTGCCACAGGATGAAGTAACCGGTAAATGGGAAATATACCGGGAGAAAAAGTCTATGGTTCAAATACTGGTGCAAGCAAAATTAAAAGGTGAAAGTGAAAGTTGGTTGTCAGAAATACGTGCGAAAAAGAAGGCCGCACCTAGAATATTTTGGAATCACATAAAATTATTAGGCAGGAAATCAACAACAATACAACAACATATCCTAGACGAAGATGAAAACAGACTGGAAGGAGAAGCAGCAATAAATTACATCCAAAAAGTAACAGCCGAATCTTTCCAAGGCAAGGACGAGGTTGTATTTGAAGAAAAAAAGAGCATGAAAGAGACCCAAGGGGGAAAGGAGCTAGTGCTTACAAATTTAAACTGGAAGAAAGCGGAAGAGAAAATTCCTAAGCGCACAGCCACAGGGCTAGACGAGGTTCCCGTTAGGCTGATAAATGAACTGGGACCAAAAAGTAAGGAAGCTCTCGTGAAAGCAGTTGAAAAAACTTTAAAAGATAGACGAATACCAGACAGTTGGCGACAAAGTAGAATGAATTTAATTTATAAAGGTAAGGGGGAGAAAGACAGAATTCACTCGTATAGACCGTTGACCATTACATCGGTAATATACAGGCTAGCAATGCAGGCAATCAAATTAAAGCTTCAAGCATGGGCAGAAAATAATGACATTTTGGGAGAGCTTCAGAATGGCTTTAGAATAGGTAGGCATTTGGATGATGACTTGTTTGTTCTTACTCAGTGTTTTGAAATATCAAAAGCAGAAAGCAGACCGTTGTATGTGGCCTTTTTGGACATTACAGGAGCATACGACAACGTAGACCGCAGCATTTTGTGGGATATTCTGGAAGGGGAAGGCTTAGGTAACGATTGTATACAGCTTTTGAGAGAGATTTACCTAGAAAATACTGTTTGCGTTGAATGGGAAGGGATGAGGAGCGCGGAGAAAGTTCATATCAACAAGGGACTGAGGCAGGGGTGCCCTTTATCCCCGCTGCTGTTTATGATGTACATGGTGAGGATGGAGAGGGCGCTAGAAGGAAGTAATATCGGGTTTAATCTCTCATACAAACAGGCAGGTACAGTAATAGAGCAGCAACTCCCAGGTTTATTTTATGCGGACGACATTGTGTTGCTCGCAAACAAGCAAAGTGATTTGCAACGTCTGGCTAATATCTGTGGACAGGAAGGCAACAATTTAGGTTTGAAATTTAGTGTTAGAAAATCAGGTGTTATTGTATTCAATGAAAACAGTGAACAGACAGTGGAGATACAGGGCCAAGAAATACCTCGGGTAACAGAATATAAATACCTTGGTATATGGATAAACGAAGGCAACGGATATATGGAAACACAGGAAAAAACCATAACAGTCAAGGGGAAGAGAAATGCAGCCATAATGAAGCACAGAGCGCTATGGGGATATAATAGGTACGAGGTCCTCCGAGGTGTGTGGAAAGGGGTAATGGTTCCAGGACTTACTTTTGCAAATGCGGTTGTTTGCTTTAAATCAGGGGTACAATCAGGACTCGACGGGAACCAAAGGTCAGTGGGTCGCCTCGCATTGGGCGCTCACGGGAAGACTACAAATGAAGCTGTGCAAGGGGATATGGGCTGGACTAGTTTTGAAGTGAGGGAAGCTCGCAGTAAAATTGAGTATGAAGAACGGCTGAGGAATATGGAGGAAAGTAAATGGGCTGGGAGAGTGTTCAGGTATCTGTACAGGCAAAACATTGATTCACAGTGGAGGAAAAGAACTAGGAAGCTTACCAGCAAGTATGCGGCCTGTGGGGTGGGCAACACAGCAACAAAGAAGGTCAAGCGGAAGGTCAGAGAGGCTGAATTAATCTCATGGGTGGCGGCAATGGAAAAGAAACCTGCCATGAGTAACTACTTAAGGGGAAAAAACGAAATTAGGAAAGAAACCATTTATGATAACTCAAAGGGAAGCTCATTACTTTTCGAAGCGAGATCGGGATGCCTTAGAACACGCACGTATAAAGCGAGATATAAGAAGGAAGAAGAAGCATGTGCTTGCTGCGGTAAAGCTAGGGAAACGACGGAGCATATTTTATTAGAATGTGAAGACATCTATCCAGCGGTCGATTTTGGCACCACTGGCCTCCTTGAAGCCCTTGGGTTCAGCGGGAGCAGTGGTAAAGCAAACAGGTCCGCAATAGACATCAGTAAGAGGCGATTGGAGGATTGGTGGAAGAAAAGTAGGGAAACGACAAAGGACGGAGACGTACAAAAGCACAGTTCACAATAGGGTATCAGAAAATTTGGATGTGGTAGTTCATTTTTTTTTTTTTCGTTGGTTAACCTAGGTAGGATATTAGAGAGCATAGTAGCAAGAGCTTGGTGGCGCAAGCCACCGCCCCGTTCCAAAGGGGACGCTCATAACATCCATCCATCCATCCATCGGAAACGGGGTTTTGTGCAGTTTACCAGGTGTTCTGTGGCTTTACTGGGTTTCTAGCTGGTGCGCCTCGATCGTGCTCCCGCCAGTTTAGTTGCTGTGTGGCAAACGTAGCGCCTATATATTTATGTAGGCGCTACCTTTGCCACACAGCAACCAAACTGGCGGGAGCATGATCGAGGCGCAGCAGAATACATGTAGCGCTGAGTCATATCGAGTTAAGGCACACTCTGAACTCACTTTTAAGGGCATCCCGAGCGGTTTTTTGTTCATTACGCCGCCGTTACCCCGAGTTGTGCCGCCGCGCGCCAGCTGTTGCATTTCGTATAGGGCTACTGACAGAATGCGGTTTCCAGTTGGCACGATGGCTTCGACTGGAATAAACGCACACGATACCAAAGATTGAGTAAGCCTGAAAATATTTTATTTGCATTTTACAAGTACAACAAACAGCACACGTCTACACATCCACACAAACGCGGTTACATAGTCAAGAACATAGTCAAGAAATGGCTCATTAATAAGGGTAGCACAAACGCACAAGAAGACCTAAGCTACAAAACGTACGGTCGGCTGCTAAGTATAATAATTTCCCTGTCACCGCGTGTCACTTTTATACAGCATCTTTACAGCACTACTGTATCGCGTTTGAAGTAATGGACCGAGGCGACTTGTTGCTGAACAAAGAATGACCAACTGGTCGTTTATTCATACGCTTATGTACTTGCGTAGGCACCGAGGGAAAGGAGAGCCAGGGAAAGAAGTGGCAAACGATATCGGCGCACATGCGCGATAGCCCATTCTGATACATCTTTTCTTCATACAGTTGGAAGACTTGCTTGTCTTCACACAAAAACACACACACACAAAAAAACAATTAAGCTAGCAGACTTGACGAAAGTTTTCGTCGTAGCAAAGACGCTTCGGCTCCCTCCGGGATCTGGTAGACCGACGAATTGTTGGCAGTGCGGATGGGTTTCCTGGTGTGTCTTCTTGCCCGGCTGAGTCAGGAACCCCGGTCATTTGCCGGCTTGAGCAGCGGTCGGCTGCCGCAGTGTCACCTGCGTCGTTTACCGGTTCAAAATCTTCGACCGGTTGTAATACGTTATTCGGTTCCGGCTCAGTGTCTTCCCGGCTACTCTCGTAGTCGTTCACGTTTGCGCAGTGCTCGTCTGTTCGCCGCAAATGTTGTCGATTGCGCCTCAGCTGCTGGTCGTTCTCAGTTTGGACCATATACGAACGTGGCGCTGCTTCTTTAAGCACCGTTGCTTTGCGTGACCAGTTCCCATTTTTTTATCCGAACGACGTTTCCTGCTTCAAGAGGCGATAGCGGCTTGCCCCGCAATGATTGCCGATGTTTTGATACAGGGCATCCCCCATCAGTGTTGAACTCGGGAACAGTTGTCCGAAGACGACGACCTTGCAGCAACTCTCCGGGAGACCGTCCATCTTCTAAGGGGGACGATCGATAAGCCAAAAGACCCAACCAGAAATCCTCACGGCACTCCGTAGCTTTCTTGAGAATTCTTTTAACAATCTGTACCCCCTTTTCGGCTAGGCCGTTTGAGCGCGGAAAATTAGGGCTGGATGTTATATGTTCGAAGTCGTACCGTCTTGCGAAAGCCGCGAAGTCACTTGAAGCGAACTGGGGCCCGTTGTCAGTGCAGACTTGCGCAGGAATGCCATAGCGAGAGAATATGGCAGATATCTTAGAAATGGTTTCCATCGCTGTTGTGCCCACCAACCTTTCAACCTCTGGGAAGTTCGAGTGGTCGTCATACACTACCACGTACGAGTGCCCTGCGTATTGGAACAGGTCAATTCCAACACGGTGCCATGGTCGTTCCGGTGTAGGCCGTAGCAGCAGGGGCTCGCTCGGTTGGCTGTAGGCGTATTTCTGACACACATGGCACGTTCGTACCAGGTTCTCAATATCACTGCTGAGTCCTGGCCAAAAAACTAGCCTACGTGCCCTGGCCTTGCATTTGTTCTGTCCCAAGTGACCCTCGTGTATCCGCCGCAGAATTTCGGCCCTCATGGTTTTTGGTATGACAATCTTGCTTCCTTTTAGCAGTATGCCATCCACTGCCGCCAACTCGGATGTGAACGGCTTAAGTTCCCCTTGAATGGTCGCACCAGTGTTTAGTTGTTCTATAACGCTGCTTAAATACGGATCCGTGCGAGTTTCTTCTTCCAGTCGTTGCTTTGTTCTTGTGCTTACAAGGCTTGAGACCACTTGAACTGCGTGGATATCCACGTCTTCCGTTTCTTCAGCGCACCCAGGCAGCGTGGCAGCACGGGACAGCATATCTGCGAGCAGCAAGTCTTTCCCAGGGATGAATTGCAAGACATAGTCATATTTGAAGAGACGGATGAAAAATCGCTGCAGCCTTGGTGGCATGTCCACAACACTTTTTTGAGCGATAGCAATCAGTGGCCTGTGATCAGTTTCGACCAGGATCCTGCGACCATACACAAACTGATGAAACTTTTCGCACGCAAAAACTATAGCGAGCGCCTCCTTTTCGATTTGAGCATACCGCGTTTCACTCTCACTCAGAACCCGCGATGCGTACGTGACTGGACGCCAGTCGTTTCCGTGCTTTTGCAATAAGGCGGCACCAATGCCGGTTCCCGAGGCGTCTGCCGTTACCTTCGTTTCTTTCTTTGAATCGAAGAGTGCTAGAAGCGGTGGGTGTATCAGTGCTTCGCAGATCTGAGCCCATTCCTGCGCGTGCGCTGATGTCCATTCAAACACCACGCTTTCCTTCATAAGGCCACGAAGTAATGACGTCTTTTCACTGAGTGAGGGTACATATTTGCGAAAGTAATTCACGACGCCCAACATTCTTCGAACCGCCTGCTTATCCTTCGGAGGTGGTATGGCATGTATGCTCTCAATTAAGTCTGGGCTGGGACGGACACCATTTTTGCTGATCACGTCACCAAGAAATGTCACCTGTGTCACGCAAAATACACATTTTTTTTCATTAAACGTCAGCCCAGCTTGCTCCGCTCGCTTTAGTACGGCTCGAAGCCTTTCATTATGCTGCTCTGTCGAGTCACCCCAGACCAGAATGTCGTCAATGTATACGCGTACTCCTGTCAGGCCTTCGAATATTTCTGTTAACGTCTTCTGGAAGACCTCGCTCGCGGAAGAGATTCCAAACGGCAGCCTTAAAAACCTGTAGCGCCCAAAGGGCGTTGCGAAAGTGCACACGCGGGACGTAGCATCGTCCAATGGTATCTGATGGAAGCCAGCGTTTGCGTCAAGCCGAGAAAAGTACTTTGCGCCCGATATTTCGCTTTCAATGTCTTCCCGGGATGGCATCGGGTAATGTTCCCGCATTATGCTTTTGTTTATGGCCCTTGGATCCAAACATATGCGAAGCCGGCCATCCTTCTTTCTTACTACAACTAAAGGGCTTACCCAGTCGGTAGGCTCGTCCACTTTCGCAATGATAGAGGCCCCTTCCATGCGGTTCAGTTCTTCGCGAAGCGGTTCCTTCATCGCCAACGGTACCCTTCGGGCAGGCTGCACCACTGGAACGGCATCCCGTCGCAGTACCATCTTGTACAGTCGCTTTACGCAGCCGGTTCCGCGAAATAGGTGGGGAAAAGCCAGCTGGGGAGCGCCTTCTTCGCTCGAGTCTACTGCATTCACTGTTTGAATCAGTCCGAATTCCCGACTTGCTTTGAGACCAATGATGGCATGGCGACCTTTCTTCACAATAAAAAATGTAACGTCACGTTCTTGGCCGTTTTGGCGTCTTCTGCAATATGCCGCGAAGTGGTTCTTTTTCTTGCATGCGTAGCAAAACTTTCCGCGAGCCGGACATTCTTCTGGCGCATGAGTTCTTCCGCATTGACGGCATCGATATTGTTTTTTGCTGTCTCGTTCAGTTTCCCTCGTGTACTCTACTTGCAGCCTTTCCTTCGACCATGATGCATTTTGCTGTGCAGAAACTTCGGCTGCTTTGCACATTTGCTCAGCTTTCTGCAAGCTAAGGTCCTTCTCGCCAAGTAACCTCTGCCTGAGCTTTTTGTCGTTGATGCCAAAGACCACTTGGTCCCTTATCATGGATGGTTCAAGCTCTCCAAAGTTGCAGAGTTTCGCTTGCTTCTTGAGATCCCGCAAAAAGCTTTCAAATGGTTCTGCCTCGTCCTGCACTCGAAGGCGGAAAACGTGCCTTTCATAAATCTCATTTCCTTCGGGGAGACAGTACTCTTCAAACTTCCTGACCAAAGTTTGATAATCTTCTTTGTCCTCACCTTCTGCAAACACGAAGTTGTTGTACACGTCCAAGGCATCGTCACCTGCGGTGCTGAGAAGTATTGCCGCTTTTACAGCTTCCTTCCTCGGCTTGTCTGACGACGTCGCTGTGATGTAGAGTTCCAACTTCTGCTTAAACAGTAGCCAGTTTCTTCTCAAGTTTCCAGAAAGCTGCAACGGCTCCGGGGGTTTGACGGCGTCCATTCTGCTGCCGCGACAAACGCTTCTGACACCATGTATCGCGTTTGAAGTAATGGACCGAGGCGACTTGTTGCTGAACAAAGAATGACCAACTGGTCGTTTATTCATACGCTTATGTACTTGCGTAGGCACCGAGGGAAAGGAGAGCCAGGGAAAGAAGTGGCAAACGATATCGGCGCACATGCGCGATAGCCCATTCTGATACAACTACCACGCCGGGTAGTTCGGCGGAAAGAACGCAACAGCTTACGGCCGTCAGCTGCCTCTTCCTTACGGGTGTCATAATTATCCTAATCTCCGCATCAACGTCGTGCAAGTCCGCATACAGGTATCTGTATATGAACCATATGTGCCAGCTTATACACGTGTAGTGAAATTATGATAACCACTGCGTCTTATCAAACGTATTGGTTTTGCGAATGCGCGTTACAGCTGACGGAACGACATACTGTAACTGAAGCACAAGAGAACAAGGACAAAAGGAGGATACAACACTTGAAGAAATGAAGAATTAGTAGGCGTACAGCAAACAAGCGATGGCGGAGAACACACAATGATGCATCGGGTGTTCTGTGACATCGGTTTGCGTACTTACGGTGTTATGGAGATCAACGGCATAAAAACGTACCTTCAAGCGTACTCCCTCAACCTCCGCCGCATTCATTACGATAATCAACGCCTTAACAAAATGAGGCACTATTCCTTGCCAAGAGTAGACCTTTTTACAGCAAGTCTATGTAATGACTCGCAGACGAAACCAGCATGCTTTCGAAAATGTTTTATCGCCGTAGTATTCGAACGCCAACGGCCAGGAAACACATCGATACCAATAGGCTGTGGGCTGTCGGTGGTTAATCAAGCACAAAAACCTTGACGCTATGACTAAAAATCAGCTTCAACAATCAAATTTTAAAAAATCAACTGCCTATTTGCCTGAGGTAAAAAAGCATCCTTAGACACCTCGATTGTTCATGTCAATGGTTTGCGTAAATAAAAATGGCTGTGGCTTAGGTAAGGTTAAGCCCAGGATGCGAAGCATACTAGCCTTTATTTTAGTTGTTGAACCACTGTTTAGCTTGGTGAACTGCTGTTTCTTGGCTATATTTGGTTCGGCTAGACGAAGAAACAACTCATGCGTTACTCTGCTTCGCCTTGGACGCCCTGCAATGGACGCGGTGAGCGTCGAGCAACGCAGCGTTCGGCGCGGCAACGAAATGTGTGCCTGAGCAAGCGACGCACGCCTGAGCCTTAGAAACAGCTCGTTTCTAAGGCAACACCGCATTCACTAGAGGCGCTTTTGTACCGCTTTGAAGCATCGTACTCGTGGCTCAGTGGTAGCGTCTCCGTCTCACACTCCGGAGACCATGGTTCGATTCCCACCCAGCCCATCTTGCAAGAGTTGAGCCAAAGCCACTTCTCCTCTGTCGTGACGTCACGGTGTCACGTGGTTTCAAGGCGACACCGCCGCGCCTGAGGAGCTGGGTTGAGCTCTCGTAATATGCTTCGCATAAAAAATTCAGCATGTTCAGCGCCCCTAGCAGAGAAAGCAGAAATTAAAGTATTCGACCAAATTACAGTAGCTGCACTTGCGCGCTTACGCTGAAACGCGCCTCGATTGATGTTTCGCCCTCTGTGGCCATTTGTTGAACTTGAGAGTGTGCGGGGCCCTCATACGAGCTCAAGGATGCGGCGAGGCGTCTGCAGTGGAGCTCGACTAGGGTGCCTTAAAGCCCCTCAATTTTCCAAAAGTAGCGCCATTCCTAGATCTTTCCGCCACCCCGCTCACCCAGGCGCTTCCTCCTCCACTCCTCCTGTCGCCCCAGCCTCCTCCGCTCCACCATTGGCCAATCTGTGTCACGTGAAAGCGGGCCCCGCGCTTTTGTATATTTTTTCTTTCTGGCGCAGAGCAGGCGCCGCGCTTTTGTATATCTTTTATTTCCAGCGCGCTGCGACTCCCAATCTTGGGCCTGCGACCCCCATTCTTGGGCCTGCGCGACGAAGTAGGGCAGGCGGTTTGAAGGAGCGCGGTAGTTTTATACAATGTGTTAGGGCCGAGTGCTTAATTGCGATGCCGTGCTGCTGCGCCTACGGTTGCCACAACAGACCCAGTGACGGCAAAAAGCTTTTTGTTTTACCATCCGCTGGGCGCAACGCAAAACGAAGAAAAGTGTGGATTCACAAAATCGGGCGGCCTGACTTCGAGCAAGTGGCAAAGAACGCGCGGCTTTGTGAAGTGACACGGCTCCTCCAACCTTTTCTTTTGACGCCCGTGTCAAAACGGGCCCGTGTCCAGTGCATTGGGGGTGCGTTAAAGAACCCCAGCTGCAAAAAAAATTAATCCAGAGCCCCCATTATGGCGTGCCTTATGAGATCGTGGTGTTGGGATGTAAAACCCAAGAATCAACTTTTCTTCTGTCTTGTGTGCCTTGACTGTTCCAGTTAACGCAACACTGCTTCCTTCTGAAAACTTACAACGCAAAAGAATACAGACGCACGTAGTATACAGAGATAAAATTAGCACTTCAACAAAAGTGTTGCTGGTGCCAATGAGGGAGGGGGATAATTATTTTCTGAACCTCTTTCCAGTTGTCCCATCAAGTTCCTTCTTTCTTTTCTATCAAATTCTAACCATTTGCACTGTAATAAATAAATAACGATTTCATATGCTGGTACGTTGTTAAAATTATCTATACCGGCTATGTGTGAAAACGTTGCTCATGGCCACCACAACCTGTGCATGAGCTACGTACATCTGTAAAAGGCGCGGAACAGAAACGGCCCTGCTGCCAGGCATTGCTGACCGCAGACAGTCGGAATCTCTCACGCGCCGGCCGAACAAAAGCATCCTGCAGGTACGTAAATTAACCTACGAAACCACGTGCACATACTTTCGCGCTGTCAAAACCTGAAACTCTGGTAATTACTCGCGTGTCTGAGCACACCGCGTGCTTGTGTCGTGTTTCAGCAACACGAACTTTCAACGTGCGCGCGCTTTACGCCTTAAATACGCTTTGAATAATGGTGCTTTTCTCTATTTCTTCCGCAAATCCGACACGACATTCTTAAGGCCAGTTACCGACTGACAAAGCAAGATCTAGATTGAAAAAACTGCTCCGCAGGACTCGAACGAACTTTTCCGCGGATTTCCTCCCGTAGCGTGTTAGCCGTCGTCTGCTACGGCAGGCCCACCACCAGCGGCGCCACCGTCGAGGCCGCGCCGAGCGGAGGAGGAGGGAAGTGAATGGCGCTACTTTGGGAGATTGAGGGGTTTTAGGGTGCCTCGATGCGCGCGCCCCCCTCCGCCGCTCCGTGGAGGGTGGGGACAACCGCGTCGTCTGCTACGGAGTCCGCCGTATTTGTGCCCACTTCTTTCATCGCGCTTCGGGAGCGCGCACTGGCGCCGAACGCGTTTCCTTGAAAGTAAGCTGTTTTTCTCGCCGAACGACACGTATCATTATGAATAGAAGGCGAATGACTCAAATGATAAAATGTCACACTTTCGGCGAAGTCAAGAACCTCAGTGGCTGCTATCAGAAGGCAGTCATTCTTCGAAAGCGCACACACACAAACGAGGCTGAAGTGGGGTATTTGGAATGTATTGCGACATCCAATATTTTATGAAACCTCTTATATTCTCTGGCCTTAAAAAGTTCGCGTCGCGTTAACTGAATATTTCTTTTTCATTACAGCAAAACACTTATGTAGAAATCACTGAAAGAATCCACAAAAAATATGGTGCAGTGATCAAAAGCTTTGCGACACCGCTGCATCAATTTATTACAACAATGTGCGAAAAATATGA
Organism: Dermacentor albipictus; assembly: GCF_038994185.2. Classification (NCBI taxonomy): domain Eukaryota; kingdom Metazoa; phylum Arthropoda; class Arachnida; order Ixodida; family Ixodidae; genus Dermacentor; species Dermacentor albipictus. The sequence continues at coordinate 1,453,197 of NC_091824.1, forward strand.
AAATACTATAGAAAAAAGTTATAAAAAGTACACACCAGCTCTGTGCACACTATCAAAATTGTGGTTTCACTGCAAGTTTACTGCAGCACACGTTTTGCTTCCGCGGCCGTTGACTTCTTTCTTTTCAAGCTGACGCAGGTGAATGCGTAACCTCATTCGGGCATAGGTGGAAATGAGAAGCTTCTGAACAGTTGCACTGTGCACTTGGCAAGCATTCACGTTGAACTTAACCATTTTGCTCAAGTACGTCACAACAGCCTGTAAAGGAGATTGTACAGTAAGAAGGCTTTCGGTCCATTCCGTGATTCCCTTGAATAGCTCCTCGCACGACTTCAGAATACTCATTACTTGAGCACTGGGGTAATGCAGGTTGTCGCCGTTCCGGATGTATTCTTTTAGCCTTGTCAGGTAAGAATGCTGACTGTCTGTCGAACCTAGCAGAGCAGTTTTGCACTGCTCGCAACTGCTTATCTTTTTGATAATGCCTTTCACGAGGAATCCGGCAATATGAAAGAGGGTGCTACATTCTGTAGATGTCAGCTCTTCAATGAAGAGTATCTCAGAATCATCGATTTCAGATGGGTCTGGTTCAGCTAGCTCACGCTTGCCATCTGTCTGTAGATCAACCAGATACTCCGAATCATCGACAGCATAGCTGGTTGTCTTCGGCGTGCGCCAAAATTGGCTAATGCACACAACTTTGAGAGCATATTTCATGTCCAATGCATCTGGAACCGGCATCTTCAGGCGAACAACAGAGAAAAGGTTTTCCAGGCAATCTTGCAGTATTCTGCCAGTTAGAAAGAAAGTGTAACCTTCAGAGCTCAAAAGAATGTCCTGGAGTTGAAGTACAGCAGTAGTGGTGATTAGAAGGCCTGCCTGTGATGGCTTCCACTGCGAGGTGCTGCCCATATTCATGCCTTGAAAAGTATTGATGGCCAGCTTGAGAGTACAGACAGCTTCATAATGCTTCTCCATGTCTTCAAGACTAAGAGAAACGGAGGGGTGGCGCGATGACATCAGAGTATACCACCTTGATACAAGTTCTAAAAACCATGCTGTGGTTTCGGCTTCTTGCTCCAGTATTTTTTCTTTCACCAAGTACCGGATTGCAGCGGGGGTCTCTTTGAAAAATTGCACTGCAAGTCCCACTTTCATCTTTGTGAAATGTCCCGAGGAAACATGTGCTTCAGAAAGCTTCGGCGCGAGCTTCAGCTCCCTTTCTTTGTCGAACTCTAGGACAGCACGTACGTGCTCTAGTTTCACATCCTTTGAAGGTAGGTTGTGCTCGCTGACGGTTGCATCACTTAATGTGAACACGATAGAGTTTAGAAGCTGACCCTTGATATTCTTGAGCACATGGGCAGCATTTGCATTGAAAACTAACTCCATTTCACTGAATGACGGATGTGTTATAGAGCACGTAGTCTTGGAGTTCCGATGGCTGGAAAACCCGAGATCGCGTCACATCGCTCGGTTTGATGCGCCCATATCTGACGCTACTGCTCGGACTCTGAGCGAAATATCTGCACACAGGCGGACAATTTCGAGAACGCAGTCCTTGAGAGTACTGCCGTCGACGTGGCTCCCAGTAAAATGGTATGCGATCACCTGTTTCCATCGGTTGTTGAGGCCTCCTACCATGAACACCAGTGCATGACTAGCGGGATTATCTGGCTTAGGTGGAAGCGTCACACCTCCGAACACGGTGTCTTCAGCACAGTCAAGCTGAAACCCTTGCGCTATCTCCATTTCGTCAAGGAACAAAACACAGTCTCTTTCAATGTCTTCATGCCTTGCGCTTTGATCCTGAGGAGTTCAACAACATCATTCAAAATTCCCGGCGAGAATTTCAACCCCTGGAGCCGATGATTCAATGTTCTATCTGTCGGCAGTGGATACCCGAGCTGTATCAGTGCTCTGTAGCCAGACTTTCCGCAAGCGAACTTCAGTTGCAGCCCCTGTTTAATTGTCTGCGGTGACCACGTATAACCTTGATTGCTGCTTCTCGAAAGCGCCTGCACTTGGTCTTCATTAAGAAATTTTATTCGCCTTTCGAAGGTTTCTATTCTACTTTCTAGTTTTCGCACCTTCTTTTTTAGGGACAGAATAGTCACGTTAGCCTTCTTGTGAACTTCTTGAAGCTGCATGTAGCTTTGTCTTGCATCGTCTAGTTGCTTTTTTAGCTCGGCACAAGAGCTGGAGGAAGCATGTAGATTGCATACTTGTTCTTGTTGTGTTTGCGACTCATTGCAGACTGCCTCCTGATTGCAGTTCGTGCTGTCTTGTGCACTGCAAGAGTGGACTGGCAGAGAATCTAGATGAGACCCTGAAGACAATTCAAAAGCTGCAGAAACTTCTGGTTTTTCTTGTGGCACCACTGTGATGGCTGCAGATGCTAGAACAGGTGTGCTTCTTTCCTTCGGCTCCTTTCGGTGGGGAACCAAAGCTGCACAATAAACAGGAAATTTTAGAGCTTATGGACTCAGTCAAAAGCATCGAAAGGTGACACTATAATTTCCCAGTTGCGTGAATGACAAGGCTGTTTCAAGTAAAGAAATGTAAGGTAGAGAAGTATGCGCGCTTACAGTCCTCAATGGCGCCAGTATACTAACATATCAGCAACAGTGATATGCATTGCAAAAGTAATCACTACTGAAACATATGGTACAACTTACGTCGGAACGAAAAGATGGCTGGCACAGCGTTTCCTTTCAGCAGCTTTCGTCCGTCCGCGCGGTTGTTTTCGAAGCAGCTGTCCACAAAATGGGCCTGCGCACCAAAGAAATAGTAATATTAACAGTCGAGTAATCACTGCACAAGGAACTAAATCCGCCCCCGTGACATTACATTTAATATACACAAGGCCACGTGATGATACTCGAGGGATTTTCAAGCGTTTCGCTTTGCTGCTGTTCCATTTTTGTCGGCTTTTAGGGGCAAAATTTTTTGGAAATTGGTATAGGAAAGTAAGTCACTAAGGCAAACGAACATAGTAGGCGGACGGCATATCGAAAAAAAGAACACAGTAAGAGCAAAATAAGTCCTTAGGGACGATTGATTCGAAGTGCGAAAGCATACGCCTTTCGCTTTTTAAGAATCAACGATTACCACATTAAACTCCTTTACAGCTGCAATTTTTGATCGTTTGTTCTGCTCAGTCCTTTTAAGTCATACTTATGGTGCTGAGTAGCCGTAAGTAATCTGTATTTTGATTATTTATTTTCGGTGGTCGTTAATTTTGCTGCATTATTTTAAGCCAGTCTAATTTTATTGCGTCATTCTAAGTCAATATTTATTTTGTTCAATAAATTTAAGCCATATTAATTTGTATTGAGTAATTCTTAAGCAATAGTAATTGTCATAGTCATTAATCCCAGTCTTATACCTTCTTACTTTTAATTATAGTCATCTCTATTCATTGTAACACTAGCTACAAAGTAATTACGCACGATCGTTAGGGTAATTAGTCAATGACATCATAATACACTCAAGTCAGTGACACTAATGATGTGTTTATTATAATTCTATCACATATGACGAAATAATCACGCATAGACTACTGCGCTGAGGCTGCAGACAGACGACGAAGGTCGATCTTCGCCGACAAGGCACTCTAATATGACCCTTTGCAAAAAACTTTCACCACGGCCACCAAACTGGTTTTGGGGTTAGAAATAAGGTGCAGCAAAGGAGACACATATGCCCTGAACAATGCCAGGTTCCCTGCCTTCACGCTGCCGCGATAAACGAATTAGGCGCAGTTCTGCCAAGCCACTGCTTTTGTTGGAGAAGGGTGAAATGAGCCCTGTCAAATTGTTCGCCATGTGCGAGCAAAGTGGTATGACGCGTAAAATATTAGAATGCAGAGCTGCACCCAACTTGTAGGCCGGTCCGCCATGGTGAAGGGGCATTTGCTGTGCAGGAAAGTTGGTTTTCGGAATTTTCCAAACGGTGTACGAAGCAATCACTGGTCTAGTATTAGAACTACTAATCACCACAAAGGAAGTAAAAATCAACAGCTCCAAATATTTCGCTGTCATTATATTGGTACTCAACAAATGAAATCTTAGACTTCATTAATTTGTCGTGCGGCCTTCGCGCCTTTACTTATTTTCTTCAGAACCTCGGATGAAAGCTACGGCGTAACGATCTCTGACGCGTTCACTTTCATCAGTAATCAGTAATACAGACATTTGCAGCGTTAGGCAAACAGATTACGAGCGGCAGAGGCCTAGAGCATAAAGGTCCGGGCACCACTGCAACACACGCATGTATTGTGTTCTGTTCAGATCAAGGTCCCTTATGCCTTGAAACTTAGTCTCTTTACACTAAAGATGCGATTCATGACCACAACTCCGCGTCCTGAAGTGTACGTTGGCTAAGCATTTTAAACACAATGCTTGGTGCCGCGGTATATGCTGGCATAATCGATCGTACCCAGTATCAAGCGCGAAATAGTAATGAATGCCTACAAAAACTGTAACGCCGTTTTTAGCGCGCACGTTGGGTATTATTTTAAAGCAGTACACTTATCTATGGAGCAAGCAGCACGGAAACGAAACAAGGAATATAGTACTTACACTGCATAGGCGTGAAGTGTTGGCCGGCTGCCACTTGTCCCGTTTCACTTTTACAGTCCACAGGAGCCTTCTTTTCGGATCTCTCGGAAATGAAAACATTCTCCAGCCATATCGGGAGTGATTTGTGCACGCAGGCACGCAACACCCCGCATGTCTTCCTCGTCTTGCGGCCAAGAAAAATTGCAACCGACGGGAAACAGGCCGCCGCACGTGCAACTGACGCAGGCGGGACGGGGAGGGGGGCACAAATATGGCGCGCGTCCTCGCCGAGGCTGCACTGACCCTTTCAAAGGATGTGCCCACCCTCCACGGAGCGGCAGAGGGGGGGGGGGCGCGCATCGAGGCACCCTAAGCTCGACGGAACGGCGCTGCCATCTGGCGGCTGTCACAGAAGTGGCGACAGCGGCTGTAAGCGCGCGGGCGGGAAGTTTCACAACTGAAGCTAGTCTAGTAACGTTGGTAAGGACCGTGGCCGAGCTTGAGGAAGAGAGAGAAAAAAGCGCCGAACTGGAAAGGCGGCTCGATGCGCTTGAGACGCGGGCAGCGGAGAATGTCGGGTCAGGACATCAAAGCGGTAGCTAAAATTCAGAAAGTAGGGTAGACCCTACAAGCGAAGTGGAAGGCAGAGAGCCAGAGCAAGCGGTCGTCAGCTCGCCGCCGGTGAATCGGCGTAGTTAAGCCTGTTTAGGCTGTTTCACATGCTGCGACTGCAACGACGAAAATCGGTGCTGTCGCACGCGTCGCAATGCGATTTTTAGAGGGCTCATTTCACATGATTGCGATTTCAACAATGCACGGAGGAAGGAAACTAAGGAGAGGCCCTGACGTCACTCTTTGTGAAGGAAAAGTGAAGCCGGAAGTTGGCGTTGCTCATGGCGATGCTCCGCCTTTTCTGCCACCCTCCTCTCTTATTTACATCTTTCGCAAAACCACGCAGCGCTGCGCGTGGTTTCGCGCGCTCGCGCAACATCCGGCAGAGCACGGTGCAGGTAACACAGCGCAGCAAGAGACGGTGACTAACGCAAACCCGCCCACAGAGCGCCTTTGCCACGGCACGAAACCTACCAGAGCAACACGTGTGAGCGCTCAAAAAAATCAGAACAACGCCGCCATTGTGGCCCAAAAGGCGTGGCCATGTAGCAAAAAAATAAATAAAAAAGCAGCAAAAAAAAAGAGAACCCATACGTCATTTCCGCCACACTTTTCTCCTAGCGCGCGGAGGGGGCAGGGCTTCTCCTTAGTTTCCTTCCTCCGTGCAACAATGCGACTGGTGCGACGCCCAGGGTTGCTTACTGCTAGGTTTCGTGGCACACGCTGCATAATTCTTTTGTTGTAGTGAATAAAACGTTTACACTATAATATTATTGACTTCTCTTGATTAGAAGCAAATAATATGTACGTTTACTAATTTAAAAACGTTAGTTAAGATTTGTCTTGGGGTGCGCGACGGCGGTTTCTGTAGTTCAGTGCGACATCGCGCACGTAAACAGCTGTTCGCGGGTGGTTCAGCGATTATTATTTATTCTATGGTTCAGCGCTGTGTGTTGTCTTATCTACCTTCTATGGCCGTTTCGTTCTACCTGCGCTACAACAATCTACAAGATGACCTATCGACAAGTTCATATAGCTACCCTCACCGTATATAAGGCCGATAACGACCGTATAAGGACTTCATAAGGCCCTGTGTAGCGAGAGAGAAGCTTCTGGGAGAGGCCGACCTGACGACATGATGACCAAAGCAGCACTCAAGCACCTGGGGCGAACTGAACATCGCAATGGCACCGGTTGCAACATTCTTTTGCAGATGCTGTGAGGCTAATAAGCGAGATTGGGCGACTTGATGCACCGTGTGAGCGCGATCGATGACTTCACAAACGTACTCAGTGGCAATGCGGGGCAAAGAAAGTAGGATGGTGTAGAACGGCAAAGTGGGGTCACGATCATACAAAAGATAAAAGGGTGAATATTCTGCGGTGTCATGTCGGGACGAGTTATAAGCAATTGTCACGTAGGCGGTGCAGCGGTGGCGTAGAGGTAGAACACCCGCCTCGCGTGCAAGAGGTCCGTGGTTCGAATCCCAGTGCCGGCAATTTTCCACCGGATTAAAAAAAATCCGCGTGTTGATAAAATTGCACAAAAAGGCCTGGAGTGTGGCCTGATCCCGGTGACCAGAACCGGTAACGCACTCCCTCACCAGAGCAGGATTGGCCACCCTGGTGCAGTATTTGGCCAGAACCTCCTATATGAACACAACAATCAAACCCCGGCGCTCAGTCCCCAGCAGCTGCGCAGCAACTGACCATGGCAGCGGTCCGACCTGCGACGCAGCAGAGGGTGCTAAGAATCACTGGCTCCGGACAGGCCGCCATTGAAATATGAACCTGGCAACGTTTAACGCTAGAACGTTATCTAGTGAGGCGAGTCTAGCAGTGCTATTGGAGGAATTAGAGGGCAGTAAATGGGATATAATAGGGCTCAGTGAAGTTACGAGGCCAAAAGAAGCATATACAGTGCTAAAAAGCGGGCACGTCCTGTGCTACCGGGGCTTAGCGGAAAAAAGAGAACTAGGAGTCGGATTCCTGATTAATAAGAATACAGCTGGTAACATACAGGAATTCTATAGCATTAATGAGAGGGTGGCAGGTCTTGTTGTGAAACTTAATAAGAGGTACAAAATGAAGATTGTACAGGTCTACGCCCCTACATCCAGTCATGATGACCAGGAAGTCGAAAGCTTCTTTGAAGACGTGGAATCGGCGATGGGTAGAGTGAAAACTAAATACACCATACTAATGGGCGACTTTAATGCCAAGGTAGGCAAGAAGCAGGCTGGAGACAAGGCAGTGGGGGAATATGGCATAGGCACTAGAAATAGCAGGGGAAGAGTTATTAGTAGAGCTTGCGGAACAGAATAATATGAGGATAATGAATACCTTCTTCCGCAAGCGGGATAGCCGAAAGTGGACGTGGAGGAGCCCGAACGGCGAGACTAGAAATGAAATAGACTTCACACTCTGCGCTAATCCTGGCATCATACAAGATGTGGACGTGCTCGGCAAGGTGCGCTGCAGTGACCACAGGATGGTAAGAACTCGAATTAGCCTAGACCTGAGGATGGAACGGAAGAAACTGGTACATAAGAAGCTGATCAATGAGTTAGCGGTAAGAGGAAAAATAGAGGAATTCCAGATCAAGCTACAAAACAGGTAATCGGCTTTAACTCAGGAAGAGGACCTTAGTGTTGAAGCAACGAACGACAATCTTGTGGGCATCATTAAGGAGTGTGCAATGGCAGTCGGTGGTAACTCCGTTAGGCAGGATACCAGTAAACTATCGCACGAGACGAAAGATCTCATCAAGAAACGCCAATGAATGAAAGCCTCTAACCCTACAGCTAGAATAGAACTGGCAGAACTTTCGAAGTTAATCAACAAGCGTAAGACAGCTGACATAAGGAAGTATAATATGGATAGAATTTAACATGCTCTCAGGAACGGAGGAAGCCTAAAAACATTGAAGAAGAAACTAGGAATTGGCAAGAATCAGATGTATGCGTTAAGAGACAAAGCCGGCAATATCATTACTAATATGGATGAGATAGTTCAAGTGGCTGAGGAGTTCTATAGAGATTTATACAGTACCAGCGGCACCCACGACGATAATGGCAGAGAAAATAGTCTAGAGGAATTCGAAATCCCAAAGGTAACGCCGGAAGACGTAAAGAAAGCCTTGGGAGCTATGCAAAGGGGGAAGGCAGCTGGGGAGGATCAGGTAACAGCAGATTTGTTGAAGGATGGTGGGCAGATTGTTCTAGAGAAACTGGCCACCCTGTATACGCAATGCCTCATGACCTCGAGCGTACCAGAATCTTGGAAAAACGCTAACATAATCCTAATCCATAAGAAAGGGGACGCCAAAGACTTGAAAAATTATAGACCGATCAGCTTACTGTCCGTTGCCTACAAACTATTTACTAAGGTAATCGCAAATAGAATCAGGAACACCTTAGACTTCTGTCAAGCAAAGGACCAGGCAGGATTCCGTAAAGGCTACTCAACAATAGATCATATTCACACTATCAATCAGGTAATAGAGAAATGTGCGGAATATAACCAACCCTTATATATAGCTTTCATTTATTACGAGAAAGCGTTTCATTCTATCGAAACCTCAGCAGTCATGGAGGCATTACGGAATCAGGGTGTAGACAAGCCGTTTGTAAAAATACTCAATGATATCTATAGCGGCTCCACAGCCACCGTAGGCCTCCATAAAGAAAGCAACAAAATCCCAATAAAGAAAGGCGTCAGACAGGGAGATGCGATCTCTCCAATGCTATTCACGGCGTGTTTACAGGAGGTATTCAGAGACCTGGATTGGGAAGAATTGGGGATAAAAGTTGATGGAGAATACCTTAGCAATTTGCGATTCGCTGATGATATTGCCTTGCTTAGTAACTCAGAAGAGCAATTGCAATGCATGCTCACTGACCTGGAGAGGCAAAGCAGAAGGGTGGGTCTGAAAATTAATCTGCAGAAAACTAAAGTAATGTTTCACAGTCTCGGAAGAGAACAGCAGTTTACGATAGGTAGCGAGGCACTGGAAGTGGTTAGGGAGTACATCTACTTAGGGCAGGTAGTGACGGCGGATCCGGATCATGAGACGGAAATAATCAGAAGAATAAGAATGGGCTGGGGTGCGTTTGGCAGGCATTCTCACATCATGAACAGCAGGTTGCCATTATCCCTCAAGAGAAAAGTGTATAATAGCTGTGTCTTACCAGTACTCACCCACGGGGCAGAAAGCTGGAGGCTTACAAAAAGAGTTCTACTCAAAATGAGGACGACGCAACGAGCTATGGAAAGAAGAATGATAGGTGTAACGTTAAGGGATAAGAAAAGAGCAGATTGGGTGAGGCAACAAACGCGAGTTAATGATTTCTTAGTTGAAATCAAGAAAAAGAAATGGGCATGGGCAGGACATGTAATGAGGAGGGAGGATAACCGATGGTCATTAAGGGTTACGGACTGGATCCCAAGGGAAGGGAAGCGTAGCAGGGGGCGGCAGAAAGTTCGGTATGCGGATGAGATTAAGAAGTTTGCAGGGACGGCATGGCCACAATTAGTACATGACCGGGGTTGTTGGAGAAGTATGGGAGAGGCCTTTGCCCTGCAGTGGGCGTAACCAGGCTGATGATGATGATGATGATGATGATGATGATGATGATGATTGATACGGCAGCAGTGGCGGCTTCCTAGGCACACGCTGAACCATTTCTTCTGTGTTTTGCAGTTTCACTGGGCAGCTAGATATACTTCAGATCCGCATACACGTGCCCTTGTCATCGACTGCCCGAAAGGAAGCAAGCGCAATCTACGAAAGCACCTCGAGGCGACTGGCTCCGGGACCACGTGATTTCTGGGACCACCTGACCATCTGGATATATAAAGCGTGCCATCTTACCGGGGATCGCACACGGCAGCAGTGGCGGCTTCCTAGGCACACGCTGAACCATTTCTTCTGTGTTTTGCAGTTTCACTGGGCAGCTAGATATTGTCACGTGGTAGTGACGTTAAAGAACACAGTAGCAGTACTGTGAAAGACAAAACTAGCTTTTATTGGGCGAACCTGTGCCCACAAAACAGGGTACACTTAAAGCACAACGATAGCGGCGAACACAGTCGGCGATCGTCGAAAATGTGATCAGTGGGTCAAGCGCGTCGGCTTTTATAGAGCAGTCGTCGAATGTTCCAGACTAATCGTTCGGACCCGCGTGCCTTCCACAAAGTTCTACACCATTCGCGTCAGGTGATGAAATGAGATAACATAACGTTCGGCGACAAGAGACAGCGGATAGAAGCATCGATAACGTTCCAGAAACTTCGGATACATACAGGCGCGTCCCACGCTGTGCGATTACATTTGTTAGGCTGAGAAACGTGGTTGCCCGATAAAGATAAGTATGCGTGTCAATACCCCCCTCTTCAAAAGCATCGTCCCGATGCTACAAATATAACAGAGCGAAACACAAAAGGACACTTATTAAACATAAGTAACAAAGCAACGAAAAGAAACAAAGTCCAAAGGTCAGTTACGCGAAGCCCCAAAGTTAATTAACGCTGGTAGTACGGCTTGAGTCGCACAACGTGGACTATTTCAGGTCGTGAGCGGCGCCGCTGTGATAGCGAAATGCCGTCTGGCACGACCTCATTGTCGAGCGCGCCAATACGTCGGATGATCTTCTACGGTCCGAAATAGCGACGCAAAAGCTTCTCGCTCAGTCCTCGTCGGCGTATAGGGGTCCATACCCAAACACGGTCGTCGGGCTGGTACTCGACGAAGCGTCGTCGGAGGTTGTAGTGTCGGCTGTCGGTCCTCTGCTGGTTTTTGATCCGCAGGCGGGCGAGCTGTCGGGCTTCTTCGGCGCGCTGGAGATAGCTAGCGACGTCAACATTCTCTTCGTCAGTTACGTGCGGCAGCATGGCGTCGAGCGTCGTCGTCGGGTTCCTGCCGTAAACCAGCTTAAATGGCGTTATCTGTGTTGTTTCTTGCACCGCCGTGTTGTATGCAAAGGTCAAGTACGGCAGGACCGCGTCCCACGTCTTGTGCTCGACGTCGACGTACATTGCTAGCATGTCGGCGAGGGTCTTGTTGAGGCGCTCTGTGAGACCATTCGTCTGCGGGTGGTAGGCAGTTGTCCTCCTGTGGCTTGTCTGGCTGTATTGCAGAATGCCTTGGGTGAGCTCTGCTGTAAAAGCCGTTCCTCTGTCGGTGATGAGGACTTCTGGAGCACCATGTCGCAACAGGATGTTCTCGACGAAAAATTTAGCCACTTCGGCTGCGCTGCCTTTCGGTAGAGCTTTAGTTACAGCGAAGCGGGTGAGATAGTCCGTCGCCACGACAATCCACTTATTTCCGGAAGCTGATGTCGGAAACGGTCTTAACAAGTCCATCCCGATCTGCTGAAAAGGTCGGTAAGGAGGCTGGATCGGCTGTAGTAATCCCGCTGGTCTTGTCGGTGGTGTCTTGCGTCGCTGACAGTCGCGGCATGTCTTGACGTAACGGGCGACATCGGCGGTTAGGCGCGGCCGGTAATACCTTTCTTGTATCCTCGATAGCGTCCGGGAGAAACCGAGGTGCCCAGCGGTCGGATCGTCATGTAGGGCGTGCAGTACTTCTGGACGTAGCGCCGACGGAACAACAAGAAGGTAGTTGGCGCGGACTGGTGAGAAGTTCTTCTTCACGAGCAGGTTGTTTTGAAGCGTGAACGAAGATAATCCACGCTTAAATGCCCTTGGGACAACGTCGGTGTGCCCTTCCAAATAGTCGACTAGGGCTTTTAGCTCCGAGTCTCCTCGTTGCCGTTCGGCGAAGTCTTCCGCGCTTATCATTCCAAGGAAGGCGTCGTCATCCTCGTCATCTTGCGGCGGCGGGTCAATGTAAAGCCCCTACATCCACGCGCCACCGCCGAGCGGCGGTGGCGCGCGGATGGAGGGGCTTTAGGTCAATGGGGGCGCGGGATAGGCAATCGGCATCTGAGTGTTTTCGTCCGGACTTGTAGGTTACAGTGATGTCGTATTCTTGTAGCCTGAGGCTCCACCGTGCCAGCCGTCCTGAAGGGTCCTTTAGGTTAGCTAGCCAACACAACGCGTGATGATCACTGACCACCTTGAATGGCCTGCCATATAGGTAAGGGCGAAATTTCGCTGTGGCCCAAACGATGGCGAGGCATTCCTTTTCGGTTGTAGAATAATTGCCTTCTGCTTTTGACAATGATCGGCTAGCGTAAGCTATCACGTGTTCATGTCCATCTTTTCTCTGGACTAGGACGGCACCGAGGCCTAGGCTACTGGCGTCAGTGTGTATTTCGGTATCGGCGTGCTCGTTGTGCGCAAGTACGGGCGGCGACTGCATGCGTCGTTTGAGTTCTTGAAATGCGTCGGCCTGTGGCGTTTCCGACTTGAACTCGACGTCACATTTAGTTAGCTGTGTCAGCGGCTCAGCGATGCGTGAAAAGTCCTTGACAAATCGCCTGTAGTAGGCACACATGCCAAGAAATCTACGCACTGCCGTGTTGTTGGTGGGCTGCGGGAACTTTGCGATGGCAGCTGTTTTCTTCGGGTCGGGGCGTACTCCGGATTTGCTGATGACGTGGCCTAGGAATAGAAGCTCATCGTAAGCGAAGCGGCACTTTTCTGGCTTCAGAGTGAGCCCTGATGACTTGACGGCCTCTAGTACTGTGGCAAGCCGCCTAAGGTGATCGTCAAAACTTTCGGCGAATACAACGACGTCATCCAAGTAAACGAGACAGGTCTGCCACTTCAATCCTGCTAAAACCGTGTCCATCACGCGCTGGAACGTTGCAGGCGCCGAGCACAGTCCAAATGGCATAACCTTGAACTCGTAGAGGCCCTCTGGGGCGATGAAGGCGGTCTTTTCACGATCTCTTTCGTCGACTTCTATTTGCCAATAGCCAGACTTGAGGTCCATCGACGAGAAGTATTTAGCGTTGTAGAGCCGATCCAATGCGTCGTCTATCCGTGGGAGAGGGTATACGTCCTTCTTCGTGATCTTGTTCAGACGACGATAATCTACGCAGAAACGAAGGGTTCCGTCCTTTTTCTTCACCAGGACAACAGGGGATGCCCACGGGCTTTTCGACGGCTGGATGATGCCGTCGCGCAGCATTTCGTCGACTTGTTCTCTCATAGCTTCACGTTCTCGCGGCGAAACTCGGTAAGGGCTCTGGCGAAGTGGTCGAGCGTACTCCTCGGTGATTATGCGATGCTTGGCGACTGGTGTTTGTCGAAGCCTCGATGACGTCGAAAAGCAGCTTTTGTATCGCCGGAGCAGACTTCTGAGCTGCTGTTGCTTAATCACGGGGAGACTTGGATTAATGTCGTAGTCTGGTTCGGCAACCATGGTCGTCGGGGTAGATGCGGCGGAATCCGAGAGGACAAACGCATTGCTGTTTTCCAGAATTTCCTCGATGTATGCGATCGTCGTGCCCTTGTTGACGTGCTTGAACTCCTCGCTGAAGTTTGTCAGCAACACTTTCGTGTTTCCTCCGTGCAGTCGAGCGATCCCTCTTGCGACGCAAATTTCACGGTCTAGCAGTAGACGTTGGTCGCCTTCGATGACACCTTCTACGTCAGCGGGTGTTTCGGTGCCGACCGAAATAACAATGCTGGAGCGAGGCGGGATGCTCACTTGATCTTCGAGGACACTCAAGGCGTGGTGACTACGAGGGTTCTCCGACGGTATCGCATGGTCTTCCGACAGAGTTATTGACTTCGACTTCAGGTCGATGACTGCGCCGTGTTGGTTGAGGAAGTCCATGCCGAGAATGACGTCTCGTGAACACTGTTGGAGGATAAAGAAGGTGACAGGGTAAGTCCGGTTGTGAATGGTAATTCTTGCCGTGCACATTCCAGTCGGCGTTATGAGGTGTCCTCTGGCGGTACGAATTTGAGGGCCTTCCCACGTAGTCTTAACTTTCTTCAACTGGGCGGCGATGTGTCCACTCATGACGGAGTAATCAGCCCCTGTGTCGACTAAGGCGGTGACTGCGTGGCCGTCGAGAAGCACGTCGAGGTCGGTGGCTCTTTGTCTTGCATTACAGTTCGGTCTTGGCGTCGGATCACGACTGCGTCGCGTTGACCTGTGGCTGGTATGTGACGTCGTCAGGTCGTCTTTCGTCGTCGTATTCTTTACTTCCAGACTTCGTCGGGACGGCGGCGTGTCGTTATGTCGTCGAGGTAGTTTCTTCGGCGTCTTCGTCGGCGGCGGAGGATCTTCGACAGTTCGACGGACAGCAACCGCACCTCCATCGGTTGTTGCTTTTAGTTTTCCGGATATGGGCTCGCTGACCGGCCCCGAGCTGTGCCAGTGTATGGTCGGCGCTGCGGCGACAGGTAGCGGCCTGGTGATGGTGAATGCGACGGTTGTCGAGAGCTCCACTGAGTAGCCGCGAGGTACTCAGCGATATCGCGAGGGCGTTCACCTTGCTGCGGGCGCGGAGCGTTGACGGCGAAACCTCGCAGTCCCATTTCGCGGTATGGACATCGTCGGTAGACGTGGCCTGCTTCCCCGCAATGGTAGCAGAGCGGGCGGTGGTCAGGAGCGCGCCAAACGTCGGTCTTCCTCGGGTAGGTGCGCTGGGCGACGGGTGGGCGCGTTGGCGGCGGCGGCGGCGGCGGACGACGGAATTGCGTCGTTGCAGGACCCTGGTGTAGTCGCGGAGGGGGACCTTGACGACGTACGACGGCGGCGTAGGTCATCGCTTCGGGCTGTGATTGCGGTAATTGGGGTTGCACCTCCGGGACTCCAAGCGACCGCTGAACCTCATCTTTGACGATGTCGGCGATCGAAGCCACTTGGGGCTGCGACGAAGGCAGGACCTTGCGCAGTTCTTCGCGAACAATGGCCCTGATGGTCTCCTGAAGGTTGTCGGAATCCAGTCCTTGGATGGCGTACTGCGGCGTGAGCCCCTGGCGGTTATATTGCCGGGTGCGCATCTCCAGAGTTTTCTCGATCGTTGATGCCTCTGCAGAAAACTCAGCCACGGTCTTCGGCGGGTTACGAATAAGTCCGGCGAAAAGCTCTTGCTTGACGCCCCGCATCAGGAAGCGGACTTTTTTCTCCTCCGACATTTCCGGGTCGGCGTGCCGGAAAAGACGGGCCATCTCCTCCGTGAAGATAGCGATCTTCTCGTTTGGCAGCTGCACTCTGGTCTCTAGTAGAGCTTGGGCTCGCTCTTTTCGCACGACGCTCGTAAATGTTTGTAAGAAGCCGCTTTGGAACAGGTCCCACGTCGTTAAGGTGGATTCTCGATTCTCGAACCAGGTCCTGGCGGCGTCTTCCAATGCGAAATACACATGTCGCAGCTTGTCGTCGCTATCCCAACTGTTAAACGTAGAGACCCTCTCATACGTCTCCAGCCAGCTTTCCGAGTCCTCAAGTGTGGAACCGCGGTACGTCGGTGGTTCCCTGGGCTGCTGCTGCACGATGGGGGACGCTGGGGCTGCCATTGGGGTTGCCTTGGCCACTATCTTCTTGGTCTGCTCAGGTAGAAGTCCGTGCTCCGGCGGAAGCTGTTGTAGACGACGGCTTACTCGATGGTCCGTGACTAGGTTGGTGCTCTCTTTACGGTCCGGGCTTGTATCACGGCTTGTCGGGGGCGTCCGGTACATGGACCAAAAGCACCTCCACCAGATGTCACGTGGTAGTGACGTTAAAGAACACAGTAACAGTACTGTGAAAGACAAAACTAGCTTTTATTGGGCGAACCTGTGCCCACAAAACAGGGTACACCTAAAGCACAACGATAGCGGCGAACACAGTCGGCGATCGTCGAAAATCTGATCAGCGGGTCAAGCGCGTCGGCTTTTATAGAGCAGTCGTCGAATGTTCCAGACTAATTGTTCGGACCCGCGTGCCTTCCACAAAGCTCTACACCATTCGCGTCAGGTGATGAAATCAGATAACATAACGTTCGGCGACAACAGACAGCGGATAGAAGCATCGATAACGTTCCAGAAACTTCGGATACATACAGGCGCGTCTCACGCTGTGCGATTACATTTGTTAGGCTGAGAAACGTGGTTGCCCGATAAAGATAAGTATGCGTGTCAATATACTGCAGATCCGCATACACGTGCCCTTGTCATCGACTGCCCGAAAGGAAGCAAGCGCAATCTACGAAAGCACCTCGAGGCGACTGGCTCCGGGACCACGTGATTTCCGGGACCACCTGACCATCTGGACATATAAAGCCTGCCATCTTACCGGGGATCGCATACGGCAGCAGTGGCGGCTTCCTAGGCACACGCTGAACCATTTCTTCTGTGTTTTGCAGGTTAGTGGCGCACTCAACGCATTTCAGAATACAAATTGTAGTTTTTAGCTGCCACTGCTGCCCGATCTTGAGTGTACGTGGTCTTTGTGTTACGACTATAGTGTATAATATGAACAAGGAAGTCTCAAGAATGCTACATGATTTCAAAGATGAAATTAAAAATGAGTGGAAACAAATGAAAGAAGCGCTAGAGCGAAGCATCCGATCCGAAGAGAGAAACTTGCGCACTGAAATTGATGAAATGAAGAAAAGCATGGATTTCTTCAGCAAGAGCCTTGATGATACAAATGAAAAATTGATTGCAACTCTGAGTAAAAATAATGAGCTGAAGAAAGAAAACGAACTACTACAACATAAAGTTTCTACGCTGGAGAAGGACTTGGCAGATTGCCAGTCGGGCCTCTTGCAGTCCGAGCAGTACTCGCGTAATCGAAATCTTGAAATTAAAGGAATAGTCGAGAAACCAAACGAAAATCTAGTTGAAGTGCTAAAGAAAATTGGTGAGGTGGTTGGTGAACCTATAGCACCCGAGGACATCGATGTTTGTCACAGAATTCGTACAAAGAAGGAAAATCAGACAAATATAATTGTTCAGTTTCAACGCCGTGACATACGCGACGAAGTGCTTCAGAAGTCACGCAAGAAAAGGCTAACAAATGCATCCCTCGGCTTGCCCACTGAATCTCCTGTGTTTGTATATGAACACCTTTGTCCCGAAGTGAAGAAAATGTTAGGGATGGCAATAGCACGCAAACGTGAACACAGCTGGAAATTTGTGTGGACGAAGAATGGCATTATTCTTGCACGTCGCACAGAGACTTCACCTGTCATTCGCATCAGGCGTGAAAGCGACCTGAGCAAAATCACAAGCGTTTAACAAACATAAGCTTTGACACATTCGTACCTCCAGTAGAGATGGCGTCCTCAGACTGTGTGATTCCCGAGGAAATCGTTAAGAGAAACAAAATTAGCAGCGAAGCATAGATGCTAACATTCATGCATCTAAACGCAAGGTCACTGCTGAACAAAAAAGATGAAGTCACTGTACTAATCGAATCATATAAGGTAAAATTTGACGTACTGATGTTTACCGAAACTTGGTACAATGATGACTCGGAACATTATATACCTCGAGGATACGAGCATTTCTTCGTGAACCGCAGGGGAAGCAGAGGTGGCGGCGTTGCAATTCTAGTTTCTCTAACAGGGTATGACATTCTTACAGAATATAGCACAGCTACAGAACATTATGAAGTCTTATGCATAAAGAAAGAAAAGACAGTATTTGCGGTTTTGTATCGACCCCTAATGCCAGCCACTCTGCTTTTTTTGAGTTTTTAGATAACCTTCTGTCATACGTAAATGAAAGCGGCTATCTGCTTATACTAGGTGGGGATTTCAACATTGACACGCTGACTAATTCAGCAACTACTGCGCAATTTTTATCTATCCTAGAGTGCAATGACTTCTGCAGCATCATCAGATCCCCGACACGTGTAACCGTCACGACATCATCATTACTAGACACTTTCATAATAAATTCGACTATCGATAGCACGACATCGGGAGTCATAAGTTATGATATCAGTGATCATATGCCTATATACCTTTTTCTAGAGCGTAAAGGCACCGTTAAAAGCACGTGCACTGAAAAGACAACGTACCGCAAGATATCGGCTCAAACACTAGATAAATTCAGAGAAGCAGTGCGCGAAATGAACTGGAGCGATATTTTTGTTATTGAAGGTGCCAACGAGTCATATGATAAGTTTATGAGCAAACTCAAAACGCTGTACTTCAAATCATTCCCGCTTGAAAACTATCCGAGTCGAAGAAAGTCGCGCAAGCCATGGATTTCGAAAGAAATCATTCGGCAAATCAACCAAAAAAATAAGCTTTATCAGTCGTTCATCAAGTCGAAGGACTTGTCAAAGTGGAAAGAATATAAACAGTTTCGGAATAAACTGAACAAAGAAAAAGAAAAGGCGAAAAATGACTACTACAACCGTATATTTAATAATGATTGCATGCGCAGAAGTGATAAAGTATGGAAAAAAAATAAACGAAACACTAAATCGGTAGTCAGTCGATACACGAACAGATACGTTGAACATTGATGGCACTTATGTAGGTGGTACAGAACTTGCGAACCATTTCAACAATTTTTTTTGTTAAAGTAGGGTGCGTAGATCACGACATTCAAGATACATGTTCCTGTGGGTGGGCAGCGCAACCCGGACGAAGGACGAAAGGAAGAACACAACACGAGCGCAGACTAACAACTGGTTTATTATTTCAAGCAACGGACGATAATATACAGAAAATTCCTTATCTTTCTTTATTTCTTTCTTATCTTTATCAACGACGTCATCAGTGACATACGCGTCAAGATAAAGCTTTTTGCAGATGACTGCATTTTGTACAACGAAATACGCAATTCAAATGATCAGGAAGCTTTAAACACCGCGCTGTACGAAATACAAACCTGGTGCTCGAAATGGCAGATGAGTATTAACCTCAAAAAGACTGTTGCAATGACCATTACTCGCAAAAAGAATCCCTTAACCCCTACTTATAGCATTAACAACCAGTCTTTATCAGTCGTGTCCACGTACAAATACTTGGGATTAGTATTAACATCAGATCTTAGGTGGAATGAACATGTAACATACATTTATAATAAAGCAATGAAGAAACTAGGTTTTTTAAGGCGATCAATAGGAAACGCTTCACCTGAACTAAAACTCTTAGCATATAAAACATTCATCCGACCCATTATAGAATACGCTGCGATTGTCTGGGATCCGCACACACTAACCAACATCACTAAAATTGAGAAAGTCCAAAGAAAATCAGCCAGGTTTATTTTCAATTCGTACAGCTGGCGCACATCTCCATCATCTCTTCTAGAAGCTGCAGAACTGGAAAACCTTGCAATAAGGCGTTATCGGGACAGAATGAAATTTTTTTTCTTACTGTATAACAATCAATTAGGAATAGATAAAACAGCATATATTCTACCGGCTAGTCACCGTTACACGCGCTCTTATCACAACAAAAAGGTTAGAGATTTTACCTGCAGGACTAACGTACTTAAAAATTCTTTTTTCCCGCTCGCGATTTCTGAATGGAACGCACTACCTGCCACAACTGTCGAATGTCCAACGGTTTCATCCTTTGTTTCTGCACTTTGTGAATAAACCATAGCGTTCATCTCTCGTTTTTACTAATCAAACCATGATTTTGAAAGGTTTCTCTTATGTTGTTGTTTTTTATGCAGATTCTTGTTCAGTGTCTGTTATCTTGTTTGATCTTATTTCATATATGTTTTTTGCTATTTCAAATGCCTACTCCTGCCTAAGGCCTGGTAACAAGGCTGGCAGTACTTGTAAAATAAATAAATAAATAAATAAAATGTAAACACGTGTAAAATGACGTTTACGTTAGCCTATCTTGCCATTCAAAAAATCTGCTTCTTTATTCTGTAGAGTGATAGAAGGCTGGCTGACGCATGCGCCTGAATTCACATGCATGAAGTAGGCCTCTACAATCTCGCGGTTAATTTGATGCATATTTTAATAAAGTATTTCCGTTTGTTCAAACATGGGTTTGCATGAGCCAACTCTACAATGCGCGGCCAGATTCGAACCTGTTTCATTCCTGATCGCACCTTGGTGCTCCATAAGGCGGATGTTAAGGCAGCGTCCCGTCTGCCCGAAGTACATTTTGCCGCACGAAAGAGGGATGACGTAGACCACTCCCACCGAGCATGCCACAAGCTGCCCCGAGTGTTTGACGCGGCATGTAGCTTTGGACGGCTGTTTAGGCCTATTGACAAGATTGCAAATCTTTTTTAAGGAGTTCTTTGCTGAAAAGGTTACTTGAACGCCATATTTCACGGCTGTCTTTTTTAACCCATGCCCCATCTGATGTACATAAGGGATGACTGCGTACTTTTTAACTTTTTCGATCTGTCTTTGGGGTGCGTCCCCTTTCTTTATTTTCTTCACTAGCCCTTCACATATTGATACAATAATGGATTTTGGAAAACCGGCCTTCTCTAGACGATTGAGTTGTTGCGAAAAGCTCAGATTGGCGAGGTGGTGGCACGACTTTCTAAGTGCGGAACCCACACACGTCATAGCAATTCCTCTTTTCACAAGTTTTGAGTGTGCCGAGGCGTAGTTTAGAATTGGTTTGCTAGTCTTGAGGTTATAATGCCAACAAATGTGTTGCGCTGTTAGTCTTAACTGCAAATCTAAAAATTGAATTTCATTATTACTGGGTAGTTCATGAGTGAATCTGAGACCCATTCCTTCTTTATCAAAAGCGCCAGCTTGTGGCATGCTCGGTGGGAGTGGTCTACGTCATCCCTCTTTCGTACGGCAAAATGTACTTCGGGCAGACGGGACGCTGCCTTAACATCCGCCTTAGGGAGCACCAAGGTGCGATCAGGAATGAAACAGGTTCGAATCTGGCCGCGCATTGTAGAGTTTGCTCATGCAAACCCATGTTTGAACAAACGGAAATACTTTATAAAAATATGCATCAAATTAACCGCGAGATTGTAGAGGCCTACTTCATCCATGTGAACTCAGGTGCATGCGTCAGCCAGCCTTCTATCACTCTACAGGATAAAGAAGCTGATTTTTTGAATGGCAAGATAGGCTAACACCCTTGTAGACGTCATTTTACACGTGTTTACATTTTCTGTATATTATAGTCCATTGCTTGAAATAATAAACCAGTTGTTAGTCTGCGCTCGTGTTGTGTTCTTCCTTTCGTCTTTCGTCCGGGTTGCGCTGCCCACCCACAGGAACATGTTCAATCACCAACTCGCCCAGCTTGCCGTCTTAATTCAGTTCATTTCTTCTTCAAGGGCTACTTTTCCTATCTTTAACCAAGTCCTTCATGACCCGGCCTACTTGGCCGCAACAATAGCTGTGTGTGAGTGCCGTGCAAGGGTGGCGTCTTGGCATCTTCGCCATGGTACGTGTCCAGAAGAAGTTATGGCTCTATGCGGAATTTTCCGCCCCTCGGTTGGCCACACCAGAAGGATTTGCAAAATATTGCGGTCCGAATGGATGAGCCAGGCCAGGTTGCTGAGAGATTGCCTCAAGTCCGTGTGTGGTTTTGTGAAAGGAAGACAACGAGAGTGCCGTCGATACTACGAGTGGTGCAGGTCAAGCCAATCTTCGCTGGAATTCCTCTGGAACAACGTCCGGCGCAACCTACCCCCCAGGGACAAGAAACCCAAGCCCACGACCAAAGTGCTGAACCTAACCGATATCGCCGTTCCAGATAAGCACATGAACATTCTTGAATTAGGCCCAAAGTTCTGCCTAGAGCCGCTCCTAGACTCTGTGAATAAGATAGCCACCGTTAGATCAGTGTCTAAACATGTAGCAGAAGATGAAAAATTCAGGTGCATTTCTGAGTGCGTTGACGTGTTAGTCAGACATCAAGGAAACCAGAATGGCAGAGCGCGGAAAATTCAACCCCTTGTGCAATTTTTAAGGGAAAACGAAGTGAAAGTACTGACAACTGATAAAGAAGGGTACTTCGTCCTCCTAACGGAGGGGCAGTTTTCTGAGAGAGCCTCAGCCGCTTTAACAAAGAACTTCAAGAAGGTCCACATTCAACCTAAGAAAGTCAAAGATCAAGCAAAGAAATTGTTGCTAGAATTGAACCTCGAGCGTCTATCTGGTGCAGTGAACAAAAGTCAGGGGTTGAACCTTGAGGTGTTTTTTACTATAAAAACGCATAAACCCGACCAACCTTTACGAACAATTGTGTCTGAAAGAAACACATGGCAACACGTAGTTTCTGGTTATCTTCAGAAGAACTTAACAGGGCTCCAGGTAGAAGACCCATTCAAAGTAAAAAACTCGGAAGATGTCATTAGGTTTTTACGAGAAGAGGTGCACCCAGCATGCACAGCGTTCAGCATCGACGTCACAGATTTATACTATTCCCTTCCTAGAAATCAGTTGATCAAGACAATCAAAGATTGCATTATGGAAAACGACGAGTTAAAGTTTAGAAATGATAGTGGCGTCCCGGTTGAGTCGTTTCTCGAACTCTTGGTTTTCTATTTAAATTCCACGTTCATTATCTGGGATGATCAAATAATGATTCAGAAGCGGGGGGTCTGCATCGGCTTTCAGGTCGCACCCATTCTTAGCGAGATCTTTCTCGGCACAGTTGACCGGGCACTCGAGAGCGCCTTGGCAGGAACTTTGATCAAGTGCTTCAGGTTCGTTGACGACTACCTGGTAGTTATCCCCTCCCAAAACAGTTCCAAAATTATTGGAGATATTCTCGCCGCTTTTGATAAAGAAGGAATGGGTCTCAGATTCACTCATGAACTACCCAGTGATAATAAAATTCAATTTTTGGATTTGCAGTTAAGACTAACAGCGCAACACATTTGTTGGCATTATAACCCCAGGACTAGCAAACCAATACTAAACTACGCCTCGGCACACTCAAAACTTGTGAAAAGAGGAATTGCTATGACGTGTTTGGGTTCCGCACTTAGAAAGTCGTGCCACCACCTCGCCAATCTGAGCTTTTCGCAACAACTCAATCGTCTAGAGAAGGCCGGTTTTCCAAAATCCATTATTGTATCAATATGTGAAGGGCTAGTGAAGAAAATAAAGAAAGGGGACGCACCCCAAAGACAGATCGAAAAAGTTAAAAAGTACGCAGTCATCCCTTATGTACATCAGATGGGGCATGGGTTAAAAAAGACAGCCATGAAATATGGCGTTCAAGTAATCTTTTCAGCAAAGAACTCCTTAAAAAAGATTTGCAATCTTGTCAATAGGCCTAAACAGCCGTCCAAAGCTACATGCTGCGTCAAACACTCGGGGCAGCTTGTGGCATGCTCGGTGGGAGTGGTCTACGTCATCCCTCTTTCGTGCGGCACAATGTACTTCGGGCAGACGGGACGCTGCCTTAACATCCGCCTTAGGGAGCACCAAGGTGCGATCAGGAATGAAACAGGTTCGAATCTGGCCGCGCATTGTAGAGTTGGCTCATGCAAACACATGTTTGAACAAACGGAAATACTTTATAAAAATATGCATCAAATTAACCGCGAGATTGTAGAGGCTCACTTCATGCATGTGAACTCAGGCGCATGCGTCAGCCAGCCTTCTATCACTCTACAGGATAAAGAAGCTGATTTTTTTAATGTAAGATAGGCTAACACCCTTGTAAACGTCATTTTACACGTGTTTACATTTTCTGTATATTATAGTCCGTTGCTTGAAATAATAAACCAGTTGTTAGTCTGCGCTCGTGTTGTGTTCTTCCTTTCGTCCTTCGTCCGGGTTGCGCTGCCCACCCACAGGAACATGTTCAATCACCAACTCGCCCAGCTTGCCGTCTTAATTCAATTCAAGATACAATGCATGCAGAGTCATTAAGAGAATCTTTATTCCTAAGGCCTACTAGCATCCCTGAGGTGATTACAACATTTTCATCCCTGAAAAATAGCCACAGTCGAGACGTAGATGATTTAGAAATTAGGCCAATTAAGTACGTCATAGACTTACTTGCACCTGCAATAATGCACGTCTTTAATATTTCCCTGTCAACCGGAGTTTTCCCGCGTAATATGCACGTAGCGAGAGTAATCGTTGTTCACAAAGGAGGTGACAAAAATAATATTGGCAATTATCGGCCTGTATCTATACTCCCTGTGCTATCAAAGGGACTCGAAAAAATTGTCAATTTTCGTATTGATAATTTTTCGCGAAAACATAGCCTGCTAACCGACTGTCAGCACGGGTTTAAGAAAAATTGGTCTACGGAAACTGCTTTAAGCATACAGAAGGAGCTTATTCTAGAGAACATCGAAAAAAAAATTCTGACTTTAGGGTTATACTTAGACTTCAGCAAAGCCTTTGATAGGGTCAACCACAAATTGCTGCTGATAAAGCTGGAAAAATATGGCTTCCGAGGAATCACACTTGAACTTATCCGGTCTTATTTAGAAAGCCGACATCAATTTGTTGAAATTAATGAGTACAGGTCGCAGACGAAACCTTTGACAGCGGGTGTGCCCCAAGGTAGCATCCTTGGCCCAATACGTTTTCTATATTACAATAATGATATTGTACAAGTGAGCGATATGTGTAAATTTGTGGCGTACGCAGATGATTGCTCTGTTTTCTTTACCGGTAAAGATTTAAAAGAAATAACGCCTATAGCAAGCTCCGTTTGTTATGGACTTCGAGCCTGGTCTAAGGCAAACGGCCTCATCCTCAATGAAACCAAAACAAAATGCGTTGTTTTTCATGCTCCGGGAAGTTCCACTACATTGCCAGATAGTATTGTGTTGGGTCCGTATAAAATTAACATATCGTCATCGATAAAAACCCTAGGTATAATATTCACAGAGCATATGTCCTGGAATGAACACGTTATAGTCATGTTTGTTCAAAGGTACGAAAAGTTGTTGGTGTGTTAAATCGGAATCGAAGTGCACTACCCTTTAAAGTTAAGCGTCTTAGTTATCATGCTCTTTTCCATTCACACGTCAGTTACTGTTCACTTATATGGGGTAAGACTACAGCGCAAAATATTCAAATGCTGGAAATACTTCAAAAGAAAGCAATTCGGGCGAGAGCGAATGTTTCTTTTTTCGAGCATACGCAATAGCTTTTCCAACAAAATAGATTAATCAGAGCCCGTGACATATATAAATTCAAAACGTTACTAAGCTATAGAAATGCTATGCTGGGAAAACTCGACTCATTCCTAACCCTGGCAACTCTACAACAAAATAGAAGTACATATTCATATCGTCACCAGGCACTATGGCACATTCCTTTCTCACGTACTAATTATGGCTGCCAACGCCTTAAACATACACTACCTTCCCTACTTAACTATTTCAACCAACAAAATGTTGATGTGCTATCTCTAAACAAAACTAAAATATTGGATTTGTTCTTATAGATGTGTCTTGTTAACAGCTCTAACAGTTCCGCAAAACTTACCATGTACTTTCGTTGCGTTTATACGTTCACACTTGTAACTATTACTCCTACAATCCAGGTTTTCCGCGGCAGTGATTGTGCCCGGACCTCGTGGCAGGGTTAGGGTTGTAAACTAGATGCTGTAAATGGCGTCTTCGCGAAAAAAAAAATCGAGGATGTGACGACGCCCTGGGCTACGTTGCCGAGGTGTCTGTCACGAAAGCAGCAGTCTATATGCAGATTCTTTTATTTTTCTGTTTTTTAACCTGGACGCACATATGTATTTGCAAGTATGTAAACTAATTTCTAAACAAGAAAGAACACTTCCTCATGGTAACTTGTGTCTGTTGTACACTTCTGTGAAATTCGTTATATTTATTTATGTATGTGTAATTATATATGTATATATATATGTATACATTGCTTTTGCATTCTTATGATATATGCGACGGAGTCTGTGTTAAATAATTGAACGCAAGATAACAGATTGTAATTGTATACTGGGAGTTATTTGACACAACTGTATTATAACTAGTTTCTATGTAGTAACACGAAAATGTCTATGTATTTCTGTGTAAAAATACCCTTATATCCACACTTCATGATTGTATTGCTACACCAGCCGCTAACGTGCCTATCTGGGAGGCCGGAGCTTTGCCAAGCCGAAGAATTTTCGGCTTTTATTCCGGCTCTCCCCTTTTCACCTTGTATCGAGTGGTGAAAATAAAAAATGATGATGATGATGATGATGATCGTACATGCAGTATTCGGAATTCGGCTGCCACGAAGTTGTCGTGTCAGCCCAACAAGATCCTCGCGCTACCCGTGCTCGGCGTCAGCTTCTGGAGAAATGATGCATGTATATTGCCCGTCATTGCGCATATGTGGTGCCTGCTCCTAGCCATATTCTTACGCCAAACGCAACAACAAGCACCAACCCGAACGCCCGCGTGTGCCTCTGAACGAAGCTTCAAACGATCTGTGTGATTACGACGTGGAATGAAAATTGTGTTGTGAAATTCAACCTTAGCGCTTGCCTGGTTCGTCCATCGCCGTGCTTGCGCTGCGAATATATACATGGGAGCCCTCTCTAAATATTTCTAAAGGCGCTAAAGCCGACGCATCAAATGTTTCGAGCAGTTACCGTCACTTTTGTAGAAACCTGTACGTTGTAACATAGCATTCTAAAAGACACGCTTCTCGTCCACTTTGTTGTCCCGTGTCTCGCGCTGGTGGTATACTCGAAACTTCTAACAAGACCATATCAATACGCGCTATTCATAATGCAGGATCGTAGGCCCACGGCAGGCGCACTTGCCATAGAATTTTTCAGCTTTCTGCTCAGCCTCGCACGCCTCTCAGGGTTAGCCTGTTTTGTGGAAATAAATATAATTGTTATATTATTAATGTTATTAGATATTATAGTTTCTTCACTGTAATTTATAGCAATCATCCAGATTTCTTAAGCTAGTCATGCATTCAACCTGTATTAGATCAACATTGTTACGACATGCTTATGGGAGTCATTTCAAACTAGATTGCTCAGCCAGAGAAAGTACACATGCAAGCCTCAATGTTCATTCCAATTTGGTATTCCTAAACAGATTATATTGGCAGAATTTTATGCCTGCTTGCATTTCCTGCAATTCAACGTACAGAGCTGGAAAAACTGATTCCTTTTCTTGCTGTTGAATGGCTGCTTCAATGTCGATTGCAAGCTATCATTATTCATTTCGAAAGTGTTAAGCAATGACTATATGTCTAAGCTTATCAATGCGTTTTTGTTCCACGAACACAATTAAGTTTTCTCTCTCCCTGTCATTGACAGCCATGGAATGAAACCGTTCACTTTCATAAGTATCAGGATGCAAGCATTCTGGAGTTTGTCCTGAGCATTTGTCTGCATCCTATAGTGTGGATGTTTGTATCAAGTTCTCATGTTACAATCGCAGTGATCTACGCATATTGTTATATTGCAGCAAACAAATTTAGTTCAATTTCTTTTCAAATCTACAATGTGGCCATGCAGTAACGACTGCATTAATAAGCAAAAAAGAAAACTGCAGATTCAGTGTACGTGTTAGAATCTATGCGAAGTGAAGTTTTTGTCAAGTGGTCAAATAAATGCTGTTAAGTATCTGTGATATATACAATTTGTCTTATTTTCAACAATCCAACATGTCATCTTTTGCAAGGTTTCCTTATGCGCCGCATAGGTCACAACCTTAATGTCATGTAATCTTTATGCATTACACTGTTCACAAACCATACCGAAATGCAAACGGCAGTTAATGTAGATGCACGCTGCGAGACATCAACACAGTGACGTTTGTTGAGCAAGGAACGGTGCGAGGTGTATTCAGATGAATGAATGACGTGCTTATGTACTTATTTATTTATATACCTCGCAGGCTGCAAGGTTGGAGTATTATGCAAGGGGGAATAAAAAAGTTGTTACAAAAGGAAGAAGGGCACATTCCATGCAATAATACGCAGATAAATGTATGTTTTAAATGCATAAGCATTTCTATGTCTACCCAACACGAAATGTCTCCGTCCATCATGCAAGACGAATGCAATGGCTCACACCCCCTTAAACAATGGCTCATACCCCTACACTAGGGTTCTTGGGATCGTACCATGAGTGTTTCGAGCCATCCGCCGCCTCAGACTGTGAGCTTACCCCATGCCATCCGGAGAAAAATCACCGTACGTCCTCTGCCTCGCAACATGCACCCAGTGCACCACGCAGAGCGAAGGGAGGCCCGCGCCCTGGCCATACACAAGCGATACGGAACTTTACCCTCTACAGCCTACACTGACGCGGCTTCTTACTCCAGACGCGCAGCCACAACAGCCACCGTAGTCGTCAACACAGAACATCGGAGCAGCATTTCGCTCACACGAAACAATCCCCTCCAAGCTGAGGAAGCGGCCATAGCCCTCGCTCTCTCCCAAACAGAGGTTGAAGTCATAGTGACCGACTCCCAACAGGCGTGCCGCAACTTTGCTAGCGGCAGAATTCATGCCACTACACTCCGGATCATCCATCAAAAGCCGCCAACGAGATCAGTCATGATCATCTGGGCGCCAGCTCATCAAGGCATTCCTGGCAACGAGGTCGCCAACCACGTGGCTCGAGATCTGACCCACCGAGCCGACGCCGAGGAATCTGAACCCGAGCGCATGCACCCTCTAGTCTCTTACCAAGACATCACACAACACTACAAGCTAACCCGCAGAACATATGCACCCCCACACAAGTCACTACCTAGAGAGCAGGAGCGATTCCTCCGGGCTCTACAGGTCAATACATTCCCCCACCCAACCAGGAATCACCTCATAGACCCTACAAAATTCTCTCCGCAATGCCGCTTCTGCGCAGAGCCCGGGTCCCTCAGGCACATAGTAGGAGGTTGCAGAGCGGCACCATTACATCATCCGAACCCTTACCCCACTAACGAGCTTTGGGAGAGAGCCTTGGCCAGCTCCGACCTCGAGGATCAGCAACAGCTGATTGCGAGGGCCCAGGACGCGGCCCGAGCTCAAGGCATTCTGGACTGAGGACGCCTCTCCCTAGCTGCTTCACCTAATAAAAATGTTTATTCTCTCTCTCTCGCCTAGGCATACACAGCTTCACTGTAAAAAGAATGAACACCTTTCTGCTAGAGACCAAGACAATCATGAGGTGTATTAACAAATGAAAGTTTATTGAACATGGCGAGTAAATGCTGTTCGATAAGCAATAAATCAAATTTACACAAATAGCAGAAGCAAGATCTGATGTGTGTCCATACATATCCCAACAGGAAACGCATCTATCTCTGAAAGTGTAACAGCGACCATGCTGACACAAGATTCTCCCAGTGTATTTGCCTCTACAGCATCCATAATTTCTCTAGGCAGCCGATCTCCACAGAATGCTAGCTTCTTCCTCTACAATGTACTCTCCACATCTGAGCATGCATTGTAGAGGAAGAAGCTAGCATTCTGTGCAGATCGGCTGCCTAGAGAAATTACGGAAGCTGTTGATCTAAAAATGCTGCGTTAATCTTGTCATCACAACCTCCGTTAGAAATGGATGCATTTCCTGTCAGGAAACGCACATGAATTCTTGCTTCTCCTTTTTGTGTATGTTCAGTCTATTGCTTGTCAGCGAGCATTAACTCGGTGTGTACATTAAACTTTTGATTGTTAGATCATCTCGGTTTTCTTGTTTGTCCTATGTGTTCTCTGGTGCCATTTGCAGCCAGGCTATTAGTTTTTTTTAGACTGCAACAAGTCAATTTAATGGCCCTCGTGATACCTTATAAAATCTTTTATTTGGCCAATGTAGCAAGAAGGTACAGTGTGAACCAGTAAGAACAGGTTATGCTAACTTCTAATTAAAAGGTTTATTGTGAAAATGCAATGATCTATAAAGGTTACCACAAAGTAGTACAACAATAAAACCTGATAAAGACTAGTGCTTGATGCAACCAAACATAAAAGCAGGAAAGGGAGAAAATACATATAGATGTACAAGTCCAGGGGAAAAAAAACATTGTGATCACCAAGTGTGCATGTGGCTACTTTCCAGGAAACTCATTTTTTCCCCAATGGCATGGAACTGGAAGAATGTGCTTGCATAAGCAAGCTGCCCCTCTGTCTATTGGAATAACAACAGTGTTTCTTGAAAGGTGCTGGCATGCAGGATTGGCAATTGTAATGATTTTTTCCTGCACTTGGAATTTTTCTCTGTTTTCTTTCTGTAGCATCTTTATTTATGTTTGGCTGCATCAAGCACCAATTTTCATCTATCTTTCAAAGCTGTCTTTCTTTTTCTGGGGAAAGCTCGGGAAAGGCAGGAGATGGAAATTCAAGGCGATGAGCAACATGAGAACAAGGTGAAAGTAGGAGCCAACGTTTCCAAACGTGGACCTTGAAGAAGACAAGTCCACTAGTCGAGATGTTGGCTCCTACTTTCGCCTTGTTCTCGTTTTGCTCATCGTCCTTTTTTTCTAGTAATTTGCATAAGTCGCCACATTTTTACAAATGAACCTCAGTTGAAAGTTAGTCCTCATCCATATCTAGTGTCATCCTGTTGATACTGCTTGATGCTATGCACTCTTGCAACATTTGTGTGCGTGTGTGTGCACACGTGTGGATTTGGATGTGAGATTGGGCCCTTGGGCAGAGGTATCATTCTTCTCCTGTGCAGCCTTATGAATTCATTAACTATAGTGCAACAGAAATGCAATGGACAGGAACGAAGTGAACACACAGAGCGCTTCGTTCTTGTCTGTTGTCTATCTGTTGCACTTTAGTTAATAATGAATACAGACAAATTGATCTAATTTTCAGTTATTAAGTCAGGCTTATAAGCCCGCTTGTTTCCTGGAATATTTGCATGGCTATGTATCCTGTAATTTAATTTCTGGCCACGTGCTTGCAAGTCGCGTGTCAATCTCCTGATTTTCCTGACAATCTTGTGTGATGTGCAGGCCCAGACAGATTCTGGTGAATCCATGCACGCTGTTGTGCAGGGTGTAATCTGCACTACAAGTGCTGCTTTGATTGCTTTCAGTTCAGCTTTTCTAGGTGTAGGATGACCTGGAATTGTACTCGCTTATATGGGGTTTAGTTTCATGTATTGTCATACTACTGTTACACTGCTATTGTCAGATCAGTGTACTATATGTGGCTTATGTTTGCTTGCATCTTCATGATTAGCAACCTCCTCTGTGTGCTTGGCAGTTGCATATAGTCTCCTGGCCTAATTGTTTGCCCCCATATTTCATGGTATGGGCCTGTTGCGCTTCAAGTTCAGGTACTCCCGACGTTGGGTTTCTGAAGGGAGGGGTAGTCATCTTTTCATCTCATATGCTAGCTGGCATAGTATCTTGGGACGAGGTTCTGAGCTCTTTAGACAAAGAATTTGTGCTGCAGGCTGCAACTCTACTCTGTCTAGGTGCTTGTTCGTTAGCTTTTCCTCATAGAGGTCTCCAAGCATAGTACAGTTTGAAAGACCTGTTATTACTACCCGATGCCTGTTTTCGATGAGTTGTCTTTTTCGTGTGCTGCTGGTAATTCATACCGTACCATACCTTGGACACAAGCACAGCATCTGCGAATTTCTATAGTATCCGCTCGCCCACCCCCGTTATTTCGAGATTATTCTTTTCACCAGGTGTGGAAGTTGCGTCCAGGCATTGCATAATTGTTTCACCCACGTGCTGGCTCTGCCGTCATGGGCTTACACTAGGAGAGGATTTGTGGACGTTGACTTGCGGGCATATTTGTCCAGCTATGTGGATCACAATGTGCAATCTGGGGTAGTTCTTGATTCTAGTCTTTCTTTTTTTCCGACGTCGATATGAGCTGACTTATCAGAAAGCGAGAGGCCAGACTGGCCAAGAAAGTCTGCAGTGTTGTCGAGGGCTTGTTGCATCATTCTTGATTTCTGTACAAGATAGTTTTCACAGAGACTGTAATACGCCACAGGCTGTAGTGTTTTTTGTGGTATGCCCGTGTTGTTGGTGTGTGTGGGCCAAATGTATCTCCAACTCTGACCTGGAATTTTCTGTCTTGCAGAAAGTTACTGTTTAAGTGCTCTACCAGAAATGTTTTTGCTCATCGTTCCTCTTATTAGAGCGGCATAAGGTACTGCTGTTAAAAGCCTCTTCACTCTTCATTCTTTCATAAGCGGTATTACACAATGTCCTGCGATAAAGTTTCTGCTGCTTATGGCCCACTCATAACTGCCAGAAGGGACAACTCTTGAAAAAGGTTTTCTTTGTGCTATGTGTGCGATGTAGTATGAGCATTCATGCCATGACATTTATACATCTGTAGAACCAGCTTCCTGACACAGTACTTGCTATACCTGATCATGCTTATTTGTGCAGTGCTGTTGAACAATACATATTGATGCAATGAATGTTTACACACTCGAATTATCACGAAAGATGGTTATTTTACAATTCTGCCCTTTGCTTTCTATTGGTGTTAGATGTTGCATGAGCATGCTCCCCTATGCAGCAGTATTTTGAAGTGTAAGGGTTCAATAAAAGGTGATGAACTAAATCTAAGTGCAAGAGGTTTTTTTCTCACCTACGATTCCCATCGAAATGCGACTTCCATGGCTGGCATATCAATCCCTTGCCTTGTGTTAGCAGCAGAATGCTATAGCCACAGTGGCAGGTGAACAAATTGAACAATATTTCTGTCTATAATTTTTTTTCTTGCCTGTATGTAAGTAATGTTTGGCATAAGTTTGTCATTGCAAAAAAGCTCAGTTTGTGGCCTTTTATTGAATAAACCACATATTGTGTATAGTTGAAATGCAGAAATTTGTTCTAAAATCCTCAGGTGATATATGTGCTTGCAAGTAGCATGGTATTTAATTACTTATACAGATAGTAATCGCAGCGGATATCGTTATATCGTTTTACACACTAATATATGTGATCACAAACCTATTAGAAACTTACTAGAAACATGTAAGGCATGAATAAAATATTACATGCACGTTAAGTTGCACGTACCTCTTCTCTGGAGAATTTGTTTTTTTTTCTTGCACAAAAAACAATAAACATTTACTATGTTGCGGACTTTGTATCCTAACTGCATCTGTATGAACACTTGCTCTGCAAGGTAATTAAATGTACAGCTAGTATATTAAGTAAATTGCTTGCTATAGTGGCACAGTGACAACGTACCCTCCTGCACAATAATGTAGAACTCGTGCAACAGTGCGAAAAGCAGGCAAACGGCCTGTTTTTGTGGGGATAAAACAGTATAAAACGACACGCTGTACAAAAGAAAATCAAAACTGTGCAGTGAAGTCAGCCAGTACAAGCAGTTCTTGCACGTTTACAGCTGATCAAGTGTGCAGAAACATTCATGCCTTACATGTTTCTAGTAAGTTTCTAATAAGTTTGTGATCACATATATTAGTGTGTAAAACCATATAACGATATCCGCTGCGATTACTATATTTATAAGTAATGAAATACCATGCAACTTGCAAGAACATATATCACCTGAGGATTTTAGAACAAATTTCTGCATTTCAACTATACACAATATGTGGTTTATTCAATGAAATACCACAAACTGGGCTTTTTTGCAATGACAAACTTATTCCAAACTTTACTCACATACAGGCAAGAAAAAAAATTATAGACAAATGTTGTTCTTCAATTTGTTCACCTGCCACTGTGGCTATAGCATTCTGCTGCTAACACAAGGCAAGGGGTTGATATGCCAGCCATGGAAGTCGCATTTCGATGGGAGTCGTAGGTGAGAAAAAATGCTCTTGCACTTAGATTTAGTTCATCACCTTTTATTTAACCCTTACACTTCAAAATACCACTGCATAGGGGACCATGCTTATGCAAAATATAACACCAATAGAAAGCAAAGGGCAGAATTGTAAAACAACCATCTTTCGTGATAATTCGAGTGTGTAAATATTCATTGCATCAATATGTATTGTTCAACAGCACTGCACAAATAAGCATGATCAGGTATAGCAAGTACTGTGTCAGGAAGCTGGTTCTACAGATGTATAAATGTCAAGGCATGAATGCATGCTCATACTATGTCGCACACATAGCACAAAGAAAGCCTTTTTCAAGAGTTGTCCCTTCTGGCAGTTAGGAGTGGGCCATAAGCAGCAGAAACTTTATCGCAGGACATTGTGTAATACCGCTTATGAAAGAATGAAGAGAGTGAAGAGGCTTTTAACAGCAGTACCTTATGCTGCTCTAGTAAGAGGAACGATGAGCAAAAACATTTCTGGTAGAGCACTTAAACAGTAACTTTCTGCAAGATAGAAAATTCCAGGTCAGAGTTGGAGGTACATTTGGCCCACACACACCAACAACACAGGCATATACTACAAGAAACACTACAGCCTATGGTGTATTACAGTCTATGGGAAAGCTATCTTATACAGAAATCAAGAATGATGCAACAAGCCCTCGACAACACTGCAGACTTTCTTGGCCAGTCTGGCCTCTCGCTTTCTGATAAGTCAGCTCATATCGACGTCGGAAAAAAAAGAAAGACTAGAATCAAGAACTACCCCAGATTGCACATTGTGATCCACATAGCTGGACAAATATGCCTTCAAGTCAACATCCACAAATCCTCAGCTAGTGTAAGCCCATGACGGCAGAGCCAGCACGTGGGTGAAACAATTATGCAATGCCTGGACGCAACTTCCACACCTGGTGAAAAGAATAATCTCGAAATAACGGGGGTGGGCGAGCGGATACTATAGAAAATCGCAGATGCTGTGCTTGTGTCCAAGGTATGGTACGGTATGAATTACCAGCAGCACACGAAAAAGGAAACTCATCGAATACAGGCATCGGGTAGTAATAACAGGTCTTTCCAACTTTACCATGCTTGAAGACCTCTATGAGAAAGAGCTAACGAACAAGCACCTAGATAAAATAGAGTCGCAGCCTGCAGCACAAATTCTTTGTCTCAAGAGCTCAGAACCTCGTCCCAAGATGCTATGCCAGCTAGCATATGAGATGTAAAGACGACTACCCCTCCCTTCAGAAACACAACCTTGGGAGTACCGGAACTTGAAACACAACAGGCCCATACCGTGGAATGTGGGGGCAAACAATTAGGCCAGGAGACTATATGCAACTGCCAAACACACAGAGGAGGTTGCTAATCATGAAGATGCAAGCAAACGTAAGGCACATATAGTACACTGATCTGGCAATAGCAGTGTAACAGTAGTATGACACTACATGAAACTAAACCCCATATAAGCGAGTACCATTCCAGGTCATCCTACACCTAGAAAAGCTCAACTGAACGCAATCAAAGCAGCACTTGTAATGCAGCTTACACCCTGCACAACACCCTGCATGGATTCACCAGAAACTGTCTGGGCCTGCACATCACACAAGATTGTCAGGAAAATCATGAGATTAACACGCGACTTGCAAGCACGTGGCCAGAAATTAAATTACAGGATACATACATCAGTGGGATACATCAGTGGGCTCGGCGAGGCGACGGGGATCATGTCTCCAATGCAACGTTTCCTGCTTTCTGTCCAGGTTGCCCTGTTCGCCATCGCCGGTACGTCGACATTCTCAAGCACGTGTCACCACTCTGGATCGGAAGACAGCAAAGATGGCTTCATCAGTGAAAGCTGCCCTTTATCGGAAACGGACTTGCTACCCGACATGCGCAGTGTACCACTTCAAGATTTTCCTGCGACAGTGACGTCACCGGCATGGCCTATAAAAGACTGTCCTCAGCGATACTTCGGCAGTGGGCTCGGCGAGGCGACGGGTATCATGTCTCCAATGCAACGTTTCCTGATTTCTGTCCAGGTTGCCCTTTTCGCCATCGCCGGTACGTCGACATTCTCAAGCACGTGTCACCACTCTGGATCGGACGACAGCAAAGATGGCTTCATCAGTGAAAGCTGCCCTTTATCAGAAACGGACTTGCTACCCGACATGCGCAGTGTACCACTTCAAGATTTTCCTGCGACAGTGACGTCACCGGCATGGCCTATAAAAGACTGTTCTCAGCGATACTTCCGCAGTGGGCTCGGCGAGGAGACGGGGATCATGTCTCAAATGCAACGTTTCCTGCTTTCTGTCCAGGTTGCCCTGTTCGCCATCGCCGGTACGTCGACATTCTCAAGCACGTGTCACCACTCTGGATCGGACGACAGCAAAGAAGGCTTCATCAGTGAAAGCTGCCCTTTATCGGAAACGGACTTGCTACCAGACATGCGGAGTGTACCACTTCAAGATTTTCCTGCGACAGTGACGTCACCAGCATGGCCTATAAAAGACTGTCCTCAGCGATACTTCGGCAGTGGGCTCGGCGAGGCGACGGGGATCATGTCTCCAATGCAACGTTTCCTGATTTCTGTCCAGGTTGCCCTGTTCGCCATCGCCGGTACGTCTACATTCTCAAGCACGTGTCACCACTCTGGATCGGACGACAGCAAAGATGGCTTCATCAGTGAAAGCTGCCCTTTATCGGAAACGGACTTGCTACCCGACATGCGCAGTGTACCACTTCAAGATTTTCCTGCGACAGTGACGTCACCGGCATGGCCTATAAAAGACTGTCCTCAGCGATACTTCGGCAGTGGGCTCGGCGAGGCGACGGGGATGATGTCTCCAATGCAACGTTTCCTGATTTCTGTCCAGGTTGCCCTGTTCGCCATCGCCGGTACGTCGACATTCTCAAGCACGTGTCACCACTCTGGATCGGACGACAGCAAAGATGGCTTCATCAGTGAAAGCTGCCCTTTATCGGAAACGGACTTGCTACCCGACATGCGCAGTGTACCACTTCAAGATTTTCCTGCGACAGTGACGTCACCGGCATGGCCTATAAAAGACTGTCCTCAGCGATACTTCGGCAGTGGGCTCGGCGAGGAGACGGGGATCATGTCTCCAATGCAACGTTTCCTGCTTTCTGTCCAGGTTGCCCTGTTCGCCATCGCCGGTACGTCGACATTCTCAAGCACGTGTCACCACTCTGGATCGGATAACAGCAAAGATGGCTTCATCAGTGAAAGCTGCCCTTTATCGGAAACGGACTTGCTACCCGACATGCGCAGTGTACCACTTCAAGATTTTCCTGCGACAGTGACGCCACCAGCATGGCCTATAAAAGACTGTCCTCAGCGATACTTCGGCAGTGGGCTCGGCGAGGCGACGGGGATCATGTCTCCAATGCAACGTTTCCTGCTTTCTGTCCAGGTTGCCCTGTTCGCCATCGCCGGTACGTCGACATTCTCAAGCACGTGTCACCACTCTGGATCGGACGACAGCAAAGATGGCTTCATCAGTGAAAGCTGCCCTTTATCGGAAACGGACTTGCTACCCGACATGCGCAGTGTACCACTTCAAGATTTTCCTGCGACAGTGACGTCACCGGCATGGCCTATAAAAGACTGTTCTCAGCGATACTTCGGCAGTGGGCTCGGCGAGGAGACGGGGATCATGTTTCCAATGCAACGTTTCCTGCTTTCTGTCCAGGTTGCCCTGTTCGCCGTCGCCGGTACGTCGACATTCTCAAGCACGTGTCACCACTCTGGATCGGACGACAGCAAAGATGGCTTCATCAGTGAAAGCTGCCCTTTATCGGAAACGGACTTGCTACCCGACATGCGCAGTGTACCACTTCAAGATTTTCCTGCGACAGTGACGTCACCAGCATGGCCTATAAAAGACTGTCCTCAGCGATACTTCGGCAGTGGGCTCGGCGAGGCGACGGGGATCATGTCTCCAATGCAACGTCTTCTGCTTTCTGTCCAGGTTGGTAGTGTCTCTCTGAACAGAAGTGACGACAGGTGTCTTGTAGTTGTGCCAAGCCCACATAAGGTTTTGACCATTGCTTCTGAATGCTTCTGTGCATTGATGCTACTGCTTTGCGGAGATGTTGAGCAAAACCCTGGGCCTGGTTCCTCGGTGCCAGAACTGCTTAAGGAACTTGTTGAAGGTCAGCAAGCTATACGTAGTGACCTGGCCAATGTTATTACTAGGCTAGAACAGACAGAAAAAACTCTCGCAAACTTTGGCATACGCGTCAGCGAACTAGACAAAAAGGTGAACGAAATATCGGCAAAGACGCAAGAAATTGAGCACCTACATGAAAGCATGGCATTAGTCCAGGAAACACTGCAATCGCAGAAAGCAAGGTTGGTTGACCAAGAGGATAAAAGTCTAAGGAACAATTTGATTGTGTTTGGCATCAAAAAAGAAGGACATGAAACTGAAGAAACATTGCGTCATAAGGTTATTGACGAAATTTTTCACCATAAACTTGGACTTACCTGTTCTTCAGTAGCGCGTATTCACAGGTTAGGTCGCCAAGCTGCGAATTCACCCGTTATCTTGTATTTTCAGGATTACTTTGAAAAACAGGACGTTTGGCGAAACGTTGGCAAGCTAAAGGGAACCGGCGTGTCTATTCAAAACGACTATCCTGCTGAAACAGTCAAAAAGCGTAAATTACTTTGGCATAGTGCAAAAAATGAAAGCAATAGTGGCAAGAAGGTTTCCCTTATTCACGACAAACTGCGAATTGGTAACACTTACTACGTGTGGGATGATGTATCGAGTACACGGGTGCCAGCACCTATCAGCAGAGGTGATAGTTCTGAAAGATAGCGGTTGCAGGACCAAGCACAAGAACTACGGATATTGTCTCTAAATGCCAGAAGTATTAAGAATAAAACTAACGCCCTTAAACTCCTTTCCTATGACCCGCACATTCTTGTTCTTTCAGAAACATGGCTACATGATCAAATAAGTAATGATGAAATTATTCCCCCTGGCTATCATATTTTTAGAAGGGATCGTGGTTCAAGGGGTGGGGGTGTCGCAGTTATTTTGAAGTCGTTTGTTCAGGTCACTGTTCTTGACCAAATTCCAGAGCACGAAAGCCTGTTCTTAAATGTGTCATGTTGGGGCTTGACCTTCTTATTATGCGCGGTATATCGTGCTCCTGATTCTCCATTAACATTCCTTGAAAGCTTATATGACCACTTGTTAACCAAGCGTGAAAGCAATGTGATTATGACGGGGGATTTCAACCTACCAGGCTTTGACTGGAGGAGTTTAGCGTACGGGGGCTGTGCCTCTGGTGATGTAATTATGGACACCATGTTAGCTTTAAACCTTAACCAAATTGTGCGTGACTGTACCCGTAAAAATGCTGTGTTAGATTTGTTCTTTGCCAGCGAAGTGTTCTCTAATGGTGAACTCAGAGTTGAGCATGGTATTTCTGATCACCATTTGCTTTTTTTTTCGTGTTGTACTAATTGCGTTGATAGTACTCGAAATTTGTCTGTTGCCTACGTCCATGATTTTGACTGCCCTGACGACGCTTCTATTATTGATTATTTGGATGATGCACTGCTGCGTACTAATGAGAGCGATGTACACATCTTATGGGAACGCCTCAAGGAAGGCATATTATTTTCTATCGCAAATTTTGTACCTCAACGGAGAGTGAGAAATAAGCGTCGTAACCCTTGGGTGAGTCGTGATATTATTTATTTGAAGCGGAGACTTCAACGTCTTAGGCGACATCATTCTACATCTCCTCGTCATCAGCCTGGTTACGCCCACTGCAGGGCAAAGGCCTCTCCCATATTTCTCCAACAACCCCGGTCATGTACTAATTGTGGCCATGCCGTCCCTGCAAACTTCTTAATGTCATCCGCCCACCTAACTTTCTGTCGTCCCCTGCTACGCTTCCCTTCCCTTGGAATCCAGTCCGTAACCCTTAATGACCATCGGTTATCTTCCCTCCTCATTACATGTCCTGCCCATGCCCATTTCTTTTTCTTGATTTCAACTAAGATGTCATTAACTCGCGTTTGTTCCCTGACCCAATCTGCTCTTTTCTTATCCCTTAACGTTACACCTATCATTCTTCTTTCCATAGCTCGTTACGTCGTCCTCAATTTGAGTAGAACCCTTTTCGTAAGCCTCCAGGTTTCTGCCCCGTAAGTGAGTACTGGTAAGACACAGCTATTATACACTTTTCTCTTGAGGGATAATGGCAACCTGCTGTTCATGATCTGAGAATGCCTGCCAAACGCACCCCAGCCCATTCTTATTCTTATGATTATTTCTGTCTCATGATCCGGATCCGCCGTCACTACCTGCCCTAAGTAGATGTATTCCCTTACGACTTCCAGTGCCTCGCTGCCTATTGTAAACTGCTGTTCTCTTCCGAGACTGTTAAACATTACTTTAGTTTTCTGCAGATTAATTTTTAGACCCACTCTTCTGCTTTGCCTCTCCAGGTCAGTGAGCATGCATTGCAGTTGGTCCCCTGAGTTACTAAGCAAGGCAATATCATCAGCGAATCGCAAGTTATACCCGTGTCACACGGGCGTTTGGAAGGCCTTCCAACCGATAGTCAGTTGACTCAAGGGTCAAGTTCGAGCTGTCACACGGGCCGTTTCGAAGGCCGCCGAGTCAAAGGTCTATCGAGTCAACGGAGCACCTTACAACTCTATCGAAATCTCGATGGCC
This sequence comes from Dermacentor albipictus, assembly GCF_038994185.2. Classification (NCBI taxonomy): domain Eukaryota; kingdom Metazoa; phylum Arthropoda; class Arachnida; order Ixodida; family Ixodidae; genus Dermacentor; species Dermacentor albipictus. The sequence goes on from NC_091824.1 coordinate 1,493,662, forward strand.
TTTGAGCAACGGAAGCGGAAACAGCGCGAACATGCCTTCTCGTTCACATTGTGCTCGTACTCACGGTTAGAAAGAACAAATCAAACCAAATGCTCTTAAAATACTATATATGATTGTTATTCATTATTCAATAAACTGTTTTTGCCACTTGACATGTGCGAACACACACCAGAACGGCAGCCGCATCGAGCGGCGCACACGTTGCCGCAGTTTCGCTACTCAACAACTTAAAAACTAAACATATATGTATGGCAATGAATAAACAAATTTTTTTAAATGTATAAACAAATATAAAAGAAATTAGAGTGCTTTTAAATGGCTTTAATGTTGTTTAACTTTTCGTGACATGAAAACGAAAATAAAGATCCGCAGTGCCACACAATTTTGCGAGAAACGCCTGAACCCCTCAACGGCCTTTCAAAAGTGCCGTGTAGCAGCGTGACAACTCCTTTGAGTCGATAGAGTTGTGGCGTTTCAAAGGCCGTTGACTGGAAGGCCTTCCAAATGTGCCCGTGTGACACAGGTATTACTAAGGTATTCTCCATTAACTTTTATCCCCATTTCTTCCCAATACAGGTCTCTGAATACCTCCTGTAAACACGCTGTGAATAGCATTGGAGAGATCGTATCTCCCTGCCTGACGCCTTTCTTTATTGGGATTTTGTTGCTTTCTTTATGGAGGACTATGGTGGCTGTGGAGCCGCTATAGATATTTTTCAGTATTTTTACATATGGCTCGTCTACACCCTGATTCCGTAATGCCTCCATGACTGCTGAGGTTTCGACAGAGTCAAATGCTTTCTCGTAATCAATGAAAGCTATATATAATGGTTGGTTATATTCCGCACATTTCTCTATCACCTGATTGATAGTGTGAATATGATCTATTGTTGAGTAGCCTTTACGGAATCCTGCCTGGTCCTTTGCTTGACAGAAGTCTAAGGTGTTCCTGATTCTATTTGCAATTACATCTCCTCAGTATTTGCTGAATTTAAAACATGAATTAGCACAGAGACTGTCCACTTCGAAATCGCATTATTTTAGGGTTACTCTTCCTTCATTCATAATAACAGATACCTGTAAGTTTTGGAATTACCTTGGCCATCAAAAAGAGGTCATAAAAGAAATTTAAAGTGATGATGGGAGCCTCGTTACCAACGGGAAGGAAATAGCTCAGCTCTTCAATGGATACTTTCAAACTGTTTTGGGGGGCCTTTCAGATATGGTTTTTGATGCACCGAAACAATCCATCGATCCTGGCGAGGTTCCTGTCATTACCACAGAAGGGGTTTTGTCGTTGCTTAGTAAAATAAATATTCGGAAAGGTCATGGTCTTGACGGCATTCCAAATGCTTTTTTAAAGCGTTATGCCGACCATATCTCGGAGCATCTTGCTAAAATTTTCACTTTATCTCTGCAAACCAGTGAGTTACCTAAGGATTGGAGGAAGGCTCGTGTTGTACCGATCTATAAAAAAGGGGATAAGCTACTCGTGACTAATTACCGACCGGTATCAATTATTTCCACATCCTGCAAACTCCTAGAGCACATCGTGGCCCGCTTTATAAATGACTTTTTAAAGGAAAAAGACATCCTATCACCTTTTCAGCATGGTTTCAGGAAGGGCATGTCAACCACTACTCAGCTAATTACGACGGTTCATGACTTTCTCAGCGTACTGGATAACTCGGGACAGATCGATGTTCTTTTTTTTGATATGGCGAAAGCTTTTGACAAGGTACCGCATTCAAAGCTTCTTTAAAAATTGCAGTTGATTGGTCTTCCGCTGTATCATGTAGAATGGGTCAGAGCATACTTAAGTGGTAGAACGCAGTCTGTTGATGTGAATGGCACCCTTTCTGAATCGCTTGCTGTTACTTCCGGTGTTCCGCAAGGTAGTGTGTTGGGACCTCTGCTGTTTTTATTATATATAAATGATGTAGTGAATGTAATTCCGCGGTCAGTGTTAGTAAAATTGTTCGCAGATAACTGCGTTGTATATAAAGAAATAACATCAATAGAAGACCATAAATTTCTCCAAGAATCTTTGCTTAAAATATGTCACTGGTGTGAAGAATGGAACATGGATTTAAACATTGATAAAAGTGTACTTCTCCGAGTTACGCGAAAAAGAAATATTAGCTGTTACCAATACTGCCTCCACAACAGTCACATTAGAGAGGTCTCACAGTATAAATACCTAGGAATAACTCTAAACAACCGATTAACCTGGGGCACTCATATTTCTGAGATCTGTTCAAATGCATTCTCGAAGCTCTGTTTCTTGAGACGAAAATTAAAACATACTCCTAGCCATATTAAGCTCTTGGCTTATAAAACTTTCATCAGGTCCAAACTTGATTACTCGTCCGTAATTTGGGACCCCCACACTAAGAAAGACATCTATCAATTAGAGCTCATTCAGATAAAGGCAGTACGTTTTGTTTTTCATAAATACAGAAGGTCAGACTCCCCAACACAACTTATGAAGGACAATAATATCCCGTTGCTTAGTTCACGTAGAAAACTTAGCCGCGTTTCTTTCCTTCATAAAATTTTGGCAGGAAAGCTTAGCATTGCTCCCCCCTCATTCCTCAGGCACTCCACAACTCGAAGGACCCGACATTATAGCGAACACACATTACAGCCTATATTTGCTAAAACAAACTCATTTAAGCGCAGCTTTTTTTCCTCAAACAATAGCTGATTGGAACGCGCTTCCTGAATCGATTTTTCGCTCTCCTGACGTAGAACAGGCCCTTCAAACTTTATTTCTTCAATAGAAAGTAAGCAGTTTCAATGTTCATTGTTTTAGTTTCTGCTCTGTCATTGTTAATTTTTGATTCTCTTGTATGTTACATGCAATGTAATCTTTTTTTTTGCATATGCGTGCTGTTATGATTTGTGTTTTCATGCCCCTCTTGCTTGGGCCGATCTGGCCTGCAGTATTGTGAAATAAATAAATAAAATAAATAGCCATGCAAATATTCTAGGAAACAAGCGGGCTTATAAGCCTGACATAATAACTGAAAACTAGATGAGTTTGTCTGTATTCATTATTAACTAAAGTGCAACAGATAGACAACAGACAAGAACGAAGCGCTCTGTGTGTTCACTTCGTTCCTGTCCATTGCATTTCTGTTGCACTATAGTTAATGAATTCATAAGGCTGCACAGGAGAAGAATGATCCCTCTGCCCAAGGGCCCGATCTCACATCCAAATCCACTCGTGTGCACACACACGCACACAAATTTTCAAGAGTGCATAGCATGAAGCAGTATCAACAGGATGACACTAATATGGATGAGGACTAACTTTGAACTGAGGTTCATTTGTAAAAATGTGGCGAGTTATACAAATTACCAGGAAAAAAGGACGATGAGCAAAACGAGAACAAGGTGAAAGCAGGAGCCAACGTCTCGACTAGTGGACTTGTCTTCTTCAAAGTCTACGTTTGGAAACGTTGGCTCCTACTTTCATCTTGTTCTCATGTTGCTCATCGTCTTGAATTTTTATCTCCTGCCTTCTCCGAGTTTTCCCCAGAAAAAGAAAGACATCTTTGAAAGATAGATAAAAATTGGTGCTTGATGCAGCCAAACATAAATAAAGATGTTACAGAAAGAAAAGAGAAAAGTTCCAAGTGCAGGAAAAAATCATTACAATTGCCAATCCTGCATGCCAGCACCTTTCAAGAAACACTGTTGTTATTCCAATAGACAGACTGACAGCTTGCTTATCAAGCACATTCTTCCAGTTCCATGCCATTGGGGAAAAAAATGAGTTTCCTGGAAGGTAGCCACATGCACACTTGGTGATCACAATGTTTTTTTCCCTGGACTTGTATATCTATATGTATTTTCTCACTTTCCTGCTTTTATGTTTGGTTTCATCAAGCACTAGTCTTTATGAGGTTTTATTGTTGTACTACTTTGTGGTAACCTTTATAGATCATTGCATTTTCACAATAAACCTTTTAATTAGAAGTTAGCACAACCTGTTCTTACTGCTTCACACTGTACGTTCTTGCTACATTGGCCAAATAAAAGATTTTATAAGGTATCATGAGGGCCATTAAAGTGACTTGTTGCAGTCTAAAAAAAACTAATAGCCTGGCTGCAAATGGCACCAGAGAACACATAGGACAAACAAGAAAACCGAGATGATCTAACAATCAAAAGTTTAATGTACACACCGAGTTAATGCTCGCTGACAAGCAATAGACTGAACATACACAAAAAGGAGAAGCAAGAATTCATGTGCGTTTCCTGACAGGAAATGCATCCATTTCTAACGGAGGTTGTGATGACAAGATTAACGCAGCATTTTTAGATCTACAGCTTCCGTAATTTCTCTAGGCAGCCGATCTGCACAGAATGCTAGCTTCTTCCTCTGCAATGCACGCTCAGATGTGGAGAGTGCATTGTAGAGGAAGAAGCCAGCAATCTGTGGAGATCGGCTGCCTAGAGAAATTATGGATGCTGTAGATGCAAATACACTGGGAGAATCTTGTGTCAGCATGGGCAGGTTGCAAGTGCTAGGCGGCGCCCCGTCTTTCCGACCCCTAGCGCCATCTGACGAATAGTTGCGCGAATGTGGTAGGATTACTCACGGCGTCAGCAGCCCGCACTGCGTCTTTGGCGTCTTGTCAACCGATAGCGATGGCGCGAAACAACGTGCCGATATTAATTTTAACCGGGTTTCAGGGAATTACAAGATCTTCAGAGCTTTTTTCGTGAAAGGAATTTAGGGAAAGGAAGTCGTCTATTTGAAAGGAAGTGTTGAACTCGCACTGATCGGAAGCGACTGCTAGGTTTATTCCGCAAACGAAAAATAATGCACCAGCGAGATGCGTGAAGCTCAGCGTAATTTACTTCGTTATCTATGGTGTGGACGCATGAAATTGTAGGCGAAATTGATTCTTGAAGATCGGCGACAGCAGACAAATCCTAGCGGAAAGCTGCGATTGCTGGCATCGCAGGGAAGTGCAAGGACGCCGCGGTAGTTTCCCTGTACATACATGACGGCAAATACGAATCAAAAACATCTCATCCAAGAACGTGGGGCGTATGAACGACTCGTAAGACCTACCAGAGGTATTCTAACGTTGCTTTCCCCAAGCACACAAAAAAAGGGGGATGAACTTACCAGTTGTGTAAGACTACGCTGGGAAAATATTTTCGCCCAAGTTACTGGAAGGGCGATACTTTTATGTTGCGATTTTTCAATGCGTGCAAAGGAGGTTCCAATAAACCACGTTGTCAAAAATTTTGGTGATGCTGCCATGGGCGCAGAAGAGTGTATGCCAGCTCAGCCGGCTGCAACCCCTCCTCAAATCTCTCAGCAAGCCCTAGCGCTGTTTGAATGGGAGAGGATTGGGAAAGAGTTCCACGGCTTTACTGCGGTACAGTGTAGGAACAAACTACTTTGTTTGATGCATATCCTGGTACGCACTGCAGGCAGTGGCGTAGCGGGGGTGCTCCGGGTGCGAGGGGCCAGTGGGGGGGGGGGGGGGGAGGGGTCATATACGTCTGGAGACACACAGAAATTGTTGATATCCTCGCCTTCCTCCAATAAACCCGGGGGAGGGGGGGGACAGAAGACCTATGGGCCCCGGGTGCCAGACGACCTAGCTACGTCACTTACTGTAGGTGTCCCGTTGCTACCATCATTGCTGTAAAAGCAAAGAATTCAGCGTTATAACGCACTTGGCATAAAGCCGGAACATAAAACAGCTTATGCCGTCGGACGAGCGCTATCCAGTGTCGACGACGTTCTGCTTCATACGGTCGGCTTGGAAACCTGTAAAACTTTGTTCCTCGTGAGTTGGTGTACGTGCTGTTGCAGCCCACTACTCAACAGCTCGGGTTGCACTTCGGCATTGCTCAGACAAGGCAACCGCTACGCGCGAAACAGTGCACATACAGGCTTTCCGAACGCAAGCGGGCCGGTCGTATCCTGCCGGTTCTGCGCTCGCCGCCGCGAGGGGCGCCCTAGTAGGCGCGGGAACTACGTTCGCAACCTGCCTATGGTCGCTGTTACACTTTCAGAGATGGATGCGTTTCCTGTTGGGATCTGTATGAACACACATCAGATCTTGCTTCTGCTTTTTGTGTAAATTTGATTTATTGCTTGTCGAACAGCATTTACTCGGCATGTTCAATAAACTTTCATTTGTTAATACACCTCATGATTGTCTTGGTCTCTAGCAGAAAGGTGTTCATTCTTTTTACAGTGAAGCTGTGTATGCCTAGGCGAAACACTCATGGTCCGATCCCAAAAACCCTAGTGTAGGGGTATGAGCCATTGTTTAAGGGAGTGTGAGCCATTGCATTCGTCTTGCATGATGGACGGAGACATTTCGTGTTGGGTAGACATAGAAATGCTTATGCATTTCAAACATACATTTATCTTCGTATTATTGCAGGGAAGAGACACAGAGAGGGATGGGGTTAAGACAAGATCATGATGTCATTATTATCTCGCAGCGAAGGTGTGGTGGGCCATTGGCTAGACCGATAGTGACGTCGTTTCTCTCTAGCAGCAGAGTGCGCGTGCAGCAGTCTCTCTCCGGCTTCCCAAGAGGTTCGAAAATGTGTCCCTGTATTTAATTAAATGAAATGTGCCGCCCCGGTGAGTCACTTCGTAACTACTGTGCATAACTGAGTCATAAACATTATGATTAACGCATTACAAAACACAAGTGCGTAACATAATCCAGAAAGACTTTGATCGACCCGCTGGATTAACACAATGAAGCACTCATTGCACTTTCCATGATGGTGATCTTGCGAAGTGCAATGTGTGGCATTCCAAACAAACAATGTGATAAACCCAAGCCAAACATGTGCGTAGCCTCATTAAAAAACACAGACATAACCAATAATTTAGAAAGACTTGAATAAACCATTGGAATTACCCCGTGATAAACACCAGGGCTGCACATTTCAGCTTCGCTGCTTTACCGTCTGTACAGGGTGCATGGGCAGTAACTTTATCTGTTATTGTTTGTTAAGTATTGTATAATGTTGTGCCAGTAAAACACGTTGGGCTAGTTGGTGCAATGTATCGGTACTGCTTTTTTTTGCTGGTTTTTTTCTTAATGTTGTGCCCTTCTTCCTTTTGTAACAACTTTTTTATTCCCCCTTGCATAATACTCCAACCTTGCAGCCTGCGAGGTATATAAATAAATAAGTACATAAGCACGTCATTCATTCATCTGCATACACCTTGCACCGTTCCTTGCTCAACAAACGTCACTGTGTTGATGTCTCGCAGCGTGCATCTACATTAACTGCCGTTTGCATTTCGGTATGGTTTGTGAACAGTGTAATGCATAAAGATTACATGACATTACGGTTGTGACCTATGCGATGCATAAGCAAACCTTGCAAAAGATGACATGTTGGATTGTTGAAAATAAGACAAATTGTATATATCGCAGTTACTTTAACAGCGTTTATTTGACCACTTGACAAAAACTTCACTTCGCATAGATTCCAACACGTACGCTGAATCTGCAGTTTTCTTTTTTGCTTATTAATGCAGTCGTTACTGCATGGCCACATTGTAGATTTGAAAACAAAGTGAAATAAATTTGTTTAATATAACAATATGCGTAGATCACTGCGATTGTAACACGAGAACTTGATACAAACATGCACACTATAGGATGCAGAGAAATGCTCAGGACAAACTTCAGAATGCTTGCATCCTGATACTTATGAAAGTGAACTGTTTCATTCCATGGCTGTCAATGAGAGGGAGAGAGAAAACTTAATTGTGTTCGTGGAACAAAAACGCATTGATAAGCTTAGACATATAGTCATTGCTTAACACTTTCGAAATGAATAATGATAGCTTGCTATCGACATTGAAGCAGCCATTCGACAGCAAGAAAAGGAATCAGTTTTTCCAGCTCTGTACATTGAATTGCAGGAAATGCAAGCAGGCATAAAATTCTGCCAATATATCTGTTTAGGAATACCAAATTGGAATGAACATTGAGGCTTGCATGTTTACTTTCTCTGGCTGAGCAATCTAGTTTGAAATGACTCCCATAAGCATGTCGTAACAATGTTGATCTAATACAGGTTGAATGCATGACTAGCTTAAGAAATCTGGATGATTGCTATAAATTACAGTGAAGAAACTATAATATCTAATAACATTAATAATATAACAATTATATTTATTTCCACAAGACAGGCTAACCGTGAGAGGCGTGCGAGGCTGAGCAGAAAGCTGAAAAATTCTATGGCAAGTGCGCCTGCCGTGGGCCTACGATCCTGCATTATGAATAGCGCGTATTGGTATGGTCTTCTTGTTAGAAGTTTCGAGTATACTACCAGCGCGAGACACGGGACAACAAAGTGGACGAGAAGCGTGTCTTTTAGAATGCTATGTTACAACGTACAGGTTTCTACAAAAGTGACGGTAACTGCTCGAAACATTTGATGCGTCGGCTTTAGTGCCTTTAGAAATATTTAGAGAGGGCTCCCATGTATATATTCGCAGCGCAAGCACGGCGATGGACGAACCAGGCAAGCGCTAAGGTTGAATTTCACAACACAATTTTCATTCCACGTCGTAATCACACAGATCGTTTGAAGCTTCGTTCAGAGGCACACGCGGGCGTTCGGGTTGGTGCTTGTTGTTGCGTTTGGCGTAAGAATATGGCTAGGAGCAGGCACCACATATGCGCAATGACGGGCAATATACAGGCATCATTTCTCCAGAAGCTGACGCCGAGCACGGGTAGCGCGAGGATCTTGTTGGGCTGACACGACAACTTCGTGGCAGCCGAATTCCGAATACTGCATATACGGTGAGGGTAGCTATAGGAACTTGTCGATAGGTCATCTTGTAGATTGTTGTAGCGCAGGCAGAACGAAACGGCCATAGAATCCCAGTCGAAAAATCCATCAAGCCACTGGCTTACATGTCTGATGGATATACGTAATTTCGGCCCTTGAAGGTCTACCAGTCTGATGATCTACCTGTCTGATGGTCTACCGGTCTGATGGTCTACCAGTCTGATGGGCTACCAGTCTGATGGGCTACCAGTCTATTGGTCTCTACCAGTCTACTGGTCTACCACTCTATCGGTTCCTATTAGTTTGTCCGTTATTGGCACAAATGCATGATTGTATCAATTTTAAGACATATTGGCACAGCTAGTCCTACGCAGGCTGAAGGAATAACATTCTTGTTGTGCGTCTCAACCAGCTCGTATGCCAGTCAGTAGGCAGGCATGTGCGCATTCCACACTCCATTTTTAACAGGACAAACAAAATTGAGGAAATTGAAGCTTTATTTGCACTCGACATGACCAGTTCGGTTTTGTCGTTACATTGATGAAATCAGTGGTGCAAAAGAGCAATTGTCTTGAAGACTGGAACAGCTGCCTCCCGTTTTGAAGCAGATAGGAAGAGAAAAAACATGAAATGCAGAATACGGTCTTAATGAAAAATATACACCATTAATATTTTTCAGAAAGGGTACTTTTACGGAACTGTAGGGAAGAAAACATATTAGATGTGGGCAAGAATACAAGCTTACGGTATTAGAGATAATTAAAATGACAAAATTGTGCTAAATGCTTCATCATTTAGTCGCAATCATTCAATAACAACAAAGTGACCTGAAAAAATGCCGCATTAACTGCTGTTAAAGATGCTTCCTGTATTAACCGAAGATGGCATGAATGGAATGAAGCTTTCATTCATCAGTTGTGACCAGTTAGAAGAGATGCAACAGTATCCTTTGGTAATAAATAAATAAACAAATAAATAAATAAAAATTAATAAATCTTTCCCACACTTGCATTGACCACACCTCTGGTTGGTGCAGCAACATTGAGCCTTCTGCCTGAAGATAGTTCGGTGCACCCACAGCAACGATATGAGAACAGTATCCGATTACTGTATATCCTAATGAAAATTTGTTAGCTGTTAAATTAATTGCTGTGCTGATAAAAATTTTTTTAACTCGCTTCAGAATGAAAGGCGTGCAATGGAATTCTGTTCATGCAGCATTTAACGCGCATGCATGCAGAGCTATCGCATACGCTATAGTAATGATCGGCGATAGTATATATAGCCCAGTTAAGTACATGCAGACATTAGATTTCCCGTTTGTAATCGAATTGGGCCGCACGCAACATACGGCAGTGCGTATACATTGGGAAAGCTCTTCGTTTTCCTAGCGGACATATGTTTGGTGCATGAGGTATACATCACAAAACTGCACAATCGCTCGCGCTCACGGAGGTCGCGTTTCGACCACGATTCTACTTGTGAAATGCGCGCCGCAGCTGTCGCAGCGCTGCATTTAAATGGTGCTTCATACACTCGATTCGCTGTGAGACCTCGACAGCCGTTTACGCCAGTTCTGGACAGTTTCTTCACTTAATGATGCCTTGCCGATATACCGTTCTTTGCCGTCACGGAAATGCTTTCATCCTTTACTGAAGACGTGTTTGTTTAGCTGCCAAAGCTATAGGAACGCGCCGCCGCGGCCTCATTGCACTGTGTATATATTGCGCAGTGACGTTGTAAGAGCGGACGGTTCGGAAAGACGCGCACACGGAGAAAACAAGCGAGAAGCGCAGGCACAACGCATAGATGCATGGTGTATTGCTCGGCAGCCACAAAAATAGAGTACGAGATCTTAATCACCCGCTGAGCTTATGAGTTGATGACAAGTCACCGAAAAAAATTGTAGCGCAGCCTTCATTCCGCTTCTAACTGGCCCAAGTTTGTGATGTCGCTCATAAATACTATATATACATAATATACTCACGCGGTAGCTGTGCTAAAATAGCGGCAATTAGTTTCTGCTCTCCTCGACACTCTTAAGGTAGCGCAACTCATGTTATTGTGTAACCGTAATTAACATGAGGTGAAGAAATATCCTTCACCGATGTACTGCGGAAAGCCACTCGGTTGCTAGTTGCCTCATGCATTTGCCGATTTCGGCACCACAAAGGCTAAATAAAAGTAAAAGCACTAAACAAAGACTGATCGCGGTCTTGATTACTGCAGATTTTTCATGAGGTTTTACACGTTCAACTCGGTTAATCGGCTGTGCGGACGTTTTCGTTTCGGACGGTCATGATGCCCGTAGAAATCTATCTAACCTTTAAGCGCCCTACTGGTGTACGAAAGCTACGTGTAAATGATCTCTAATAAACGACAAGACTCTTAGTGGCATTGGAGGGTTGCCTGTAAGAGTTTTTACATGACTTTTAAGAGCCCTGTTTGTATTGGGAGGGTGCATATAGACACTCTTGACTGACCTTTAAGAACCCTATTGGTATTGGGAGAGTACCTGTAGGAATCCCTGAACGACCTTTAAGAATCCTATTGCTATTGGGAGAGTGCCTGTAGGAATTCCTGACTGACCTTTAAGAATCCTATTGGTATTGGGAGAGTGCCTGTAGGAATCCCTGACTGACCTTTAAGAATCCTACTGCTATTGGGAGAGTGCCTGTAGAAATTACTGACTGACCTTTAAGAAACCTATTGGTATTGGGAGAGTACCTGTAAGAATTCCTGACTGACCTTTAAGAATCCCATTGGTATTGGGAGAGTACCTGTAAGAATTCCTGACTGACCTTCAAGAATTCTACAAGTCCATCAAGATAGCCCTGATGGATTTTTTGACCGGGAAGGTAGATAAGAAAACACACAGCACTGAACCATAGAATAAATATTCGCTGAACCATCCGCGAACACCTGTTCACGTGCGCGATGTCGCACTGAACTACAGAAACCGCCGTCGCGCACCCCAAGACAAGTCTTAACTCACGTTTTTAAATTAGTAAACGTACATATTATTTGCTTCTAATCAAGAGAAGTCAATAATATTATAGTGTAAACGTTTCATTCACTACAATAAAAGAATTATGCAGCGTGTGCCACGAAACCTGGCAGCAAGCAACCCTGGGCGTCGCACCAGTCTCATTGTTGAAATCGCAATCATGTGAAATGAGCCCTCTAAAAATCGCATTGCGACGCGTGCGACAGCACCGATTTTCGTCGTTGCAGTCGCAGCATGTGAAACAGCCTTTATAGCGAAGCAGCGCAACACGCCCCGAGTGAGGCGACGCTGCAGACACAGGGGTGCCAGCGGGCGCGAAGAGAGGGGCAGTGGACACAGGCTGGAGGCGAACGGTTCGCACGCAGAAGGGTCCTGGTGATAGGGGACTCCAATGTGGGGAGAGCTGAACAAAGCGTGATGGTGAGAGTGAAGGCGGACGGGCGAGTAAAGGTGGAGGCAATGACCAAGGCCCGGGAAGCGGTAGGGCACAGCTTGGTCATTATGCATGCTGGGCTCAATGACGTGCTTAAGGGGAGTAGCCAGGACTTTGAGAGGCACATAGAGACTGGACTGAGTAAGCTTAGAGAGGCCTCCGGGAGGGTGCATGTGACCATATGCACTATCCCAGAGGTCCAGGGCCAGACTTACCAGGTAGAAAGGAGGGTGGTTGAGGCCAATCGGTTTATTAGGAGTCTGAGCGGACGACTCGGGTACAACGTGATGGAGGTCAACAGGTACGTGTACGGAGCCGGCTCCCGGCCGTTTTTGCAGGATGGCATTCACAACAGTGGTGCCACTGGCAAACGGATTGGGGGCAGGATGGGTCGCCATGCAACAACTTTTTTAGGGGGACCCAGAGCCCTGAAAGAACCAGTGTAGACGTGGACAATTCGAGGCAGGAGCCACAAACAAGCAAACATCGGTACTGTAGGAGATGCGACAGGAATAAGCACCAGAGCCAAATTAAGTCAGACATAGGGTTCATTAACATCCAATGGGGCAGAAATAGGCTAAAATGGGAGGAAATCGAAGGGCAACTATGGTAAGAGAACTTAATGGTTTATGGCTTTGTAGAGACACATCTTAGGGACATGGAACAACCGCCCTGTAACCCTGATTATGCATGCGAATACTGCAACAGAGTGCAGGGTACACACTAAGAAAAAAAAGAGTATCCCTTACTCTTTTCGAAGAGTCTGGACTCGTCACGTATACGACTCACTTTGTGGGAGACACCCGAACTCTCTTTTGGCAGAGAGTCCCGAGACTATCTGTGCTCAATACAAGGTGTTCGCGTGACTCTGCACACAATAGTCATGCATACTCTGTTGTAATAGTCGCCTATACCCTCTCAAAAGGGTTACAAGACTAGTGCTGAGGGAGTCCGTTAACAATTCTAAATGAGTCGAACGACTCAAGATAAAGTGTCTCGTGAACACCGCAAGAATGATTCAGGTAACTATTCTAGACGAGCCCGATGACTCCACCATGTGTGTCAAGTTACCCTTAGTGCGTGGTGCCGGCCTCTTGCAAATGCTAGCGGCAAATGCGGCCTCTTGCAAGTCGTTTCACTCTTGGATGGCAGTGTCGAGCCGCTTTTCAAAATGTGTCAACAACTCTTGCTGTAAGTACACACGACTACGGCTAGTTCTCAAGAAGACTACTATGAAAAGACAACATAGGATAACAAAGAATCCACAGTAAACTTGACAAAAAGCACATGGCAGGTTAGCAAGAAAAAGTTAATATTTCATCAATCTTTGTTACTGTCTTCTGGAAAATTCAAATGTATAAGTCAGCACAGAATCACTATGAAAGCAAGACAGTTCTCTTTACCATTAAACTGGAATCAATAGCCAACTAAGCAAAACAGTCTTAAATAAATATCCAATATGTAGCCTGCAGCTGCATATGCATGACACTGCAATGCCACTCAGAACCATAATGAGACCCCAAAATATTATGTAACTCATGTAGAAGGTTAATTCACCACCGCACAAGTCTCTTATAATATGTCAAAATATTCATAAGTTCAACCTATTTCCCTGTTCTAAAAGACTTAACTTACGACTTAACATTATAAGCAAGTAAGCTACACATAACAAATAAGAGAGGCTGCACTTATGTACAAAGGAGACCCATATAATGAAGTGCAATAAAAACACTATTCCAACTTAGATTACATTATCTATGCATTATGCTATGCTTGCTGAAAACAAGTGGTTGGCAATTGATAATCCAGTCTAATAGTAAAAACAGCTGTCTTACCTTATGGTACTCTTGTTGGCACTTTTTCCCACACAATTTGTGCATGTTAGCGTGATGAAAATTGATCTGAAAAACACCACATTAAAAAGTTGTGCATCAATTTTATTCTGTCATACAACATGCAACAGTGTATAAAAACCTCATAACTGACAAAATTACAAAAATAAATACAGCAACACTTACACTGATCATTTATTTATGTTGAGAAGCATACTTTTGCAAGACTAAGTAAAATAGCTGACACAGACAATTTCACAGGTAGAAATAACCGCTAATACAAAACTTTCCATAATCCAAACACGTTGACAAAATAAGTAGCACAGGCAGCTGTATTTTGTTACGGCAAAGATAGCGCATGAATGACGAGTACAAGAGGGGAAGCAGAACACATAAACAAACTATACCCAGCCGCATGCACGCAGCTGTAACAATACACATAGTGCACAAAGATCCAAAAGAAACAAAGAGGAAGATGTGAGGAAGGCTTCTTTTACTCATCACAAGTCATCCTGTAAGAGCACATTATGCACTGGCTGTAATCTATCCTCAGGACATACATGAATAAGTTACTTTAGGTGCCACATTTATAAATCACTCATACAATGTTCTTGTGATTTTCCTTATTCCAATCTTTAGCTTAGCAAGCATGACTGAGTTACGTAAAGCCTCCCTACGGCTTGGCACATATACACAAAGAAGTGTTTCTATAAACACTGGAGGTCACGGACGGATGACAGACACATACCTCTTTTAATTCTTTTGTCTTTGTCATTATGATTACCTACCACAGTAGTCTTTTGTAGAGTGAAACACATCCAAATAACACACTGTGGGCAACCAAGTGTGAATACCTGTTCTCGATTTCTACCTTTCTCTGGTGTCCCGCTAAGGTAACAATGGCGCAAAGGATTGTCTTCCCAATGTATGCATTCCCATACAACAGGAGCAGATGATAAACCACATTAATGGTGCGTGAAATAAAGCATCTGTGCTTGACTTCCCACTGCCGCTCCCATCTGGAGTGATCTTTTTTTTTGCTTTGTATACACTAGTACAGGTGCTACGTAGTCCCCTTGGAACCCAAAGCAATTCTCACACCACAGCAGGATGTCAATTTTTTCTAATTCTAAGCAGAACTCTCGTTATGGGGGACAATTGCGAACTTATATTTTTGCTTTGTATCTTAATTATGTTGTTGACCTTTAAATTTAGCCACTTTACTACTTTTCTGCAGACAGGCCATTGCACCAATGCTAGGTTTTGAAAACACCAGAGCAGGGTAGAAAGCAAGAAGAGATATTTATAATTTGGGTGCCCTCTCTGCATTACATGGATATGTTTCAATGAACGATAAGACTACTTGGTAGATAAACATATAAAAGATAAGAGAATTAAGCTCAAAGCCTACCAAATTAGTAACTGGGAATTTCATATGCAAATTAAATTTCCTGATTCCCAGTGATGAAACAGTTTTGAGAATATGTGCGAAGGCAACCAAGTGACTCATTCTCACAAAGAAAACAAAATAAAAACAAGCAAGATTACAAGAACTTCGAACTTGCAACCTAAAGTAAGACACCTGACATGACTGATTTATGTATTTACTGAGCATAAATTACAGCTAGCGCATAATCTGCTTGAACAAGATGACAAACAATGAGTTACTGTTGCTTTCTCTCTGGGGCATTTGGCTCTTCTGAACACATGCACATTGTATGGCACAGCTGCGTGGATGTAGCTGGGCATAGTTATGAGTCAGCATCACTCTGTTATTATGGTCCTTCACTATTATCGTTATAATTTATATTTGGCAAGCAGCCTAACTATCAGGTTGATCAGCTGTATTTTAAACAAAACATACTGACAGATTTCCGTTTCTAGCTAACATAAGGAGGCGGGTACATCCTTTCAGATTTCAAGAAACAGCTGTGCAACAGAAAGTCTACGATGACCAGTACCTTTATTATTAAGTGCCATGTACTAGATCTTTCTGCTATGAATACCTCTATTACCAAAAATTGTAGTCTGAAAAACTAATTGGAAAATATTTACAAAAGTGACAGATACTAGAACTGAATTACAATTGCAAATGTTTTCGTAAACAAGATCACAATAATTGAAGTTTTATTAATTTCAGCAAAATGGCTGACCTCCTATTATTGAGGCTAGTCAGTGCTGAAGGTATTGTTAGTTTGTAGGAGTCCTCAGACTGACAACTCTGAAATATTTATCGCCATACTTGGTGGAACATGCTTTGCTGTTGCAGATATTACTTAGCCACAAAACATTTTGTAAGGTTTATGGGACAATTCTGTGTGGAAGATAAACCTTTCTGATCATGTCTTTTTGGGTTGTGTATCTCGGAACTGGTGCTAGTCTGAGTTCTTACAAACTAGACGTTATTGAGTACGGTAATTATAATGCCTGCCAGTGCTACAAATTTCTGTTAGCGAAAATTGTCGCATTGTCATGAAGCAGTTATGTTCAATTTTTAGCGGCAGTCACTGCTGAAACACTCAGTACAAAGCACAAAACAAAGATATGGAGTCAAAATGTAAATGTCGAACAAAGTTATAGTCAATTCTTCATTTCACAGAACTGTCTTTTTTTCTGTTAGTTTGCCAATACCAATTGCACATACACAAACATTTGAGTATTGCACTTCTGGTAAATGCAGGAAATTTCAGTGTTTAACAGAAGCCCTTGGGAAGACAGCCCAGAGTCGCTTCAACAAAAAGACTTGCGTTCAATTTGCGTTTCTAGGTTGTAGGTCACTATAGCAAGGGGCATGTTTTGCTGATTGAATATTACTCGAAACAGTCTTATTATTCGTGCTAGAGGCTTGAAAAGAGAGCAAATTGTATAGTTCTTCATGCAGATGTCATATATGTCAGTATTTCTTTAGCTGCTTCTGGAGTTATGTCCTACACAATGGGAAAATACACTGATCTTTGCGGGCACTTTATTGTGTAAATTTTCACAAAAAGCAGTGTGCTGTAGCTACCTCAGCTCTTTGTGGACTGCAAAGTGCCGATATCTATTCAAAGAGCATGTAAAGTTACTAGAAGTATGCAAAATTAGTAGGCAGGCAGAGAGGCCTGCCTACTAATCTTGCATACTTCTCATGCTATTGTGAAAAAAAAAACTATTGAATATACTTCAAAAACATTTTCTCACAATAGCATGAGAATAACCTTATGCACTTATAGTTGTCCTATACTTCGAAATTTGGCATACGTACTCTTCAAGATATGCAGAATGCTGATATCTAATTGAAATTGCAATCTGTAAAATTATTTCATGTGGCCTAATATATTTTTGCATAGTTCCAGTAATTGTACAAGCCATTTAGATAGGTACCACCACTTTGCAGTATACGAGTAGCTAAATAAGATACAGCATGAAGCTATTACTGAAAATTTTATACACAGGAAAGTGCCCACAAAAATATTTTGCCACTGTGTAGGACATAACTGAAAAACAGCAGCTACACAAAAATAAATGACAATTCAAATCTAATAAAACACTTTATGAATGAGAGTATATTCAAATCTCTAGTACAAATATATAAAAGAGTTGTTTCGAAGAGTTAATAAGGGGGTGTCAGTGTATTCTACCAAAGTGTTAGAAAATGCCTTCAGGCATACCATGGGGAGCTTTATAAATAGCACACGCACGCATCTGCCTAAAAAGCCCCATGCCCTGCTTGAATTCATTAGTCATTTTTGCATTCTGTTGTATGTCACCATTTGCATCCCTTAACATAGAGTGCACGAAACCAAAAACAGCCTATTACCGTATTTACTCGCATAATGATTGCACTCGCGTAATGATCGCACTCCTAAATTTTGTCGTCAAAATTCGATTTTTAAAATTTCCCATGTATCGATTTCACCCCGAACTTGCCGCAGCGATGTGTCATGTGCCAAATCTAGCTAATAATGATCACGCTTACCATCTGTTGACTGCTATGCGAACGACTCTTCAAGACAAACCAAGCAGACTGCATGCAAAAAACTTTCTTAAGCAGATGCCCCATTTCATTCTTTTCATCACTTTCTGCACTTCTACGACAAAAAAAAGCTACAACCAAACTTTCCTTTATTATGTGTAGGCTTTATAATGGTTGTGGTCAACAAAAACAACAAAAAAGGCATCTTTCGATTCTTCTCATCTGCACTTGTGGGCACGCAACAAATCGCGAGCGGCAATGACAGCAGCCACGTTTACACTGATACGTTAGAAGTGTACCCTATTCATTCGCCTACATTTGTAACGCAGCTAAGATATTCGCCCACCCTTAGCGGAAACGTGCCACATTAGGATAGTGGTGAAGACAAATGCCGCAGTTTCCGCAGCATGCCCACCATGTGTTCCTATGTCACTGGCAGAGCTAAGCGCGCCCATCTCTGTCCCCTCAAAGTGGGCATGGCTATGCTATTGCCGCAAACTCGCCGATGTTATTCATTACTAATATGGAAGAAACTGTTTGAATGCACCGTAATGTACTCACGAGAAGAAAAACGCAATCAGCGCGTTCGGCTTGCTCTGCCGGCCACCATTTTTTTTCGTGTCCTGCACTACATACAGCAGCAGCCGCCTATTTGTTGACCTGTTGTCATCCCGTAGTAAATGCCAGATAATATATTTTTTTCTTTTTGCGGGAAATTTAACCAGCGTAATGATCGCACCCCTGAATTTGAGTCAATTTTTTTTACAAAAAAGTGCGATCATTATGCGAGTAAATAGGGTAACACACTGAATTTTTAGCCTGTAAAGGGGTTGTATACAAATGGGGGCAGCCAACTCTAGTGTGACAATAAACAAATATTTGTTTTCACAATATTGAAACCAGTCATAAAATATATCCTCACAAATTTGGTAATGAATAACCAAAGAACCTTGCTGATTGTCTTATTGGTGTCCTAAACAAGATCTTTTCATGTTTATAATTCCTAGTTTAATTCACTTTCTCTAGTAAATGGGCTCTGACCTAGACTACTCAGTGTAGGAGACTAACCCAGACCTGGAAGCCAATATTTAAATCTGAAATAAAGACATTCATCCCACGAACACGTCACTGCTATGTCATCAGAAGCGTGCATCCATGGACATATTCTGTAAAATAATTTTTACATGATCTGTACTGTTACTCTTGTACTAATAAATTAGGAAATGCACTTGCTATTTAAAGCACTGCTGTAAACCTTTGTGTTTGAGAAATGCAATACTCAAAAGTGTAGCACAACCAATGTGTGCATGAAACCTACGATGCCTTTGACATTCGTCAGTGTGGCAAATAGGCACTGAGAAATGCCAAGGGCATCATAGCTTTCTTGTTTGAAACCTTGTATGCGAGTACATTACTGGTATCTTTGCAGTGAAAGGAAGTCGCATTATTATCAGACTTATGAGGGGAACTCATGTTTCTCTAGTTTAATATTTTCTTTTTTGTGCTCCTATATTCTTCACTTTTCCAAGAATAATGGGTGTTTGAAATAAGTACTCTATATTGCTCTTAAATTTTTCCTGCACAAGAGCCCACGTTAGGTTACATTTCTTGAGCCCTTTGCAGTGCTGTAGATTATCAAAAGAAAGAAAAAAGATGCTGTAAGTTTGCATTTTAGCCTTCTGTATAACAGGTATGAACCTATCAATTACATACACAAGTACGAAACAACTACGAAAAACTGGGCATAAAGACATACATTATAATACCAGGAATCGATGGTAAGAATTCTAATAGAAAGGAACCATTAAAAACTCGGCACTAAAGACACATATTAATTATAATAACACAAGTATTTGCTAAGAATTTGAAGAGAAAAATAGAATGTCTCTTCAAATCACTCCACCCCAACATTCATCCATGGTTCGATGAGTGACCACAGTTGGTGATGCTGTTTGGATAAGTTGTGGCGGAGGTGCAGCTGTGAAATAGGTGGAACATGTAGAGGGGCCACCAAAGGTTGCATGCTGGTTGCACAGCAGGTTGCCTTGATCTCCAGACTCACTCGGCACTCATGCGTTGAGCCTGGTTATACGCCATTTGCAAAAAGGCCTTGCCCGAGTGTGTGGTACGGCTTTGGTAAAATTTCGAGGCAACCTGAAAAACGTAGATCGATATCTATAAGCACCACAATATTCTTCACCATAGGGCAAACCTGAAGTTTACCATCGGCACATAGCAGATAATGAAAACAGACACAAGCCACCAGACTTCAGGTATAAAAATGTGCAAAAGTGTAAATGAGTGTGAAGAGCTGCTTATAGGATGGAATGTTTCATTTTGTCTTTTGTAGATCAATAATAGTATCTTAACATAAAGTCAAGTTTACTTTGCCCTCCCTAAAAAAACTTAAAATTATGGGGTTTTACTTGCTAAAACCACTTTCTGATCATGAGGCACGCCGTAGTGGAGGACTCCGGAAAGTTCGACCGCCTGGGGTTCTTTAATGTGCACCTAAATCTAAGTACACGGGTGTTTTCGCATTTCAACCCTATCGAAATGCGGCCGCCGTGGCCGGGGTTCGATCACACGACCTCGTGCTCAGCAGCCCAACACAGCCACTGAGCAACCACAGAGGGCATGGCCCTCCCTATTTGTGTAAGTAGGCTATTCCATGCGAGCTGTACCAACCTGGCACACGACCACTTGAAATTTTTTTTTTGAAAAACTGGAGGCCCTTCAATATAGCGCAAATGTTAATTTCAAGAAATACTTAACTTAAAAAGTTTTTTTACTGGCGCAAGCACTAAGTGAGATTTTGTGTAATGCACCAATCTATGCATCATAAAAGGCATTGCAGAAAAATTGGTTCCTTCATTAAGGGGGCCAAATTTTTCAGGACAATAAAGAGAGGCATTACACCAAAAATTGAACTGCTTATTAGCCACTGCTCAGTTTATTATGGGTCATTAAAAATAGACAAAATGGCCTATTAACTTTATTTTCATTAATCTGGCTTACAGCAAAAGCTGCAAATTTATGTAATCCACATATTTAGGAGTTGTGCTGCATGCAAAAGTTGGTTTCAGGAACATAAATTATGCAGCAGTGCACAGAGATGAGGATGAACTAGCAAAAACAGTCAGTTTTGGTGTGTTTATTGGCATACTTAATATTGAGGCAGTCCTAGTAAATTTATGCCCACTACCATGTATGAGTGTACACTGTATTGTTTTTAGATTGCTAAAGCTTTATCAAAGCAGTTTTTTGTTAAGCAAGAAAAAAAATTGTACAAGTGGTCTCCTACTGGTTTCAAAATTTGCAGCGCATTTCGTGTAATCCACATAGCCTTTTGGCGGCTAAGGCAAACTGCGTGGACTTGAGCATCCCTGCACAGATAGCAGGGAGTCTAAACTGCTTTGAAGTTAACTCTTTCATTGCTGAGTGGCTACAAGCCACTTCACTCAAAAAGTTGCCACTTAATCACGTGTATTTACCTTAATCTTTCTGTCGGCTTCCAGCCTGCTTGGCATCATCACGAAGGCTGCCAACTCCCTAGTGGACGTAGTCAGGACACGGTGGTGGCAGGACGCAGTGGCAGGAGCCACCAAAGGCTTCGAACTCTCTAGTGGACGTAGTCAGGACACAGTGGTGGTAGGATGCAAGGGCGGGAGCCACCAGAGTGTACCTGCAGCAAATTTGCACAAATGCTCTTAGTCCTAACATGTCACAATTTACAAGAAAAATTCAGCTGTCTGTGTAACATGGATACCAATACAAATAAATGTAAACAGTTAGGTCCTACAACACAACTAGAACATCGACAAAGAAGAAATGGTACTTATGCTTATGAAAATCCAAGCAATGAAAAAAAAAAGAATGTGCATCCGATTTGTGCATGGAAGCTCAGTGGAAACCCGAGCTCATACCATCAAATGATCTGCTAGTCAACTGCAAGCCTCTTAAAATGTCATTGTATATTTTTTACACGCACTATGTTAAGCTGCATTAAAACAAGTTCAGCATCTCTAAATATAAGTAATCACGAAGCAATTCGATTAATGAATTCCAGTGGTCGATAATGCAACAAAGTGCATGCTCTGATGAAGCTGGCCAAACTGGGTAGTGACAAATAACAATGTGGTTCTCTACATCTTGTTTTTCTGGCTCTCGCTGTAGCATTAAAATACACAAGAAATTTCACATTCCTGACATTTAACCCTGCTAATTTTTATTCCATAATGCATAATACTTCAGCAAGAGCAATAATGCTATCTTTTAATCATAAATAGTGATAGAACAAGAAATTTTACTGGAGCTAATGTTTTGACAAGAAAACTTATCTCCTTCTCTTTGTCGAAACATTGGCTCCAGCGATGCTCCTTGTTCTACGCCTCTTCATCATTTCAAGTCTCCGTCTTCCTGTGCACCTCTGTACTTTCAATGTTGTATCAATGAAATTGTAATAACGGAGAATTAGTAAATGTAGCTGATGAAGAACTTGGGCTTGTTGGTAGACAATGACAGAGTAGCTGCGCAACATAGAGATACGAACAAAGGAGGCTTATGTGTGCCGTCACCTCCAGCCATGTTTCTCCTTTGGACGATTACTCTATCTCGATGTAAAAGTATTACCCTTTGCACAATAATGCTGAAATGAATAAAGGCCAGGAAAGTGGACACAAAAATTACAACAAATAGCATCTTATGCTAATGAGATATGCGAAAGTGCCTGCTACGATCTGTCTCACCCATAACGTGCTGGATAAGATGGCGTCTTCTGGATGTTGGCATTTCTTGAATACCTAAAATAAAGTACATTTCAAAATTACAAAAATACACAGAACAGCAGTAGCAGAGGAGATAACGCATTGTTTAGTAAAAGAAAGTAAACTAATCTCTGATGCAGTGCAGACGAAATTTCCTTTATTAAATTAGTAGAATAATACACCACACTTCATTTCATTCAATGCTGTGAGCGTTTCTTGGTACAAGAAAGAAAGGTATTTCTGCATGAAAACAGTAAAATAATCATAGCCTTCTACTTTTACAAAATACGTGACAGTGACTAAGCCAACTACAGCAGTATATACTTAAAATTGTTATATGCACATTACAATAGCCAAGACAGGATAAACTTGGGTTTATATGCAGATCACCAGGAGGTACCACTTTGCAATCAATTCATTTCTGCTTGCCAAATATCTGCACTAACATAAGACTACAAATAAAAAGACCCTCTTTTTCATAAAACACCGGACTCAAAATAAAAAAATCCAGTAGGAATACCACAGCTTCTGTGCATAATACAACCAGGTTTTGTACGCCTTGTAGGATTTACTATATAAAGGTTGCAGCAAATTCATGCTCTTAAATATTTACCACCATGAAAATAAAGATTACATAAAAAATAATAACATTATACATCGGCTTAGATTGTCAGCTAACGTGTTTTGTGTTTTCTACTTATAGCCAAATGCACATAATTTTTTTTCTGTTTCAGCGCTTTTAAAGCGCTGTGTCTGTTCGCTTGTGCATACAGCCCCTTTACCGCTCTTAAGATATCTGTGCTGCCACATCGCCTGACACTGCCATACAGCGTTGCAGCGCTTTTATTATTCGCGGTAATATACCTAAAGCGCTAGTAAATCTTCAGAATACACAAGCTGTCTTTTCGACTACCTGTCTTCGCCAGCGAAAGTCACACTGGTGCTAGTATTGTATCTACACTTCAAGTTACGCAGTACTTGATATTATACGGATTTTTCGATGCGACAGGCCACTCGTCACCGGAGTCGTTAAGAACGGTGTTTCTCCTGGCAGTACAGCTTTGCAATAATTTCAGATGCTCTCCAGAGGCTTCCGTCTGCCAGTAGTATTTTCGCATACATACGCGCACGCATGCCCAAGAAACGTCTGTGAACTGCCAAGAGAAACGTGCGCAAAATGTAGCCATACCGGAAGGGCCGAGTCCGCGCCGTTTGTAAACTCGGAACAAAAGCTGATATGCTTACCTGAGACGTTAAGAGAAATATGGCACAGGTCACAGGTCCCCGCTGGTAGTGGTTCGTATGCATCTGGTCGTCTCTGTCCGTTGCGATCTCCCATATCACAATGAAAGATGCAGTGCAAACCGAAAGACGAAATCGGCGATACGCTGCTGCTGGCGGCGGTCCCCTCGTCGCAATCACACAGCACGGACAGAAGCTCCCACCGTAACTTGCCGCAACGCTTGGTTGCAGTCGCCCCTAACGCAGCGATTTCAGAACCACGCAACGACAACGCACTCGCGCGTGATACAGCGCAACTTTAAAATGGCGTCATGCTATTGACGGCTTCGGCTTTGGATCATTTTGTATCTGCACAACT
Source organism: Dermacentor albipictus (assembly GCF_038994185.2). Taxonomy (NCBI): domain Eukaryota; kingdom Metazoa; phylum Arthropoda; class Arachnida; order Ixodida; family Ixodidae; genus Dermacentor; species Dermacentor albipictus. The sequence goes on from NC_091824.1 coordinate 1,518,069, forward strand.
GAGCAAAACAGTTGCACTAGTTTCGGTTTTGTTTCCTCGCGTTGAAATAAAAACTGTTTTGCTCACTGATAATTTTACGTCACTTAAGTAATGTTCACGAATGAAACAGCCATGAATTTAACACGCGTGTTGAAATGCCCGCTACGTTCACTTGGCAGAAGCAAAATTTGCCCGTCCGAGCGTGGTTACGTTTGAAATATCTATCGGGGGGCTGTCGGAGCAAGCTCGAAGTGTGAAGACGCGGCGTAATTGTCCTTAATTTGCTTAGCTATAACGGTGCGGCTGCCCTTTATTTCTGTCGAGTGCAGTTTGCTCTGATGTGAGGTAGAACTACAAAGCCGCCCATGTTACTGAATGATCTAGTGCACCTGAAGCTGCCGGAACTCCGGTATTTCCTCCACAAGTTCTTGCGACTGTGTGCCGTTGTCACCAAATGCGAGCGTAGTCATTTGGCGGAGATTTAGCAACACATTTTCTAGAACTATCGTTCACCGCTCTCTCACGGCATGGAGAAGCAGCGTGGTTGGTCCTTAGTGAAAATTTCTATTTATTGCGAATTTTGCGATAGCAATTATATGGACACAACCGTCGAAATATATCTGTCGGTGTTACCGTGAGCTTTCGTATAAAGTCAAGTGCGATAAGATCCTATCCCGCGCCGTTGGCTGTGCGCGTTAAAGGAAGTTTTTGAGGCTGAGCCGGGCTCGATGGGCGCCCCAAGTATCAATAGGAGGTCACGTGATAAAACGCGCGCAAGCCGGGAGAGGGATGCGCTAGTTTAGCGCGCTTCTCCTCCTCTAGCCGTTTCTCTAGCCCGGTCTTGCGCCACCCTCGCTCTGTTTTGGTGATAATTTCCGATGGACGCAAAGCTGGGGGGAGGGGGGGGGCGCTCAGATAACGCAATTTTGCGGAGAAGCTTTGACGGAAGAGGCAGCAGAAGCGTTCGGTCCGCTCTGTTCGCGCCCTTCGTCACGCCAACGCTGTGACAGCGAGTGTTCGCCGTCATTGAGTGAGATCTGTTGTTTGCACGTACGCGCGTGAGCCAGTGCTTCCTAATTTAAGGAGTAAGCGAATGTTTACTGCAGTTTATTCAGCCGATGAAACAACGAACCTTGGTTCGAGCAATAGTTCGTGCAGTGGTTCATGCAGCATTGGGGCGAAACTGCTGTATTTTTGTTTTTATATTTCTAGGGGGTTCCAAAGCAGTGTTGCGTACGCTAATATTTGTTTGTGGCCGCGGAACGCAACGCACTGCGGTAGCCCAGTGGCTTTGGTGTTGCGCTGCTGAGCTAGACGCGACGGGTCCAACCACAACCGCGGCAGTTACATTCCAACGGGGGCAGAATGCGAAAACGCGCGTAACCGTGCATTCCGTACACGTTAAATAACCCGAGCTGCTAAAAATAAATCTGCAGCTTTCCATTACCGTGCACCTCATAACAAGATATTGATTTTGGAACTTAAATCTTCAAAATTTAGTTTAAGTCGCGGAATTACATTTACAATCGACACTGTTGACTGCACCTACTGAACTTATCTCTTTGCTGTGCTCTCTTTAGTAGCCAATACTTTTTTTTAGATTTACTTATGGTCAGAATCCAGTGTGACAAATCCAAGTTTTCCTTATCATGGGAATCCAGCTATCGCTTAAGCGTGTGAGGTATCAACAAACATGGTCAAGGAAAATCAATATATAGAGTTCGAAGTAATTGCAGAACATGACAAGGATGAAAGAATGATACACGGCATTACAACCAGGACAGGAACCCGAGGGCCTGCCTAAAACAGAAGAGTTTATCTGGTATTTCTTCTCCTGCATTAAAATCTTTCTCTCGCCAGACCCATCTCGAATATTAATGGCGATCTTCCATGACTCTTAGCGTGCTATTGAGAGTCAAACGACCCATGCGGGAATGTTGACTCTTCTTTCTGACTCTACTCGCGCAAAAGTGGGTCTTCGGAAGAAAAAAGAGAGTCAAGTTGCCGTGACTCACTTTTTACTCTCTTTTTTCTTAGAGTGTTGCAGAAAGTGCGGGGGAATTGGGGCACTCATTCATAAAAATACAAATTGGCAAAGGGTCAAAGAGGAATGCAAGGAGCATTTATGGCTAAAAGGAAAAGTAGCAGGGGCGAAAACACTTCTAGGCTTTGTATACCTTTGGACAGGATCAAATGCTAAAGAAGAAAAAAAATGTTCGACTGTATAGCAGCGGACATCAGTGAGCTAGGAAAATGATGTGAGATAATTGTATTAGGAGACATGAATGCGCATGTTGAAGATATGGATGGGTACACAGACTCCTCAGGTAACATGCTGCTGGATATGTGTGAGAGGCTTAACTTAGTTGTCTGTAACTCTACTGAAAAGTGTGACGGGATCATAACATGGGAGGTAGGGGGTCGACACTCGACAATATATTATGCGTTAATGTCACATAGGAAGTAGGATAGATTAGGAGCCATGCATGATTATAGATGAACAGGGCTCCAGAAGTATAGGTAGCGACCACAAACGTATCAAGTTCAGTTTTAAGAGAGAAACTAAAGCACGAACGACGCGTGAGGAAATAGCAGAGGGGATTTTTTACTCGGAAGACCAAGTGGAAATAGCAGCCAAACAAACTGAAGAGGAAATATCGGAGAGTACTGAAACTGATTGGATTTACCCAAAGTTAATGAGACTATATGAGCGTGACCTAGGTAAGGCGCGAGTCCGGAAAGCAAGGCAAGCGATACGAAAACTCGAGAGCTGGTGGGATGAAGAGGTTAAGAAGGCCATAAAGAAACGTCAGGAAGCCTTCAGGGAACATAGGTATTCCAAAAGTAAGGAAGAACCTCAAGCAGAAGCAGAGAGGAAATGGGTGCACTACATAAAATGCAGAAGGGAAGCATCCTATTTGATCAACGAGAAAATCAAGACAAAAGGTTCCCAATGGCTGTCAGTAATAAGCAATAAAAAAGATAAACAGGCAGCTAGGAAATTCTGGCAACATCTGAACTCCTCAGGTAATAGGACAAAACTAGAGCAGAGGTATATAGTAACAGCTCAAGGTACTCGGTTAGAAGGAGAGGAGGCAATGGAGCATATAGGAACCATGATGAGGGAAAAAATTACAAAACAGAGAAATGGTACATGCAGTACGTCGGAGAGGGATAGCTCGGTCAACCCACTGATTTCGTTTGGACAAAAAGAATGGGAAAGGGCGGAGAAGAGGGTACCAAGTAGCACATCGGCAGGCCCCGATGGTATTCCAATTATATTAATAAAGAAATTGGGCCCGAAATCTAAGAAAGCATTGAGGGGGGTGGTGAGCAAAATGCTAGTGGATGGTAAAGTACCTGACGAATGGAGGCTAAGTAGGATGAGAATGATATATAAGGGAAAGGGGGAGAAAGCCGACATAAATAACTACCGGCCTATAACAGTGACGTCAGTGGTTTACAGGGTGGTTATGCAGATTATAAAGGACAGACTGCAGGCATGGGTAATGGAGGCAATGGAGCATATAGGAACCATGATGAGGGAATATGCAACGGTGGCGTAGAGGTAGAACATCCGCCTCGCGTGCAGTAGGACCGTGGTTCGAATTCTGGAGCAGCGCAATTTTCCACTGGATTGAACAAAAACTCCGCGTGTTCATAAAATTGCATAAACAGGCCTGGAGTGTGGCCTGATCCCGGTGACAAAAACCGCTAACGCACTCCCTCACCAGGACAGGATTGGCCACCCTGGTGCAGTACTTGGCCACAACCTCCTATATGAACACAACAATCAGTCCTCAGTCCCCAGCAGCTGCGAAGCAACTGGCCATGGCGGCGGTCAGACCTGCGACGCTGCAGAGGGTGCTAAGAATCCCTGGTTCCGGACAGGCCGCCCTTGGAATCTGAACCTGGCAACGTTTAACGCTAGAACGTTATCTAGTGAGGCGAGTCTAGCAGTGCTTTTGGAGGAATTAGAGGGCAGTAAATGGGATGTAATAGGCCTCAGTGAAGTTAGGAGGCCAAAAGAAGCATATACAGTGCTAAAAAGCGGGCACGTCCTGTGCTACCGGGGCTTAGCGGAGAGACGAGAACTAGGAGTCGGATTCCTGATTAATAAGGAATTCTATAGCATTAACGAGAGGCTGGCAGGTCTTGTTGTGAAACTTAATAAGAGGTACAAATTAAAGGTCGTACAGGCCCCTACATCCAGTCATGATGACCAGGAAGTCGAAAGCTTCTATAAAGACGTGGAATCGGCAATGGGCAAAATCAAAACAATATATACTATACTGATGGGCGACTTCAATGCCAGGGTAGGCAAGAAGCAGGCTGGAGACAAGTCAGTGGGGGGATATGGCATAGGTTCTAGGAATGGCAGCGAAGAGTTACTAGTAGATTTTTCAGAACAGAATAATATGCGGATAATGAATACCTTCTTTCGCAAGCAGGATAGCCTAAAGTGGACGTGGAGGAGCCCGAATGGCGAGACTAAGAATGGAATAAACCTTATACTCTGCACTAACGCTGGCATCACACAAGATGTGGATGTGCTCGGCAAGGTGCGCTGCAGTGACCATAGGATGGTAAGAACTCAAATTAGCATAGACTTGAGGAGGGAACGGAAGAAATCGTACGTAAGAAGCCGATCAATGAGTTAGCGGTAAGAGGGAAAATAGAGGAATTCCGGATCAAGCTACAGAGTAGGTGTTCAGCCTTAACTCAGGAAGAGGACCTCAGTGCTCAATATATGAACGACAATCCTATGGGCATCATTAAGGAATGTGCCATAGAAGTCGGTGGTAACTCCGTTAGACAGGATGCCAGTAAGCTATCGCAGGAGACGAAAGATCTGGTCAAGAAACGCCAATGTATGAAAGCCTCTAACCCTACAACTAAAATAGAACTGGCAGGACTTTCGAAGTTAATCAGCAAGCGTAAGACAGCTGACATTAGGAAGTATAATATGGATAGAATTGAACATGCTCTCAGGAACGGAGGAAGCCTAAAAGCAGTGAAGAAGAAACTAGCAATAGGCAAGAATCAGTTGTATGCGTTAAGAGACAAAGCCGGCAATATCATTACTAATATGGATGAGATCGTTCAAGTGGCTCTATATAGATTTATACAGTACCAGTGGCACCCACAGCGATAATGGAAGATAGAATAGTCTAGGGGAATCTGAAATCCCACAAGTAACGCCGGCAGAAGTAAAGAAAGCCTTGGGAGCTATGCAAAGAGGGAAGGCAGCTGGGGAGGATCAGGTAACAGCATATTTGCTGAAGAATGGTGGGCAGATTGTTCTATAAAAACTGGCCACCCTGTATACGCAACGCCTCATGACTTCGAGCGTACCGGAATCTTGGAAGAACACTAACATAATCCTAATCCATAAGAAAGGGGACGCCAAAGACCTGAAAAATTATAGACCGATCAGCTTACTGTCAGTTACCTACAAAATATTTACTGAGATAATTGCAAATAAAATCATGAACACCTTAGACTTCCGTCAACCCAAGGACCAGGCAGGATTCCGTAAAGGCTACTTAACAATATACTATATTCACACTATCAGTCAGGTGATAGAGAAATGTGCGGAATATAATCAACCCTTATATATAAGTTTCATTGATTACGAGAAAGCGTTTGATTCAGTCGAAACCTCAGCAGTCATGGAGGCATTACGGAATCAGGGTGTAGACGAGCCGTATATAAAAATACTGAAAGATATCTATAGCGGCTCGACAGCCAACGTAGTCTTCCACAAAGAAAGTAACAAAATCCCAATAAAGAAAGGCGTCAGGCAGGGAGGTACGATGTCTCCAATGCTATTCACAGCGTGTTTGCGGGAGGTATTCGGAGACCTGCATTGGGAAGAATTGGGGATAAAAGTTGATGGAGAATACCTTAGTAACTTGCGATTCGCTGATGATATTGCCTTGCTTAGTAACTCACGAGACCAACTGCAATGCATGCTCACTGAGCTGGAGAGGCAAAGCAGAAGGATGAGTCTAAAAATTAATCTGCGGAAAAATAAAGTAATGTTTAACAGTCTCGGAAAAGAACAGCAGTTTACGATAGGTAGCGAGGCACTGGAAGTGGTAAAGCAATATATTTACTTATTACAGGTAGTGACCGCGGATCCGGATCATGAGACCGAAATAATCAGAAGAATAAGAATGGCAGGCATTGGCAGGCAGGTGCGTTTGGCAGGCATTCTCAGAACATGAACAGCAGGTTGCCATTATCCTTCAAGAGAAAAGTGTATGAAAGCTGTGTCTTACCAGTATTCACGTACGGGGCAGAAACCTGGAGGCTTTCGAAAAGGGTTCTACTTAAGTTGAGGACGACGCAACAAGTTATGGAAGTAGTTATAATAATAAACTTTTATTATTTCTCTAAAACCTAATACATTCATCACGCCTGCCAAGCCACATTGGGCTTGACTGGCAGAGCGTGACAGGCAGCGTACAAACTGTTACAATATCAAGAAAGAGAAAAAAAAGAAATACAGGGAAGCGATAAATGGGTATACATACACTGATACTCACATTGTACGCATTTATAATAGGTGTAGGTATATGCACATATACAGGTTTCAGAAGACATGTGGCGCGTACAAGTATCACAATGCCTCATGATTACTTTGCGCGGCACAAAATCAGTAGATGATTATAAATAACAAAATGAGTCAAAACCAGAGATGCTTCAATGAAAGCTGTGCAGGAACAAACTTTCTGATCACATTTTTAATCTTTTCTGCGAAGCATATTACTAGAGCTCAACCCAGCTCCTCAGGCGCGGCGGTGTCGCCTTCAATACCACGTGACACCGTGACGTCACGACAGAGGAGAAACGGGGCTCCAACTCGCGCCGTCGCTCGCGCTGCGCTTGCCTCTGCTAGACACTCACGAGGTGAGATGCCTCCTGGAGACAGAGCTGCTCGTTGGAATGAGAAGCGAAGGTTGCGGCGTGCTACAGAGACTGTTTCTAGGTGGCTTTGCTACGGCGCAGCGACTACGCGCTCCGCATCGGACGCGGTGAGCGTCGAGCAACGCAGCGTTCGGCGCGACAACGAAATGTGCGCCTGAGCAAGCGCCGCACGCCTGAGCCGACGCCGACGATACCGGCTTTTCTGCGACACGAGCTCCTTAACGCTGTCGTGTTAAAATAAAGGCTAGTATGCTTCGCATCCTGGGCTTAACCTTAGCTAAGCCACAGCCAGTTTTTTCTTTTTTCTTTTTCTGTTGCAATATCAAGAAAGAGAAAAAAAAAGAAATACAGGGAAGCGATAAGAAATTTGACCTTGCGTTTGGCGCATTATAGCCTCTGTTGCTTATGCGCCATTAAACCGAACACAACACAACACAACACACACACATTTTTAATCAAAGCCACTCTGTAGGCGTAATACAGAAAGAGGTAAGCGAGGTATATTTCTTTACATATTATAGCCGCTTAAATCCGCATGTTTTAGTGCTTTCTTGAGCTTGTATTTTGATGTTGACTGCAGCACGTTACGGGGTAAATAATTAAACAACACAGGAACATAGTATTCGCGCATTCTCTTGCGGTATTTTGTTTCACATCGAGGTATTTGATAACGCCATTTTGATCTAAGGCTACGGGGAGTTGCATATGGTACTTTATAACGATTGTCCCAGAAATGTCTCTGGGCTATTGTGTGCAGTAGAACCGAAGAAAAATCTGGCTTGGATAATGCCTTAAAAATGTTGGTGTTGCCTTCAAGACACAAGTCATAACCTATAACTTTTAAAAGGGAGCGCATTAGTGAGTTAATTCTTTTTTGATAACGAAGAGCACAATGTCCGTAGGCAGTAATTCCGTATCGCGCAACACTATAGCACAACGCATGCGCGGCGGCTTTCCTGACTGATATGGGCATGAGGTGACGGATTTTATAAAGTAAGCAAAGCACTGAGCGAATCCTCTGACAGACACAAGGAACTTGCGAATTCCATGACAGATCGCTGTCAAAACGCAAACCAACATATTTTACGGACGATGTGTAGTCGATAGGGGCGCAAGAACATGGATTGCAATGTGAATTATGTAATGTTGTAGACGAGTTGACTGTTGGGCTAGTTGGTCGTCCATATTTGAAGTAGTAGCTTAGCGCAAATAAAACCACGGACACAAGGAAGACAGACAAAGACAAGCGCTTGTCTTTGTCTGTCTTCCTTGTGTCCGTGGTTTTATTTGCGCTAAGCTACTACTTCAAATATATTATGTTACTTCCCTAGTCAAGTGTACTCTCTTTAATGGATTTCGAAAGCAGCCAAGTTGCGTTTTTAATACGTTAATGTCGATTAAATTTGTGGCGAACCAGTCCATTGCATTCGTTGCTGCTTCTTGTAAATGAGAAGCTGCATCAGAATATTGATTTGCATGAGAAACTAACACTGTATCGTCTGCATACTGAAATATCTTAATGGGGACTGCCTTAGACAGATCATTAACATAAATGTTAAATAGGAGAGGGCTTAATACTGAACCTTGTGGAACATCGGCTTTGATTGTAGAAAGGCTGCTATGAAAGTTTTGAACTGATACGTACTGAAACCGGTCCCGGAGAAAATGATCGAGAAGTGACAGAAACAAACCACGGAATGCCATCATAGAAAGCTTTGTTAACAACAAGTCATGGCAGACACTGTCAAGTGCCTTGCTTACATCAAGAAACAATGCGCACGCTACCTGGTTAGTTTCGAAACAGAAGTTTAGGAAATCGGAAAAATCATCCAAAAGTGCCCGAGTGCCTCTGCCTTTTATAAAGCCGTATTGCTGCGGTGATACCATGTTGTTAGTATAAAGGAAGCTATTCATAGTGAGCAGTATATGTTTCTCTAAAATATGTGCTATGCAAGGCGGTAGTTTTCAACTTTGCCTCGAGATCCTTTCTTATAGAGTGGTATAATGATTGCCGTTTTCAGTCTGATCGGAATAACGCCGCATGACAAGATATGATTAATTATTGCTATCAAAACGTCCTTGATGTAGCCGTAGTTTCTTCGAAGCTCAATGACAGAGATGCCATCGGCACCTACGGACTTGTTGAGTTTAAAACTAAAAAGAATTGTTTTCAGGTCGCAGTTAGCCAGCAACGGTAGATAAGCCGATTGTAGGTTACTTGTTTTTAGTGTACATGTATCCGGGTGTGGTCTAAAAAAACCCGATATTCTAGAAAAGAAATCGTTAAAATCATTAGCTATACTCTGGCTATCAAATGAAAAGTGGCAAAGGAAGTATTTATCATTACGCAGTTTTTTTACCAACACCTCTGAGGTCATTTATTAGGAACCACGTTTTACGGCTGTCAAACCGGGCATTCCTAAACTTGTTGCTAAAATGATTGCGTTTAGCAAGGCGAATAGCTGCAGTAACTCTGTTTCTGCAAAGTTTAAATTTTAACCGAAGTGTGTTGCAGTTAGGGGCTCGGCCACACAGACTCCAAAGCATATGTTTTTCTATTATAGCAGCAAGCATTTCTGCTGACATCCAACCATCATTAGCGCTGCGCTGTTTAACCGTTATAAGTCGAGTGGATTCTCTCCTGAAGTCACCAAAAAGAGCAACGAATTTTTCATAAATTTCCAACGGGGGCACGGTTGATACAAATATGTGCCAATCATATTGTTGGACTAGTCTATCAAATAACCTTGGACTAGTTATTGAAATTTCTGCCTTGGACGCGCTAGAAGCAATGGTGGCAGATGGCTGTGTTAAAGAAGTACAAACAAAGTAGTGATCAGCTAGTTTTGTTTGAACTACTGTGGAATTAATACCTAGATTACAGGACCGCACATTTATGCGGCCGATAGATGAAACCGCAACGCTATCTGCCAAGAATTCTTCGCGTGTTGCACAACGGATTGTTGTTTGTAGGCCCCATTTTGATAGAGTGTCAAGGTAATCACTGACAAGTGCCTTCGTAGGGCACAGAGTGTGTCTATATTTATATCGCCTATCAGGCACACATGTTCATCTAGAGAAAGTGATGATAAAGCAGACGAATGGTAGGTATAACGTTAAGGGATAAGAGAAGAGCTGATTGGGTGGGGGAACAAACGCGAGTTAATGACATCTTAGTTGAAATCAAGAAAAAGAAATGGGGGCAGGACATGTAATCAGGAGGGAAGATAACCGATGGTCATTAAGGGTTACGTACAGGATTCCAAGGGAAGGGAAGCGTAGCAGGGGGCGGCAGAAAGTTAGGTGGGCGGATGAGATTAAGAAGTTTGCAGGGACAACATGGCCACAATTAGTACATGACCGGTGTAGTTGGAAAAGTATGGGAGAGGCCTTTGCCCTGCAGTGGGCGTAACCAGGCTGATGATGATGATCAGGGAGAAATTTACAGAACAGAGAAAGGGTACATGCAGTATGTCAGAGAGGGATAGCCCGGTCAATCCACTGCTTTCGCTTAGACGAAGAGTGGGAAAGGGCCGAGAAAATGGTACCAAGTAGCATATCGGCAGGTTCGGATGGTATTCCAATTATGTTAATAAAGAAATTGGGCCCGAAATCTAAGAAAGCATTAAGGGAGGTGGTGAGCAAAATGCTAATGGACGGTAAAGTACCTGACGAATGGAGGCTGAGAAGAAAGAGAATGACATATATAGGAAAGGGGGACAAAGCTGGCAAATAACTACCGGCCTATAACATTGACGTCATTCATTTACAGGGTGGTTATGCAGATTATAAAGGACAGGCTGCAGGCATGGGTAGAGAACGAGAGGGTGCTTGGAGAGCTACAAAATGGGTTCCGGAAGCATAGGAGGCTAGAAGACAATCTGTTCTCACTAAAACGGTGCATTGAAATAGCTGAAAAGGAACACAGACCCCTATGGCTGGCTTTTTGGGATATCAAGGGAGCCTATGACTTTACTTCAAGAGGGCTTGTGGGGCATTCTGGAAACTTTGAGTGCAAGGGGGAGTAACCAATTCCTTAAAAGATATATATATATATATATATATATATATATATATATATATATATATATATATATATATAAATGTAACCAGGTGATTAAACAATGGGAAAAACAGGTTTCGGAGCGTGTAATGATTCCGCGGGGGCTGCGGCAGGGGTGTCCATTGTTGCCTCTGATGTTTATGCTGCATCTACAAGGTTTGTAGGCCGAAATACAGCAAAGTGGACTCGGCTTAAACCTATCATTTTTCAAACAAGGAAAATTGATTGAACAGTCATTACCAAGACTGATGTACGTGGATGATATTGTATTAATGGCTGACCATACAGAAGATCTGCAGGGATTGATGGTTTTATGTGGTACAGAAGGAGACAGATTAGGCTTGAATTTTAGCAAAGGAAAATCAGTAGTCATGATTTTTAATGATAACATTTGCGGCGAGCATAAGATACAGGAGGCCACGCTGGGGATAGTCGATAAATACAAGTATATTGGGGTGTGGATAAATAATGACATTGAGTATCTGACAGAGTGCGAAAAATATGTAACGACAAAAGGTAACAGAAGTGCAGCGATTATGAAGAGTAGGGCACTGTGGAGAGAGAGAGAAAAACTTTATTGGGTCTATCAAGGGGTTTAGCGGTGAGCCGTCTTGCGCTTGCTGCCTGGCTTCTCAGCACGGGTGCGCCCCTATTCCAGGGCTCCACTGAGCCTGGCCACTTCGCACGCGTGCTGCATGATCGCCCTTTGGGCGGTGAGCTCGCTGCTGGTGAGCAGGCCCTCCCATTGCTCCGCACTCGGGTTTTTATGTTTATGGAATGTGTAGTTATGCTTACATTCCCATGTTATGTGGTAAAGAGTTGGTATTTCTCCGCACCATGGGCAGGAGTTTCTGTATTGTGTCGGGTACATTTTACTTAGTATGTGTAGATTATAGAAAGTTCCGGTTTGTAGCCTTCTCCAGTCGGCTGCTTCCGGTTGTGTAAGTAGTGTGTGTGGCGGAGGATATTTGATTCTCTGCCCTCTATAGTAGTTTAATATTTCCACACACGTCGGCTCCACCGTTGTAGGGTTCTCGAGAGGCTCTATCTGTCCAGCTCGGTATGTGATCTCGCGAACTAGACTGTCTGCTCTCACGTTCCCTTCTATCCCGGTATGGGCCGGTATCCAGAAAAGTTTGTGTTTCACTTTATTTCCGAGGGTTCCTGCTCCGAGGAGGATTCGCAGGGCCTCTTTACAGACTCTCCCCTGCATGTAATGCCTGCATGCAGCTTTGGAGTTTGTTAATATGGTCAGTGATCTGTTACTTCGGTAGCCTTCGGTCGCTGCAAGCGCTATGGCGACCTCTTCCCCCTCCGCTACCGTGCAATTCCTTATAGTTGCGCAGCTAATTGTCTCTCCCATGTAGTCTACTACAGCCGTAGCTACTCTGTGTGTTCTAGTGTGCTTGTCCCACGGGTATAGCCCTGCATCCGTGTACACCGTGTTTTCCTGTGTTGCCAGGTGGCCTTCCACGTAATCTGCCCTTGCCTGCCTTCTGGCTGCGTGTAGGTTCGCATCCATGTTGCGTGGAATTGGACTTATTCTGAGGGTTTGTCTGATGTTGTCTGGGATGTCTGCCCCTCGATCTATTGCCCCTTTCGTATCGTATCCTAGTCTCTTTAGGAACATTCTTCCCCCTTCCATATCTCTCGTTCTATCTCGTACCTATTGTAGTTCCACAGTGCCCTGTTGGCAGTCGGCTACAGGGCAATGTGGAACTACAATAGGTACGAGATAGAACGAGAGATATGGAAGGGGGTAATGGGTCCAGGCCTGACTTTTGCCAATGCAGTTCTGTGTATGAGAGCAGAGACCCGGCAACAGTTGGAAACTAGGCAACGTGGTGTAGGTAGGCTCGCCCTGGGAGCGCATGGCAAGACACCAAATCTTGGGGTGCAAGGGGATCTGGGATGCTTTTCTTTCCAGGGCAGAGAGGCTAGTAGCAAGGTAGCATTTCAGGAGCGATTGAGAAAAATGGGGGAAATGCGGTGGGTTAAGAAGGTTTTCAGTAACTTATACACGAGGAATGTTGACACCAGGTGGAGGAAGCGAACTAGAAAATTGTCAAGCAAATACTTGGGCAGCAGTGGGGGGACAGGTAAGGAATCATCCGTCAAAAAAAAGGTTAAGGAGACAGAGAGGGGTATGTAAAAACAGAGATGCAAACCAAATCAGCATTAGAGACATACAGGACATTTAAGCAAGAAATAGCCAAAGACGATATTTACGATAACTCAAAGGGAAGCTCATTGTTGTTTGAGTTCAGGACACGTGTACTGCGGACTAAAACGTACCGAGCCAGATACCAGGCGATAGATTTGTTGTGCGGGGTGTGTGGAGAGGAGGAGGAAACGGCTGAACACCTGATACTTGCTTGTAAACAACTTCACTCTGCAGTTTAATGTAACGGGAAACTATTCAAAGCTTTGGGTTTTAAAGACAGTGAAAGTAAAATAGACTTTGAACAGGTAGAAATAACGAAACGGAGGCTATCTGATAGGTGGATAATATCAACGCAAAAGTAAAGCAGTAAATACATAGATATGCATGCATATAGTACCATTCCAGGCTAGGTGGCCGGCGCCGCCGCCACCCGATTCAAAGGGCTGAGTCTCAAACATCCATGCATCCTCCAGCGCAAGACGCCCATAGAAGATTGATGAATGCAGCTTGCAGTGTGTTTTGACTGAATGAGCCATAAAAGTAATTCATCTCACTTGGTAAATTAAAGCACATATTAGTGTGATGTAAAATGTATATTACACTAACGTGGTGGGATTCTCTTGCTTACTGATTTAAGGAAAATGAGCTGGAGCTGTCCACATGTTCTACTTATTTTACCTGCGAATATACTCAACAAAAATGTGTCCCAGCTGCTTAGTGGTACTTGAGATTACGTCAGTATTGCATATGTGCGTGTTGCCTAAAATAATTGAATTTCGAAAATGCTCGTAGGGATCTGATGTGCATATGTGCAGGTTATGGATACATGTAAAAGACTCAGCATCAAGTACAAGTGAATGGTCCCACAGGCCCGGAGCCGATCATGCAAATAGATTCGCTGCACAAATTTGTGACCAGAAAAGATATGCCACATGAAATGGCATGCAAGGATGTGTTGAAAATATATGTTGCACAGTTAATCAAACGCCTACGCTATGAACATGTGGGTTCATCCACTTGGTTTCGTCCGTATTAGGCACTCGCCTCTTGATTGCTTCGGGCACAATAATCCTCGGCATCGGGCTGTTTTTCTGCTGTGGCCTTTGTAGAAGCATGATTGTTCAAAGTGCAACATTTGCACAGATTCTATGACTTGCTTGTGGATTCGCTAGTACAAGTCCGGTGCGCTGGTCCGCCTGTGCAGCAATTTCCTTCTGAAGGGAAAGGGAAAACGACGAAGTGTGGCGACGGGTCGGATGGGCTCCACATCTGCTCCGCACAGAAGCAACATTTTCGGCGAAATCACCTCCGCATCCAGATTCTACGTAATCATCGTGTGCTTGAAGTCAGCCAGAGCACGTCAACACCAAACTTGAGGGTGTAAGTGCTTATTTTGGATTTTACGGCCTCATCAAGTTTCGCAGCGGGGCCGCCCCGCTAAACCCACTTCGCTAGTGGCGAAGCCTAGCAAAGGCTTCGGCCGCCGCACCGCTGCAGATGGCGAACGCGCTGCTCAATGCCGACGCCGACAAAGCCCTCCAATCGTATACCGGGGCCCCGGAGGACGAGGACATGGAACTCCGCGAATACCAAGGGCTTTTTCGGGCTGCTGAGGAGAACGAAGAAGACAGTGAACCTTGGATCAATGTTACCAGTCGTGCCCGTCGCCGTCGGCTGCAGACACGCTCGACCACGCCCCAACTTTCCCGAACGCCATCGAAGCCCGCTCTCCGCCACAGCCGACCGGCGATGCGCAAGCCCCGACAACCCCCCCCTTCCTGCCGATGATTACAAGTTGGCGGTTCGTCCACGGAACGGCCTGCAGCTCAACAAGGTGAGCGCAGGGAAGTTAGTAGGCGCCATCACAAATGAGGCAGAGCTACAAATCTGCTCCACCGGATTCAAAATACGCATCGACGAAGACCAAAACATCCTTGTTCTGAGCACTGCCTCAGAAGCTACGGCCTCAGCACTAAGCAAGATGCAAAAAATCACAGTTGATGCAGCAACATATCATATTGCATCATACGGAATTTCCCCCGATAACTCTTGCAAAGGGGTAATATACAACATCGATCACGACACCACGCCCGAAATGTTAATTAAACGCAATGAATCTCCCGGATACGAGGCGCTAACATGTAGAAGACTGGGAAACACAACCACCATGGTGATCACATTCTTGGGAAAAGCAGTACCATATTACATCGAATTTTCCGGCCTTCTTCTGCGGTGCTACCTCTACAAGAGAACCGTGCCATATTGCCGAACCTGCAACGAGACAGGCCACAGAGAGGACGTCTGCCCGCGGCCCCCCGCCACACCCAAGTGAGAGAGTGCGGCACTTCGCTAGCAACGGAGCAGCACGAGTGCCACCCTCGGTGCTCTCTGTGCGGCGGGAATCACCCGACAGCATCGAAAACCTGCCCCAACAGGTTCCTGCCGCCCGTCAACCGCCGGAAACCGGAGCAGACCCCGAGAGCAGGCTCCTAGTCTCCGAGGCCACGTGGCGAGCACTCAGCATCCCGCAAGTCGCGGTCCCCGAAACGACGCGGAGCTGTCCAGGGGAGGCGCAGTTCCAGGCCGCGTTCCGGTTCCGGTTCCAGGCTAAGGACCTCATCGCGACGACGGACGCCATGCCATGGCAGGACCTCGAGCCGTGGTCGTTCCGCAAGCGGCAGGAGGGGAAGCAAGGGAGCAGCGCAGGCCACGCAGCAGGTGAGCTGGGCAAAGGTTGTTTCTCCCAAAGCTCGCCCCTCCCCCCCCCCCCCCCCCCCCTGTTGACACAGAGCTGGCACAGGCACATGCCCAGATTAGGCGTCTCACTGAAGAAAACGCAAAACTCAGATCAGAAATCACTAGCGTACACGCAGAATTCGCAGCACTTAAAGATAAATTGCTTGGAAGAAATAGCAACACCCCTACGAAAAACACTTCAACCCCACACCCGGAGAAGCGGAAACGGGAAGAGCAGCCAACTCACACAGTCACATAAGTAAGTAAAGTAAGTAAGTAAGTAAGTAGGTAAGTAAGTAAGTAAGTAAGTAAGTAAGTAAGTAAGTAAGTAAGTGAGTAAGTGAGTAAGTAAGTAAGTAAGTAAGTAAGTAAGTAAGTAAGTAAGTAAAGTAAGTAAGTAAGTAAGTAAGTAAGTAAGGTAAAGTAAGGTAAAGTAAAGTAAAGTAAAGTAAAGTAAAGTAAAGTAAAGTAAAGTAAAGTAAAGTAAGTAAGTAAGTAAGTAAGTAAGTAAGTAAGTAAGTAAGTAAGTAAGTAAGTAAGTAAGTAAGTAAGTAAGTAAGTAAGTAAGTAAGTAAGTAAGTAAGTAAAGTAAAGTAAAATAAAGTAAAGTAAAGTAAAGTAAAGTAAAGTAAGTAAGTAAGTAAGTAAGTAAGTAAGTAAGTAAGTAAGTAAGTAAGTAAGTAAGTAAGTAAGTAAGTAAGTAAGTAAGTAAGTAAGTAAGTAAGTAAGTAAGTAAGTAAGTAAGTAAGTAAGTAAGTAGGTAGGTAGGTAGGTAGGTAGGTAGGTAGGTAGGTAGGTAGGTAGGTAGGTAGGTAGGTAGGTAGGTAGGTAGGTAGGTAGGTAGGTAGGTAGGTAGGTAGGTAGGTAGGTAGGTAGGTAGGTAGGTAGGTAGGTAGGTAGGTAGGTAGGTAGGTAGGTAGGTAGGTAGGTAGGTAGGTAGGTAGGTAGGTAGGTAGGTAGGTAGGTAGGTAGGTAGGTAGGTAGGTAGGTAGGTAGGTAGGTAGGTAGGTAGGTAGGTAGGTAGGTAGGTAGGTAGGTAGGTAGGTAGGTAGGTAGGTAGGTAGGTAGGTAGGTAGGTAGGTAGGTAGGTAGGTAGGTAGGTAGGTAGGTAGGTAGGTAGGTAGGTAGGTAGGTAGGTAGGTAGGTAGGTAGGTAGGTAGGTAGGTAGGTAGGTAGGTAGGTAGGTAGGTAGGTAGGTAGGTAGGTAGGTAGGTAGGTAGGTAGGTAGGTAGGTAGGTAGGTAGGTAGGTAGGTAGGTAGGTAGGTAGGTAGGTAGGTAGGTAGGTAGGTAGGTAGGTAGGTAGGTAGGTAGGTAGGTAGGTAGGTAGGTAGGTAGGTAGGTAGGTAGGTAGGTAGGTAGGTAGGTAGGTAGGTAGGTAGGTAGGTAGGTAGGTAGGTAGGTAGGTAGGTAGGTAGGTAGGTAGGTAGGTAGGTAGGTAGGTAGGTAGGTAGGTAGGTAGGTAGGTAGGTAGGTAGGTAGGTAGGTAGGTAGGTAGGTAGGTAGGTAGGTAGGTAGGTAGGTAGGTAGGTAGGTAGGTAGGTAGGTAGGTAGGTAGGTAGGTAGGTAGGTAGGTAGGTAGGTAGGTAGGTAGGTAGGTAGGTAGGTAGGTAGGTAGGTAGGTAGGTAGGTAGGTAGGTAGGTAGGTAGGTAGGTAGGTAGGTAGGTAGGTAGGTAGGTAGGTAGGTAGGTAGGTAGGTAGGTAGGTAGGTAGGTAGGTAGGTAGGTAGGTAGGTAGGTAGGTAGGTAGGTAGGTAGGTAGGTAGGTAGGTAGGTAGGTAGGTAGGTAGGTAGGTAGGTAGGTAGGTAGGTAGGTAGGTAGGTAGGTAGGTAGGTAGGTAGGTAGGTAGGTAGGTAGGTAGGTAGGTAGGTAGGTAGGTAGGTAGGTAGGTAGGTAGGTAGGTAGGTAGGTAGGTAGGTAGGTAGGTAGGTAGGTAGGTAGGTAGGTAGGTAGGTAGGTAGGTAGGTAGGTAGGTAGGTAGGTAGGTAGGTAGGTAGGTAGGTAGGTAGGTAGGTAGGTAGGTAGGTAGGTAGGTAGTGTAGGTAGGTAGGTAGGTAGGTAGGTAGGTAGGTAGGTAGGTAGGTAGGTAGGTAGGTAGGTAGGTAGGTAGGTAGGTAGGTAGGTAGGTAGGTAGGTAGGTAGGTAGGTAGGTAGGTAGGTAGGTAGGTAGGTAGGTAGGTAGGTAGGTAGGTAGGTAGGTAGGTAGGTAGGTAGGTAGGTAGGTAGGTAGGTAGGTAGGTAGGTAGGTAGGTAGGTAGGTAGGTAGGTAGGTAGGTAGGTAGGTAGGTAGGTAGGTAGGTAGGTAGGTAGGTAGGTAGGTAGGTAGGTAGGTAGGTAGGTAGGTAGGTAGGTAGGTAGGTAGGTAGGTAGGTAGGTAGGTAGGTAGGTAGGTAGGTAGGTAGGTAGGTAGCGTAGGTAGGTAGGTAGGTAGGTAGGTAGGTAGGTAGGTAGGTAGGTAGGTAGGTAGGTAGGTAGGTAGGTAGGTAGGTAGGTAGGTAGGTAGGTAGGTAGGTAGGTAGGTAGGTAGGTAGGTAGGTAGGTAGGTAGGTAGGTAGGTAGGTAGGTAGGTAGGTAGGTAGGTAGGTAGGTAGGTAGGTAGGTAGGTAGGTAGGTAGGTAGGTAGGTAGGTTAGGTAGGTAGGTAGGTAGGTAGGTAGGTAGGTAGGTAGGTAGGTAGGTAGGTAGGTAGGTAGGTAGGTAGGTAGGTAGGTAGGTAGGTAGGTAGGTAGGTAGGTAGGTAGGTAGGTAGGTAGGTAGGTAGGTAGGTAGGTAGGTAGGTAGGTAGGTAGGTAGGTAGGTAGGTGGGTGGGTGGGTGGGTGGGTGGGTGGGTGGGTGGGTGGGTGGGTGGGTGGGTGGGTGGGTGGGTGGGTGGGTGGGTGGGTGGGTGGGTGGGTGGGTGGGTGGGTGGGTGGGTGGGTAGGTAGGTAGGTAGGCAGGCAGGTAGGCAGGTAGGCAGGTAGGCAGGTAGGTAGGTAGGTAGGTAAAGTAAAGTAAAGTAAAGTAAAGTAAAGTAAGTAAGTAAGTAAGTAAGTAAGTAAGTAAAGTGTTTTTATTTACAGTAAGTAGCATACAAAGCTCACTACAGGGGCAGGGGCTAAAGGCAATCAAGCCTGACAAAGGTCCCTGTCCCTCCGCAGTTCGTGGCAGCTCACACGCTTCGAGTTCAACAGAGTAAAAAAAAAAGATTGCAGTACATCAGTTTCAGGAAAATTGACAACTAGCTACTTGCAAGAGTACACATAACAAATCACATGAACAAGAGAAAAATTTACATAGCATCTCTAAATAATCCTACAGAAGAGGTCGCGCGCACGCCATAATATATAGCTACACAAAATAAATTCAAGAAATTTGAAACTAAGAATGCATGAGGTTACGATGAAATTACATTATACATGGAAACACTCAAAATACTAATTCTTGAATGATTTAAGCATTGGTCGAGGCATGAAAATTCACAGGTTAATGTTTATACTGTATACATGTGGTAATTAATAAGTTCTTTGCTTGTTTTTTAAATGCGGCACGACTACCTGTAAAGTTCAATCTATCTGCAAGAATATTCAAAACATGATGTGTCTGGTACGCAGCACTTTGTTTTCCGTAATTAGTTCTTACTTTAGGTGCTCGAATCCTTTGTTCTCGTAAACAGTAGTATAGTTTTTCGGTGCGGCTTTGTTCATATAATTTATTTTGTTGAATTACTTGGAGCAATTTAAAATAGTATAACTGATCAACCCTGAGCATGGAATGTTTTATGAACAGTGGAGCAGTTGGCAGGTCTTGTAATTTTCCCCTGTACTTTTCGAAACAGCGCAATATTTTCTTCTGCATAGTAACAAGTCTATGGTAATTTCTTTGCGATGTTGTTCCCCAGACTAATATCCCATAAGTTACCTTAGAATGACAGAGTGCATAGTACATATTTAGTGTTAACCTTAATGGGATTAAGTGTACTGTTTTGTGAAAACAACCAACTATTCGCGCTAGTGCGGTAATCAGGTGATTTACATGTGTATTCCAGTTTAATTCCTCCTGAAACCACACACCAAGAAATTTTTGTTCCCTAACGTGTGTAATACAATTTCCTTCAAATGTGACACGTATTTTACTTATAGGCTTGTTTATAGGTCGGAATATCATATAGGTTGTTTTTTTGGCATTTAAGCGTAGCTCATTTTGCCTTAACCATCCTGAAAGATGCCCTAAATAGTTATTTACACTCACTTCAAGTGATAATAAATTGTCTGATGAAAAGAAAACGTTTGTATCATCAGCGTACATAATAAGTTCAGGGGAATCAGGAATTTCTACAATATCATTTATATAAGCAAGGAACAATAGTGGCCCCAATATGGACCCTTGGGGGACTCCTTGGTTTAATTTTATCTTTTTAGACATTGTGTTATCAATTTGCATGAATTGATAGCGATCTTCAAGGTAACTTTTGAAGAGTTGAAGTGCGACTCCACGCACTCCATACCTCGATAATTTCTGAATTAACAGTTGGAATTGTATGGAGTCAAATGCTTTTTGAAGATAAAGAAAGAGCCCAAGTGTTTAGTTTTTCTTTTCCATATGGTCGATTATCTTATCCTTAATATATAATAGAGCTTGCTCCGTTGACTTATTTTTTTGAAACCCATATTGACTCTTTGTTATTATTTGTTGTTTATCAAAAAAGGATGCAAGTCTACTGTAAATTACTCCTTCAAATATTTTTGATATTGTTGCAAGCACAGATATTGGTCGATAATTTGCTAAACTGTTGATATCGCCACCTTTGTGTACTGCAGTGACTTTTGCCACCTTTAACTGTTCCGGAAATACACCGGCAGTGAGGGTGAGGTTGATAATATAGGACAATACATCACATATCAATGGTGATATCAATTTCAACTCAGCGGAACCTATTTCATCAATACCTGATGCAACATTATTTTTAAGCTTTCTGATTAAGTTTTCTACTTCAACCGGATCTGTGGGAACCAAAAAGATAGAATAAGGTACAGTAGACTTATCAGCAGTTGGGGCACTTTCCGTATTTCCATCGGTTGCAACATAGGAGCCCGCGTTTATGAAGTGTTCATTCATGACATTGGCCAAACTTTCGCCGCTGAGTGTTTCGCCATTAATTGTTAGGTCCTGTGTCCTATGACAGCTTTTATTCCTGTTCGTAAGCCCATTTATAACTTCCCATAATTTCCTCTGATTGTTGTAAATTTTTCAAATAACTTTTCATAGTAGTTCGTTTTAGCCTTCCTTATATCTGAAGTTAAAACATTTCTATATGCCTTATACTTAGTGAACGCGTCAGTCTCTCTCGAGTGGATGAAATCGTGGTACAACTTATTCTTTATTTGAATGCGCCTGTAAAGATCAGAATTTATCCAAGGTTTTCTGCATTTTTTATTTATATCACGTGAGAACTCATGAAGTGGAAATGCTGCATCATAACTAGCACGCAACAGCTTTAGGAAGGCGTTATAAGCTTCATCAGGGTTATTTTGCCTATAAACAGTGCTCCAATCTAGGTTCTAAACTAAGTGAAAAAAATTTTCCCGAGTTTTGCTGTTTTTAGTTTGATGTAGAAATGTCTGGGTTTTTGGTATGCAAAGGCGAGAAGCAGATAATACCAGAAAGAAGATGGGCATATGATCACTGATGTCATACGAAAAAACCCCGGTTTTTATATTCTGCGAACTTAAATTTGAAGCACATATATCAAGCAGCGTAGCGCTTACTGATGTAATCCTAGTAGGTGATGTAATAAAATTTGCACTTCCATATGTAAGCAAAAGCGTTTCAAATTCTTTCGCATAGGGATCATTGGAGCAGAGGTCAATATTCATATCGCCCATAATTATGCAAGGAGTATTCCAGAGAACAGTTGATGATAACACAACGTCAAGGAACTGAATAAATTTCTTTTTGTGGCCACGGGGTGGCCTATATACACCAACTACAAAATATGGCCCAATAAACATAGTAATGCATTCAAAATCATCATTCATGACATAATATTTATCAAGCAGTTTACAAGAAAGCGCAGCCTTAAAATAAATAGCAAGACCTCCACCTTTTTGTTGTTCACGACAAAGGATTTCATTTCGCATTGTGAAACATAGTTCCAGCGCACATTAATGCTAATCATAACCAACTAGCCCAGCTGTCCATACTTAGCGATTTCATTTCGATAACCTGGAAGGAATGGTGCATATTCTTTACAAGTGATCCATGTTTCTGAGAAAACCAGCACATCAAACCCAATTGATAGAGACTGTAGAAAAACAGCAATATTATCGACTTTTCTTTTTATACTTCTACAACTTATATGTAATGTCGAAAACAAGTTCTTGCTAGAGCGGAATTCGCTATTAAATTCTGCAACATCATAATACTTTCGGTTATTAAAAAGTTCAGACATAATAAACCGTTTTCAATTTCGTATTTCACATTGCATGTTCAATTCCCTATTTTAGTCAGGCTTGCCTCATCCGCAATGTGTATCACTCGTGAACCTTCATCTTTGCGTGCTAGCACTTTGCCACCAGATGTCCAGACAAATTTCCAGCCAGTTTCTTTCTTTTTCTGTATTGCCGCTGCAAGCAAAGCCTTGCCCCTCTGAGTCAAATGCTCATTTACAAAAATGGGCATTTT
Source organism: Dermacentor albipictus (assembly GCF_038994185.2). NCBI lineage: Eukaryota > Metazoa > Arthropoda > Arachnida > Ixodida > Ixodidae > Dermacentor > Dermacentor albipictus. The sequence goes on from NC_091824.1 coordinate 1,540,603, forward strand.
ATTCTTATCCCCAAACACAGAGCTATCCAGCCTTTTCTTTCTACACTTCGCCAGAATATCGTCACGTTTTGTTCTTTTGACAAAACGAACGATTATCTTCTGCACACCTGGTTTAGGAGTGTGAATCCAGTGGCATGTGTCGATGTCAGCCGGATCAATCGTCGTGCCGACAGCTTCCCCTATCTTTGTTACAACTACCACTGGATCATTTCCCACCGGGGCACCTTTTATCTCAAGATTGTTTAGGCGCTGATACTGCTCCAGCTCATCGCATTTTTGTGCCAGTTTCTTGTTTTCTGCGTTTAGTTCCATGTTTTGCCTGATAAGTTCTTGCATTTCAGCTCTCATATTCTTAATATCAATGGCTGCATCTTTCACCTCACTGCAAGTATCAGCGCAAAATGTTATGCTGTCTTTAATTTCCCTCATCTGAATTCTCAAATCACGTTTGAAGTTTTCAAACGCTTTTGACAGCTCTGCAAGATCTTTTGTGTCAGTTGTGTCCTTCTCTGCATCTTTTCCGGCATTCTTTGCGGAGTCTTTCCCCATTAGCAAAGCAAATACACTTCACGCAAAACAAATACACTTCACGCTGTGTTCGGCAGCAGTGCACAAGAACAGAAGCAAACTTAAAAACAAGTAACACCAATTCTCACCTGCAAAGGCAGAAGGTGTGTTACGATTTGCACTGTTCGTGCACCGCCGCCGAACTGCGTGGCCCACTCGGTGAAGCCGTCCTTTTATGCGTCTTTCACAACCAGCTGGCGTTGCGGCCACATGAAGATCCAAGCGCAGGCGCAGGACCACGGTGACCAAGCTTGCAGCGGAGCGTCCGTCCGCGAGGTTGATAAGGGCGGTCTTCCATGAGTTGAGCCAAGGACAGCGAGCTGCAAAGGCAGAAGGTGTGTTACGATTTGCACTGTTCGTGCGCCGCCGCCGAACTCCGACACCGCAACGAGCATCCGACATCGCAACGACAAATCCGACACCGCAACGGCAAATCCGACACCGCAACGAGCAACCGCGCAGCCCACTGCACCGCAGGGAGTCATATCCGTCCAATATGCCACTTTCCAGAAGGTAGAAGAGGTAGTGGCAAAAGCTATTCAGAGCCTTCAGACATCCCTACAAGCTACTATCAATCAATCAATCAATCAATCAATCAATCAATCAATCAATCAATCAATCAATCAATCAATCAATCAATCAATCAATCAATCAATCAATCAATCAATTTATTTCCTTAAAGAAGGAGGAGTACAGGACTAAAAGCTTGGACAGCTTGACGAGGTCCCGACCCCTTGTAAGTTGGCATAACAACAAGATGACAGCCAGTCACACACAAGAAATGAAAAAAAAGCATCACATTGTAACGGGTAATACAGAGTGAAACAAGACGGTAAGAAATAATCAACACTCATAAATAACAGTGGGAAACAAAATTAGGAGAATAAGAAGGCAATGTCTAGTCTTGCAAATAAATACGTTGACAAAAACGTTTAATGCGAGAGTTTCGGTTTCTCGAGGGATCAAAATTTTGTCGGTCTAATAGGTTTAAAAGCGAAGGTAATGTATCAGATAAAGATTGCTCATCATAGGAAGTTCTTGGGGTAGGTACGAAACACATTTCTTTATGTCGGGTCTGTCGAATATTTGTATGTTCTCGAAGTTTTGCCAGATGAATTGTATCATCAATGCCAAATTTTACGAAATCTTTGTAGCACAACATCAACCTATAATTGTAAAAACAAAATACAGGAAGAATTTCATATTTAGAAAAAAGTGGTTTTGTGGAGTGCGTATAATGGACATCAGCTATGTAACGCACAACTCTTTTTTGTAGCAAATGTAGTTTGTGGAAGTTTGTTACACCAGTTGTACCCCACACCATGACGCAGTACTGCATGACAGATACCACCAGAGCATTGTACAGCATAATTTTTACCTTGGTCGGGAGTAGGCGACGCAGACGAGCAATAACACCAATGGCAGATGACAATTTAGATTGGAGATGATCAACATGCTCATTCCAGGTAAGGTGCTTTGTAAAACGCACCCCAAGGATATTAACGGAATCCACTATCTCTAACTGCTCACTGCCCAGACACAAATTCATATTAGTTGTCAACAACTTTCCTCTAGGCGCGTACAAGATAACTTTTGTTTTCTTAGGGTTGATTTTTAAGCAGTTCATCACGGACCACCGTTCTAAGTCAGACAGCGTCTTATTAGCCTTTATTTCTATATCTGTTTCCACGTTGCCTGTAATAAAAACGGTTGTGTCGTCGGCATACGAAACGAATGTAGCTTTATCTGTACAGCGTACAATGTCGTTTATATAAATCAAAAATAAAAGTGGGCCCAAAATGCTGCCTTGTGGCACAACAGTGATAACTGGCTTCCTTAATAATAATATATGAGGTTTTACGTGCCAAAACCACTTTCTGATTATGAGGCACGCCGTAGTGGGGGACTCCGGAAATTTTGACCACCTGGGGTTCTCTAACGTGCACCTAAATCTAAGTACACGGGTGTTTTCGCATTTCGCCCCCATCGAAATGCGGCCGCCGTGGCCGGGATTCGATCCCGCGGCCTCGTGCTCAGCAGCCTAACACCATAGCCACTGAGCAACCACGGCGGGTAACTGACTTCCTTGAAGATATTGTGTTACTAGCATCTACGAACTGTGATCTGTCGGACAGATAAGATGTCATAAGCGAGTGGGCGGTTCCACGTACACCATACATTTCTAATTTGTTAAGAAGGATGGAATGATTAATTAAATCAAAAGCCTTAGAGAAATCTATGTATATGCCTAGTACCATATGCTTCCGGCTGAATGCATCTACAATTATTTCTTTTTGGCTCAGGAGGGCTGTTTCCGTAGAGCGCTGCTTTCTAAAACCATGTTGAAAGTCTGCAATCAAATGGTGACGGTTAAAGAATGAGAGTAATCGCGCATGCATTATTTTCTCAATGCCCTTAGAAAATACTGGAATTATTCATATAGGCCGATAATTATTTAATGCTGTTTAATCACCGCGCTTGAAGACGGGAACAACGCGGATAATTTGCATTCTCTTAGGAAAGGCACCTGTTAATAATATTAAGTTATAAACATGGGCTAGAATAGGGCTTATAATATCAAGCACATACTTTATAGGGCGAATCTGGATACCGTCGGCGTCTAGTGACTTGTTGTTGCTTGTAGCTCTAATAGACGAAAAAACTTCAGGAGTAGTTGGAGCAAGAAAAAGCGATGCTCCATTCCTGTTTACTGGTAGAAACTGAGCGTGGTTAGTTTAGCTATGTTCTAGGTCCTGTTGCGGTGCTAGAGTAAAGACTTCATTAAATGCATTTGGTACTGCATCTCCAGAAATTTGTTACCCATCATGTTCTAATATATCAGGAATAGCTGAGTAAGAGTTAGGATGTAACAAGGCATTCAATTTGCGCCAAAGTACATCAGTTCGTTAATTAGCAGGGTCACTAAATATTCCTAAAAAAATAAGCATCTTTAGCAGTTCTAAGTTTATTTGTTAAACTGTTTCTGTATTTATTAAACGCCTTAAGCAAGGCTTCATCCCTAGATTGCACAAATTTGGCATATAAAACATGTTTTTGTTTAATCATGTCAAGAAGCTCAGGGGTCAGCCAAGGTTCCCGCGCTTTAGGTGGCCTCGTAATTTTTTTTTTGCATGGAAAATGAGTATCATACAACGGTTTAAAAATATTAATAAAAGCGGAATATGCAGAGTCGCTGTCTTGTGCACAATAAACACTGTCCCAAGTTTGCTGAGCAATGGCATGGCGAAAAGCCTCCAGATTAGATGGCATAATTGACTGAATATAAACTGGTTCCTTAGTTTTTTGAGTAACGCGATTGATTTTACTCACTAGCAGAATAATGCCTAGATGGTGTTGTGCCATTACCACAAGCCCGGATTCCGAATCTGCAAGATGCAGAATGTATCCTGCGAGCACCCAAATTCTCCCTTGACAAGTCAAGATGCTGAGCCGTCAGGCAGTGGTGTCCCGCGGAGAAGCATTGGCGAGCAGCATGTTCAAACGTGTCAGCAAGTGCCAGACAGCCCGGCGCCGCACCTCCTTTTGCCTGGAGGTCACCGCGCGCGCGAACTTTGAACCGTGTGGCCAGCGCGGTCGCTGGTTGGACCTCTCGGACGACCGTCGAGTGCTGACTTTGTATTGGGCCGTTTGAGTGACAATGGTTCTCGGGGAGTATAAAGCCGCGAGGCGGTCGCCTCGAAAACCGGATCCGCCGACCCACCGGGAGCACAGTGCCGCTCTCGACTGGGGTGAGATGTGTCACGCGTTTTCGCCGGACGTCGCCGTGCGGGAACAGTCGCGTTTGCTGTGAGGTCTCGGCCCCAGTGCCGACCCGTTCATGTCCTGTATAATGACCTGTATATAGTGTATAAAGTCCCTTTTGTTATTCTCATCGACGCCTGGCTCGGAGTCTTCGCTACCAACGCTCTGTCACGAAACAGTGGACGAGCGCTACGGGACCACAAAGTCGTAATAGTGGTGCAGCGGTGCAAAGTCGTAACAGTGGATGGCAGCTACGGGATTGACCGGCATCAGCTACCTCGGCGCGGTGAGTGCCTGAAGTTTACCTCAAACACCAAACTTTCTCTGACACAGGTTACAGTAGCTTAGGGAAGGATTTGGTGTTGCATTGTGATAACCTTGTGTGTTTCAAGCCTAGTAAGAGTGTTTTGAAAACCAGGGGATGCTGAGGGGGTAAACAGGGCAGTGTGTGAAATACTTGCATATGTCTTACTAGTAGTGTTATAGTAGCGTAGGGCAGGTATATTCAAAAAGGGTAAACAGCAGGAGGACAGTGTGAACGATGGAGAAGTACAAGGTGAAGGAACTTCTCGAAATTTGTGAGGAGTTGGGCATTGAGTTGGGCTCAACCAAAAGAAAGAATGCGATCCTTGAGGTCATGAGGACTGGGGACGTAACGGCTGAGGAAGCCGCAGAGGCCTGGGCGGATATCAATGAACGTCGCGAGGAGGAAAAGAGGGAGAAGGAACGTTGCGAAGAGGAAAGGAAAGAAAAGGAACGTCGGGAGTGGCAGGCAGAAAAGGGACGTCGCGAGGAGGAAAAGGAGGAAAAGGAGAGAGAGGGAACGTCGCGAGCACGAGCTTAAAATGAGAGTTGGAGACCCGAAATAGCTCGCCGGCGCCTAGTCTCACTTCTAACGTTCCAAGAATACGCGATCAACTTCCACCCTTTGTCGTCGGAGAGGATATGGCCAAATACCTCGTGAAATTTGAGCACGTGTGCGAACGGAATAGCATTGAGCGATCCCTCTGGGCACAGAATCTGTTAGCCTTGCTTCCTGGGGAGGCATCAGACGTAATAACTTGCTTATCGAAAGAGGCGTTTGAGAGCTACAGCGATGTGAAGGAAGCGCTACTGCGGAAGTACAAATTGTCGCCCGAATCTTTCCGGCAGAGGTTCCGGTATGCAAAAAAGGGCAAGGAGTCGAATGTTGACTTCGCATTTCGTCTAAAAGCTGACCTGGTGGAATGGCTGAAGGGCGAAGAGGTTTACGACGACCGCGACAAAATCGTCGAATGCATCGCGTTGGAGCAGTTCTACCGTTGCATTGATGAGGATGTCAGGCTGTGGCTGCAAGATAGACTAAAGGAGGTTAAGCTAAGCAAGGCAGCAGAGTTAGCGGAAGAGTATTACACCTGCCGCAGCTTGCACAGCAAGGCAGTGCGCGTAGAAAAAGCGGATAGGAGAGATGGGTTTTCCAGGGAGCCCGATGAACGGAAGGAAATCACGCGTCGCGAGTTTCGGGAAGACGAATCCTTTACCAAAGAAACTGTAAGGGAAGGGCATTATGCATCTCAGAATGATAGCGATGGTCCCAAACAGCGAAACGATATGACGCGCTTTTTTGAAAAACGGAAACCGTTAACCTGCTACAATTGCAAAAAGCAAGGGTACATCGCTGCGAGCTGCCCAGAGAAAATTGCTTTTGCAACAATACAGGAAACTCACAAAAACATACGACTATTGGAGGCATATGTGCAGGAAATTAAGGTAAACGGTAAGAAGTGCCGTGCACTTCGGGACTCTGCAGCAACTATGGACGTTGTCCAGCCGTCTTTCGTATCCTCGAGTGATTTTACGGGAGAGTGCGCTAGGATACGGCAAGTGGCCGAGGAGGAGAGTGTATGTTTACCGACCGCAACGGTTATTATTGAAGGAGAGTTTGGGAAACTTAACACAGAAGCCGCTGTGTCTGCCGCCCTCCCGGAACAATTTCCCTACCTCTTCTCAAATAGCTCGGAGCAGCTGCTGAAGGATCAGGGCAAATCATTCTTTGCCGACGTGGCGTACATGGCCCTCACGCGATCCAATGCGCGCCCGCTGTCGAGGGAACTTGACTTAGCGTCAGTGAGCGAACCGCGGTGCGGCACAGGGACCGATCAAGGTAACTTGAGTGGCGAGCAGTCACGGGAGAGGCAGAGCTCGGAGGCTGGCCTAGGCGAGCGGGTCCTGGAAGTGAGTGGGAGTGACACGTGCAGTGCTAGCCGCGATATAGACGCGACGCCTCAATTAGGCGACGCGGGCTCCACACTCGCTCCGGTTTCCGCCAGCTGGCAGGACCAGGCGGCAGTTGAAAGAGAAACTCTGATTCACGAGCAACAGGAAGACTGTTCACTAGCCGATCTGAGGAAGAGCGTCAAAAGGGGAGTGAAAAAAAAAAGAGGGTTTCATTTGGCAAGGAATCTGGCTTGTTGTACCGCCGCTACACGGATAAGCAGGGTCGCAAATATAAGCAGCTTCGGATTCCGCGAAAATATCGCCGGGAAAAATGAATGACCTCATTTGCTTCCTCAGTAGTATGTTTTCGGTCCAAGTGATTTCAAGGGGACCATTCCATTTGTCGTTATTATTGCTGATTATTAATTGTTTCTATTTTGGTGTGTTGTTAATTTGAAAACTGGTTGTTTGAGCCTTGTGTGCTAGATCGTACACCTGCCTCTTGTTGCAGCGGGAGAAAAAGGGGGATAGCAATTTAGGTAGGTTGATTTGGATTATGGCCTTGTCTGGTGTTTGACGGGCGACAGAGGGCACTTGTTCGTGTTAGGTGTTTCCTTTGGCCGGTCGGTTTTGCAAGCTGCAGAACGACCAACCGGGACCAGTGGCGAGAAGCAGGGGCTTAGGAACGACCCGAGCGGAGCTGGTCGAGGTGCCTTGGCGACAACGCGGTAAGCAGAGCTCCTGTCCTGGCGAGTCGGACCTGGGCACGTGAAGTTACCTGGCGTCCCGACACTGGACGTGAACTTGGACGAGCCTGACGAACGTGCGCGCCTGGCATCCGAGCCACGTGGAGGCAGCTCGTCTTCCCGGCGCCTTATCTGAGGGCGGGGATGCTGTTGTGCCATTACCACAAGCCGGGATTCCGAATCTGCAAGATGCAGAATTTATCCTGCGAGCGCCCAAATTCTCCCTTGACAAGTCAAGATGCTGAGCCGTCAGGCAGCGGTGTCCTGCGGAGAAGCATCGGCGGGCAGCATGTTCAAAGTATCAGCAAGTGCCAGACAGCCCGGCGCCGCACCTCCTTTTGCCTGGAGGTCACCGCGCGCGCGAACTTTGAACCGTGTGGCCAGCGCGGTCGCTGGTTGGACCTCTCGGACGACCGTCGAGTGCTGACTTTGTATTGGGCCGTTTGAGTGACAATGGTTCTCGGGGAGTATAAAGCCGCGAGGCGGTCGCCTCAAAAACCGGATCCGCCGACCCACCGGGAGCACAGTGCCGCTCTCGACTGGGGTGAGATGTGTCACGCGTTTTCGCCGGACGTCGCCGTGCGGGAACAGTCGCGTTTGCTGTGAGGTCTCGGCCCCAGTGCCGACCCGTTCATGTCCTGTATAATGACCTGTATATAGTGTATAAAGTCCCTTTTGTTATTCTCATCGACGCCTGGCTCGGAGTCTTCGCTACCAACGCTCTGTCACGAAACAGTGGACGAGCGCTACGGGACCACAAAGTCGTAATAGTGGTGCAGCGGTGCAAAGTCGTAACAATGGTCACTGATATCAGTGTACAGAACGTCGGCCTCTAATGAATGAATATTTATATTTGATATGAACACATCTAGTAAGGAAGCGCTGTCAACAGTTATGCGTGTTGCTGTAGAAATTGTATTTGAAAAACCGCAAGTTGTAATTAGAGTCTAGAAATCATTTTGCAGCGGAGAAGATGACAGCATGTTTGTATTGACGTCACCACCTAAAACAAGATTCATTTTTTCTTCTGTTGCATAACTGAAAAGCTTTTCAACGAAAGCAAGAAAGCGGGTCGCATCACCTGATGGTGGTCTGTACACAACAGAGAACAAGTTTGTATGGCTTTGTAGTGTCAGTACCTCATAATCGGAAGTTATACCAGTGAACTCGTCGACTGGTTCAGCAAAAATATTATCTTTGAGCAAAAGCGCTACACCGCCCCCTCGCTTATCCTGTCGACTACAGAAGAACGACTGATAACCAGATAGCTGGAACAATTGTGATGTGGGCGTTAACCACGTTTTGGTTAACATTATGACAGTAATCGGTATTCCGAAGCTGTGTATTAACATGGTAAGTTCATCAGTCTTATTTGCGAGCGATCGAAAATTTTGATGAAAAAATGTCATTGCTGGTTGCTTATCTGATATAAGATCCTTTACCTCGGATGGTACATAACCCATATTTTAGATAAGAAGCTACCAGAAAAAAATGGACCCAACTGTTGTTCCTACGTCATCTTCTGCAAGTCATCAAGATGGCAAATGGGAACAATGGGGCTGCCGTCTGATTTCCGGGCAAAAATCTTGCCATTACGATACCAGGCATATTTGCAGCCGAGTTCTTTCTTTTTGCTGTTCATCGCTCCAAACAAGCGTTTCATGGGAGGAGATAAGTGTTCATTGATATAAATCGGAGTGCTGGGCTCCAGCTGAATATCTTCTGTTGTCAGCTGTTTTTTCCTTGCTTTCTCTAGGAAAGAATCGCGCTTGGCCCTGTGTCTGAACTGCACCACAATATTAGGCCCTTGTCCTAACTCGGTGGCAAACTTCAACATCAGAATCCTCGAAAGGTACATCAAGTGTACCTGCAAGTTTTCTGGTTATATCCAGGGTGTTTTCTTTTGGCTTCGTTGGTACACCTTTGATTTCTATGTTGAAACACCTGGTATGCTGGTCATTTTGTATGAGCCTTACTTCATGATCCTTTAGTTTTGCGAGCAGGGCAACTCGGTCCTTTTCCAGACCCTCCACTGTGTTGCTTAGATCAGAGTATTCATTTTTCAGCTCACTCACAGATGTTTTCATTTCCTCATAGTTCTTGTTCGCAAATTCCAAGAATCCCTTCATTTCTCTCATTTCTTTCCTTAAGTCTCCTTCCAGGCATTCGCGCAGTTCTCTAAATTCATTCTTCAACTCGCGTTTAAGTTCTTCGAAAAGTTTAGATAGCTCTTGCTTGCCTGTCATTGCTACCAGAGCGCGGGACAAAACGGAGATAAGCGAACAAGAACGCGAGATAAACAACGGAAATAACAGTAACAGGAATGTGGCAGCAATGTGGCACGAACAGGAATGTGGCAGCAGCAGCTACGGCCGAATGTGCATCCCACTATTTAGGAGGGGCTTAAAAATCACCAACCTGTAAAGGCGGAAAGAAGTGGTTCAGTATGCGTGCACGTAGCCGTAACCGCTGCTGCCAACTGATGCAAACGTGCTTCTTGCAGGGCTTTTAAACCAAGGGGCTTGGGGTCCCGCTCAGGCGCGCTGCGGTAGATGGCAGGCGGCAGACACGGCCACTGTCAAGATGCTTTTTCTTGGGGCGATAAGCGGCGCAGCCTGGGTAGATGAAGTCTTCTTGCCGGCAGTTCCTTGCAGCTGTGATCTGTACAGGCGGAGAGAAGTGGTTCAGTATGCGTGCACGTAGCCGTAATCGCTGCTGCCAACTATGCAGCAACAACTCACAGCTATACAACAGTCAGTGGCACAACAACAACAATTCGCAACTCAACAACAACACTTTAACACTCAGTTGGCGGAACGCATCATGAGACTAGAGGAACGCATACTAGCACTGGAAGCTCGTCAAAGCCGGCGCCCCAAGAAAACAGCTAATCAGACCCTACCAGAATTGCCAGATTCTCTGGGCTCCCCAGAACCCCATCTTGTGCACGCATCACCACCCCTTGATAACCAAGATGGCTCCGCCTCAACATATATGCAGTAAGCGCGGGGGCACTAGGCGAAACCACGGTGTGGCAGTGGAATTGCCGGGGCTACAAGAACAAGTATGCATCACTGATACAATACATCGCTACATCAACAAGACCACTTGAAATCATCGCACTGCAAGAAACGAACACGCACGTCCGCCTACCCGGATACGTCACTTATAGCACCGATACAGGGAGCAGCCTTCACACCCCGATTAGTAAAAACCTAGTGGCCGTTCAACGCCATCTCCAGCCATCCGAACCGCTTGCCATTCTGCTCGAAATTATCCCACAGGCAACAAAGAAAAAGGGTCCCATGTTTGTTCTAAACGTCTACTGTCGGCCGAAAAGCGCGCCATCGGTCCTCAAACTGGTTTTGGAGCAAGCCACGCACGCAGCAGGCAACCATCCGCTTCTAATTGTGGGCGACTTTAATGCAGCCCACCCCCTCTGGGGTTATACGTACACCAACCCCAGGGGAAACATGCTTCACAAAGTTATTGAGGACATGTATCTCATGCTCGTCAACGATCCAAGGAATAGCACGAGGCTCGGCACAAGTGTTCAAAGAGACACGAACCCCGACTTAACCCTCACCAGAAGTATCCCCACGTCCTGTGCTACCGGGGCTTAGCGGAGAGAAGAAAACTAGGGGTCGGATTCCTGATTAATAAGAATATAGCTGGTAACATACAGGAATTCTATAGCATTAACGAGAGGGTGGCGGGTCTTGTTGTGAAACTTAATAAGAGGAACAAAATAAAGATTGTACAGGTCTACGCCCCTACATCCAGTCATGATGAGCAGGAAGTCGAAAGCTTCTATGAAGACGTGGAATCGGCGATGGGTAGAGTGAAAACTAAATACACTATACTTATGGGCGACTTTAATGCCAAGGTAGGCAAGAAGCAGGCTGGAGACAAGGCAGTAGGGGAATGTGGCATAGGCACTAGGAATATCAGGGGAGAGTTATTAGTAGAGTTTGCGGAACAGAATAATATGAGGATAATGAATACCTTCTTCCGCAAGAGGGATAGCCGAAAGTGGATGTGGAGCAGCCCGAACGGCGAGACTAGAAATGAAATACACTTCATACTTTGCGCTAACCCTGGCATCATACAAGATGTGGACGTGCTCGGCAAGGTGCGCTGCAGTGACCACAGGATGGTAAGAACTCGAATTAGCCTAGACCTGAGAAGGGAACGGAAGAAACTGGTACATAAGAAGCCGATCAATGAGTTAGCGGTAAGAGGGAAAATAGAGGAATTCCAGATCAAGCTACAGAACAGGTATTCCGCTTTAACTCAGGAAGAGGACCGTAGTGTTGAAGCAATGAACGACAATCTTGTGGGCATCATTAAGGAGTGTGCAATGGAAGTCGGTGGTAACTCCGTTAGGCAGGATACCAGTAAACTATCGCAGGAGACGAAAGATCTGATCAAAAAACGCCAATGTATAAAAACCCATTACCTTACAGCTAGAATAGAACTGGCAGAACTTTCGAAGTTAATCAACAAGCGTAAGACAGCTGACATAAGGAAGTATAATATGGATATATAATTGAACATGCCCTCAGGAACGAAGGAAGCCTAAAAAAAGTGAAGAAGAAACTAGGAATTGGCAAGAATCAGACGTATGCGTTAAGAGACAAAGCCGGCAATATCATTACTAACATGGACGAGATAGTTCAAGTGGCTGAGGAGTTCTATAGAGATTTATACAGTACCAGTGGCACCCACGACGACAATGGAAGAGAAAATAGTCTAGAGGAATTCGAAATCCCACAGGTAACGCCGGAAGAAGTAAAGAAAGCCTTGGGAGATATGCAAAGGGGGAAGGCAGCTGGGGAGGATCAGGTAACAGCAAATTTGTTGAATGATGGTGGGCAGATTGTTCTAGAGAAACTGGCCACCCTGTATACGCAATGCCTCATGACCTCGAGCGTACCGGAATCTTGGAAAAATGCTAACATAATCCTAATCCATAAGAAAGGCGACGCCAAAGACTTGAAAAATTATAGACCGATCAGCTTACTGTCCGTTGCCTACAAACTATTTACTAAGGTAATCGCAAATAGAATAAGGAACACCTTAGACTTCTGTCAAGCAAAGGACCAGGCAGGATTGCGTAAAGGCTACTCAACAATAGATCATATTCACACTATCAATCAGGTGATAGAGAAATGTGCGCAATATAACCAACCCTTATATATAGCTTTCATTGATTACGAGAAAGCGTTTGATTCTGTCGAAACCTCAGCAGTCATGGAGGCATTACGGAACCAGGGTGTAGATGAGCCGTATGTAAAAATACTGGAAGATATCTATAGCGGCTCCACAGCCACCGTAGTCCTCCACAAAGAAAGCAACAGCATCCCAATAAAGAAAGGCGTCAGACAGGGAGATACGATCTCTCCAATGCTATTCACAGCATCTTCACAGGAGGTATTCAGAGACCTGGATTGGGAAGAATTGGGGATCAAAGTTAATGGAGAATACCTTAGTAACTTGCGATTCGCTGATGATATTGCCTTGCTTAGTAACTCAGGGGACCAATTGCAATGCATGCTGAATGACCTGGAGAGGCAAAGCAGAAGAGTGGGTCTAAAAATTAATCTGCAGAAAACTAAAGTAATGTTTAACAGTCTCGGAAGAGAACAGCAATTTACAATAGGTAGCGAGGCACTAGCGAGCTCAAGAGGCGAATAGTACTACTCACACAAGAGGCTGCGGAATACGCCACCACGCTATGCCGAGAGAATTGGCTATCTCTCTGCGACAGCTTGAGGGGAAGACTGAGTACTTCCAAGACGTGGAAGTTATTGAGGTATTTACTCAACCCGGCCAGCAGCAAAACGGAATCCCACCACAATATGGCCCGAGTAATTCACCACTTTCCTGGAAACGAGGCGGACCTCCTTTTGACTCTCAAAACCAAGTACTTCTCCACACAGACATCGGAGCCTCTGCCACCCTACACCGGCACCCCTAACGAGCTCCTAGATGAGGACATTCATCTACATGAGGTAACAGCGGCGATAATGGGCTTGAGACGCCACACAGCCTCGGGAATGGACCAAATTACCAATAAGGCACTTGTAAGTCTTGAGAGCCCCTCGCTAGTAGAGCTTACCGCTCATCTTAACGAAGTATGGAGGAAAGGAAACCTTCCCGAGGACTGGAAATTAACCGAGGTTCGTCTGATACCGAAGCCAGGCAAGCCACCAGCCATTGAGAACCTACGACCGATCTCCCTCACTTCGTGTGGAGGACAGCTCCTAGAGCACATCGTTTTCAATCGGCTACAACCATTCCTGGAGGATTCGGGGAAATTTCCAACAACGATGATAGGATTCCGTCCACACCTCTCAACTCAAGACATCCTACTTCAGCTGAAAAAGGAGGTGATTGTACCAGCGACACGCAACTCCCCCACGGCTATCCTCGCCTTAGATCTTAAAGGGGCGTTCGATAACGTCAAACACACAGCAATCTTACAGAGGCTAAATGCGCTGGGCTGTGGGGCCAGGACGTACTCGTATATAAGAGATTTCCTCTCAGATTGAAAAGCCATCCTAAAGGTCGGGGACAAAGCCACAAACCCCTTCCTACTGGGCGGGCGCGGCACACCACAGGGCGCAGTGTTATCCCCTCTCTTTTTCAATATCGCCCTAGTAGGCCTACCGCCACTCCTCGATAACATCCCAGGGATCCGGCATGGCCTATATGTCGACGACATTACCATCTGGTCGTCCACAGGGTCCATCGGGGAAATGGAGAACCACTTGCAGGAAGCTGCAGACGTGGTGAGCGACTATGCTAAGTCATGCGGGCTCAGCTGCGCCCCCCGAAAGTCGGAGCTACTCCTGGTCTCACCGCGAAAGCAGCACACATCCGACTCGCCCATTATCAACATACAACTGGAGGGACACACCATCGTTCCGTCTCAGAGCGTAAAGATATTGGGAATGGTTTTCCAGTCGGATCGCACCAATACAATATTAATTCAAAAGCTTAAGAATACAGCAGCCCAAGTTACGCACATGATCCGGCGAATAACCAAGACAAGAGGCATGGTGGAGGCGGACACGCCTTCGGCTTGTCCAAGCCTTCGTCGTGTCTCGAATAACTTACGCTATTCCATACGCACTACTCAACGAGACGGAACTGAAGAAAATAACACAATGATCAGAAAGGCATATAAGCAGGCAATAGGCCTGCCAACCAGTGCGTGCACAGAACGCCTACTACGACTAGGTGTGCACAACACGGCCGACACGGCACAACACGGCTCTTACGCCTGGGGCTCTCTGCCCCTCTGAGCCATCCGCCGCCTCAGACTGTGAGCTTACCCCATGCCATCCGGAGAAACATCACCGTACGTCCTCTACCTCGCTATATGCACCCAGTGCACCACGCAGAGCGAAGGGAGGCCCGCGCCCTGGCCATACACAAGCGATACCTAACCTCTACAGCCTACACGGACGCGGCTTCTTACTCCAGACGCGCAGCCACAACAGCCACCGTAGTCGTCAACACAGAACATCGGAGCAGCATTTCGCTCACACGAAACAATCCCCTCCAAGCCGAGGAAGCGGCCATAGCCCTCGCGCTCTCCCAAACAGAGGTTGAAGTCATAGTGAACGACTCCCAACAGGCGTGCCGCAACTTTGCTAGCGGCAGAATTCATACCACTACGCTCCGGATCATCACTCAAAAGCCGCCAACGAGATCAGTCATGATCTTCTGGGCGCCAGCTCATCAAGGCATTCCTTTCAACGAGGTCGCCAACCACGTGGCTCGAGATCTGACCCACCGAGCCGACGCCGAGGAATCTGAACCCGAGCGCATGCACCCTCTAGTCTCTTACCAAGACATCACACAACACTACAAGCTAACCCGCAGAACATATGCACCCCCACACAAGTAACTACCTAGAAAGCAGGAGCGATTCCTCCGAGCTCTACAGGTTAATGCATTCCCGCACCCAACCAGAAATCACCTCATAGACCCTACAAAATTATCTCCGCAATGCCACTTGTGCGCAGAGCCCGGGTCCCTCAGGTACATAGTAGGGGGTTGCAGAGCGGCACCATTAAATGATCCGAACCCTTACCCCACTAACGAGCTTTGGGAGAGAGCCTTGGCCAGCTCCGACCTCGAGGATCAGCAACGGCTGATTGCGTGATTGCGAGGGCCCAGGACGCGGCCCGAGCTCAAGGCATTCTGGAATGAGGACGCCTCTCCAAAGCTTCATTCACCGAATAAAAATGTTTATTCTCTCTCTCTCTCTGAAGGGAAACCTGCAAACAAAAACGCCGCTCCGCATGTAAGAAAAAAAAAAAGGCTCTACTGTGACGCTTCTGAAACGATTGTGATGCATCACAAGAGCTGTCTACTGGCGTGATCTTCTGAGCAAGAAGATACATTCGTTTACTTACATGTGAAGGTATATGCCAGAGCACTTCGGGGCTTGGGTTACAGTGTACTAGAATGCTTGCTTCCAGTTTACTGTCCTTGGGTGGCGCAAAAGGCACGAATGTGCCATAGCGTGCGATGTTGATGCGCGATGGCATGTCAAACCTAAACTGTACGAAACTACTACGCATACAAAAAACAGAGATTCGAAACCGAAATTCGTGTCATCATTTATTGCATGAATGCGTACATCGTGATTTACATAAGTCATGCGCTCGGCAAACGCTTTCTTTAAACTTAATATTAACGCCTCACCTTCATAAAGCCATCAGGTACGCGTTTTTAAATGACAAAGCATAAGGTGACCTGTACTTGCTTTCAGCTCTTTCAATAGTAACTGCGCTGGCCACATTGACCAGTAGCAACAGGGCGTCGCCCACGAGACTGTCATTTGAGGAATCGCCAGTCCACGGGATTGGCCAGTCGTTTCAGCGGGTGCGAGAGAGAAAATCTGGGGGCGTTCGCGCTTGAAATTTCTCCCTTTGCCTAGGTACCACGGGGCGGCGCCCTAGGAAACTCTATGGCCCTAGGGGTTCTCACTTTTTCGGGCCAGCTTTACCTCTAGAGTTCGTATACTAACTCTATGCGCTGCGCACGCTGCAAGCCTCATCTCGCATAATCTCGCCACTGCCAGTATGCAGCACTGCGTGCACCTATGACACCCGCGTGGCCTCCGCGATCAGCTTCGGCCACGCGTGGCTGCCGCTTCGCCTCCCGCCGGAGCTGATCGCGGAGGCCACGGCAGCCGTAGCAATGAATAATCGCGGCGCTCCAAGAAGGACGGCGTTGCGGACGGCTGCGGTGGCTATGACACCAACGCGGAGCACGGAGCTATTGCAGCACTTGAAAATTTTCACATTCTGCCAAACAATGACGGTCACCTCGAGGATCCCGGCTGAAAATTACCTTCCAATTAAACAATATTACTGGATGAGGACTTCGAATTATCGAGCGATTTCCTCCATAGGATTACATGTAAAACTGACGGGACCAGCACTTCACTTATAATTAACCGAAAATTCCAATTAAGCGGCTTCGAATTATCGGGAGTCGACTGTTGTCAAAACGCTCACTCATGTTATAGATAACTCCCACAGGATGGGAGATGAAATGACGAGAGATCTTGTAAATGAACCAAACATATACAACTGTTATTATGTACACTGTCTCTTTTGTGGTTCTTCCTGTTGCGTTTCGAATTTCATGATGATTCGTTTGGATGATGCCGCTGCTTCGAGGAAGATGAGCACTAGCCAATGCGAGCTGTAGTATGGGACGTAATTTAGTAGTGTCGCGTTTGGTAGACCTCGTATGTAGGCGTGGTCAATGATGCTGCCTTCTCTCAATATGAACCATTATCAACCGTACTCCGGCGGCGCATGGCCCAACTGCACGGGCCCTATCTAGAAAGCGATCTGTGATGGGTACAGAAGACAATAGTGCTGATAGCTTCGTGTGTGCTGGGCTCTCGTCGCTTAGTTCCTGTTGAAGCAAGAAGCAGTACGAAGGTGAATTCACGGGCTGCTGTGGGCCCTATTTTGAAAGCGATCTCGTCTTACGTGATGGACGGACGGACAAGTTCCATCCTTGGGTAGGCATAAAATTGCTTACGTATTTAATAAGTCACAGGCCTCCGCGGCACATACAGCAGAGTCGCAGCGTAAACCTGAGGAGCAGCTCCGAAGTCTTGGTCGTTTTCACGAAAACGAAGTGAACTGTGCGCTCAGCGTCGACGGTTTGCTGTGGCTTGTGCTGCTCAGCACAGCGGTCTGCTGAGCGGTGTTGCCAAATCTCAGTGAGGAAAAGTATTCATTATGCAAAAAAGAGGTGAGGCGTGCAGAGAGGACACAAGAGTAGAGAAGTGGACAGCACGTGTTGTCCACTTCTCTACTTTGTGTCCTGTCTGCACGCCTCACCTCTTTTTGCATAATGAATCCTTACCAACTAGCTCAGCTTTCTTTCGTTCGAGGAAAAGTAGCTGAAAATCCAGCCACAAGCTAAAAGTAGTTCAATTTTTTTCAAGTGTGTTTTTTAAACATATTCTGGGTATATAACACATTGGCAGCTGTATTGCCTGAAAACATTAAACACAGCTGTCAAGTCATTTTCTTGCAGGCAACTACGCAGAACATGTATGAACAAATAAGAAATGTGCTGCCGCTTTGATTGCAATAATTTAGGGCAGGCATAGTTTTCGCAAAGCGTCAAGGCATGCACACTCACAAAAGATGAGCAGCGAATGCTTCACTGCTTCGTAAACGTAAAAATTTAACTACATATACTCTGAAATTGTGAGCAAAATGTACAACTCTGAAAAATAAAAATAAAAATTGCGTCTTCGACTCTGAGGACTCCTGTAACAAAATAGTATACAATATTTGGTGCCTATTCTCTAGCCCTACGCCAAGCATTTCTATATTGACTTTTGTTGCAGTGTTTGCAAACCACATTTAATTACCATGCAGTAGCATCCGGGATGGCCAGTGGTCTGGTTAGCTCATCAGATACAAAAATTACACTGCTAAAAGACACCTTAACAAAAAGGCTGACATTAGTAAACCAACGTCAACTTCAGACTGATGAACACAAAATTATCACAAAGACACTTGAAAACTTCTTGGATATTGATTTGATGAACCAAAAGCTTCGGATGAAACTGTACAAATGGAGACATCTGAAAGCCATCAACGCCCCGCGAAAGGTCCACCAGTGTACAAATATTAAGAACATTCATTTAAACAAAACATATCAGACTTGCTGAAAACATAAAAATACATATTTCACTGCGTCATGTGTTGATAATCAAAGTAAAATACAATAGAAAAGCAAAGCAGAGTGCAATGTTCTGCATCAATCAAACAAAACGGTGACGTAGACGAAGGCGACGCAGTTCGTACGGAGTGCAAAACTTTTACGTGCACATAAATTGTAACATGCCATCAGATGTTTGAACAAATCTCAATGAAATTGCATATTTGATCACGTAATGTACAATAGAGATTTTAGCGTACTTCTAAGCATACAATCAATCACATCACGAACAAAAAAGCACTATATTGTCATGTAGTGACGATGAAGAAAACAGTCGCAAATCTGCGAATGACGAAACTAACTTTTTATTGGGCGAACTGCAGTTCAGTTTATTGTCCTCAAAGGCCCCCAGAGGGGGTATTACATAAGGGGTGGGTTTAACATAAGTTCCCCATTTGGTACCCTTTATTAGTTATATTCAAAGTGATCAATCACAAGCTGTAGGAATAGAGACAGGCAAGTGATGCTAACAATGTCAGCAGGAAGGCCGTTCCAGTCTTTAGCTGCTCGAGGAATGAACGAGGCGGAAAAATGAGTGGTTCGGGCACGCGGGTGTGCGACTTGCTGCGAATGACTGGTGCGGTGAGAGATGCGTGCCGCAGGAACGATGTATGGCGCATGACGAAGGGTACTGAAAAAGAACTTGTGATAGAGCTCAAGACTAGCAATGCGTCGGCGATTAGATAGTAATGTTAGTCCGGATTGTGTTTTAGGTGCGGAAATACTGACATCATATGAATATTGCGAGTGAATGAACCTAGTAGCGCGGTTCTGAACAGATTCAAGTGAGGTGATAAGATACGTTTGGTGCGGGCTCCAGATGGCAGATGCATATTCAAGTTTTTCCCGAACAAGGGACTTGTAGGCAAGCAGTTTTACGTTTTGAGGTGCCTGGCGGAGATTACGTTTTAAAAAACCTAGTGTTTTATTAGCAGATGACATGATGTTAGAAATATGTTTATGCCAAGACAGATCATTGCATACAGTGACACCTAGGTATTTATAGAACTCTGCTAGTTCGAGAGGCATGCTTCTAATTTGGTAGGGAAATACCAGGGGATTACTGCTACGAGTGAAAGACATAACTTTACATTTTTGTACATTAAGTTTCATTAACCAATCGTCATACCATGTTAGTATGTTGACGAGGTCTTTCTGCAGGGCTGTTTGATTGCAGGTGTTACGTACAGTTCGATAAATGACACAATCTTCGGCGAACATTCGGATATTACAGGACACATGTGAAGGTAAGTCATTAATATATATTAAAAATAATAGAGGGCCAAGAACCGATCCTTGAGGGACGCCTTATGTTACTGGCACAGGGTTAGATAGGTGATTATTTATAATGACAGATTGGGAGCGGTTGCTAAGAAATTCAATGATCCAATTCAAAACATCAGGGTGCAAATTAAGTCTTGTAAGTTTCAATATTAGACGTTGATGAGGAACATTATCGAAGGCCTTAGAGAAATCCAGGAAAATTGCGTCAGTCTGTATGTGACTGTCAAGGTTAGTGTGAACATCGTGCAGGAAAATGGCCTCCTGTGTTTCACAGGAGAGACCTTTGCGGAATCCGTGTTGCGCGGGATGGAAAAAGTGATTCAAGTCAAGAAAATTCATTATAAGAGAGTAGATGAACTGTTCCATGATTTTGCAGGGGACGCTTGTTAGGGAGATGGGGCGGTAGTTAAGAGGCGAGTTTCTGTTACCTGATTTGTGGACTGGAACGACCTTCCCAATTTTCCAGTCATCTGGAATGAAACCTGAAGAAAGAGACTGGGCAAATATCAAGGACAAATAGGCTGCAGAAATAAGCTTCGTGTTTTTTAAAAGTTTTGGGTTAATCTCGTCTATGCCGGAAGATGATGAACACTTGATTTTGTCAATGATCGCACAAATACCGTCTGCATTGAAAGCAATGGCTGGCATTGACGAGTTCATACTAAGCGATGATGATGTGGGAGGCGCATTAGATTCGTTAGTGAACACAGAAGCAAAGTCCGAATTGAACACGTCGGCACAATCGGAATCATTAATGATTTCGTTCGATTCGTTAGTTATCTTAATAGCGCGCGTTTCGCTTTCGTTTATAACTCTCCAAAATTGCCTCGGGTTATTGATTAATAGGCTTGGTTGATTATTGTGATAAAAGGAGTGTTTAGCGTGACGCAGTGCGTCGACGTAGCTCTCGGCCTCATAATATTTTTCCCATGCGCATGGGCGTCCTTTCTGTTTGGCGGCGCGATACAGAAGCTTTTTTTGTTTTCTAGGCGTTCTAAGGCCTTTGTGAACCATGGTTTTTGCTGATAAGAACGAAAGGTGACCTTAGGAATAAATTTATTTGCAACATCACTTAGTTTGTTTTTGAAGCACGTCCAATTGCTGTTAACGGAATGGTCTTGAAAAGTTGATGCGAATATAGGAAAGAATGTATTCATAGCTTCAGTTATAGCTCCGTAATTTCCTCTGTCGTATAGACATATTGTTTTCTTAAAGATATCCCGTGTCAACAAATTGATCAAAAATAACGTACAGCGCAAAAGACAAGGACAGCGATAGACGACATACACAGCGCTGTGTACGTCGTTTATTGCTGTCCTTGTCCTTTGCGCTGTACGTTATTTTTGATCATGAATTACCAACTAGCCCAAGCAACCACCCTAGTCAACAAATTGAACGAAAAAGTGGCATGGATGACTTTGTGATCACCGATCTTAGGCAAATAAGAAATGGATGAAAGGCTGTCAGGGTGGTCGGTTAGTATGAGATAGAAGACGTTAGCAGTTTGCTGCGAAATCAGGGTTGGTTCAGTTACTAGCTGGGAAAGGTTAAAGTTAAGGCAAAAATCGACAAAATTTTTGGCCTCTGTGTGTCCGGATACCGAGAATGATTGTATGGTACGCCAGTCTATTTGTGGGAAGTTAAAGTCACCGAAGAGCAGGATTTGCGCGTTTGGGTGGGTGGTTACTAGTTCGCTTATAACGTTGTTAAGTTGATGGCAGAAATCAGAAGTAGCACTAGGCGGTCTGTAACAGATACCAAGTAGCACTTTTTTTGGATAGGTATGCATTATGACCCATAATATCTCAAGATCTGATGTAACGTTAATTAGCGAGCCCGGCAACTGCTCACGTACAGCGACTAGTTAGTAATAGTATGTTGCTGCCAGTAGATAAAACTATGTTCGACACCAATTCACGCTTTGGGAGGAAACTGCGCACGTTCGTGTGTATTATAGAAAGCGAAGCGCTATCTCTGGAGCAAGTCGGTGTTATGTTATTTTTCTGTTTGGGGTGATGTAGCTGCTATGCCAACTCTTTGACACTACTCGAGGCGGCATCAAAGGTGTACCTTCTGGAACCGATGAACAAAGTCTTGAAGCGGAGTGAAAACGGAAACCCTTTACCTTTTGCGAAAGCAATGAGATGTTTTCGGGAATTTCGTACTGATCGCGAAAAGTCCTCGCTAATACTTTAGTCAGTGCCTTTAAGCTTTCGGCCACTCGAAAGGATGTTAACTTTGGTTTTATGAAAAGTAAATTTTGCTATGAGGGGGCGAGAGTGATTGGGGGAGTGACGACCGATGCGATGTGCACGTACTATTTCTTTTCGGTCGATGGTTAGTTGCAACCTATCGCGGCAAAGTTTCACAATCAATCTTTCGGAGTCGGCAGTGGTTTCCGAGCAGGAATGGTCAGAAATGCCGTAAAAAATGAGGTTGTCCCGCCATGAACGGTTTTCGGCATCGTCGATACGTGCTTCAAGCTCGGAAATACGAAAAATAGCCTGTTCAGTCGTGGCGCGCATTGCATCCACTTCGTTTCGAATGGGCAAAAGCGTCTGGTAGTGACCCTCAAGATGGTTCATTCGTTTGCTTAGATCAGTAATTGCTTTATCGGTAGAAGTAAGTTGCGACTTAAGACCATGAATTTCAGTGATCAGCTGGTTCTGACCGGTGGTTAGTTTTCGCAATTCGGTTAGTAGGTTTTCAGGAATGTCAGGTTTGTTTCCATATCACCGGCCAAAATCAGCAAGGCATGAATAATATCAGCACATTCGACAGCAATGGTGGCACAGCAGTGTGCAGTTTGCGCCCACAAAAGCAAGTTACACTCAAAGCACAGAGATGGCAGCGAACGCAGTTGACGATCGGCGAAATCTCATCTGTGGGGCAAGTGCGTCGGCTTTTGTACATCAGTCCTAGAGAGTTCCAGAATATTCGCTGGTGGCCGCGTGTCTTCCAGAAAGTACAGCGCAGTTTGCGTTGCGCATACACTCAGGTTACACGAGGTTTGGTGACCAGAGACAACGGATAGAGCCGTCGATAGCATTCGAGAAAATTCGATTGATGCAGGCGCGCGAGAGTGAGACTACTTTACTGGTCCATCATGAAATGGAACGCGTTAAGCGTCTGATGGGGTGGCTCCCTCTTCGCGGGCTCCATATGCTTCCAGGGCCTCCTGGCCTCTGTGGATCAGTCGGAGCTGGTCTTCCAGGGCGGGGCTGGACAACATGATCTCCCATCGCTCGTAAAGGGTGAGGGTAGCAGGGGGGTTAGTTATGGGTATAGGTGGGGGGTGGTCTATGGAAAAATTGCACTCTCCTATGATGTGCCGAAGGGGGCCTAATGCATTGCAGTGAGGACATGTGTTCTTGTACCTCTCTGGGTATATCTTGTTCTGCAGGCAGGGGTGGGGAAGGGATCCTGCCTGGATTTGCCCGTATATTGTTTGTTCGGCTATGGTCAAGGAGTGGTGGGGATGCGGGAATATTTTCCTTCCGTCCCTTTAATATTTGACTATGTCTATCTCTTAAATGATATTGCGCGACATAAAAAACGACACTGACGTGAAGACGACACACCAAGCGCAAACTTTCAACTAAGTTTATTGTGCCACTGCGTCATTTTATACATGGCATGCACGTAGATCGCGCATGCGCTTACACGGAAATGAAGTGCGAAATCATGTAACATGGTTACGTGTCGTGTGATGCCGCGTCCAAGTAACGTAATTCTTTTTCTGTGAGAGCTAGAGACGGGAAGCTGACACACGCATCACCCAATTTTGCGATCATCTGTGCTTCAGATATCTCACGGATGAGCTGCGTGCTGCCACGGGAAACAATCGTACATTGATCCTCAAGAGGTTTGCACCCATGATCGCGACAGTGGATCGCCAAGAAACCGCCAGAGCCGTTTTTAACATTGTTGCTGTGCTCACGGAGCCGATCATTGAGGCAACGCCCAGTTTGTCCTATGTATTTCTTGCCACATGAAAGCGGAAGGCTGTACACCACCCGGTGTACACACTCGACAAACTTTTTTCGGTGATGCTTTCTGCATTTATCGGAAGGGACGGCGTTTGGATCCGTCAGCCTGCAAAGCCTGCCGAGCTTGTCGGGAGCAGAAAAAACAACTCTTACATTCGCTCTTTGGGCAATCTTTTTCAAGTTGTGAGAAATCCCGTGCATGTAAGGTATGACACTAACTTTAGGGCGTGTGCCAGGAGGGGCATCGGCAACTGACTTTTGCGTACTGGATCGCGCTTCTCTTAAGATGCGTTCCGCGACAGACACTAGCACCACCCTGGGATATCCAGCCAAGGACAACCGTAAAGTTTGCGCTTCTAAGCTTACGTCCACAACATGGCAGCAAGACTTGCTAAGGGCATTCTTGAAGCACAAACTGACAATGGCCCGCTTAACAAGCTTAGAATGTGCGGACGTATACGGCAGAAGTGGTTTGTTGGCTCGCGGCTCGTACGACCAACACGTGTGGCAGTCCTGAAAATTCAGGCGAAGATCAAGAAAACGAAGAGACCTATCTGCCGGCACCTCATGAGTAGTTTGAAGGGGGGCTAAGCACTTCTGAAACGTTTCTAACGCTTTCTTAGCTTCCAGAATGAAGGCATCAGAAGAGCAGTCAATGAAAATTAAAAAGTCATCAACGTATCTAAATGTTTTAAAAACTGCAGTGCCTTGCACTTGTAAAGAAATGTCATGGTCTAAACAGGATAAAAACAAGTCACTAAGAATGGGAGCAATGCAAGAGCCAATACAAACTCCGCTCTTCTGCAAAAAACATTGGTTATCCCAAGTGATAAAGGTGGAATTAAGATAAATCTGTAAAAGTTCTAAAAATTGACTGCAAGACATGCCGGCCTCATTCTGGAAGGAAACAGCACCATACTTATCTATACATTATGTCGCGCAATATCATTTAAGCAATGGGTTACCAACTTGCCCGGAATGCTGCTCTCATTATGTCTATCTAATTTGTGATGTGTTGCTATCCCCTTGCCTCCTCCTCGTTGGCCCGGGAGTTTAGCGCTCGGGCCTGTTGATGAGCATATTCATTGCCCTCAACTGAGGAGTGAGCGGGGACCCAAACTAATTCGACTGTTTGTTTAGAAAGCATAGCTTTACCAAGGATTTCAGTGCCGCAAGGGACACCCAGCCAGATCTGCAATTCTTGTAAGCAGCTTGCGAGTCCGTGACGATCTTGGTGACGTTAGGTTGCAGGAGTTCGAGAGCTATCGCCGCGTCTTCTGCTTCCCCCGAAGGCGGAGTGTAGATTGATGCGCAGGTGACCAGCTTTTCTAGCCTGGTGACCACCTGCGCTGAGTGATAACGTTTTATTAACCTTTAGCCAGTGAAAAATCGGTCACCCAAGAAAGATAAACAAGTGTATGCGTCAACATTACATAAGTCACCCATGTAGTGACACTACATGGGTGACTACACTACATTACGAGACACTAGGCACAGTCTAGTAGCACCGGCAGTACACGAACGCTGATCGCGCGCACAGCCGACACATGAGCCGTCTTCTTCGTCCTGCTCTTCACTACACCCATAACATATGGTAAGGCAGAGTATAAAAATATGTTTGCAAACTGGAGGAGGGAAAGATAATTAATTATACCGCGTGAGTATTATATATATATATGTATATATATATATATATATATATATATATTGTGAGCATTATTCATACGCTTCATATTCTCACCTGTACATACTCATCATCACCGTTTTGGGGCCTGGTGGTGGGGCTCTGTCTCGGGAGAATAAAGAAGAGACTGGCTGCCTAAACCTCGTCTCACAAGTGGTGGAGTGTGCTGTCTGGTCCCTTCGCCCTCTCGCTCCCGGTCTCTCTCCAGCTTCACCTACGCTACATCCCTGGAGCTCCGCTCGGGTCGCCGCCTCTACCTCCTGCACTCGACCATGTCGCAAGACCAGCAGACCAGTACCTCGACATCCACCTTGCCGACTCCTGCGGGAACCCCTTCTTGGACAGTCACCACCCCTCAGAAGGATCCACCGGTATTTGCTGGGCTTCCAGGTGACGACGTTGAAGACTGGTTGGAGCTATACGAGCGCGTGAGTGACTTCAACCACTGGAACGAATCAGCAAAACTTGCTCACGTCGCCTTCTACCTAACCGGAGTTGCGAAAACATGGTTTTACAATCATGAGCTCGATTTGGCCAACTGGAGCATCTTTAAACTCCAGCTACGCCAGATTTTCGCGAACTCGTCTGTCCGCTCCGATATCGCTAAGAAGAAGCTTGCTGAGCGTGTACAGCACTCAGGCGAGTCCTACACTTCGTACATAGAGGACGTCCTCGCCCTCTGCCGCCGCGTGAACACCTCGATGGCAGAGAGTGACCGTGTACGCCACCTGCTCAAGGGTATTGGGACTGCGGCATTCAATGCTCTTGTAGTGCTGAATCCCACTACCGTCGCCGACATCATCAGTACGTGTCAGCGTCTCGATGACCTTCATATGCTCCGCTTGCACCCTGACACATCTGATTTCAAGGCGTCCAACGACAGCGAGCTACGTGCTTTGATTCGCTCCATCATCCGTGAGGAACTGCACGCCCAAGCTTCGTCCAACACTCCTGAGGTCCATCTGACGCCTCCTGGTGGCGGCCTACGCCATATCGTGAGGGAAGAGCTAGCTGCAGTGACCTGCCCGCAAATCACGAGCCCGCACCCTATCCATACGCCAACGTACGCTCAGGTTGCCTCTATAGCGCCACCCCCCCAGCAGCCACCACAACACGCACCTGCACCGCACATGTCCCTGAATCCTCTCACTGCAAGACCATCGCCTGTTCCGTCTTATAACACATGGAGCCCACCTCGACCGGTTTGTTACTACTGCGGCATCCGTGGCCACATTTCCAGGTTTTGCCGACGCCGTCAGCAAGATGAAAGACGTGGCTATGACGGCTTTGAAAGGGATCAGTTTTCTGGCCCTGTACCACGACGTCGGCGTACTGACTACGTTTATTATCCACCACGTTCGCCATCTCCACAGGACTTCAACACTGACAGTTCATCGCGTTTCCCGCGTCGTCGCTCTCCATCACCGCTGCGGCGCTCTTCTTCCCCTCTACGACCGGCTACTTCGTCCTCCGATCACCGCCCGGAAAACTAAATGGTGCAGCTTCAGGAGGGGAAGCTGCATCTTTTGGACAACGTAAAATGCCTCCGGAGCGCCCGTCAAATGTACTTTTGGTGTTTGTTGAAGGTGTCCGAATCGAAGCCTTGGTTGACACAGGTGCATCGCTTTCCGTTATTAGTGCTGACTTGTGTTCTCGATTGCGAAAAGTGAAGACACCGTATAATGGCCCTCCCCTTCGTTGTGCTAATGCAGTTCTTGTTCAGCCCTCCAGTGTTTGCACTGCGCGCGTTTTCATTGATGGCATCCTCCACCACATTCAGTTCGTCGTGCTGTCTTCGTGCACTTACGCGATGATTTTGGGATGGGACTTCCTGTCCTCCGCCTCAGCTTTAATCTCTTGCCGTCAGCGAACTATTCATATGACAGACACTGAATCTTCGTCCTCTGTCAATGATCACAGCCTGCGTTTTGTCACGTCTACCGACTGTTTCATTCCCGCGGGCACTGAGCATATTCTGACGCTGACTTCCGACACTATTATTAATGGTGATGTGTTCCTTGCACCGAGTGGTTACTGCATTTCTGGTGGGCTTAGCCTTACTCCTAGCCTAGTACGGTTTCAGGACGGTAGAGCCTCAGTCGCTGTTCATAACCCTACTTCTTCGCCAGTTGTGCTCTCCCAGGGCTCTACTGTGACATGCTTTACTGACACCGAACCTCTTTCACTGGTACCGCTTCACACCGAATCACCACCTTTGTCTACCACAACTGATTATCACACTGCTGCCGCTGCTTTAACGGCCGCGATAAATCCCGATTTGACCACTGCGCAGAAAGAAGACCTTCTGGCACTCCTGCACAAACACAGAGCCTTATTTGACGTCCACTCCAAGCTTCTGGGGCGCACTTCCGTCGCAGTACATCGCATCGAAACCGAAGGCAGTTCGGTTGTACGCCGCCGCCCGTATCGCGTGTCTTCCGCAGAACGGAAAATCATTGCGGATAACGTTGATGACATGCTCAAAAGAGACATCATTCGGCCATCCTCCAGTTCTTGGTCGTCTCCTGTCGTGCTGGTTCGCAAGAAAGACGGCTCCGTACGATTCTGCGTCGATTATCGAGCCCTTAATAAGATCACGCGCAAAGACGTATATCCGATGCCAAGAATTGACGATGCCATTGACTCCCTCCAGGGTGCAGAATATTTCTCTAGTCTAGACCTCCGATCCGGATACTGGCAAATCCCCATGCACGAAGCGGACAAGGACAAGACAGCCTTTGCAACGCCAGACGGACTTTACGAGTTTAACGTCATGCCATTCGGTTTATGTAATGCCCCTGCAACATTTGAACGCATGATCGACACAGTTTTACGTGGCCTTAAGTGGAAGACCTGTCTGTGCTATTTAGATGACATCGTTATCTTTTCTACAACTTTTAGTCAGCACCTTGAGCGCTTGGACGAAGTTTTCACTTGCATTTCCAACGCTGGACTCCAACTCAACACAACGAAATGCCATTTTGCCAGAAAGCACATCAAAGTATTGGGCCATCTTATCAGCAAAGATGGCATTCGACCGGATCCCGAAAAGGTTGCTGCCGTGCATCGCTTCCCTCGCCCTGAAAATCAAAAGCAATTACGAAGTTTCTTAGGCCTGGCATCCTACTTCCGCCGCTTCATCAGTCATTTTGCAGCCATGGCGTCGCCGCTACACAAGTTGCTCACGTCGGGCTCTGCTTTCCCTTGGACAGATGAATGCGAACTTTCTTTCCAAGCCCTCAAGCAGGCATTAACCAGCGACCCTGTCCTCTGTCACTTCGATGACAACGCACCGACTTGCTTGCACACCGACGCTAGTGGCCATGGGATCGGTGCTGTACTTTTACAGCGTGATACCACCTCACGAGAGAGAGTTGTTGCCTATGCCAGTCGCGCACTAACACCTGCCGAAACGAATTACTCGATCACAGAACAGGAATGTCTCGCAGTAGTTTGGGCGGTCCAAAAATTTCGACCATATCTTTACGGACGCCATTTCACGGTCATAACCGACCACCACGCCTTATGCTGGTTGTCGTCAATCAAAAATTTGTCCGGACGACTTGGTCGCTGGGTGATACGATTACAAGAGTACGACTTTGACGTTGTCTACAAGTCTGGGAAAAAGCATCAAGATGCCGACGCTCTCTCTCGCTGCCCGCTGCCATTATTAGCTTCGAGTACACCTCTCCATTGCTCGCCAATTGATGATGAGACTAAGTCGTCACTCCCGTTATTACCTCTCATGGTTACTGACACGTTATCTTCCAATCACCTCACTCACCTCGCCTCGTGTCAACGTTCTGACCCCTACTGCGACAGCATCATCCAACGCCTGTGCGGAACTACATCTGCACCAAATGCCAGATTACGTCGACAACTGCGACTATTTAAGCTTGACAACGATGTGCTGTACCGCTACATATACAACTCCGACGGACACAGCTGGGTACCTATTCTTCCACGCTCGATGCGCACACAAGTGCTTGAAGCCTTGCACGACGACCCATCTGCTGGCCATTTGGGATTCCACAAAACATACCACCGCGTTAGGAGCCGTTTCTTTTGGCCAGGCATGTCTACCTTTGTGGCCAAGTACGTCGCTTCTTGCGTTCAGTGCCAACGGCGGAAACGACCGACTTCGCCTCCTGCTGGGCTTTTACAGCCCATCCCATGTCCCGAGACACCGTTTGCCACCGTTGGGATAGACCTGGTCGGCCCTCTGCCCATAACGCCAGCGGGTCATCGATGGGTCGTGACAGCTGTTGACCAGCTCACACGTTACGCAGAGACCGCTCCTCTACGCTCTAGTTCAGCCTCCGACATCGCCACCTTCTTTCTAGATGCCATTGTGCTGCGCCATGGTGCCCCTCGTGTACTGTTAAGCGACCGCGGCAAGACTTTCATGTCAGCAATGCTCGCAGAAGTACTCGGAGCTTGTGGCACACTTCATAAGACGACATCCGCATATCACCCACAAACAAATGGCTTAACCGAGCGATTTCATCGCACACTGATAGACATGATATCGATGTATATCGGGCCAAACCACGATAATTGGGACAAACTTTTACCTTTCGTGACTTTTGCTCACAACACCGCTATCCAACGAACTACGGGATACTCACCTTTCTACCTAGTTTTCGGCCGTTCACCGACATTCACCATCGACGCCGCTTTCTTCAATGCTCCAACTAACACCTCAGACAGTACGCCCGAACAGTTCGTTTCGAGACTTGAGGAATGCCGTCAACGTGCTCGTTTCAACACAGAAGTCAGCCAGCAAGATCGCAAGCAACGTTACGACATCTCTCGTCGCGACGTCTCCTTTCGTCCCGGAGAAGAAGTGCTTCTTTGGACGCCCATTCGTGCACCCGGTTTGTGCGAGAAGTTTGAATCCCGCTTTCTTGGACCCTATATTATTAACGAACAAACATCCCCCGTGAACTATCGCGTTACTCCCGTAGACGTTTCTTCCGACCATCGTTGTCGTGGTTCGGAGATCGTTCACGTTTCGCGCCTAAAACGATTCGTTCGGCGTTCCCCTCCTGGCTAAGTCGCGGCCTGGCTGGGCGCTTGCGCGTGAGGGGCAATTAGTGTGAGCATTATTCATACGCTTCATATTCTCACCTGTACATACTCATCATCACCGTTTTGGGGCCTGGTGGTGGGGCTCTGTCTCGGGAGAATAAAGAAGAGACTGGCTGCCTAAACCTCGTCTCACAATATATATATATATATATATATATATATATATATATATATATATATATATATATATATATATATATATATATATATATATATATATATATATATATATATATGTATATATACATATATATGTATATATAGCACAATAAACAGGAAACTTAGAATATGCACTGTTATAATTTTAAAGAAACAGAAAGGGCTCGGCCTTGAAATTCCTAATTAAACAGCCTCACAGGCTGTACAAATATACAGGAAGCTATGGCAGTAGGTAAAGACAACCAGTCCTGTGGTACACACAGTTTTTGGATTGCATCTGTAGCTTGCAGAGCATCATCCTCTGCCGTTGAATACGATGCCATCATGCCGATTTTTGCTACCACGTCACTTAGCTTTTTTTTTGCTTCCTGAGCGCGTCCCGCACACTTAGTAGCGCTTTTAGGGTGTCACTTCCCACCCTATTACGACGCTTGTTCTTCACAATGCTCATGTCACTAAGGCACCTTTCTACTCCAGCTATGGTGGCTAGAAGGGAGAGGTGACGCCAACGGCGGATGGAAGCCGCTCCTCCATTTCAAGCCGGGCGTAGGTGGCGCTGTTGGCCGTATGCGATTTAAAAGATAGACGAATACCAGACAGTTGGCGACAAAGTAGAATGAATTTAATTTATAAAGGAAAGGGGGAGAAAGACAGAATTCACTCGTATAGACCGTTGACCATTACATCGGTAATATACAGGCTAGCAATGCAGGCAATAAAATAAAGCTTCAAGCATGGACAGAGAATAATGGCATTTTGGGAGAGCTTCAGAATGGCTTCAGAATAGGTAGGCGTTTGGATGACAACTTGTTTGTTCTTACTCAGTGCATTGAAATATCAAAAGCAGAAAACAGACCATTGTATGTGGCCTTTTTAGACATACAGGAGCCTACGACAACGTGGACCGCAACATTTTGTGGGATATCCTGGAAGGGAAAGGCTTAGGTAACGATTGTATACAGCTTTTGAGAGAGATTTACCTAGAAAATACCGTTTTCGTTGAATGGGAAGGGATGAGGAGCGAGGAGGAAGTTCATATCAACAAGGGACTGAGGCAGGGGTGCCCTTTATCCCCGCTGTTGTTTATGATGTACATGGTGAGGATGGAGAGGGCGCTAGAAGGAAGTAATATCGGGTTTAATCTCTCATACAAACAGGCAGCTACAGTAATAGAGCAGCAACTCCCAGGTTTATTTGATGCGGACGACATTGTATTGCTCGCTAACAAGCAAAGTGATTTGCAACGTCTGGCTAATATCTGTGGACAGGAAGGCAACAATTCAGGTTTGAAATTTAGTGTTAGAAAATCAGGTGTTATGGTATTCAATGAAAACAGTGAACAGACAGTGGAGATACAAGGCCAAGAAATACCTCGGGTAACAGAATATAAATACCCTGGTATATGGATAAACGAAGGCAATGGATATATGGAAACAGGAAAAAACCATAACAGTAAAGGGGAAGAGAAATGCAGCCATAATGAAGCACAGAGCGCTATGGGGATACAATAGGTACGAGGTCCTCCGAGGTATGTGGAAAGGTGTAATGGTTCCAGGACTTACTTTTGGAAATGCGGTTGTTTGCTATAAATCAGGGGTACAATCAGGACTCGACGTGAACCAAAGGTCAGTGGGTCGCCTCGCATTGGGCGCTCACGGGAAGACTACAAATGAAGCTGTGCAGGGTGATATTGGCTGGACTAGTTTTGAAGTGAGGGAAGCTTGCAGTAAAATTGAGTATGAAGAACGGCTGAGGAATATGGAACAAAGTAAATGGGCTGGGAGAGTGTTCAGGTATCTGTACAGGAAAAACATTGATTCACAGTGGAGGAAAAGAACTAGGAAGCTTACCAGCAAGTATGCGGCCTGTAGGGTGGACAACACAACAACAAAGGTCAAGCGGAAAGTCAGAGAAGTTGAAATAATTTCATGGGTGGCGGCAATGGAAAAGAAATGAAATCAGGAAAGAAACCATTTATGATAACTCAAAGGGAAGCTCATTACTTTTCGAAGCGAGATCAGGATGCCTTAGAACACGCACCTATAAAGCGAGATATAAGAAGGAAGAAGAAGCATGTGCTTGCTGTGGTGAAGCTAGGGAAACTACGGAGCATGTTTTATTAGAATGCGAAGACGTCTACCCAGCGGTCGATTTAGGCACCACTGGCCTCCTTGAAGCCCTTGGGTTCAGAGGGAGCAGTGGTAAAGCAAACATGTCCGCAATAGACATTAGGAAGAGGCGACTGGAGGATTGGTGGAAGAAAAGTAGGGAAACGACAAAAGACGGAGACGTACAAAAGCACATTTCGCAATAGGGGATCAGAAAATTTGGGCGTGGTAGTTCATAGTGTTTTTTTTTTCTTTTTTCATTTTTTAACCTAGGTAGAATATTAGGCAGTATAGTAGCAAGAGCTTGGTGGCGCAACCCACCGCCCCGTTCCAAAGGGGACGCTCATAACATCCATCCATTCGATGCATGGTACGCGCCGCTGGCTTTGAGCGTACGCAAGGACGCAGGCCTGCCGTGCACGCAACGCGTCGGCCTTTCAGTGATGTTGTTGCAAGCAATGGTTTAGCTCATTAAACGCTAGTCGAACGTGACTACGGCTGACTACGACAGAATGCCTACGAATTCTGACTACGACAGAATGCAATTTTAAGCCATGGTGGTGCAGTGGTTAGGGCGCCCGACTGTTGTGCCCAAGGATGAGGTGGCATCCCGGCCGCGGCGGCCGCTTTTCGATGGAGGCGAAAAACAAGGCGCCCGTTTGCTGTGCGATGTTAGTACACGTCAAAAAACCCCAGGTGGTCGAAATTTACAGAGTCATTCATGCCTCCACTACGGCATCTCTCATAGCCTGAGTCACTTTGGCACGTGGAACCCCACTAACAAAACCATTAAAATCGAGTGGTTGCCTCTGCAATACATCTGCTGCGTAACACATCGGCGTATCTAAAGCGTTATTCGCGAATCCTTTCAGTTTCAGGAATTGAAGGGTCCGAAGGAGTTCTGTGTCGTCAATGACAATATAGTGCATGATGACAGTAGGAGACACAGACCAAAAGAATTAGGATGGAAGTATGTTTTGGGTCCGTGCGATTGCATTCTTTTAATAACGTTGTTTACTGCCTCAGGGCATAAAGGAATATGTAAAAAGGAAATTAAAAGGGGTATTAAATGAGAGAAAAACGGTTGGCTGTTCTTTGGCCGGTGTCTTCATAAGTTTCAGTAATATGAAGCGTCAGCTTACTCCTAAAAAATGTGAGTGGGGTTTAGAACAGGTAATACAAAGCATAGCAAAAATTTGTTCCACATCGTAGTAATATCAAAGCACTGGACATTATTCATTCAGGGTAATTCAAAATACAAGATATCACATTTACATATGCTTCTGTGTATATTTGAAAGAAAAACATTAAACATTGCACACCCACTAAGAAATGGGGAGGCAGGGATATTACTTTCCTCTAAATAAAAAAATTAAGACGTTCGACCTTGAAGCAATATGCAACTTAGCGCACCCTCCTTGCTGCCTCGACGACACATAGCCGGACGTGCAGCCAGGGGCGAAGCAGTGACGCTGTCTCACGTTTTTTTTTGCGTTGGAATTCATCTGTTCGGCGAAGTCCGGCACTCACATTAACATGTCAGCACCGAAACACATATTTCCATAAACGAGAGAACACTTTGGCAGCCGCAAAGAAACAGGAACGCTGTCGCGCCGGCCAGACACCGCGGCATAGAGTTACTATACTGACTCTAGAGGACAAGCTACCCATAGGGCCCATGCATTGAAATCGGGAACCGCAAGAGCGCCGCCATGTTGCTACGCGCCGAGGTCGCCAGCTCCTTAGACGCTTGCTAGACTTTATGACGGTAGTCAGTTTTAATCCGGCAACCGTAGCAGCGTAGCAGCATGGCGTTTCGCTTGTAGTGTCGTGATGTGTGCGTGCAGCCGTGTGTTTGGGCTTTATAAGTTGGTTCTTTATT
The DNA here is from genome assembly GCF_038994185.2 of Dermacentor albipictus. NCBI lineage: Eukaryota > Metazoa > Arthropoda > Arachnida > Ixodida > Ixodidae > Dermacentor > Dermacentor albipictus. Next base: position 1,575,348 of record NC_091824.1, read on the forward strand.
CTATGTTGCGGGACGGTGTGGGTGTGGTCCATGTTGGCTGTACAGGTGGCAGTTATGCAACCGAGGGATGATCCTGTTGAAGTTTCCGGCGGTATGCGGTTTTCAGCGGTCAGGCCTGTTCCAGGAGTGTCACTCGACGAGGTTACGAGCTCGAAGCTGTGGTCAGATTCCTCGTTGGCACTCGGTAATTCTCGTCGCACGGGCGCGGTATGTTGCAAAAGCCGCTTTCGCGATCTATCGTCGCGACGATACATAGTTTTTTTTTATTATTTTAAGTACTGATCCAGCTGCATGTATGGTCCATGTAACCGACAAACGGAAGTCTCAGGAGAGCACCTGAGATTATAATAAAGCAGGCAGCGCAGGAACTCCAGGGCACCCAAGGGACAGTGGGGGGGGGGGGGGGAATCAAAGCTCGAAGCAGCACGGTACGTAGGTTGGGGCCACCGAGGCAGGTGTGTGCCAGGGAGTGTTCGCACGGACAGCTCCCTTGGCGCACGCAGCAGTGCCTCGCAAGGTCGAGATACTTTAAAGGCACCTGCGCCCATGATGTTTCTTTTGCCTCGGTCCACTGAGCACGATTAACGAGAATAATATGGAAGGCATCAGGTGCAGTCGCGAATGCGTCATGGCAAATGTAGCTCGCGTCGCCTGGCGTGTGTAGTAATATCAGAGTTGGTTGTATGAACTTTATGCATAATACGCTTTGTTACGGTAGCTCAACGGAATGGGTCTAGAGGACGATGTTGGTACATTTTTTCGTACCGCCCTAATCCTATACCCCCCCCCACTACAAACACACACACATAACCCCCCCCCCCCTTTTTATGTATACGTACAATTCCTTGCCATGATGGATCATGGCCTCCTTTATTTTTGAAAAATAGAGGAGGCTATGGACGGATTGACCAGTTCAAGTTGTCAACTTGTCAGTAACTGTCATAGGAATCACTGTAATAAACACAATTCCACGATCGGATTGTTTACTTTCATTTTTTGTTGTAACACTGAGGACTACATAGAACTTTATCTTGTATATGTGATAGAAGTATGTGGATATCACGAGCTTAAACCAATGTGCGATACACAGACAAAACAGCTGCTACAACATGAACTGCATTGAGGGCCACACAACACATACGTAATTAAAGGTGCAAAATATAGAGGTAAGCTTCAAAATACGCTCTGTAGCACTGCAAAGTATAAATTATATTGTATGTGTACAATAAATCTTCAAAAAAACAATGCATCAATGTCCCATTTGTCTTCAAGTATATTATCAAGTTCAAGTTTACTGAAATTTATTATGAGCAAATGTACAACAGGAATCTACTGACACACCCGCAGTCAAGGTGGCTGTTCGAGGTGTGCTGGCTGCCTCAGTGTAAGAAAAAGAAATTGGGTGAATGTTTCTTGCCTCTGACCTGCACGTGTCTCCGCGGCATCTTTGTGCACAACTGTGCTGGCGTGGCGAGGCGTAGGAGTCATCCGAGAGAGAGTATCGTTTACATGGAGAAGTGGCTGTTCACATTGCCTCTCACTTTCCCTCAAATGTTTCCTTGGGGACTAGGGTGACACACCCGCAGTCAAGGTGGCTGTTCGAGGTGTGCTGGCCGCCTAAACGAAAGAAAAAGAAAGAAATTAGATGAATGTCGATACCGGTGCTATTAATTCTTGCCTCTTACCTGCATTTGCCTCCACGGCCTCTTGGCTTGCGGAGTCTGTATGAGGGAGCTGCTGTGGCTAGGCGTAGGCATTGTGTAAGCAAAAAGAAAAGGTCATTCAAATGGGGAATTATGGAAATAAATGCAGTTGTTATGTCTGCTTCTCGCACTCTTCTTGCCTAAAAGTTTTCAAACATAGTGTCCAGTACATACCAGCACTTTGACTGCTTCTGCTTTTTACCTAGAGGTGTTGCTGCGAGATCCTTAGTATGGCTGCGTGCAGCATTGTAACACTTGGTGGAGGCATTTGAAGTGGTAGCCAAAAATATAAAGAATCATCCTTGTCTGCATGAATGCTTTCAATTTCTAAATGCAGTGGTAACTATCACTATTAGTTCAAGGCCCCCCACATCTATGCGACAAGTGCCATAGCTCGAAACTGAATTTTTCCTTTAGTGTTTCACAAGGCGTCTGATATGTCCACATTAGATGTGATGTGTTTGTTTTTATTTATCCTAGTGTGGAGAGAGCATCATGAAATTGTTTTTTTTATTTTTACGTGTCTTGTTTTTTGGTGTATTTCTGAATTTATCAAGCAGCAGTCTCATGATGCTAAAGTGACTTGTGTAATGGGAAGCAGCTTTTGCTTTGCAGAAAAACAACGCATTTCCTGACCCATTGTTTGACATCCCCTCACTCGCATAATTTTTCAGAGTATTTTACCCATATTGACTTGCTTGACCTCCACTAAAGAGTCTTGCATTTTCAAATACGACTCTTTCCTTAAGACCATTCGACACCTCTCATAATTTCTGTAGCTTGGGCTTCTGATACAATGCATTCACCATTTTTGCTTGTTTCTGACTAGAAATGTCTCCTTTAATTTACAGCTTAAATTTTACCTTTGGAACACACAGAAGGGCTTGCCATTGCATATCTGCATAAAAGGAAACATGTTTAATTAAACATTTGCTAAATCTAACTGAAGATTCATGAATGCAGCTTGCAGTGTGATATGACTGAATGAGCCATAAATGTAACTCATTTCACTTGGTAAATTAAAGCACATATTAGTGTGATGTACAAGATAAGTTACACTAACGTGGTGGGTTCCCTTGCTTATACAGCAATGTAATCGGTGCGCGAGAATAAAACATCTGTGCATACCCCTTGTACACACTGATTTAGGGAAAATGAGCTGGATCTGTCCACATGATCTACTTATTTTACCTGCGAGTATACTCAACAAAAGTGTGTCGCAGCTGCTTAGTGGTATTTGAGATTATGTCAGTATTGCATATGTGCCTGTTGTCTAAAATAATTGAATTTTGAAAATGCTCGCGGGGATCTGATGGGCCTGTAGTTTATGGATACATGTAAAACACTCAGCATCAAGTGCAAGTTAACGGTCCCACAGGCCCGGAGTCGATCATGCAAATAGATTCGCTGCACAAATTTGTGACCACAAAAGATATTCCACATGAAATGGCATGCAATGAAGTGTTGAAAACATTGCACAGTTAATATAACGCCTACGCTATTAATATGTGGGTTGATGCACTCGTTATGCAAAATGGAGGTGAGGCGTGCAGACAGGACACAAGAGTAGAGTATTCACAAGCGAACAACACGAGCGCCGCCCACTTCCCTACTCTTGTGTCCTGTCTGCACGCCTCACCTCTGTTTTGCATATTGAATGCTTACCAACTAGCTCAGCTTTCTGTCGTTCGAAGTCTCGATGCACTCGATTTCGTCCGCATTAGGCACTCGCCTCTTGATTACTTCGTGACACTGAAATACTCGGCATCAGGATGTTTTTCTGCTGTGGCGTTTGTAGAAGCATGATTTTATTTATTTATTTTATTTACAGATACTGCTGTCTCAATACATGAGACATAGCAGGAGTGGATACACCAGAGATTACATCAACACAACATACAATGAACTTGAAACGTAATTACAAAATATGGTTAGACAATTCTTTCACAAACTCTTCATTAGGTTTTTCCCGCAAGGAACCAGCTAGGTTGTTCCAAATTTCAACAGTGCTTGGAAAAAACGAATACTTAAAACAATTTACAAAAGACTGGAAAGGAACAATATTAAGTGGGTGTGAACGGCGCGTGGCACGCCCAGTGGGATGACTGAAGGAAATCGGGGCATCAATGCAACTTTGACCGTGTACAATCTCGTGTAGCAAAGTGATACGTTCAAGTGTGCGTCGATGAGCCAAGGGTTCTATTGATAATGCGCATGCGTGAGATGAGGGAGAAAAGTTGCGGTCATATCGGCTAAAAATGAACCGTATTGCTTTCCTTTGTATAGCTTCAAGCTTACTAATGTCAAGTGCAGTGTATGGTGCCCAAACCACTGAGGCGTACTCTAGTAATGGTCTGACGAGGCATTTATAAGCTGTTAATTTGCAGTCCTTAGTTGAGCATTTGAGGGTTCGCTTTAAATATCCCAGTTTCCTAAGTGCCCTAGCGCAAATTGTTTCAATATGAAGATGCCATTTTAAGTTTTGAGTGAAGGTAACTCCAACATATTTGAAGGTATTCACAGAATTTAGGTAGTGCCCATTGCAGCTATAACTGAAATTGAACGGCTGCTTTTTATTAGTGAAAGTCATTTGTACAGTTTTTTGGTAATTAATACTCATTTGCCACGCATTGCTCCAACCACAAAAGGACGAAAATACATTGTTGAGAACCTCTTGATCTTGTCTGTTAGTTACTGTGGTATAGAGCACGCAGTCGTCGGCGTACAATCGCAGTTTCACTGGTGTGTCCCTAATGACCTGTGTGACATCGTTAATATAAATAATGAACAGCAGGGGCCCAAGGACTGAGCCCTGTGGTACCCCGGAAGTGACTGTGGCCGACGATGACTGCGCGTGATTAAAAGTAACATACTGAGATCTTAAATGTAGCCAATCAGCTATCCAGCCAAGTATTTTATCATCGTTAATAATTTTACTGAGCCTAAGAAGAAGTTGTCTGTGGCACACCATATCAAACGCTTTACTATAATCTATGAATATTGCATCAACCTGACCTCGATTATTTAGAGCCGAAGCGATGTCATGAGTGAATTCAATGAGTTGAGTAGTTGTAGAAAAACCAGAGCGGAAACCGTGTTGATTCTGCGACACTATATTATTAGTAGTTAAATACTGAAGGACATGTTTGTGAATTATGTGCTCTAAGAGTTTGCAACAAGTGCTTGTTAACGAGATAGGCCTGTAGTTGGAAATTAGTTGCTTATTACCCGATTTGAACACAGGAATTACGTTGGCGATTTTCCAAATGGCCGGTACAGTACATGTCTCTAATGACTTACAAAAAATTATGGTTAGGTAATGAGCATTCCATTCTGCATAGCGCTTCAAAAACATGTTTGGTATACCATCCGGTCCGGCACCCTTAGTAATGTCGATGTTCAAGAGAAGGTTATAAATACCGGTATAGCTCATTTCAATTACTGGAAAAGTGCAACAATTCTGCGAACCGCGATGTGGCGTCGCCGTGTCCGACTTTGCTTAACGGACATCCAGGGATGTGCTGCTCGCTGCATATCATGTAAATGCGACTGCGTCGACCGCCCACTGTTCAGTGCTGAATGTGTGTTAGGTGTGCTCTGCTTGAAACGAGTGGTTCAGCCGTGCAGCGGGGGGTGGTGGAGTAGCAGAGTGGCTTAGGGTCTCCATTTGCACGTTCACAGATATGTGCTCCCGTTTTGGTCTCATTAGCGGCTGTCGCAGGATTGTGGTGTGCTCCTTGCTTAGTATGAAGTTTACGATGCTAACACACAGCATGTTCACGTTTTTCCGTGGTATATGTCATTTGCATGACGACCGAGTTGAAAACAAGGCATATGTCTCTGTTTGCGTTTGTGTGTTGTAAATTACTTCCTATTGTGGAAGTTCTGGAAGTCTTATTACGCAATGAGTACGAACGTAAACATAGAAACATATTTCTGTGTGTGTGAAATCTTGAATTAACCACAATAGCCTTTACGACTGATAAGTGGGCTACACAGCCTGTGTGAATCAGCTACCTTTTGTTGCGACGCTTTTCCGTGTGGTAGACTGATGCATGGTGCGCGTTTATTTCTGTACTATTGTAAAAACAATTTGTGTATTCACTCGATACAAATGTACTGCTTCTTCGCCGCAGTACATTTTAGATACGCGGTAAAGGATACTAAAAGTGGGAGGGGGCCGCTATCACCCAGCATAGTATGCCCACTCAGGTGACCTGAGAGGCGGCGGTTGCGCGAGTGTATAATCATAGGGTATAATTAAAGAACTCTTTTTATGTCCAGTGACAGTGGCCCCGTTCACTTTTAGTATGCTTCACCGCAGTACATTGCTCAGGCTTCACCGCAGAGCATAGGTGTATTGCAAAAACGGTAATCCTAAAAAGCTCAATTATACAAGGTTTCTTTCGTAGCGTGCTACACCGCAATACAGGGGTGGAATTAAGCATCGTGCAGTAAAGCATACTATGAGTGGAAAGGGCACATAGGTTTGCTCATTATATTCAATTGTGATATAATTTGCAAGTGCATCTGTGCTCTTGGTAAGCGTCGTTGCCAATTCTTTGTCCATTACAATTTCATATTGCAGGGAAGCTTACTAAGGCACATTCGCCATTTTGTAACGCATTATTCACCTTCAATGCAGGAGCACAATGCGGATTCATGCCTATGCTTCTGGCTGGACTGCACGTGCTCTTTGAGAATTGATTTGTTGTTCATAAGTGCACTGGTACTTTGCTCTAAACTGGAGGGCTGAAGTTTATACGGAAGCACAAGTTTTATTAAGGGGACAAGATGTTGCCAAGATGGTTGCAGCACAGCTTTTTTTTCTTCCAGGCACCTTTTCTACTAGAAGCTTCCATTGCAGTGTTTCGAGCCTCTTTGAGCCAGCACATAGTGTATATAAAAATCGGACACCGAATGAAAACATCACCTATGCTCTCTGCAGTAAGCTGTGCACAGGATAAGTTCATGCCTATCTATAGAAAAAAGTGTAGCATGACCAGACAAAATAAAAGGGGGGGGGGGGGCTGCAGCAATACTAGGTGTTAAATGGTGCCTTATCCTTTCCCTTCAGTTTTCTGTTTTGTGCTTTTTATTATGGATCCTCCACAGTAACCACACGAGTGCCGAACTTGAGCTTGTTGGTTTCAAGTCTCGTGGTTGTTACTAACAGAACAGTGTGATAAACGAACAAGGGCTTGGAGGCATCCGGTCACCTTGCTTGTCTCATGGTGTCGCTTCGTGAGCACCATTAGCCTCCAGACCAACTCGGAAGGGAGGTTTGTTGCAATCGCTTCTGAACTGTATTGCCACCAAACCTACAGTGCTCTCAATGACAACTTTTGGACAGTACAATGCTTGCAACCAGCGAAGTCTAAGAAGGAAACATTCAGGATGTGCCAAGTGGGCCTTTTGAAGTGGCAGCATTGCTGAAGGGGCTTTGCCTATCCGCCCTCTTTATGGATCCACAAGGATGATTTCCTCTTTGAGAAGGATTGTTTCAGAGGTGTCACATGGCAAGTCTTGGGTGTTTAGTAGCAGATAAGCTTGCTTTTGCCCACTGTGAATAATCTGTTTCTTCTCCAGTGCCCCTGTGAAGTGCCTACTTTTTGGACACAATGTGCACTCCATGCTTGCATGCATTTTTAGCTTGTAAAGATGTCTATTACCCCTTGCCTCAAGCCGGTCCTTGCTGATGTCAACCAAGAAGGCAGTGGGGAGTATGGCGATGCATACTTACAAAGCACTGCTGATACCAGTGAAACCAGATTAGTGGAGCTGCCGTTTTTTTTTGTCCACTCCATCTTCATCAGTTACAATGAGCAGTTCTTTGTCCAAACAGAAGGCATATGTAGTTGGTCATGCATAGCCTGCGCACTAAGATTTGTTGGCCTGTTACAAGAGACGTGCCTAAGAACCTTAGCACAGTGTCTATATGCAAAAACCTTCTGATGTGTTGACGACTTCCTTCTCTTTATCACAGTTTGCCTGATGAAGCCATCAACTTGGTCAATTAGATGTTCAACAGGCTTCCCACTAGTTTTCCCAGCGTCTCCTTTACCAGTGTGCTGCTCATAGATATGTTTTCTTGACCTTGCATTGCACTTCAACCATGGCCACACCTGCTGAACCTATAATAGGCGATCAGAAAAGTGCCATGCATCACGTTGCTCCAAACTAATGATGTGCTAGAAGGCCTTGAGGAACACCCTCATTAATTTCCGTCCTCATCATACTGTATGAAGCTTCGCGTGACAAGTGCGACAATTAACATCTGCTGGTTTTTCAGGGCTATTCCTGTCTAGCTTGCTGAAAGCTATCCTGAGTGTTTCAAAAGCAAGACTGCTGCCGGAAAAGAAGTGCATAAAGCAAGGGTAGCTATAACCATATATGTCACACAAAATGAAGAAGGTCACCGAGTGTACAGGCGGTTTAATTCATATCCAACAAGCTCGGTTCTGTCTTTGCAAGTGAGTAAACCCAACTTGCCCCAAAGACATGGCCTGCGACAAACTATGCCAGATGCTGTGTCCCCTGCAAAGCTTAATATGTGTACAAGATCCTTACACCCGCAGTGGCTTCTACACTGGGCAAACAGGCTACTATAAGAACGACTGCCCCAACTAATATGCTAATAACATGAAAACGGGCAGAAATTTGGCTATTCATTGGGCCCAACTACAGGTGCAAGCCACTCTTCCACCAGATGCGTGTTGTTCACAGGAACTGGAGCTCTACAAACGCAGATAAAAAACAATGATGATTGAAAGTACTACAGTTGAACTATATTCTGCACAAACAGTGCCACTTGCAGGGCTGGTAACCTATAGCTACAATTCATGGCTGCCCCACCATGCAAAGGCACTATTCTTGAATTATTAACTTCTATTTATGGTGGCCATATATTTCAAGTACATATAATCCACATTGTGTGCAATAGGGTTAAATGATGTCAACTGTGATAGCCATTCCTAATCCGAGATACAACAAAAGAACTAATATAGGCAACAAATTGTAATTCAAGATGACAACCAGTGCACAGGATAAGTGACAGACCTCCTTTTATTGAACAAAAGTCACATGTCAACAGCAGTGCGTAGCAAGCTTGGGTGACAGATGCAAAACTTAGCGAAATGCTACACCCATACTCAAATGTAAAACGGCCTACGACACAAAAAACATTATATTGTACTGAATGAAAGGGCAAGACTCCATCCAAGAACACACTATGGCACCGCATAATTGACATGGTGTAAAAGGTGTTAACATGCCCTCTCCATAAAAAAAGAAACACTTAAAACATGCCTTAAAAGGTAATGGGCAGAGTCTGAAAGCAAGGAAAAACAACCCAGAAAGGTTTTGCTAAGTCTTTCAATGATTGAAATTGTCAAACTGTCTTGTCACGTCTTAATGAATCTGCACAGCTGAAAAAGATGAAAAGAAAGCCCAATAGCAGGGCCATAGAAAATGTCACCAAATAAATAAACCTTGCTTACCAAGGATACTGGTTTAGTTGTCTCACTCTGCACAATAATTGTGTATGAGCTTTTCTTGTTTAGAATGGTTTAGCAGATAGCGGAAAAAATGGACATGAGAGCACCAGGTGCATGCATAGTCGATGCACAAAAAGCCATTGTTTTCTTACTTTTCTTTATCTACTACTATTCACGAATATTTAAGTGCCCTAATAGCACTGCTAACATCCTACTGCAAAACACAAGATTGGGCAAGTTGTGGCATAACAAAAATTGGAGTTTCACTCATACTGTGAAAGTGATGCAATAGATGGTGAAATTTGCGCAGGAAGCTTGCTTCATTCGGTCTTGAAGTGAACACTTGCCAGTGCAAGTCAGTATTCTCCCTTAAAGAAGTAAAATAAGTACGAGTCGTACTTATTTGTGGGAGTTGCGTCTCCCAGTGTTGAAGTGGAAAGACTAGTTTTCTTCCTCCTCTTTCAATCCAGACTTGGTCACTGGTCTCCAGAAAAACAACCCTTTAGCGTCTTACTGCTGAATTAATTTGGTTTTCTCAAATCTATATTTGAGCTACCCATTGCTAGGTCTTGCGCTCTGCCCCATCAACCATCCCCATCCAGTAAATCTGAGTAGCCAAGCACTTGAAGATTAATAAAGCAGATGCACCCAATCACTGTCATTACATGTAAGAAGAAAAATTAACATAGGACTGCGTTCACAAGTGGGGAAAGTGATGAGTAAGAACTTGAAGGTGTGGACGCCAGCTCTATATGCAGTACACAGACATTGAACAGGTGTTAGCCAATCATGGCACCTGTTGGCTAGATCGCACTCTCCAGGATCAGTAGTCGCCATGACTGTACCTTCATCAGAGTGGCTGAAATGTAGAATTATGGACTGCCAATATTTTGATCATATGTTTGAATCCACGCATCACAATGAGAACTTTATCTGCAATAATCTAGCAATAAATTTGGGACAACACCAGTAGACATCAGAACCAGGGTAGTTGGCCCATAGCAGCTATTAGTGTAAAAAAGAAGACTGGCATAAGCACAAGAATTGAGATGGGCATACTACATGTATTTGTTCTGGTAGTGGTCCACTACTTTGGTGCTACAGTTAATGATCTCCACTGTCACTGGACATAATAAGAGTTCTTTAATTATACACTCGCGCACCCGCCGCCTCTCAGGTCGGCTAAGTGGACATACTATGCTGGCTGATAGCGGCCCCCTCCCACTTTTAGTACGCTTCACCACGCAACTGCAATGTACTGCGGCGAAGAAGCCGTACATTTGTATTAAGTGAATAAACAAATGGTTTTTACAACAGTACAGAAATAAACGCGCACCATGCATCAGTCTACCACACGGAAGAGCGCTGCAACATACGGTAGCTGATTCACACAGGCCGTGTAGCCCACTTATCAGTCGTAAAGGGTATTATGGGTAATTCAAAATTTCAGACACACATATGTGTTTATGTTTACATTCGCACACCTTGCGTAATAAGACTCCCAGAACTTCCACAATAGAACGTAATTTACAACACACAAACGCAAAGAACACAGAGATATGTCTCGTTTTCCACTCGGCCGTCATGCAAATGACATATAGCACGAAAAAACGTGAACATGCTGTGTGTTAGCGCCGTAAGCTTCATACTAGGCAAGGAGCTAGCACACCACAATCCCGCGACAGCCGTTAATGAGACCAAGACGGGAGCACATGTCTGTGAACGCGCAAACGGAGCCCCTAAGCCACTCTGCTCCTCCGCCACCCCCGCTGCACGGCTGCACCACTCGTTTCAAGCACAGCACACCAAACACACATTCAGCGCTGAACAGTGGGCGGTCTACGCAGTTGCATTTACATGACTTGAAGCGAGCAGCGCATCCCTCGATGTCCGTTAAGCAAAGTCGGACACGGCGATGCCACATCGCGGTTCGCAGAATTTCGCTGCCGAGGCGCTAGGCCACTTCGATATTTCAATTGTCACCACCGCCGGGTTATCAAGAAAGCACGGGTGACACAACGCAGATTCTGTACTGCCAGAGCTCACCGGGGCCAAAGCCGCACTGCCGCACCGCCACTACCCACGGCTTTCCGCCAAGTAACACAGAACCTACAACCAACACACACGCAACGCACGCCCAATCACATGAGCAATGTTGAACAACGCGTGGTCCAGAGAACGATCACGCCGAGGACGAACACGCCACGGCGTCGCTCGGCGCCAGCATCGCGCCTTTTCAAAAATCCCTAAACGATGCTGTCCCTAGGCACCTAGGATCAGGTCACGTGAGGGATTTTTGTACGACAAATAGCCGCACGCCTTTTCCTCTACAGTTGTTCTAACTCTATGCACCGCGGGAACTGCACACGCGCGCAACCGCGTGACTGCAATGCCAAGTATCGCCAAGGTGACCGTAGCGCTACCGCGGCCTTTGCGGCAGCGCATGAACGAGAGGATCGCGCTTTCTCGGCGGATATGCCGGTGCTGGCGTCACCTCCCCCTTCTAGCCACCATAACTCCAGCGTTTGAGAAAGGCAACGACAGCACCGTAAACATGCGTCTCCCCGCAGGCCGGCTTAGGCCGGTGCAGGCAGCATCCACGGAAGGTAGCATCCACGTGACCCTGCGTTCCCGGATGTTGGTTCCCTAAGTTGGTTTCCAACTGTCCCTATGGGGCCACTAAATACCTAGTGTATCACGTGATTAGAAAGGTTTCTTTCCTGTATTGCTGCCGGATTATACAACCCTAGTGCGTGCAATGACACAGGAACCACGTGCTTCCAAACGCCGCCTACTGCGCTTCGGAGTGGCGCACGTCTGTGATCGAGCTGCCAACGGCGATGACGATCGTCGCTGCGAATTTCGCAGCAAACTATTCACACAGAGGAAGAACATGCTGCAACACATCAGGAACGTTCACAAAACGGCCGTGGATGTCAAGAAATTGATGAAATGCGACGTATGTGGCACTTCTAATAATAATATTTGGGGTTTTACGTGCCAAAACCACTTTCTGATTATGAGGCACGCCGTAGTGGAGGACTCCGGAAATTTTGACCACCTGGGGTTCTTTAACGTGCACCTAAATCTAAGCACACGGGTGTTTTCGCATTTCGCCCCCATCGAAATGCGGCCGCCGTGGCCGGGATTCGATCCCGCGATCTCGTGCTCAGCAGCCCAACACCATAGCCACTGAGCAACCACGGCGGGTATATGTGGCACTTCCCTGCCTACAATGGAGAAGTATTCGGTGCACCAGATCGCTGCGCACAACTTCGAGGCTGACTACGTGCACCTGGTGTTTCGGAACAATAAGGGTGAGGAACAGTTCTATTAAGTTTATTCTCAGTCATCGTGAGCAAATGACGTTTAAACGCAATATTATATCTTCGACTTTTTTTAATTTCTTGTTGCGCAGTGTGCCTCCAAAAAGGCAGTTATTTTTGCTTTGCGGGCATTTGTTTTCTCTTTCTCCATCTGTTTCGCGAAGAGCAGCTTTTGCGCAGGTGCCTAATTTATTTCCTTGGGGTATTTTGCAGTTTGTATCCTCGTTAAATATAATTTGTTTGTTTATCCATCTATAGTATAGTCACGTGTGCGCGCTCCCAGCGATGCGCTACATGACATACGTTTGGCATTGTCTGCTTTCCTGCACAGCAAGTGGAGTGAAATTTCACGTTTCTACATCTTCTTATTTTTTTTAAGCGACAGGAGTAAGCTGTTCTGCGTTCTGACTTTGCTCTGTGCCACATGCGTGCGTGGCCTAGTCTTCGCCTCAGTGCACGTTGCAATGCGGCAGAGACGCAGAACCGGGACCATACATGAATTTGCGGATGTCGCCGGGATGGTTTCCCAGCGTATTGTGGGTAAACTCTTTAGCAGTACATTTCATAGAATAGAGCGAAATGTAACGCTCGCGCAACCCCCCCCCCTTTTTTTTTTACTTAAACGAGAGGAGGGATTTGCTCTGCGTTCTGACGTTGCTCTGCGCTACTTGCGTGCGTGGTGTGGTCTTGGCCTCAGTGCAGGCTGCAATAGGTCAGAATGCAGGCCGACGTAGGTCCAGGACCACACTTGCAATTGCGGCTGTCAGCGGCTTGGTCTCCCGGCGTACTTTGGGAACATTCTTTAGTAGTACCACAGCCTTTCAATTGAAGGACTCTGGTTGTAGATTTCATAAAGTAGAGCGAAATTTGATGCACGCGCAATCCTCTTATCTTTAAGAAGAGTGTGTTAGGAGGCTACTTGGTAAGACATCTTTTTGTGAACTTTAACTGCGCTTGGGAAAAGACACCAACGTAGAAGAAGACAGGACGAACGCAGACTAGCAACTGGTGTATTGAAATCACACATAATGCTGCCTCTTCGAACAAGGCGCATGCCCAAGCCAGATCATAACCGCGTGACGATGGAACACTCCCTCGCCAAGCCCCTATCTACAGTAAAAAAATCAAGCTCTTCTTGAAAAGAAGGAGCTTTTCAAGAAGAAACTGAGAGAAGGGATTCACACTATTCTGGGGCGTAGCTTGCACCACGTGCTCTCAGTTCGTCTTTGTCTTATCGTAACAGCATTGCTATGAATGTACAGTCTGATTCAATATTGAGGAAGGAGTGAGCATAGATCATGCTTAAGTTTTATATTTGTTTCTTATTAAAACAAAACTAATATGATAAATTTTTTGAAGTTATGGCGCATTGCATTTGAAATTCAATTTTAACATAAATTTGAGCAATATCAAGGGTGACCTTATGACTTAGTCGAGTTGAAGGTTAGGGAGTAAAATAAATGCTACATTAGCCCGTGTCCAAAGCCTTCAGAGTGATTATTTTTGTTTGCATCTCTCTCCCAATAGTACTTGTCACTATCTAATGCTATTTTGTGCTTTTATTACAGAATTTCATGAATGGAAAGCAGAAGAAGAGACTAGCCAAAACTGCTGGTTCATTTTGCCCATGGACCCCAAAAAGCTGGCCAGTGGAGAGACAAGGATACACTAATACTGTAATAGATCAGGCGAGGCAAGGAAAAAGGAAGGTCATAGTGACCGTCGGGAGAAAAGTCAGGGGAGCTGTAGGTCTGGTAAGATATGTCTTTCATTTATTACCGTCACAATGGACAACACTCAGAGTCTGACACCTGAAGGCACCACCATAAAAGTCAGGTATCAAAGAAACCATTACGGTCATAAACCAGAAATTCAGCACTTGAGAATAAGTAACAAGGAAAAGGCCAGTGTAGCAGAGAACATAGAAAGGGGTGTGCCCATGAAAACCATTCTAAAGCGAGTAAGAACATCTGTGGCATCCAAGCTGAGGCCAATGCACTTGGCAGACTGCTCAACCCTGCATAACATCAAACAGCAGTTTAACATTGCTGTTCCTGAACATGACGCTATCAGTCTAGACACGTGGGTGCTTGTGATGGAAGAAAAAGGTGAAACACTTGTCCGCCTGTACAAGGCACAAGGTGCAGTGGACCCAAGTGGTACATTTCCTTCAGCAGACTTTGCTCTTGTTCTGATGACAGAGCCTCAGAAGGAGCTACTAGAAAAATTGGGCCCTGCAGGTACTGTATGTCTTGACTCCACACATGGAACTACAGAGTACCAGTTTGAGCTGACCACTCTTCTGGTGCTAGAAAAAGCAGGATCAGGTGTAGCTATAGCTTATTTGAGAATCAGAATCGGTTTTTATTGAGATCATTAAAATGATTACAAGTTGTTAATATTCAGTAGGAGGTCCCGGAGTGAAAGACTGCATTGGGACCTCCTTTACAAAGTAAACGTAATAAAACAAAAGTACAGCAGTTTTCAACAAATAGTTAACATAGAAAAATTACAGGTTTCAGTATGAATACCATGATTGAAGAATTACATATGCATAAATGTCATGAAAAAGAGTACTGTAACACAATCTCGTTGACAACTGATAAAGTAACTGCGTAGATGACGTTACGAACACAGTAGAATTAGTTAACTCGAATGTATATGTGAGGCAGAAACAGAAACGTAACGGTATGGCATTGAAAATGAAATGAAGGCACGCTGAAAGAATGGTTGTGAGTATGGACTAGGCATCAGTATTCGACAGAATGTAATCTTTTAGTTGTGTCTTGAATTCGTGAATTTTAAGTGTTTTTATGTATAATGGTAGTGTGTTCCAGAATGCGATAGATGAAAAATGGACGCTCTGTTTGCCATAATTAATATGTATTTCAGGTAAAATGAAGTTCCTATTTATTGCAAACCTGGTAATATTAGTATTTAATAGAGAAGATTGTGGTAACAAGCTATCGCATCGTGTGTAATTGATTTCACGGAACAAAAAGGTACCTAGATTATATTTAACGAGTTGTGTGACTGTAAGAATGTGATTAGTTCGTAAAAGATATGAGGCGTTGTTGTTATATGGGCTAAATGTAATTATCCTAATAGCCTGATTCTGTAGAATTTGCAATGAGTTTAAATGGGTTACGTAAGTGTTTCCCCAGCAAGTAACACAGTAATTAATATGGGAATGAATAAATGAAAAGTATAATGTTAGTAATGTGTGATGGTCAAATATGTTTCGTGCTGTTAGAAGTACCCTAATCCCGTAGGTAATCTTCTCTTTTAGTTTGGTTATGTGTTCAGTAAATTTAAGATGTTTGTCAACTTCTATGCCAAGATAATTGCATGAAAAACTTGCAGGGATAGGACTTCCGCCCAATAAGATAGGAGGAATGGAGTGAAGTGTTCGTTGGTGAGAAGTGAATACAACAAATTTTGTTTTAGACGGGTTTATCTGTAGCTGGTTAGTATGCCACCACTCCAGCAAGCTGTGTAAGTCGCCATTAAGGTTAGATACTAAGGTTGTAATACATTTATTGGAATTAGTAATAGTAGTATCATCTGCATAAAGTATACATTTCGAAAAGGACACGCAGTTAGGCAGATCATTGACGTATAATAAAAATAAAAGCGGACCCAATATGGAACCCTGGGGTACGTCAATATTAGTGAACATGGTTTTAGAATGAACGGCTGAAATGGTTACTACCTGCATTCTGTCTGTTAAGTAATTTTGTAGTAACAAGAGTGCTGGGCCGGTGATTCCCAATGATTCAAGCTTACGAAATAAAATGCGGTGATTTATTTTCTCAAACGCTTTGCTTAAGTCTACAAACACTGAAGCTGCATAATTCCCTTCATCGATAGCGAGATTTAGTTGATCGGTTAGAGCAACGAGAGCCAGTTCGGTCGAGTAAACCGAGCGAAAGCCGTATTGGAATGGTGTGAGAATGTTAAATTTTGTAAGGTAATTAGTTAAACGTTTTTCTATTAGCTTTTCGATTACCTTACTAAAGAAAGGTAATACACAAATGGGGCTATAATTGGAAATTAAAGAGCCGTCACCTTTCTTAAAAATGGGTGTGATCTTGCCTTGTTTTAGTTCTTGTGGGAAAGTGCCCGATTTAAACATGACGTTGATTATGTCTGCAAGGACATCACTTATTAGGGGTGCAATTAGTTTTATAAGGGAAGGGTGTAATTTATCGATGCCGGCGCCGGTTATTTTCATGTTGTTTATAGTGTTTAGAACTTCCTGAGATGTAGTTGGAAATAAAAAAAAGAATGTGGCAGGCGCTGGGGCACGGGATTGTCATGCGCAGGTGGCTGTAGCTCGCTGCTAAAGAAGAAATCAGCAAACGCATCAGCTATTTCTTTGGTGGTCTTGTACGCCATACCCTGATATGCAATTTCTTGTATAGCTTCGTGATTATTTGTCCTGTTTAAGAAGGTGTTAACAATTTCCCATTTCTTTTTTATGTTTTTACCGCATTCCAACATTTTTCATTTGTACCATGTTTTTTAGCTTTCTTCAAAGTGGCAGAAAGCTGGTTAGAAAAACTTTTTGTACCGAATGGCTAAATTCTTGTTAAATGGTTGTAGTTTGGTTTTCTTATAAAGGTTATCCTTCTTGCGCATTAAAGCTAAGAGCTTATCTCTTATCCATGGATTTTGAGGCGACGCGTACTTCTTTTTGCATTTAACTTGAACGGAATGAGGATCAACACAGGACTTAAGCATAGAGATAAACAGTGCAAATGCTTTTTGTGGATCATTTGTAGAAAAGATGGGGGACCAGTCAAGGTTCGACACGGCGTCCAGGAATGCTTGTTTGTCTAATATAAACTTCGTGTACGTGACTTTTTCGGAGCCAAGAGTATAGTGAAAATTTAAAAATATAGGATAGTGATCAGTTATGTCGGTCATTATAACACCTGCGTCTGGTGGATATGCCAAATTTGATAATGCATGGTCAATTAATGTACCGATGTGGTGGTTAGCACATCGTGTTGGTATCTTAATTAAACATTCATAACCAAAGCTGTTAAAACAATTAGTATAATGTAAAGCATTAGTAGACGTACTATCGGCGAGGTTAATATTGATGTCGCCTATAATTATTACATTTTTGTTTTCATCTGCTAGCAGTCCCATGACTTTATGGAGAGCAGTACAGAAGTCTGTTGCTGATGATGAGGGTGAACGATATATGCAACCAATTATTAGGTCTTTGTTGTCTATTTGGAGGAAGTCATTTTTAAGTTCAATCCAAACGTCTTCACAATTAGTTACATTAAGTTCAAGATCGTTCCTTCGGTTGTAAGTAATACCTGAATAGATATACAGTGCTGCGCCGCCATGGTTGCTGAACGGACATCTGCAACCGGATGAACGAGCAAACTTTGACAGCATTTTTCAAATATCTGGAGTCGGCCATGGCCAAAAAAGTGGCTGCTAAGAGATTGATATCTGATGATGCGTCGCAATTCTACAAAGCATGGTCCATGGTTATGGGTGCCGCAAAACAGAAACTTCTCTGTGCCTGGCATGTGGATAACAATTGGCGTAAGAAGATACTCCAGTGTGTAGAGAAACAGCTAAGGCCACATGTTTACCATAGTGTGTGGCTACTCTTATAGTTCCTCGCGGAAAAGGCATTTGAAGATTATTTTAAGCAATTCCTTTCTAGTGAGGAAGAAAAACTGAGGGACTTCCTGAAGTACTTCAATGACCACTATGCAGTAAGGCCGCAAGAGTGGGCCTATTGCTTTAGGACTAGAGCAGCTGTCAACACTAACATGCACCTGGAGAGCAAGCACAGGACGTTAAAGCATACTATGCTGGAGAGAAAACAGAATAAGCATGGTGACAAACTAATTTCTGCCCTCATGGACTTGACAAATCATTTTTTAGTGAAGAAGGCTATCCAGATGATGAAAGGGGCAAAGGGTAAGAAGCTGAGCAGAATTCAGAAGAACCACAGGTCTGGCAGTGAAATGGCAGCTTGTGCCAAATTAAATGAAGATGGCATATGGACTGTGCCATCTCAGTCTATTAAAGGGCTCTCATATAAAGTGTCAAAAGTGGGAGATGGTGCTTGCTGTCCTTTGAGGTGCAAGGAATGCACAGTGTGTGCATACTTACATGTGCACTTGCTATGACCATCTTATACACTTTGCAGTGTGCAAGCACATTCACTGTGTGGTCATCGCTAATCCAACTAGCAGCAACAAGGCCCATGAGAGCTCACCCGAAGAAGCATGTGAGGCAAGCCGGGCATTGCACATTGTACAGAGTATAACAAAGCTGGAAGCAGCCAAAGCAGTGTAAAGCTCCGCACTCTTAAGAGCAAAAATGGACTCAGTCAGACAGGCAATATCAGATGGTGAAGTCTCTGAGGGTGTGGCTGAGAAGGCAAACAATTTGTTTGAGCCAGTTTTCATGCTTGTTGAAAGTGAAAGTGACCCAAAAAGAAAGATGCCAGACCATTCAAATGAACCAGCCAACAAAAAAGTTGTGCACCTGTTTTGATTTCACTCTACAAAAAACCCTAAATTGTCGCAGCCATCATCTAGCCTTTCAAGGCCCACTGAAGCTCAAAAGGAAGTCCTTAAATAACAGCTTAGGGACAGCAACATAGAAACTGAAGAGATAACCACGTCAGCAGGGCACGATTACTGGTAACAAGCCTCCAGTGCAGTTAGGAAGAGAGAAGTGGTGCAGTAGTGCTGTGCTGTTATGCCTTAATGAAGCAGGTTGAGGGCTCGCATGTTAACAAATCATGACATGTGGTCTCTGATGATTAGCCCGTCTGTTTTTGTCTGTGGTGTGCAGCCATATATCACAGCTGGATGGTATGTGTGTTAGAGCACGAGAGATGCCTCCATGCTTGCTGTATGAGCTGCTGGTAAGTGTTTTGTGAAAATAGGTACAGATCCAGTGGTCATCTCTGGTATGTGGCAGCTGTTGTATGGTAGTGTGTTAGAGCACGCCTCCATGCTTGTCATATTGACACGTGTACTTATCTTTATCGGGCGACCATGTTTGTCCGCCTAACAAATGTTATCGTGCAGCGCAGGACGCGCCTGCATGTAAAAGAAGTTTCTGGACAGTTATCGATGCTTCTATCCACTGTCTGTTGTCGCCGAACTTTATGTCATCTGATTTCATCACCTGATGCGAATGATGTAGAACTTTATGGAAGGCACGCGGGTCCGAACGATTACTCTGGAACATTCGACGACTGCTCTATAAAAGCCGACGCGCTTGACCCGCTAATCAGATTTTCGACGATCGCCGACCGTGTTCGCCGCTATCGTTGTGCTATAAGTGTAGCCTGTTTTGTGGGCACAGGTTCGCCCAATAAAAGTTAGTTTTGTCTTTCACAGTATTCCTACTGTGTTCTTAACGTCACCACCTCGGGACATCTGGTGGAGGTGTTTTTGGTTTATGTACCGGACGCCGCCGACAAGCCGTGATCCAAGCCCGGAACGCAAAGACAACACCAACGTAGTCCCGAACAATCGAGCAAGCCGCCGTCTTCAACAACTGCCCCCGGAGCACGGACTTTTGCCTGAGACCGCCAGGAAGATCGCCACTAAGTCCACCCCAATGGCAGCCCCAGCATCCCCCATCGTGCTGCAGCAGCCCAGAGAGCCTCCGACGTTCCGTGGTTCAACGTTCGAGGACCCGGAAAGCTGGCTTGAGACATACGAGAGGGTCGCTGCTTTTAACAACTGGAATAGCGACGACAAACTGCGACATGTCTTCTTCGCATTGGAAGACGCTGCCAGGACGTGGTTCGAGAACCGAGAAGCCACCTTAACGACCTGGGAGCTGTTCCTGCAGACATTCGCAAGCGTCGTACGCCGAGAACGAGCCCAAGCGCTATTAGAAACCCGGCTGCAACTACCAAATGAGACCACCGCGATTTTTACAGAAGAAATGAGCCGCCTATTCCGCCACGCCGACCCGGAAATGTCCGAGGAAAGTCCGGTTACTAATGCGTGGTGTAAAGGAGGAGCTTTTCGCCGGTATGGTACGAAACCCACCGAAGAGTGTCGACGAGTTTCTTCGCGAGGCAACTAGCATCGAGAAGACACTCGAGATGCGAAACCGGCAATTCGACCGCCGCACCAACTCTACAAACTATGCCGGAATTCATTCACTGGCATCCGACGACCTGCGCGAGGTTATCAGGGCAGTCGTACGAGAGGAGCTTCAGAAGACCTTCCCGTCGTCGCAGCCTCAAGTGGCCTCAATCGCTGACATCGTCAAAGATGAGGTTCAGCGGTCGCTTGGTGTTCCGGAGGTGCAACCTCAATTACCGCAACCCCAGCCCGAAGCGATGACCTACGCCGCCGTCGTACGCTGTCAAGGTCCTCCTCCGCGACCGCGCCAGGGCCCTGTAACGCAGCAATTCCGTCGACCACCGCCGCCGCCAGCACGCCCCCCCGTCGCCAAGCGCCGCTACGCGAGGAAGACGGACATTCGGCGCGCTCCTGACCACCGCCCGCTCTGCTACCACTGCGGAGAAGCGGGTCACGTCTACCGACGATGCCCATACCGGGAGATGGGACTGCGAGGTTTTGCCGTCAACACTCCGCGCCCGCAGCAAGGTGAACGCCCTCACGATATCGCCGACTACCTCGCCTCTACTCAGTGGAGCTCTCGACGACCGTCGCGTTCGCCATCACCAGGCCGCTACCTGTCGCCGCAGTGCCGACCATACACTGGCCTAGCCTGGGGACGCTCCGTGAGCCCATATCCGGAAAACTAAAAGCAGCAACCGATGGAGGTGCGGTTGGTGTTCATCGAACTGACGAAGATGCTCCACCGCCGACGAAGACGCCGAAGGAACTACCTCGACGACATAACGACACGCCGCCGTCCCGACGAAGTCTGGAAGTAAAGAATACGACGATGAAAGACAACCTGACGACGCGACGTTCCAGCTTCAGTTTAACACGACGCAGCCGTGATCCGACGCCAAGACCTAACTGCAACGCCGGACAAAGGACCACCGACCTCGACGTGCTTCTCGACGGCCACGCAGTTACCGCCTTAGTGGACACAGGGGCTGATTACTCCGTAATGAGTGGACACATCGCTGCCCATTGGAAGAAAGTTAAAACTGCATGGGAAGGCCCTCAAATTCGAACCGCTGGAGGACACCTCATTACGCCATCTGGAGTCTGCACGGCAAGAATTACCGTTCATGACTGGATTTACCCTGCCACCTTCGTTATCCTCCAACAGTGTTCACGAGACGTCATTCTCGGCATGGACTTCCTCAACCAACACGGCGCAATCATCGACCTGAAGTCGAAGTCAATAACGCTGTCGGAAGATCAAGCGATACCGCCGGAGGACCCTCGTCGTCACCACGCCTTGAGGGTGCTCGATGATCAAGTGAACATCCCGCCTCGCTCCAGCATTGTCATTTCGGTCGGCTCCGAAACACGCGCTGACGTAGAAGGCGTCATCGAAGGTGACCAACGTCTACTGCTCGACCGTGAAATTTGCGTCGCAAGAGGGATCGCTCGACTGCACGGAGGAAACACGAAGGCGTTGCTGACAAACTTCAGCCAGGAGTTCAAGCACATCAACAAGGGCACGACGATCGCATACATCGAGGAAATTTAGGAAACCAGCGATGCGTTTGTACTCTCGGATTGTGTCGCATCTACCCCGACGACTGTAGTTCCCGAGCCAGACTTCGACATAAATCCAAGTCTCCCCGTGATTAACAAGCAACAGCTCAGAAGTCTGCTTCGACGATACAAAGACTGCTTTTCGACGTCATCGAGGATTCGACAAACCTCAGTCGCAAAGCATCGCATAATAACCGAAGAGTACGCTCGACCACTCCGCCAGAGCCCTTACCGAGTTTCGATGCGAGAACGCGAAGCTATAAGACACCAAGTCGACGAAATGCTGCTCGACGGCATCATCCAGCCGTCGAAAAGCCTGTGGGCGTCTCCAGTTGTTTTAGTGAAGAAAAAGGACGGAACCCTACGTTTCTGCGTCGATCATCGTCGATTGAACAAAATCACGACGAAAGACGTATACCCCCTCCCACGGATAGACGACGCATTGGATCGGCTCTGCAATGCTAAATACTTCTCATCGATGGACCTTAAGTCTGGCTACTGGCAAATAGAAATCGACAAAACTGATCGCGAAAAGACCGCCTTCATCACGCCAGACGGCCTCTACGCGTTCAAGGTTATGTCATTCGGACTGTGCTCGGCGCCTGCGACGTTCCAGCGCGTCATGGACACAGTATTACCAGGATCGAAGTGACAGACCTGTCTCGTTTACTTGGATGACGTCGTCGTCTTCGCCGGAAATTTCGACGATCACCTCAAGCAGCTTGCGACAGTACTAGAAGTCATCAACACTTTGAATGGCAGGCCATTCAAAGTCGTCAGTGACCATCACGCGTTGTGTTGGCTAGCGAATATATAGGATCCTTCAGGACGACTGGCGCGGTGGAGCCTCAGACTACAAGAATACGACATCACTGTCACCTACAAGTCCGGACGAAAACACTCCGATGCCGATTGCCTATCACGCGCCCC
This sequence comes from Dermacentor albipictus, assembly GCF_038994185.2. Lineage (NCBI taxonomy): Eukaryota > Metazoa > Arthropoda > Arachnida > Ixodida > Ixodidae > Dermacentor > Dermacentor albipictus. The sequence goes on from NC_091824.1 coordinate 1,598,459, forward strand.
CATTGGCCCGCCGCCGCAAGACGACGAGAATGACGACGCCTTCCTTGGAATGATAAGCGCGGAAGACTTCGCTGCGCAGCAACGGGCAGACGCGGAGCTAAAAGGCCTTGTCGAATATTTGGAAGGGCACACTGACGTTTTCCCCAGGGCATTTAAGCGCGGATTATCTTCCTTCACGCTTCAAAACAGTCTACTCGTGAAGAAGAACTTCTCACCATTCCGCGCCAACTACCTTCTTGTTGTCCCGTCAGGACTTCGTCCAGAAGTATTGCACGCCCTACATGACGATCCGACCGCTGGACACCTAGGATTTTCCCGGACACTATCGAGGATACAAGAAAAGTATTATTGGCCGCACCTGACCGCCGACGTCGCCCGTTATGTCAGAACATGCCGAGACTGTCAGCGACGCAAGACACCGCCGACAAGGCCAGCCGGATTATTACAGTCAATCGAGCCTCCTTGCCGTCCATTCCAGCAGATTGGGATGGACTTGCTGGTACCCTTTCCGACGTCAACAACCGGAAATAAGTGGATCGTCGTGGCGACGGACTACCTCACCCGCTTCGCTGAAACTAAAGCACTGCCGAAAGGTAGCGCAGCCGAAGTGGCGAAATTCTTTGTCGAAAACATCCTGCTGCGACATGGCGCCCCAGAAGTCCTCATCACCGACAGAGGAACGGCCTTTACAGCGGAGCTCACTCAAGCCATTCTGAACTACAGTCAGACAAGGCACAGGAGGACAACGGCCTAGCACCCGCAGACGAATGGTCTTACGGAGCGGCTGAATAAGAGCCTCGCCGACATGCTAGCGATGTACGTCGACGTCGAACACAAGACGTGGGATGCCGCCCTGCCGTACGTAACATTCGCTTACAACACGGCGGTGCAAGAAACAACACAGATCACGCCGTTCAAGTTGGTTTACGGCAGGAACTTGACGACGACGCTTGACGCCGTGCTGCCGCACGTAACTGACGAAGAGAATGTTGACGGCGCTAGCTATCTCCAGCGCGCCGAAGAAGCCCGACAACTCGCCCGCCTACGGATCAAAAACCAGCAGCGTATCGACAGCCGACACTACAACCTCCGACGACGCTTCGTCGAGTCCAGCCCGGCGACCGTGTTCGGGTATGGACCCCGATACGCCGACGAGGACTGAGTGAGAAACTACTGCGACGCTATTTCGGACCCTACAAGGTCATCCGACGTATTGGCGCACTGGACTATGAGGTCGTGCCAGACGGCATTTCGCATTCACAGCGGCGGCGCGCACGACCTGAAGTGGTCCACGTGGTGCGTCTTAAACCGTTTTACGGACGCTAGCGAATTTCCCTAATTTTGTTGTTTTCTTTGCTACGAGTGCTTTTTTATTACTTTCGTTTGTTTGCAGCATCGGGTCGATGCTTTTTAAGAAGGGGGTAATGACACGTGTGCTTATCTTTATCGGGCGACCACGTTTGGCCGCCTAACAAATGTTTTAGTGCAGCGCAGGACGCGCCTGCATGTAAAAGAAGTTTCTGGAAAGTTATCGATGCTTCTATCCGCTGTCTGTTGTCGCCGAACCTTATGTTATCTGATTTCATCACCTGATGCGAATGGTGTGGAACTTTATGGATATATAATAATAATATTTGGGGTTTTACGTGCCAAAACCACTTTCTGATTATGAGGCACGCCGTAGTGGAGGACTCCGGAAATTTTGACCACCTGGGGTTCTTTAACGTGCACCTAAATCTAAGCACACGGGTGTTTTCGCATTTCGCCCCCATCGAAATGCGGCCGCCGTGGCCGGGATTCGATCCCGCGACCTCGTGCTCAGCAGCCCAACACCATAGCCACTGAGCAACCACGGCGGGTGAACTTTATGGAAAGCACGCGGGTCCGAACGATTAGTCTGGAACACTCGACGACTGCTCTATACAAGCCGACGCGCTTGACCCGCTAATCAGATTTTCGACGATCGCCGACCATGGTCGCCGCTATCGTTGTGCTATAAGTGTAGCCTGTTTTGTGGGCACAGGTTCGCCCAATAAAAGTTAGTTTTGTCTTTCACAGCATTGCTAGTGTGTTCTTAACGTCACCACCACGTGACAATATGAGCCGCTGGTAAGTATGTCTGTACATAGATGTAAGGAAGTGCATTGGATGGTGTGTAGTGTTTCAGTGTGCAAAAGCCTCCAATGTGTTTTGCTACTTATAAATTTGTGTAAACACTCAGTAGCGCAGTAGGTATGATGTTGCACTGCTAAGCTCGAGCTTGCGGGTTCAATCCTAGCAAAGGTGGCTGCATTTCAGTGGTGGTGAAATGAAAACAAAAGTGTGTATTTGAATTTAAGTTGCAAAAGAGTACGCATTTGGGCTGGTTGGTTCATGATTACGAGCGCCGTTGTCTGTGTCCCTTCACTCGTCCCGTCGTTTAGCGCTGTTTTTATTGCTCGTGAATTTAATTGCACATCACAAAACCCAAGTTGGTCAAAAATAATACTGCGTCCTGCACTGTGGCATGCCTCATAATTCGATCTAGATTTTGTGTCCCATGTGATGTTCTTATTGCCCATTTGAATAAACTTTTATTTTTCAGATTACCAAAATAGAGGGCATATGCAATGGTATTGTGTGCAGTCTGGATAAGTTGCTCTGGTCATGAGCACTCAATTAAAACTTCTGCATATTTGGCTGCAGCAGACAGTGTCATAATGATTGTAAAGACTATGCAGAAAGCTTTAGGCCACTCTACATATCATATCAGTTTTATATTGCATCCCTTATGGTGCATATCTTACTTGAGTAGGCATAATAACAATTGGCCATGCTTCCTTGCACATTTAACATTTTTCTTTTTTTCTTTTGGAAGAGTAACATGGGACGAATAATCTACAACAGTGCTCCTACCTTCTCTTTCACTGTCTCCCCACTTCTTTTCTCTACTTCAACTTCATTCTACGCGCTATCTTATTCTCCTCTTCATCCTACATTGAGGGTGTGGGAAAGTGAGCTAAGCGTGCATAAAGATTGCTGTGCCGAACTTAATTGCGGCACTGACGAAGACAAATCTTTGTCAAAAGGTTCACTCCAGCTACATTCCCCCTCCAAACACTGTTTTTCACTTCAAGCCTTCATATTCCTGTGAGCTTTTGTCTTGTTTAATAGTTGTAACAGTCATACTATTTAATACTATCAATAGCCAGCATACATTTAGCACTGCAATTGGCTGTTTAGAAGACGTGCGAGTTTCTACTTCCCTTATGATAAATACTCCAGACATTCAGTCTCTATTTTATGAAAATCTTTCAAACATTGCCATTTATGACCACCATATGGGTTAATGTCGGCATGGGACTGAGGCTTTCCCGCAAAAATAACATATTGTTTTGCTCATATCATGTGACTGACAGCTTCTGCTGTAATTTTTGCACTTGTCAACTGCACTGTGAAGAGTTCGTTTCTGTGAATATGTGCTGGCCTGATTGTTCTTGTTCACGCATTTCGGATCTTGTGCTATGAGATGAGGAGGTGTAAAATAAAAAAACCGTGTAGATTTCACAATGCCTTTAAGAAACCACGCAAAGCTTGGAGATGAAGCATTACATGCAGCTTGAACCAAGTGTCTGGACACAGCAAGTGAAACTTGTTTTGTCATGAGTGAGGGTGTCGGTGTTACTTGTAACTACCTTTAAATAAAAGTTTGTTTCAAAACAGTGGCTCAACTCTGTGTTCCCCCGGTAAAAAACAAAACCATTGGGATTTGCAATTCGCTTTTTAAACATAATTGACCAATATGAATAAAAAAAAACTTGATGAATCAAGATATAAGCTTGCCATACCATGGAAACACTTGAAACTTCTTTTGAGAAGCTTACTCATACACGAACACACTATAGCAATTATTTTCAATCGTATACCCACAATTTGCCGCGTCACCATGCCCAGTTTCAAGGCAGATTTTTTTTTAGACTCCAGGAAGCTGTATGCTTAATTCTATCAATTGTTTACTGCATTGCATGTTTACTGCATTGCATTTGATTTTCTATAACAAATAAAATCGAATTCTCTATTGATCGCACCGACGCTCACGTTATACTTATATGCTATTAGTATTGACTAGTCTTTTATATATATTCTTGGGGGGTGGGGGCTGCACTGGTGGCGTTCTACGAATTTGCGCCGCGTGTTTGTGCGGATAAGCTTAAGCGCAGAATTTTTTTTGCGCGGTATGAAAACAATGCACTGCAGGTATTTTACTTAATGCAACGAGCTGTATGAAATATCAGTCAAGGGGTTGGGTTGGAAACGTCGTTATAGAGAATCCCGACGATTTTTCTTTTGTGTGTGTGTATTTGGAGTTCATGCACAGTTTTCTTTATTTACTTATTTTGGCTACATTGCGCCAATTGCGCTTCCACAGAATAAAGAAACGCGCTTCCGCGCGCTTGCCGACTCGATCGCAAGGGGACAGCCTGATCAGCATCAATATCAACAGCAATGGCGGATTTGCGCTTGCCGTGGCGCTTGCAAAGTTTTCAATAGTTTTCGCCTTTTAAGTGATGCTTGTGCTATTTTAACGTGTGGAGGTTCACTGTACGTCTGTTTTTTCAAGTTTGGCATGTGTTTTAACACATGTGAAGGTGTAGTCTTTTCTTCTTCAGCGGATATTTGTACAGGACCCCGTTCACCGTCTATCAGGTAAGATGTGTACGTATGCTACACTCAAGCGTAGTGCTTCACTAAGCCACAGTGCACTACAAAGTTAAGCATGAACGGTACACAAAATTCACAAGTTTTAAGTATTGCCAAGAACAACCATTGATTGGCGAATTTCTCACCGGCGTTGTATAAGTTGTTGGGCGCGGCAGTGCTGAGCGTAGCGTTAGCGGCGTAAATCGTGTTTTTTTACTAGTAACAACGTGTCACTATTTCATATTATTGGCGGCGTCTCCAGGACATCAAATTGGTAACGGGGACACCAGAGCTAGAACCCGGACTGGTCCATGGGTTGGGGCTCGCCGAGGCCTGCGCGTGCTAGTAGTATATCTATGATGTCTGTAGGCTGTGTGTAAGTCGTACTTTCCGAATTTTCTGACGCATTTTAAGATCAGCTGTCCGCTTTCGTGGACAAAGCTGGAGTCAGGGTGGTCCGTGGGTTGGGGCAACATAACCTGTTTCCAGTTTGGGACCGCCCTGCTTCCAGTTTTCATCACTCCGCTGCCCCTTGGGTACCCTGCCGCCTCCTTGATTATAATCTAATGCTCTCCTGAGGCCTCTGTCTGCCGGTTACATGTGCCCTCCTGGAGCAGTACTTGTAAATGAATCGGATCTATCGTCGTAACGAAAAAAATTGGAGGACGCTTAAGCTTCGCCTTCAAGAGTGGAACGCGATAGCGTTCCCGTCGACCCGCCAATAGGTGTAAGACAATGGGCTACAGGGCAGCCATCACTTACGAGGCGCCCCGCATCAGACGCGGTGAGCGTCGAGCCATATGGTCGAGCAACGCGGCGTTCGGCGCAGCAACGAAACGTGCGCCTGAGCAAGCGGAGCGAACCAAAGAACTCGGTATCCCGGAGGGGGAAATGATGCACGCCAGCCAAACGCCGTGATCGGCACGGGCAGAGAGATAGAGAGATAGTGATCTAAAGAAAGGAAGGACGCTTGATTCTACAGAGGGAGCAAGGCGAAGCGTTGTCAGGGGAGAGAGTCCGAGCCGCGACAGCTCCAATGCGCGCGTGGCGCGCCATCTGTCGGGTCAGCGCCGTACATGGAGAGGAGGGGGTCTTCTGTGTTTGCCGCAAGATGGCTCTCCGTGTGCAGAAAGCGCAGAAGAAATGCAGCGAAACGCACTTCGCTACTCGTGTAATTGCGACTTCTGTAAGTTACATGTTCATAATTACCGATATACACCACAGTATAACTTTCCACGGCTCGTTTCGAAGGCAACACCGCATTCACTAGAGGCGCGTTTGTACCTTTTGGAAGCATCTAAATCGTGGCTGAGTGGTAGCGTCTCCGTCTCACACTCCGGAGACCCTGGTTCGATTCCCACCCAGCCCATCTTGGAAGTTGCTTTTTATTTATGGAGTGCCTGCCGTGATTTATCGCTCACGGCCAACGCCGCAAAACGCCGACGCCGACACCGACGCCGACACCCGACACCGACACAGACGCCGACGACGCCGGCTTTTCTGCGACACGAGCTCCTTAACGCTATCGCGTTAAAAAGCGCCCCGCGACTTCTACAACACCAGTCAGAACCTTGCCCATTGATTTACCTATGTGTGGCCGCAAATACCCGAAGCTTAATGCCAGTTCAACAGGTTTGTTGGCAAGGGTGTCAGGTCGTTGCTTTGTGTGGAATCGGCCTTTTCTCAATTCTTAAGAATTTAACTGGAGTGCACCTGACCAGTGCTGCTCTGTGGTGCTTGCCACCAATCCCTTGGACTGGGAAGACATGAGAATCCCTGTGCATACACTTTATACGCAGTGGTGTGACCGCTTCCTTTGGGAAACTACCACGTTAGCGATATTGTGAGCGCAATGCGACTTTCCTTTTTTGTGTCTTTTTATTTCAGCATCAGACGAAAGCAGAGCCTCATGCAGGGACAGAAGCTAAAGGCTGATGGAGCCTGACGAGGCCTCTGACCCTAAACAGTCTACAGCGGTTACAGATACAACACAAATCTTAGGAACAAAGGAAATAAAGTAAAAGAAACGCAGCATTTGACACTTGTACACAAACGTAGTGCATATGCTGTTGCACACAAATGACACATAACAAGTCATACAATGATACATAATCGGATAATACAATGATCCATAATGATACAATACAATGATACATAATAGGACGCTAAGCAATTTATTTGAATGAATCAGCACAAACAGCTGTTGTACAAAAACATACAAATAAAATATAATTGTCAGTGAAACTGAAACGACACAAAACGACACAAAAACTGAAACGACACAAAAGATAAGAGCAATTTCTAGAGTCATTTTGGGTTATATAGAGTTTTATGTATCCTTTGTGAGAAGACAGTAAAATATAAAAAACACTTCAATTTTGGCTATAGTTCAATTGGCAAGATAACAATAACTCCCGAAGTTGGCTTTTAAATGCTTTTAATTTGCATTCAAAATTTAGCTTACCTTCAAATTTGTTTAAGATCGCAGGTATTTGATACGCCATTGTTTGCCTTCCACAATTTGTTCGGATGTTTGGTGTTCGGTGTTTTCGGTGCCTCAAAGGGTATTCAGCATTTTCAGAGTCCATAATTTCGTATAGTTTCTTCTGATGGATTACTTGCAGCGCTTTTAAATAATATAACTGGTCTGCCTTTAGGATGCCGTGTTTCTTAAACAGTGGAGCGGTTCTTAAGTCCTGTGCATTACCACAATAAGATTCAAAACAGCGCAGAATTTTCTTCTGCAAAGTAATTAGTTTAGTATAATTGTATTGCGTAGTAGTGCCCCAAATCATTAAGCCATAGGTTAATTTGGAATGAAAAAGTTAATAATAAATGTTCTTTTTTAGCCAGAGCCGTATGAGCGCAGATATCCTATATAGACATCCGACTGTGCGGGCAAGATCTACACTTAGGTTTCTAACGTGCACTGACCAGCTCAAGTCTTCCTGAAACCAAACCCCGAGAAATTTTTGTGTCTGAACTTGTTTTATAAGGGTGTTTTCAAATTTCACGTTAAGTTTGTGGTGTAGAGGTTTGTTGGAAGGACGAAATATGACATATGTTGTTTTTGAGGCATTTATTCTTAACTTGTTTCTGCTTAACCAGTTCGAAAGATGCACAAGGTAGTCATTTACAGAGGATTCAAGTGTCAGTAGGATATGCGAAGAGAAAAAGACATTGGTATCATCGCATACATTATGGTTTCAGCAGAACTATCAATTTTGACAGTGTCATTGATATAGACAAGAAAGAGTAATGGGCCCAATATTGATCCTTGTGGTACTCCTTGTTTTAGCTTCGCGAGTGTTGATACCGCATCATTAATTTTCACCAACTGATAACGATCATTCAGATAGCCATCTAGAAGGTCTAGTACAATACCTCGGACACCATATCTTGATAATTGGTTAAGTAATAAATCAAACTGTATGGAATCAAAAGCTTTCTGAATGTCTAAAAACAAACCTAGTGTATATTTTCCACATTCCATGTTTTCAATCATCCTGTCTTTGATGTGTACGAGAGCGTGTTCTGTCGATCGATGCTTGCGAAAGCCATATTGACATTGAGTTATGACCTGATGCTTTTCTAAAAATGAAACTAGCCTCTCATGAATGACGCATTCAAATATTTTAGATATTGTAGGAAGTACTGAAATAGGTCGGTAGTTAGATAAATTGTTTGTATCACCTCCTTTGAAAATTGCGGTGACTTTGGCGATTTTTAATAGCTTGGGAAATACGCCTGTTGTTAGAGTGAGGTTAATTATGTAGCTAAGAACTTCACATATTAAAGGCGATATTAATTTTATTTCGTTTGAACGAAGTTCATCCACCTCTGGAGATGTATTATTTTTTCGCTTGCCAATTATACTTGAAATTTCACTAGGATCAGTAGGTTTCAAGAAAAGAGAGTGATTCAATATGGTGTCTAGTGACATACTGTCGTCGCTGACAATTTCGCTCATGGTATTGTAGGAGCCAGCATCCACAAAATGTGTGTTCATTGTATTAGCTAGTCGTTCACCAATGAGTGTTTTACCATCAACTACGAGCTGCGTAATCCTATCCCTAGCTTTTCTTCTTGAAGTGAGCGAGTTTACAACCTCCCATATTCGTCGCTTATTATTATATATGCTCTCAAAAAGATTCTGATAGTAGTACTGTTTTGCTTTTCTTAACTCAGTCGTTAAAGCATTCCGATACTTCTTAAACTCTGTGAATGTATTTGGATCCCGTGAACGGATAAAATCATGGAATAATTTATTTTTTATTTTGATACGGTGGTAAAGCTCTGAATTAATCCAAGGTTTCTTGTGTTTTCTTCTATTACGACCGGTCGGCTGTAATGCAGGAAATGCGGCATTGTATGAAGCGTGTAGTAAAGAAAAGAATTTCTCGTAAGCGCTGTCTGCATTTTCGTCATTGTAAACCTCACTCCAGTCAATCAGACGGACCAAGTGGAAAAATTCTTTTTGTCTTGGAAGTTTTATGACTCGTCTACCTTCTCTGTTAATATAGGGCTTATCATAGTGCTTACTGATTGAAAAAAGCAAAAAAAAACTGGCAGATGATCACTAAGAGCATATGAAAATATTCCGCTCGAGATGTCTCGTGGACTGAAGTTTGTTATGCAAACATCCAAAACAGTGGCAGCTTGTTTTGTAAGCCTTGTAGGTTTATTTATATGGTTTGCGAAGCCATACATAGATAACAGTGTCTCAAAATTTTCTACGTAAGCATCATTGGAACTTAAGTCGATATTGATGTCCCCCATAAGAATGCAAGATGCGTTTGAAAAGACAGGGGAAGCCAAAAGTAAGTCCACAAACTCTACGAAATTACCTTTGCGCCCTAGCGGAGGGCGGTAAAGAGCGACCACCACTATTTTGTCGATACGCAAGCACAAACATTCAAAATCGGCATTCATTACCGAGAAATCACTAAACACTTCATAAGAAAAGGTATTCTTAAAGTAGATAGCCAGCCCTCCACCCTTTTTTTGCCTACGACAAAGATGTTCAGACCGATAGCCTGCAAAGTTTGGTTTTGTGTCATTATCTGAAAGCCATGTTTCAGTAAAGGTTAGGATATCGAAGTCATTTGATAACGAATGCAAAAAAAAAACAGGAATGTCATCTGCCTTTGGTCGAATGCTTCTACAGTTTGCATGTAATGCAGAAAAAAAACTTTCCACAAGAAAACTCACGATGAAAAGCGTCAACTGTGTAATCTGCTGTTCTCCTCTGGGTTCATCATCATGAACAGGAAAGGCAATTAAATCACATTCAATTTAGTCTTCAACAATTGATTTTATCTAAGTCTCCTTCATGAGCAATGTGAATTATGTCGGAGTGTTCATCTTTACGTACAAGCACCTTGCCTCCAGTCATCCAGGCAAATTTCCATTTGGCAGCCTTTTTCCTTTTAATCGCATCTGAAAGCAGCGCCTTGTTTTTTGGAGCCAAGTGTTCGCTCACAAAAACCGGGGTTTTTCCTCCAAGACCAAGCATAGAGCTGTCTATCTTCTTTTTCTGCATTTTGATAATAGCTCATTTCGCTGATTTCGTCTGACAAAGCGAACAACTATGTTCTTGACATCATCATTGAATGTACGCACATAGTGACACGTGTCAATGTCAACCATGGTGTCAATGGTTACCCCTACACTTTCGCCTATTTTGCTTATTACTGCAAGTGGGTCCTTTCCATCCGGGACGCCCTTAATCTCGAGGTTATTGAGGCGCTGGTATTCCTCGAGCTCTTCACATCTTTGTGATAATCGGGCGTTTTCGCCTTTCAGTTTAGTGTTCTGTTTGAGCAATTCCTGCATTTCGAGCGTCAAGTTTTTGATACTTGTTGTGCGCAAACAAACAGGGACGAAGAATAGGGGCAACACAAGGACGAGCGCTTTGTCCTTGTGTTGCCCCTATTCTTCGTCCCTGTTTGTTTGCGCACAACAAGTATCAATATGAATATGTTACAACTAGGCCGACTCGCAGTTATGCTTCAAGTTTTTGACTTCATTAGTAGTATCTTTGACGTCATTGCAAATATCAGTGCAGTAAGACACACTTTTCTTAAGCTGCGGCATTTCTTCCCGGAAATCACGCCTCAAATTCTCGAGAGCCCTTGTCATCTCACGCAAATCTTTTGTCGTGTCCTGTTCCGAAGGCACGCCGCTCCCTTTTACAGTGTTCTTTCCAGTATCTTTTCCCGCCATTAGACATGAAAGCACATGCACAATACAGCACAGGCAACAACAGTAGATTGTTCGGCAGCAGTGCACTACAAGGATTTACAAAATCTGTGGCACAAAATTCCTCACCTGCGAAGGCAAAGAATGAATGGCGATCAGATCCCTGCTGTGCGTGCACCGCTGCCGAACTGTGCAATGCAGTCTGTGTGGCCTCTTTTATAGCTTGCGCTGTCTTCGGGGCGTTGTTGTTGAGGTAGTCACGGGACCAAGGTTTCAGCTCAGGCGCACCGTCCGATGAACGCGTGGCAGTCTTCGGCGAAGATGGGCCTTGATAATCTGGTGCGATCTGTAGCACTGCGAAGGCAAAGAATGAATGGCGATCAGATCCGTGCTGTGCATGCACCGCTGCCGAACATCTTCCTCATCCGTACGTAGTGTGTGTCGCTTCTCCCTCGCCATAGCTCTAGCTCGGCAAGAATAAAGCGGTTCCTTAGAAGTGGTGGAGGTGCTGGGGTTCTGCATACCAAGGACGTATCAGGTAACAGTGTTTGTGCCTTCAATATGTCGCATTCGATCACTTTGAGACGTGGTGGTGTTCATGCGTTAGCACAGTGCAAGGACATCCACAATGTAAGAGGTGCATGATTCTCGAATTGTATACTCTCTATGGGCTTTTCTCGCGACCTCAGCACAAGTAGTGGGAGCATCAAAAAACTGACAAAGCTGGTGCATGAATGTTGCACAGTCAGAAAGATCTGGCTCTTGGATCAAAGCCAATTTTTTTCTTACATTGTAGAGGTAGACAGGCATGCTGTGAAGTTACGAAGAACTGTCCCAGCATTGCTGACTCTGTTGCACATTTATCAAACCACTTGATTCTCACCAAGCTCAAGCTATGGTGACAAAGACGCGCCACGTGCTTTACAATCACATATTGCACTTACAATACATCTGTTATGCCAGTTTGCCGAAATGATCATGCACAGTAGTGACGAATTCACTATGCGTGCACAGGGATTTGCCTTTCCTGATGATGCACAGTGGGAAACCAGCTGAAATTTTAAACAAAAGCCATCATGGTGTCAACGAAGCCCTGCTTCAACCAGAGTAAAGGTTACATGCACAAATGTCTATGTAAAACGTGCTGCCTGCAATATCACCAACCATGGCACGTGACTTTCGTAAGCCAACTAATGGTAAATGCCATCCCTGGATGTGTGCCCCACAGCAAAAAAAGGAAGAGAAGAAAAAAAGGAAATACAGGGCTCGTCATGCGAGTGTGACGTGAACCCTTGGCTCCGTCATGGGGAAAGATGAAGAAGGAAGATCACTTGCAGGCAAAAGGGTTGAGCGCCGTTGCTTTTAGCACTCGCCTCCTGGCAGCGTGAAAATGCAACATTTCAATTTCTTCCATTTCCTTTAATAATGAACTAATTAGAAATATTTGTTTGAGAAAATGCTCCCTTGATGGCATCTTACAACTTCCAATGTACCTACAACTAAAATTTGCCATGGGGCTTAATGAGAGGGGCTTTTTCAGCCCAAATTATATCCTGCAGACTATAGTACTGTATGGAAAATATGGTAGATGGAACTGTAAAATTTAATTTTCCACAGCAATTTCTACCTATACAGTTGGAGTTGGCTTTGTCGTAGCATAGATGTGAGGACCGTGAAACAACCTTTATTCCTTAAAGATCCTGCCCTGTAGTATATTTGAGCATTTACATAAAGGCATGGAGAACCTCAGTGTGTTGCAATCTAAGTGGCGGCATATAGGTGGTGTGTGCTGCCTGTAGGGATGCCACTGTAAGCCATCTATGTATTGGCGGATTTCTGAATTGTGGATCGGAGAAGGCTCATGGCTGTTCTGCCTTTGCACCAAGCACTGCAGAGCACAGTGCTGCAATTTTCTGTTTGTGCAGTTGGAAGAAAATTATTCCTGCAGTGGCAGCGACTACACAGAAAATGCACCCTACGAGAGTGGACAGAGTTCCAATGTGACTGTGGTTTGAAATGGTCCAGCCCCTGCGTATACAAGCACCAATTTTCCCAGACAAGTGTGACAGTGCCTGGCTTTGAATGCAGTGTGCTGCTTCATAAATATTGCAGTTGCCCAGCGCTAAGCTGCCTGGATTATGTGGTTGCCATAATGACTTCTCTGTACCCGTGGGACAAATATTTGCACTCGAAATAGCGACAGCAGCCATGCATTTCCTGCTGACATAGAATTAGGTTCCACAATGTCATCTGATGCATACACATGCTGTGATGTGGTTGGTGTGGCCATGCTCTTTTTTCTTCCCTTCAAGTATGCTGGTGAACTGCCACTAGTTACAGATGTCTGCAAGGAGTGCGCACTGTGTGAGTGCTGCACATAAATTGAAATTACGACCACCACAGTGATGATAAAGAACACATTGAAAAGTAATCTGACAACACTTATCAACAAGTTTTCTGTGAGAGATTTCCTTAGGGTTGGCAAAAACCATCTTAGGGACCATTTAATGGGGTGTTACCGCCCACATTATGAGATGAAAGATGTGGGGTTCTGATGTGGGATTCTCACACGGTACTCTTGGGACAAAGGAACGACAACACAGTAGTGCAAACAATCACAAGGGCATTTATTGCACCTTTCATAGATCAATGCCTGCTAGCCGAGTTGATATCCACAAAACATGCCGATGGGCGCGCGACAAATCTAGAAGTCCGACTCACCGCGACCGCATAGCGAGCGAATATGTTCGCCCCATGCTGGATCCCAACGCCTGGTCGTTCGCGCGTACTGTCACGCGAACGGTGGCGCATTCCAAGGCGGCCACGCGAGACGGTCTCGCAGAAGCATGGGTCGGCGCACGCGCGGCACGGCACGTCCGTCCCGCTTGCTGTCCCGTCCCAAAGAGAGAGCGCCTTGTCTTTCCCGCACCCAAGAAACCCCGCAGCGGCGCGACACTCGCGCCATCTCTCGCACCGCGCTTGTACCACTCCGACCGCCGCGGCCCATGCGGCGACGCCGGACGGAGACGGGGGCTATGCGGGAAAACAAGATATCAGGGGACGCGCGAGAGTCGCGCATCCCCACAAAGAAAAGGAAGCCATTAGGATTTCTCTGGTGGTGCAAGGTGCTCTAATAGATAGCTTTGAATTGCAATAGACATAAATATTATCATTCTATCTGTCTGGGCACAACTTCGCCAACCTCTCTGTCATCTCTGTAGCACATTAATCTGGGATAGTAACTCACTCTGACGCAGGAGATGAAAGTGCATGCCAGACATGCTCACCACACTGACTTGGAGAGTGCCACTTTCTTAAATGTGGCAAAAGTCTGTGTTTTGGGCGAAATAAGAGCTCATAGGCAATTTTCATCTGTGATAAACAGAAATAAGTGCTGCCAGTGGTCAGACGTCATTGAGGTCGAGCTTCTCAAGCAAGTGGATCCCATCGAGAACACCAAAAAAGCCAGTGATGGCCATTGTGCAGCAGCTTCAGATGGTAAGGTCCAGCAGGGGTTTCTCTGCACAAGGTCACCAAGTGGAATTCCTAAGTAACGGATATTTTTTCCTCTAAACTGCTACCCTTGAGTGGCCGGAACATGCACCGTTCGATCCAATCATGCAGCTGTTATCAAAGTTTAGTTTAGTCAATTATTAAAGCTTAAGATGGTTTTAATGAATGTACATTAGGAAATAATTGTAAAAGAATGTAAAAAAAATTTGAACTTTGTTGACTCTTTGGTGGCATACTGTTGCTAATCCTGAAGTTACGTCCTCAAATGACTTATGCTCCAGGTATTTGAGCTAAACTATGGGTGTGGAAATATGAATTTTTCAATTTCAAAGCTAATTCGAATAATGAAACCTAAGTGCGAAGCGAATATTTTTCGAATATGAATACTATTGGTATTGCAAAAATCCATTTATTTCACCAACCAGAAGTGCAAAATAGTTTACTGCATAGCAAATAATGTACAGGGATATTATCAGGCGTGTTCCCAAATAGGGGGGGGGCGGGCCCCCCCCCCCCGAAATCAAGTGGCATACCCCCCCCTCCCCACCCACGCCACCACTCCTCAGACATTCCTAAAGCGCCGCCAGATCAATGGTGAGATTTCGCAGCTGTTCATCGGTCAGCATTATGCTGCCTTTTTCACTCCTTTTAGATGGCGGTAGTTATCGGCATCTCTTGTAATGTGAAGGACAGTTTTCTCGTAGATTCCGCACCCACGCGATTAACTCGAGATGCGTTCAGCTGTCACCATCTATTCAACCGTCACGCGCATAGCTGTTGCTTTTGTTAGTTCAACCTTCTTTGTTCAGGCTGATCCTGGGACCAGGAGAGGGATGCGGCTGTTACCCAGCTGGTCTGTACTAAAAAAGTTAACCGTTGTTTACGAGAATATTTATGGATCAACATCTTTTTATTTAAAAAGGAAGTAGAGAAATCGCCGCCGGAAGTGGAGAACAATTACTTGTTTTGAATGACGCTTCTACAGTTATCGGTCGAACCGCCTCACGTAGCCACTTCTTTGCTGTGCTTATGTGGGTGTTATTCTAACCTTTCGCAGTAAGCGCAGTATGTCTAGAATCGTAGAGTCCTGCGCTCTACGCGGTTGTATGGGACTGGCGGCCGCACAGCGTTACGCAATTCGCGGAACTGTCAAAACTGATCAACAAGGCGAAAATAACTAATATTCGAAACTATAACATGAAAAAGACTGAAGAAGCCGTAAGCTGGAACTATGTTTCATAATGCTACTCATAACCAACTAGCCCAGCTGTCCATACTTAGCGAAAAAATGAACGCAGCCTGAAATCAGTAAAAAACAAACCTGCCATAGGACAAACTATGATGTATGCACTAAAAGATAAGAAGGATAATATCATCAGCAATCTCGAAGATATAGTAAAAGCATCGGAAAAATTCTAAACTGACCTGTATACAGTACCCAGAGCAGTCACGATAGTTCACTTAGAAGCAGTAATGAACAGGACACAGAAACCCTCCTATAACTAGCGATGAGGTCAGAAGGGCCCTGCAAGACATGAAACGATGAAGAGCGGGAGGATAAGGTGGAATAACAGTCGATTTAATCTAGGATGGAGGAAACATAATGCTTGGAAAACTGGCAGATCTTTATACGAAGTGTCTATCGACTGCAAGGGTCCCAGAAAACTGGACGAACGCAGACATTATACTAATCCACACAAAAAAAGGAGACGTTAAAGAATTTAACAATTATGGGACCATTAGCTTGCTCCCAGTATTATATAAAATATTTACCAAAATAATCTCCAATAGAATATAGTTAACACTGGATTTTGTTAACCAAGGGAACAAGCTGGCTTCAGGAAGAGATACCTTGCAATGGATCACATCCATGTCATCAACCAGGCTATCGCGAAAGCTGCAGAGTACAACAAGCCTCTCTATGTGGCTTATATAGATTACGAAAAGGCATTTGATTGAGTAGAGATACCAGCAATCGTATAGGCACTACGTAATCAAGGAGTACAGAACGCTTACGTAAAAAGCTTGGAAAATATTGCTACATGCATGAGGTATTTGTCTGTTTGAACGAGGCGCGTAGGCGCCATCACTCCAGAAAAGAGGTGGAAGAACGCACTGGATTCGCGCTGTGAATCTAACCGGTCAGCGCTGCAACCGTTGTTGTAAATATAATCTGTAAATAGTTTCTCGTCTTACTGACTTGTCTTTCGCGTTAGAATATCTACGAGGTTCTACAGCTACCTTAATTCTACACAAGAAAAGCAGGGAGATACCTATAGAGAAAGGGGTCAGACAGGGAGACACAATTTCTCCAAAGCTATTTTCTGCGTGCTTAGAAGAATTCAAGCTATTAAATGGGAAGGCTTAGGACTAAAGATCGACGGCAACTATAGCAGCAACCTTCGGTTTGCCGATGACATTGTTTTGTTCAACAACAATGCAGACGAGTTACAACAAATGATTGGAGACCTTAACAGAGAGAGTGTAAGAGTGGAGTTGAATATTTTTATGCAGAAGGTGAAGATAATGATAAATAGCCAGGAAAAGGAACAAGAGATCAGGATGGCCAGTCGGCCACTAGAGACTGTGAAGGAGTACGTTTACCTAGGTCAATTAATCAGAGGGAACCCTGATCATGAGAAGGAAATTCACAGAAGAATAAAAATAGGCTGGATCGCATACGGCAGACATTGCCAGCTCCTGACAGGAAGCTTACCATTATTATTGAAAAGTAAAGTGTGCAATCAGTGCATTTTGCCAGTGCAATATGTCCAGTGCCAATGCATTTTCCAGTGCATTTCCCAGTGCATTTTGCCAGTGCATATGGGGCAGAGACTTGAGAGCAAGTTAAGGACCACGCAAAGAGCGATCGAACGAAGATTGCGAGGCATAACGTTAAGAGAGAAAGAGAGTGGTTTGGTTCAAAGAGCGAACAGGTATAGACGATATTCTAATTGACATCAAGAGGAAAAAATGTAGCTGGGCAGGTCATGTAATGCGCCGGTTAGATAATCGTTGGACCATTAGGGTTACAGAATGGGTACCAAGCGAAGGGAAACGCTATCGAGGACGACAAAACACTAGGTGGAGCGATGTAATTAGGAAATTCGCGGGCGCTAGTTGGAATCGGTTGGCGCAGGACAGGGGTAATTGGAGATCGCAGGGAGAGGCCTTCGCCCTGCAGTGGACATAAAACAGGCTGATGATGATGATGATGATGACGACGACGACGACGATGATGATGATGATGATAGAGGTGGTGGGCCCCCCCCCCCGAAAAATATCCTGGGTACGTGCCTGGATATCACGCTTCGTGGTTAACAAAATTCTCTAATACAACACTTTTGTTTGACAATGTCATAACTGTAGTTACTTAATGTTTCATGAAGCAAGGACAGAAGCTCAACATGTTCAAAGAGCAGTGACACCTAGTGCATGTCACCATCGATGCAGACATCGAAAAGAGCTGCTTAGAGTGTCTGGCATCAGCAGGTCGCTCTTCACAAGCCGAGCCAATAGTGGGCACCACGCTTACACCATCGCTCAAACGGATCTTCTTTTTGGCCCAAAATGTCATCATGCAAATATCTTTGAGCCTGCGATTGTGGCAGTGAAAATTTCTGCTGGTTAATAAGCTCATCAGTCTTTCCGCAGTGCTGATGTGGAAGTGGCCCGTTCAGAAGCTTTTGTTGTTGAACACATACTTGGGATCCTTGGTGTTTAAATTATCCTTTCTTTCTCTAAATCCAAGGGCGAGATCTTGCATTCTGAATGTTTGCTTGCGCTCTCATTATTCGCCTTCACCGTGCTTTCGTCAACGGTCGTCTGGTTGGTGAAGCAGGAGCGCAATCTCATCAGCGGGAGCGCAATCTCATCCCAGGTTTTTAATCCAGTTTGACATTGAAGCATCCTGGTAGTATTAAAGTACTTTAGAAAGAGGTTCCAGAAGCATTGCCAAGTTTGCCACTTGGTGAAATTTGTAGTTTGGAAACAATTTAGGCTCTTAGCGAGATTAGTAGTGAAGAGAGGTTTTCACATGGCGATTGGTGTTGTCCAAATGCATGAACAGGTCACAGTACGAGTACTGAAGCTGATAGTGTCGAGTAACCATAAGCACCAGCAGGGGCCCCGTGACAGTGTCCCCTTTAACTTCACGTATGCTTCACTGCATGACGATAAATATGCTTCGCCGCATAACACAACTCTGCTGCAGTGAAGGTGAGTTAAACTGACAACAGCCGAGAAGGTGCGAACCGCACTGTGCTGCCTGGTTCTTGCTGTTGGCCTTTTCTTCTTTTCACAGTGTCCTTACTGTAAGTGCACTCCAGAATTACAATGCGGGAATATGCATGTATGCATAAGCTTTCATTCAAGAGTAACTCATGATCATAAGTTACGTCATCATGGTTTCGTACCATGTCACGGCATCATAAACGAGACATAATAAAGGGGTCTCAAAGGCTGCGGGAGAGACTAATCGTTTGTGCGAGATTGTGCTATCCTTGCTGCACGCAGTGCAATATTATATGACTCTCATGTCTATGGTGGCATTGTCGATTATGACTGTTTCCTTACTGCGTTAAAAAAATGTGTAGTGCATCTTTCAGATAATAATGGCATTATAGCTTCAGAGTTCTTCAAGTTTGGGGTACTTGTTCACTAAAAGTACATTATTAGAAAAGTCTAGGTCATTAGAATGTCTAGGTCATAATTGCATTTGAAGAACTGTAAGTCTTCCTACACATAGCAATTGGTAGCTTACTGTGCGATATTGAAGGTGGTTTTTATTCATAGGCCCTACGCAGAGAGCAGCAACACAATGCCTGGCATGTGACCAGGGTTCGTAACAGTGTTTGCATTTCCAGTGCTTGTAACTTATTCCAGTCTTAATGCATAAATTTGCTTTATGAATTCTTTGTAGACAGAATGTGCTTGAATATTGGTTGCATGAAATGCTCCAATGCACACTGTTACGTACAGGGTGTGTTTTATTACATAATAATAATAATAATAAATTTTATTTCTGCCTCAAAGATACATGGAGAGAGGAGCTGCAGAGAAAACTGTAAAAATACAGCTTGACAAAGCCGCAGTCCCCATTTTACAGGCAACAGCAGAAGACAAACAACGACTCAACTTCAGGTGTCGTATAGAGGAAACAAAAGAACAAAAATGTAATGCTATACATCGCAAGAGCACTTCAAGCGTACTGAGTAAACACAGGGATAAAAAGATTGTTATTACATATCACACTCTCATACATGAAATATGAGATACAGAAGCAAAGACTTATTTTGGCACAACTGAGGATGAAAATTGTTCGGAGCTACCTTCTATATACATCCTACGCAATACCTTATGAGTACAGGTGAATAAGTCAAAATGTGCAGATGTATAAGCGTTCAGAAGGGAAGGGAGTGTGAATTGCAAACGTTCTTGCCCGGAGTTTAGGCGTGCTGTTGGCACCATCCATTGTTCGGGTTGTCTGAAAGGGTAATTTGTGGTTTTCTCTTGCAAGTTTGCCAATCGTCGAATATGGTTTGTACCATTTTTTATTTCTGTTTTGTAAGAAATGCTCAACCAGTGTCGATATAATTCATAGATTTGGACCACGCCGGCTGTAAGAAAGAGACCTTTGCTGGGTGACCCATAGCTAACATTGAAGGCGTAGCGAAGGACTCTTTTCTGCAACATGTGTATTTTGCGAAGACAAGAATGTGTTGCAGTTCCCCATACAAGATGACAATAATTTAGGTGAGAATAAAAAAGTGCGTTATAAAGAGTTAGTTTGAGTGACGTCGGAAGAATGTGCCGTGTGCAACCAATCATGCCCACTACTCTAGCCAGTTGTTTGACAACGTGAGTTACATGGTGTTCCCATGACATGGTTGAAGAAAATATAACTTCAAGGCATTTAAAATGAATAACTATTTCTATAGGTCGAGAATTATATAGAATATAACTGTGAATAGAAACCGGCTTATTTTTCGGGCGAAATATTACGGCTTTTGTCTTCTTTTCATTCACGCGCATATCATTAGATTTCGACCATTTTTCCAGCGTGACCATTGTTGTATTGCAAGGCACTATTACATCCTGAATTTTTTCCCAGCAAAACAAAATACTCGTGTGGTCAGCGTGTATGATGAATTTGGCATTTTTGTTAATGTTAACAATGTCATTAAGGAATATATTGAAAAGAAGTGGGCCTAACACGCTGCCTTGAGGGACGCCAGAAAATATAGGTTTTACCTCTGATAGTACATTATGTAAGCTAACTGCTTGTTTTCTTTGCGAAAGATATGACTTTATTAACATTGCAGCCTGCCCTCGGATACCATAGTACCATAATTTCTTTAGGAGTAATTCATGATTCACCAAGTCAAATGCCTTTGAAAAATCTACAAATATACCTATTACGAACGCTCTGTTATCAAACTGGGAAAGAATATATTCTTTTTGATGTAGAAGTGCTAGCTCAGTTGATTTATTTTTGCGAAAACCGAACTGACACGGAGTGAGCAAATTGCATTGGTCAATAAATTTAGTGAACCTGGAGTGCATAATTTTTTCTAATGCTTTAGATAAAACAGGAAGTATGGATACAGGTCTATAATTACCTAAGTCATTTTGGTCGCCCTTTTTAAATAAAACGGTTACTTTGGCGGTCTGCATTTTTTCTGGAAAGGAAGATGTGTAACTGCGGGGGCTACAATATCAGCAACATATTTTACTGGTCCCTCTGAAAGTCGTCAACGTCTCGGCATCTGCTATTCTTTTGGCTTAATAATACTGACACAACTACCTCTCTTGTAACAGGTTCTAGAAACATTGTTTTATCGTTACGACAGTTTATGTACTCACATGCATCTGGAAGCGATCTATAGGTTGGCATTTCCGTAAAAAAATCATTAAAAGCATTAGCCAACTCAATTCCAGTTAAATCATTGTCATTATTCTTCAACCTTTGTACGCTGGTATGGGATTGGTTGCGTTGCAACAAAGAATTTAGACGGGACCAAAGTAAGTCATGACGACCCCTTTTAATGTCAAAAAATGCAGAGCAATAGTCCTTTCGAGCGGATCGTAATTTCTTTGTTAATTTATTTCGGAACTGCTTGAACGCCTTCAGATTATCAGCCGTGCGTGTCGCCAAAAACGTTCTATATATCTTATCTTTCATTTTTATTTCTTGGCGCAAGGCATGAGTGATCCAAGGTTTACGACTCTTACGGGACCGCTGATATGTCTTATTGGGAAAGTGAAACTGCTAGATTTGTTTGAATATATCAAGGAATTGGTTATAAGCATCATTTGCATTATCCAGCTCAGCAATCCGCGTCCAGTAAACTTTGTTAAGGGCATTTCTGAAATCTTCCAGTGCAACTTCTGTTATACACTGGTAAGTGAAAGCTTCCGGTTGCTTTAAAGTTCGCGCTGGCACCTCCATACAGAAATACACAGGCAGATGGTCGCTGACGGGGCACGATAATACACCTGCCTTAAGTTTCGGGTGGCATAAATTGGTGATGAACAAGTCTAAGGTGGATTGACTTTCAATAGTTATTCTCGTTGGGATTTCAATCACATCGGTGAAACCGTTTGAAGCCAACATAGTGCTAAATTCTCTAGTATGATAATTATCACTGTACATGTCAATGTTAAAGTCTCCTCCAGCAATACGCAGGTATCCTCCGTCTGCTACAAACGATAGAAAGTGATCATAAAACTTCAAGAAAACGGCTATATCCCCATTGGGTGGGCGATAACAAACGGAATAGATAACTTTCCCCACAGACAGTGATATGACCTCGTAGTGTGGTGTGATCATACTGTATCACTCAAGCATTTCACCATTTTCGTTCATATCCAGTAGAACTGCCACTCCCCCACCACGGCCAACAGATCTATTCAGGTAATACGTTTTATATTTAGTCATTCTGAAAACATTATCTTCACTGGTGCTCCACGATTCACTTAACATTATCGCAGTGAGCTTGAATTCACTGAAAACTTCTTCTAGGAGTTGTGTTTTATTCTTCACTGATCGTGCGTTGATGTGTACAGCTTTTAGCGATGCGGGCGAAAAACAGGAAATAATACGCTTTAAGTCAGCAGGAAGATGATATTGGTTTTGCATCTTTATTTCTCTTTATTTTCTTTTATCGATTCGGCAAGCACAGTACTCATTTCAACTGTTCTAGGTCGTCTTTTCCTTTGATATGGATGGCATCCATCCCTGCACTTTTGCGGACAAGAACTTTTCCATTTACATGCCATACATAAAGATAACCATTGCCTTTTGCCCAGTCCTTCACCCGACGAAGCAGTTCTGTGTTGTACCGAGTAAGGTTTTCCTGGATGACGATAGGCGGATTGTTCTCTTTTACTTTGTTCTTGGCTGAAAGCCAAGTGTCTCTTGTCGCTTGTCGGGTAAAACGAGCGATTATACCTGGCTTCTTATCTTTCCGGGCAGGCAATCTGTGTATCGTCTGAATATCTGTTGCTGTTAGAAGCGGTACCTCAAGCTTGAGGGCAAGACTGTTTAATACAGAAAGCAGATTTTCATCTGGTTGAAACGGGATACCGTGTATTTCTAGGTTGTTTTCTACTGCGGTGTTCGAGGTCATTAACATCTTGCTGCAGTTGTGCTTGCACTACCTGCGTCATATCGTCTTTCTCTTCTAATTCAGCTACTCTTTTGTTCAGAGCCTTGATTTCATTCTCTTAACGAGAAACCTGTCTTTCGAAGTCTTCAAATTTCTTGGACATGTGTTGGACAGATTGTTCAATTTGATCCACTTTTTTTTGTTAGCTGGCAAACTTTCCAGTTTTCCTAGGTTAGCGGCAAGAGTCTTCCGAATATCAGATTCAGAATCAGAGCCATTATCCTCTTTGCCTGTTACAGGAGCCTTTCCTGTTCGGCATTTACAACAGCGCCACGTCTTTTTCGAATCAGGGGGCTTAGCTTGAAACGATTTCTCTTTTATCCGAGCACACTGGCCAAAATGGTATGCACAGTTACATTCCGTACAGATCGCACGCGGGACACTTTCTTGAATCGTTGATGCACAAGAAGAACATGTGCTGGACATTTTTTTTTCACAAGGTCTGGTCGTTCAACGCAACACAAAGCATACCATTACGATGAGTAAGTTTCAACTAAGGTGGCAGCAGCGGCAGGAATAAACTGCATACAAGTTTTGCGTAATATTGCACTAACCTGCGAAGACAGCAGTAGCTTTCTAGCGATGCAGTCGTGTCGCTGCCGCTGCTCCGATGTTCGCTCTTTTATCTAGTAGATGGTCCAGTGTACGTCTGCGCAGACTTTGCCAGTACAGCGCCAAGTGTCCGATGACGCAGTTGGATGACGGTGGCCTCAGGTTGGGCGCAAGTTCACAGCAGCGGGGACCTTTCGCAGTAGTACGCAGATTCACTTCAGCAGGGGTGGTGTTCCTTGGACCCAGTCACAGATGCATCCAGGGATCTGCGAAGACAGCAATAGCTTTTTAGCGATGCAGTCGTGTCGCTGCCGCTGCTGCCAAGTGACCGCTGCTCCGATGTTCGCTCTTTTATCTAGTAGATGGTCCAGTCTATGTCTGCGCAGATTTTGCCAATACAGCGCCAAGTGTCCGATGACGCAGTTGGATGACGGTGGCCTCAGGTTGGGCGCAAGTTCACAGCAGTGGGGACCTTTCGCAGTAGTACGCAGATTCACTTCAGCAGGGGTGGTGTTCCTTGGACCCAGTCACAGGTGCATCCAGGGATCCGCGAAGACAGCAGTAGCTTTTTAGCGATGCAGCCGTGTCGCTGCCGCTGCTGCCAAGTACATACAGATTTTCAGATTTACAG
Source organism: Dermacentor albipictus (assembly GCF_038994185.2). Taxonomy (NCBI): domain Eukaryota; kingdom Metazoa; phylum Arthropoda; class Arachnida; order Ixodida; family Ixodidae; genus Dermacentor; species Dermacentor albipictus. The sequence goes on from NC_091824.1 coordinate 1,622,705, forward strand.
ATACCATACAGATTTCCTTGTTTTAAAGTTATGAGCGCGGCAAATGTGGCATTCTTGCAGAGTAATTCCTCTATTTTGAAACTCCACAAATTTGGAGGCAGTCACATTTTATAGCACTCTCATTTCTTACTAATCTTGAAAGTTGCACCTAATTCAAGATATTCATCATTGAATTTCACTGGTAAATCGAAGCAATATTGTAACCGAGTGTGCTGGGAGCGCAGAAAAGAAGGTCCCACTATCTCCTCAGATGGAAACACTCCGACAACAGGCTCGAGAAAGTCTGAAACAACATCTTGGCCAGTCATTGTAGCATCTGATACGACACACTTTGCCTGGCAAGCATGTGCGTCAGTGTGCCATGTCAGGATATCATTTAAGCTTTGTCCCACACTTCTTGACAGGGCACTGCCACCTGATGTGGAGGAGGATGCACCAAGTTTTGATGGTACTCAATTGAGCGCGATAATGAATATTTCAATATAAGTGCAATTTTCGAGATTTAGAAAAGGAAAGGGTGTGCGTTCACATGCGACTGCCTCCAAATATGATGAGCAAAACGTGAACAAGGTGAATGCAGGAGCCAAAGTTTCGACAAGTGGACTTGTCGAAACGTTGGCTCCTGCATTCACCTTGTTCACGTTTTGCTCATCGTCTTTAATTGCCATCTCCCGCATTCTCCGTCTTTTCTCTGCCTCCAAATATACCATTTAGAAGGCTGCCGCCAAGTTACTAATAAAGAAGTGACTGAATTTTTCAAAATTAATTTTCTGAAACTCGCGTTAGCAGCAAAGTGTGTCCTCCTCACCTAGAAACTCCTTTGCAAAAACGCCGGGCTCTCCGTGCTCAAAACTTTTTGCTAAATATCTGCATGGTTAAAAAAAACTATATGTGCATAATTGTTTATGTATGAAAATCTTACACTATCACTTTTCAAAATTTTTGTCCTTCTATGCAACTCCAGAAAAATTTGAAATAGAAGCTTCAGGTGATCCATCTGATGTGCAAGTTGCATGGCCATATTATTGTTTTAATTTTTCGTTATTACCTTTTACTGTGATGTCGCCACTGCAGCAGCTCGATGGCGGTGGCTTTTCATTCCAGGTCACAAAGCTGCACCCAGGTACAGGCAGAATCCAAAAATGCTTGTGTACTTAAGTATAGCTGCACATTACAGAATCTGAGGCCCTAAAGATTTATCCGTAGCCCTCTAGTTCCATATTTTTTATTGGGATTGAAGAGTAACTTTTGTGCTGTATCCCTCTATTTCAGACTAAATAATGTGCATGCAAAATTATATCTTTATTACTTTACACCATTGCACCAATATCTGTTGTACGTTAATTTTCTGATGTCCTTGCATTTGCTATACAAGGATTTTTAAAAATCAACCACAAAACAAAAAATAAATGGTCAAGGAACGAAGTGGTGTGTAGCAGCTCCCTTCTTTTTTTAATCGGTGGCAAGTTTTGCACTCGTGTGTTAGCAACACTGTTTCGCCAGTTGTGTACATCAAAAGAAGTGTTACCTTTCTGCTTTTGAACTTTGTGGTTTTGTTCTGCCAGCTGCTTGACCAAAGCAAGCAAAATGTACTTTGGATATTCCACAAATTCATTCTGTATGCATTTGGTACAATAAACTTTGTTGCAAAAATGTACAAATGCAATGATGGTTAATTGAAAACTGCAACATGCCGATTTAAGTTTCATGCTTCATTAATTTTCTCAGTCCCAAATAAAGCATGCGAGGTTTGAAAATGTATCATGTGACATTAGTGCACTCGGTCTAGAGAACTGATTAATGCTGCACATACATTGAACATGGTGGCCATGACCATCCCTCATGAATTGGCATTCCCTGCCTCGACCATCGTCATAAGGTGAACATACCATTCCACAATACGTCTACGTATGGTAATTCATTTCTTCCAAAATCATGCCAGGAATGGAATCACCTACCGGATCCACTAGTCTGTATAACTAACACAGATAACTTCCGTAAGGCACTTACTAATATTACCTAGTATGCCTTGATGTGAATGTATAACGAAGCAATTCCGTTTTCTGCTGAATAGTATTGTTGATAAGTTTTATTTTTTTATTATCTACCTAATCTGTAAACACTGTATATTGTATTATACTTTATTTTCTATCATTCTGTGCTTATTGTCTCACTCTAACGTGTCCTATACACCATGTATTTATATTTAATCTGTATTACTGAAGTTTTCCATTTTTCTTTGTATAATTATATTTTTACCACATTATGCTTTTTTTGTGTCGCTCTCGAGTTATTTTACGTTGTAGTATGCATTGTCATCTGATTAGTATTCGTGTTTCCTTTCTCCTTTCTTGCATACGTATCTGTATTTATTAGCTCCTCCCCTTTGTAATGCTTCATTGTAAGCCCTGAGGGTACTATAAATAAATAAATAAATAAATAAATAAACCACCTCACCAACACAGCTTGTTAACAGCAAGAAAGCTGACGGGGCTTCCAAGAATTTCTATGCACTATTTATTAGTATCGCCGTACTGAAATTGATCCATTGCTTTGCTGACAATTGTCTTGACAAAAGTGGAAGTCGAATCGGTTGAGTTCGATCAGTTTTATTTACATACAACCTATTATAAAGTGGACCCTTCTTCGCCTCTTCAACTGTTCCCACAGCTGCTGCTGCCATCTTGCACGCCACATAGAGGAGAAGGGGCAATGTACATGGCAGGCGCATGAGAGGATTTTCCAAGGAACTCTGGTAAGCTGTAATCAGAATGTGGGCAAAGTTAAAAACTTAAATACAAAAAGGGTGTAGAGTATTGTAACCTTGTACATGTTGATGACACCGCATGTTTCAGCTACAGCTGTAAGTGCCTTGTCTCATCAACCAAGCTACAGTTCTTGCAATGTTACACTTTGCGATACTCAGTATGAATTGATAAGACTAGCTGCTATTCTAGTGGTTGTGCAGGCCACAAGGAAACAGTGCCTGGCCTTTGTGCTTGTATGTGTCAATTTCTCTCTTTTCAGTCTCGCCCAAGCGACACCAAAATGTTATCCGCAAGTGTCGCGCCAAAATGGCCTGGCAGCATTTCGTATTAAGCCGTTTTACCCATTTATTGCACTGATGCACACAGTGCAACCAAATGAAGGAAATGACATCGCCTAGGTGTTTAGTAAATTACCCTTCTAAAATACCACAAGAGCAACTTTGCTGTGGCGAGATCCTTAGCAAAACCATAAAAGACACAAAAATGAAGGAAAAGCGACACCTTCAAGTTCCCGCACCAACTCACCGTGACAAGCACGAATTTTGACAGTGTCTGCTTGAGCTTAGTTATTTGGAGATACAGGCAGTTGAATGCTTTTACAAGCATTGAGATGCCCCACTATGCTAGCTTGCCTTTTATGGCTATAGAAAGTCGTATACTGCCACAAGTCTGCCTATTCTTCCGATTGGAATCTATATTGAAACTGGTTTGAGCAACGGGTGGTATTCTATTTCAGCGCTAATGATACATTGAGAGCAGTGTGCCTGGAAGGAATAGACAAAAGCATTGCAGAAGCTGCAGCACTTTGTGCTCACTGAATGATCATACGCGAAGGTAAAGATGCCATCGGAAAGAAGCATCCTTCGTATAGAGTCTCTTTAAAAGAAAAATACTACATCTAGACATGGTTACAGTTGTGGTGGCAAACTAAAAATATTATAATGATATTCCAAGGTGTGGTATGACATGTTTATGCTATTTCTGAAAAAATAAACACGGCAAGTGTGTCCATGCCAACAATTGACACAAGATGTGCAGATGCAAAGCTGCAATACAGCACCACGGCGTCAAAACGGCTGTATGCAAGTGGTGGTGCAGCATCAGAACTTCAATTTCCCTACACTGCAACACTGGGAGGCCATGCTGCGTGACAGAAGCCTGGGTGGCCAGCAGGCGCTGCTCTGTCGGGCACAGGACGTGGCAGCAACTATTTCTCCTAAGGATTCAATAAACGGATTTCTCTACGTCACCCGCTATGCGATGTGCCGTGCGAGGGAATGACTGTGCCACCATTCTCACAGGGTATGGATGGTGCACAACACCACCTTGAGCATCGGAGCGCACATCTGCCTGTGAGCTCTGTGTACTACAAACACAAGGGGTGCATGCAAGGTAACATTTAACATATCACTGCCAAATGCCATCAATGAACAGAAGCAGCAAAGAAAGCTGCTTACATAATTTTCACAGTGTGTCGGATCTGCATATTTTTTACATCCTGTCTGCATGCCGCATTGTTCATTTGTTCGTCACTGCTCAAAAGTGCATAGTTGCATGGTACTTTTTTCCATTTTGTGCACTTTCTTTTGTCCTGAAAAAATAACCACAGCAGCTATCTTCATAAAAATAAAGCAGATGTTTCTGAATGAGCCGTAAGTATTAAAGTTGCTCAAAAGGGTAGTTTACTGAATTAATTGCATTTGAGTATTGCAGGCCTAGTTTCTTTCCGTCTTTCTCTTTTAAAGCCTCAGCACAAATTAGCTGAAACACCCTGTAAACTGGACGGCTTGCCTAGCTGCCCACACCGCCGAGGCGGAGCATCAAACGTTTTTGTGGCGTACTTGTCGCCGTCTCGTGGCGCCGGTCGTCCATCCTTATCACGCACACGCCACCGTCGTCTGGTGTTCTGATTGGCTGTGGCAAAGCGGGCAGCTCTGGCGGGCGGGAAAAAAAGTGGTCCGTGAGCGATCGGGCTTGCCGGCTCGTTTAACTCCTGCTTTTATCCGCCTGGCCAAGAGCTTTGCCCGCTTTAGCCGCTCCGTCTTCGGTGTGAACGTGCCTTTACAGTAAAAAATCAACAGCTTACGCTTCCACATTTTTTGCTTGGTAGCTGCATTCAATTTGCTTGCTCCTCGTCTTTTAGATGTCTAGGCTCCCCACATTCTAACGTGGCTGAATGGTGCACAAATCAGAAACGCGAGTTTCTGTGGCCTAGCCTTCTCACACTTGCAAGGATACCAGCCAAAGTTGACCTACTTTTCTTATGGGGTGCCCACTGATTATGAGGATGCTGACATCGAAGGATCTCAAGTGGTTCTCTAGCATTTTAGTGACGCAATACAGTAATGCCGAGCTACAACTGACTTGATATCTGTCAGCACCAATGAACGCAGTAGTTAGTATTCTCACTAAATTGAGAGTCCAGCCCAACAGCAGATGGACACCAGTGGTTTGAATCCCAGTGTTGGCAAATTTAACTGGCTGAAATCAAGCATTTAAAAGACACGCACTTAGTTCCATCCCTTCAGTCTGTGAGCATAGTGAAGATCAAGGGTCAGGTTATGTGGCTGCAGCACCTTCTATTCATGCAGCATACCTTTACTTTTCTTTACCAAGACATTTAGCATGCACATACCTTGTGTGCAAGCCACATCTATTTACAACACAAACAGCGCTTTCCACTCGTGAGCAAAAGTTTGGAGGTAAAATATGGTAGAATTTTTTGTCCAGCCAACGCATGCACGCTGAAATCCAAGTGGAACAGCCAATATGTGCCTGTTCAATCACTGCAATGCATTCAGACACTTCTGACAACGCACGGCTGTACCAGAAAAGGTTTAGATTTTTTTCTCGAATGCCATGGACTTATTAACTTTTATGAATGTACCTTCAGCTTTCGCAAGCTTTCGAGTAGCTCGAACGTAAAGTGGCCTGTGTGTTATTGCTATTCAGCCGGAGTGCAATAGAAGCCAGTCAAATTAGTAAAACATTAAGTCAATGTGCACAAAAAGACTACATGTACCCTTGCATGAGTTTGTGCCACAGGTAGCTAACAGCTTCCAATTCACAGTTCTTGTAATATGCTTGTGGCCGCCATCTACAGTGATCTATTTGATTTAACGGGGATGTGTATGTTGGCTGAAAACAAGAAAATATGCTTGAAAATATATTAACACCGATGGATGCAATATGTCCTTTCCGGTAGTTTCGCAAGGGGGAAACTGTAATTCGAACTTCACGGCAGCGTGCACCGCATAGCTGCACCTCATTTTATATTCTCGCGCATGCGTCAGTGTTGCCGCAGCTGTCTGTAGTGACACCCTCGCGTGCATTTCTTGTTCAAGCTTTGTTGAAGGGTTTGAAGAAATGAAGGCAGTACGGTGTTGCTCATTTCTCCTTTTAGTATCCTGCTGCTTGCGGAGCATAGTAGCGCCTGCAACTTAGTTGTTAATGCGACCTTTGAATAGTGTGTGCATCTTAACCCTTTCATAGACGCAAGCAGAGAACAGGCCGCTTTGTGTCCGAGACATTCCAAGTGCTTTTTTTATGATGTATTTTTCACATAACATAAGATCTCAAAGCTGACTACGATTCAGTAATAGCGAAAGGTGGGAATATTGCATCCCACTATACAGCCTCAAGGCCCGTTTCTACCTACTCGTGGTCACCTGTAATGTAATTAGAAGCAGCCAGAGTACCCAGTACATTATACATTGTTTGTGCACGTTACATTCCAAGGGCTTTTTTTATGAAGTATTTTTCACATAACATAAGATCTGAAAGCTGACTACGATTCAGTAATAGCGAAAGGTGGGAATATTACATCCCACTATACAGCCTCAAGGCCTGTTTCTACCTACTCGTGGTCACCTGTAATATGATTAGAAGCAGCCAGAGTACCCAGTACATTATACATTGTTTGTGCACGTTTTCATTATACTTACTGAGCATGCTTTGTATGAGAATCCTCAATCAGGGCTTTCCAATATCGCAAGGGTTCTTAGAAAAAAGATGCTTCTTGAAAATTCTTGAGGGCTCATATGTAGCAGCTCGCATATGTAGGAATGCGATTTGTTCGGTTTAGATTGTTTCGGTTCAGTGCAGTGGTGGCGTAGAGGTAGAACACCCGCCTCGCGTGCAAAGAGGTCCGTGGTTCGAATCCCGGTGCCGGCAATTTTCCACCGGATTTTTAAAAAAAATCCGCGTGTTGATAAAATTGCACAAACAGGCCTGGAGTGTGGCCTGATCCCGGTGACCAGAACCGGTAACGCAGTCCCTCACCAGAGCAGGATTGGCCACCCTGGTGTAGTACTTGGCCACAACCTCCTATATGAACACAACAATCAAACCCCGGCCCTCAGTCCCCAGCAGCTGCGAAGCAACTGACCACGGCGGCGGTCAGACCTGCAACGCAGCAGAGGGTGCTAAGAATCACTGGCTCCAGACAGGCCACCAATGGAATATGAACCTGGCAACGTTTAACGCTAGAACGTTATCTAGTGAGGCGAGTCTAGCAGTGCTATTGGAGGAATTAGAGGGCAGTAAATGGGATATAATAGGGCTAAGTGAAGTTAGGAGGCCAAAACAAGCATATACAGTGCTAAAAAGCAGGCACTTCCTGTTCTACAGGGGCTTAGCGGAAAAAAAGAGAACTAGGAGTCGGATTCCTGATTAATAAGAATTATAGCTCGTAACATACAGGAATTCTATAGCATTAACGAGAGGGTGGCAGGTGTTCTTGTGAAACTTAATAAGAGGTACAAAATGAAGATTGTACAAGTCTACGCCCCTACATCCAGTCATGATGACCAGGAAGTCGAAAGCTTATATGCAGACGTGGAATCGGCGATGGGTAGAGTGAAAACTAAATACACTATACTAATGGGCGACTTTAATGCCAAGGTAGGCAAGAAGCAGGCTGGAGACAAGGCAGTGGGGGAATATGGCATAGGCGCTAGGAATAGCAGGGGAGACTTATTAGTAGAGTTTGCGGAACAGAATAATATGAGGATAATGCATACCTTCTTCCGCAAGCGGATTAGCCGAAAGTGGACGTGGAGGCGCCCAAACGGTGAGACTAGAAATGAAATAGACTTCATACTCTGCGCTAACCCTGGCATCATACAAGATGTGGACGTGCTCGGCAAAGTGCGCTGCAGTGACCACAGGATGGTAAGAAATCGAATTAGCCTATACCTTAGAAGGGAACGGAAGAAACTGGTACATAAGAAGCCGATCAATGAGTTAGTGGTAAGAGGGAAAATAGAGGAATTCCAGATCAAGCTACAGAACAGGTATTCGGCTTTAACTCAGGAAGAGGACCTTAGTGTTGAAGCAATGAACGACAATCTTGTGGGCATCATTAAGTGTGCAATGGAAGTCGGTGGTAACTCCGTTAGGCAGGATACCAGTAAACTATCGCAGGAGACGAAAGATCTGATCAAGAAACGCCAATGTATGAAAGCCTCTAACCCTACAGCTAGAATAGAACTGGCAGAACTTTCGAAGTTAATCAACAAGCGTAAGACAGCTGACAGTGTAAGTTATCGTGCATTTTTTGCCATGTTGTATATCATTTTCATAAACGGTATTCCTTTGCTCTGTTGACAGTAACAAGTGTTCGTGTGCCTTCATATATTGCTTTGTATTCCTATTGCCTTCAATATTGTGTAACATGTTAATCTTTTGATAGCACTGTTCCTATTGGAAATTTGTACTTTTTATACCTTTTACTGTTTAATGTGCCCCCCTTACTTTATGCCCTTCCATAGGGCCTGTAAGGTTCTTTTGAATAAATAAATAAATAAGGAAGTATAACATGGATAGAATTGAACGTGCTCTCAGGAACGGAGGAAGCCTAAAAATAGTGAAGAAGAAACTGGGAATTGGCAAGAATCAGATGTATGCGTTAAGAGACAAAGCCGGCAATATCATTACTAATATGGATGAGATAGTTCAAGTGGCTGAGGAGTTCTATAGAGATTTATAGAGTACCAGTGGCACCCACGACGACAATGGAAGAGAAAATAGTCTAGAGGAATTCGAAATCCCACAGGTAACGCCGGTAGAAGTAAAGAAAGCCTTCGGAGATATGCAAAGGGGGAAGGCAGCTGGGGAGGATCAGGTAACAGCAGATTTGTTGAAGGATGGTGGGCAAATTGTTCTAGAGAAACTGGCCATCCTGTATACGCAATGTCTCATAACGTCGAGCGTACCGGAATCTTGGAAAAACGCTAACATAATCCTAATCCATAAGAAAGGGGACGCGAAAGGCTTGAAAAATTATAGACCGATCAGCTTACTGTCAGTTGCCTACAAACTATTTACTAAGGTAATCGCAAATAGAATCAGGAACACCTTAGACTTCTGTCAAGCAAAGGACCAGGCAGGATTCCGTAAAGGCTACTCAACAATAGATCATATTCACGCTATCAATCAGGTGATAGAGAAATGTGCGGAATATAACCGACCATTATATATAGCTTTCATTGATTACGAGAAAGCATTTGATTCTGTCGAAACCTCAGCAGTCATAGAGGCATTACGGAATCAGGGTGTAGACGAGCCGTATGTAAAAATACTGAAAGATATCTATATCTGCTCCACAGCCACCGTAGTCCTCCATAAAGAAAGCAACAAAATCCCACTAAAGAAAGGCGTCAGGCAGGGAGATACGATCTCTCCAATGCTATTCACAGCGTGTTTACAGGAGGTATTCAGAGACCTGGATTGGGAAGAAATGGGGATAAAAGGTAATGAAGAATACCTTAGTAACTTCCGATTCGCTGATGATATTGCCTTGCTTAGTAACTCAGGGGACCAACTGCAATGCATGCTCACTGACCTGGAGAGGCAAAGCAGAAGAGTGGGTCTAAAAATTAATCTACAGAAAACTAAAGTAATGTTTAACAGTCTCGGAAGAGAACAGCAATTTACAATAGGCAGCGAGGCACTGGAAGTCGTAAGGGAATACATCTACTTAGGGCAGGTAGTCACTGCGGATCCGGATCATGAGACGGAAATAATCAGAAGAATAAGAATGGGCTGGGGTGCGTTTGGCCGGCATTCTCGGATCATGAACAGCAGGTTGCCATTATCCCTCAAGAGAAAGTGTATGATAGCTGTGTCTTACCAGTACTCACCTACGGGGCAGAAACCTGGAGGCTTACGAAAAGGGTTCTAGTCAAATTGAGGACGACGCAACGAGCTATGGAAAGAAGAATGATAGGTGTAACGTTAAGGGATAAGAAAAGAGCAGATTGGGTGAGGGAACAAACGCGAGTTAATGACATCTTAGTTGAAATCAAGAAAAAGAAATGGGCATGGGCAGGACATGTAATGAGGAGGGAAGATAACCGATGGTCATTAAGGGTTACGGACTGGATTCCAAGGGAAGGGAAGCGTAGCAGGGGGCGGCAGAAAGTTAGGTGGGCGGATGAGATTAAGAAGTTTGCAGGGATGGCATGGCCACAATTAGTACATGACCGGGGTTGTTGGAGAAATATGGGAGAGGCCTTTGCCCTGCAGTGGGCGTAATCAGGCTGATGATGATGATGATTTGTTCGCGATGCTAATAATTTGATCACCTGTTTTGGTAGCTGTGGGCACGAGAAATTTAGACACCTAACCGCACCAAAACTCAGCTATAATGAAAACGCGGAATTTCGATAAAAAGTCCATTTGCCGCTGTGGTGGTTTGAAGGAAGGCAATAGAATAAACTAGACATTGTAGAAAGGGAAGTAAACAAACTGCGCAATCCCTCTATCGCATTGTTTTACAAGGAAATAGACAAAAAATGTGCTTAACGTGATTCAGAAACATATCTACACAGGAATGTTCAATGGTAGAAATTACACTTCATCGCTACAGAGTAGCGAAGTTGCCCTGAAAAGTAGGACCAATATTTTCCGACCGCCCAACAAAGGGTGAAATGCGCACAGTATGTACGGCAACACTTGGTTTATTCACCGCAGTAATGCCACCCTGTAATGGAGACACAACTACGACAAACGGTCCGCATTTCTTCCGCAGCGAGAAAAAGTGAAACATTTTTTACCGAGTCAGAAATAAGCCAAGCATGTTCCTGACGGTATGTAACGGCATGCCGCTGGAATATGGGGGTCCATACCTCGGGGTTCAAATTCCGCAGACACGGCATGCGCTTCAGCGTAGCCGTCAATTTGCGGTTGAGCAAGCGACGTTTTTGCATTTTCTGTTCCGCATCAGCATATTCTAGGCAGCGAAGGAGCACCTTGAAAACCAGCACGACGGGGGCCGTCTCGAACAATCAAGGCCTAAAATTTAAAAGAAAACACAACTATTAGCGCTTATTGTTTCAAATTTTGTGATTTCAGTAGACTTACCTTGATGTTGTCGCACATTTCTTGTGGATCCATGTTGCTTTCAAGGCCGTTTCCGCCAACATAAAGAAAGGCGAAATCGACACGCTCGAAGCGCATCGTGGAGACAGCTCACGCCAGCCGCACTGCATTGTAGCCAGCAAAACTGAATGTGCAGGCTTTCATAGACTCAATTAGGCTCAACCTATTTAAGAATTTAACCTGACTCACCGACAATGACGCCGCGCAAGGATGGCATGACTGAACACGATCCAGTGAGGCGTAACAAGACCACGCGAACGAACCTACGTGAGCCGGCAGTGGACGCATGTGGCCGGCAGAAACCACAGGGATTTAGCAGCAGCACCTAGCAGCGTCTTTCCCTAGGCGTACAAGTACCTATCTGGGGGCAGGGAGTACGCCACTGGCTCACGTCACATCCCGTTTGCCTCCAAACCGGGTACAGCCAGCCTGCGGGGAGACGCTTCTCAGCGTAAAGCGAGTGTGGCCAGCTCAGCAAAGTGGTTTTCAACTTCTGGCCAGAAACCATCAGTTGTATTCTAAGAGCACCATTTTACGTGTCGCAAATTCCTCCACTGCGTTTGCCATACGGACGGGGCTTCTACGGAGAGAAACTGTTGCGCCAATTTCCTAATTGGCTCAGTATACATATCCAGCCTTTCTTGACACGTACCAACTAGCGCCCCAAGCGGCCCCGGCGCGAAGCTAGCCCGTTTTCAATGGCACTAGCGGGTTTTTCGTGAATAACAAAAGCTGCCTGTCGTTTATTAAAGGCAGGTGACAGACATGTTCTAGAAGACAATCCACGCGAGCCAAATGCAGTGATCAAGCTGTGGCAAGCAAGAATTCTTACCCCAGAGCGGTTAAAGGGCCCCTGAAACGGTTCGGACAAATTTTGTAAGCGCGTAGGGTACAGCTTAAGTAGAACATTCGCACCACAATTTAAGTGAAGCGTTACGTATTAATGGAGCTGCAAGCGATTAGAAGTTACCCTCCTCCCTAGCTATGCTTTTCCTCCTCAACTCGCTCGCCGAGCGAGCGGCGTTAAGCTCCGCCTTCACTGGTTCAGCGTCATGATGCGACGTCACATCGTTCACTTCCGATTGTTTTGGAGCACGCCCCCTCCCGCGCGAGACCTCTCCGCTAGCCGCTTGGCCGTCGACCGAGAGCTATCGAAGCAGCGTGCGTTGCGAGCATTCTGTCGTAGCGCCTAACGTGTCCGGTATTCCGGTAACCACAGGCAAGCTGGTCATTTCGGCAAATGAATGGAGGCATAAACTCAAGCTGATGAAGGAACTTTAGCGTAGACGTACGTGAGCAGCCTGATCGGTCTGCACGGTCCAGACACTTGCTGGCGCAGCGCTTAACCAGTCAAACAAAGCGCTAATATTTCTCTAACCAAGTGTAAAACATTTTAAACATTTATAAAAACAACGCGTTGATGATTACACTCCTGCGAAAAATACACACCAGCAGCAAAGAAGAATACACTTCGTTGCTGCTACTGTGTATGGTTGAGCTCTGTGCCACCAGGTGGCTGCACCGTGCAGACCATTCACATTTGCCCATCTGCTCATTTCGTGGCTCATCCCGGCACAGTCAAGCGGCCAGACCCTGTCCCCTTGCGCTTGCATTTGCCCCAAAACCGGACTCGCGAAACGCTATTGCGTTAGTAATCTTCCGGTGTAAAGTGACGGCCGCAAACGCGCAAATCCTGGCGCCGATCGGATACCGGCAGTCCGATGCGCAGCAGCCACTTCGTTTGTATACTGCCTTGCAGAGGGACACGATGTCGCAGCTTGTCATATTGCCAGTCGCTAGGTGTGCAGTCCACAAGGCAACAAAGTCGAAACATAGTGCTCGCGAAAAGACTGAGACCGACTATGACCGCGGAGCACTCGTCAAAATGGAGTACGTTGTAACACAAGCAGACGACACTTGCTGTGTGCCGGAAGTGCTGAAGTGTACTGAAAAATTGTTCTTATGCATTCTCTTTATGTTACTTTCTTTTTATAAAAACAAATGAACTAACATTCAAACTATTACGAAGATTATTTGTTCACCATAATGTTGACTGACTGAATAAACTTTATTGAAACCAGCAAGAGATGGTGGCTGGGCCTAAGCCTCCCACGTGGGGACGTCGAGGTGTTGCCTCTTCGCCGCCTCGCAGGCCTGCTGGGTCGCCCAGAGTTGGTCGTCAACATTGGTGCTACGCAGGGCAGCGTGCCATCTCGACGAGAGGGTCGTGGGGTTAGTGTCGGGGTATTGGTGTGTACAGTCCCAAAGCATGTGTGGAAGTGTGGCTGGCTGTGTCTTGCAGATATGGCACGTGGGATTGGGGTAGATGTCTGGGTAGATCTTGTTGTAAAGTTGTAACGAGGGGTGAGTATTGGTTTGTAGCAGGCGGAAAGTTGTCGCCTGCGCTCGGGATAGTTTGTTGTGTGGGCCGGGGAAGGTTCTACGCTCTAAGTAGAAGGGCTTCACAAGACCATTGTAGCGTGTCAGGCGATCCCTACCGGTAGGGGCAGCCTCCCCTTCTCCCGCGCGGTTAACTAGGCCTCGCGCTAGGGAGTGGGTAACCTCGTTGAGGTTGGGGAGGTGCGGGTGGACGGTGCCTACATGAGCTGGGAACCAGACGAGTGTAACCTGATGGTCGGTTGAGCGGGGCGCTTGTTGCAAGATGCGCATGGCTTGGTGTGATATACGGCCGTTGATATAGTTGATAACGGCGGAGCGGGAGTCAGAGACGATGGTATGGCATGTTGGGTCTAGTGTGGCTAGCGCGATGGCCACTTCTTCAGCTTCCTCAGCGTGTGGGGTTACTAGGCTGATAGCATGGTGGAGAGAACCTTCACGCGTGGTGACGGCTGCAAAGCGGGTACCGTGGGGATACTCGGCGGCATCGACGAAACTCACAATGTCGTGGCGAGTAAGGGATTTGGTGAGAGCCGTGGCACGTGCTGTGCGACGTGCGTGGTTGTATTCGGGGTGCATATTTCTGGGGATAGGATCGGCGTGAATGCAAGCTCGTATTGTGGAGGGGATCTGGTGCTTATGGCCGTGTTGATGGTGGTAGGTGATACCGTGCGAGGTGAGGATATGGCGACCCGTCGCTGTGAGAGTGAGTCTCTCCAGCTGAGAGCGACGTTGGGCCTCGATGAGCTCGTCCAGTGTGTTGTGGACGCCTAGTTGAAGGAGGAGGTCAGTGCTGGTGCAACCGGGGAGGCCGAGGGCTTGTTTATAGACAGCGCGTATAAGCATGTTGATCTTGGTGTGTTCAGCCTTGTACCAGTTTAGATACGCAGCAACGTAGGTGATGTGGCAAATTACGAATGACTGGATTAATCGGAGCAGATTCTCCTCTTTCATACCCCCACGGCGGTTGGAGACCCGCTTCAAAAGTCTCATGGTGTTGGCTGTATTCATCTTGATTTTGGCGAGGGCCATGCCATTCGCTCCGTTCGCCTCTATGAGCAAGCCGAGCACACGGATATTGGTGACGAGGGGTATGGGGCTCCCATCCATGAGATGAAGCGCAATGTCTTCGTAATGGCGTTTAGCGGTGGAGTATTTCGGACGGCGGCCACGGAGAGTAGGCCTGTAGAGAAGGAGTTCGGACTTCGCAGGGGAACAGCGAAGCCCCGTGCCTTGGATATAGGTCTCGACTGTTTCAATGGCAGATTGTAGTGCCGTTTCTATTTCGCCGTCACCGCCTTCGTGGGCCCAGATGGTTATATCGTCAGCGTATATGGTGTGGGTGACACCGTCCACTTGCTGCAACTCCTTGGCAGGATCGATCATGACAAGATTAAAAAGCATTGGGGAGATAACGGAGCCCTGGGGAGTTCCCGCGCTGCCCAAAGTCTGGGCGTCGGAGCGGAGATCCCCCACCGAAAGGAAGGCCGTGCGATTAGACAGAAAGTCTCTGACGTAATTATAAGCGCGCGCACTGAGATTAAGGCGTGAGATGCGGTCAAGAATGGTGGAATGGGCTATGCTGTCAAATGCTTTTTCGAGGTCGAGGCCGAGTATAGCTTTAGTAGTACGTGTTCTATCTTCTAGTATATGGTGCTTAAGTTGTAGCATGACGTCTTGGGTCGACAGGTGGGCCCGGAAGCCAATGACAGAGTGAGGATACGCTGCAGTGTCTTCCAGATGGGTGTTAGTTCGCGTGAGGAAGGCATGCTCCATAACCTTTCCCACACATGAGGTTAGTGAGATGGGGCGAAGATGATCGAGGCTAGAAGGTTTGCCAGGTTTCGGAATAAGGATGACCTTTGCTGTTTTCCAGGCCGGCGGAATGGCACCATTACGCCAGCAGTCATTGATATAGTCTGTCAGGTGGGTGACGGAGGCATCATCCAGATTACGGAGGGCTTTGTTAGTGACCCCATTGGTCCCAGGGGCAGATCGGCTGTTTAATTTATGCAGGGTGGCTTGGATCTCAGCGACACTAAAGTATTCGTCCAGTGGGGGGTTGGGGGCCCCGGTGTAGGAGCCGTGAGATTGCACTGGGCCCACGGGGAGATACTTGTTGGTGAGTTAATCTAATACTTGGGCGCGGCCCTGTTTCTTCCTTTCCGTATAGAGAAGTTTAGTGAGGCGATTTGTTGGGAAGAGCGGGTGGCTTGACTATCGAGGAGGTGTTTGAGAAGCTTCCAAGAAGAGGGACAATGGATCTGTCCGTCAGCAGTATTGCACAGTTCAGTCCAGTGCTGACGGCTCAGAGTGAGGCAATGGGCGTCGATTTCCCTATTAAGGAGGGCTATTTTAGCGCGGAGGCGCCTGTTGAGACGTTGCCCTTTCCAGCGGGATAGGATGGATGTTTTAGCCGCGAGGAGGTGGGCCAGTCTACTGGCCATGCGCTCGACGGGTGCATCGGTGGTAATGGTGTGCGTGGCTGCATTGGTATCGGAGTGGAAATTTCGGGTCCATGCATCAATGTCCGCTATGCGTTCCGCGTGCTGGTCAGCGGACCGATGCTTGCGAAATGCATCCCAGTCAACCCACGTGAACTCACGGGGTTTGGCAGTAACTGCAGCTATCCGAGGGAGAAGTATGGCAATGATGCAGTGGTCACTACCGAGATCATGTTGTGTGTTGCTCCATTGGGCGTTGGTGACGTTCTTGGTAAATGTCAGGTCGGGGGTCGTGTCGCGGGAAGTGGAGCTACCGAGGCGTGTGGGGAACGTGGGGTCTGTAATGAAAGTGAGGCCGAGGTCTTGGGAGTCTTTCCAGAGGTTTCGAGCCGCCGTCGTCGAGTAGCCATATCCCCATACCATGTGAGGGAGATTGAAGTCTCCACCGATGACGAGGTGCCAGCTACGTTAAGGGCCTTCTTGAAGAGGGTGAGAAAACGGCTTCGAACTTTGGCAGAGGGATGGCTGTACACGTTAAGGAGAAAAATACTTTCCTTACGTCTCCTGATGGGGATAAGTTCAATGAGAAGGTGTTCGATGTTTCGGTCGTGGAGATTGTGTTCGGTGGCGGTGATTCTCTTGTGGACGAAAGTGCAGAGGCGGCGAGAAGCGTGTGGCGGGATGAAAGGTTGGTAACCTGGGAGGGTTACCGAATCGATATGGGTTTCCTGAATCATGATGACGTCCGGTTGCCGGGTGACGGTACGAAGGTGTTGACGGATGACTGGCTGTTTGCGGAGATAGCCTCGGCAGTTCCACTGCCAGATAAGTGTATCTCTGTTATTGTTGGCCATGATGGGGATTGGGGGATGCCGTCAGGGGCAGTGCTGGGGTTTGGAGGGTAGGAGGAGCGGGCATGGGGAGAGCTTGTAGGTGGGTTTCAACGTTTGTGACGCGCTGTGCCAGTGCGAGAACGGCGTGTTGCATGGATTCGACTGCGTTCTGGAGTGTGGGCATTTGTGCTTTGAAGTGCGACTAGCATGTCCTTAACCTCTGAGCGCACTTGGCCCGTGGCTTCCTCTTGGAGGGCCCGCTTTTTGGGGGCTGGTGTCAGTGGAGCATCGTGGCTAAAGGAGTGGGACGCTTCGGCGGGTGGTGTAGGAGCGGGTGTCTTGGGTTGTTTAAGATCGCGAACCTCTTGCGAGAGCTTGTGTATTAGGTCGCGCATAATAGCATTTTCTTTTTTGAGGTGAGCTATTTCTGCGTTATCATTGGTGTTCGTGGACTGTGGAGAAGGTGTGCTGCGACCCTCTCGCGAGGCGCCCTTAAGGGCTTCTGCGAAGCTCACCTTGGTAGTAGGAGACTTGGCGGGTGGGGCGGAAGTAGATCTGGATCGGGAACGGCACTGTCTCGAACGTGAAGGGGTCCAGGAACAATGTTGCCTCGAGCGTGATGGAGTCCGGGATCTGGAGCGGGGCCTGGTGTTCAAGGGCGGGAAGTCGCTTTCTTGAAGGGTGGCTTGCATTGCAGCTCGGCGTTCCCCAATGCGCTTGCGAATAACGTATGGTGTCTTGTAGCGAGCCGTACACGATTTGTCCGCTGTAAGATGAGGGCCGCCGCACAGTGAGCATTTGGGGCTACAAGTGTGATCGGGAGGTGGGTTGCGGACTCCACAACCTCTGCAGATCTTGTTATTGGGAAAAGGGCAGACATCCATGCGGTGTCCGAGGCGGCCGCATTGGTAGCAAATTTCTATTGTTGGAAAATGTTGGAAAAATTATCAATTGCGTGGCCTGGTCAGCCAATCGGATAGCTCACCCCACTGACGTCATATGGGTGATTTCCATCATATGGGTAGGGGCGGCTTAAAATTCCGCCGAGCAGCGTGCTGTGATCGGCAGTGATGTGCATTTTTAAAACGTTATAATAAATTACACGCTTTACGCATAGCACTTAGATGTGTCAATTAATGATCAGAAGGACCTACTCTAACGACTCAGTACGTTTGTAGAAAATCCTCAAAATCGTTTCAGGGTCCCTTTAAAGATTCTGCAATGGAAGCCTATGGAAACGACGAAAATTTGTCCTCGATTTCTGAGACAAAAACGTCACCTGTGACAAAACTACGGCATCTATCGTAAAAGTCACAGCAGCGTATGTAATCCGGAGACTCAGCTTTCGATTGATGTCAGTCTCGACTCTCTACACATGGCGTAACATTGTTCCCGAAAGCAATTTTTGAAACGCATTCGTGCAAGTTCACGTGGTATCTATAAAAACCCGAGCGTATAACTCGCTGAAACCTTGGAAGCCGGGACCGAGTCGTTTAATCGCTAGCACCTATCGTTCTGTATTATGCTGGCAGTGGTACAATATACTAGTACACTGTAGCAGTGGTTCGATGCCGTGATACTCCTTTTTTTTTAACGCCACGCAGGACTCAGTTCGACAGTCTGCCACCAGATGGCCGTAACACAAAACTGAAGATTTGGTTTCAGTTTGGTTTTTTTCAGGAGTGCTCTTCAAATATTATATTGTCCATTTTTGCTTCCTAAAACGTACTAATGGGTTGCTTATTTTTAAAGTCATTGCTTTTATTATCAGATTTTATTCCTTGGAAAACTTAATGACAAGCATGTGTTTGTGTTACGTTAAAAACAGATAACCCGCCGTGGTTGCTCAGTGGCTATGGTGTTGGGCTGCTGAGCACGAGGTCGTGGGATCGAATCCCAGCCACGGCGGCCGTATTTCGATGGGGGCGAAATGCGAAAACACCCGTGTACTTAGATTTAGGTTCGCGTTAAAGAACCCAAGGTGGTCAAAATTTCCGGAGTCCTCCAATACGGCGTGCCTCACAATCAAAAAGTCGTTTTGGCAGGTAAAACCCCATAATTTATTTTTTAATGATATCGGGCCTTGTAGCATGGATATACTCAGGAATTCTGGACATTTCACCATCCTGTGGAACTTCACGGCAGTGCACGTGCGTAACTGAGTGGGCAAAATTTTAAACAATTTTATTTCTATATACTAGCCGAATATCAACGAGCTTCAACTGTCTGCGCCAAGAAGTTGTGGTTTGTAACAACCTATGCATTTATGGCACTTAGTCGGAACATTGGTGGTGCATTAAAGCAGTATTTCGGTCGGGGATGGGCGGTTATGTCACACGACAGGAGCAAATGGTCTTGTGCCCTATGGGCAGCGGGCACATTGACTTGAAGAAGCGCCAAATTTTAACCCTAAAGGTATTTATTTCAGCTGGGGCGCTATTCTCGACAAGCATGGCGGCTGCACGGCCGCCATTATCCGCCATGTTGACTCTCTGATTGGCTGTGGAGAGCTCACGTGCCTTGAAATTTGTGCCGGGAACGGAAGTATTGCGAAATGCAATTTAGCGTTTTCATCTATATGACGAAGCGTGACGTGGAGCTGCAAATTTTATCGACTAATACATTTTTTGGGCCCTTGGCAGCTATATTGCGACGTTAGCGCTTCAAAAAGAAAGTGAACGGTAGCGTACAGAAGCCAGTGCAATGCATCTGCAATTTCGCGAATATGTCGTGGCGATCCAAGATAGCCGCCATGCCAGTTTGCTGATTGGCTGAAGGAATCTCCCGTGAGGAGCTTCACAGGAAGGGCTGTTTCGTAAACGCCATTTTGACGATGCGTGACGTTGCGCTGGGCCGCCGTTGCTGAGATTTTCCGCCATAATTTGTGGAGCGACGAGCCGCGCGAATTATGCTAATGAGCAGCCATATGCAATGGCAGCCGAGAGGAATGCGTATCGCCACATTTTCCCCGTCGTTTGGCGCCATAAAAATATTTTGTTCATAACGCGTGCTCATAGTATTTGCATCGCTCTCGGGTGGTGTTGGCATTTGTGTTTGGGGGCCATCATTTTTTAAAAGAACGCGTTTATACGAAATACTATTGATTGAACACAGCAAACTTTCGGCAATGTTGTCCACTTTTCACTGCTGCATTTGCATTGTAATCAAGATTGATGCCTTTTCGCACAATCAAAAGTTATGACAACGGCGTCTTTCTAATTAATAAAAAGGAATGTACGCAAGGCGACGCCTTGAAGTTTCCCCCCGTAAAACCCCTTAAACTTCGTAAAGTAGTGACACTCTCCTCCTCCGCCTTCACTTCTCCTCGTTTCTCCTCTCTTTGAAGCTCCCTTCTCGACCGTGGCGCCGCCTACGATGCTCGAGCGCAGCAGACGACTTTTTGCAGAGTGAATGCACGCATAGCAAGGCAGTGCTCTCTGGGCGTTCACGTTGGCTTTCCAGCTCCACGTGACTTTGTGTACAGCGTAGAATTTTTAGCCGGATGGTTATACAAATCCAGGAAGGGCAGCTTTTGTCTCATTTTTTGATAACTATTTCTTAAAAAGTATCTGAAGGAGTGTTAACGCTGTGCGTTGACGACGGCGAATGTATCGCGCGCCCTACTATTAGGTACGCAGCATTTGTCAAGGGCGTGTCGCAAGATCTTGTTGCGAATGGTTGTAAAAACAGGTTTACGATCGAATGACAACATCTAGAGTTCCAGCAAGCCTTCAGCCTAAAGAATCCGCGCCGCCCTTACCATGTGAATTCGCGGCGCGTATCAGCTATGACGTACAAAGGCTGACGGAGATAACTGCTTTGAAGGTTCGAAAGTGTATTACAAGCTACAGTGCCACCAACGCGCGTGCTTGCCAATCTAAGCGCGCGCGAAGGCTCAGAGGTGGGCGCTGGTGTTATTATGGTTCTCGTGTCTCAACGTGGACAGAAATACCACGGCCGATCATCGAGTCGGGACTCTGCGTACACAAGAAAATAAAATAAGTTTTTAGCATTCGTGCGCGAAGCGGGAGCGCGATAACAATGCTTGACTAAGTCTCAAACAAGACCACTGTGGGCTTCAGTAATTGTTGTCAGGTTAATGACTTATCACGAATAACACTTCATCGTGCATTGGTACGTCCGTTTACTAAGTGACGTACTTGTCGCGAACCGAGCTGCACTGAGGTGCATGCGTTAAGGACAGTTGCACTCTCTCCGCAGTAACATTTGCGAGACATGACTTTATTAGTGAAGTCATAATCGCGCAATAATCCCCCCGCCATGGCGGAGCCGAAATTGTGGCAAGTGAAATGTTTTATCTATAGGTCAACATGATATGAAACGGCATTCGAGTTGTAAGTTAACAGTTTATTTTCAGCATAGATGCATTACAGATTTGCCTTTGCAGTCACAAAAGACGTGTGCACCGTATATTGTATTATTGCGTAAATAAACGTACCAGTCTAAGAGTCCTACAGCAAGCACGGCTCAATTAGGCAAAGTGACTGTGGAAGCTAATGATGGAATGAACGAGCGCGCGAACTAAACGAGCGAGCAAACGACTAAACGAGCGTGCGAACGAACGAGCTAACGACTAAGCACGAACGATGACTAAACCAGCCAGCGAACGGGCGGGCGACCACACGTTTTCTTTGCAAGTGCTCCACCGCCGCATCTTAAGCTTCACACACATTAAAGCTCACGTGAATTAGCACATACGTCTCAATTACCAATGATGCTGTCGCTCGGCGATGAACGCACCGCGCAACACGGTTTCGGGAGAGCACGCACGCTTTTCATCGGTGCCTCTGTATCGCAAATCCACCGGGCGACCACGGACGAGGAACACGAACGAATGAGGCAAACAAAGCTATTCTATCTAAAGAAGGCTTGTAAGTAATCACAAAAGGCAGAGAGCTGCTCTCCTGAGGCGCTTTCATGATCGAGTCTGAAATTTTGTCAAAAGGACTGCGCTGAATCATAAAAATTTCGTAATCATGTTATCGCACGCAACCTCGCGTGCCCGCGAACTCAAGCCGGTTGGCGTGCAAAACGATTAAGCGCACCAAATACGACTAACACGACCACGTAGTGCGTATATAAACAAAGACGTTGTGTAAAGATCGTGTTAAAGCATGCGTACAAATGACAACATGCACAGTGAACTGTGCAATATCTACTACGTTATTGCCCGCAGCACAATACGCAAGCCTGGCACATACTATGCTCTGAGAGACTCACAACTTACCTCGCATAGTCGCGCGGAGAAAGTTGGTCGGAAGTTATCCCTCCCGATTCAGTGAAGCCATGTCTTTCTTTTTGACCCGTCGCGCTTACCGGACGGTATCGCGAACAGATTCTTGCCTTTGCTAAAACTATATTGGCATCCGAACGCGCAGCAGGTCACGGTTGCAGACACTGACGTGAAGCGACGTCGCACTTGCCACAAAACATCCTTCAAGGCGTTCGCAAAATCAAAACAACACAGAATAGGAACGGAAGGAATGGCACCAACAAGCACCGCTTCCGGAGCAAAAATGTCACTGAAACGTGAATGTGAACAAACGAAGCCGGCGCAAGGGGCCACGTGATGCAATTAGGTCAATAGACGAGGCAACCTAAAGCTTGCCCGCGCGGCACCAGCGCCGAATGCTCCCCTAGCGGACCGATGGAAGTTTCGAGGGTCTTCGCTGCGCTGGCGCGCGCCCGTGTTCTGCACAGCGGGAGCGCTCGTGCGCGTGGTTTTTGCGATGCCTAGTGCGACCTCATCAGCCAGGAAAGGTGGCACACAATAGTGATGTGTTGTCGATTGCCACAGCAGCCTCGAAAACACGAAAGGTCCTACGCCGCCCATGAAGCTCTACAGATTTCATGGGAAGTGGTACGAGGACAGACGACAAGCATGGATAACTGCAGTGCGCGGCCGAGTCAAGTAAGTCTCATACTTTCGCATTCGCGTGTAATATCTTGAAAGCGGAATAGTCACATGCCTGTTTTTAGTGCACGGCCGTTTGTTTAGTAGAAACGCGGCGGTGGCGTAGAGGTAGAAGACCCGCCTCGCGTGCAAGAGGTCCGTGGTTCGAATCCCGGTGCCGGCAATTTTCCACCGGATTAAAAAAAATATCCGCGTGTTGATAAAATTGCACAAACAGGCCTGGAGTGTGGCCTGATCCTCGTGACCAGAACCGGTAACGCACTCCCTCACCCAGAGCAGGATTGGCCACCCTGGTGCAGTACTTGGCCACAACCTCCTATATGAACACAACAATCAAACCCCGGCCCTCAGTCCCCAGCAGCTGCGCAGCAACTGACCACGGCGGCGGTCAGACCTGCGACGCAGCAGAGGGTGCTAAGAATCACTGGCTCCGGACAGGCCGCCATTGGAATATGAACCTGGCAACGTTTAACGCTAGAACGTTATCTAGTGAAGCGAGTCTAGCAGTGCTATTGGAGGAATTAGAGGGCAGTAAATGGGATATAATAGGGCTCAGTGAAGTTAGGAGGCCAAAAGAAGCATATACAGTGCTAAAAAGCGGGCACGTCCTGTGCTACCGGGGCTTAGCGGAGAGAAGAGAACAAGGCGTCGGATTCCTGATTAATAAGAATATAGCTGGTAACATACAGGAATTCTATAGCATTAACGAGAGGGTGGCAGGTCTTGTTGTGAAACTTAATAAGAGGTACAAAATAAAGATTCTACAGGTCTACACCCCTACATCCAGTCATGATGACCAGGAAGTCGAAAGCTTCTATGAAGACGTGGAATCGGCGATGGGTAGAGTGAAAACCAAATAGACTATACTAATGGGCGACTTTAATGCCAAGGTAGGCAAGAAGCAGGCTGGACACAAAGCAGTGGGGGAATATGGCATAGGCACTAGGAATAACAGGGGAGAGTTATTAGTAGAGTTTGCGGAACAGAATAATATGAGGATAATGAATACCTTCTTCCGCAAGCGGGATAGCCGGAAGTGGACGTGGAGGAGCCCGAACGGTGAGACTAGAAACGAAATAGACTTCATACTCTGCGCTAACCCTGGCATCATACAAGATGTGGACGTGCTCGGCAAGGTCCGCTGCAGTGACCACAGGATGGTAAGAACTCGAATTAGCCTAGACCTGAGAAGGGAACGGAAGAAACTGGTACATAAGAAGCCGATCAATGAGTTAGCGGTAAGAGGGAAAATAGAGGAATTCCAGATCAAGCTACAGAACAGGTACTCGGCTTTAACTCAGGAAGAGGACCCTAGTGTTGAAGAAATGAACGACAATCTTGTTGGCATCATTAAAGAGTGTGCAATGGAAGTCGGTGGCAACTCCGTTAGGCAGGATACCAGTAAACTATCACAGGAGACGAAAGATCTGATCAAGAAACGCCAATGTATGAAAGCCTCTAACCCTACAGCTAGAATATAACTGGCAGAACTTTCGAAGTTAATCAACAAGCGTAAGACAGCTGACATCAGGAAGTATAATATGGATAGAATTGAACATGCTCTCAGGAACGGAGGAAGCCTAAAAACAGTGAAGAAGAAACTAGGAATTGGCAAGAATCAGATGTATGCGTTAAGAGACAAAGCCGGCAATATCATAACTAATATGGATGAGATAGTTCAAGTGGCTGAGGATTTCTATCGAGATTTATACAGTACCCGTGGCACCCACGACGATAATGGAACAGAAAATAGTCTAGAGGAATTCGAAATCCCAAAGGTAACGCCGGAAGAAGTAAAAAAAAAAGCCTTAGGAGATATGCAAAGGGGGAAGGCAGCTGGGGACGATCAGGTAACAGCAGATTTGTTGAAGTATGGTGGGCAGATTGTTCTAGAGAAACTGGCCACCCTGTATACGCAATGCCTCATGACCTCGAGCGTACCGGAATCTTGGAAGAACGCTAACATAATCCTAATCCATAAGAAAGGGGACGCCAAAGACTTGAAAAATTATAGACCGATCAGCTTACTGTCCATTGCCTACAAACTATTCACTAAGGTAATCGCAAATAGAATCAGGAACACCTTAGACTTCTGTCAAGCAAAGGACCAGGCAGGATTCCGTAAAGGCAACTCATCAATAGATCATATTCACACTATCAATCAGCTGATAGAGAAATGTGTGCAATATATCCAACCCTTATATATAGCTTTCATTGATTACGAGAAAGCGTTTGATTCTGTCGAAACCTCAGCAGTCATGGAGGCATTACGGAATCAGGGTGTAGACGAGCCGTATGTAAAAATACTGAAAGATATCTATAGCGGCTCCACAGCCACCGTAGTCCTCCATAAAGAAAGCAACAAAATCCCAATAAAGAAAGGCGTCAGACAGGTAGATACGATCTCTCCAATGCTATTCACCGCGTGTTTACAGGAGGTATTCAGATACCTGGATTGGGAAGAATTGGGGATCAAAATTAATGGAGAATACCTTAGTAACTTGCGATTCGCTGATGATATTGCCTTGCTTAGTAACTCAGGGGACCAATTGCAATGCATGCTCACTGACCTGGAGGGGCAAAGCAGAAGAGTGGGTTTAAAAATTAATCTGCAGAAAACTAAAGTAATGTTTAACAGTCTCGGAAGAGAACAACAATTTACAATAGGCAGCGAGGCACTGGAAGTAGTAAGGGAATACATCTACTTAGGGCAGGTAGTGACGGCAGATCCGGATCATGAGACAGAAATAATCAGAAGAATAAGAATGGGCTGGGGTGCGTTTGGCAGGCACTCTCAGATCATGAACAGCAGGTTGCCATTATCCCTCAAGAGGAAAGTGTATAATAGCTGCGTCTCACCAGTACTCACCTACGGGGCAGAAACCTGGAGGCTTACGAAAAGAGTCCTACTCAGATTGAGGACGACGCAACGAGCTATGGAAAGAAGAATGATAGGTGTAACTAACGTTGAGGGATAAGAAAAGAGCAGATTGGGTGAGAGAACAAACGCGAGTTAATGACATCTTAGTTGAAATCAAGAAAAAGAAATGGGCATGGGCAGGACATGTAATGAGGAGGGAATATAACCGATGGTCATTAAGGGTTACAGACTGGATTCCAAGGGAAGGGAAGCGTAGCAGGGGGCGGCAGAAAGTTAGGTGGGCGGATGAGATTAAGAAGTTTGCAGGGATGGCATGGCCACAATTAGTACATGACCGGGGTTGTTGGAGAAGTACGGGAGAGGCCTTCGCCCTGCAGTGGGCGTAACCAGGCTGATGATGATGATGATGTTTGTTTAGTCGTGTCGCGTTGTTGAATTGTGGTGGCATCCGCCGTTTTCTAGCGGTAAATGCGCCGCTAAGCTCTACGACGCGTGCTCGATTCCCAGCCACGGCGGCAGCATTTCGAAAGGGGCAAAATGCAAGAACACCCTTGTTACCGTGTGCTCTGATTTTTGTGCACGTTAAAGAACCCCCAGAGTTTAAAATTGTTCCTGAGACTCCCCATTACAGCGGGCCTTATAATGATTTCGTGGTTTTGGCATGGTTTTGGCACTTAGAACCCCCAATTTATTTGATTGCACTGTGCCTTCCCTCGCGATCGGCATGGACGAGCTCAAGAGAATTATTTCCCTTTTCCAACCGCTGCAACTTAAATCACTAGTTGTGCAGGTAACGAAAGGGGCCGCGCGCTACTTTTGTGTGGTAGCAGACCGCATCTAATGCAAACCGCGGTCGTCGCGTGCGTCGGGAAGCGGCAGATCGGAAAGCAGCCGCTCGAGACGTGCGCGTTATGTTTGTTGTTTGCCCATGCTTCTTAAGTATCTAAGTGTGCAAGTATCATAACTTGTAGGGGTACTACTCTTGTAGAATAATATATGCACACAATCACAGGAACGTTACCTTTGCAAACATATTATTGGGAGTAATTTATTCCCCACAACGAATAGGCACACATACCGTTTCATTTATATGCGATGCAGATGGAAGCGGCGCCAAACAGACCAATGGCAATCACAACAGCCTTCTCAACAGTCAGCACCACCGGGACATGTGCTTTCGTACTGCAGCGACGCAGCTCTTGAGCAGCAGCAAGACACGTGTGAAACAGACTCCAGAACATGCCTTTGTGGAGTGACGGAACCGTCAAGAAGCAGCCCAATGGATCTGCAGTGATCGAGTAGTATGACAACAGAAGTTCCTGCTGCCAGTGTGACTTATGGTGTAATTGAAATAAAAGTGGCTAAATTTCTGAACATGGTGCGTACCTCTAACTCGACGTCGTCTACGATCTTGTCGGACACCTGCGACACGCACTTGGCTTTCACTCTCACATCACCGTCCACAATTTGTTCAACGCCGTACACGTTCGGAAGCAGACGTTCCCCTATCGTGAGGTTGCCGTCACGAAAAAAAAGCTGTCGGCGTCGGCAACCTTCTTGAAACCGCACGGCAATCTTTGCATCGCTGTGGCGCAAGCAGGCGATCTGCCGCCGTCGAAAACGGAACGCCGTGAGAACGAGCAGCGAAGAAAAGCGCGGACGGCCCAACGTAAACGAAGCGGAGTCTACGCCACGACGCGACCGCGCTGCTTGGCGTTTCCACATTGGGGCGCTGTCAGGAGAGGCGCAGTAGCGCCGCCTGGCCATGGTTTTCTCGTCTATAGCGACGCGGCGTTGGCTTCGGCCAGAGCGCTCGAGGGGGAGGCGGCGTTTTAACGCGATAGCATTAAGGAGCTCGTGTCGCAGAAAAGCCGGCGTCGTCGGCGTCGGCGTCGGTGTCGGCGTCGGCGTTTGCGGCGTTGACCGTGAGCGATAAATCACGGCAGGCGCTTCATAAATAAAAAGCAACTTCCAAGATTGGCCCGGTGGGAATCGAACCAGGGTCTCCGGAGTGTGAGACGGAGACGCTACCACTCAGCCACGAGTTCGATGCTTCCAAGCGGTGCAAACGCGCCTCTAGTGAATGCGGTGTTGCCTTCGAAACGAGCCGTGGAAAGTTATACTGCGGTGTATATGGGTAATTATGAACATGTAACGTACAGAAGTCACAATTACACGAGTTGCGAAGTGCGTTTCCGCTGCATTTCTTCTGCGCTTTCCGCACACGCAGAGCCATCTCGCGGCAAACACAGAAGACCCCCCTCCTCTCAATGTACGGCGCTGCCCCGACAGGAGGCGCGCCGCGCGCGCATTGGGACCGCTGCCAGGCGCGTCGCGGGACTCCCTCTCCCCTGACGACGCTTCGCCGTGCTCCCGGTTTAGATAACTATCTATCTCTCTGCCCGTGCCGATCACGACGTTTGGCTGGCGCAGATCGTTTCCCCTCCGAGACACCGAGTTCTTTGGTTCGTTCCGTTCGCTCAGGCGCACGTTTCGTTGCCGCGCCGAACGCTGCGTTGCTCGACGCTCACCGCGTGATAGGTGGGCGCTAAGTCCGATGCGGGGCGCATCGTAAGTGATCGCTGTGCCGTAGCGCATTGTCGACCCCTTGGCGGGTCGACGGGAACGCTGTCGCGTCCCACTCTTGAAGGCGAAGCTTAAGCGTCCTCCAATTTTTTCAAAGCGTGGCACTACTTTACGAAGTTTAAGGGGTTTTATCCTCCCGTGGTGCGAGTAACCAGCTAAGTGAACAAGAGATGGCAACGCCGGCGCTTGCGTAGCGCTAGTGGATATCTGTGGCGCGCGCAATGCTATCGGTGATATTCGGCCATTTCTCAGCCAGCCGAGTCGGGCTGAGTCACTTTCGTTTCACGAGATAGCGATAACGTGGCCTAGAACGCGCGCGCATCAGCACTGGTAGGTCGCGCATGTTGTCTTCAAGGTAGAAAACAAGCGCGTTGGCGCCAACGTACGATGACTCATTCCATTTCCCAGGGACACGCATCCTAAGCTAATGAAGCAGATGGCGGCTTGTACGTACGCAGCAGACGACGGAAGCGAGAAGCGTTTTCGACGGAATAATCATGCGCTTTGAGCTAGCTGCTGCTTTATTTTTACAGCGGAGGAAAACTGTTTTGCTTAACCGAGATCCTTACGTTCAGCGCCTTCATTTCAGTTTCTTAGGCAAAACGTCAAGTTGGTGGCACGTTACGAAAGCAGAATGGGGCCATCGGCGCCATGTTATTCGCGTCGCGTCGACGTCACGCTTCGAAGAAAATGGCGAAATGTCCAGAATAGCGCCCCAGGAGTTCGAACGGTGAGTGCAGACCGAGTGTCATTCAGTCTGTTGGCACGCGCATGTTTTTGCGAGACAGCAGGGAAGGAGTGTGTATGCGTGTATAGCCTTGAGCGTGCGTACATGTGTAATTGCATTTGCGTGTGCGGTCGTATTTATATCTCCGTATTTGAATCTGCGTGCACACAAGTGCGTATTTGCGAGCACACGTGCATTTGCGTGTGCGTGCAGTCCCGTGTGCCTGGTGCGGACATATTTGTGCGTGTGTGCACGCGTGGACGCGCATAAACGTCAATACGGGCGAAAATGTCTCGTATCTCTCCCTCTCTCTGTATGTGTGTGTGTGTGCGTGCGTGCGAGCGTGCGTGCGTGCGTGTGTGTGTGTGTGAGAGAGATAGATAGATAGATAGATAGATAGATAGATAGATAGATAGATAGATAGATAGATAGATAGATAGATAGATAGATAGATAGATAGATAGATAGATAGATAGATAGATAGATAGATAGATAGATAGATAGATAGATAGATAGATAGATAGATAGATAGATAGATAGATAGATAGATAGATAGATAGATAGATAGATAGATAGATAGATAGATAGATAGATAGATAGATAGATAGATAGATAAACTTTATTAAAATAATAATAAAAAAACAGCTAATGGTTGGGGCCCTTAGTCCAGGGCTCCGCTGGCTTTTGCCATCATCTTAGCTCTCTTGATCAGCTTGAGCTGGTCGTCGAGGGCCGAGCTGGACAGCAGTGCCTCCCATTGCTCCCTCGGGGTGTTCGTGCCTGGGTGTTCTATGTTGTGTAGTGCGCACTCCCACGTAATGTGGTATAGGGTTGGTGTGGCCCCACACCATGGGCATTCGTCCCTGTAGGCTGTGGGGTGCATCCTATGTAATATGTGTAAGTTCGTGTAAGGGCCTGTCTGGAGCCTACGCCAGGCAGCGGCATCCTCTGTGTTTAGATTTCGATGGGGTGGTGGATATAGCAGACGACGCCCTCTGTGGTAGTTGACGATTGCTGAATACTCGAGGTCGACAGGGTCCTGGTCTTCTGCAGCCGGCGTGTTGAGTGCTCGGTTATGTACAAATCCTCGAGCTGCTCTGTCGGCCTGCAGGTTGCCCGTGATGCCTGTGTGGCCCGGTATCCAGATGATGGTTTGGATGGTGAAGTCCTCAGGGTCCTCCTTGAGTATTCCGGCTAGAACTTGTGCAGCAGGTCTTCCAATTCTTCCCTGTAGGAAGTTGCGGCAGGCCTGCTGGGAATCCGTAAGGATCGTCAGTGGTTGGTTTGCGTGTAGGCCCTCGCGGATGGCTAACGCGATGGCCAGCTCCTCGGCTTCCGTAATCGTGCAGGGGCGGGTCGATGCAGCGGAGGTAACGTGGCCTCGGTAGTCGCATGCCACCGCAACTGCGCCCTTGTTGTTCGTGCCATACATGGCAGCGTCCGTAAAACGGGCCGTGGTATTGAATCTGAACACTTTCTCCATGTACTGGGCCCTTGCTCTCCTCCTGCCGGAATGTAGGTTAGCGTCCATGTTGCGCGGTATCGGGGCAACGTGAAACCTTTCCTGAACGTGACGAGGTATGTAACAGGTTTCTTGGGTTCGTGTTGTTATTTCTGGGAACCCCAAGGTTTGTAGGACCTGCCGGCCCGTGCGAGTCCGCGCAAGTCTCTGTTGTTGCGAGACGTAATGGGCTTCTGCCAGTTCGCTGAGGGTGCTGTGCAACCCTAGCGCCAATAATTTTTCAGTCGATGTACTCATCGGCAGGAGGAGAGCGGTCTTCAAAGCCATCCTTAAAAGTGTGTCGGCCTGCTTTGTCTCGGACTGTGTGAGGTGGTAGTAAGGCAGGCTGTATGTGATTCTGCTCACCACCAGGCTACTGACCAGTCGCAGGGTGTCGCTTTCCTTCATGCCTCTGTTCTTGGATGTTACGCGGGAGATCATGCGTGATATCGCCTTGACACTGGTTTTGAGGAGTGTAAGGGTGTGTGTGGCCCGCTGGTTAGATTGCAGCCACATGCCCAGCACCCTCAGCAATGGCTTCTCTGGTATGAGGCCCCCGTTGAGGCGTACCTCGAGTCTTCTTGTTGGGTCTGTGGGGACTGTGTGGTTACCCCGGCCTCGCCAGACTCGTAGGAGCTCAGATTTCTCGGGTGAGCATTGTAGTCCCCGTTGGCTGACGTATTCCTGGATGATATTAGCTGCAGTTTGCAGCCGTTCTTCTTTTTCAGCGAGGGACCCTGTTCTGGTCCAGAGTGTTATATCATCTGCGTAGATTGCGTGCCGAAGACCTGCTACGTCCTGCAGTTTGTTTGCGAGACCGATCATGGCGACGTTGAACAGCGTGGGAGAGATGACAGCACCTTGTGGTGTGCCCTTGTTGGGAGGGTGGTACACTGGAGTCTGGATCTCTCCCATCTTCAGCTCCGCCGTGCGGTGGCTCAGGAAGCTCTGAACATGCTTGTACGTTCGCTCGCCGCAGTTGGTGTTGGCCAGCCCTTCTAGGATTCCTTGGTGGCTGACGTTGTCGAAAGCCCCTTTGATGTCGATTGCTAGGAGGACGTTTTCGCCGCTGCGGGAAACGTTACTGAGGACTTCTTCCTTGATTTGGAGTAGCACATCTTGTGTGGACAGGCCTGCGCGGAAACCGAACATGGTGTCCGGCAGGTGTTTGTTATCTTCCAAGTGTTTCTGTAGTCTTGCGTTGATAACTTTTTCGTACACCTTGCCGAGGCAGGACGTGAGCGATATGGGCCTAAGGTTTTCAATTGCCAATTTCTTGCCCGGTTTGGGGATCATGATTATTCGTGCGTGTTTCCACATCGCCGGCACCGTACCTTATTCCCAGTGTTGGTTGACAAAGGCCGTGAGCGCGGAGATAGACTTGTCGCTCAGGTTTATGATCATCGAATTCGTGATCTGGTCCGTGCCCGCCGCTGTGTTACGGGTGGTGGCTGCGATGACCGCTCTCATTTCGTTTTCGGTAATAGGTTCGTCCATTAGCGGGTTGGGATGTCCGGTGTAGGGTGTTCTACATGCTTGTGTGGGAGTGGGATCTCCATAGCACTTGGTCTTGATGGCATCGATGAGGTCTTGTTGGCTACCTGGGTAGGTGTGTAGTAACCGTTCCAGAGCCCTGTGTCCTTCTCCTCTGGTTTTGGTGGGGTCCAGGATGGCTTTGAGGATGTGCCACGTCTTGGCCGTGTCCAGCGTGCCACCGAAGGAGTCACAGAATCTATACCAGTTCGCGGAGGCGAGTTGCATGGCATATTCTTCTGCTTCCGCTGTTATTTTTGCTGTGCGCGTCTTCAGTTTCCTGTTATATTTCTGTTTTTTCCAGCGGCGGGTAAGGCCCCGTTTGGCATCCCACAGGTGTAGTAAGTGGAGATCCACCTCTGGGGTCTCTTCCGTTCTGGCGATTTCCTTTGTGTGGCGTTGTTTATGTCGACGGAGGTTGTCGCACCAGTCTTCCAGGTTCGTGATTATGTCGGCGTCTTGTTCTTGGGCTTCCCTGATTTTTCGCCAGTCAGTGATTTTAGCTGTGCCGATCTGCCTGCGTAGGCGTCCAGTCTGTAGTGTTAGGTTTAATATGTAGTGATCGCTGCCTAGGTTTTCGAGTGTGTTGAGCCATTCGGCTCGCGTGGTTTGAGTGATGAAGGCGAGGTCGGGAGTGGTATCGCGTGTTACGCTGTTCCCTTCCCTCGTCGGTATGGTCGGGTCTGTGATGAGTGTGAGGTGACACTGTTCAATTAGTGTTTGTAGCTGGAGACCTTTCCAATCCTGCCTCTGGTATCCCCACAGCGTGTTCTGAGCGTTGAAGTCGCCTATGATTACCAGGGGACTGTCTTTAGCGAGGCGGAGAGTGTCCCCAAAGAGTTTACCTATGTTTGCCCGCCTTTGGCTGGGGGGGGCAATAAATGTTGAGAACAAAGGCGCTCTGTTTCTGGTTGCCTTTGTATATTATTTCGAGAAGTACATGTAGTATGTCCACGTCGTCTATGGGTTTGTGTTGTATGGTTGTGATGTTTCTGTCTACTAGTGTGGCTACCTTCCACTTGTCGTCTTGACTTGTGTGGTATTCTTCGTAGCCATGTAGTGTTGGTCGGGTACCGGGCTCTTGTAGGGCTATGACCCCAGGTGGCTTCGAGGAATGAGCGATAAATTGTGCCAGCAGCCCTTTCTTCCTCCGGTACCCACGGCAGTTCCATTGCCAAATTTCTAAGTTTTCTATGACTTGCCTGTATGGTCTAGGCATTGTTGGACGTTGTGGTCGGTGATGTTACAATTTGGTTCGGTGCTGCTACAGGTGTGGCCTTGTAAAGGTTCTGTCGTAGCGTCTTACGTAGTTTTATGGAGTGAAGCTGGTTCTTAAGCTTGCTGTCTACAGTGGCTTCCATGTGTTTTATTGCTGCATCTGTGCGTTGTATTGCAGTCTGTGTGATTTGTTCCAATTGGGTGCGTGTAGCGTCCATGAAGGCTTGCATCTGGGTGCGGATGGCATCGACATGGGTTTGTAGGTCAAGGATGTCCTTGTGTGGAGCCATCTCTTGTGGTATTTGTGTGAGCTGTATCACTTGTTGTTTGAGTTGTCTGTTTTCTTGTGTGAGTGTTTGTATCTGTGCGCGCATGGCCGCGAGTTCCTTCCAAGTTTACAGATGGTGGCGTCTGTGGTTTTTTATACGAAGGGGAGGCTACTGCTGCCCAGCTTACCTCGTGTTCTCTGGTGGTAGCCCTCTTGAGCGAGGCCTCCTTGGTCTTTCGGTGGTGTTGCTGGGGCCCCTTGCCTTTGAGTGCCGTGGTCGCTGGTGCTGCCTGCTGTCCTTGTTTGGGCGTCGACCGGGATCGCCGTCTGGGCGACCGAAAGTGAGACCGGGGGCGAGAGCAGGAGCGGGACCTGGACCTCTGGTTGGAACCGGACCGGGATCCGTGGATGCTCGGAGACTCCGAGTAGTCGAAGTCGGAGTCTGCCCGCTCGGAGCTGAACCATCGCGGGCGAAGGTCAGCCGCCTTGGTCGACTGAGTGACCGGGCGGGGCTGTCGTTGGGTTTTGGGTGTGGTGGTGGAGGCAGGTTTCCATCTGGGTGGAATGCGCTTGAGCTTATTGTTGCACCTTGTTGCGGCCGTGAGATGGGCCCCTCCGCACAGGGCGCACTTCGGAACACAAGTGTGTCCGGCGTCTGGATTAATGTTGTTGCAAACGCTGCACGCACGAACCGTTGGGTTGGGGCAGACGTCTGGTCGGTGTCCGGTGATTCTGCAGATGGAGCAGAACTGCCTTGTCGGCTGGTGGTCTCGGCAAGGCATCTCCCCTCCATAATAGTATACAAATCTAGGCACCTGGGGTCCCTCGAAGTGGAGTAGGGCTGTCTGGGATTGTCCGAGCATACGGGCCCGCACGATGCGGACTCCATGTGTGCGGACCCGAAGATTCGCCATAAGCTCTTCTTCGCCGGTGCCTGCGTCGATGCCGTGTACGACACCTTTAAGCAGGCCCTCGGGTGTTGATAGATACACCTTCACAGGATGTGATCGTCCGTGAAAGGTGAGGCTTATAATTTTCATGAGGGTGGCCGCCGTGGCCTCGTGAGGGGTGCTCACGATGATGATGTTCGAGCCGTGTCGCAGGCGGACGATGAAGTCATCCCCCTTGCAGGTCGGCGCACCTCCGGTGGCTTGTACGATCGCCTTGGCCACTTGGTGGGTCTGTAGTTTTCGAACGATGAGGCCCGGGGTCGGTCGGATAATGATTTTCATGTCAGTGCGCGGGAGTGGAGGCGCGCGTCGGCGAGGCCTGCTCCTTGCAGCCGCGTCTTCAGAAATAGGTGTTCCGGCTGCACGCTCTTCGCAGGTAGCTTGCGACGTGGCTTTCGCGGCGGCGGCTGGCGCCTGGGTTAGAGCTAGCCCTAACGGTGTGGTTTTCGATGGCGGGGTTTGCCCGACTGGGTCTTGCTCACCAGTGGATTGTTGTTTTTGCAGACGGCGTTTCCGATGGA
The DNA here is from genome assembly GCF_038994185.2 of Dermacentor albipictus. Taxonomy (NCBI): domain Eukaryota; kingdom Metazoa; phylum Arthropoda; class Arachnida; order Ixodida; family Ixodidae; genus Dermacentor; species Dermacentor albipictus. The sequence continues at coordinate 1,657,649 of NC_091824.1, forward strand.
GGGAAACGACCGTTTGCCACTGGGATTCTTGATTGTGGAGCTGCTCCGAGAGGACGGGAGACGGCCCGGGCAAGGCCTCGTCAGGCAGGGGTCTCGGGTGACTCTCGGATACAACTTCCATGGTTTCGGTGTCGGTGGGTTGGTGGGCAGAGATAGAGAGAGCACTTCCCCGCTTACGCCTACTCTCCGGGATGAATGGGATATAGAGTTTATTTAAACCCGTATTTAAATCTACGAGACAAGAACGAATTACTCCGCAATAATATCACTTTCTCTTTCTGAAAGCGAAATCAAGGCAAAAATGAAAAAGAGGAAGACGCCTGCGCCGTCAATATTGCCGCCCCAGATTTCGTCACGATGGCACCGTCACCATTGGCACGGCTCCGTGAGCCGCGCTACCGACCGCTTACTGTTTTCAAGCCATCGACGCGCTGAACCGAACCACCATTGCATCATGCGTTGCTTCTACGACCAAGCAAGCTTTCGGCGGCACACGTTTGCTGTTATATTGATGTTAAAACTGTGAACTGCTTGCCATGGAATAAACAGCGTTAAGAGGAACCTTTTTTTTAGCTCGGGTACTCTAATCTAAATACCTGTAAAAGGATAATTCGTTTTTCTGGGCAACCAATGCACCAAATTTGCCGATGTTTGTTGCATTTAAAAGAATAATTTTAAATATAGTGACTGTTGGTTTGGAATTTTTGATTTAGGCCGTCAATTTATTTATTAAGAAGAAGTGGCAAAAATCAAAAATTTTCAGACAGATACAATATCAAGTTTACAACGCTGTAACTCAAAAACTAGAAATGATGTAACAAATATGTGAATTGCATCTAATAGTACATCTAAAGCGAACAAAAACGATTTGTTACACACGATTCTAAAAAATTTAGTGATATGTAAATACAGCCTTTGCCGAACCCTTGTACGCAATGTAAGAAATTCCCGTAACATGTCAAATGACCTCAAATTTGTCCGCTTTAAATGATCTAGTGGATATCGTTTTTAGAGCCGCAATATCTGTTCTTGATGCAGAGCCATTAATTTATAAAATTCGTGCTTCTATGTTTTTCATACTTTCTAATTTTTTAGAATCATTTTCATAACATTCAGGCCCTAAAGCAAAATTCCGCTTCCAACAGTTACTACAACATAACTTTGTCACTCAAATGCAACAAATTTCATAAAATCGGTCCAGGGGTTCTAAGAAAAACGTGCTAGCGTTTTACACGCATTTGAATAGGCCGCGTCGGAGTTGGGCCCGAGCTAAAGCTTCCTCTTAATAAAAATCGAAAGCGGGCTGTCCACCAGGAACACGCTTACGGAGCCATATTATTGACATCACAATAGGCTACGTGCGGTCAGGTTGACTTTACGGACTCTTTTTCTGCGTCAGTTACGCTTTCCGAGAGCGTCTAATTAGCAAATTTTTCTTCGCATAGCTCTTACGGAAGCATGCTTAACGAAAATGTCTTCGCTCGGCTTGATAATCTCGAGGACGGGCTCCAAACTCCTCATTTTCTTTAGCCAATGAAGATCAATACTTCAAAATATAATTAACGTTCCTTCGTTAATTACGCACACCACGTCTCAACTTATCCGTATCTAGAGGTTACCAATATGAACACTCGAATTATAACATGATCTCGCCAAGACTTATATGGGTTAGCATTTTTATTTGGTGCTAAACTGGTTAACTTCCCTGCCTTTCCTTCTCCACTTTTTCCTGCCTTTCCTCCTATTTGGTGCAGTTAAAAACAGTCGGCATATTGATAGTGCAGTAGGCTTCCTATAAAGCAAGTGTGAAAGCATGTTCACTAGGCTGGAGGATTGGGCGAGTTGGTATTGCATTCTAAAACTGCTACAACGCAAGATAGAAAGGAAGAAATAGTTGGAAGTCAGCGCTCTCTTCCTGTATCTGGCCGGCTCGGCTTGTTTTTTTCCTTTCTATGTTGCGATATACCAGGCTTAGAGTGTGGAAGCATGGACAGGTTTTCTTGGCGCAAATCAAGTTCATGAGCTTAAACACACGTGCCCAGCCGTGCACTTCTATTTTTACAATGAATTCTTCTACATTATACAAGAAACTCTTCAGTGCTACGGTACATCACAGAATATGTGCGAGAACATTGTGCGCGCTCCCGATCACATTTCTGAGCGTTGCTGGCATCAGGCTCGATTTCCTGGTGTCATTAGGAATAAAACGTCGGAGGACGCTTAAGCTTTGCCTTGAGTGGAACGCGATAGCATTCAAAGATTCCCGACTCCTTCTCACGCTTCTCGGCAACTGCAGCTTGTGCAACTGTAATGTTTACCGCAAAACGCTGGCGGCGAACGCTATGCACGAAGGCGAGTGACCTGGTAGAAACGCGGCCTATTGCGTGAGCCGATCCCGGAGATTGTGCACAGCCGCGCCAGGAAAATTGCATGATTTTCAGGTTTCTAACGTTGTTTCGCACTTTTAATATTTCAGTTTTAAAAAAAAAGGAAGGAAGGATGGAAAAAGAGAAGCAGAAGGCACGGAGGTTAACCAGAATAATGTCCGTTTGGTTCACCGGGGGAATCGGAAAAGGGAAAACAAAGATGCCAGAGAGCGAGAGGAGAGAAGAAAAGAAGGAAATTAGCGGTTAGTTCACTGATGCGTGTGTTCCAATAGTGATTGCACTAATAGTCACAGACGTTCACACAAGGCCGTCGTCCTCAAGAAGCACAAAAGCGCCTTCACCGTTTTATGGGCCGATGAGCGACGGGGGCGGTGTTCTAGCAGCACCTGCCCAGAAAGCGGCCGATTGTCCAGTTTTTGGAGAGCATGAGCAAGTTCTTGTCTTTCTGAGGCATATCGTGGACGGGAGCACAGCCGGTGGTCGATATATTCTGCGCCGCAGACCTCGCATGCTGCACGGTCGGTCACTCCAATTAATGTAGAATATGCCTCTGTGAAGGCAGCTCCTAACCAAAGGCGACAGAGAAGCGTAGCTTCACGTCGAGGAAGTCCGGGTGGAGGTCGGAGTTGCAGTGAGGGGTTTAATCGATTCAGTCGGGTAAGTCTTAAGTTTGGCGAGTTCCACTCGGTCAGTGAGAGACAACGTGCCAGGCGTCGAAGCTGCCTTGCGGCGTTTGTCATCGAAAGCGAAATTGGAACGCTGTGCTTTTCTTGAAGTGATGTGCGAGCAGCGTTATCGGCGGAATCATTGCCACTGATTCCACAATGGCCAGGTGCCCATTGAAAGACAACCTCGTTAGCTTTTTGCTGGACGTGATGGTGGTTTCACGATTTTGTATGTCAGCTGTTCATGAGAACCGCGTCGGACAACGGACTGCGTGCACTGTATGCAGGTTTTGAGGCAGAGAACACAGCCCCTTTTCTCAGTTTTAGAATAGTTAACATAAAAGGTATGCGCCGTCGATCTAGAAAGGCATTTACATATGCCGAAATATGTACGAAAATGTTTGCTCAATGACAACGCCGCCGACACGAGATTTTCTGAGACACGGGGCCCTTAACGCTTTCGCGTTAAAACAGCTGCCTGGGGGAAAGCATTGTGCATATTCTTCAGTACTTCGCAACAAATGGAGCAGCGTGGACATGCACGTTAGAATGAAAAGTACCAATGTATTTGTATGAGTGTTTGCGGCAAATATTCATCATCATCATCATCATCATCATCAGCCTGGTTACGCCCACTGCAGGGCAAAGGCCTCTCCCATAGTTCTCCAACAACCCCGGTAATGTACTAATTGTGGCCACGACGCCCCTGCAAACTTCTTAATCTCATCCGCCCACCTAACTTTCTGCCGCCCCCTGCTACGCTTCCCTTCCCTTGGAATCCAGTCCGTAACCCTTAATGACCATCGGTTATCTTCCCTCCTCATTACATGTCCTGCCCATGCCCATTTCTTTTTCTTGATTTCAACTAAGATGTCATTAACTCGCGTTTGTTCTCTCACCCAATCTGCTCTTTTCTTATCCCTCAACGTTACACCTATCATTCTTCTTTCCATAGCTCGCTGCGTCGTCCTCAATTTGAGTAGAACCCTTTTCGTAAGCCTCCAGGTTTCTGCCCTCTAGGTGAGTACTGGTAAGACACAGCTATTATACACTTTTCTCTTGAGGGATAATGACAACCTGCTGTTCATGATCTGAGAATGCCTGCCAAACGCACCCTGACCCATTCTTATTCTTCTCATCATTTCCGTCTCATGATCCGGATCCGCAGTTACTACCTGCCCTAAGTAGATGTATGGCTTCTTCGGCGCGCTGGAGATAGGTAGCGACGTCAAAATTTTCCTCGTCAGTGACGTGCGGCAGCATGGCGTCGAGCGTCATCGTCAGGTTCCTGCCGTGAACCAGCCTAAATGGCGTGATCTGTGTTGTGTCTTGCACCGCCGTGTTGTAAGCGAATGTTACGTACGGCAGGACCGCATCGCACGTCTTGTGGTCGACGTCGACGTACAGGCTCGTCCACTCTTTTATGCCCCAACCACTGGCACGCGCCGGAAAGCTTCGGCGCTCGCCGAAGGGTCAAATGCGTCAAAGCGTCGGTCGGGAACTCGGCGATGCGGAACGTCGCGCAGCGATTATGTCTACTGCCTATGCTAGAAGTTTGCCGACGCGCGGCAAAGCTGCGCCGGCGTGCACCAATGAGAGGCTGCGACGCCTCGCAGGCGTCAACCAATCGGAGGCTGCGGAGCCTCCGACTGCTAGGCCTGTAATGGCCGACCGTGCGGCCGACACCAACGATCGTCCGAATTTTTCGGACGCACGACGCGCGCGACAGTGTTCCTGAAAGACAGTGTTGTAATAGTAGGCCGACAACGACACGACCGACGACCGTGGGTTGTGGCAGTGCGACGTGGATCCGAAGCGACTTCGAACGACGCCGACTAATCCAACCTGGCCACTGGGTTCCGCCGGGCTCGGTACGATCGTCTGCTAAAACAGCCAACCGAATCACAATTGCCGCAACGTCTGTGCTTGTTGTATGTGCATTTTGTTGTGCTCAAAACGAATGGAAACACGTTTACGAGCTCCGAAGTCTGGATAATCAACACTCGCCTATCGCCGATGTTGTTTACGTTACGCGTAGGCCTAGCGCGTCCATCGAGTTCGTAACTGGCGAGTGAACGAACTCACCTGAGAAACTCTGTCGAAGGAAATGAATTTTCAGGTCCGTTTGGTGCTGCAGTGATTTAAAATATGGCACTCTTGACTTCGTGTGACCTGTGATGTGGTTAATGAACCGTGTGGAAGTTGGGTTGGTCAACCGCGGCGTGTTTCGTGTGGTGTCGGTTGACTCAAGTGCGCTGTTTCCAGTGGTAAAGATAACTTCCGAAAGCGAAATACACTAGTAGCCGAACTATTGGAAGTATTTACATAATCAGCCGTGCCGCCTGTTTCAGCTGACACTGCGCTCTTCTACTCGGCATGTGAATCCAGTTCAGTACAAGTTCACTGTACTAATTCACTCACTTCTTTCTAGTGCGTCCGTCTTTTGGGCTAGTTGGGCATAAATCGCTCGTGTAGGAATCAAGAACACTGACGCACTGAAGCATACGTGACAACGCAGTCATGTTTGAGTCAGTGCGTCGTTATAGTTGAGCACTGCAAAAAGAAATCTGTTTGCAACGTGTGCCCTGTGTGCAGTGCATAGCAGGACCTGCATCATGCAAGACCTATGCATGTAGCAGCGTATAACACGATTGCTCCGATGCCCGCTTCAGAAGCAGAAAGTACTGAGTCAATGAAAATGTAATTGATTTTTTATCTCACTTTTTGCTTATGGAAAGTGTAGATGGTGTGAGTGCATTGTGGGGAAGGTGAAAAGGTGTCATCAGTGTTTTGTGCAGTCAGTATGCTTAAACTGCTGGAATCCCTTCAGCCTCTACTAAAATGTTTCTTGCTGCGATACTATAAATTGCAGTCAGGACAAAGATCTACTCAAAACCAAGTTACTAATGCATCTGCGCAGAATGTGTTTGATTAACAAGTTAACGCGTCCACAACAACAACATGCCGATGCACAGCATATGTGCTTACAATAAATACATTCCGTAAAGGTGAACGACTGGGCCTACAATATCAAACTTTGTAGTAGCACCGTAAGAAGTGCTGCCATGCGTATCAGCCACAAGGAAACTGCTGCACGTCCAACCTTCTTCCTTGGAGGCACTTCTATAAAGACTGTTCGGGCCTTTCCTATTCTGGGTGTAGCATTTAGCTGTTCTCTCAACTTTTCCGCATATGTCACCAGCACTGTATGTAAGCACCGGCCCTTTTTCAGGTTCGTGTCCCGTGTCTCCCTTCCCTGATGACCTAAGGTTTTCCGAGCACTCTACACTTCTATCGTTCTGTCACGACTTGAGTACTGCTCATCAGTATAGTTCCCGTACCAAACTCGCGACGCTAACAGACTTAAGCTTGTTCAGCGCCGGACAATACGCACCCTTTACTCCCGTCTTTTCGGTTGTCACAAGCTCATGCCAGCCTTCGAGGATTGCCTCAAACCCCTCAAGTAGCACATCCTGCAATACCAACGCAACATTGCACTAGTCTATACTGCAGGGTGTTTGACGTCTCTCTGGACAGCACTAATCTTTCTTCAGTTCGTCTGAACAAGTGGTCAGCACAGCCTGAGCCCTCATCACGCCTCTATGGCCCGACACCACAACTCCATGATTATATCTGGCATGCAGAGCTTTCTCTCCACCCCCCTGGCGATTTGGATTCTCCTTCCTTAGAACCAGACTTCATTGGCACTCCTGTGTGTTGTGCACCTGTCGAATCTGTGCGTGTGTGCCGTGCTCTGTTATTGAGCAAGTGTGTGTGCACGTGGAGGGGAAGGAAGTGTCTTCTGCATCCTGCAAATTCCTGCTTTAGATGGCTGGTTATCAGATGCTCTAACGTACAGGCATCAGCCTTCTTTTTAGTCTAGTGTGCCAAGTTACCACTAAGATTATTATTATTATTATTATTATTATTATTATTATTATTATTAGAATCATCACTTTCACCCCATTGATTGTGTTGAAGCCAGCGTGACACATAATTCAAAATATTTCTGGAGCTTTGTGGGCTCTCTCTTCTAAAAGGAGTGCCAAAGATGTACAGGCTCGTCCACTCTTAGGGTGAACACGGCTCACCGTGGCCGCGCTCCGCGGGGCGCCAGTGCGTCCGGCGCGGCGGCGCATCGAAGCGAAGCGGCGCAGGCGCACACGGACCCAGGGGAGGCGCTTCGCGTCGTCTGCTACAGCGCTGGAGCGCGCCGCTCTTGCTTTGCTGTAAAGTACACTTCGCTAGACCCAGGTGACTGAGCGACCGAGGCGGCGTGGCGGGAAGGCGCACTTCACTTGCTGGAGCATTTTCCAGCTGGTTCGGTCTACAGCTTGTGAACAGCCTGCTTAATCAATATACATTAACAGAAACAAGCTTATCACCACATAAATCACTTAGCGTGTTTTTAATAAGTGATGAGGGTAAAAATACAGTCATTTCTTCGCGCTCTTTATTAGGCTGGTGCCATTTTATTTTACTCTCACAGCACTTGGTGTAGTGCCTACCGAGAAACCTATTAGGCGCGCTCTTCTTCGTTGGAGTCATCATGTGATGAGCCTAGCGCGCCATTTCGCGCATGTCTTGATGCTAGAACGAATTTGCTTAATTGACCTAAAAAAGCGACCGAAACCCGCAATAAATTCCACAGAAACTTAGGGAACGATTGTTCAATCATGCATCATCATGTTTGCCATCGATTTTACCATTAAGGAGGGCAATAATATTACTTCGACAGCAACTAAGAAGTGACATCCGCTACTTCGCGACTTTCTTATTGACGCGTTAATGACGCTGGTAGGGGTGCATGGAGCGCTTTACGCGATGTTGGAAAGGGCTCTCCCCTGCATAGCAACTGATTTGGCGGCAGTTTTACTCCCCCTTTTCATCTTTCTGCATCACATTTTTGTTGTCACATATTGGTTAAAATCGCCGAAGCGGTGCCGGTCCTTTGACGGCTACCTGACGTGAGAACTTGCATTCTTATTTAGAGGAATCGTCGGTCAGTTATTTGATTACATTGATTAGGTGGAGTGAAACATGTGGCACCGTCGTTTATTTGGGAGTTTGTTTTTTTCTCCTTGGAGTCGATGCACGCCGCATGCGAATGCCCTTTCTGTCCGTTTTGAATAGGTAATTGAATGGATGGATGAATGGATGCAAAACTTTAATAAGGTCCTGAGGTACGCGACTCAGCGCGCTGCGGGCCGCTCCCACGTTGGGACGGTCATGCCTTGCCCGACCGCGTAATTGAAGGGGAAAATCTATAATCTACATGTCTGTTTTCTAGCTTAATTTACGTCTTGCCGAGTAATTAAGTCGTTACTCGCTTGTATTTCATTTCAGTACTTCCTCGGAATAGGTCATATGTATATTCTCACTAGCATATAATTGTGCGGTATGCGTCCCGAAGCGGCACATGGCCTCTGCGTTACGCCATATAGGGGGGCATCGGATAAATTTGGAGAAAAGGAGGAATTGATTTCTCTCTCTTTAGGGGTTAGGGGGGTGGCGAGGCTGATTGGGTAAAACTCAAATATGAATACGGCACAGGAACCCTTGCCTTGAACAAGCGATGCTGTTGCAGTCGTGGGGAAGTGGCCGGTCCGTGTGTTGGACGAACGTGGCCACGAACGTGGCCAATAATTAAACCGGCGGTCATGTGGCCGGCCCGGTGTCGTCTGCCGACAGCATGCCGGTGGTCGGCCAACGGGCTCGACATTTGTAAAAGCCAAGCCCGGCCCAAGCCAGATTGCTATGTTCGGGCCAGTGTACGTTTTAACTGACCATGGGCGTCAGCCGGATCTACCGCCGTGCCCCCCCCCCTCCCCCTTTTTTTTGGCTTAGGTCATGCTACTCCATTTTAGCTCAATATGGTGATGTGGTGCAGGCAACGGCTGCTCAAGTGAGTGACTGGCCGCTCACGAGTTAAATATTCTGGGATGACTCGTCAAATCGAAAGACACCAGAGGTGTTTCCATTAAACGCATTTCTATCGACTTGCATGATGAATTGCATTTTGTTCGGTTGTCGGTTGCCGGCGCACTTCGGCGACAAAAACGCTGTAACAGTGGAGGATTTTATTTCCCCGGTGCACTTTCGCAAACTGGCCATGTCGCGGGTACCGGAAAAAGAAAGACGACGCATTGTAGATCTGTGCCTACAAAACCATTCTCAACGCGTTATATCGTAGATGACAAAAAGGCCACTGAAAACTGTTAATCGAATAGTCCAGGCTTGCAAGAAGGATGGAAGAATTGCGGATGCTCCCCGTAAAGCCCGGCCAACAGTGACCACTGAAGCTGAATACATGACCATTGTTGCGGCGGCTGCTGCAAACCCGACCTTTATCGCTCGGGAAATTAAGAACAGCCTCTGGCTGGGTGACGTCTCTGACACGACTATCAAGCGTCGCCTCTACGCCCCAGCCTAATAAAGAGCGCGAAAAAATGACTGTATTTTTACCCTCATCACTTATAAAAACATGCTGAGTGATTTATGTGGTGATAAGCTTGTTTCTGTTAATGTATATTGATTAAGCAGGCTGTTCACAAGCTGTAGACCGAACCAGCAGGAAAATGCTCCACTAAGTGAAGTGCGCCGTCCCGCCACGCCGCCTCGGTCGCTCAGTCACCTGGGTCTAGCAAAGCGTACTTTACAGCAAAGCAAGAGCGGCGCGCTCCAGCGCTGTAGCAGACGGCGCGAAGCGCCTGCCCTGGGTCCGTGTGCGCCTGCGCCGCTTCGCTTCGGTGCGCCGCCGCGCCGGACGCACTGGCGCCCCGCGGAGCGCGGCCACGGTGAGCCGTGTTCACCCTAAGAGTGGACGAGCCTGTACGTCTTCTTCATGAAAATAGTGGTGTTGTCTTGAACACTGCTGATGCCTTTGCAGAACATTTCTGTTTGCTATATGGTGTGAAATATGCTTCAAGTAACCTTCCTTCTCAGTCTGGCGCAGTGTATGCTAACAGTCAATGAAAACCTCGTTTCCAAGTATATGAAGTTCCTTAAACTCTGCCTTAAACTTTTCCTTTCTTGTGGTATTGATGGTATTTCCTCCACAGAGCTTAACCCTTTGAGACGCTTTCTACACAATTGGGCACAGCAGGAGCGTGCATCAATAGCAAAAGCACTGATGAAAGTAATGGTATTTAAAATGTGTTTCATACATCTTGAAACACTTATTATTGGAACTGTGCTGCAATTTTGAATAATGTGCAGAATGTTTTAACAAAATGAGTGGGAAGGTAGACGGCTGGGTGTTGTTACTCTGTGTCAGTATGTTGTATGTAGCGGGTTCACTTCTTTCATTGTTGTTTACAATGTCGTGCACCAGGCATAATTGTCAAGTGGCTGGATAAGTGCTTTTCAAGCTTTTCAAAACACGAAATAGTACATGTTTTCATATTTTGTGTTCCTGTAGTGAGTTTTCGCACTGTGTCCCCCTTCACTGTGTCCTTGTCAATTGTGCGCGCAAAACTATTTTACTATGAATGTTTTCGCATGGAGTCGAAATTTTGTAAACTTGACAAAATTCGCTAAACAATTGAAAATTCTTAAGATTTGCTGCAGCTGTACGCTTTCTACGATTCTGAAGATGCAAAAGATGTGGCGAAAGCAACTTTTCAATCAACGGGATAAAGTGGTGTCTGAAAGGGTTAAGACGCATGGAAGCATACTTGTTCCTCGTTCTCACAAGCATCGTCAATAGTTTCCTAAAGTCTAGTACCTTTTCTAGCACTCGGAAGGTAGCATGAACATTGCCCATGCACAAATCAGGTGCTAGATGTGCAGTTACTAACTGCCGACCTATATCTATCCTCTTCAGTGTGTGAGGTGTTTGAATCGATATGGGATTCCTCGCTTTCTGTTAGTGCTAAGAGCATTTTAATAAATGAACAGCATGACTTTGTGTGCCGACATTTCAGACTTTCAGACTATTTCAGACTGTCAACAGTGTTCACCACTGCATCGACTTCCACAAAGACATTTTTTCACTCTCAAACTGGTGCAGAAGCAATAAGTACTCTTAAATGCTTCCAACACTATGGCATTAAGTTATATGCTCAAAACGCACCATGTGAAATTTTGATACACCCTACGTGATGCTCCACTCCTTAGGGTCGATGAAATGAAATATCTTGGTGTGTACTTCGACAAAATGCTAAGCTTCTCTTCACATAGATAATTACAAATGATGCCCTTCACGCTCTTGGAATTGCATGCCGTATATTGCATGATTTCCACTAACCTGTTGTGTTTCTGAAATTCTGCTGTGTGCCTCCAACTACTAGAGTATGCCTCTGTAGGAGGGGGGTGCAATGAGCAAATCTAATTCTGACCTCATTGAACGCATCCAGAATAAATTGATGTCTATCTTCAAGCACCACTTTTGCCATTCTGGCGACCACAGTTGAGCCTTCTCAAATATACTTCAACTCGCACCTCTAGATTCAAGTCTTAATTAATCGCACCTTTTGTTCCTGTATAAGGTGGTCCATGACATTATACATACCTTAAAGCTTCTTGATCATATGCATTTGTTTATGCCGCAGCAGAATACCAGGTAGCATTCCCATTCGTTGCCTGGCCTTGTTACAAGATTGTGCTAATAAGACTCGACTCCAAAACATACTTCAGAGTTCATTTCCTGTGTTTTGTGTATCGTTTCCTTTTTTCCCTATTTGTTTCTCTATCTTCCATTTTATTTTGTCTACTACATTCATGTTTTCTCTACATTTTGTCTCACATAGTGCTCGTTAAGTGCGCCAGTACAAAGGCTCTCTAGCTGTTCCTCGGCACTACAATAAAAATTTCAATGATTGATTATTATCGTAGTATAAAATTGTGCTTTTAAAGTATGTACTAGTATAGTATTTTAGTGCAGTGGCTTTCGTGCAATTAAAAAAAGGGCATGGATTAAGAAGAGAGAGAGAAAATGATAAATGAAAGGTAGGAAGGTTAACCAGGACTGAGCCCGGTTGGCTACCCTACACTGGGGAAAGGGAAAGGGGGACGGAAAGATTAAAAGAAGAGAAAGTCCACTGGGAATATCAGTCGGTCACTCAATCTGGATCGCAGACGCTGACTCAATCCGGTATCCTTAAAATATCGCAGCAGCGCTTTTGTGGTTTTTTGTAGATGCGATATGCGAGGCCATGGTCCCAAGATCTTGTTCAAGGTGAATGGCTTTCCATCTAGCTGATTGAGAGCTCTGCAGAGGTCTTGCCTTTCATCTTCAAAAGATGGGCAGTAGCACATTAGGTGTTCTATGGTTTCCTCGACACCGCAGGCATTGCACTCGGCGCTATCAGCCATTCGAATAAAAAATGCATATGCACTGGTGAATGCGACGCCCAAACGTAAGCGGCACAGCACTGTTTCGTCATTTCGCAGAAGACCTGGTAACAGCCGCAGTTGCATAGAGGGATCGAGGGAATGCAATCGATGTTGAGTGAATTCAGGTGTGTGCCACTTTTCCAATGTCAAAAGAGTGCGCTAGCTTGCCTAAGTGTTGGGCTGCGTCAGTCTGCGATAAAGGTACAGAAGCAAGGGTTGCACCTTCGTGGGCTTTCCTAGCAGCTTCGTCAGCGAGGTCGTTGCTGGAGATACCGCAATGACCAGGCAGTCACTGAAACACGACGTCGTGTCCTTTGATCATGTGATGGTGCATTTCTCGTATCTCCGACACGAGTTGTTCACATGACCCGCGACGAAGAGATGACAGCAGACATTGTAAGGCCGCCTTTGAATCGCAGAATATTGCCCACCGATTAGCCGGTTGGTTATTAATATATTCAACAGCACCTCAGAGGGCAACAAGCTCCGAACCGGTCGATGTTGTCAAGTGAGAAATCTTGTATTGGATGCTTAGTGATCGTGATGGTATAACCACTGCGCTGATGGAGCTGATCTGAGTGAAAGAACCATCCGCATATATGTGGACTCGATCAAAGTAGAAAGTGTGCAAACAATCCAGAGCTGCTTGCTTCAAGGCCAAGGCAGGCAGGACGGTCTTCTTTCTTATCCCTGGAACAGTAAGACGCACTTGAGGTTGTTTTAAACACCACAAAGCTGAGGTTGAACGCGCTGAGGGTGTGAAGCCCGATGGTAAGGAGGCACGATGGATGCTGACCTTGTTGAAGAAGGACGCCTGTGGTCGTCGTTCTGGCATGAATTAAGAAAGTGCAATAATATGCTATGTGCCTGATCATATGTATTGTGCTATTAATTTCTTCTGAGTTTTAATAATGGCTGGCTACTGTATGCAGTGTTTTTTTTATTTATTTATTTACAGTACCCTCAGAGTAAATATACATTATAGAGGGGAGAGGCTTCATAAAGGAAGTAAAAAATGATATACAGGAAAGCCACAGTATAAGTAAAAATAGAAAATTATACTAGCTCAATAATTTATACAAAAAATAGTAGTTGTAGTTCACCATAGAAAACTTATCATACACTTCAATATACAGATTTGGAATGATAGGTAAATACATACATAGTCAATTTGAAAAAATAGCACTTATACAATAACACGTCACATGATATATTGAACGCAAGTTTCATGATTTACACTTAGTTAACTAAAGCATTTCTAAATTGAGCAGGATTACTTATATTAACAATAGATGCTGGCAGACCGTTCCATTCGTTGCATGTTTTAGGTAAAAATGATTGCGAATGTGTTAGTGTGTTAGAGCGAGAAACATGTACCTTATGCGTATGATCTTTACGTGAGAAGATGAATGGTGCTGGGTTAATCTACGCCGACCGAAGCGCAGCGTTCTGGTGGTAAATCTTATGAAATAAGCATAGACGTGATTGTTTCCTGCGGGTTAATAGCGAAGGTAAGTTCAGAGTAGTCTTCATTTGTGTTACGCTTGCTGTACGATGGTAATTAGCTAGTATAAACCGAGCGGAGCGATTCTGGACACTTTCAAGGCAGTTAATTGAGGTGACATGATGTGGGTCCCATACTGATGATGCATATTCCAACTGTGGATGGAAATATGTCGTGTATAATAAATGTTTGAGTGATAATGGTGCGAGCGAGAAGGTTCTACGAAGATATCCAAGTGTGCGATTAGCTTTGCTCGTTATAAAGTCGATATGGTACTTCCAGGATAAGTTATAGGTTATATGGACGCCCAGATATTTGTAATTTCTTACGCTCTCTAAAGGAATGTGATTAAGTAAATATGCAGGACAAGCTTCATTAGTACGGGATATTCGCATTGATTTACATTTCTTAGATTAGATTAGATTATGGGGTTTTACGTGCCAAAACCACTTTCTGATTATGAGGCACGCCGTAGTGGAGGACTCCGGAAATTTCGACCACCTGGGGTTCTTTAACGTGCACCTAAATCTAAGTACACGGGTGTTTTCGCATTTCGCCCCCATCGAGATGCGGCCGCCATGGCCGGGATTCGATCCCGCGACCTCGTGCTAGCAGCCTAACACCACAGCCACTGAGCAACCGCGGCGGGTGATTTACATTTCTTGACGTTAAGCTGCATGTGCCATTTTATAGTCCAGTTATGCAATTGTTTAAATCGTCCTGAAGACATGCAATATTAGTGTCATTAGTAATTTTGCGATATATTACGCAGTCATCTGCGAAAATACAAATTTTAGACGAAATGTTATCAGGTAGATCGTTAATGTAGATTAAGAACAACAGCGGCCCAAGCACAGACCCTTGTGCAACACCTGATTCAACTGGGGTAAGAGTTGAATTAACTTCATTAGCGCTTACAAATTGCATGCGGTGTGTTAGAAATGCTTTTATCCAATTAAGTACATTAGTATCAATGTTTAGTGCGCTGAGTTTAGATAGCAGTAATGTGTGGTGTACTTTGTCAAAAGCTTTAGCGAAATCAAGGAAAATACAGTCCGTAAGAAATCCTGCGTCCAAGTTAGAATGCAAGTCGTTAGTAAAGCAAAGAAGCTGAGTATCACAGGAGAATGTTTTACGAAAACCATGTTGGCTAGATGTAAAGAAGTTGTTAGATTCAAGGTGATTGATTACTTGAGAATAAACTACGTGCTCCATTATTTTACAGGGCACAGAAGTTAAACTAATGGGCCTATAATTAGAAGGGTTATGCGTATCACCAGATTTATGAATTGGAACGATCTTAGCCGTTTTCCAACCTAAAGGCAATGTGCCGCTGTGAAGCGACTGAGAAAAAAGTAATTCTAAAATTATCGAGCAATACTCACTAGTACTGTGTAAAAATTTAATGTTAATTCCATCAACACCACATGACGATTTCAATTCTAATTTATTTATAATCGATTTAATACCGTTACTATTAAACGCTATGGGATCCATGGGGGGGGGGGGTATTTTTTAGGCCGTATTTCGGGAGGAGGAGTAACATGCGAAGACGGCGAAAAGGCCTGTACGAACGTGTCATTTAGCACGTCAGCGCATGCGTGGTCGGCGATTGCTTCCCCAGTTAGTGAAGTTAGAGTAATCTTTCTACTGTTATCTCCTTTCATAGAGCTCCAGAATGCCTTACTGTTAGTTTTCAGTAGCTTGGGAAGGGTAACGTTGTAGTAGGAAAATTTTGCAGACCGTAAATTTGAAAAGTACGTGGCGGCAGCAGATTTGTATGAGAACCAGCGTTCAGGATTTAGTGACCGTTTGGCGATACGAAATAGGCGTTTCTTTTTGTTACTTAGTCTGCTAAGGTATCTGTTATACCACGGTGCGTTACTATTTGAATATATGCGTCGGACTGGAATATAACGATTTATTAGATCAGATACTTTCTCTTTAAAGAGGCGCCAATTTGTCTCGACAGAACGATCAAGATGGCGAAGTAGAAACGTGTCAAGAAAGGAAGCAAGTTCGTTGTTTATTGCCGAGAAGTTAGCCTTTTTATTATCTTTTATTTCCTTAAATCGTTTACGTTTCAGTGGTAGTGATATCGTGATTGTAAAATGTAATGTATCGTGATCGCTAAAGCCAGGTAAGTGCGTTATCGGGGATATAATATCAGCTGATGATGTCAGCACGAGATCAAGTAATGATGACGTAGTGCCTGTTACACGTGTTGGAATAACGACCGTTTGTACTAAGGTAAAAGTCAGAACAAATAGCGATAAACTGATTAGCCTCACTGGATGATGGGTTAGAGAAGGGACATGTGCTTGACCAATTTATGTTAGAAAAGTTAAAGTCACCCATAAGAATTATCTTTGCTCCCGGAAATCTTACTGTTAATTGATTTAGACAGTCATGCAGGTGATCACAAAACGAACTATTCGAGGGTGGCCGGTAGCAGATGCTTAAGATAATTTTTTTGAAATTAATGGTTAAACAACACCAGATAGATTCAATTTCAGTGATTATCGGTACATTAAAGCACTGGGAAGAATTGGGGATAAAAGTTGATGGAGAATACCTTAGTAACTTGCGATTCGCTGATGATATTGCCTTGCTTAGTAACTCAGGGGACCAATTGCAATACATGCTCACTGACATCGAGAGGCAAAGCAGAAGAGTGGGTTTAAAAATTAATCTGCAGAAAACTAAAGTAATGTTTAACAGTCTCGGAAGAGAACAGCAATTTACAATAGGCAGCGAGGCACTGGAAGTAGTAAGGGAATACATCTACTTAGGGCAGGTAGTGACGGCAGATCCGGATCATGAGACAGAAATAATCAGAAGAATAAGAATGGGCTGGGGTGCGTTTGGCAGACATTCTCAGATCATGAACAGCAGGTTGCCATTATCCCTCAAGAGGAAAGTGTATAATAGCTGCGTCTCACCAGTACTCACCTACGGGGCAGAAACCTGGCGGCTTACGAAAAGGATTCTACTCAAATTGAGGACGACGCAACGAGCTATGGAAAGAAGAATGATAGGTGTAACGTTAAGGGATAAGAAAAGAGCAGATTGGGTGAGGGAACAACCGCGAGTTAATGACATCTTAGTTGAAATCAAGAAAAAGAAATGGGCATGGGCAGGACATGTAATGAGGAGGGAGGATAACCGATGGTCATTAAGGGTTACGGACTGGATCCCAAGGGAAGGGAAGCGTAGCAGGAGGCGGCAGAAAGTTAGGTGGGCGGATGAGATCAAGAAGTTTGCAGGGACGGCATGGCCACAATTAGTACATGACCGGGGTTGTTGGAGAAGTATGGGAGAGGCCTTTGCCCTGCAGTGGGCGTAACCAGGCTGATGATGATGATGATGAAAGCACTCAACGTTGTGCAATAAAATAATCTGCCACAGCAATTATTACGTGCCTCGCAGAACAAATTGAATATATCTTTCCCAGTCAAAACATCATAGCAGGCTGAAAACAATAAATTGCAATTTTTCTGTTTGTGGTGACGAAGTGTATAAATTGTGAAAATAACCTGTTTATACATACAGGCATTTGTCTCGCAAACCAGATTTATTTCAAGGGAATTTTCCACGTCTCAATAATTTCTCTCGTCGTATTCGAGTGTTGATTGCCGTGTTATAGTTTGTTAACGAAGCTTTCCCTCAAGTCAAAATATTTTAAAGCAGTTTTCCTAGTCTCTAAAGCCGCTCGAGTTCACGCTGCTCCTCTGGCGGCCATTTTTCCAAGAAATTATGCCTTCCAACCACTCAGAATCGTGTGCGATATAAGCTTTCCCTCAAGTCAAAATATTTTAAGGCAGTTTGTCGTGTGCGTATCATGGCCACGCACGCTTATATCGCCTTAAACTGGCTCTTTTAACTACTACACGCAGAGACAAAGCAACAGCGCGCGCATTAGATCCCATAGATGAGATGGATATTTACAATTAATATTAGGTTATAATAATATTCGAATGCTGATTGCTGTGCTATCGTTTGTTAACGAAGATTTCCCCTCAAGTCTAACTATTTTGAGGCAGTTTTTCGTGTTCGTATCATAGCCACGCACGCTATATCGCCTTCCATTCCTCTACCACGGATGCGCTTTAAAACCACGGCGCTGCAATTTAGCTTTCCTTCCCTTGATTAGAGACAAAGCAACAACGCGCGCATGCGACCCCATAGATGAGATGAATACATATATATATATAGAAAATTATCAGTCATAGCTCTCGTAGTATAGCACTCTGGGCCGTTTCCTTTCTTTTTTTTGTTCTTTCGAAAGTAGTCCTATTAGGGTTATTATAATTACACGAAGGTATTTCGCCCTCGTCAGCAGCAGTCCTTGAGATAGCCATTCTGGCGGCTAGCTCCCCACGCTATGCGTGCCGCCCTCGCACCTTTTTAAGCTTTTCCTAGACGCTAGAGCTATGCTATTGTGACCACGCAACCTTGAGCGATTGGAAAGCGCGTTTTCCACTCTTGGCCGGCGGAGAGGGGAGGCTTCGTTCCGGCCGCGAAGTTCTCCACATCTCTGTCAGGTGCCCGGTCGTGGTCTCG
Source organism: Dermacentor albipictus (assembly GCF_038994185.2). Taxonomy (NCBI): domain Eukaryota; kingdom Metazoa; phylum Arthropoda; class Arachnida; order Ixodida; family Ixodidae; genus Dermacentor; species Dermacentor albipictus. Next base: position 1,676,104 of record NC_091824.1, read on the forward strand.
ACTGTCGCGGACAACATCAGTCCCTTTCCACGTAAGTATGAGGCTCGGAGCAGCAGCTATGGCGCTTGAAAGTAACCTGGGGCCTGACGAACCAACCGACTGAGCTATCTTTCCGGGCAACATCCAAGGGTCATGAGTTCAAATCCCCTGTCATGTTCCTTTTTTTCCCTTTTTTCTATTTTTTCTTCCTTTTTAATGTATTTTCCTTTATTTTATGACTGCACGGGAACCCTCTAAAATATATATATATATATATATATATATATATATATATATATATATATATATATATATAAATCCTCAATTAGGTATGACGACACATGTGCAAGTCATAAATACCAGGTTCTCTAGTCGAGTGCCATCCGTGCGGTATAACCGATCTCAGATTGGTGAACCTTGACTGATCAAATAGGGCACCACTGTAGGTTAAATGAGGCGTACAACTCCTGCGGGACTCGCCGTGGTTGCTCAGTGGCTATGGTGTTAGACTGCTGAGCACGAGGGTGCGGGATCGGATCCCGGCCACGGCGGCCGCATTTCGATGGGGGTGAAATGTGAAAACACCCGTGTACTTAGAATTAGGTGCCCGTTAAAAAACCCCAGGTGGTCGAAATTTCCGGAGTCCCCCACTACGGCGTGCCGTATAATCAGAAAGTGGTTTTGTCACGTAAAACACCATAATTTAATTTTTTAATTTAACTACTGCGGGGACGGTAGAGCAGGCACGTACCCAGGGGGGGGGCCCGGGGGGGCCCGAGCCCCCCCCCCCCGAAATTAAGTGGCACACCCCCCCCCCCTCCCCACCCAGGCCACCACTCCTCACACATTCCTAAAGCACCGCCAGATCGATGTTGAGACTTCGCAGCTGTTCACCGGTCAGCATTATGCTGCCTTTTTCACTACTTTCAGATGGCGGTAGTTATCGGCATCTCTTGTAATGTGAAGGACAGTTTTCTCTTAGATTCCGCACCCGCGCGATTAACTCGAGATGCCTTCAGTTGTCACCATCTATTCAACCGTCACGCGCATAGCTGTTGCTTTTGTTAGTTCAACATTCTTTGTTTAGGCTGATTCTGGGACCAGGAGAGGGATGCGGCTGTTACTCAGCTGGTCTGTACTCTCATGGAACGAGTTGCCACTGGAGAAAACGCCAATTGCGTTCAACTTATCCCTTTGCTTCATTGTTTCCTTGAGTTACGGCTCGCCGCGACGCTGGCAGATGCCCGGAACCATATACACGTGATATGGGTTAGCTAAGGTGGGAAATAAAATAATGTGAAAGAGCGTCCATCATGGAACCCTGCAATAACCCTTAAACCCATAAACAAGATGGCTGTCGCCCGTTACCTCGTCTGTTTTTCCCTAACTGTATAGCAGTTTTCGTGCAAAATTGGCAACAGGAAACAAAAATCGCAAGGAGTTGAGAAATTAAGCGATCTACTAAGGGAGAGAGCCAAGGCAACAACTAAACTGCAAGCAAAAGCGAATAATAAAAAGTTAACCGTTGTTTATGAGAATATTTATGGATCAACATCTTTTTATTTAAAAAGGAAGTAGAGAAAACGCCGCCGGAAGTGGAGAACAATTGCTTGTTTTGAATGACGCCTCTACAGTTATCGGTCGAACCAACTCACGTAGCCACTTCTCTGCTGTGCTTATGTGGGCATTTTTCTAACCTTTCGCAGTGAACGCAGTACGTCTAGAATCGCAGAGTCCTGCCCTCTACGCGGTTGTATGGGACTGGCGGCCGCACAGCGTTACGCAATTCGCGGAACTGTCAAAACTGATCAACAAGGTGAAAATAACTGATATTCGAAGCTATAACACGAGAAAGACTGAAGAAGCCGTAAAAAATGAACGCAGCCTGAAATCAGCAAAAAAGAAACCTGGCATAGGACAAACCATGATGTATGCACTAAAAGATAAGAAGGATAACATCATCAGCATTCTCGAAGATATAGTAAAAGCAGCGGAAAAATTCTAAGCTGACCTGTATACAGTACCCAGAGAAGTCACGATAGTTCACTTAGAAACAGTAATGAACAGCATACAGAAACTCTCCTATAGCTAGCGATGAGGTCAGAAGGGCCCTGCAAGACATGAAACGATGAAGAGTGGGAGGATAAGGTGGAATAACAGTCGATTTAATCAAAGATGGAGGAGACATAATACTTGGAAAACTGGCGGCTCTTTATACGGAGTGTCTATCGACTGTAAGGGTCCCAGAAAACTGGAAGAATGCACACATTATACTAATCCACACACAAAAAAGGAGAAGTTAAAGAATTGAACAATTGTGGGACCATTAGCTTGCTCCCAGTATTATATAAAATATTTACGAAAATAATCTCCAATAGAATAAGGTTAACACTGGATTTTGTCAACCAAGGGAACAGGCTGGCTTCAGGAAGAGATACTTTACAATGGATCACATTCATGTCATCAATCAGGTTATCGCGAAATCTGCAGAGTACAACAAGCCTCTCTATGTGGCTTATATAGATTACGAAAAGGCATTTGATTCAGTAGAGATACCAGCAATCGTATAGAGGCACTATGTAATCAAGGAGTACAGAACGCTTACGTAAAAAGCTTGGAAAATATTGCTACATGCATGAGGTATTTGTTTGTTTGAACGAGGCGCGTAGGCGCCATCACTCCAGAAAAGAGGTGGAAGAACGCACTGGATTCGCGCTGTGAAACTAACCGGTCAGCGCTGCAACCGTTGTTCTAAATATAATCTGTAAATAGTTTCTCGTCTTACTGACTCGTCTTTCGCGTTAGAATATCTACAGAGGTTCTACAGCTACCTTAATTCTACACAAGAAAAGCAGGGAGATACCTATAGAGAAAGGAGTCAGACAGGGAGACACAATTTCTCCAAAGCTATTTTCTGCGTGCTTAGAAGAATTCAAGCTATTAAACTGGGAAGGCTTAGGAGTAAAGATCGACGGCAAATATCTCAGCAACCTTCGGTTTGCCGATGACAATGTTCTATTTAACAACAATGCAGGCGAGTTACAACAAACGATTGGACACCTTAACAGAGAGAGTGTAAGAGTGGGGTTGAATATTATTATGCAGAAGATGAAGATAATGATAAATAGCCGGGCAAAGGAACAAGAGATCAGGATGACCAGTCGGCCACTGGAGACTGTGAAGGAGTACGTTTACCTAGGTCAATTAATCAGAGGCAACCCTGATCATGAGAAGGAAATTCACAGAAGAATAAAAATAGGTTGGATCGCATACGGCAGACATTGCCAGCTCCTGACTGGAAGTTTACAATTATTATTGAAAAGTAAGGTGTGCAATCAGTGCATTTTGCCAGTGCAATATGTCCAGTGCCAATGCATTTGCCAGTGCATTTCCCAGTGCATTTTGCCAGTGCATATGGGGCAGAGACTTGAGAGCAAGTTAAGGACCACGCAAAGAGCGATCGAACGAAGATTGCTAGGCATAACGTTAAGAGAGAAAGAGAGGGGTTTGGATCAGAGAGCGAACGGGTATAGACGATATTCTAATGGAAATCAAGAGGAAAAAACGCAGCTGGGCAGGTCATAACCGTTGATCATTACTGTTGGATAACCGTTGGTGATGATGATGATGGAGGTGGTGGGCACCCCCCGAAAAAAAATCCTGGGTACGTGCCTGCGGTAGAGTATCTGTCTCCCGTGCAAGAGGACTGTGGTTCAAATCCCGGTGCCGCGCTATTCTCCACCGGAAAATACCAAAAAACCGTGTGTTGAGAAAATTGCACAAACAGGCCTGGAGTGCGGCCTGATCCCGGCGACCAGAACCGGTAACGCACTCTCTCACCAGAGCAGGATTGGCCACCCTGGTGCAGTACTTGGCCACAACCTCCCATATGAATACAACAATCAAACCCCGGCCCTCAGTCCCCAGCAGCCGCGAAGCAACTGACCACGGCGGCGGTCAGATCTGTGACGCTGCAGAGGGTGCTAAGAATACCTGGCTCCGGACAGGCCGCCATTAGAACCTGAACCTTCCAACGTTTAACGTTAGGACGTTATCTAGTGAGGCGAGTCTAGCAGTGTTATTGGAGGAATTAGAGGGTAGTAAATGGGATATAATAGGGCTCAGTGAGGTTAGGAGGACAAAAGAAGCATATACAGTGCTAAAAAGCGGGCACGTACTGTGCTACCGGGGCTTAGCGGAGAGACGAGAACTAGGAGTCGGATTCCTGATTAATAAGGAAATAGCTGGTAACATACAGGAATTCTATAGCATTAACGAGAGGGTAGCAGGTCTTGTTGTGAAACTTAATAAGAGGTACAAATTGAAGGTGGTACAAATCTATGCCCCAACATGCAGTCATGATGACCAGGAAGTCGAAAGCTTTTATGAAGACGTGGAATTGGCGATGGGTAAAGTCAAAACAAAATACACTATACTGATGGGCGACTTCAATGCCAGGCTAGGTAAGAAGCAGGCTGGAGACAAGTCAGCGGGGGAATATGGCATAGGCTCTAGGAATAGCAGAGGAGAGTTATTAGTAGAGTTTGCAGAACAGAATAATATGCGGATAATGAATACCTTTTTCCGCAAGCGGGTTAGTCGAAAGTGGACGTGGAAGAGCCCGAATGGTGAGACTAGAAATGAAATCGACTTCATACTCTGCGCGAACCCTGGCATCATACAAGATGTAGACGTGCTCGGCAAGGTCCGCTGCAGTGACCATAGGATGGTAAGAACTCGAATTAGCCTAGACTTGAGGAGGCAACGGAAGAAACTGGTACACAAGAAGCCAACCAATGAGTTAGCGGTAAGAGGAAAACTAGAGGAATTCCGCATCAAGCTACAGAACAGGTATTCGGCTTTAACTCAGGAAGAGGACCTTAGTGTTGAAGCAATGAACGACAATCTCATCGGCATCATCAAGGAGTGCGCAATAGAAGTCGGTGGTAACGCCGTTAGACAGGAAACCAGTAAGCTATCGCAGGAGACAAAAGATCTGATCAAGAAACGCCAATGTATGAAAGCCTCTAACCCTGCAGCTAGAATAGAACTGGCAGAACTTTCTAAGTTAATCAACAAGCGTAAGACAGCGGACATCAGGAACTATAATATGGATAGAATTGAACAGGCTCTCAGGAACGGAGGAAGCCTAAAAACAGTGCAGAAGAAAGTAGGAATAGGGAAGAATCATATGTGTACTTTGAGAGACAAAGCCGGCAATATCGTTACTAATATGGGTGAGATAGTTCAAGTGGCTGAGGAGTTCTACAGAGATTTGTAAAGTACCAGTGGCACCCACGACGATCGTGGAAGCGAAAATGGCCTAGAGGAATTCGAAATCCCGCAGGTGACGCCAGAAGAAGTAAAGAAAGCCTTAGGAGCTATGCAAAGGGGGAAGGCAGCTGGGGAGGATCAGGTAAACAGCAGATTTGTTGAAGGATGGTGGTCAGATTGTTTTAGAGAAATTGGCCACCCTGTATACGCAATGCCTCATAACCTCGAGCGTACCGGAATCTTGGAAGAACGCTAACATAATCCTAATCCATAAGAAAGGAGACGCCAAAGACTTGAAAAATTATAGACCGATCAGCTTACTGTCCGTCGCCTACAAAGTATTTACTAAGGTAATCGGAAATAGAATCAGGAACACCTTCGACTTCTGTCAACCAAAGGACCAGGCAGGATTCCGTAAAGGCTACTCAACAATAGACCATATTCACACTATCAATCAGGTGATAGAAAAAATGTGCAGAATATAACCAACCGTTATATATAGCTTTCATTGATTACGAGAAAGCGTTTGATTCAGCCGAAACCGCAGCAGTCATGGAGGCATTACGGAATCAGGGTGTAGCTGAGCCATATGTAAAAATACTGGAAGCTATCTATAGCGGCTCGACAGCCACCGTAGTCCTCCACAAAGAAAGCAACAAAATCCCAATAAAGAAAGGCGTCAGACAGGGAGATACGATCTCTCTAATGCTATTCACCGCATGTTTACAGGAGGTATTCAGAGACCTGGAGTGGGAAGAATGGGGGATAAAAGTTGATGGAGAATACCTTAGCAACTTGCGATTCGCTGATGATATTTCCTTGCTTAGTAACTCAGGAGACCAATTGCAATGCATGCTCACTGACCTGGAGAGGCAAAGCAGAAGAGTGGGTTTAAAAATTAATCTGCAGAAAACTAAAGTAATGTTTAACAGTCTCGGAAAAGAGCAGCAGTTTACGATAGGTAGCGAGGCACTGGAAGTGGTAAGGGAATACATCTACTAAGGGCAGGTAGTGACCACGGATGCGGATCATGAGACTGAAATAACCAGAAGAATAAGAATGGGCTGGGGTGCGATTGGCAGGCATTCTCAAATCATGAACAGCAGGTTGCCACTATCCCTCAAAAGGAAAGTGTATAACAGCTGTGTGTTACCAGTACTTACATATGGGGCAGAAACGTGGAGGCTTACGAAAAGGGTTCTGCTGAAATTGAGGATGACGGAACGAGCTATGGAAAGAAGAATGATCGGTGTAACGTTAAGGGATAAGAAAAGAGCAGATTGGGTGAGGCAACAAACGCGGGTAAATGACATCTTAGTTGAAATAAAGAAAAAGAAATGGATATGGGCCGGACATGTAATGAGGAGGGGAGAGAACCGATGGTCATTAAGGGTTACGGACTGGATTCCAAGGGAAGGGAAGCGTAGCAGGGGGCGGCAGAAAGTTAGGTGGGCGGATGACATTAAGACGTTTGCAGGGACAACATGGCCACAATTAGTACATGACCGGGGTAGTTGGAGAAGTATGGGAGAGGCCTTTGCCCTGCAGTGGGCGTAACTAGGCTGATGATGATGATGATGATGATGATGATGATGATGATATTTCTTATACTATGCAAATGAGCTGCTCCCATACGTTCGAATAAGTGCTTCAATAGCACGACTTGGCAAAGGGCAACGAAAGACTCCTATTAAAACCCTCTAATTCTCAAGCTTGTATTATTTGATGGTATGTCATTTCATTATTGTAAAGAAAGGCAAACTTGATATGTGGAAACCAGTTACAATAGAACATGGCCCTTACACTGTGAAAATGTTTTGTAGCAATACACTCAATGTGAAGGCCTCCGGATGCGGTGTGGATGCATCAAAACAACCTAGAATAATAGAGGTGCTCCATGGGCTAGATTTGGCAGAATCAAGAATTGGGGGGAGACAAGATACGAATTACATACATTTTAGCTATTGTAGTTTTTTTTGTGAGTGCTACAGGTGTTTCAATTCTGTTTTGCTGATTGTCTCAGAACCCACATTTTCACGTTTCTCTCATGCACCAACCAGCATAATTATATTGACACGGATGCTTTATCTGTATGCGGTTACCATATTTCACCGGCAGAAAATGTTAAACGTTATCGCTCGGTGCAGGATGCGCCTGAACGTATCGGAAGTTTCGCGAATGTTATCGATGGTTCTGTCTGTTGTCGACGAACCTTGCTAATCTGATTGCATACGTGACACGAGTTGTGTTGTAGTTTCTGGAAGGCGCGCGGGCACCAGCGAATAGGCTGTAACTTTCGACGACTGCCGTATGCAAACCGACGCGCTTAACCCGCAGATGAGATTTTCTACGATTGCCGACATTGCTCGCCGCTATCATTGCGATTGAGCCGGCACTATTTATTTACCGTCACTACTACGTGGCAATATTTTCAACACAGGTTTTTTTCAGTTATACATTGCACGCGTAATTCTTACATAGTTGGCTGTGCAATAAGCTACCAAAAAATGAAATGGTACAATAGTTTTTGATATATGGCATCGTCGTGCAGGTGTTTGCAAAGCGATCTTGCAGACACACGACGCGCGAGCGCTGATGTCGGTATTTTGTACTCTGTTGTTACTTCAAAAATAAAAACAAACTGTTGCGGCAGGTGTATATTCATTATTCAAACGTGTTTTTTTATCAAAAAGCGCATACAGATCACTAACTTATTGTTTCAAGTTTAGTTTAGAGCAGGCTGTTTTAGGCCGGACTTTGACGGATGAAGGCGGAATAGTCCAGCAACAGTGCGCCGCAGCCGAGGAGCGAGCTTCGGCGCGCGTCGGAGCTTGTCTCCAGTGGTTGCGCGCCCTTTCCCTCCAGCCGAAGCGAAGCGACGCGTTCGCTTGCCAGCGCGCGCCGAAGCTTTCGGCGCGTGCCAGTGGTTTGGGGCGATCGTGTTCGTACTCGGCGTGATAGTTCTTTGGAACGCGCGTTGTTCAACATTACTCATGCGATCGTGCGTGTGTTGCTTGTGTGGTGGTTGTAGGTTCTGTGTTACTTGGCGGAAAGCCGTGAGTAGTGGCGGTGCGGCTTTGGCCTCGGTGAGCTCTGGCACTACAGAATCTGCGTTGTGGGACCCGTGCTTTCTTGAGAACCCGGCGGCCCCGGCAAAAAGTTCTGCGAACCGCGATGTGGCGTCGCCGTGTCCGACTTTGCTTAACGGACATCGAGGGATGTGCTGCTCGTTGCAAGTCATGTAAATGCAACTGCGTCGACCGCCCACTGCTCAGCGCTGAATGTGTGTTTGCTGCGCTGTGCTTGAAACGAGTGGTGCAGCCGTGCAGCAGGGGTGGCGGAGGAGCAGAGTGGCTTAGGGTTTGCGCGTTCACAGATACGTGCTCCCGTCTTGGTCTCATTAGCGGCTGTCGCGGGACTGCGGTGTGCTAGCTCCTTGCCTAGTATGAAGTTTACGACGCTAACACACAGCATGTTCACGTTTTTCCGCGCTATATGTCATTTGCATGACGGCCGAGTTGAAAACGAGACTTATAGTGTTCTTTGCGTTTGTGTGTTGCAAATTACTTTCTATTGTGGAAGTTCTGGGAGTCTTATTACGCAAGGAGTGCGAACGTAAGCATAAACACATATGTGTGTCTGAAATTTTGAATAACCCATAATACCACTTACGACTGATAAGTGGGCTACACGGCCTGTGTGAATCAGCTACCGTATGTTGCGACGCTCTTTCGTGTGGTAGAATGATGCATGGTGCGCGTTTATTTCTGTACTGTTGTAAAAACCATTTGTTTATTCACTCAATACAAATGTGCGGCTTCTTCGCCGCAGTACATTTTAGTTACGCGGTGAAACATACTAAATGTGGGAGGGGGCCGCTATCAGCCAGCATAATATGTCCAGCAGAACTTTTTGTTGGGCTACTTGGTGCATATTACTGAAGTACTATAGCGCCAAACAGACGACACAAGAAGAAGAGACACGGACGAGTGCTTACTAACAACTGAGGCTTTAATGACGGAAACACACAATATATATACGCAAATTTGGCGGCGCAACTCGCGCATTGTCAAAACATCACATGGTAACTAGGCAAAAGGCGATAGAACGATTGTGAATGTGACGTTCGTGAAGATGACACGTGGTGTACAGGGCCAAATGACTATAAGTGATAATGGTTACGCGATACACAAACACCGCCGTAAGAGAGTACCCCATAAAAAACTAAAAGATTAGGAATATTCACCAGGTGCGGGCGGCGCAGGAACATGCTCAGATTTAACTATGGGCTTCTAAAAATGACATTTCACTGTTATAGAGAATTTTCGATGGTTCGCTTACGCATTCAAGGCCCTTACTTTTAATTTGGAAGGCTTCCTTCAGCTCGCGGGCCACGCTGTCTCGACTTCTGTCCAGACTGATGGTCTCTCTTAGGCGAGGCTTGCACCCGCACTCTTTGCAGTGGATGGCCATATTGGAACCAGTCCCTTTTTCCTTTAACCTTTTGTGTTCTTTCAGCCTTTCATTTAGACACCGCCCCGTTTGTCCTATGCAAACCTTTTTGCATGAGAGCGGAATTTGATATACTACCCCTTCCTTGCAACTTGCAAGTGGATTGGTATGCTGGGTTCCGCAGGTCGCGCGTTCTGTTTTCTGGTTGTTAACGCGGGCGCACAATGTAGCAAGTTTCGAAGGGGCTGAGAAAACAACCGGGACTTTGAATTTACTCGCGACCTTTTTCCGGTTGTGGGCTATGCGGTGCGAGTACGGTACAACTACAGGTCTTAATCTCCTGGTTTGTTCTTGCGTGTTTTTCTTGCTTTCCCTTTTATCTTCTGGAGCAGGCTCTCTACTACAGAACTTAGAACTGTCTGTGGAAACCCCGCCTCCTTTAGCCTTTTAATCTGCTAATGGAAGCTGCTCCGTATGGCATGCTTACATGACTTCCTGGTAGCCAATTCCATGAAAGAACACGAAAGGTCACAGGAAAAAGGAACTGGTTCCAATATGGCCATCCACTGCAAAGAGTGCGGGTGCAAGCCTCGCCTAGGAGAGACCATCAATCTGGACAGAAGTCCAGACAGCGTGGCCCGCGAGCTGAAGGAAGCCTCCCACATTAAAAGGAAGGGCCTTGAATGCGTAAGCGAACTATCGAAAATTCTCTATAAAAGTGAAATATCATTTTTAGAAGCCCATAGTTAAATCTGAGCACGTTGCTGCGCTGTCCGCGCCTAGTGAATATTCCTAATCTTTTAGTTTTTTATGGGGTACTCCCTTACGGCTGTGTTTGTGTATTGCGTAATCATTATCATTTATAGTCATTTGGCCCTGTACACCACGTGTCATTTTCACGAACGTCACCTTCACAATCGTTCTATCGCCTTTCGCCTAGTTACCATGACATGTTTTGACAATGCGCGAGTTGCGCCGCCAAATTTGCGTATATATATTGTGTGTTTCCGTCATTAAAGCATCAGTTGTTAGTAAGCGCTCGTCCGTGTCTCTTCTTGTGTCGTCTGTTTGGCGCTATAGTACTTCAGTAGTATGTCCACTTAGGAGACCTGAGAGGCGGCGGGTTCGCGAGTGTATGATTAAAGAACTCTTATTATGTCCAGTGACAGTGGCCCCTTTTCACTTTTAGTATGCTTCACCGCAGTACATTACTTAGGCTTCACCGCGAAATATTATTGTATTTTAAGAAAGATAATCCTGAAAAGCCTAATTATGCAAAGTTTCTTTTGTATCTTGCTACAACGCAATGCGGGTTGTAAATAAGCATCGTGCAGTAAAGCATACTAAGAGTGGAAAGGGCACATAGGTTTACACTGTGCTCTTTATTTTCAGTTGTGACATAATTTGCAAGTGCATCTGTGCTCCTGGTAAGCTTCATTGACAATTCTTTGTACATTACAAACTTATATTGCAGGGAAGCGTACTAAAGCACATTCGCCATTATGGTACGTGTTATTCACCTTCAATGCAGGAGCACAATGGGGATTCTTGCCCCTGCTTTTGGCTGAACAGCACATGCTCTTTCAGAATTGATTCATTGTTCATAAGTGCACTGGTACTTTACTCTAAACTGGAGGGCTCCAGTTAATATGGAAGCACAACTTTTATTAAAGGGACAAGATGTTGCCGAGATGGTTGCAGCAAAGTTTTTTTTATCTTCCGGGCACCTTTTATACTTGAAGCTTCCATTGCAGTGTTTCGAACCTCTTTGAACCAGCACATAGTGTATATAAAAATTGGACACTGATTGGGAACATCACCTAAGTTCATGCCTATCTATAGTAAAAAGATGTAGCACGACCAGACAAAATAAAAGAAGGGGATGGGATGTAGCAATACTAAGTGTTAAATGGCACGTGCTTTATCCTTTCCCTTGAGTTTTCTGCTTTTGTGCTTTTTATGGATCCTCCGTAGTAACCATGCGAGTGCCGAACTTGAGCTTGTTGGTTTCAAGTCTCGTGGTTGTTACTAACAGAACAGTGTGATAAATGAACAAGGGCTTGGAGGCATCCGTTCACCTTGCTTGCCTCATGGTGCTGCTTCATAAGCACCGTGAGCATCCAGGCCAACTAGGAAGGGAGGTTTGTTGCAATTGCTTCTGAACTTTATAGCCACCAAACCAACAGCGCTCTCAATGACAGCTTTTGGACAGTAGAATGCTTGCACCCAGCAAAGTCTTAAGAAGGAGGCATTCAGAATGTGCAAAATGGGCTTTTGAAGCTGGCAGCATTACTGAAGGGGCTTTGCCCATCTGCCCTCTTTATGGATACACAAAGATGATTTCCTCTTTAAGAGGGATTGTTTCAGAGGTTGTTACATGGCAACAGTGTTGGGTGTTTAGTAGCTTGTCTTTGTCCACTGTTAATAACCTGTTCCTTCTCTAGTGCCCCGGTGAAGTGCCTACTTTTTGGACACAATGTGCTCTCCATCCATGCATGCATTTTTAGCTTGTAAAGGCGTCTATTACCCCTTGCCTCAAGCTGGTCCTTGCTGATGTCACCCAAGAAGGTATATGGGAGTATGGCAATGTACGCTTACAAAACACCTTTGATACCAGTGAAACCAAATTAAAGGAGCTGCTGTTCTTTTTTTGTCCACTCCATCTTTGTTAGTTACAATGAGCAATGTCCGAACAGAAGGCATATGTAGTTGGTCGTGCATAGCCTGCGCACTAAGACTTGTTGGCATGTTATGACCTTAGCAGAATGTTTATATGTAAAAACCTTCTTATGTGTTGATGACTTCCTTCTCTTTATTATACTTTGCCTGATGGAGCCAGCAAGTGGGTCAACGAGATGTTCAACAGGCTTGCCACTAGTTTTCCCAGAGTCTCCTTTACCAGGGTGCTGCTCATAGATATCTGTTTTCTTTACCTTGCACTGCACTTCAACCATGGCCACACCTGCTAAACCTATAGCATGCGATCAAAAAAGTGCTATACATGATGTTGCTCCAAACTCGTGACATGTGCTACAAGGCCTTGAGGAACACCCTCATTTATTTACGCCCTCATCATACTGTACGAAGCTTCGCATGATAAGTGCTAGAATTAATATCTGCTGGTTTTTCAGCGTTATTCCTGTCCAGCTTGCTGAAAGCTATTCTGAGTATAACTGCGGGTCGGCCTAGTTGGAACATATTCATATTTATACTTTTTGTGCGCAAACAAACAGGGACGAAGAATAGGGGCAACACAAGGACGAGCGCTTAGTGTGTGTTGCCCCTATGCCCCCGTGCACCCGTTGCCCCCGTGAGTGTTGCCCCTATTCTTCGTCCCTGTTTGTTTGCGCACAAAAAGTGTAAATATGACTATTCTGAGTGTTTCAAAAGCAAACGACCGCTGCTGGACAAGTGCTTAAAACAAGAGTAGAACTACAGAAAGCTGAGCTAGTTGGTAACGATTCATTATGCAAAATAGAAGTGAGGCGTATAGACAGGACACAAGAGTAGAGAAGTGGACAACACGAACGCCGACTATCAACTGAAGAGGACACTGGGGCGAAAAAAGAAAAGACACAAAACTCTTCTGCGCATGCTCAGGGATGGTAGCACCACGTGTCAATCGGGTACACGTGCCGGCCTACGTGAGAGATAACTGTTAAGGTACTTAATCTCTTCCTTATGTAAAGTAATGGAAGGCTGACTCACGCACGCACTTCCACCCTTATAGATATGCTATGCCTCCACCATAAGACGCGTATCTTCATTCTTATGTCTGTACAATATCGCGCATTCATCTAACTCTGACGTGCAGTTACAACCTCGGCAATGTAGCGAAAGATTAGAAGGTCGTTAACCAGTGGATCGCCTTCTAATCTTTCGCTACATTGCCGAGGTTGTAACTGCACGCCAAAGTTAGATGAATGCGCGATATTGTACAGACATAAGAATGAAGATACGCGTCTTATAGTGGAGGCATGGCATATCTATAATGGTGGAAGTGCGTGCGTGAGTGAGCCTTTGATTACTTTACACAAGGAAGAGATTAACCCTGCAGCACCCTGCAGCAGATTATACACTGGGCTAACAGGCTACTATAAAAACGACTGCCTTTACTAATATGCTAATAACATGAAAACGGGCAGAAATTTGGCTATTCATTGGGCCCAACTGCAGGGGCAAGCCACTCTTCCACCAGATGTGTGTTGTTCACAGAAACTGGAGCTATGCAAATGCAGATAAAAACAATTATGTTTGAAAGTAGTAGAGTTGAACTATATTCTGCACGAGCAGTGCTATCTGCAGCGCTGGTACCTTATAGCCACACTTCATCGCTGCACCACCAATGCAAGGACACCATTCTTGAATTATCAACTTCTATTATATTTATGGTGGCCATATATTGCAATTACATATCATCCACATTGTGTGCAATATGGTTAAATGTCAATTATGATAGCCATTCCTAATCTGAAATGCAACAAAAGAGCAAATATAGGCAACAAATTGCAATTCAAAGTGACAACCAATGCACAGGATAAGCGACAGACTTCCTTTTATTGAAAAAGAAATGTGACATCTGTCATACCACCAGTAGTGGGTAGCAATCTTTCAAGCTTGGGTGACAGAGGCAAAACTTAGCAAAATGCTACAATCACGGTGTAAAGTGGCCTTGGACACAAAAAACCGACATCATATTGTACAGAATGAAAGGGCAAGACTCCATCTAAGAACAGTCTATGGCACCACATATTGAAATGGTGTAAAAAATGTTGACATGCTTACGCATAAAGAAAAAGCAACAAACACAGAAAACACGCCTTAAAATGTCATGTGGAGTCTGAAACCAAGAAAAAACAAACCAAAAAAGGTTTCGCTGTCTTTCAAAGATTAAAATTGTCAAACTGTATCATCACTTCTTAAAGAACCTGCACAGCTGAAAAGGAAGGAAGGAAAGCCCAATAGCAGGGCTGCAGAAAATGTCACCGAATAAGTATACTTTGCTTACCAACGATACCTGTGGTTTAGTTGTGGTCTGTGTATAAACTAATTGCATATAAACTTTTCTTGTTTAGAATGGTTTAGCGGATAGGGAAGAAATGACCATAAGAGCGCCAGGTGTATGCATAGTCTATGCACAAAAAGCCACTGCTTTCTTACTTTTTTTTTCTCTACTACTATTCATGAGTATTTAAGTGTCTTAACAGCACTGCTAACATCCTACTGCAAAACACAAAATAGGGCAACTTGTGGCATAAAGAAAATTGCAGTTTCACTCATAATGGGAAACAATGATGCAGTAGCTGGTGAAATATGCGCAGGAAGCTTACTTCATACAGTGTTTGTTGAAGTGAACACTTGCTAATGCAAGTCGGTAATCTCCTTAAAGAAGTAAAATAAGAGTCGTATTTATTTGTGGGAGTTGTGCCTCACAGTGTTAAAGTGGAAAGACTCGGCTTTTCTTCCTCCTCTTTCATATCCGGACTTAGCCACTGATCTACACCAAAACAACCCTTTAGCTTCTTACTGCTGCATTCGTTTTGGCTTTCTCAAATCTACATTTGGGCTAGCCATTGCTAGGTCTCGCGCTTTGCTTGAGGAAAACAAGACACCAACAGCTCCATCCAGTCAATATGAGAAGCCAAGCACTAGAAGAAGATAAATGAAGCAGGTGCACCCAATCATTGTCATCACATGTAAGAAGAAAATTTAACAAAGGACTGCATTCACAAGTGGGAAGGTGATGTGTAAGAACTTCCTTGAAGGTGTGGATGCCAGCTCTATATACAGTACGCAGACATTGAGCAGGTGTTAGCCAATCATGGCACCTGTTGGCTAGATCACGCTCTCCGGGATCAGTATTCACCGCGACTGAACCTTTAGCAGAGTGGCTGAAATGTAGAATTGTGGACTGCCACACTTTTGATCGTATGTTTGAATCCTCGCATCACAGTGATAACTTTATTTGCAATATTCTAAAAATAAATTCGGGAATTTCAGTGACAACACCAGTAACATCAGAACAACCAGGGGAGTTAGCCCATAGCAGCTATTGCTGTAAAAAAGAAGACTCGCATAAGCACAAGAATTGAGATGGGCATACTACATGCCTTTGTTCTGGTAGTGGTCCACTACTTTGGTGCTACAGTTAATGATCTCCACTGTCACTGGACATAATAAGAGTTCTTTAATTATACACTCGCGCACCTGCCGCCTCTCAGATCGCCTAAGTGGACATACTATGCTAGCTGATAGCGGCCCCCTCCCACATTTAGTAAGCTTCACCGCGTAACTAAAATGTACTGCGGCGAAGAAGCCGCACATTTGTATTGAGTGAATAAACAAATGGTTTTTACAACACTTGTGAGGCTTGGGCTGAACGCAGGAAGACTCGCATAGTAGGGTAACGGTTTAATGCGGGTTAAGGTTACATTTAACACACCGACTGATCACTCCAGCGGCAATGGCTTGACTGACTCGCCCATCGCGGGCAAACAGCAAAACACAAGCGAGGCTCCCGGAAACGGAAGCAGGACAAGGTAGGTGACGATGCCGCTGCGGCTACTTGTTGCGCAGGTCATGTTGCGCCATCTGTAGCAGCTCACACCAACTGGGCCAAGCACACCATCACGTCACTCACATTCCACCCCGTCCGGATGACCAAGTCCCTTGGTCTAACTTGGCGTTCATGTAGTCACTCAAGCACGAAGTCTCGCAAGTGACGGGGAAGGTGGCGCACACGCTGTTGGCGCTGAGGCTGTGTTTGGTGTATGGCAGTTTCATCATCAGGGACTGTAGTGGCGGATGTTTCCCCTTCAAGGCTGGACGAAAGATGTGCCACAGGAGATGACGGAGGTACATACAACTTAATTTGTGAAACATGCACAGTTCTTGGCTGGTTAAGCAGGCGAGCTGTCATTCCTGACACACGCAAAGCCTTAAATGTGGATGCAGTCAACTGCTCAGTGAGACGGTAGAGCCCTCTAAAGCGCGGTGCCATTTTCTCGTGGGGCGCTGGCGCTTGACGTTTGATCCATACTAGGTCACCTACTGTGAAGCTATGAGAGCGATGGGTACTATCATAGTGGCGTTTGCGGGTGGCTTGAGCTGCTTCTGAATTGGCAGATGCCTCTGAACGTTGCGCTGTTACGTCAAGGACGCGCTCAACAAGGCCGGTTTGTTGGAGCGACCGTTGTTGCTGGAGAGGAACCTTATAGGCACGTAGCTGAATAGTAACTGGAATGGCGAAAAGCTGGTGCTAGAATTCACCGAAGTGTTGACCGCAAAGGCTGCTTCATGGAGCTTTGCAGGCCATGATAGGGGTTCCAAAGCACATATTTTCCGTAATACTGTAAGTAATGTTCCATTGCTTCGTTCAACGAGGCCATTCCCTTCGGGTCGGTAGGCTGTTGAATAGTGCAGCTCAACGTTATGTAAATGCATGAACCGCTTGAACTCTGTCGACTCAAAGGCCGACCCATGGTCTGAGAGACAGTGGTCAGGTGCACCATAGCAATAAAATACTTTATGCAAAGTTTGAATAACTTCGCGTGCCGATGTTGACGGAACGGCTTCTGGAGCAATAAAGCGAGTTGCAAAATCAATCACGTTCAGTATGTAGCGTGATGAGTGGCTGGGAGGCATAGTTATGTGGTCGATAGCGATGCTCGAGAATGGAACATCTGAAGTTGGCATTTTGCCAAGAAAACCAACACTTCTTGAGGTTGGACGGTTATACTGCTGGCAGCATTGGCAGGATGACACGTAGCTCTTGACTGCCTTTTCCATATCTGGCCACCAGTAGCGGTCTTGCACTTTGTGTAAAGTCCGCTTGACGTCGAAGTGACCTGCACCATCATGTAGTGCCTGGAGAATGGCGGGACGCAATGACGATGGCGCTACAACAGCATATGTTCCTGAAGGTGTCCGATGGTATAGCACGTTGTCGATTAGGTTGAACTCGGCCGGGGCATCTCCATTAGCAAGGCTTTGAAGAATTGCACTGCATTCGGGGTCTTTTTCTTGAGCGATAACCAGCGCTTGAGCGGAGCGTGTGACTGCACACGAAAGTCTCGACAAATGGTCAGCTACAACATTCTGCCGTCCAGGCAAATGTCTGACCGAGAAGTCAAATTCAACCAAGTCCATGAGCATGGAAGTAAATCTGCGAGATGGTTTCACACACTTCGTCAAGCAAGCAACAGTCCAGTTATCTGTAACTAGGACGAACTTGATTCCGATTAGATACTGCCGAAATTTCACTGTTATTGCCCAATGTACTGCGATGCCTTCCCACACGTTACTGTGAAGCTTGCGTTCGTCTAGCGTCAGGGATCGGCTAGCATAGGCAATAACACGTTCTTTGCCATCCTGATATTGTGACAACACTGCTCCTATGGCTTCACCAGAAGCATCAGTGGTTACTGTTGTTGCTGCATATTGATTGAAATGAGCAAGTAGCGGTGGCTTTGTAAGGGCTGAGCGAATAGCTTGGAAGGCACTTTCGCATTCTGGGGACCACAGAAATGTGGACGACTTGACAAGGGCTTGAAGAGGGGCTACCACTTTAGCGAAGCCCTTGATGAACCGACGGTAAAAGCTGGCTGTCTGTATCCAGGAAAGGACTTCCTTTTGGTTTCGGGGAGTTGCGATACGGTACATGGCAGCTGCTCTTTCTGGATCCGGGCGATGGCCTTCGCTTGAAATGATGAACCCAAGAAATTTGATGCAAGCGAGACCGAAGGAACATTTCTCAAGTGAGGCCTTAAGTCCACTGGTATGCAGCAACTGGAGGGCCTCTTCCATCAAGTCTGCAAATGTGGCGAATGACTCTGCATAGATAAGGATGTCATCGAGATATACTCGTATGCCGCATTTATCCGGGCGAGGCTGAAGGTCTTGGAATACCAGTTGCATGGCTCGCTGAAATGTGGACGGCGCATTCTTTAATCCGAATGGCATTCGGGTCCACATGTAAGTTCCGTGGTGGGTGATGAATGCGGTTTTCTCATAGTCCTGGGGTCTCAGGCTGACTTGCCAGTAGGCGCACTTAATGTCCATTGTGGCGAAGTAGGCGCAGCCAGCGATGTCCTGAATGATGTCATCCACCAGAGGTAGGGGGTGCACAACCTTGATTGTACGTTCATTAAGTGGAATGTAATTCACACACAAGCGTTTCTTTCCACTGCGAGACACCACAACGACTGGGAATGCCCACGGGCCAGATGCAGGGAGGATGATATTTTGAGCAAGAAGCTTTTTAATTTGCCTTTCGAGGAATTGCCTGTCTTCTAGCGTATATCTGTAAGGGCTGCGGCTGTACGGCACGGTATTGGGCAGCAAATCAATGCGATGCTGAGTGTCAGTAAAATGACCGATGTCATCTTCATGGCGAGAAAAGACGGCATTGTTCTTGGCCAGTATGTCAGCAATGACAGTTTGCTGTTCAGGGGAGAGCTGGCTGCCTAGGCTGGCTGGTGGAAGTTCGGGGTGGATGGTCACAGGCACCGTAGTGCAGACTTGTGTGGCAGTGCTGCTTTCCAGCGGCACTGTCTTCACCGCCAAAACTTGCCAGGGAGGCTCTTCTGGCGAAGGTAAGGGTTCTCGTTGTAGACAGTCTTGTAACGTTGCTTCTGCCGGCGCAAAAAGTTTTGAGCGGGCTAAAATGACGGCATTGGCCATTCGCGGGACCAGACGCTGAGTAGCTAGAAGCGTTACACCCGTGGCTGGATGTTGTAGCTGAGTGGGCTCTGGTGGCTGGAAGATCAAGCGGGCTCGCGCTGCCAAAAACCAGTCTTCACCCAGAATAAGGGGTAGGACGTTGTTCTCTAAAACTGCTGCCTCAACCACACCAGTGATAGGGCCAATAGTTATCTTAAGGAGGGCGGACCCAACTGGTAGCGCTGTACCACCTCCAACGACGGCAAGAGGGAAATTAGTCCATGGCAAGATCATTGCGGAAGGTAGGATGGCTTTAGAAATCAATGTCACGTTCGAGCCAGAGTCCGGATATGCTTCATGTTCTCCGACTCCTGCAATAGCCGCCGTGAAAAATGGACATTGATGTTGGGAGCCTTCAAGTTTTTCAGGCATACTGTGAAAAGCCCGTGGCTGTTGAGCATCAGAGATGGTTGACGGTGGTGCCCTGTTACTACGCGAGGGACATGCCGACGCCAAATGCCCTAACTCTTTGCACTTGTAACAGGTTGCTTGTGCAATGTCTTGGCCGCTCCGGAATGCTGGGGCCCCATACTGCGCAGAAATGGCTTCGTATCTTCGTTCCTGTTGTTCCTTAGGCAACTCGGAAATGCGCTGTCTTGGCTGTGCTGTTGTAGCTGTTGGCGGAGCTGGTGGCTGATAGTTATATTGCTGACGTCCTGAATTGCCACTTTGAAATGAACGAGGGGGTGGCTTCTGTGGAAGCAGCGGCTGTTTTACGCTTGCCCTGTCATGGGCACGTTGAGTGCACTTGTCTAGGCTTGTGCACGTGGACATGAAGTCACGCACTGTTAACGGCCTATTAGCCGCGATGGCCGCAATGACATGTGGTTCTTGAAGACCTTGTAGTAGGTAATCAATCTTCTGGGCGTCGGTAAGGGTGACGGGGCAGCTTTCAACCACCCGCAGCTTTGCGTAAGCGTACTCTTGTAGGCTCTCGCCTGGGCCCTGTCTGATCTTTATGACGCGTTCCTGCCATTCGATGAGGGTCAGCTCCGATGAAAATGTTTCCTTCAGGGCGGCGCTCCATGTTTCCCAGGTTGAATGGTGATTTCCAAAAGCGAGGTGCCAATTACGAGCTGTGCCTTTCAGTTTACTTGCGGCAATGAGACGGGTGGTGGCGTCGTCCCATGCGGCAAGCTGCTGTACCCGGCGGACGTCATTGAGCCAGATATTAACATTTTGTGCTGGAGACTGATCGAAGTACGCAATCGATGACGACAGGTCTGGCAGTGTGGTAACTGTAGTCGAGGGGCGTGGCAGCTGTTGAAACAGAAGTGCCAGACTTTCGAGCGTCGCGGTATCAAGGGTCAAGCCTGAGTTGCCGGCGGTACCCGCCCTCTCCACGCTTGACCGTGGCGTTGCTTCACGACGTTGGTGAATGTCGGCTTCGAGGCGCTGAATGAGCTCTTCCTTAGAGCCGGTGCTCTCTAACTCGCGTCGGGCCAATTCATCTCGGATAAGGTCGACTCCGAGCCGCGACATGGTCGTTGAGTCAAGCTCCTCCCAAATAATTCCTGGCATGATGCACCGCAAAGCGAGGCTGGGCGCACGGGAGACTAGGCGAGTGAGCGCTAAGCCACAGGTTGTGCGCGGGATTCAAGTTAGTTCCGGGCTAGTTGTGAACTTTCACGGCACTCTTCATCTGACGGCCGTGCTTTTCTTCTGATGCGGAGTGAACACAGACGAGCGGTAAAATGGCAGAAGTATCTTCAGGCGTGAGTCTTCGGCGGCGTGAGGGCGCGACTACAATGACGAATGCGGCGCAGAAGAGGCGTACTGACCGTCGTTCTTGCGCTGCCGTGGCTGAATGGCTTGGCAGAGGTTCGGGGTCGACTGCGCCAGATGTGAGGCTTGGGCTGAACGCAGGAAGACTCGCATAGTAGGGTAACGGTTTAATGCGGGTTAAGGTTACATTTAACACACCGACTGATCACTCCAGCGGCAATGGCTTGACTGACTCGCCCATCGCGGGCAAACAGCAAAACACAAGCGAGGCTCCCGGAAACGGAAGCAGGACAAGGTAGGTGACGATGCCGCTGCGGCTACTTGTTGCGCAGGTCATGTTGCGCCATCTGTAGCAGCTCACACCAACTGGGCCAAGCACACCATCACGTCACTCACACAGTACAGAAATAAACGCGCACGATGCATCATTCTACCCCACGAAAGAGCGTCGCAACATACGGTAGCTGATTCACACAGGCCGTGTAGCCTACTTATCAGTCGTAAAAGGTATTATGGGTAATTCAAAATTTCAGATACACATATGTGTTTATGTTTACGTTCGCACTCCTTGCGTAATAAGACTCCCAGAACTTCCACAACAGAAAGTAATTTACAAAACACAAACGCAAACGACACTACATATCTCGTTTTCAACTCGGCCGTCACGGAAACGACATATAGCGCGGAAAAACGTCAACATGCTGTGTGTTAGCGTCGTAAACTTCATACTAGGCAAGGAGCTAGCACACCGCAGTCCCACGACAGCCGCTAATGAGACCAAGACGGGAGCACGTATCTGTGAACGCGCAAACCCTAAGCCACTCTGCTCCTCCGCCACCCCCGCTGAACGGGTGCGCCCCTCGTTTCAAGCACAGCGCACCAAACACACATTCAGCGTTGAACAGCGGGCAGTCGACGCAGTTGCATTTACATGACTTGCAACGAGCAGCACATCCCTCGATGCCCGTTAAGCAAAGTCGGACACGGCGACCCCACATCGCGGTTCGCAGAACTTCGCTGCCGAGGCGCTAGGCCACTTCGATATTTCAATTGTCACCACCGCCGGGTTCTCAAAAAAGCACGGGTCACACAACACAGATTCTGTAGTGCCAGAGCTCACCGAGGCCAAAGCCGCACTGCTGCACCGCGACTACTCACGGCTTTTCGCCAAGCAACACAGAACCTGCAACCACCACACAAGCAACGCACGCACGATCACATGAGCAATGTTGAACAACGCGCGGCCCAGAGAACGATCACGCCGAGGACGAACATGCCACGGCGTCGCTCGGCGCCAGCATCGCGCCTTCTCAAAAATCCCTAAACGATGCTGTCCCGTGGTGCAGGCGTGCGTCTATTTTTCGTACAAAAATCCCTCACGTGATCTGGTTCTAGGTGTCGTGAGACACGAGCACATCGAAAATGGATTTCACCGCTCTTTCTGCGCACGCGCGAGGAGCAGTAGTTGCGAGAGGGAAGTGTGGGGACTTTTGGTGCTTAAAATGTCTCTTCGCCTAGGTACTACGGGGAAGAAAACTGTTAGCTCCGTTTGTCCCTAGCCGAGCTTGCAGCACAGAATCGACAGGATGCGTGGGCGGCAAGACGACAAAGCCGCGTCCGAGGTGAGTTTGTTGCTATTTTGTTGCGATGGTAGCATATTAAATTTTACAGTCGCAGGGGATACATTTGGAAGTGAGGTGTCTTCTCGGAGGACTTTAGTGGCAAAGTATTACGTCGTGCCGATGCATTGTTCATTAGTGTCGTTGATCAAGGTCAGCATACCACACACTTCAGGGGTATCGCGGGAACGGAAACAGTTTACGAATTCAACTGCCGTGCCGATGCATTAGTTCTTAATGTAACTGAGCAGGCAACACACTTGGAGATTCGTGGGAATGGAAATTTTGTACTGTGTATGTGTAAGTACTAAAACTTGCGTCGCCATGCAATCTGAGCCGTAGATCGTTGTGAGAGCTGTACAGCCACACTGGCAAAACACTACGCCCTGCGGATGAATACGGAACAAATTTATGCTAAAGAAAAGTGGTCGTCATGCCATTTCATAACAGTAGACCGTTGTGAAAGCTGTACAGTGACGCTGATATTGGTTACGTGGTGCAGATTCGTAGCGTTTCTGAGGTGCTTGTGCGCAAGGGTAATTAATAATCCCGGCTGTAACGATGTCTGGCGCTATATGTGGGCGAAACAAGGGCTCAGACCGCTACAACCACATGCGAAATAGCTCTGAATGCCTGCCAGTACACTTGTTCGGCGTCTCCGTTCTTGTACTGCGACAGGAGACGTGGCGGCAGGTGCGCACGTACATCACGCTGTATCCTCTGACTGGCCGCTTTCCACTCTTGGCATACTTTGCCGCATTACAATGCGCATGCTTCATTGCGCGATATTGGGGCCCTGCAGCGAAGCTGGCTTTAGGCAAACGGCATTATGCAACGCTCGAGCCATGTTGTCTATCACTGCGGATAGAAAACGCATACACGTTCAAGCTATTTGAGCTGCATCATTTTGTCGATGTTTACCCCTCTTTACTAAATGAAGAGGATAACGTACGCCTGTGTGGGTGATTTAAACGATTAATAAAAAGCCTGGTAACATATGTGCAGTCAGTGAGAAAGCACTATTAATGCAGCCTTCCACGCTCCTGTAAAGAAAGAAAAAAAAGATGCAATTCAGTGGTGACCCTCTGGAGGTGGATCCGCACCTATGTAAGCGCAGCCGGCTCATTAGTCACAAAGTGGGAGCTGAAGAGAAGTTTTTAATTTCATTACACGACATTGACAGCAATTAATTTGTGGTCAGCCAGTGACAAACGCAGTGCACCAAACAGTGAGACTTCGTCGTAGTCCGCAATGCTTATGTGGCGAACAGGAGAGCAAAAGATGAAAACAATGTTTTCATACAATGCAAGTCATCCATGTAGTGGAATTGCATTTATCGTTGGTGTAGTGTTGATTCACTTTCTGAAGTCCAACTTTTAATGCAGCTTAGTTTCCGTTGGTGCACGTGCTTCTACTGGAAGCATCCAAAATATGATTTATCAAATCAGGTTGCCGTCTTGTAGTTAAGTCTTTTATGAATCTGGAAGAGCTGGCTAATTGCACATTTCATCTCGAGATAGCTCACACACTTGCAGCACCACAGGTTAGCACACTTTTTTGAGTGCAGATGAGCACTGCAAATTCAATCATTTTGATGAGGCACCCATCTAATGCCGCTCACTCTTGCCACAACACTTTTTCAACTTGTACTGTACTTGTTTCTTCCACCTTCCATTTGCAGCACCAGGGCTAAGGCACCACAGCAATAACATTTCTAGCAGAAAATTCTTGCTCCTTGGCATCTGAGCTCCCCATTCATTTGCTACTTTGTTCAAATTTTTCTTTTCATGTGATGCTCTTGCCTTCACACACTGTCAGGCTTCTCCTTCATGCGTTTCTTTATTACTCCTTCTGTCTGCTTCTTGCTCGACATACCGTGCATGCCTTCAGTCATGTCCAATTGATCGATGCAGTCTTGTCCTTTTCTCTCTCTCGTCCAGAATTTACAACTTTCGACAACCTAGCATTAGTTTGCTTCTTTTTGTGATAGTGCCTGGCTATCTGTTGCTGATGCCACACATTCACTTTACAGTGGTTTATTAGACCACATACATAAATTAATAGCTGTATAAAGCCTTGACCCTCCAGCACTTCCACAAACTTCATGCAGAAGTGGAAACAAAGATTACACTTAATTCCTCACCACACATTACTATATCTGCATCAAAGCTTGATATTACCAACATGTGTGCAGTGTCGTTGCCCGTGCTTCCTGGACAGGAAAGCCAGTTGCTCCAGTTCACAAGGCTAGAACAACTGCGAAGTGATTGAGCTATCTGCTTGTGCTGCATTTTGTTGTCACAAGCTGTACAAGGTCATGTCTTGTGCTGCAGAAACCGCATCTTTTTGCTTGCTGCATTCCTTTGTGATGCATTGAACGTGTCTGCTTCCGTTTCCTCTGCTATTTTTACAGCGAAGCTGTGTATGGCTAGGTTCTGAGCACGACCAATAGTGCATACATCGACAGGGTGTGTAGAAAAAAGTTGCGTCGACAAAATTGAATCCACAGTAGCCTGCTGTGCGCCAGCAGTGCTCAGTGGCTCTGGAGTGGATGGCAGAATAATAAAACGTCATTGTGTACCCACCAATGTCTGTGCCTCGTTTTCTTGTGAAGTTGACATCACTCTAGCGATGTTATCAGCAGTTTTACTTTGGTCCTGCTATGGCCAGGACGCGTCTAGCCCGTACTGAAGAATGATGTGCATGTTAAGAGCACTGGTGTGAGGAACAGCGTGAAGGCACCGGGCAGCTGCTATAGCCAGACCCGTGCTTGTCTGCAGCTCCGTAATGTCGGATAGCTGCTCTGTGACCGATGAAGAACAGCGTGCCCGTGAGGATCACCTTTGCAAACAGAAGCGGGAGTGGGCACGAAAGCATCAGCGACCAATTGCAGTCTATCACAGTGACCACAAAGCAATGGTTACCATGGTGACAAAGTAAATAGAATATCAAAGATAACGAAGTTGTGTGTGTTTCTTTATTTAATCAATATAGCAATTAACCATACATAACTCAATATACTTCTCAACAAGTACAGCTTCAGCTGGTCTTCCATCTTCACATAGTGGAAGGGCTTTGAATTGTATATTTTTTATCATTTGTCATCAAACTTGTGCATTTTCTTTTTGTAATGCTACAGCTTGTTTCGTCCCATCACTGTTTTCTCTGCTTTCACCTATTCTGCAGCAGTTGCTGGCATTGTCTCTTGCCTAGGTGTTGGTCCGCATGACATGCTAGAGATGCCATAGACAGTTTAATCACAGGGTGTTCAATGTAAGAGAAGGTCAAAATTACTGGTGTTTTTCATTTTTTAAGCAGGCTTTTTTGAACTTTTGTGTGATAAAATCTCGCTTTGTTGATAAACAAGTGATTATCTTTGACAAGTTGTTTCCAATGACAACATTTTTTTCTGCGTTGAAAGTTCACACATTTGCCAACAAGGTGCACACACGACTCAAAGAACCTTGAAACTTTGTAGGTCTTGCTTCATACTTTGTCACTTAGTTTGACATTTTATTCCCATTTTTGATCTCATTAACTTGGCTGCTGTGCGGGAATACCGAACTTGCTACTTAGTACTCAGCACGAAACAATGCTTTCAAACCACTGTGTTGTCCACTTGCCTCACCATGCCACTGTCTGGTTTTGATCAGAATTTTCCATCATAAGTACACTGTTACAAAATTGCACGTGACAAGTATGTTACCCTATATGCAAGCAATTAAAACCGAGCTAAATACTTCACCAAAAGAACTGGTTTCACCTCCAGTCCACTCTTTTTAGTCTGTTGTGTAAACATCCTGCCAAATACTGTCATTGCTATTGTGTCCTGCCGCGAATGTTCATTGTCAGTAGACCTTAATTGTTTTGTATGCTAGTGCAAGTAATATGCCTGAAAATGTACTATTGTGGTATCCTGTCCTCTTAAGTATGACCAATTTTCCTGGAAACCGTAGTAGCCAGAAGAATGGCATTTAAAATGTGCATCACCAAGGTCCTGCAGAAGAGCAGAGCTCAGTGTTCGAGCCTTGACATCACTCCATAGAATACCTGCATATCATTTGTGCTCAATGAACCTTGCTGCAAGACTTTTTTTTCAAGGGCAAGGCCTAGAATGTTGGTCAACTTTTGATGCTCTGACCTAGTTTGATGTGATTTTATGTGACATTTTTCTCTATTACTTTCTTGATTATTTTGGATAGTGGCCTTCTTAGGAGCTATTGCTTCATTAGATGTTTCCTAGGAAGGGAAATCTTGAATGCGTTTATACCACACTAGTGCGCATCATCTGTATGGAAACAAAGCGCTGCATGAGCAGAGGTCTGTCTGCGGCAGCTGCTGTGAATTGCGTCCACGCATCACCCATGTGCTGCTCTCGTGGTCTTCCAAATAGCAACGCAGTCGCGCCACACTTCGCTTTGTTTGCGAAGTGTCACACGAGACAGATTGTCCATGTTAGCCAATATATTGCAAAATGGAAACATGTTTAGAGCTGCACTCAAATTTCGCATTAGGCAGTAGGCGAAATATATTGTAAAAATAACAGTTATATAAATACCATGCAATGAAATCAGTATGTACTGAACCAAACTTGTCACCTAATCGCACTGCAGGGAGCCCCTGATCATTCTAAGTTACACCAAAGGCTTGTCATATTTAAATAGTCTCTTGTGCACGCAGTGCATGAATGGGATGTCATTGAAAAATATGTGAATGCCTAAGGGAGTGCAATCAGGACTGGCACTTTTTTCAGTTTAACTGTCAGTTCCCTATAGGTTGCTTCGCTATAGGGAGGTTATGCTCTAATAGAAACAGTTGGAAGACGGTTCTGTGCACCATTGTCACTTCCATCTATATTTTGTTTTGCACTGTGCATTCGTTTAAGACCCATCAACTAGCCCAAATTAATTTACATATCTCATAAAAGCAAGTGCACTGCAGTTGGAGCTTTGGAAATAGACCTGTGTTTAAAACAGATTCGAGTGGTCGACACATGAAGTGGGCCCATTCATGTGAGTACCCATGTCAGTGCTGTATCGTCTTCTTTTGAAGAGGATTGATCGATTGTTCCTGCTTTAGATAAAGTCAAGTAATCTAGAGAGCATACTTTAAAAGGCTGATGAAAAAGGCAACACTTTTGGATTTTGCAAGCTAACTACTATCTTGTCAGCTGCTACAGTTTTTGTAAATATTCAGTAAATATATTTGGTGCATCTCTCTTCCTCTGTAACACTTTCATGAACGTTGCGGGCGCTTCCAGACGCAAGATGGTTTATGCAGCAGGCGCTCAAGGCGAGAATGCTTTGGCTACGTTGCCATCTGCGTCCACAGTCATCCTGGCACAACCACCATGGTATGTTGGCCACAGAAACGTCACGTGGGTTGACAATATGTGTAGGCTGCTGTGAACACAGTTGGCAGGTGGGCTTTGCTTGCCTTGTGTGGTTTAGATTCCAGCTTATAAATAAATAATAAAGTTTATGTCTGCCTCAAAGATACATGGACAGAGGAGCTGCAGAAAAAGCTGTAAAAAATACAGCTTGACAAAGCCGCAGCCCCCATTTTACAGGCAACAGCAGAAGACAAACAACGACTCAACTTCAGGTGTCGTATAAACGAAACAAAAGAACAAAAATGTAATGCTATACATCGCAAGAGCACTTCAAGCGTACTGAGTAAACACAGGGATAAAAAGATTGTTATTACATATCACACTCTCATACATGAAATATGAGATACAGAAGCAAAGACTTATTTTGGCACAACTGAGGATGAAAATTGTTCGGAGCTACCTTCTATATACATCCTACGCAATACCTTATGAGTACAGGTGAATAAGTCAAACTGTGCAGATGTATAAGCGTTCAGAAGGGAAGGGAGTGTGAATTGCAAACGTTCTTGCCCGGAGTTTAGGCGTGTTGTTGGCACCATCCATTGTTCGGGTTGTCTGAAAGGGTAATTAGTGGTTTTCTCTTGCAAGTTTGCCAATCGTCGAATATGGTTTGTACCATTTTTTATTTCTGTTTTGTAAGAAATGCTCAACCGGTATCGATATAATTCATAGATTTGGACCACACCGGCTGTAAGAAAGAGACCTTTGCTGAGTGATCCATAGCTAACACTGAAGGCGTAGCGAAGGACCCTTTTCTGCAGCATGTGTATTTTGTGAAGACAAGAATGTGTTGCAGTTCCCATACAAGATGACAATAATTTAGGTGAGAATAAAAAAGTGCGTTATAAAGAGTTCGTTTGAGTGACGTCGGAAGAATGTGCCGTGTGCAACCAATCATGCCCACTACTCTAGCCAGTAGTTTGACAACGTGAGTTACATGGTGTTCCCATGACATGGTTGAAGAAAATATAACTCCAAGGCATTTGAAATGATTAACTATTTCTATAGGTCGAGAATTATATAGAATATGACTGTGAATAAAAACCGGCTTATTTTTCGGGCGAAATATTACGGCTTTTGTCTTCTTTTCATTCACGCGCATATCAATAGATTTCGACCATTTTTCCAGCGTGACCATTGTTGTATTGCAAGACACTATTATAATCCTGAATGTTTTTCCCAGCAAAAAAAATACTCGTGTCGTCAGCGTATATGATGAATTTGGCATTTTCGTTAATGTTAACAATGTCATTCAGGAATATATTGGAAAGAAGTGGGCCTAACACGCTGCCTTGAGTGACGCCAGAAAATATAGGTTTTACCTCTGATAGTACATTATGTAAGCTAGCTGCTTGTTTTCTTTGCGAAAGATATGATTTTATTGACATTGCAGCCTGGCCTCGGATACCATAGTACCATAACTTCTTTAGGAGTAATTCATGATTCACCAAGTCAAATGCCTTTGAAAAATCTACAAATATACCTATTACGAAAGCTCTGTTATCAAACTGGGACAGAATATATTCTTTTTGATGTAGAAGTGTTAGCTCAGTTGATTTATTTTTGCGAAAACCGAACTGACACGGAGTGAGCAAATTACATTGGTCAATAAATTTATTGAACCTGGAGCGCATAACTTTTTCTAATGCTTTAGAAAAAAGAGGAAGTATGGATACAGGTCTATAATTACCTAAGTCATTTTGGTAGCCCTTTTTAAATAAAACGGTTACTTTGGCGGTCTGCATTTTTTCTGGAAAGGAAGATGTAGTTAAGCAGAGGTTAAATATGTGTGTAACTGCGGGGGCTACAATATCAGCAAGATATTTTACTGGTCCTATCTGAAGGTCGTCAATGTCTCGGCATCTGCTATTCTTTTGGCTTAATAACACTGACACAACTTCCTCTCTTGTAACAGGTTCTAGAAACATTCTTTTATCGTTACGCCAGTTTATGTACTCACATGCATCTGGAAGTGATCCATAGGTTGGAATTTGCGCAAAAAAATCATCAAAAGCATTAGCCAACTCAATTCCAGTTAAATCATTGTCATTAATCTTCAACCTTTGTACGCTGGCATGGGATTGGTTGCGTTGCAACAAAGAGTTTAGACGGGACCAAAGTAAGTCATGACGACCCCTTTTAATGTCCAAAAATGGAGAGCAATAGTCCTTTCGAGCGGATCGTAATTTCTTTGTTAATTTATTTCGGAACTGCTTGAACGCCTTCAGATTATCAGCCGTGCGTGTCGCCAAAAACTTTCTATATAACTTATCTTTCATTTTTATTTCTTGGCGCAAGGCATAAGTGATCCAAGGTTTACGACTCTTACGGGACCGCTGATATGTCTTATTGGGAAAGTGAAACTGGTAGATTTGTTTGAATATATCAAGGAATTGGTTATAAGCATCATTTGCATTATCCAGCTCAGCAATCCGCGTCCAGTCAACTTTGTTAAGGACATTTCTGAAATCCTCCAGTGCAACTTCTGTTATACACTGGTAAGTGAAAGCTTCCGGTTGCTTTAAAGTTCGCGCTGGCACTTCCATACAGAAATACACAGGCAGATGGTCGATGACGGGGCACGATAATACACCTGCCTTAAGTTTCGGGTGGCATAAATTGGTGATGAACAAGTCTAAGGTGGATTGACTTTCAATAGTTATTCTCGTTGGGATTTCAATTACATTGGTGAAACCGTTTGAAGCCAACATAGTGCTAAATTCTCTAGTATGATAATTATCACTGTACATGTCAATGTTGAAGTCCCCTCCAGCAATAAGCAGGTATCCTCCGTCTGCTACAAACGATAAAAAGTGATCATAAAACTTCAAGAAAACGGCTATATCCCCATTGGGTGGGCGATAACAAACGGAATAGATAACTTTCCCCACAGACAGTGATATGACCTCGTAGTGTGGTGTGATCATACTGTATGAGTCAAGCATTTCACCATTTTCGTTCATATCCAGTAGAACTGCCACTCCCCCACCAAGGCCAACAGATCTATTCAGGTAATACGTTTTATAGTTAGTCATTCTGAAAACATTATCTTCACTGGTGCTCCACATTTCACTTAACATTATCGCAGTGAGCTTGAATTCACTGAAAAATTCTTCTAGGGATTGCGTTTTATTCTTCACTGATCGTGCATTGATGTGTACAGCTTTTAGCGATGCGGGCGAAAAACAGGGAATGATACGGTTTAAGTCAGCAGGAAAATGATATTGGTTTTGCATCTTAATGTCTCTTTACTGTATTTTCTTTTATCGATTCAGCAAGCACAGTACTCATTTCAAATGTTCTAGGTCGTCTTCTCCTTTGATATGGATGGCATCCATCCCTGCACTTTTGCGGACAAGAACTTTTCCATTTACATGCCATACATAAAGATAACCATTGCCTTTTGCCCAGTCCTTCACCCGACGAAGCAGTTCTCTGTTGTACCGAGTAAGGTTTTCCTGGATGACGATAGGCGGATCGTTCTCTTTTACTTTGTTCTTGGCTGAAAGCCAAGTGTCTCTTGTCGCTTGTCGGGTAAAACGAGCGATTATACCTGGCTTCTTATCTTTCCGGGCAGGCAATCTGTGTATCGTCTGAATATCTGTTGCTGTTAGAAGCGGTACCTCAAGCTTGGGGGCAAGACTGTTTAATACAGAAAGCAGATTTTCATCTGGTTGAAACGGGATACCGTGTATTTCTAGGTTAAGTTTTCTACTGCGGTGTTCGAGGTCATTAACATCTTGCTGCAGTTGTGCTTGCACTACCTGCGTCATATCGTCTTTCTCTTCTAATTCGGCTACTCTTTTTTTCAGAGCCTTGATTTCATTCTCTTGACGAGAAACCTGTCTTTCGAAGTCATCAAATTTCTTGGACATGTGTTGGACAGATTGTTCAATTTGATCCACTTTTTTTGTTAGTTCTGGCAAACTTTCCAGTTTTCCTAGGATAGCGGCAAGAGTCTTCCGAATATCAGATTCAGAATCAGAGCCATTATCCTCCTTGCCTCTTACAGGAGCCTTTCCTGCGCGGCACTTACAACAGCGCCACGTCTTTTTCGAATCAGGGGGCTTAGCTTGAAACGATTTCTCTTTTACCCCAGCACACTGGCCAAAATGGTATGCACAGTTACATTCCCTACAGATAGCACGCGGGACACTTTCTTGAATAGTTGATGCACCAGAAGAACATGTGCTGGACATTTTTTTTTCACAAGGTCTGGCCGTTCAAAGCAACACAACGCATACCGTTACGATGAGTAAGTTTCAACTAAGGTGGCAGCAGCGGCAGGAATAAACTGCATTCAAGTTTTGTGTAATATTGCACTAACCTGCGAAGACTGCAGTAGCTTTTTAGCGATGTAGCCGTGTCGCTGCCGCTGCTGCCAAGTGACCGCTGCTCCGATGTTCGCTCTTTTATCGAGTAGATAGTCCAGTGTACGTCTGCGCAGATGTTGCGAATACAGCGCCAAGTGTCCGATAACGCAGTTGGATGACGGTGGCCTCAGGTTGGGCGCAAGTTCACAGCAGCGGGGACCTTTCGCAGTAGTACGCAGATTCACTTCAGCAGGGGTGGTGTTCCTTGGACCCAGTCACAGGTGCATCCAGGGATCTGCGAAGACAGCAGTAGCTTTTGAGCGATGCAGTCGTGTCGCTGCCGCTGCTGCCAAGTGCGGCAGCGGCAGCGACGCACTTGGCGATCTGGCAGCGACGCACTTGGCGATTACGCACAAGGTGATCTTGAAAATCTCACCTTGTGCTTCTACTGTAGCATTACAAGCAATGGTGTCTGTCCTTTGGCATCATTATCTAAAACTTTTCACCTGTGTTGCCATCTGTTTACAGCAATGTTTCACTTACCTTATGTTCAAGTGCCATTGTAAGTTAATTCTGGTTCACACATTTGACCCATCCTGTCATGTCTCGGCACAAAATGTTACGGAACCTGTATCTGAAAATAGAGGGTTTTCACACCATTTTCTCCTCTAACATAGGATACTGATGATGTTTAGAGCATCAACAAATGTCGATAGCGTCTTGTTTCTGCGGAGAAATCGGCAAGGAAATGCTCTGTCCTGACAGACGCGTGTATAACACCGGTAGTGTGAATCAGGGCTTCATGAGGAACATAGTTGTCAATTTACCTTTAGACCACTCTGGCTATGTCAAGAATTGCTGGATAAAACACACTTCTCCCTTTCAGAAAGAGATCATTGAAATGTTTTGTAGGTTGTCCTAATTTCCTGCCTCTGGCTTGAGCAGGTGTGCAAGATGCAAGCATTAGGTCCATAGAATTGACTGCACCATTTGAAGGTGCACCACTGTAAATGTTTGGTTAGCCTGCAAGACTGAAACATGCTTTGTTAAGAGTCTTATGGCTTCGGTAAATATTACGTATCAATGTGCAGAAATACGTCTAAAGATGTTGAACTTTAAAGGAGTACTTACATGATATTGTTGCAGGAAGAAAGCAGGCCCACGAGTGTAAAATATTGTATATTTACAACTGATGTTAATGGCGTTCAGGCAACTGCCAGACTTCGTCTTCATCTAGTCTAATCCAACTTCTTCCTTCCCTTCACCGTAACATCACCCTCCCAGCGGGGAGCTCCGTCCCGGTGCAAGTTATAGGGCATCACTTAATGGGGGGACATGGGCTTCAGCCTGGCGACGTGAACGACATCGCTGGTGACGTTGGAAGGCACTGAAGGCTGACCGACTGGGGCGATCTCGTATGTCACATTGGAAAGTTGGCGTAAGATCTGGTACGGACCAGAATAACGGCACAGTAGTTTTTCCGACAAGCCGACGCGACGTGAAGGCGTCCAGAGAAGGACAAGGGAACCAGGTAAAAAATGGGAGTCTCGGTGCCGAAGGTCGTAGCGTCGCTTTTGAGAAGCTTGCGAGACTGTGAGGCGATAATGGGCTACTTCTCGGGCCTGGGCGGCTAAGTCAATAGCATCGCGAGCGTAACCAGTGCTGGGTGATTGTACTGCGGAAGGTAGCAACGTGTCAAAGGGCAAGGTGGGGTCGCGGCCGTACAGCCGGTAAAATGGTGAAAATCCGGCAGTGTCGTGACGGGACGAGTTGTATGCAAAAGCGATGTATGGTAAAGCGACGTCCCAGTCGCGGTGATCGTCGGAAACGTACATGGCCAGCATTTCAGTTCGCTTGCGGTTGAGTCGCTCGGTGAGGCCGTTCGTTTGAGGGTGGTACGCGGAGCAGGTGGTACAGGAGCGGAGCAGATCGTCGACGACCTTCGATAGAAAGTAGCGGCAGCGATCCGTCAGCAACTGGTGAGGGGCGCCGTGGTGCAGGATGACGTCGTATAGTAAGAAGTTCGCGACATCTGTAGCGCAGCTGGTTGGTAGCGCTCGTGCGATGGCATATCTCGTGGCATAATCGTTGCTACAGCAATCCATTTGTTTCCTTTGATGGAAATAGGAAAGGGGCCAAGGAGGTCTAGGCCCACCCAGTAGAAGGGCTCTGTAGGGATATCAATTGGTTGCAGCAAACCAGCAGGAGGCATAGCAGGCGTCTTTCGGCGCTGACACAGGTCGCAAGAAGCGACATAACGGCGCATGGAGCGATATATGCCGGGCCAGAAGGAGCGTCATGAACTTGCTGGAGCAAGGTGAGTCGAAGGTGCTTGGGAACGACTAGGAGGAGCTCCGGGCCGTCTGGACGAACGCTGCAATGGTATAAAGTTCTTGAACGGAAAAACCAGTCAAAAACACAAAGGACTAGAGGAGAAGTTCACGACACAACGACTGGACTATCAACTGTGGTTTATTAGCATCGGTGTAGTCCCAGCAAGGGCAGCAGAGCATGCGCAACCGCATCATCACTTATCACATAGCATGAAAAGACAGCACCGTTTCTATCGGGAGCAACTTAGAAATTCAAATTCTTTTTCTTGTAAACGCACCGAGGTTGTACTAACGCAGTCATCACCTAATAAACTGATGAAGTACGCTTCCAAGATTTCACGCTCTTCTTTGCCCTTGCCCCTACCAAGAATGGCCACATTGCTAAACAAAGGATAGCAACCACACTCATTGCAATGGCGAGGCAAGTTTGCACCGTTATCTGACCCCAGGGAGGAGTGGTGCTCACGCAGGCGGTCATTAATACATCGACCGGTTTGGCCTATGTAAAATCTTTCGCACGTGAGAGGGAACTTATAAACAACCCCTGCAGCACATGCCGTGAAACGATTTTCATGTTGCGTTGTGCACACATGGTTCCTTGCCCTGCCTCGAGAAATGCGCGAACACAGACCCGAAAGCTTACAAGGGGCAGAAAAAACAACACTTACTCCCTGCTTGGCGGCAACTTTCTTAATACTGTGACTCACTTTATGCACGTACGGCATAACTTCAAGTTTCTTACGTTCAATAGCCCCACCATCTACCAGCTCTGTACGTTCCTTCTTTAGCCTCTGAAGCAGCGATTCAGCCACCGCTTTCAAAAGAGGCGGAGGGAACCCTGCGGCTTCTAGATGTTGGGATTGTGCGTCAAAGCTACTTTTAATGGCGTGGTGACAGCTTCTTTCAAGTGCATTGCGGAAACAATTCATTGCAATCCCTCTTTTTACAATTTTTGAATGTGCAGATCCAAATGGTAAAAGAGCTTTCTTGCCCCTAGGTGAAAACATCTGGAGCTGGTAGATGGTGGGGCTATTGAACGTAAGAAACTTGAAGTTATGCCGTACGTGCATAAAGTGAATCACAGTATTAAGAAAGTTGCCGCCAAGCAGGGAGTAAGTGTTGTTTTTTCTGCCCCTTGTAAGCTTTCGGGTCTGTGTTCGCGCATTTCTCGAGGCAGGGCAAGGAACCATGTGTGCACAACGCAACATGAAAATCGTTTCACGGCATGTGCTGCAGGGGTTGTTTATAAGTTCCCTCTCACGTGCGAAAGATTTTACATAGGCCAAACCGGTCGATGTATTAATGACCGCCTGCGTGAGCACCACTCCTCCCTGGGGTCAGATAACGGTGCAAACTTGCCTCGCCATTGCAATGAGTGTGGTTGCTATCCTTTGTTTAGCAATGTGACCATTCTTGGTAGGGGCAAGGGCAAAGAAGAGCGTGAAATCTTGGAAGCGTACTTCATCAGTTTATTAGGTGATGACTGCGTTAGTACAACCTCGGTGCGTTTACAAGAAAAAGAATTTGAATTTCTAAGTCGCTCCCGATAGAAACGGTGCTGTCTTTTCATGCTATGTGATAAGTGATGATGCGGTTGCGCATGCTCTGCTGCCCTTGCTGGGACTACACCGATGCTAATAAACCACAGTTGATAGTCCAGTCGTTGTGTCGTGAACTTCTCCTCTAGTACTTTGTGTTTTTGACTGGTTTTTCCGTTCAAGTATGTACCAACTGGCCCAGATTTCAACCCTTCTGTATAAAGTTCCATCGCGCAAGGTGGACATCCGGAGGGACGGGTCATTGGGCGAGGAGCTTAGGCGTTCCATAAGTGTTCGAAGAACAGGATCTTTCCGCTGCTCGTCGCCAATGTGGAGGAGGCCGCAGAGGGATAGTACACTGATGTCCGAGTCTGCATCGGTATCGTCCGGTTGATTTGCCATTGTGGCGGCAGGTAGATGACGTCCGCTGCGAAGTTCCGTGATTGTACCCAGCACCTCCACCAAAATGTTGCAGGAAGAAAGCAGGCCCACAAGTGTAAAATAATGTATATTTACAACTGATGCTGATGGCATTCAGGCAACTGCCAGACTTCGTCTTCGTCTAGTCTAATCCAACTTCTTCCTTCCCTTCACCGTAACAATATTTTTGACTATTCATTTCTTGCGTTAAATCAAGGTCCTAGACTTCTAATCTCTAGAAAAAATTGTGACAAGCTTCAGAGCGCAGTTAGTAATTTACTAACTTTTCTACAGCCAATTTCAGTGTCGTTTCTTTTTATAAATTGGAACCTCGATACGATTCTGCTTAATACATTTTTCGAAATGTTGTTTTTTTCCCGAAAATCCGATTTGGTTGGATAATATGTTGGATGATACGATTTTCCTATGATACACTTTTTTTTCCAGTGCCTGTGAAGATCGTATCAACGAGGTTCTACTGTATTTCAGTTTTTAATTTATTCCTCATTAACCCTTTATTGACATTTGTTGCCTATAGGCAACATACTAGAAGTATGTTTGTCTTGCCTTGTTTCATTGTTCAGTACCAAGATTCTGGCTAGGTGTCTTTGGCCAACACTGAATGAGAGGCAGCAACTGTCATTTGTTAGTTTAGAGCAGGAATACTCGACGAGGAAGAAGTTTGGCATGTGACTCACTGTCTTCTAAAAGTAAGGTCAGAGGATACAGGCTGATGCAAGATATCCAGCTGCGGTGGTGTCACACAACTGAAGCAAAGCAAAAGAAATGAACACCTATGCTTCATATGTGATGAGAGCTGTCTATACAAATTGAAAACAAAGCCTCAGGTGTCTTTGGTTGAAGCCCACTTCCAGATTCCTGCCTGGGGCTATTGTATTATATAATTACCCCTTCATATCAGTAAAATCATAAAACTTTCCACATATTTATTCATGAGGTGGAAATGTGCACATCAGCTGCTGTGAAATATAACCTCACTGAGCATTCGACCTCACTCAACCTCAAATTTGTCCATGAGGTTGCCACTGCCATAGCCAAAAAATTTAACAGCCAACCAATGTTGCATCACTTTGGGAGGTTGAGATCAGCTTAGGTTGACTTCATTACGTCAGCCGTGTGAACCTTGCGAGGTTGGCCATCTTTGCATGGAAGTCTAATTCTATGGCCCCCTGTAGAATCCTGGGGTGCTATAACTTAAAATGATTCCAAACTTTTCTGTTCCAATTCTGCAATCAGCCCACCACGATTGGTCAAAACTTTTTCAGGCCACTCCAAACTTCACCCGTCGGTCGCGCGACGTCACGAAAACCGTGATGGCTCTCCATCTGATATACATGTACAGTCGACCAAAAAAGTTTACGGACCAAGAGACCTGACAAAAAGCGGAATATCTCCGCAGCCTCCAAATGCAGCATGATATTCTCATTTCCAGCCTTTACTGGTATATACGAACAACATTGTGATGTACGGTTTTACTGGCTACTTTTAAAGGCAGCTCGTATATTTAGCATTTTCTGAGAACCCGTGGTCCGTAAACTTTTTTGGTCGACTGTACATACTGATAATGAATGATTAAACCGCACAAAAGAAACATAATTATTCCTGATTCAACGCCTTTTCACCATTAGCCCTCTGCTATTGGTTCAATGTTTTTGGGCGACACCCACCTCGCCTGTCTGTCACGCGACCTCACAAAACAGCAAAAACTCACTGCATCAAATTGACGTGTACTCGAAAAAAATGCATTAATATGCCGAACAAAACTGAAAATTTTTCTGAATAGCCAGAGACTGCCCCGTTCTGAGAGGAATAGAAGATGGCTGCCCGCCGATCGCTCAGGCCCTCGCAACTCGCACCTGCCGGTCAGCATCTACTTATTTGCACATGATAAACCACTTTGCATGACAGTAAAACGTAATCGAGCCCTTGCGGCATGTTTACAGTATCGCTCTGCCAACTGTTCCTTGCTGAGGATCCGTTTTAGCGGCATTCTTATCCTTCTGTTGCAAGCCGCCGCGATTTTCGACCAGTCACCGCAAGCTAAGTAAGGTGAAGCGGACCAATCGGAGAAGCCAGCACCACCCTCTTCATGCGGTTATCTATTTTCACTGTGCTGGCTCAGCCCCACTGAAACCCTCTCCACTAGACCGTACTCCTCGCCTCTTGTCAGCCAATTAGAGAAGAAAAACCGCCAAGTGTAGGCAATGTTATTGGTTTTGAAAGTGAACAAAGGTTATCTCCTATAAACGAGCAGAGTGTTTGATTGGGTTGTTCAGACCACGCTGCAGGTCACCGCCCAATGCTTGCACCGGTGGTTACGTAAATTTGATGTCAGGAGATTGGAATCAAAACAGTTTGAAATCATTTTATGTTATAGCGCCCCTGAATGTGCTTTACTTTAGGTGCGTTCGATTCGCCTGCACCGCCTGAACGAGTTCACGACGTGTTGCACCCAGCCATTAGTTCCAGTGGCGTCCGCTGAACTACTCCATTCGTTTCAAAAGGTGCAGGGCTGGTTCATGATTTTGCTGCACCTACTCCGCTGTCAGTGCAGATTTGGTACAGGCATACAGGCGCGACGCATCAGTGCAGCAGAAAATCCAGCACATGGGCGCAAGCGCCATTAAAAGCCCGCTTACGCACGTCTGATGTGTCTACAAGTGTGGTTTGTAGTTAGGCCCACAACCTGATACTTGTAGTTCACGATCTTTCAAATGTACGCACTCTGTGCACATTAATCGGGCATAACATAACGCCTGCACCGCATCTGCACCTTGCCATTCGTTTCGAGTGTTGCGCTGTGCCTGCACCGCAGAAACAAGCTGCACAATTTCTGAACTTCTTGTGAACCTCCGTTAACTGGTTCACAGTTGTGCAGGTGAATTGAACAGACCTTTTAAGTGCTTCCACATGAAGTTCTTATTTGCCCTTACGTTGATTGGTGGCCTGATGGCTGATTTGATTCAATTGATTCAAATGTTAGATTCAACATTGAAAAAAATTCAAGGATATGAATGCTCATGAAGGCCAAAATTCAGTGACATACAAATGCATTAATTCTGCACATAAACTAAATATTGTCAAATTTCCTTCTTCCTAGCTGCATTCAGTTAAGCATGCTACTAAGTTGGAATTGCTGGAAAAGTGTAAAAAAAGGCAATTCTCTTTTATAGTGTAGAGTGTCGACTGATAACTGGCCTTACGGCCAGAATTGACGTGCTTACCTTGAGGAGGATGCTTTAGTTCAGTGCCAACTCTAATCTCTTTATTCAAATACATGTAAAATGCAGAAATGCTTTTGAGACAACTACTCGAATAATTTCAATGAAATTTGTTGCATTTGAGAGAAAAAGTTAAATTTTAGTCATTCTAGGCTGCATAATTTTGATTTAGGACCTTGAATATTTAGGAAAAATTGCTGAGAGTCAGTAAGCTTGAAAAAGATAAGCACAACGTTTACAATGTCATAGATTTTGTATCAAGTTGTAAACTTCATACGGAAGTCTTTTTAATTTCACAATTTTCAAAATTTCCTGCCACAAAACATTGCCCTCTAGAACAGTGGCTACATTTCAGCTTTTTTTTTTAACATGTAACCAACCTCATCGAATTCCGTTGCTGGCTTCAGAGAAAAACTATTTTTCTTTTCCCATGTATTCAGATAGGAGCTCCCGAGATAAAACTGCCTCCAAGTCAGGTAAACCATTCTATTAAAGAAAAGAAAGGAAAAGCAGGTGTCTTTCTGCTTGTGTGGGAGGCGCCCTTAGTCCAGGACTCCTGCGGCTCTTGCTGTCTCCTGGGCTCACCACGCCTGGTGTAACAAGAATTGTGTTCTCATCTGAATTACTGGAGTATACTTATTCCTTTGTCATAGGTGGAAAAGTAATCAGCAATGTTCTCACACCTACACTGTCCTTATTGGTATGTAATGTGACTAAATTCTGCTTCTGCATTAGTTATGTTGATAGCATGCTTCTTCCAAATTCTTATTTGTTCCTTTTGCTGATTTTCATTTTGTTCACAGAACTTTCCAAAAGGGGAACGTATCCAATAAAATAAAGCACTAATTTACTTTCATGCTGAAGATTCATAACTCTTACAAATTGATGTGGTTTCTACCTGGTGATCTTCACTGCACTAAAGTGTTATGAGCTAGGTACTAGGGTATCCCAGCAACATCATGAGCTAGCAACACCATCTTCTCTCATCTCTTAGAGAATAAAAAATTCGTTATAACTTTACTTCACTCTGCAAAACGCTTAAAGCATAAAAATATCACTCGTTTTTTTATTTTTACATACTATATTACACAAGCGCATATTAAACAATGAACAGTACTCCTCGTTGTCTTCTCCCATCCAGTCATCCCTGGCCCAGGTCCGCAAGCCAAACTGCCAGGTCAGCAAGCCAAATTAAAGAACGTGTACCACACATGAAATAGGACGCTGAAAAGCTTATAGATAAATGGTGTTATAGTTTAACGTAACCCCCCTCCTCCAACTACATGACAAAAACTTGTTTGCATGTCAAGGTAGCATCAGAAAATACTAAATTTCTTTTCTGATTGAAATTAAAGCTGGAAAGTATTCTATGAAGTGCAGAGGGCAGAAGAGCATTCGCAAATAGTGTAGCTTTCAAGATTTTTCACACAGTGCCTATAGGTTGCCTTGATGCTGCCTCCAATCTCCCTTGTATTGAAGCATGCACACACATTATACCTCCATTGATACCGAAGTCCCACTCAAAACTCTCTGGCCACCTCAAATCATCCTGCATGTACCGCTGACAAGGTGTACATCTTTGGAGAATTTACTTCCGATTCAAACATCTGATGGGCCAGAAAACTATAAATTTCGTTATGTCACCAATAACCAAAACACGAATTAATATTCCTGCTTGCAAGGACACAAACTGACTGCTGTTACTGAACAGCGCTCCGTGGCATTCAAGTGAAGAATGATCTTGATCGTCACTTATATGAATAATCATTCGGTTGTATGGCTTGGATTCCTAGGTCATGTGAATTGCAGTGGAGCTGCTTAGTGTAGTGAGTGACTTGGGGCTGCTCAATATTTTTTTTTGATGCCACTTTAATGTCCGCCAAATAAAAGAAAATGTTTCTTTCTACATTGTGTCTTATCATTGCTTTGCAATTTGCAAGCACAGTACAGCAAAAAGGGGCCTTGCCTCACATTGGTTCTATTTGAGATAGGCAACAGCTGTTTATTTCGGCATACATGCTGCAGTTTGTGCTCTGCAGGTCTCCAAGCATCAGTGCCTGCTTTCGAGAAGACAACTGTAAGAAACAAATGACTCTGTGTCACACAACTACAAAAACATGAAGTTGTCTGCTTTATGATAAATGCAAAAAAATGACAACTCGGGCAGACTGGCAGAGCAATCATCAATAATAAAACAAGACATTGCACAGTTTATTTGCCTGAGAAATGAGGTCTGCACATCAAGCTTAGCAATTCTCTGCAGCTTGCTCGCCTTATACAATCAGTCAATTCAATTCAATTCACTTTATTTTCAACACCACAATGTTGAGGACCGCGAACAAAAAGCCTTTTATGGCTTCACAAGGTCCGCAGCCCCTTTTAACAAGCAGTGACAGCGCATAGGGTTACGTATTACATATTAAGCAAGAATTACCTAAGTCCCAATAACACGAGTGTCAGGCATAATGCATATGTATAATATATACATACATACAAGTGTAAAACGAATTCAAGTGAAACAGAATGTATATGCAGTACATATAGCACTCACGTACAATTAAAACCGAAAGAATTAACGTTAATTACTAATGCAGATTATACATATATGAAATCAACAAATGTGTCACACAAAACATACTGCAATGCACACTTTGGTAAATACACTGTTACAAAAACAATTTCTTCCATTTTTGCGGAAACAAAGGAAAGACAAGAAAAAAGAAAGCACAATAATGAACCTTATACAGTGTTGATTTTATTGAGACAAGATGGTAATGTAAAGCGCAACATTTGGTATGTGTAATTAGTCCTTGCCCGTGGCATCTCCCAGAGTTCGCAACTGCGCGTATTTAGCTTCCCATCTCTACGTTTTAAGTTCGATATAGTATTTAGCGTGTTATTATTTCTTTTAACACCTGTCTTATATCGGTGAATTAGTGTTTGCTCATAAATATCAGGCATAGGAAGTA
Organism: Dermacentor albipictus; assembly: GCF_038994185.2. NCBI lineage: Eukaryota > Metazoa > Arthropoda > Arachnida > Ixodida > Ixodidae > Dermacentor > Dermacentor albipictus. The sequence continues at coordinate 1,719,080 of NC_091824.1, forward strand.
AATTCAGTTTTTTGAAAAGTGGACGCGTATGTGTGTCGTGGGGAACGTCCAGAATACTACGGACGGCCTTTTTTGTATGCTATGTAATGTGGTGATATTAGAAAGTGTCGTAGTACCCCAAACAAGATGGCAATAATGAATTTGGCTGAGAAGCAAGGATTTGTATAGGAGAAGTTTGATGTTTTTAGGGAGAAAATATCTTAACCTGCATAAAATTCCACTCACACGGGATATTTTCGCAGCGACTAAATCCACATGCAAATTCCACGACATATTTTGTTCGAATACAACCCCAAGACATTTAACAGTAGGCACAATCGGAATAATAGAATTATTAAGTTGTAGTGTTAGGTCTGTAGCGACGTTACGATTTCTCGGTCTGGACAGAACAGCTGTTGTTTTCTTAGTATTTATACTAAGTGAATTTGCGGTAGACCACGAGGACAGTTTTGTTAGTGCTTCATTTGCGATACCGATAGCCTCTGTGGAATTCGGTGCGGTAACCAGAATAGTTGTGTCGTCCGCGTACATAATAAATTTCACATTATTATCTATAGTAACTAAGTCATTGATATAAATACAAAAAAGCAGGGGCCCCAGAATACCTCCTTGTGGCACACCCGCGTGAACTGGCTTTAAATTAGACACATATCGTTCTATGATCACTTGTTGCATACGGTGTTGCAGGTACGACTGTATTAATTCAAGAAATACGCCACGAAATCCATAATGTTCAAGTTTGTTGAGTAGTGTGGAATGATTTATACAATCAAACGCCTTCGAATAATCAACAAAGATGCCCAGAGTACATAATTGCTGTTCAAACGACTGCAATATAATTTCCTTTTGAGTAAGTAAGGCAGTTTCTGTTGACTGCCCTTTCACAAAGCCATACTGCATACTAGTTATAAGGTCGTGTTTGATCAGAAACGATGTCATGCGGGCATGTACTAGTTTTTCTATACCTTTAGAAAAAATGGGCAACACAGATATTGGACGGTAGTTTGTCAGCTCGTTTTTATCACCACCTTTGTATAAAACTACTACCTTCGCAACCTGAAGTCCTTTCGGGAACGAGCCCCTGGAAAATATCAAGTTGATTATGTGTACTAATGCAGGTAGAATCAAGTCCAGGACATGTTAATTGGCATGATCTCGAATCCTTCGACGTCACAACATCGGCTGTTTTTGATGGACATAAAAGTAGTAAATACCTCATTTTCCGTAGTAGGCGCTAAAAATGCAGATTGTTTAGTCCTGCAGCGAAGATAACTCAAAGAATTAGGATCATGAGTACTGTTTACTAAGGTTGTTAAATAGTTATTAAATGTATTTGCAAGCGTCTCATTTGATAAAACTTTATCACCTAGTGTAATTTCTGTTATAGTCGTGTTCTTATCTCCTCGCCCAAGAAAACCATTAATACGCTTCCAGATAACATCAGATTTCTTTATTACGTCATTATTTAACAAATTATTCAAATACTGTCTCTTCTCTCTACGCAAAAGACTATTTGCTTTGTTCCTTTGCACCTTAAATTCATGCAAAGCTTTTTCAGTCCTGGTGTCAATAAAAGTCGTATAGAGGCGGTTTTTGGCACGAATTTCACGGATACAGTTTTTATTCATCCATGGTTTTTTGGCTTTACGTGCTGGTTTAACTACTTTGTATTTGAAGCATTTATCATAGGTATCCTTAAACCTAGCGCAAAAATATTCATAAGCAGTTTCTGGATCACTGGCACGCATCAGTTCTGACCAATCTATTAGCGATATTGCCTCACGAAAATACTTCAGGCTTTGCATATTGACATCACGAACCATTTGTGGTAAACGGTGTTTGGATGTTGAAGGTGAACACTGGGTCATCAAAAGAAATATTGGAAGGTGATCACTTATATGAGCACTCACAACACCAGATAAAATGTTAGAATGGTGGATGTTGGTTATGAAGACGTCAATTAATGTCGATGCATCTGTTGAAATACGAGTCGGACTATTTATAACATTTTCAAAACCATTAGATTCGATTGTCTTGCTAAGTTCTCGAGAAGTAGAAGCCTTTAAGAAATCAATGTTGAGGTCCCCTGCCAGAATTAACTTGTAACCATTATCAGTCACCCAGCAGAAGCATTTTTCCATAAAAGACAAAGTTCTGCGTGCTCGATCCTGGTGGTCGATATAGGACGCAGAAAACATTATCATTGCACTGAACAGTAAGCACTTCATAATCCAACGTAACAAGAGAAAAAGATGCAACAATGTTGCAACGGAGTGTGCTTTTTGCCATTAACAGAACGCCACCTCCTCTTCGACATGATCGATTCATAAAAAATGTTGTGTAGCCGGGTAACTTAAGAACTTCCGATTCACATTGATACCATGTTTCTGTTACCATTAATATATCAGGAGCAAAGCCAAACGTAGCGATAAGTGCAAGAATCTGTTCCTCTTTATTTCGGGCAGACTGCGCATTAAGATGGATAAAAGATAGGCAGTTCTTATTTTCGGCATACAGGCTGCCAACTTCATGCGGCGCAAAATATGCGTGCGTAGTGCTTCCAGACATGACGTCATCATTAGTAGCCATGAAACCTTGGTTAGTCAATTTTTTCTAGATCAGAGACATGCATTATTTGCAGTGACCGGGAGGATTCACTTTTCCTAGCGAAAATCTTGCCGTCCCGCGTCCAAGCGAAACGCCAATTCTTTTCCCTTTTTCGCGCGATCGTCATGCCCAAAAGTTTTTTTCAATTCAGAGCACAGGTGTTCATTGACAAACACAGCACAAGACTGTGTGTAGCCAAGATCAGTGGCTGATAGTCGCTTCTTTCGAGTTTTGTTGAGGACAGCGTCGCGTTTTGATCGGCTGCGGAACTGTACCACAATGTTGGACTGCCCAGAATCCCTCGTTGGAACTCTGTGACAGATCTCAACATCATTTTCACTGATAGGCTCACTTACAACGTCTCTGATTTTTTTCAGAATGGCAGAAAGGTTCTCGCTTTGTGAAGTTGGAACACCTTTGATTTCCAGATTCTTATTTCTGGAATATTGGTCTAGTTGTACAATTCTGAGCTCAGCTTCCAGTACGCGCTTCTTCAGTAGTGTGCACTCAGAAGTGAGGCAAGCGTTCTCAGCCTTAATTTCAGCGTTTTCCTTCTGAATGTCTTTCATGGTGGTACACATTTCCTCAAAACATTTGTTCATATTATCCAGGCTATTCTTAATCTCTCTATTTTCCTTCCTAAATTCTCTCTCCAGAGATGCGCGCATATCACGAATTTCTTGTTTCAAATCTTTCAGCATTTTTTGTTCCTCAGGGGACATTGCAGCAAAAACAGACACAGAAAAAATGACTTTGGCAGTAGCAACACCAGTAAAAAAGCAACGTGAATAATTCAGTCGCACATAGTGCCTAACCTGCGAGGCATAGAAGAAGAGACACAGCGTAAGCCGTGCTGTCCCGCTGCTGCCGCCGCTGCCAAGTGAAGCGTCCCAGTGCTTGCGTCGGGTTTATGTAGAGCTAGCACTGCGGTATGGTGATGACGTAGACCGTGACGTAAAAGCGGGCTCGTGGCTTGTCACGGGATGATCATGGGCGGCCGATACATCGATGGGGCCGTCTGACGATAGGCAATCTGCGAGGCATAGAAGAAGAGACACAGCGTAAGCCGTGCTGTCCCGCTGCTGCCGCCACTGCCAAGTCCACATTGTTAGCTCGACATATCCGTTTGATGGATTTCACAGTTCTCTTTAGCAATCTGCCTGTCCCTTACTTCACCAAATCTGTTGTTGCTGTGAACACCACTGAAATTACAGTGGCCCTTGCCCAACAAACCAGTTGGGCAAGGCCCTAAAAACCAGCAATTTGGAACCATCAAGTTACAGTGCACAGGGCTGGGCAAACACTTTGAAATTGGGTTCTAACCGCACAGAAGGTTCGCGCTACCCACCATGGTTGCTCAGTGGCTGTGGTGTTAAGCTGCTGAGCACGAGGTAGTGGGATCGAATCCCGGCCCCAGCGGCCGCATTTCAATGGGGGCAAAATGCGAAAACACCCATGTACTTAGATTTAGGTGCACGTTAAAGAACCCCAAGTTTCTAAAGTCCTCCACTACGGCATGCCTCATAATCAGAAAGTGGTTTTGGCACGTAAAACCCCATAATTTAATTTAATTTTAAGGTTTGCACTACCTTTCCAAATGCAGGCAGATTTAGGTGAACAATCACATTTAAGGTGGAGCTTATGTGCTGCTGATCTATCGTGTAAAAACACACGTCTTGCTTTAAGTTGGCCTTGTTAATTAAAGAAACATATGTGCCATAGAATCTTGACTGTGGGTAATATTAGCCATAGCCACATTAGACAACTGCACCCGTCCTACTGGAGAGCTTCTTTGCATTCTCATGGGAGGAACTTTTGAAGTTTAACCATGTTATAGTCTGTACAGCGAGGGCAATTTCGTCTCAAGGCCAATGAACCAGGAACGCAAAACATTTCTCTATGGAGTGAAGAGCGTACCCTACTTTTTTAAGCTTACTAAGCTGATTGAACATATTTGGGAGCGGGTAGACGTCCTTCTTAGTAATTTTGTTCAGATGACGGTAGTCCACACAGAAGCGCCACGTGCCGTCCTTCTCAACCAAAACCACAGGTGATGCCCAGGGACTCGAAGAAAGCTTAATTTTTTTTTATCTAGCATTTTGTTCACTTCGAATTACTCGGCGTTCCGATGCAGAAACTTGATATGGTCATCGGTGAATAGGCGTAGCATCGCCAGTAGAAATCCAATGCTGGATCGCAAGCGTCTGGCGTAAAGGCCGATCGTTTGAAGTCAAAACTATCTCGGTAGGACGATAATACTTTGCAAAGGCTGTCAGCCTGCGCAGAGAAGAGGTCCACCGCAACCATTTTCTTTATGTTGGCATCGGTGCCCGAGGCTGGTGCGAGGGGCCTGCTAAGCTCAGAACCATCGGTTGATAAAGCTGCTACGTGATGGTCGCCGAGACAATCAACGTTGACAAGGCAAATACCTTGCAGTAGGATTTGCTTTCCCAATCCAAAGTTAAAGATAGGCATGCGAGTATGGTTAGCAGCAACAGTCAGAATGCTGTGAGGCACGGTGATGTCATACTGTAGTGGAATGTTGGGCAGGGGAGTGACGAGGTACTCGCCATCAGGAGCAGGTGGGCAACACAACAGTTCAGTATAGGCTGTTGACTTCGGTGGCAGGCGAATAAAGCAGGTGGGGCGTAAGCGGCACTGGGGTGCGTTAGAAGGTTCTACGAGAATCGGCACCTCAAGGCAAAGGGTACTGGCAGAGCAGTCAATAAGAGCAGAATGCGCCGAGAGAAAATGGAGTCCGAGAATTAGGTCATGGGGCAATGAGCAATCACGGTGAAGAGGACAGGAGCGTGGCGGCCGGCGATGCTGACACATGCCGTACATATGCTGATGATAGGCACAGTACCGCCATCCGCAACGCGACCAACGTGTGCTGACGCTGGGGTGAAGTGCTTTTTTCAGTCTTCGTCGGAAGGCAGCACTTATAATAGAAAGATGTGCTCCTGCATCGACGAGTGCAGTGACAGGTGTAATGGTTGGAGTCGGGCATGAAATAGATGGTAGCTGGCCCATGCGGTCATCAGATTTATCCACGCTGAGGACGTTGTTGAAGGGAGAGCCTTGTTCTCATCAAGAACGAGGAATCTGGGATTTATTTACAGTATCTGCACGACAATGTTACAGTTCATCGGTCTAACATGACTGAAAAAGGAATGCACCCTGAAGAGCCGCCAACAGCTCCTTAAATACACTGTCCTCCCGAAATGCCTAGGTGACGGAACACAGCAGTTCACCGCCGACCAATTCGGAGCGTCCAAAGTCATCGTAACCAACCCGCCTTTGAGGGGGGCGGTTTATGCACTCACTTCTGCACAGGTTGCACTGACCACACCGAGGTGAGAGGGTTTTCGCAGACACTGTGCTTGACCCGAGCAGGCGCCTCTTTATCCCAGAGTTGACCCTGCAGTCAGTGGCCGCCGCATCTGTCCGTTGACTGACACGTGAGACGGGTTCTAAGCTGCATGAGACGGCACCGCAAAATATCTTCCAGGAGCTCCCCTGCTTCAAGCAGACCTTGACGGTGTACACGCTAACAATACTTGCTCCGCCCACTGTGTCTAGCCATCTCGGCGCCCTTCCGTTGGGGACGCGGCGCATTGTCCTCCTTACAAAACCAGTCGCCGCCACAGCCATGGTGGCGCCCATGGGCTGGGGACTGATGTCTGGTCGTCCTTTCAAAGCGAGTCGTCACAGCAGAACTGGTGGCGCCTTTCCGTCGGTCCCTTCCTCGAAGATCGCCAGCCCCCGTTGGTCGAATGTAACACAGGATACCCGTCAACGTCAAGAAAGTTTTGGTTCGTAGGTAACATGAGCAGAGAATTTGAGGGCAGGGTCGACAACACAGCTTCACCTCGAGAAGCTGTAGTGCCTAGTTTTTTGGCTGCATCCAGGAGGCGATAGGCGGCGAGGAGAAGCGACGGTCCTGGGGCGAACGAGACTGATGGTGTTGAGGTGAGGGCGAGTGGCTGTAGCGAAGGTTCGGAGGTGGAGCATCAGCGGCAGTGGGTTCTAGGCGGGTGGCATAGGGAACAGTAGGTACAAAGGTGCAGGAATAAGCGCAGCTGTATGTCCGAGGAGGTGGTGGCCATTGGTTGCGGCAGTGACGAGCGACGTGGTCGATGCGACAGCAGTGGAAGCAGATCAGCTTGTCATCAGGGGCACGCCATTTGGACGGGTTGCGATATGTGGCAGAAAAGGAGTGCTGGGGACGAGGAGGGCCGCTAGAGAACGGGGGAACGCTGGGTTGAGTCGCTGGGCTGTCTGACGACGGCCTGAATCCTGGCAATTGTGGTTGCTGGCGGGTCGGAAGGTGTCGCGGAGAAGGCTGGCCAACAGGTGGCCTCGAGCTGGCGGCGAACAATACGGGTTAGGTCATCACAGGTCGTCGTCTGATGTGGTCGACCCTCACATGTCGACGTAGCAGCAGTGTTGGGTAGCTGCGTGATGTGGTGTGTGATACGGCGGCTCTTAGCTTATTCAAGGCGACGGCATTAATTTATTATGGCGCCGATAGGAAAGACGTTGCCGAAAACAAAAAATTGAAAGCATCGTCGGTGATGCCTTTTACCCACCTTATCCGCTTCAGACATAGTATCGTGGGCTTTGTGGCAAAGAGCCAAGACGTCCAGGATGTATCAAACGTATGGCTCTGTAGATGTCTGGACACGAGGCGCAAGAGCCTTTCTCGCGGCAACCTTGCACCCGAAGGGGTCACTGAACAGTTCTCGTAGCTTTACTTTGAAACTGTCCCAGCTCATTATCTCGTCATGTGTTTGGAGTCACACGCATGGGGTGCCACCGAGATAAAAGATTACATTAGCAAGCATAATTCTTGGATTCCACCTGTTATTAGCACTGGCACATTCATAGAGCTTGAGCCATTCATCAACGTCCTGTCCCTCAAGGCCAGAGAAGAGACCAGGGTCACGATGTTGGGCAACCATGACGATACGAGCAGTCGGACAAGCTGAAGCCGTTGCTGATGCGGTCTCGTCACCAGGAGGTATGGTGACAAGCTCGATATGCCGACCACTTCGGAGTGCCGTGAAGAGGACGGGGATCGCTAACCTCCACCAGAATGTTGCAGACACAGACGAAATACACAGAAGAAAGAGGCTATTTACATCCTATTGACACTGGAGCCAGACAGCCAGGCCAACACTCGCTCACGCCATGAGCCCAGACACTTCATCTATTCCTCGCGGTGGCTCGTCTCTTGAGCATCTCTCGATGAGATCGTAATAATATGAATGTCTGTACTACATAGTCTGGTGTGTAGTGCGTGACATGGTACGGTAGATGGAGAGAGACAAGAAGCAGACGAGAAAGAATGTGCACGCAGAGGCAAATTCCGTACTGGATGGAAGGCAACGTTGAAGAGCGTCCGGCACGTGAGCACGCAGCACTAGAAGAAAAAAATAAAAGGAAAAGGCATCCAATCAGAAGAAAACAGGGAGCTTCCAGGGGCCAATCAGGAAAGGACAAATCGACCAGAGCGGCAGAAAAGCGAGGTGCGCTGGCAGAAGAAGGGAGAGTTCCAGGAAGCGACGCCAAGAGAACGTCGGCCACCGGACCGGGAGTTCAAGACCGGCCGGCAGGTTTCGGACCCGAGCCACCAGGACTTCACCCAACCGGGACCTCCTGCCAACCCGTTCCTGGGCTTCGCCACTCTACCCGATCATGAACTGCTGCTCAAAACCGGCGAGTTTCTGCGCCCATGAGCAGAACGAGAGCAGTCAGGCTATGGGCCCGAGTTCTGCGCCCAGCTGCCTGGCCAGAACGCCACCACCATCTGCCGCCGCCTGCCTTCCCTCTTCAAACCGGAGCCACTACAGTCTAGTCGCCTATTCATCCACCGATCCCATCGACATTGCGGTGACACATTAAATATTTTCTGTTTTCCAAATCCCCTTCACTAATGAGAAATTTCACAGCATCCCCCCTCCAAGTATTTATTGAAGAAAACTTTCAATCAAGAATTCATTCATGCTGATGTAATTATGCAATGAATCACAGAACTTCATTCAACTTGCTTGAACAATCAATAAAGAAATTAAATGGAAACTATTAGTTGGTTGGACTACACCTTAACGTGCAACATAATTGGTGAATGTATATCCATAATTTATTTCCTTCCATGTCCAGTTAATGTCCAGTCCAGTTCCAGTTAATTTCATTTCTCTCAGAAATTTTCTAATTTTTTTTGTGCTTGCATTACTATGACCACAGCTAAAGTAATGCAAGGCGGCAAAGTATTCACTGCTGCGAAAAATCTAAATTTTTTTTAGCCACTTGTTGGCAGCAACGCAAGTGGAAAACTGCTTAGCAAGATATGCATCTAGCAAATACATATGCAGTTGGCATCTTCATAACAACAGAGAGGTGGATCATGCTACACTGAGGCTCAAAGGCTAACTGGACAAACCTAGCTGAGCTAGACAAGGGTGGACCAGTGCATAGCACTGGCTCGGGTCAGGCCAGGGAAAAGTATCCATGCAGTGCTCTACTTTTATGCACTGTTTTCAAGTACTGAAATTTCATCCTTAAAAAATTTCTTCGTCATGCAAGCACACTATGCTCTTCTTTATCCATCACAGTTGCCTCTCATTTTCACAACTACCTAAGCTTTAAAGATCAAAATAGCTGTAAAAATAAGGTATACTGAAGCATGCACTAATGTTTTGTTTATGTGTTCCTGTCGTATGTTGAAAGGCAACGTTTTGGTTGCAAGGTGACTTTCAGTTGTGTTTTGCCTCGGTACCATGACAATGATGTATTGTCAAAACTTCATTCAACAAGAGAGATAGCAGATGATGCCACAACGTCACGCTTACATTTTAAGTAGCCGGAACACATTTTGACACAAAATGAATTCGCCCAAGGCGCACGATCACCAGGTCACTACAGATGTTAGTAAAGCACTATTTCACACAACTGTTGCACCTTCCTTGCAACTGTTGCATCTTCCTTTCCTTAAATTCTTTTTTTTTCACACGGAAGGGGTGGTTTGCATAAAATTAAAATATCCGGATACACAAAAATACGGAGCAGTAAAGAAAAGTAAAGCGGCAGAATGAGCAATATTCTCGCTCCAACGTAGTGACAAATGAGCTGCTGCAAATGCTTCTTAACAATCATGCTTTAACGGTGCGAGTGGTGCCTGCATTATGTTTAGGAAAAATATACGATGCACTACCGAGGTTTTGCTTCGTTTAACATGTTAAAGGTAAACAGCGGGACTCCGCTGTTATACTCTGCGTCGTCGCAGAGTATAACACTAGTGAAAGGCGTCACAACGCATATACAGCGCGTAAATGGATAAAGTAAGGCTATCAAAAGCTCACTTTAAATAGAAATCGGAGCGCCGAACCTACGCGTCTTGTTGGAAAGACGAAGCGAGTGCTCTTCAAAACGCAATAAACAATGGCCATATATCGATTTATCAATAAAGATCGTTATAAAACGCTTCTGTGTACTGGCGGCGCAAAAAATACAAACTGTTTGAAGAATTTAAACCATTTAAACTGGGACTGAATCCTTCAATGACACGGACGTCTTGCAACAAACCAATGGAATAAGTTCCGAGCGCCGAAAACAAGAATAACGCTTACAAAAAAAATGGTTTTGCTAGTTTCTGTTTCGGTGGATGGGTGGATGGATGTTATGAGCGTCTCCTTTGGAACGGGGCGGTGGGTTGCGCTACCAAGCTCTTGCTACTATACTGCCTAATATTCTACCTAGGTTAAACAATGAAAAAAGACAAAAAAGCACTATGAACTACCACGCCCAAATTTTCTGATCCCCTATTGTGAACTGTGCTTTTGTACGTCTCCGTCTTTTGTCGTTTCCCTACTTTTCTTCCACCAATCCTCCAGTCGCCTCTTACTAATGTCTATTGCGGACATGTTTGCTTTACCACTGTTCCCTCTGAACCCAAGGGCTTCAAGGAGGCCAGTGGTGCCTAAATCAACCACTGGGTAGACGTCTTCACATTCTATGCATGTTTCTGACGCATGAAGCGCCACCTGCTTCCTGCAAAAAGTGCCATGGCAGCTTCCTGTTTACTTTTCGAAGTTGGCGTAACTAACGCAGCTGAGTCTCGAAGCTTTCGTGTGCCGTTATGCATAACGCAATGTCATTGAACAGATGCTGTGTGTATTTGTGGAGCCTCTAGAAAGTCCTGCATCGATACGTGTGTGTCTTTGTACACGCGCCATCTCTGGAGGTAAGCAAACCCTCTCAGCCAGCTTGCGCCGACCTTCGTCGGGCAATATATGTAATTTAACTACATGCTTTATCGGTATGCAGCTGCATCTGACCGCCACTTTCTTATAGGCCTGATGAAAAGTGGTATTGAAACCACTACATGGGTACTACCGTAACCGTAATCTCTACCGTGATCTACCGCAATCTTAACCTGCGTTTTCGTTTCCTTCAGTTCTAGTTCGATTTCAATACAAGATCCCATTTGTTGGTACTCATCGTTCATTATATGCTTAGCATGTTGGCTTCGCCCGATTTGTCCAGAATAATATTGTTACAAGCACGGGGAAAAGGGGTTTATTCAGGCGTGCGAGAGCAGGAACGGCAGGCTACGAACAACAGGAATGGCCGCTGCACCGTCTTCGTTCTCCTCTTTCCCTCCCTTCTTGATCCCTGCGTCCCTTTGACGCGCTTCGACGTAACATACCTCCCCTCGCAGACAAAGCCCCCTGGGCGAGTCAACTAGCTTGTCGTGGCGTGCATGATTTCAACCGTGCGACATGCGCGACTTGTGTCCTAGCAGAACGTCTACCAGTGTTCGTGAGGCGCGCGAGAGTATAGTTCACTTCGCTGACTTTGTCGATCACAACATACGGTCCATCGTAGTTTGCCAGCAGCTTTTGACACAAACCGCGCTTCCTTGTGGGAGTCCAAAGCCAAACGAGATCACCAGGGTTATATGTAACTGGCCGATGTCGTGCGTCGTAGCGGGCTTTGGAGTTTTCTTGTGATGCCAAAGTCCGAAGACGCGCAAGTCTCCGAGCCTCTTCAGCGAGGCACAGCGTATCGGCGACCGTAGGGTTGTCGTGGTGGTAAAAAGGGAGGACAGTGTCGAGCGTATACCGGGGCGGCCGAGCATATAGAAGGAAGAAGGGGCTGTAGCCGGTTGTCTCGTGCTTGGCGGTGTTGTATGCATAAGTAATAAACGGTAGCACTTCATCCCAATTCTTATGATCGGACGCAACATACATGGAAAGCATATTTGTCATCGTGCGATTAGTGCGCTCAGTGAGGCCGTTCGTTTGCGGATGATATGGCGTCGAGTGCCTGAGGTGCGAGTTACACAAACGCACAAGCTCTTCCACTATATCCGCCGTGAATTGACGTCCCCGGTCGCTTATGATAACACCAGGTGGTCCATGTCGTAGAACAATAGCGTGAAGTAAGAAAAGCGACACTTCGGTGGCAGTTGCTGATGGTATAGCCGCCGTCTCGCAATAGCGTGTGAAATAGTCGGCGCAGACAATTATCCAGCGGTTCCCCTTACATGACTTTGGAAAAGGGCCTAACAGATCAATTCCAACTTGCCGAAAGGGTGAGCTGGAAGGCGGCACAGGTTGAAGGAGACCAGATGGGGCAGTGGTTGGGCGTTTCCGACGTTGGCACTGTATGCAGCTGGCGACATAAAACTCAACCGAATGTCGCATCCGGGGCCAGTAAAAGCGTTCTTGAATGCGAGAAAGTGTGCGCACTGTGCCTAAGTGCCCGGAGGTAGGGTCATCGTGCATAGCCTGAAGGATTGCTGGCCGGAGACGCTCCGGCACCACTAGAAGGAAGCGTGCACCCGTGCCTGAGTAGTTCCTTTTGTACAGGAGCCCATCACGCACACAGTAGCTGCTTGTTGCACTTGAATGGGCAGAAGTAAAGAATGGCTCCAATTTAGTGTCTGTCCGTTGTTCTGTTTTGAACGCATCGATATCTGGAAAAGTGGGTGTCACAGAAGCGACGAGATGATCAAAATCGTCGGCGTCGCAGTCCGTCGTGGCAAGCGGCATACGGGAAAGGCAGTCTGCGTCAGCGTGTTTTCGGCCACTCTTGTAGGAAACAGTGAAGTTATATTCCTGCAACCTCAAAGCCCAGCGCGCAAGGCGACCACAAGGGTCGCGAAGGTTCACGAGCCAGCACAGGGAATGGTGGTCTGTGACGACTTGGAATGGGCGTCCGTACAAGTACGAGCGAAATCGCTGAACCGCAAAGATTACAGCGAGGCATTCTTGCTCTGTCACCGTGTAATTCCGTTCAGGTTTGCTTAATGAGCGGCTTGCATAAGCAATCACGTGCTGACGGTCGTCATAGCGTTGGACCAATACGGCACCTAGACCAACGCCACTAGCATCTGTGTGGATTTCTGTCGGCGCAGTAGGATTGAAGTGGCGAAGGATAGGTCGAGAGGTTAACAGGAACTTCAGCTGACGAAATGCAGAATCGCACTCGGGTGTCCACTCAAACCGTGCGTCTTTTTGTAGCAGATCTGTCAGAGGATAAGCCACGTCAGCAAAACGAGGAATAAATCGGCGAAAGTAAGAGCAAAGACCAAGAAAACTACGAAGTTGCTTCACTGACTGCGGAGCACTGAATGCATCGACAGCTGCCGTCTTGAGAGGATCAGGCCGGATACCGTCTTTGTCAACAAGATGACCCAGCACAAGGGTTTGACGGTCACCAAATTTACATTTCTTGGAGTTCAGAACCAGGCCGGCGTTTTTGATGCAGTCGAGGACAATATCCAGGCGCGTATTGTGCTCATTGAATGTGCGCCCGAATATAACAACGTCGTCAAGATAGCACATACAGATGTTCCATTTTAACCCACGCAGAATGGTGTCCATGAACCTTTCAAAGGTTGCTGGAGCGTTGCACAACCCAAACGGCATCACATTGAATTCGAATAATCCATCCGGGGTTATGAAGGCTGTTTTCTCTCTGTCTGTCGGGTGTATCGGGATTTGCCAATATCCTGAGCGCAGGTCCACTGAAGAAAAATAAGAGGCCGAATGAAGGCAATCAATTGCATCATCAATCCGGGGCAGCAGGTAGACATCCTTCTTAGTCACGGCGTTTAATCTTCGATAATCGACGCAAAATCTCCAGTTACCGTCTTTCTTTCTGACGAGTATGACCGGAGCTGCCCAAGGACTCGAGGACTCTTGTATTATCCCATTTTTCATCATGTCACTCACTTGTTCCCCGATTATCTTGCGCTCGTTAGGCGACACGCGATAAGGCTTTTGCCTGATCGGGCGCGCAGATCCCGTATCGATAGTATGGCGCGTTCGTGACTCGGGAATCGAGAACGCTTTGTCCGACTGCGCAAAGTCAAACACTGACAGATGCTTAGAAAGCGTATCCACCAAGGTATGGCGCTCCCTTGTGCTGAGCGACTTGTTTATCATAGACAGAAGCTTTTTGTCTGAGACTTGGCGAAGGTCAGCAGGTTCACACGGCGAGTCTGTTAGTACGGCTACGGACGAAGACGTGTATTCTGTAAAGTGGGCGAGTTTCAAGCCGTCTGGAAGCAGGACAGGTTCTGCTGAGCAGTTGGCCGTCCACAAGCCAGCACGCCCGTTGGCGATGGATACCACACAATGAGGGACAAAAACGTTCTTCTTCACAAGATTTACATGCATTGGCTCTACGGAGGCATCGAAACTGTCTGGAACTTCACCGCGACATACAACTGGCACGCACACCGAGGTGGACGCAGGCACAACAGTATCTGCAGACACACAAAGTTCACCTTGACTACAAGTCTCCTCTAAGAGCCCGGACGAAACATGGCCATCGACGCAAACTTCCCCCGTGCGACAATCAACGGTCGCACCACACTGCCGCAAAAAGTCGATGCCCAAAATCACTTCGTGCGTCGATCGGGGAATAACTACAAACTCCGTCGCGAAAACTCCACCAGCCAGGGACACTTCAGCAGTGCACACACAAACAGGGCGCAACGACTCGCCGCTCACTCCACAAAACGTTGCAGCCTGGTCCCACGGAAATACAACTTTGCGCCCCAACCGACCTTTAAAACCGAGACTCATTACGGATACAGTTGCCCCGGTATCCACTAAAGCCATTGTAGGAACACCATCAACAAGTACATGCACTTTGTTCTTAATCATAGCAACTGCAGGGGGCATTTCTGTCGAGAGCACGTGTCGAGCGACCTCACCCCCATCGGCCGCGCTAGCTAGTTTTCCGGTGGTGAAGGCGAGGCTGAGCGGCGCACTGGCGATGGAGATTGGCGTAAACGCGGTGCACGAGAAGTTGGCGGTGGCGTCAAACTCCTGTCAGATGCCGGCGAGCGGCTCCGGAAGCTTCTCTGCCAGTAATCGTTGCCAGGAGGGACGCCAGCTGACCAAGAGGTGGTGCATGGTTGTTGAGTTGCCCTCGTAGGAGGTGTGGTCCTTGTTGAAGACCCCGATCGACGATTCCACGTTGTTGGCCGACGATTGCAAAATCTCGCTATGTGGCCCGTGACACCGCATTGGAAACACACCGGCAGATGCCGCAAATTTCGATGTTCTTGCACGTAGTCACGCATGTTGCTGTCGACTGCATAGCCAGCAGGTGGGCCCCATTCATCATGGCTAGGCATCGGCCGCCCGGAGGCGTGCGTGCGGCGAGGGCGTTGGTCGTAGTCATGATCTTGGTAGCTCAAGGTACCTCTCGTTTGTGGGGCAGACCTATACTCGACGGTCGCTGAGTTAACCGTGGGTTGCCATGCGGTCGAAACGGCCGTGTTTCGCATCTCGT
Source organism: Dermacentor albipictus (assembly GCF_038994185.2). Classification (NCBI taxonomy): domain Eukaryota; kingdom Metazoa; phylum Arthropoda; class Arachnida; order Ixodida; family Ixodidae; genus Dermacentor; species Dermacentor albipictus. Next base: position 1,734,503 of record NC_091824.1, read on the forward strand.
GTGGTAAGTACGCACCAGCGATGCCGGGTGTGCAACGGTAAATCTCTTCCCGATGGAGCAACTCTTCGCGAACAATCTGCCGTATTGTTGATGGAAGGTCAACACACGAACTCGGGTCTACACTTGCCACCGTTGTGACATTCGCCAGGCGACCAAACTTCGGTATTATCCGTCGCATTTTCAGCGTCTCAAAGGTTCTGCAGTGGCGAATGACGTCAGACACGGAATCCAAGCTTTCTTTGCCGATCAAAAAATTGTAGACGTCTTCGGCTATCCCTTTCAACAAATGTCCAACTTTGTCCTCTTCAGACATTTGAGAGTTCACTATTTTGCACAGTTTCAGCACTTCTTCGATATAAGTCGTACAGGTCTCGCCGGGAATCTGAGCTCTTTGCGAAAGCGTCTGTTCGGCGCGTTTCTTTTTTGCGCTAGAGTCGCCAAAACACGCTCTGAGCTCCTCTACGAAAAGCTCCCATGAAGTGAGCGTGTCTTCGTGATTCTCATACCAGACGAGTGCTGTGTCGGTAAGGGAAAACACAACATTTGACAACTGCGCGGTCGAGTTCCAACCATTAGATCGGCTCACCCTTCGGTAGTTTGTGAGCCACTCGTCGACATCTTCTCCGGCTTTTCCTCCGAAAGTGAGTGGCACCCGGTAGTATTGCCACGGAACGCCAGGTGCTGGCCTTGAAGCCGCGTCAGAACCTTCGGGAATCTGGCAGGCGTATTCAGTCATGTCAGGTGATGGTGGCGGAAGTCCGGCAAGTCGACGGCTTCGGCGAAGTTGTAGCAGCGTAGGCTCCGTGGTTACGAGGTGTACCCCGCACCGTCCACCAATTTGTTACAAGCACGGGGAAAAGGGGTTTATTCAGGCGTGCGAGAGCAGGAACGGCAGGCTACGAACAACAGGAATGGCCGCTGCACCGTCTTCGTTCTCCTCTTTCCCTCCCTTCTTGATCCCTGCGTCCCTTTGACGCGCTTCGACGTAACAATATATATATCATCGCCTTATAACAGACACGTCGGTATCGGAGAAGCTCGCAGGTGGGTGTGCCGTTTTCACTGCCTAAAGTACGTATGAACGACATAGATAATGACATCTAGTGATTCATAAATAACTTGGAGTAAAGAAATGCTGTGTTGCTGCGAAATTTTAGTAAAAACAAAGCAAACATACGCCTGAAATGTTTTTCAATGAAATATTTGTGCACATACTTGGGGACGTCTTCTGAAACGTTCCACTTCGGCGATAGTTTGCCTAGACAACAATTTCGCCTTCAGGCGCGCGCTGAGATGATAAGATTGCATAACAAAATACAAATTGCATAGCAAAATACAGTGGTGACTACCCGCTGATGCTTTTTGCGGGAATTACAATATATGTAGCAATCAAAATGCAAGAAAAAGTAGCAACAGAAGAAAACAAATTAAACACCTGTGAGTTTACTCAACCATGCACTTGTGCATATATATGTGCTCTCAGGTAGTTCTAGCTTTCTTTTATTATGTCCGTGTTTTGTTGCACTACCCAGATACCATTCCATGATGACCGACGAACAAGCCCATATTGCCACCCTTGTAGATTTCATTTCTAGTACAACAGGCTTTTTTCAATATGTTCCTCGGGATTCCAGGCATACTGTTGCCCTCATTGCCATGGCTGCCAGCAGCACGTGTGTCCTAAGGTTCTGTATTCATAACAACCAGCTTCCATAGGATATAAAATCGTTGTTTACTGGTTTCGCACCATTCGGATGTCGGTCACGGAAAAAGAATTTTGAAGATTGTACGTGCTAAACAACTTCAGCAGGCGTGTCTCCACAGAGATTACCTCAGCGTGCAGATGTTTTATCAGTATGAGCCGTGCGTCGCAAGGAATCTTCTGTGGAGGCACCTGCACTTAGCTGATCAGGTCACCAAGTTCCTTTGACAACCTCAAATAAGACTACTACGGACTCATGTGAACAAGGATTGACAGAAAGCAACAAGTGATGTCTACGTTTCTGAAGGTTTCATCCTACCCTACAGTGTGTGCAAAGTTATTGGCCTCGGTACAAAATTTGCCCAATCTACCAGCTGGACTAAACCGGAACTTCCCTGTCCGTCATAAGTAAAGTGTCCAGAAGAGCCCCGCAAGAAGATGGTGTGAGGATGAACTCGGAAGGTTTAGATGCCCTGTTGTGATGTAAGCCCCAACCTTCTAAGTTACCTGTAAAATGTGTAGTCTTACCTGAAGAGCAATTCATTGTGTGTCATACCAGCTGACAAAGAGGGTGGTTTTGCAGTTTTTTTCCTTTAAATGTTTCTTGGAAAAAGCCAGTCAAGCAATTTCTGCAGTGTTCAATGAGCGCAAGGATGTATCACTTATGAAAGTAGCAGCGAAACCAAGTGAAATTTACAGAAAGTTGAATCTCGATAAACTAAGGAAAAGTTCAAAGATGTAATTTTTAGAAGTGCACAAGGAGGATGTTCCTTTTCGGCTCATAATTTCCGAAAGGGGTACCTGGCAGAAGCAAGCTGCCCCATACCTGGTTTCAAAGCTGAACGTTAAAGAGATTGATGACCAGTTTCTTGTAAAAGATTCTGACGAATCCTTGATTTTGTTAGGTTTCATGGCAAAAAGGGCTTCAAGGCCTTCTCAGCTAAGGTCAAAGAATTATATTATTCTATCCTGCTCAATGACCTTATTCAATGTGTCGAGGATTGTATTGACAAATATGGCGCCGTAAGGTTTTCACAGGAAGCAGGTTGTTTCCGTAGAAGGGTATTTAGAATTATGGTGTTTTTACATGTCGCCAACCTTTGCACAGTGGAACAATAGGCTGCATCTGCAGAAGAAAGGCATTTGCATAGGGTTGTGTCTGGCTCCCGCCTTTAGCAACCTATATTTAGCACAATTAGATAGGCACATATATGACCACCTCACGGGACTAACAGTTTTCCAGCGAGCTTTTAGATTTTTCAACAGTTTTTTAGTGTTTCCGGATTTCCCTAGTAATAGTTTTCTAGAAAAATGTCCCGATGTCTAAGATTTTTGCGAGTGTTTGAGAACTCCTGAAGTGACTTTTGAAGTGCAATACGTTTCAGTTTCTTGACTTTCAGTTCATCTCTACTGATAGTAGGACTTGCTGGGCTTACAGTCCATGAGCTAAGAAACCCCTTCTCCAATTTCATTCAGCCCATTTGAATTTGGTGAAGAGGGGCATAACTAACTAATAGGGATGGCTTTCTGCCCACTGCTGCGCACGTGGATGTAGGCCGAAATTCGAAAAATGTTTTATCGTTGCAAAACACGGAGACCATGTTACACGTGAGATAATCAAAGCGGGATAAATTCTACGTTTAAAGGATGGTTGCATCAGCACCCCTCTATCGCTCTCACTGACAAGGTGATCAGATACCTCGGGCTATCACCACGTTGAATTTTGTGTGGCTTTGTAGTGGCGTTCTAAGCATGGTTGGTGGGCTATTGTGTGACTGTATAAATAGCGATGCTTTCTGAAAAGAAAAGAAACAGTTGGAAGTTCAGCGCTCCGTTCTCTCTTCTATCCCTTCTGGTGGCTTTGCGCTGTTAACCTGACTTTGAAGCATAATTTATCAACAAGCCCAATCTTACACCCTTCGTAACTAACATGTGTTTCAGAAACGTCCTAATGAAAACCACTTTCCAGCAATCGGCTGCAAGTCTTAAGGAGGCTGGTTACCCTAACCACGTGTTGGTGTCGGCGACAGAAAGGCTGTTCAAACAGGAACTTTCGAGACGATGCCTCCGTGCAAATGCAAGAGCTAGCAGCCATGACCAGGTGAAAACCGCTGTGATTCCGTATATACACCAGATATCACATAGCCTGAAAAAGATAGGAAGCCAAGGTAATGTGCGGGTGTTTTTTCAGCTCCAAATAAGCTAAGCACCTTGTGTAAAACCACTAACCCAATAAGGACAAATAAGCCGGTTTGTGGTAGCGTTGCAAAGATGAGTTCGTCGGATGCGCTGTAGGAGTGGTCTATCATATTCCACTGTCATGCGGTAGATGCTACATAGGCCGAACCGGAAGATGCATTAATGAGCACTTAAGAGAGCACAGAAATATGGTGTATCAGGTGACGATTTTCTTGCTTTGCATTGCAATACATGTCCATGTCGCCCTCTTCTAAATGACACCGTTATTATATACAGGGATAAGCGCAAGTGTGTAAGATTAATAGTAGAAACTGGGCAAATCCTATCGGCCGCTGACCAATGTACCAGCAAACTATCAGTATCATTGTCCGTGAGAAAGTTAGATTATTTTCGCATGCAATGAAAGTTGACTGCATTTGCAATGGGTCATTTAGGTTTCTTGGTGTTTTCTTGTTGTACCGGTTTTAGACAGTGCGGCTCTACTCAGCCATATATACAGTCGACTTCCATTAATTTGATCATCTTTCTGGGGTTTTACTTGCCAAAACCAGTTCGGATTATGAGGCATGCCCGTTAATTCGATCCTGACGGCACCATTGAGACTGGTCGAATTAAACAAAAGGCATAAAAAAACATTGAAACATGCCATTGCTTCACTTTGCAGTATTTGCCTTTAAAATTAACTTTGGCCGCGTTTCAGTTTAGCGCTACACCTGCAACCATCAACAGCTACCAACTCGCCCAGTTTACTATTTTTCTTAATGTTAGCTTCACTGCAATACAGCCATGTTATGCATAGAACCATACCAAGCAGGGAAAGGTGCCATTGTTGCAAGACAGCACGTGTTCCCTAATTTACATACATGCACATGTGCAGTCTCCAGTCACAGTATGAGCACCAAGACGCCTAATAGGTGTATGGGCAGGCCTTCAGAGTTTGATATATTCACACTCTTTTGTTGGCTTTTAACATCTCCTCGGCTTAACGCAGTTTTTTCAACTTACTGCCTTCCTTTTTGCTAGCTTTCCCAAAACACATGATTGTTTTCCACTTCTATGTGCACGGCACATTTACTTAAAGAAGACGTACTAGGCCTCATTAACGGTCTCATATACGAGACATGCATGGAAGGTGAAAAAAGGACTCAAATCACCACTGAAACGTAAGAAACAGCTCTGAATGGCTGCCGCTATGCTTATTAGGTGGCTAGGTTCTCCTACTGTGACAGGAAACTGCATGCCTGTATAATCAAGGAACATGCGCGATGTCCTGTGACAGTGGCCCTTTTCCATTCTCGGTATGCTTCACCACAGTAAGTTGCATATGCTTCAGCGCATAACACGGCTGTATTTGTGCGAATCTGACCAGTGAGGTTCGAATTATCTGACGAAGGCCAATTTTGAGATTGAAATAACAGATGTTTGGGCTCACAGAAATGTATTTCATTAAATAAAAAACAATCATCAGGAAACAACTTTATTTAAAAGGGGTGACTGACTACTTCTATATCATTAATACATATTAAAAATGACAAGAGGCCAAGCATGCTGCTTCGAGGAACACTGGAAGTAACTGGCACTTCATGGGAAGGGCAATCGCTTATGCTGACGAATTGTTTGTGCTTAGTTAAGCATGCAGAGATTCAGCCAATTAAGTATGGCAGAAGATTTGCGATTTAGAGCTTCTCAATTAGTTTAGAGTGTCAAACAAGCTCAAATGCTTTTCTGTCTGCAATACAGGAATATAACATCAATCTTGCCAGGTTTATCAAGAATGCTAGCAAATGCTTGCATGTATAAACCCGTGATCCAACTTCCAATAAATCGTTGAAAGTACCACTTTTGTGTCTCTTCTCTCGTCTGTCTTGTCTATGGTTTCTGCGCTAAGCACTAAAAAAATGTTGAACCAACAATGTTAAAAGTCCACCCTTGCAATGTAAAGTTTCTTTTTTTTCAAGAATACTTCACACTTCTCTGAAATGTGAACATATTTGTTATTCAACATTCAATAGGTCAGTTTCGTCAAATATCAATATTTAATTCTATCCAGAAATATCTGAATACGAAAACCCCTACTACATATGGGCCTTGAGTGGAGCAGTATGGCCTTAAATGTGTGTAACCAATGCTACTTACAGGGAACACAAGAGGCGAGTCTGGGGTTTTATGTGCAAAAACCACGACATGATTATGAGACGCACCATAGGGGGGACTCCGGATTAATTTTGACCACCTGGAATTCTTCTGTGTGCACTCAATGCATGGTCAACAGGTGTTCTTGCATTTCTTCCTCGTGGAAATGCAGCTGCTGCAGTCGGAATTTGATTCCGCGCCCTTGGGATTAGCAGCACACAATGCACAGGGCATTATGGCAGGTTTTGAAACTCGAGAGGTGGAAAAGAAACCATGGAAAGCTTTAGAAGAGATGTTTTTTAGATTGTTTGACACATGTAATGCCACTCACAACCAGGCTTCTGGTCAACTGATAAGTTTGTAAATGAGAGTGACTGAAAGGTGATAGTATCTGCTGCACCAAGATGACATCAGGAACATGTTCACATTGTCCAAATGATAATTTTTACAGCCTCAATTGAGAAAAATCCGTTGGCTGCCTAAAGGCGAGGCATCCTTACTGCGCGACTAGAAATTACTAAGCAAAGCAAAAAAGTACCTGCTGTATATGTCCGCTCAGGAACTGCAGTTCCCTTTGAGAATGGTCACCACAAGCACCTGTCTTTCTCCCTAAAGATTCCAGTATGTGTAGTTATTGACAGAAAGGAAGATTTGATAACTTCTAATTGTGTGTTCTCCAATTGAATACAAGTCAAATGGTCAACAGCTATTTGATTTACATTTGACATTTTGAACATTCGCACAGCACAAATATGTACTCCAGCCATACTCGAGAATACCATCAATGCAGATTGTGAAACACCTGACGAGTAGGGAAAAAAAAGTTTCGTTTTCAGGGCTATGAAATTATTTTGAGTTTTGTGCAAGTGCACCGTCAGTAGCGTACCTACTGGTGATCATCAAGGGTTCAGCATTTAATATATCTGCTCTTACTAACACTAACAATACGAGATATTCCTCTAACAATTCTTTCCTTCCTCAAATAAACACTAATTGTCAATGTTTACTGCTCTTTTATGGCGATTAAACACTAAATTAAACCACCCCATATTAAAGCCTGCCGCACAACATTAACATTCAAGAGAGATATGAAGACATATTTACTATCGACACTGGCTACAGACTCATTACTATGAACATATATTACATACAAATTTATTTTACCACTTTCAGTGCTTCTGTATTTGCCTAATGTATCGCTTTTATTCTCTATATCCCATTGTCTTCATTCTTTCCTTCCTTATATTTAGAAATTTTAAGTTTTTTGTCGCACAGTATATATTTCACTTGTACTTTCCATATTGTAAGCACATTTTTGTTTCTGATTATCTCATAGATTAACCTTGTGTTCTTTGATATGTGTCATCCTTATGTTTCCATAACGTGCCAATTACTACATTTTTATTTATTCATACGCAGCATCTATTTCATTTGCTTGCATTTGTAAGCACCTTCCTTGTATTTGATTACTCGCTTCATTAACTTCATGTATTCTGATGTGTATCACTGCTATGTTGCCATAATGTATCTATCGGCCCAACTATCGGCCCATATCTTTAACCTGCATATGTTGCAAAATGCTCGAGCACATAATCACTTCCCACGTGTACAGCCACCTAGAAGCTCACAATTCCTTTTTTTCTAACCAGCATGGTTTTAGGAAGGGATTTTCTTGTGACACGCAATTGTTCGAACTAACGACTGACTTGCACTTTAACATGGACTGCAACCTTCAAACTGACTGTATCTTTCTTGACTTTTCTAAAGCTTTTGACCGAGTGCCCCACTGTCGCCTAATTTCTAAATTATCTGCCTTACGACTTGACACTTTAACATTATCCTGGATTCGTAATTGTCTTTCTTTTCGAGAACAGTTTACTGTTGTTAACAATTTCTCTTCCCCGCCTTCTTCTGTTAGCTCTGGTGTGCCCCAAGGCAGCGTCCTCGGCCCCTTACTCTTCTTAATCTACATTAACGACTTACCGACCCAGATTACTTCCCGCATGCGCCTTTTTGCCGATGATTGTATAATCTACCGTCCTAATCACACGACTGACGATCACTTGAAACTTCAAGCAGATCTTAACCTTATCGCTAACTGGTGTAACAAATGGCTTATGACACTAAACTTGACAAAGTGCGAAGTGATGTGCTTCAGCTGAAAATGTGTAAATTATAAATATTCGTATCATCTTAATAACACTATGCTTTCTCACACATAAGTACCTTGGTGTTGTTCTTACAGAGAATCTTTCATGGGCCCCACACATCACTTGTACATGCGCCAAAGCATCACGTTCTCTGGGCTATCTACGATGCAATTTGCGAAATGCCCCGGCAAACATTCGAAAACTCGCTTTCCAAACATTCAATTTGCCACAGTTAGAATTCGCCTCCCCAATTTGATCCCCTCATCAAAATTACCTAATAAATATGACGGAAAGGATACAAAACAGAGCAGCCCGGTTCATATCGCGTAACTACAGTATAAACTCGAGCATTACACAAATTAAACTAGACCTACTGTTGCCGCCATTAGATATCCGCCGTAACATCGCCCTTCTGTGCTTATTCCACAAATATATTTACACTAATAAACGAACCCGGTTGCAACTACAAATACCCCACTCTTTTTCACGCAGATTACATAATCAGTTCAGTTTCATGCGCATATACGGTAAAACAAATGCATTTAATTCATCGGCACTAGCACGTGCCATCCGTCTCTGGAATGACCTCCCTGATAACATAGCCTCCATATCTAATCCCGACACGTTCCGCTCTCAGTTACTCATGCTTTTCCCATTTAACACCGTTCACGAGTGACCAATCTAGTGTATGTTATCGTGCATTTTTGCTATGTTGTATATCATTTTCATAAACGGTATTCCTTTGCTCTGTTAACAGTAACAAGTGTTCGTGTGCCTTCAGATATTGCTTTGTGTTCCTAGTGCCTTCAATATTGCGTAACATGGTAATCTTTTTATAGCACTGTTCCTATTAGAAATTTGTACTTTTTATACCTTTTACTGTTTAATGTGCCCCCCTTACTTTATGCCCTTCCATAGGGCCTGTAAAGTTCTTTTGAATAAATAAATAAATAAATAAATAAATAAATTACTATATTGTTAAACTACTAATAGGTCCCACTGACAGTTCTTGTACCTCCGGGACCTCCTTCTGTACTAATGATGAATGATGAAATAAAATTTAGGTATTCTGCATCAATTGTGTAATTATTAGGTAATAAACATCACCATTGCTAGATGTCATAGCGGCACCACTCCCCAGGTTTTGAGCCACCTCTAGTAGAACGAACAAGTGATCTTTTTTCATGAAGTGGATTGGCTTCCCACATGACATCATTAAGAATACACAAAGCAGCCTCCTCATTTAGCTTATTTTTAGTAGGATATGAAGGCATAGTAATTGATGTACCTGTAAAAGTAAACACACTAATGTAAGACATGTAGATGTTTCTTGAGTCCAATGGTAGACTTGCCTGAGATAGCAGATTGTCTGCCACTGTTATCTACACACATACTATCGACTAAAAAAGTTTACGAACCATGGGATCTCAGAAAATGCTAAATATCCGCGCAGCCTTTAAAAGTAGCCAGTAAAACCGTACATCACAATGTTCGCATATACTAGTAGAGGCTGGAAATTGGAATACCAGGCTTCGCTTTGAGGCTGCGGAGATATTCAGCTTTTTGTAAGATCCCTTCATTCGTTAACTTTTTGGGTCGATAGTACATTTGTACGTGTGTGGTAGGGAAGGTATGAATTAGAGAGTTTCTCCAAAAAAGCAGGGCTTTGCTATAGATGTGCCAGGCTGTATATGTGCAGGCAAAGAGTGAAAAAGAATGAAATAATGTTTAACAATAGCACAGTGACGACAGCAACCAAAGCAAAGCAGCAGAGGGGTACATGTGGTGGCAGAAACTTGCACTGTACCGATTGCACTTATATTCTTGTACTGCAGGTGAGCGCAGAAAGTAAGTTACCGCGACTGCACACTGTACAAAACATAAGCGCTATACGTAAACTTCGTTTTGAGGCCATCATCACCACAATAACAAAAAAAAGCTGCATCTCTAAGTCATACGGGAACACACTAGATTCAAGTAAACTGCAAGTAGCCAACACTACTGTCACTGTACGATGTCGTGTCCGATGAGGCAGGACATAGCCAAGGCCACATAGAATAATATTGACATTGGAGAGGAAAGGCTTTAGAGGAGGGTAATTTTTAACCACTTGCAGCTCTTTATATAGCATGGTGACATGAAGCTTTTTTTGAGTAACCATTCGAGGAGAGATACTGTGTACGTGTAGGTCACACCAATAAAATAGTTTCAGGGACCTTTTGGGTGATGAGGTTAACATTTAGTCTTTTTTTCTTTATGCACCCACAAGGTTCTGTTACACATGTACAGTTCTTCCGTGAACATTTTTTTTTTCCTTATTAATTTGTGTTGTACCTGTTTTTTCACCAATAAACTTCCAGTTGTGAATAGGTGCTCGGGTGTTCCTTACTTTCCTTGTATGATTTTGTTCTCTTTTCTTTAACTTCAGTCTTTCCTCAGCGGCAAGGCTGATGTCATTGTTATTGATTTCTAGTGCTTTAAACTAATATGGCCAGTCCTACACAATAGAGAAAGAGTGAAATAAAGAAATGCGCAAGATATGCATGCTGGGATGTAAAGTGATTGCTTACGATGGGGCAGGGTGGACACCTTAGGGAATGATGGCTGGAACAATGTAATATTTATTTTCTTTTTCACACTTTCTCATTGGTCTCTGCAGCATTCTGCTTACATTATCATCAGCAGGTCTACCAGTAAATGATAAACAAATTCTGACATTATACCAGCTAATAACTGCCTTGCTCAAGATGGACAACTGAGCTATCATGATAGGAGTGTTTGAAAACTTGCATCAATACTGACTGAACGAAATGCTATTTTGCTTCAGCTACCTAGAAAGAACTAGCATTAGTGGGGTTGATCTCTCGATATGTCTTATGGTAAATGAACGGAGGTGCATTTGCCCATTTAGAATGAGAATAGTGGAAATTAATGGGACATTGAAAAGACACTTCAACATTCCGACGGTTGTTACAATTATGAAGGGCATGACAGTTCCCGTAGCATTACTGTTCTGCTTACCATTTAAAGGTTACCAGCTTACTGCTGTGGTTTGGACATTAAACTCTACATTCGACCTCACATTGGGCGTTCTTGTTGCACCTGCCTTGAACCCCACCCTTTCCATACATATGAGGTGTGTTGAAAAAGAAATCGAACTTTTGCTATAACAGCTTTGCTGCTTATGGTACAACATCTTAAGTGCTGTCCCCTTCAAAATAGTCCCCTCTACTGGCAATGCACTCTTCCCATCTTTTCTTCCATTTTTGGACAACCTCCTGGAATGAAATTTCTGGAATGGCATGCACGTCTCTTCTCGCATCTCCTCTACGATTTGGAAAGGGTCTAGGTCCGGAGAATATGGTGGGTGGGGCACAAAAGAAGTGTGGTGTTTCGCTAAGTAGCTGCGGACAAGGAGCGACATGTGAGCCAGGGCATTGTCATGATGCAACATTCAAGCCTGATTTTCCCACAATTCAGCCCTCTTACTGCACATAGAATCTCTCAAACATGCTAGGGTTCCCTGGCAAAGTTCTTTGTTTACCATCTAACCATGTGGCACAAATTCCTGATGGGCAATGCCTTTGCAGTCAAAAAACACAACCAACATCACCTTCATTTTTGACCGACTCATGCGTGCTTTTTTTGGACGAGGAGAACCTTTGGCCACCCACTGCGACGACTGCACTTTCGTTTCAACATTGTAGGCATAAACCCACGTCTCATCGGCTGTTATGATGTTCTTAAGGAAGTTTTCATCGTCAGTGGCAGTGGCAAGCATTTCCTGGCTGATTTCAACACGGGTCTGCTTCTGTGCACCAGACAACAAATGTGGCACAAATTTTGCACTGACACGGCGCATCCCTAGTTTGTCACTCAAAATTTCATGACATGATCCTACGCTGATACCCACTTCATCAGCGACTTCTCGAACAGTCAAACAACGATTTCCACGAATCACAGTTCGAACTCTCTCAATATGGTGATCATCTGTGGATGTGGAAGGTTGTCCAGGCTTGGGATCGTCACCGACCAACATTCTTCCCTCTTCAAAACGCTTGAACCAACCATAGCACTGCGTGCGACTCGCATAGTCCTCCCCGTATGCTTGGCTAAGCAACTGAAAAGTCTATGTGAAAGTTTTCCCAAGTTTGTAGCAGAACTTCACACACACACACTGTTCTTCCAATTCCTTCATTGTCACTTTGGCACCAATCCGAAGAGCAGCTTGTTCATGTGCTCACTTCAGCGGCTGTAGCTCGCCAACTACGGTCAGAGCGAAACGCGGCAAAGGGCAGTTTGCTGTCTAAACCTGCCGCTACATGCGCTCAGTAGCCGCAGCGCGCTCGCTCTGCTGATTGGCATGCTATTTCAAAAGTTCGATTTCTTTTTGAATCCACCTCGTATATATTACTGCACACACACACAAAAAAAAACCTTGAGTCATAAGTGAGCACTGTGTCTGTCCCCTTTCCTTTTCCAATCAGTTGACACTGTTTTCGTTCTAAATACCTTCTAGGAACTAGGCCATCAAGAAACTGTCTTGCAAGTGCCCTATATTATCTGTGTTGTACAGTCCAGTTTGTCAGTCCACCCAAATTTAGCATTGTTTATAAATTCTGCTTAGGTGCTTCAAGATTTTATGTATTCTGTACACTTCTACAGGTCAACACCACCACATATTTCATGTAAGTAAAAGTTACTATGCAGAAAATGCTCGTTTTATTTGAAGACCAAGCAGCTTAAGTGATAATGCATGTCCTGACTAGGTAAAGTTAATGAAAAGTGACCAAACATATTTTTCAAAGAAAGGCTATGTATATGTACTACAGGCAATACAAACCTCTATTTGCATGCCGCTTCTATAGGTCCCATGACCAGTGTGACTTGCTTTCTGTAAGCAGTACAGGCTGTACAGAGCTGTCAAGTCAGCTAGTCTTTAGTCTATCTAGCTTGCTTTCCTGGTGCTTTCATGTATACAAACCAGAAGGCCGCCTTCTACAGTATTATGCTGAAGATTATAAACGGTTGCCTGACACTGTGCCTTGCAATGTTCACAGACATTCGGCTTACCAGGAGACATCATTTGTGTTGGCAACAGTAGGTGAGAGGTAAATAAAAAAATAAAGTACACATTAATTTAAAAGCCTTCGTCTTCACTACATTGTGCAATATGAGGATGCCTTTCGAAAGGAATGTAGCCAGTGCCATCTAGAAGCACATTGCTCACCAGCTGTAGTGGCTTCATTTCGACACAGGTCACACGCAAAGACATCGTTGTGCTTGAAGTGAGGTGCGTGTAAAGCACCACAATCCAATAAAACTGCTCATATTTTATACATGTACTGCGTTTTTGCTCCCACTTTGATGTTGACATAATGAGCCTGAATGCCATCAGCCATCCCATACAAAAACTGTCCCAACTTTCATTTAAATGACTCAACCTAACTGTGATAGGCTAGCAATTTTCTTGTTTGGATATGCTGTTCAGTTTGTGCATGTTATAGTGCAGGCATACCACCAATTGAGTTAAGCATTGTGAAAATCAAGTACACTACATTACCTACTTAAGCACATGAACATTTAAGCAACAAAATCTTTTTCTGCACATGCAGTGACCTACAGCTACAAAGGAAGACACAAAGACAGTGCACACGTGTAGGTAAGATCAAGCTTTGATGCAGACATAGTAAGCTGTGGTGAGGAATTAAGTGTAATCTTTGTTTCCACTTCTGCATGAATTTTGTGGAAGTGCTGGAGAGTCAAGGTTTTGTACAGCTATTAATTTATGTATGTGGTCTAATAAACCATTGCAAAGTGAATGTGTGGCATCAGCAACAGATAGCCAGGCACTATCACAAAAAGAAGCAAAATAATGCTGGGGAGTGGTTGTCGAAAGATGCAGGTTCTGGAGGAGAGAGACTGCATCGATCAATTGGACATGACTGAAGGCATGCACGGTATGTCGAGCAAGAAGCAGACAGAAGGAGTATTAAAGAAACGCATGAAGGAGAAGCCTGACAGTGTGTGAAAGCAAGAGCATCACATGAAAAGAAAAATTTGAAGAAAATAGCAAATGAATGGGGAGCTCAGATGCCAAGGAGCAAGAATTTTCTGCTAGAAATGTTATTGCTGTTGTGCCTTAGCCCTGGTGCTGCAAATGGAAGGTGGAAGAAACAAGTACAGTACAAGTTGAAAAAGTGTTGTGGCAAGAGTGAGCGGCATTAGATCGGTGCCTCATCAAAATGATTGAATTTGCAGAGCTCATCTGCACTCAACAAAGTGTGCTAACCTGTGCTGCTGGAAGTGTGTGAGCTATCTCGAGATTAAATGCGCAATCAGCCAGCTCTTCCAGATTCAGAAAGGACTTAAGACCAGAGGAAAATTTCTAAAACTACAAGACAGCAACCTGATTTGTTAAATCATATTTTGGATGTTTCCAGTGGAAGCACTTGCACCAACGAAAACTAAGTTGCATTAAAGGTTGGACTTCAGAAAGTGCATCAACACTACACCAACGATAAATGAAATTCCACTACATGGATGACTTGCATTGTATGAAAACATTGTTTTCATCTTTTGCTCTCCTGTTCGCCACATAAGCATTGCGGATTAAACAAAGTCTCACTGTTTCGTGCAATGCGTTTGTCACTGGCTGACCACAAGTTAATCGCTGTCAATGTAGTGTTATGAGCATTAAAAATTCTCTTCAGCTCCTACTTTTTGACTAATGAGCCGGCTGTGCTTGCATAGGTGCGGATTCACCTTCAGAGGGTCACCACTGAATTGCATCTTTTCTTTTTCTTTCTTTCTTTCCAGGAGCGTGGAGTCCTGCATTAATAGTGTTTTTTCACTGACTGCACATATGTTACCAGGCTTTTTATTAATCATTTAGATCACCCGCACAGGCGTACATTATCCTCTTCATTTAGTACAGAGGGTTAAACATCGACAAAATGATGCAGCTCAAATAGCTTGAACGTGTATGCGTTTTCTAGCCACAGTGACGGACAACATGGCTCAAGCGTTGCATAATGCCGTTTGCCTAAAGCCAGCTTCGCTGTAGGGCACCAGTGTCATGCAATGAAGCATGCGCATTGTATTGCGGCAAAGTATACCAAGAGTGGAAAGCGGCCACTGTGATATACTTGCAATTGCCGTCACGTCTCCTGCCGCAGTACAAGCACAGAGACGCCGAACAAGTGTACTGGCAGGCATTCAGAGCTATTTCGCATGCGGTTGTAGCGGTCTGAGCCCTTGCTTCGCCCACATAGAGCGCCCCGTATATGAGCTAGACATCGTAACAGCCGGGATTATTAATTACCCTTGCGCACAAGCACCTCAGAAACGCTACGAATCTGCACCACGTAACCAATATCAGTGTTACTGTAGAGCTTTCACAACGGTCTACTGCTATGAAATTGCATGACGACCACTTTTCTTTAGCATAAATTTGTTCCGTATTCATCCGCAGCGCGTAGTGTTTTGCCAGTGTGGCTGTACAGCTGTCACAACGATCTACGGCTCAGATTGCATGGCGACGCAAGATTTAGTACTTACACATGCAGAGTACAAAATTTCCATTCCCACGAATCTCCAAGTGTGCTGTATGCTCAGTTACATTAAGAACTAATGCATCGGCACGGCAGTTGAATTCGTAAACTATTTCCGTTCCCGCGATTCCCCTGAAGTATGTGGTATGCTGACCTTGATCAACGACACTAATGAACAATGCATCGGCACGACGTAATGCTTTGCCACTAAAGTCATCCGAGAAGACACCTCACTTCCAAACGTATCCCCTGCGACTATAAAATTTAATATGCTACCGTCGTAACATAATAGGAACAAACTCACCTCGGACGCGGCTTTGTCGTGTTGCCGCCCACGCATCCTGTCGATTCTGTGCTGCAAGCTCGGCTAGGGACAAACGGAGCAAACGGTTGTCTTCCCCGTAGTACCTATACGACGAGAAATTTTGAGCACCTAAAGTCCCCACATTTCTCCCTCGCAACCACTGCTCCTCGCGCGTGCGCAGAAAGAGCGGTGAAATCCAATTTCGATGTGCTCGTCTGCACTATGGTGGCTAGAGGGGGAGGTGTAAGCACCGGCTGGGCTGCGCCGCGTATGGCGGTGCGGCATTTTTTCATGACAGCGACAGGTGGCGCGCTCGTCGTCTCCGAGATGCCTAGCGTGATGCGTTTGAACAATCTCTCCGGCTCCAAGCGCGCGTCGTGAAATCTGTGGTGAAGTTAGCTTCGCCTGCCCCGCTTTTGTTTGCTTGTCATAAGGAGTTCTGAGTAGCCTTCTTGACTCACGCTACTGGAAAAATTTGGTCGGTATGCAGAGTAAGCTGGATGATCTCCTGGATGTGGGCCACTTAAATGAAGTTCTCGAGAGGGTAAAGCATTGTGATGCGATGCCAGATCATCGTGAAATGGTGGGATCAAATAGCGACTCTCGCATACCCTACTACGTTAGCGGGTATATTACCAAAAAATGCTAATGAGAACAAACTGCGAAGAGTGTTCTCTAGCTGTTGCTTCAAGCAAAAGACTCGCGCTTGCTTCCGGAAGAGTCGTGCCTTACCAACCACATGGATAGAGGTGGCCTACTTTACCCATCTCAGGCACTAAAAGACTTGGTTGCTTCGATGGAAGATGTCTTCACGTATTGTTCCAGCTTTAACCAGTTGAAGGCTGACAGCATCATGGGCCTTATTTCCTGCCTGTCAATAAATAAGCTGGATATGGTTGCCTGTGCGCAGCATAGCGTAGAAATCACCACCCAAGTGATACGGCTTTTGTCATCACGCGGTTGCACGTCCTTGTGGCAGGAGAGAACGCATCGAAGCAAGGGAAGCGAGAAAAAATGAAGTACCTCAAGTTGAGGCGCATAACATAACTGCATAACTGCAAAGTTTATATCAGCAAGACCAACATAAAGCGTTTGTATATGTAAAACAGGAATTGTTCACATCACGTTGTATGCCCAGAAATATCTGCATATCTAAACAGAATTTCCCACCCGACAAATTATTGTTTGCACTGCACCTCGTTTACCGTTTCTGGGTATATACCTCCATTATATATTGGATTTGCGCTCCATTTCGTGTCGTATTGTTTGTTTGAGGGCTAACAACCATGTATATAGAGTCGTGTGTATTAATTTATTAACAATAAATAATCTTTTTTTTTGTAAGGCATTCTTGGCATTATCTGAGCGGTATACGCGTAAGGGAATACATCTACTTAGGGCAGGTAGTGACTGCGGATCCGGATCATGAGACAGAAATAATCAGAAGAATAAGAATGGGCTGGGGTGCGTTTGGCAGGCATTCTCAGATCATGAACAGCAGGTTGCCATTATCCCTCAAGAGAAAAGTGTATAATAGCTGTGTCTTACCAGTACTCACCTACGGGGCAGAAACCTGGAGGCTTACGAAAAGGGTTCTACTCAAATTGAGGACGACGCAACGAGCTATGGAAAGAAGAATGATAGGCGTAACGTTAAGGGATAAGAAAAGAGCAGATTGGATGAGGGAACAAACGCGAGTTAATGACATCTTAGTTGAAATCAAGAAAAAGAAATGGGCATGGGCAGGACATGTAATGAGGAGGGAAGATAACCGATGGTCATTAAGGGTTACGGACTGGATTCCAAGGGAAGGGAAGCGTAGCAGGGGACGCCAGAAAGTTAGGTGGGCGGATGAGATTAAGAAATTTGCAGGGACGGCATGGCCACAATTAGTACATGACCGGGGTTGTTGGAGAAATATGGGAGAGGCCTTTGCCCTGCAGTGGGCGTAACCAGGCTGATGATGATGATGATGATGATACTAAATACGCGAACTTAGTTCTTTGCAGGTTTCTAATATTGGCAACCAAATTTCCCTTAGCGCTCTCATTATGACGAGTTTTGACCATTGGTGCCTACAGTTCCACCTTTCATTGCAAAATTAAATAAACTTGAAATAATCATGGTTCAGTCGAGCGGCCCGTTTCAATTGAGGCGCGCACCAACCAGTAGACGATTAGGACAAGCGCCTGTAGCTCACCAGACAGAACTGCATACGGCACCCCATAATAGTCCCTTAATATGTTAAAGTGGCACTGGCAAACTGCGAACAAGCGCCTACTGCGGATGCTTTCTGTTTGGTGCAATTATGAGTTCCACAAGTGTTGCACTGAGCGCGAAGCTAAAGCGCGGCGATAAAATGACCAAAATTTTGTGCATAGTACGTTAGGCCAGCTGCAGTGATAATGTCGCCTAGCCTTTAAAATGTTTTTCCAATGCGCGTATTGCGCCCCAAGAAGCCCCGGAGCCAGAAAGCACTTCACAGCGCAACCAAATAATCGTAGCAGCGTACGGGGGGCATCTCGGAGCCGACAGCAGCGCCGCCGCATCGTCCTGAAAAAATGCTGCCTCTCCGGCGCTCCGATGCCGACACCATAGAGTTTCTCACTATAACAATGTAGTGAGAAACTCTATGGCCGACACCTCCCCCTCTAACCACCATTATAGTGCCTAGAATATACTGGCTAGTGTGCCGTGCATCCGCTCTTTTCAATGGAGGAGCATGGCGCCGCCTGCAATGAATGCCCACGGTGGCCGACTGAGGTCGCTGCCACACGGGTGGGTGTAAAGCCCCTCAATTTTCCAAAAGTAGCGCCATTCTTAGAACTTTCCGCCACCCCGCTCACCCAGGCTACCCAGGCGCTTCCTCCTCCACTCCTCCTGTCGCCCCAGCCTCCTCCGCTCCCCCATTGGCCAATCTGTGTCACGTGAAAGCGGGCCCCGCGCTTTTGTATATTTTTTTCTTTCCGGCGCAGAGCAGGCGCCGCGCTTTTGTATATCTTTTCTTTCCAGCGCGCTGCGACCCCCAATCTTGGGCCTGCGACCCCCATTTTTGGGCCTGCGCGACGAAGTACGGCAGGCGGTTTGAAGGAGGGCGGTAGTTTTATACAATGTGTTAGGGCCGAGTGCTTAATTGCGATGCCGTGCTGCTGCGCCTACGGTTGCCACAACAGACCCAGTGACGGCAGAAAGCTTTTTGTTTTACCATACGCCGGGCGCAACGCAAAACGAAGAAAAGTGTGGATTCACAAGATCGGGCGGGCTGACTTCGAGCAAGTGGCAAAGAACGCGCGGCTTTGTGAAGTGACACGGCTCCTCCAACCTCTTCTTTTGACACCCGTGTCAAAACGGGCCCGTGTCCAGTGCATTGGCGGTGCGTTAAAGAACCCCAGCTGCAAAAAAAAATTAATCCAGAGCCCCCATTATGGCGTGCCTTATGAGATCGTGGTGTTGGGATGTAAAACCCAAGAATCAACTTTTCTTCTGTCTTGTGTGCCTTGACTGTTCCAGTTAACGCAACACTGCTTCCTTGTGAAAACTTACAACGCAAAAGAATACAGACGCACGTAGTATACAGAGATAAAATTAGCACTCTGATGAGATCTCTGATGTATCCACCCCTGCTATGTCTCATGTATTGAGACAGCAGTATCTGTAAATAAATAAAATAAATAAAGTGTTGCTGGTGCCAATGAGGGAGGGGGATAATTATTTTCTGAACCTCTTTCCAGTTGTCCCATCAAGTTCCTTCTTTCTTTTCTATCAAATTCTAACCATTTGCACTGTAATAAATAAATAACGATTTCATATGCTGGTACGTTGTTAAAATTATCTATACCGCCTATGTGTGAAAACGTTGCTCATGGCCACCACAACCTGTGCATGAGCTACGTACATCTGTAAAAGGCGCGGAACAGAAACGGCCCTGCTGCCAGGCATTGCTGACCGCAGACAGTCGGAATCTCTCACGCGCCGGCCGAACAAAAGCATCCTGCAGGTACGTAAATTAACCTACGAAACCATGTGCACATACTTTCGCGCTGTCAAAACCTGAAACTCTGATAATTACTCGCGTGTCTGAGCACACCGCGTGCTTGTGTCGTGTTTCAGCAACACGAACTTTCAACGTGCGCGCGCTTTACGCCTTAAATACGCCTTGAATAATGGTGCTTTTCTCTATTTCTTCCGCAAATCCGACACGACATTCTTAAGGCCAGTTACCGACTGACAAAGCAAGATCTAGATTGAAAAAACTGCTCCGCAGGACTCGAACGAACTTTATTTCCTCCCGTAGCGTGTTAGCCGTCGTCTGCTACGGCAGGCCCACTACCAGCGGCGCCACCGTCGAGGCCGCGCCGAGCGGAGGAGGAGGGAAGTGAATGGCGCTACTTCGGGAGATTGAGGGGTTTTAGGTGGGTGCCGACTGCGCGTGTCGTCTGCTTCGCATATCAGTTTCGCAGCTGTTGCGTCGGTATCTCTGTTGGAGTTTTCAGTGTTATTACAGCGTTGCATGTTTGTTGTTGGTGTTGTCAAAGGGTGAGTGCGTCGCTGCTGTGTTCGTGTGCCTGTCATTACAAGAACTATGCGGCGGCGGTGATAAAATGCCGTAGAGACAGTGCAAGGAGAGGAGCTGGAGGAGCTGCTTTGTGCCGTTGTGTCGAAGCGGTTAACGCTCGAACAAAGGGCGTGTATCCTTGTTCACTCCACCACTGGTACGAAGCGGCAGCAGAATGGGCAAGAATGATCAGGAGAGCGGACAGAAGGCCGGTACCAACTGCTGTGGTTTGTGAAAAACATTTCGAAAACAGCTTAGTTCGACGCGCGTTCTCTATCACCGTGAACGGCGTTATCCACGAGATTCCCCGCGATAAACCACGCCTGAAACCCTACGCTATACCCACGATATTTCCTGAGTATCCTAAGCATGCACCTTACTTTTCGTGAGTACCAGGGGAAAAAAACAAGAAAAATTGCTTTGATCTACTATACTGTTATGTTGCACGAAAGATCACTGCCCAAAATTCTTAACCACAGTGTGCAGGCTTCCTTTGCGTAAGCTGAAGCTAGTGCCGACGCTGCTTCACTATTGCAATACGCATTTTGACAATGGAGGCCTCGACTATCTTAGTCAGACCTTTTCAACCGCTGTGAAGGCCGTGGAAGATGCTTTTACTGTGTTCTTTAGCAAAAACAAGTTAGATGTAGCGAGTCTAGCTGATTTTTCAGGTCAGCTGCAGACACTGGCCTTTCCCCAACTAGGTTGCCCAGAGCATGAAAAACCAGCTTTGACAACACTTGTGAAGTTCTGTTTTCTTGAGGTTTCGTTTTTTTTTAAGGCATCAACAAAGAGAGGGAAGCGCAAAGGCAACGACAGAAGCTCTTTAAACTGCGTCACTGCCACTAGATCTATCTTCTTCATGTATGTGTGCATTATCTCATCTAGGCCTGTCTTATATGCCCGCGTTTGACTGTTGTTACGAAAGAATAAAATATTTGTAACGCTCAAATTAAAGATCTGTTTCCCATTTTCGTTCCCTTATATCAGACATAAAAAGAAATCTGCACGTGTGTACCAGGTATTAAAAAATGTATAGTACACAGAACACCGCGTGCAGTCCATTTTACTGGCAATTTTTTTTACTTATTATCCTATCCTCGTGGCCAAATGGGCATTATTAGGAGATGGGTACATGGTGTACAAACAATTAAAAACATTCAAACCTATGAGCACAACAATAAGATAATAGGCAGAAATAGAAGCAAATAAAATAAAAAGAAAGTACAGCGAAATTCAAGTCATTTCAAAAGATGATCTGTTACAGCGGTTTTCAATGGTTATGCATTAATATAACATCAATAGAACAGTAACGTAACCTTAGAATTCCTTTACTTTATTAGAATGAAAAATGTAACCTAAAACTTACCCTTAAAAAAATTACGCTGCAATCATGGCTAGAATAAAAAACAAGTGTCCTTAGCTATCGCCGAAGAGACACGAAGGCGAACGCATTGTGAAGCCTACTCTAATTCACTCTAATCCTCCTTAATTAATACACCTTAATCCCTCTAATTCAGCCTTATCCCCCTTAATCCAATCACTATATGAATAATTAAATTTGCTTCCTTTCTGGCCTTCCTTGGATCGTGTGATATGTTCTGTACCTCGCAACACGGCGTTGGAACATGCAGATCAAGGCATTTGCCTTAGAAATTACGTTTTTCTCTTCGCCAGCATGGAAACACATCAGGTTCCCGCTCGAAGCCCAGCTGAGCTAGCACACGCTTTTCACGCAAGCGACAAGCGCTAGAGAAGCCTGTTGTAATCGAAACAAACCCTGATTTATAAATCAGCTGCCCACATTTGAACTGTGCTGCAGCTACAGCTTAATAAAAACAAAAAGAGCAGCAGCCCGTTTGCCGATGCTGTGGAAACCATAGAGTTGTGGAAACACGGCGGGCTACGAAGACCGGATGGTGCGGCGGCACCCACCTACACTGCAGCGCCCCTAGTGGCAATCACCGGCATTCATTACATTTGGTGCCACCCGAGAGGCCGCGGACGGCACACTAGCCAGTATATTCTAGGCTCGTTAGGCACTATACCACCATCTGCACCACCGCGCGCATAGAGTTTCTCACTATAAGGTAATGTAGTGAGAAACTCTATGACCGCGCGTGAGGAGGGATGGATGGATGTTATGAGCGTCCCCTTTGGAACGGGGCGGTGGGTTGCGCCACCAAGCTCTTGCTACTATACTGTCTAATATTCTACCTAGGGTAAACAATGAAAAAGACACAAAAAAACACTATGAACTACCACGCCCAAATTTTCTGATCCCCTATTGCGAACTGTGCTTTTGTACGTCTCCGTCTTTTGTCGTTTCCCTACTTTTCTTCCACCAATCCTCCAGTCGCCTCTTACTAATGCCTGAACAACTTGAAGGGGCAGCGCAATAAGACGATGGCAGAAGGCAGGAAACACACAGGACAGCGCTGTCCTGTGTGTTTCCTGCCTTCTGTCATCGTCTTATTGCGCTGCCCCTTCAAGATGTTCAACCAGTACCAACTCGCCCAAATGTCGATCCTTTTACTAATGCCTATTGCGGACATTTTTGCTTTACCACTGCTCCCTCTGAACCCAAGGGCTTCAAGGAGGCCAGTGGTGCCTAAATCGACCACTGAGTAGACGTCTTCACATTCTAATAAAACATGCTCCGTAGTTTCCCTAGCTTTACCACAGCAAGCACATGCTTCTTCTTCCTTCTTATATCTCGCTTTATAGGTGCGTGTTCTAAGGCATCCTGATCTCGCTTCGAAAAGTAATGAGCTTCCCTTTGAGTTATCATAAATGGTTTCTTTCCTGATTTCGTTTTTTCCTCTTAAATAGTTACTCATGGCAGGTTTCTTTTCCATTGCCGCCACCCATGAGATTAATTCAGCTTCTCTGACTTTCCGCTTGACCTTTGTTGTTGTGTTGTCCACCCTACAGGCCGCATACTTGCTGGTAAGCTTCCTAGTTCTTTTCCTCCACTGTGAATCAATGCTTTTCCTGTACAGAACACTCTCCCAGCCCATTTACTATCTTCCATATTCCTCAGCCGTTCTTCATACTCAATTTTACTGCGAGCTTCCCTCACTTCAAAACTAGTCAAGCCCATATCCCCCTGCACAGCTTCATTTGTAGTCTTCCCGTGAGCGCCCAATGCGAGGCGACCCACTGACCTTTGGTTCCCGTCGATTCCTGATTGTACCCCTGATTTATAGCAAACAACCGCATTTCCAAAAGTAAGTCCTGGAACCATTACCAGTGCTACCGATCGGTACTGGAACCAGTGCTACCGATCGCAGCGGCCCCAACGGCGTTACGGTCTTTTGGCTTCACCATGGTCCGTAATTCTATGGCTTCACCGCACGCCAAGAGGGACCCCGTAGCTGCATCTGTCGGGAAATGTGAACACGGCGGTACCCTACTTTCGCGGAAGGCGAACGAAGTTTGTATAGGTGTTCTGTGGCGAACGTTTCAGAATACGGCCCGGAGTTGTCGGAGGTGTTTGCATTCTTTCCGTTGGTGCGTGGAGGAACAGCGCTGCAAGCTGCCGCAATGAACGCCGTGCAGAAAGCAAAACGTCGGTTGAGTTCCTATCCAGATGCGTTTCTGAGGTGTTCCAAGCAGGTAATAACAGTGTGTGTGAAGTCGATCGCTGCTCTGTGCTAAGTAGGTAATAGAAAGAAGCGCAAGGATGTGCTTGCTCGGGGGAAATGTGGTAAATGTGACACCCTGACGCTGCTGCGACAACGACCGGTGAGCCCCATCAAGCCAGCATTCTAACTGTTGTTGATTAACTTCTGTAGTGTCCATGCTCCGGCAGAGGTGTTGTTAACGTCCTGCAATTGATTGTGGAGCGGCTGATGGCAAGTGAGCATTTGCATGTGCTTGTGTTGACTAGTGTAATATCACGGTTGAGAATTTTTGACGCACGCTTGTTTGTTTTGCGATAAGAATTTCTAGGTGCACTCAAAATGCGTTAGCTATAGCTTTTATTATTGAGCAAAATCATGAAGGAAATTTTCAAAAATGCAGACGGTGAAGTCCCATTAGGCGTCGCAGATATTCTCATGAGCGAGCATGGAAGGAGCATTGCCTCCTTTACTAGATGTCTACGGCCTAGCAAAAAAATAAATAAAATACAAAATACAAATAAAAAGAAAGCTGCCCAATTCTTTCCCTTTCCTCTTCACTGGATAGATGGATGAATGTTATGAGCGTTCCCTTTGGAAGGGGGTGGTGGGTAGCACCACCAAGCTCTTGCTACTATACTGCCTAATAGCCTACCTAGGTTAAATATAGATAGTCTTCACGTGACGTCACAGACGCAGCTCTCACTGTGCTAGTACCCAAACGTGGCGGCCCCTATGACGTGAGTGCATTGTATTTATTTATTTATTTATTTATTTAAAGATACCTTACAGGCCTCAAAGTGAGGCATTGAGTAAGGGGAGCAGTACATAGAAAATACATAGAATACAAGACATCTATAAACCGTATCTGTTTATATCCTACAACCACAAGTACAACTGAAATGAAAAAAAGAATTATTTAGTTCACGATTCACTAGGGAAAAGAAGAAACATAACAAACATAATATAATAACAAGGAATAAATCACACAGATTGTTCTCAGTGAAGTCGTGTAATTAATAAGATCAGAGTGTTAAGTAGTAATAATAAAAAACGACAGAAAGGTTACGGACGCGACATTCCAACGAAACGGTAAACATAGCGACATAACGGTAATAATGCGACAAGCTGTAAAAGGTAGTGCAAGTATAGAAAGCATTGTGCGACAAACGTAAAACTTCACTTTTCTTTAGTCATGCATTCAGTCAAGGCATCACGGAATGAATCGTAGTTGGACTGGCTTGCAATGCTGTCTGGGAGCGAATTCTATATTCTGATAGCACGAGGAAGACCAGAGTAATGGAATGCTTTTGTAGACCCGTAAAGGCGGGCATAGCTGAAATGATTATGAAGCCTATGTGACGTGGAGTAGGGTCGTTTCAAGCATGTGAGTGTTCGAGTGGAGTGAAGGAATTTGTGGAACAGTGATAAAAGGGCAATGTCTCGGCGAGCGCTCAAGGATTGTAATGAAAGCTTAAGTTTTATTTGTGTAACACTAGACTGGTAGCTGTAATCATTTATGATGAAGTGGCTTTCTCTGTTTTGGATACGTTCCAGCATTTCAGTTAGGTATTTCTGGTGAGGGGACCAAATGGGAGATGCATACTCGAGCTTGGGACGAATGAGAGTTAGGTAAGCTAGCTTGCGAACGTCTGAAGGAACATTTCTTAAGTTGCGTCGCAAGTACCCCAGCGCATTGTTTTGCTTATTAACCGTGACTGTTTTTCACTGGTTTATCACTGTTATCACTTTGCTGTTCGACACAAGATGGACCCATTGTCCTGTCATGCTGTCACGTTTCTTGATTACACTCCTTGTCGACGTGCTAGTGCGTAAAGATGGCGGCCGCGATGATGTCTGTGCAAACTATCTATAGGGAAAAAAACACGAACTCCCACAACCAATTTTTCTAAACCCCTATTGTGAACTTTGCTTTTGTACGTCTCTGTTTTTTTGTAATTTCCCTATTTTCTCTTCCACCAATCTTCCAATCGCCTCTTACTAATCTCTGTTGCGGACATGTTTACTTTTCCCCTGCTCTCACTGGACCCAAGGGCTTCAAGGAGGCCAGTGGTGCCTAAATCGACTGCTGGGCAGATGTCTTCACATTCTAATAAAACATGCTCCATCGTTTCCCTAGCTTTACTGCGCACATGCTTGATCTCGCTTCGAAAAGTAATGAGCTTCCCTTTGAGCTATCATAAATTGTTCCCTTCCTGATTTTGTCTTTCCCTCTTAAGTAGTTACTCATGGCAGGTTTCTTTTTTATTGCTGCCACCCATGAGATTATTTCAGTCTCACTCACTTCCCGCTTGACATTCTTTGTTGCTCACTCTACAGGCCGCATACTTGCTGGTAAGCTTCCTAGTTCTTTTTCCGCACTGTGAATCAATGTTTTTCCTGTACAACAGTCTCCCACCCCATTTACTTTCTTCCATATTCCTCAGTCATTCTTCATAATCAATCATACTGTGAGCTTCCCTCACTTAAAAACTAGTCAAGCCCATATATCACCCTGCACAGCTTCATTTGTAGTCTTCCCGTGAGTGCCCAGTGTGAGGCGTCCCACCGACCTTTGGTTCCCGTCGAGTCCTGATTGTGCCCCTGATTTCAAGCAAACAACCGCATTTCCAAAAGTAAGTCCTGGAACCATTACACCTTTCCACATACCCTGGAGCACCTTGTACCTATTGTATCCCCATAGCGCTCTGTTCTTCATTATGGCTGCATTTGTATTCCCCTTTACTGTTATTGTTTTTTTTCCTGTGTTTCCATATATTTATTGCCTTTGTTTATCCATATACCAAGGTATTTATATTGTAAGCATTTAGGCGGACTTCATCTGTACAAAGTTATCATCAGTCATCGGCTTGTGTTCGTTTTTGCGTCGGCGCCATTTTTCCTTCTTGGAATAAAGCATCATCTCGACCGTGGTCTTTCAAGTGGTGGAGGCGCTTTAAAATCCCTTCGACCTCACTCCTCTTCAAGATCTCTCCTGGAGCTACGTTCAGGACGCTGTTTGAGCCAAGAGGCCGCCATGTCGCAAGACCAGCCCGCCGCCGCGTCCATCAGCTTGGTTCAAGTGCCAGCCACCCCCACTCCCAGCCCTGCCAACAATCGGTATCGCGATCCTGAAATCTTCTCTGGCTTGCCTGGTGAGGGCGTTGAAGACTGGCTCGACAACTATGATCGTGTCAGTGAGTACAACAACTGGAACGAGACATTGAAGTTAAAAAACGTCTAATTTTACGTCTCTCAAGTAGCCAAAACATGGTTCCTGAATCATGATGCCCTACTAAAACGCATCAAGAAGAAAAATATCATGTTCCACAAATTCATAAAATGCAAAAATGGTGACTTGTTCAAGGAATTAAAAAAAATATCGCAATCAATTAAACGCTGATATAAAAAAGCCAAACTCGCATATTATGAAGCAATGTTTGCTAGGATAAGAACAGATCTGGCAAAGATCTGGAGACAGGTAAATTACTTTACTGGCAGAAACCCATCACCAGTTAAGACTGACCAAATAGTAATCAATGACTCTATAGGAGGCAAGACGCTAGCAGATGAAATTAACGAGTATTTCATTAATGCAGCCGTACCCCAGCCGTCTATTCAACAAAGTGGGCTCTACTGGCCTTCTCGTCGAGCAAATTCATTTGTTTTAGATGCCATTACCGAAAGAGAAATCAATGGTCTTATAATACACCTAAAAAGTAATGTCGCAAGTGGGTATGATGAAATTAAATTTGAACCTGTAAAGCGAGTGTCATTAATTATCAGCCCTGCCCTAGCCTATCTCATTAGTCTGACATTTTCTACTAGAGTCTTCCCAGATAAACTAAAGCTGGCCAAAGTAATTCCAATACACAAAGGAGGTAGAATTGATGATATTACGAATTACCGGCCAATCTCAGTGCTTCGGGTGTTTTCAAAGATTTATGAATTGTCAATCAATAACAGGCTGTCAAACTATCTAACCAAGTATCATATAATATCACCGTTACAGTATGGTTTTCAGAAAAATAAGACAACTCAGGATGCTCTTATTGCCATCAAGCAGCAAATAATCAGAAATTTTGAGGATCAGCTCTTCACCTTAGGAATCTTTCTTGATCTGCGCAAAGCTTTTGATTCCGTTGACCACGAAATCTTAGCTATAAAATTAAATTGCTATGGAATTCATGGTATCACATTGGACCTTATCAAGAGCTACTTATTATTTCGGCGTCAGTTTGTTAAAATAGACTGTGGTTCTTCAAAACAGCTTGACATTAAACTAGGTGTCCTGCAAGGTTCAATATTAGGCCCGTTACTTTTCCTCTTATATGTGAATGACATTACGGAACTACAAAAAACACCCACAATAACCATGTTTGCAGATGACACTAGTTTATTCTTTACAGGTAGAACACTGCATGAAATTGAACAATCGGCCAATCTCTATTTAAATGATTTATCCACATCGTTGCAACAAAACAAACTTCAGTTGAATGCAGTAAAAACAAAGTACATGATATTTAGGCCAATAAATAAGCATAAAAATATGATTAACTTACAGTACAGAGGACATAACTTAGAACAAGTAAGTGTGCAAATGTTCCTTGGGGTATGGTTTAGTGAAGAGTTGTCTTGGACCCCTCATGTCAATCATCTGCTCTCCGAACTCGCGAAGTCTATTGGATGTATTAGAAAAATAGCTCCTCTTCTACCTCTTTGGCTAAAGCAATTAGTATATTACTCCCTGTTCTATTCTAAACTTTTGTGTGGCATACTGGTCTGGGGGACAACGACAAAAGGGAACTACGATAGGCTACAACTGCTGCAAAAACGTGTCCTCCGGATTTTTGTGAACCACACCGGCCCTATTAGTTTGTTGTCGACGCAACCACTTTTTCCTAGATTTGATGTTTTACCTGCAAATAAAGTCTATTTATGGATACTGGTGCAGCGAATTTATGAACAGAAACTCCACAGTATTTACACACCTGTCTTGGCGCAATATGATATCCGTAACCCCAAACGCAGAAATAAAAAAGAACAAATTATGGAAAACAAGATCTAGAATATCAGGTAATAGACATGTTAAATAACTGTGCTTTTATTTTGGATTTCTGCCTACCCAGAAAAACGTTCAAATGTGAACTGCGGTCAGTTTTGTTTTCTGTCGATGTTGTTTTCCGTAGAAATTGTTAAGTTACAATGATAAATGTAAATTTCCGTTTCGGTTGTTTACTTCCTTTTAAGTATTTCTGTGATATGAGCAAATCTTCAATGTGATTTTTAACAATAAACTGTCCATAGTGCTTAAGGACACCCATATTGTATAGGACGTATGATGTATGTATTGTGTAGGCTGTATGCGTGTACTATTTGTAACGCCGCTTCTCTTTTGTCACCAGCCCTCTGCTGTACTGCTGTAGTCCACTCCTTTTGTTATGGGGGCAGAGACCTCGTCGGGCAATCATGCCTTTAGTCTCTGCCACCCGCAGGATGACGTGATTTTCCTGCAAATAAGAACTGACTGACTGACTGACTGACTTCTGTGATTGGTCGTCTTTCAAGGATCAGCTACAGCGGATTTTTGGCACACCCATGGTCCGTTCCAAAGTTGCCCGTGGGATTGTCTTCGCTTCCTGTCTGGTGCGGTTCAAAGAAAGCTCTACATTAATCATCACTTTAAACACGACCACTGAGCCAATCCTCCTACCTCAAGGCTCTGCAGTGACCTGTTATGTGGACACCCAACCAGTCTTCCTGCTCCCTCTTGTCACCTCGCAAGCTCTTCCTTAACAGGGTAAATCCGCTTTATCTGCCCTTGCTTCTGTGATAAGTCCTGACCTTGCGGCTGCTCAGAGTGAAGCATTGTTACAATTGCTCACAAAACATCAGGCCTCCTTTGATACGAATGCCTCGTCACTCGGACAGACCTCTGTTGCCTCCCATCGTATCGACACCGATGGCCAGACTATTTATTGTGCGCCGTCGTCCCTACCAAGTCTCTTTGACCGAATGCAGAATAATCGAGGAGAATGTCGTCGATATGCTGAAAAGAAACGTCATACGTCCCTCCACCAGTTCTTGGTCATCACCCGTTGTTTTAGCGCAGAAGAAGGATGGATCGGTATGATTTTGGGTTGACTACTGTGCGCTAAACAAGATCACCTGTAAGGATGTATATCCGATGCCCCGTATCGATGACGCCCTTGATTCTTGATTCTTTGCAAGGCGCACAATACTTTTCCAGCCTTGATCTTTGCTCCGGATATTGGCAAATTCCAATGCCCGAAGCGGACAAAGAAAAGATCGCCTTTTGTTTTCCGGATGGTCTTTACGAGTTTAACGTAATGCCTTTCAGCCTATGCAATGCTCCCGCCACATTCGAAAAAGTGATTGACACTGTTTTTCGCGGCCTCAAGGCCTCAAGTGGAAAACTTGTCTATGTTACCTCAATGACATTGTGTTTTTCTCGAGTTTCACTGACCATCTGCAATGCTTAGATGAAGTGCTCACATGCCTTTCTAATGCCGGACTTCAACTAAACATGAGGAAGTGCCGTTTTCTAGCACAACAATTAAAGTCCTGGGTCATCTCGTTAGCAAAGATGGCATCCAGCCCGATCCGGACGAAATTTTCGCAGTGCTCAACTTTCCACACCCACTTTGTGCAAAAGAACTGCGCAGCTTCCTTGGACTCGCCTCATACTTTCGACATTTTATCAGCAACTTCGCCAGCATTGCCTTGCCCCGCCACAAGCTCCTTGCTAGTTCCAGTTCCTTCGATTGGAACGATTGGTGTGAAGCCGCGTTCCAGGAACTCAAGTGCGCACTTACATCCCCACCTGTTGTTTGTCATTTTGATGATAAGGCACCCACATTACTGCATACTGACGCTAGTGGTCAAGGAATTGGTGCCGTGCTGCTGCAGCACGACCACGAATTTTGCGAAAAGGTTGTTGTATATGCAAGCCGCATTTTGACTTCCACAGAAAAGAAGTACTCGATAACCGAACAGGAGTGTTTGGCTGTTGTATGGTCCATTCAGAAGTTTCGTCCATACCTGCATGGTTGTCATTTCGCGGTCATGACCGACCACCATGCCCTATGCTGGTTGTCGATGATCAAAAACTTGTCTGGACACCTTGGCCACTGGATACTCCGATTACAAGCATATGATTTCAATGTTATATACAAGTCCAGAAGGAAGCACCAAGATGCCGATGCTGTTTCACGATGCCCATTAACACCATAATCGGAGCGCATCACATCACCTTGTCAAATTGGCCGCACAGAGGACGCATCGTCTATTACATCGATTTCCTCCTTGACTCCAACAAACTGCCCTTCAGTGCTTTCCACTCACCAGCACGCCAATTATTATTGGGCAAAAAAGAGGTGAGGCGTGCAGACAGGACACAAGAGTTGAGAAGTGGACAACACGAGTGTCGTGTTTTGCATTTGCATAATGAATCCTTACCAACTAGCTCAGCTTTCTGTCGTTCCAATTCTTATTGCCATGGTATCATCAGTCGCCTTAGCGGTGTTTCATCTCCACCCAATGCCAGGCTACGAAAACAGCTCAAACTGTTCAAGTTCGAAGACGACATGCTCTACCATTACATTTTTCACCCAGAAGGCTATCGATGGGTTCCCGTTTCACCGCGCTCTCTTCGCGCTGCAGTTCTGCAGGCCTCACATGATGACCCTACGTCAGGCCACTTGGGTTATTACAAAACGCACGAGCGCATACGCAGCCAATCCTTTTGGCCAGCTCTTTCCACGAGCATAGCTAGATATGTTGCCTCGTGCACGCTTTGCCAACACCGTAAGCGACCTACTACTGCTCCTGCCAGAACGCTACAACCACTTCCTTGTCCAACAGAATCCTTCTCTGTCGTCGGTATTGACCTTTTCAGGCCACTTCCAACTACTACTCCAGACAGCAACAGATGGATCGTCACTGCTGTTGACCATTTGACTCGGTACGCTGAAACAGCCTCAGCACGTTCAGGAGCTGCCTCAGAAGTAGCGACCTTCTTCTTGCAGGCTATCTACTTATGTCACGGGGTGCCTCACATTCTTTTGAGCGACCGTGGCAAGGCATTTCTTTCAAGCACTTTTAATCAAGTTCTGCAAGTGTCTAACACTGTGCACAAGACGTCTAGCTACCACCCTCAATCAAACCAGTAGTCTAACAGAGCGATTTCATTGCACGCTGTGTGACATGCTATCCATGTATATTCAACCTGACCATCCTAACTGGGATGTGATTCTCCCATTTGTAACCTTTGCATACCATACGTCTGTTCAATGCACCACCGGAAACTCTCCGTTTTGCTTATTATACGGCCGCCACCCAACGTCATCCTCGACGTTTCTTTCTTCTCTGGCCCCGTCATTGCTTCACCATTCATTTGCAACCGGTTTGTGTCTCGTCTAGCCCAATGTCGTCGTCGCGCCCGTATGAACACAGAAGCAAGCCAAGATGATCGCAAGTATCGGTACGATGTCTCTCACTGCGCCGTTTCCTACCACCCTGGTGATGATGTGCTCCTGTGGACACCTGCACAAACACCTGGTTTATGT
Organism: Dermacentor albipictus; assembly: GCF_038994185.2. NCBI lineage: Eukaryota > Metazoa > Arthropoda > Arachnida > Ixodida > Ixodidae > Dermacentor > Dermacentor albipictus. The sequence continues at coordinate 1,767,310 of NC_091824.1, forward strand.
GAGAAGCTTGAGTCTCGGTATATTGGCCCCTACAAAGTCATAGAGCAGATCTCGCTGGTAAACCATTGCATTACACCTGTTGATGCCCCAACTGTGACCAATGCTGGTGCAGAACAGAGATTGTGCATGTTTCCAGCCTGAAGCTCTTTCATCTCTGTTCCACTGTCTAATGTGTGGCCAGGCTGGCTGCTTCTGTCCACGGGGAAAATCAGTTTAGAACAACAGAAAGCTGAGCTAGTTGGTAAGGATTTAATATGCAAAAAAGAAGTGAGGCGTGCAGACAGGACACAAAAGTAGGAAAACTAGTGTAAGCATTCATGCGGACTTCATCTTCATATGCACAAAGCCGTCATCAATCATCGGCTCGTGCTCGTTTTTGCATCGGCGCCATTTTTCCTTCTTGGAATAAAGTGTAATCTCGACTGTGGTCTTTCAATATTTTACCTCGGGTATTTTCTGGCCTTGTATTGGCACTGTCTCTTCACTGTTTTTATTGAATACCATAACACCTGATTTTCTAACACTAAATTTAAAACCCAAATTTTCACCTTCCTGTCCACAGATATTAGCCAGACGTTGCAAATCACTGCTTGTTAGCTAGCAGCACAGTGTCGTCCGGATAAAATAAATCTGGAAGCTGCTGCTCTACTGCTGTACCCGCCTGTTTGTATGAGAGATTAAACCCAATATTACTTCTTTCTAGTGCCCTCTCCATCCTCACCATGTACATCATAAACAGCAGTGGGGATAAAGGGCACCCCTGCGTCAGTCCCTTATTGATATCAACTTTCTCCTCGCTCCTCATCCCCTCCCATCCAACACAAACAGTATTTTGTAGGTAAATCTCTCTCAAAAGCTATACACAATCGTCACCGAAGCCTTCTTCTTCCAGAGTATCCCACAAAATGTTGCAGTCTACGTTGTCATAGGCTCCTGTAATGTCTAAAAAGGCCACATATAATGGTCGGCTTTCTACTCTTGATATTTCAATACACTGAGTAAGTAAAATAAGTTATCATCCAAACACCTGCCTATTCTGAAGCCATTCTGAAGTTCTCCCAGAATGCCATTGTTCTCTGCCCGTGTTTGCAGCTTTGAGTGTCGGTCGCGAGCGGCACGTGTGGCTGGCGGAACCCCACTGGCCGCTACCCCACGTGGCTTCCAAAGTCTTCGTCAAGCGTGCATGCCAATCTCAAAGGCCATTAACCTCAATAATAGCTCAGCGTATGTTTGCTGGTATGACAGGCGAAACCTGTTCTGCTGCCAGACAACCAACCTTTAAAATGCACACTCAAAGTATTGTGCCGACTGCACCATAGAATAAAGAACCAGCTTTAGAGAAGGGAAACTGTACTTTCCATAGTCGTACAAAAGTAAGCAGCGGAAGCGCACGGAACTTACGTAGATGGATGCCAGATGGTGTTGCTCAACCAGGAAGTAAGCAGAGAAATGAGAAGGTGTGGTGGTTTTGAACGAGATGGGATGCACTTCAATTACATGCTTGGATGAGGAGTGGGCAGGCGGCTTGCTGGTCACGCTGTTGCTATTTTTTAGGGGGCCCACGGGTGCTCGGGAGGCCAGAGTAAGTAGTAATGAAGGAGGTCACCTAGGGGAACATCAGAATAGCATCGCCGTCAATACCAGAAAAAGGAGAAAAACAAGAAAGACAGCTCGCCGTGCAATATGCTACATCAACATGCAGGGCAGTAGAAGAAAGGAAAGGATTACTGTCTGATGACAGAAGGAATTCATTATAAATTGAGAGAAATGGTCATTGATGAGGAAGGATATAGCAGCATAGGGAGTGACCATAAACGCATCATATTGAAAATGAGACATGTAGTTGGGAAAGAGAGCAAGGAGTGCAAAATGGCCAGTGCAAATTTGAATGCTGAACAAATAACAAATATAGTCACTAGAGTCGAGGAAGAACTTGGCAAATGGCCAAGTAAAAAGTGGGAATATAGTGAGCTTCTAAGTTTAATAATGACAGAAATACGGAAAGGGGAACAACATGTTCGTTGGAAAGGAAAAAAGAAACCGAAAAGCTGGTAGAACAGCGAGATACGAGAAGCGATTGTTGAATGACAGAAAGCATCCCAAGAGCACAGGCAGGCAAAGAAGGCGCAGTTAGCACAGGATGAAGTGGTGGCCAGTAAATGGGAAATGTACCGAGAGAAAAACTCTATAGTTCAAATACTGGTGCAAGCAAAGATAAAATGTGAAAGTGAGCATTCATTGTCAGAAAAATGTGAGATAAAGAAGGATGCACCTAGAATATTTTGGAACCATATAAAATTATTAGGCCGGAAGTCAACAACAATACAACATATCCTACGCGAAGGTGGAAACAAATAGGAAAGAGAAGCAGGATTAAATTACAGCCGAATCTTTCCAAGGCAATGACGAGGTTGGATTTGAAGAAAAAAAAAAGAGCATTAAAGAGAACCAGATGGAAAAGGAGCTGGTGCTGACAAATTTCAACTGGAAGAAAGCCGAAGAGAAAATTCCTAGGCGCACCGCCACAGGGCTAGACGAGGTTCCTGTTAGGCTGATTAATGAACTAGGAACAAAAGTTAGGAAGCTCTGGTGAAAGAAGAAAAAACTTTAAAAGATAGAAGAATACGGGACAGTTGGTGACAAAGTAGAATGAATTTAATTTATAAAGGTAAGGGTGAGAAGGATAGAATGCACTCGTATAGACCCTTGTTCATTACATTAGTAATATACATGTTAGCAATGCAGGCAATCAAATTAAAGCTGGGCAGAGAATAATGGCGTTTGGATGATGACTTATTTGTTCTTACTCAATGCATCGAAATATCAAGAGTAGAGAGCAGACCGTTATAGGTGGTCTTTTTAGGTATACAGGAGCAGATTACAACATAGACCGCAACATTTTGTGGGATATATTGGAAGGGGAACACTTGGGCGATGATTGTATACAGCTCTTGAGAGAGATTTACCTAGACTATACCGTTTGCGTGCAATGGAAAGGGATGGGGAGCGAGGAAAAAGTTGATATCAACAAGGAACTGAAGCAGGTGTGCCCTTTATCTCTAGTGCTATTTATGATGTATGTGGCAAGGATGGAAAGCACGCTAGAGGGAAGTAATATCGGGTTTAATCTCATAAATAATAAATACAAACTTGCGGGTACAGTGGTAGAGCAGCTTTCAGGTTTGTTTTATGTGGACGACATTGTGGTGCTAGCAAACTAAGCAAGGTGATACACAATGTGTGGCTAGTATCTCTTGAGAGGGAGGCGAGAATATAGGTCTGAAATTTAGCTTTAAGAAATCAGGTGTCATGGTATTCAATGAAAACAGTGAACAGACAGTGTCAGTACAGGGCCAGGAAATACATGAGATAAAAGAATATAAATGCCTTGGTATATAGATGAACGAAGGCAATAGATATATTGAAACGCAGGAAAAAAACTATAGCAAAGAGGAAGAGAAATGCGGCCATAATGAAACACAGATCACTATGGGGATACAATAGGTATGAGGTGCTCCGGGGTATGTGGAAAGGTGTAATGATTGCAGGACTTATTGCAGTGAAACACGTGGGGCTAGTTGGTGCATAGCTTTCAATAGGTGATGCTCCAATAGTGACGGCACACAAGAAGAAGCGCCTTGTCCTGTGTCTATTTCTTCTTGTGTGCCGTCACTATTGACGCATCACCTATTGAAATCCAGGACTTATATTTGGAAATGGGGTTGTTTGCTTGAAGGGGTACAATCAGGACTGAATGGCAACCAAAGGTGTGTGGAATGCTTCGCATTGGGTGCTCACAGGAAGACTGCAAATGAAGCTTTGAAGGGTGATATGGGCTGGACAAGTTTTGAAGTGAGGGAAGCTCACAGTAAAATTTATTATGAAGAATGACTGAGGGATATGGAAGAAAGTAAATGGGCTGAGAGAGTGTCGAGGTATCTGTACAGGAAAAACATTGATTCACAGTGGAGGAAAAGAACTAGGAAGCTTCCTAGCAAGTGTGCAGCCTGTAGGGTGAGCAACACAGCAACAAAGACTGTCAGGCGGAAAGTCGGAGAGGCTGAAATAATCTCATGGGTGGCAGCAATGGAAGAGAAACCTGCCATGAGTAACTACTTAAGAGAGAAAGATGAAATCAGGAAACAAACAATTTATGATAATTCAAAAGGAAGCTCATTACTTTTCAAAGCGAGATCAAAATGCCTTAGAGCATGCACCTATAAAGTGGCATATAAGAATGAAGGAGAATGCATGTGCTTTGTAAAGCTAGGTAAATGATGGAGCATGTTTTATTAGAACGGGAAAACACCTGCCCAGCACTTGATTTAGGCACCACTGGCCTCCTTGAAGCCCTTAGGTTCAGCGAGAGCAGGGGAAAAGTATACATGTCCGCAATAGAGATTAGTGAGAGGCAATTGGAAGATCGGTGGAAGAAAAGTAGGGAAATGACAACAAACAGATGTACAAAAGCAAAGTTGACATTAAGGGGTCTGAAAATTTCGTTATGGGAATTCATCGTGCATTTTTTTTTCCTTTTCATCTTTAACCTAGGTAGGACATTAGGCAGTACAATAGAAAGAGCTTGGTGGCGGAACCCGCCGCCCCGCTCCAAAGGGGACTCTCATAACACACATCCAGCAGAATTTCTTTTTTTTTTGTTTAGAGCAAAATCCAATATCGCCGCTTTTCACCGGTCGCGTACGCTCATATGCGCCGTGCCGGCTTTGCGGCATGCCTCAATGCCTTGGCTGCCGCATAGCTAGTGCGTTCTAATTTAGTGCGTGCTAAGACGACACACCAAGTGCAAAACCTGTGCTTGGTGTGTCGTCTTCTCTCACGTCCTTGTCGTTTTTTGTTGTGCAATATCATTTGAGTTATGGATTACCAACTTGCCCGGAATGCTGCTCTCATTAAGTTCATTTCTAGTTCAACGGGCCCTTTTCTAAATGTTCTTCGTGATCCTTGTTCCACTGTTTCCCTTATTGCCGCGGTCGTTTGAAAAGCATGGATGCTCTCCTATTGTTTAATTGCGCTTGGTGTGTCGTCTTCTCTCATGTCCGTGTCGTTTTTTGTTGCGCAGTATCATTTGCATTCTAATTGCCAGGAGACCAAAGAACCTCCACTGACAGCCATACAAACAAGCTACAAGTGGGCTAACAGAATGTGCGACTTTATTGGCAGAAAACAAGCAGTGCATATTCTCGTGCAAAAGCAGAAATAATATTTGCATGTCGAGATGTGCTGAAATCATTGACGCGAGCCCGTAAATGGCTTACCATCATCGTCGCACATGCCTATGTGGTAACGAGCGACAACCAGCAGCCCAAGCAGATTGGACCGTGTCCCACCAGTTTGCATTGACAGTCGCCATTAAAAGATGATTAACTTGTATTGCGAAGCAATCGGGTGAAGCAGGCACCTGCTGCCGCAGCCGACACAGTGACATGGACTGTCTGGCATTTTAGCGTTAACTCCAACCTGCACGTTTCTTTCCTTTTGGGGGCCGCTAATGTGTGGCTCACATTTGGCGCTGCACTTTGTCTCAGTATGGACAAATTGGTTTCGTGGGCATTACCTTCGGCAGACATCCATATGGCTATCAACTTCATACACATCGGACCATGTAAGCATGTGTGCTGGTCTCCGTTCATGCCTAATCACAGCCGAGAAAGGCCACAGGAACAATTTGCCCATGGCTGCAGCTGGAAAGGACGAACAGGGAGCACGAATCACGGTGCATGTAAATTGGAAGTTCTGTCACTGTGCAGATTGCAGAGCAAATGCTTACTTAGAGAGACTGCCTCTCAATACAACTGACCAGGCTCCCACATCTGAGAAGCATAACACGGAAACTGTAACCAAGTGAGATAACAGCGAAATGAAAAGGCAATCAATCACCGCATAAGGTTCAGTCAATACATTATACGTTGGCTACGAACCATATCCCAAGGATATGGTTCGTAGGGATCCCAAGGGAAGGGATGCCTACGAACCATGGATCCCAAGGGAAGGGAAGCGTAGCAGGGGGCGGCAGAAAGTTAGATGGGCGGATGAGATTAAGAAATTTGCAGGGACGGCGTGGCCACAATTAGTACATGACCGGGGCTGTTGGAGAAATATGGGAGAGGCCTTTGCCCTGCAGTGGGCGTAACCAGGCTGATGATGACGAACCATATGGCAACAGTGAGCATTCACGTACACGAGTCTCTTATGCTACATTCAGCCACTTACGTACAAGCATTCATCGCTTGTAGTGGTCTGGTAACGAGAGAGAACCAGCAGTGCTAACAGATTGGACAGAGCATTTCACCTGTTTGAATCAACAATTGCTATTGAAGATAATTGAAGTTTCTTCTTCACTGCTATTAAAAGCAGTGAAGAAGTAACTAGGAGTAGGCAATAATCAGATGTATGCATTAAGAGACAAAGCCGGCAATATCATACTGATATGGATGAGATAGTTCAGGTGGCTGAGGAGTTCTATAGAGATTTATACAGTACCAGTGGCACCCACGACGATAATGGAAGAGAGAATAGTCTAGAGGAATTTGAAATCCCACAAGTAACGCTGGAAGAAGTAAAGAAAGTCTTGGGAGCTATGCAAAGGGGGAAGACGGCTGGAGAGGATAAGGTAACAGCAGATTTGTTGAAGGATGGTGGGCAGATTGTTCTAGAAAAACTGGCCACCCTGGCAATGCCTCATGACTTCGAGTATACCGGAATCTTGGAAGAACGCTAACATAATCCTAATCCAGAAGAAAGGGGACACCAAAGGCTTGAAAAATTATAGACCGATCAGCTTACTGTCCGCTGCCTACAAAGTATTACTAAAGTAATCGCAAATAGAATCAGGAACACCTTAGACTTTTGTCAACCAAAGGACGAGGCAGGATTCCGTAAAGACTACTCAACAATAGACCATATTCACACTATCAATCAGGTGATAGAGAAATGTGTGGAATATAATATTAGAGGCTCGATTGCGCAACATTTGGATGACACTCACAGAAGAGAAACACACACCACAGAGCGCTCTGTGGTGCGTGTTTCTCTTCTGTGTGTGTGTCGTCCAAATGTTGCACAATCGAGCCTCTAATATGCTATACCAACACGCCCAGTCATCAACCTTGCGAAATATAACTAGCCCTTATATATAGCTTTCATTGATTATGATAAAGCGTTTGATTCAGTCGAAACCTCAGCAGTCATGGAGGCATTACGGAATCGGGGTGTAGATGAGCCATATGTAAAAATACTGAAAGATATCTATAGCGGCTCCACAGCCACCACAGTCCTCCATAAAGAAAACAACACAATCCCAATAATGAAAGGCGTCGGGCAGGGAGATACGATCTCTCCAGTGCTATTCACAGCGTGTTTACAGGAGGTATTCAGAGACCTGCATTGGGAAGAATTGGGGATAAGAGTTAATGGAGAATACCTTGGTAACTTGCGAGTCGCTGATGATATTGCCTTGCTTAGTAACTCAGGGGACCAAATGCAATGCATGCTCAATGCATGTTCCAGTCTTGTGGCACCACTCCAGATGAGACTGCTGGATTATTAACGACAGAATCATACTTGTTACGATTTCAGTAGTCTTCAATAGTTTAGAATTGATGCTGTCAATACCAGTGGATGATGTCAGCTTTAATAAATGGATGATTTCGGAAATACCATTGGCATCGAACCTGATTTTAGGCATAATTGGGTGATTCTCATGATATGCATGAGATAGTTCGTTATCAAGTTCTGTGAAAAACTGAACAAACAGTCTAACTTAATACTTGTGCAACTGTGTTCTAGGATCAAAATATGATTGTCTTTCAGCACAATGATCGATGAAGGTGTAGTGGACGATGGGTTGAGAGTTTTTCAGAGTTGTTTGGGGTTATTGCGTAACGTGCCAAGTAAATGAGTAGGATGAGTGCTTGGCGTTAGCAGCAAGAGAAACGAATAGCCTTTCCATGGGCCGATATGTATCCCAAGTGCATTTTTTATTTAAGAGCTTTACGAACTGGAATTGACACTTTTTGTTTTTAAAGTCGTTTCAGTGCAGTGCTGAACCATGGGGAGGCTGATTGTATGTTGATTGCAATGGTGGAAACGTAACTTCGGATTAGTTGCTGCAGCTTAGCTTTAAAGAGATGCCAGTTAGTTTCGATAGGGCTGAGGGCAAAATGGGTGAGAAACCATTCTTGAATAATGGGCAGATCATTATTTATGGCAGCATAGTTATCTTTATCATATAATGTTATTGTTTTCTTTATTTTTGGGGGGTTAGGTAGGTAGCACTTGAATGCTGTGTGAAGAACATTATGATTGCTTATAGCAGATAAATGTGTAATATAAGAGAAGTTATCCAGATGAGTTTTCAGTAAAAGGTCAAGAATGTTAGAAGAATGATCCATTTGTTGTAAAGCAGTGATTTGGGCTTGTTGGTAATACATTGTGAGTCTTATAGCGCGTTAAAAAGACAAGGATGAAAGTGAGACGTGACACACACAGGCGCTAACTTGGAACACTCTTTATTTCGAGCAAGGGACCCATACATATATACAACTTTTTCGCGTACATCATACATGCGCTGTTTGAAAAAAAAAACCTTACACACTATTGCGCAGGTACGATAACTCTTTGCGGGAAAGGGCGATTGATGGTTTAGACACATGCTTATCCCCAAGCCTACCAATTTCTAACTGTTTCGATTTTTTAATCACTAATGCACTTTCTTTTATACGCGAGGGTTTATCTCCTCGAAAAATAACGCATTAACTGCCGATTGACGGAAGTATCCCATTTCTTGACATTAAGTTTTTATTTTTCAACGACCATGTACGCTGGAAGTACGAGCCTCGCGTGAACAAGCCACTGCTCCCATATCAGTCGGTGCACTCCAAGTTGGTTAAGAGGGGAATCACAAAGACATGTTTGTCAAACGCATTATGTAAGTCATGCCCGGAGCTGATGGCCGAAAGCATCAAGGATCAGATCCTCCATCTTCGATTGGCAGGTTACCCTACACATGTACTTATTAGTGTTGCTGAGGGTCTGCTCAAAATGAGAATATCAAAGAATTCCACCAGCGTGCCTTGTGTAGATAAGAGGAGCGTTGCTGTCATCCCATATATCCACAGCTTATCGCACCGTTTAAAGAAAATAGGCCAACATGCGAATGTTAAGGTTGTGTTTTCAGCTTCTACAAAATTGCAATGTCTTTGCAGACTAACCAGACCAGGCCTCTCTGATAAGCGCACGTGCAAAAAGAAACACCAGGAACCGTTTGTTGAATGTGTGGAAGCAGTTGTTTACAACCTTCCTTTAAAGTGTGGGAAGAACTACGTGGGGCAAAGCGGAAGGTGCCTCAACGAGCGTTTAAAGGAACACCGGTATAATGTTGCAGAAAAGTGGGGTGGGTTCCTTGACGCCCACTGCAGGCATTGCAGCTGCACTGTTCCCGGTGTGGATGATGGTGACAACTCGACGTGTGCTCCAGCATACAGAGACTGCTCCATTGTGGGAAAAGCCCGAGGTAGGATAACTCGCGAAATTATAGAAGCAGAAATGATTGATAGGCTTGGGGATAACTGTGTGTCTAAACCATCAATTGCCCTTTCCCGCAAAGAGTTATCATACCTGCGCAATAGTGTGTAAGGGTTTTTTTGCAAACAGCGCATGTATGATGTACGCGAAAAAGTTGTATATATTGTTACAAGCACGGGGAAAAGGGGTTTATTTAGGCGTGCGAGAGCAGGAACGGCAGGCTACGAACAACAGGAATGGCCGCTGCACAATCTTCGTTCTTCTCTTCTTCCCTCTTCTTGATCCCCGCGTCCCTTTGACGCGCTTGGACGTAACATACCTCCCCTCGCAGACAAAGCCCCCTGGGCGAGTCAACTAGCTTGTCGTGGCGTGCATGATTTCAACCGTGCGACATGTGCGACTTGTGTCCTAGCAGAACGTCTACCAGTGTTCGTGAGGCGCGCGAGAGTATAGTTCACTTCACTGACTTTGTCGATGACAACATACGGTCCATCGTAGTTTGCCAGCAGCTTTTGACACAAACCGCGCTTCCTTGTGGGATTCCAAAGCCAAACGAGATCACCAGGGTGATATGTAACAGGCCAATGTCATGCGTCGTAGCGGGCCTTGGAGTTATCTTGTGATGCCAAAGTCCGAAGACGCGCAAGTCGCCGAGCCTCTTCAGCGAGGCACAGCGTATCGGCGACCGTAGGATTGTCGTGGGGGTAAAAAGGGAGGACAGTGTCGAGCGTATACCGGGGCGGCCGAGCATATAGAAGGAAGAAGGGGCTGTAGCCGGTTGTCTCGTGCTTGGCGGTGTTGTAGGCGTAAGTAATAATTGGTAGAACTTCATCCCAATTCTTGTGATCGGACGCAACATACATGGAAAGCATATTGGTGATTGTTCGATTAGTGCGCTCAGTGAGGCCGTTCGTTTGCGGATGATACGGCGTCGAGTGCCGGAGGTGCGAGTTACATAAACGCACAAGTTCTTCCACGATATCCGCCGTGAATTGACGTGCCCGTTCACTTATGATAACACCAGGCGGTCCATGTCGTAGAACAATAGCGTAAAGTAAGAAAAGCGACACTTCGGTGGCAGTTGCTGATGGTATAGCCGCCGTCTCGCAATAGCGTGTGAAATAGTCGGCGCAGACAATTATCCAGCGGTTCCCCTTAGATGACTTTGGAAAAGGGCCTAACAGATCAATTCCAACTTGCGGAAAGGGTGAGCTGGAAGGCGGCACAGGCTGAAGGAGACCAGATGGGGCAGGGGTTGGGCGTTTCCCGACGTTGGCACTGTATGCAGCTGGCGACATAAAACTCAACCGAATGTTGCATCCGGGGCCAGTAAAAGCGTTCTTGAATGCGATAAAGTGTGCGCACAGTGCCTAAGTGACCGGAGGTAGGGTCATCGTGCATAGCCTGAGGGATTGCTGGCCGGAGATGCTCCGGCACCACTAGAAGGAAGCGTGCACCCATGCTTGAGTAGTTCCTTTTGTACAGGAGCCCGTCTTGTACACAGTAGCTGCTTGTTGCACTTGAATGGGCAGAAGTAAAGAGTGGCTCCAATTTAGTGTCTGTCCGTTGTTCTGCTTTAAATGCATCGATATCCGGAAAAGCGGGTGTCACAGAAGCGACGAGATGATCAAAATCGTCTGCGTCGCAGTCTGTCGTGGCAAGCGGCATATGGGAAAGGCAGTCTGCGTCAGCGTGTTTTCGGCCACTCTTGTAGGAAACAGTGAAGTTATATTCCTGCAACCTCAAAGCCCAGCGCGCAAGGCGACCACAAGGGTCGCGAAGGTTCACGAGCCAGCACAGGGAATGGTGGTCTGTGACGACTTGGAATGGGCGTCCGTACAAGTACGAGTGAAATCACTGAACCGCAAAGATTACAGCGGGGCATTCTTGCTCTGTCACCGTGTAATTCCGTTCAGGTTTGCTCAATGAGCGGCTTGCATAAGCAATCGCGTGCTGACGGTCGTCATAGCGTTGGACCAATACGGCACCCAGACCAACGCCACTAGCATCTGTGTGGATTTCTGTCGGCGCAGTAGGATTGAAATGGCGAAGGATAGGTCGGGAGGTTAACAGGAACTTCAGCTGACGAAATGCAGAATCGCACTCGGGTGTCCACTCAAACCGTGCGTCTTTATGTAGCAGATTTGTCAGAGGATAAGCGACGTCAGCAAAACCAGGAATAAATCGGCGAAAGTAAGAGCAAAGACCCAGAAAACTACGAAGTTGCTTCACTGACTGCGGTGCACTGAATGCCTCGACAGCTGCCGTCTTGAGGGGATCAGGCCGGACACCGTCTTTGTCAACAAGGTGACCCAGCACAAGGGTTTGACGGTCACCAAAGTTACATTTCTTGGAGTTCAGAACCAGGCCAGCGTTTTTGATGCAGTCGAGGACAATATCCAGGCGCGTATTGTGCTCATTGAATGTGCGCCCGAATATAACAACGTCGTCAAGATAGCACATACAGATGTTCCACTTTAACCCACGCAGACTGGTGTCCATGAACCTTTCAAAGGTTGCTGGAGCGTTGCACAACCCAAATGGCATCACATTGAATTCGAATAATCCATCCGGGGTTATGAAGGCTGTTTTCTCCTTGTCTGCCGGGTGTATAGGGATTTGCCAATATCCTGAGCGCAGGTCCACTGAAGAAAAATAAGAGGCCGAATGCAGGCAATCAATTGCATCATCAATCCGGGGCAGGGGGTAGACATCCTTCTTAGTCACGGCGTTTAATCTTCGATAATGTACGCAAAATCTCCAGTTACCGTCTTTCTTTCTGACAAGTATGACCGGAGCTGCCCAAGGACTTGAGGACTCTTGTATTATTCCATTTTTCATCATGTCATTCACTTGTTCGCCGATTATCTTCCGCTCGTTAGGCGACACGCGATAAGGCTTTTGCCTGATCGGGCGCGCAGATGCCGTATCTATAGTGTGGCGTGTTCGTGACTCGGGAATCGAGAACGCTTTGTCCGGCTGCGCAAAGTCAAACACTGACAGATGCTTAGAAAGCGTATCCACCAAGGTATGGCGCCCCCTTGTGCTGAGTGACTTGTTTATCATAGACAGAAGCCTTTTGTCTGAGACGTGGCGAAGGTCAGCAGGTTCACACGGCGGATCTGTTAGTACGGCTTCGGACGAGGACGAGTATTCTGTAAAGTAGGCGAGTTTCAAGCCGTCTGGAAGCAGGACGGGTTCTGCCGAGCAGTTGGCTGTCCACAAGCCAGCACGCCCCTTGCTGATGGATACCACACAATGAGGGACAAAAATGTTCTTCTTCATACAATTTAGATGCATTGGCTCTACGGAGGCATCGAAACTGTCTGGAACTTCACCGCGACACACAACCGGCACGCACACAGAGGTGGATGCAGGCACAACAGTATCTGCAGATACACAAAGTTCACCTTGACTGCAAGTCTCCTCTAAGAGCCCGGATGAAACATGGCCATCAACGCAAACTTCCCCCGTGCGACAATCGACGGTCGCACCACACTGTCGCAAAAAGTCGATGCCCAAAATCACTTTGTGCGTCGATCGGGGAATAACTACAAACTGTCGCGAAAACTCCACCAGCCAAGGATACGTCACCAGTGCACACACAAACAGGGCGCAACGACTCGCTGCTCACTCCACAAAACGTTGCAGCCTGGTCCCACCGAAATACAACTTTACGCCCCAACCGACCTTTAAAACCGAGACTCATTACGGATACAGTTGCTCCGGTATCCACTAAAGCCATTGTAGCAACACCATCAACAAGTACATGCACTTTGTTCTTAATCATAGCAACTGCAGGGGGCATTTCTGTCGATAGCACGTGTCGAGCGACCTCAGCCCCATCGGCCGCGCTAGCTAGTTTTCCGGTTGTGAAGGCGAGGCGGAGCGGCGCACTGGCAATGGAGACTGACGTAAACGCGGTGCACGAGAAGTCGGCGGTGGCATCAAACTCCTGTCAGATGCCGGCGAGCGGCTCCGGAAGCTTCTCTGCCAGTATTCGTTGCCAGAAGGGACGCCAGCTGACCAAGAGGTGGTGTACGGCTGTTGAGTTGTCCTCTTAGGAGGTGTGGGCCTTGTTGAAGATCCGGATCGACCATTCCACGTTGTTGGGCGACGATTGCAAAACCTCGCTATGTGGCCCGCGACACCGCATTGGAAACATACCGGCAGATGCCTCAAATTGCGATGTTCTTCCATGTAGTCGCGCATGTTGCTGTCGACTGCATAGACAGTAGGTGGGTGACATTCATCATGGCTAGGCATCGGCCGCTGGGAGGCGTGCGTGCGGCGTGGGCGTTGGTCGTAGTCATGACCTTGATAGCTCATGGTCCCTCTCGTTTGTGGGGTAGACCTATACTCGATGGTCGCTGAGTTCACCGTGGGTTGCCATGATGTCGAAACGGCCGTGTTTCTCATCTCGTGTGGTGAGTACGCGCCAGTGATGCCGGGTGTGCAACGGTACATCTCTTCCTGATGGAGCAACTCTTCGCGAACAATCTGCCGTATAGTGGATGGAAGGTCAACACACGAGCTCGGGTCTACACTTGCCACCATCGCGACATTAGCCAGGCGACCAAACTTCGGTATTATCCGTCGCATCTTCAGCGTCTCAAAGGTCCGGCACTGGCGAATGACGTCAGACACGGAATCCAAGCTTTCCTTGCCGATCAAAAAATTGTAGACGTCTTCGGCTATTCCTTTCAACAAATGTCCAACTTTGTCATCTTCAGACATTTGAGAGTTGACTATTTTACACAGTTTCAGCACTTCTTCGATATAAGTCGTACAGGTCTCGCCGGGAATCTGAGCTCGTTGCGAAAGCGTCTGTTCAACGCATTTCTTTTTTGCGCTAGAATCTCCAAAACACGCTCTGAGCTCCTCGACGAAAAGCTCCCACGAAGTGAGCATGTCTTCGTGATTCTCGTACCAGACGAGCGCAGTGTCGGTAAGAAAAAATACAACATTGGACAACTGTGCGGTCTAGTTCCAACCGTTAGACCGGCTCACCCTTCGGTAGTTCGTGAGCCACTCGTCGACATCTTCTCCGACTTTTCCTCCGAAAGTGAGTGGCACGCGGTAGTATTGCCACGGAACACCAGGTGCTGGCCTAGAAGCCGCGTCAGATCCTTCGGGAGTCTGGCAGGCGTATTCAGGCATGTCAGGTGAGGGTGGCGGAAGTCCGGCAAGTCGACGGCTTCGGCGAAGTTGTAGCAGCGTAGGCTCCGTGGTTACGAGGTGTACCCCGCACCGTCCACCAATTTGTTACAAGCACCGGGAAAAGGGGTTTATTTAGGCGTGCGAGAGCAGGAACGGCAGGCTACGAACAACAGGAATGGCCGCTGCACAATCTTTGTTCTTCTCTTCTTCCCTCTTCTTGATCCCCGCGTCCCTTTGACGCGCTTGGACGTAACAATATGTATGGGTCCGTTGCCCGAAATAAGGATTGTTGCAAGTTAGCGCCTGTGTGTGTCATGTCTCACTTTCGTCCTTGTCTTTTTAACGCGCTATGAGCCTCACGATCCATTTGTCGTGTTGACAAAATTAGCAGCAACAATCCAAATGTTACGCATGAAGTGAGGAAATCACTTTGAGTATTATGTTTTGATGCTGTTTTTGCTTTATTGGACCATGTTATGCTGGGAAAATTAAAGTTGCCAAGTAAGATAATCGGAGTGTTATGATATGCTGTCATAATGGAATGAAGAGCATCATGGAAATGACTAATGAAGGTGGCATCGGCACCCAGCGGGTGGTAACACGTGCCGGTTATAATGGGTGGGATAGATGCGTGGCAGCATATGAATAACATTTCTAAGGGGGAGGGATTGTTGATGGTGGAACACAATGCTGGTATGAGCGGCTATCAGCATGCCACCGCCACATTTGTTTAGTCGGTCATAACATAAGATATGGAAATCAGAAAAACAAGAAGCCAGGTCAGTATCGGCAACTGTATAATTCAGCCAGGTTTCAGTAAAAAAATGATAAGGTTACAATTGTTTGTTTCGGCTATATGTGAAAGAGAGTCTTGCTTTGGCAAGATACTTCTGATGTTGGTATATATTAGTGATAAAGCAGTATGCGAAAGGTTTCTGTCAGCAGATCTAGCATCAGGCGATAGCCATTGTGGCTGTGCAAGGACTTTCTGTTCATTTGGATAAAAAATGTAGGTTCTGTTTGTAATTAATAGTTCAAGTTTTTTGTGTGTAAGTCGGATGTTTGGTGAGAAGCCTGGGGTGATACTGTGGTCAGTGTCATTCAGTTGTGCACTTAGTGACAAGACGTGCTCTTTGTCTGGAAAGTGGGCAAACCAGACAATGATTGGCTTAGTTTTGTTTGTTTGGAAGCAGCCAATCTTGTGGGTGCGTTCAATGTCTCTTGGCTCCAATGAAGTGCTAAGCTTTGAAATGCAAAGGTTGAGGATTAGCTTTTCAGATTGTTGCCATGTTTTGCGTTCGCTGTCCTTGAAATCAAAAAGCACAAGATTGGAGCACCCAGTGCTTTCTGCAGAGTTGTCCATCCTAGTGATTGAATTAGTGACCTGGTTGGTGCTCTGTCCAGCAAGAGCTTCTACTTCGGCGATGTGTTTTTTAATAGACATGATTGCTGGACAAACAGCCGTAATTTCGCCTAGTTCTTTTTTGATGCCGTCAAAAGCTTTTTAGCTTTGGTACAATTTGGAATGTGTCGATTTTATTTCATATAGTAACGTTGCTTGCCCAGCTTGAACTTTGATCAATGCTGACATAATATCACAAGATGTCTGTGTTGCAGTATATTGAGTAAAAGGCCAGGGTTTTCTTCAATGTCACTTGCTAGTAGCAGGAGTTCAAGAACTTGAGCATAATCACAAATCATCAAAAAAAAAAACACCTTGGCAGCACAACTAAAGCAGGGAAGAAGTTTGGGCGTGTTGGTGGGATTCATTCAGACTGGGATACATAGCGCAAAAAATTACACAGGGACAAGCAGAACACAGGACGAGCGCTAACTTTCAACAATTGATTTATTGCAGCTGGTGAGTATATATATACTCACTGGGACGCCACTACAATAGAACACACTGAAGGGAAGGGGGAAAAGACAGTCATGTGACTATTATGCCCAAAAATTCAAGCTCTTTCCTTGATAAAAATATAGACGGCGTGCTAACGCACTCGTCACCTGCTCTGGCTATCTCAGCTGCTTCCACAATTTCCCTCGTAATCTTATTCTTGTGGCGATAGACAACAACAGTTCGTTCTAATAGCGGGAAGCATGGAGCCTTCGCGTCACATTTTCTACAATGGGCAGCCAGATGCCCATCTATTGCGATGCTCTCCACTTTGTTACTATGCTCCGCCAGACGCACGTTTAAACATCTGCCCGTCTGGCCCACGTAGTACTTCCCACACGAGCATGGGATCTTATACACAACATTGCGAGTGCATGCAACAAAAGGAACTTTCTGCACGGTAGTGCAACCAGGCTTTGGTTTCCTCATGGGACAGCTCATCACACTCAACCTCAAGAGTTTGTTAGGTGCTGTAAACACAACGTTTACACCAGAACGTTGCCCGGCCTTTTTTAGGTTGTGGGAAACCTTATGAAAGTAGGGAATTGCCGCCACTTTTCGTTTTTCCCTTTCTTCTGTGTTAGCGTGCGTTCTTCTGCGTGCGTTAGCACGCCGTCTATATTTTTATCAAGGAAAGAGCTTGAATTTTTGGGCATAATAGTCACATGACTGTCTTTTCCCCCTTCCCTTCAGTGTGTTCTATTGTAGTGGCGTCCCAGTGAGTATATATATACTCACCAGCTGCAATAAATCAATTGTTGAAAGTTAGCGCTCGTCCTGTGTTCTGCTTGTCCCTGTGTAATTTTTTGCGCTATGTATCCCAGTCTGAATGCATCCCACCAACACGCCCAAACTTCTTCCCTGCTAAAGTGCATTTCTAGTACCTTGGGCCTTCCCTATGCTGTTCCTCCTGATCTTTGTTCTTTGGTTACTCGTGTGGCCTATGCCGAGGTTCAAGCTCGTGCCCTCTCGTTCTGCGTTCGGTCCAGGATTTTACCTCCTGCAATTCTGGCTATGCTTGGGGGGTTCCCTCCGTCTTTTAACCATGGCAGAAGGTTGTGCAAGATTTTTCGTGCTGAGTGGCGTCGACAGGCTTGTTTCTACCGTGACTGGTTGTACGCAAGCATCCTTTGTGACGACGACGTGAGGCGAGCACGCCGAAGATGGTGGGAACACTCAAGGCTGTTGACGTATTCCACTGAAACCTTCTGGCACGGCGTTCTGGACGCCCTTCGTCCCTTGGCTTCCCGCAAGGCCGCGCCTAGTGAGGACAGGCTCCACACTATAGGTGACGCCGACGTTCGGGAGGATGTTCACCGAATTCTGCGCCTCGGTCCAAAATTCGCCGTTCAGCCTCGGAAGGATCCCGCTGAGCTTCTGACTTGCGTCCGTGATGTGGCTAAGATGGCGCCTGTGGAGGAACGTGAGGCCTGTGTTTCTCAGGGAGTCAAGGTGCTCTCTTGTGGCGGACATGAGCGCACGGGTGACCGTATCGGCCGAGTGGCGGCTTCACTTCGGGAACGCAGGCTATGTGTCCTGCCTGCGGACACGGAAGGGGGTTTCGTGGTGCGTTCACAGGGTGTTTACCGTGATAAAGCCTGTGCTGCGGTATGTGTTGTCTTTATGTCTTTAATCCTATTCGACGTGTTTCGCTGAAGAAAGTAAAGTTGCGAGCTAAGCAGATGTGTAAAGATCTTAATTTGGTAAACGTCGCAAAGAAAATCAATGGCACTGACCATGACTGCCTAGAAATGTTTTTCACCGTGAAGACGCATAAGGATGATTGTCCTTTTCGTGTCATTGTTTCTGAATCCGGGACGTGGCAGAAGTGCGTCGCAGAATTCCTGCAAAGTAGCCCGAGACTCCTCAACGTGGAGGATCCGTTTCTTACCAAAGATTCTTCAGCTGTGATCAACTTTTTAAATGGAGCTGACGGCGAGTGTTTAACTGCATTTTCTGTGGACATGAAAGATTTGTTTTATTCATTGCCACATGAGGGTTTGCAGTGCAGTGTTGAGGCGGCAATAAATGAGCACGGCGCTGTCCTTTTTTCTAACGCTTGTGGTGTTAGTGTGGCAAGGTTTTTAGGGCTTTTATCATTTTATTTGAAGTCCACTTTTGTTCAATTTGACAATAACATTTACCTGCAAAAGCAGGGTGTTTGCATAGGCTCTTGCATAGCGCCCATTTTAAGTGACCCGTTTTTTAAGCTCGTTGTGACAAAGCTTTTGCTGTGCGGGTGGGTGATTTGGGCGTTGTGAAGGTTTTTAGATATGTAGATGATTTTTTGGTATTTTTAGATAGATCCCTACTTGATCCGGCTGCCAGTTCTCATGTAGATTGCCGTTTTGACTGTTCAAACCTGCTGTTAGCTGTATTCTTGCCTCATTCAATGAGAATTATAGGCCACTTATGTTCACTACTGAATTTCCAGCGCAGGGCAATATCAGGTTTTTAGACTTGCGTTTGCATTTCAAAGCCGAACACGTGTGTTGGGTATATGAGCCCAGAGCTAATAAGCCGCCTTTGAGGTACAGTTCTGCACACTCTAAACTCATAAAAAGAAGCATCGTACGTTCTTTCCTGTCATGCGCTCTATCTAAGTCATGTGCTCACTTGCTAGATGAAGGCCTTAGTGAGCAGGTGGCTCGTCTGGAAGCAGCGGACTATCCGAGACATATCATTATCTCGGTTGCTGAAGGCCTGCATCGTCAAAAAAAACTTCATGCATGAGCGATGAGCAGAGAGCGGACCACGTAAGAGAAAGGAAATAAGAAAGGGAAAAACGAAAAGTGGCGGCAATTCCCTACTTTCATAAGGTTTCCCACAACCTAAAAAAGGTTGGGCAAGGTTCTGGTGTAAACGTTGTGTTTACAGCACCTAACAAACTCTTGATGTTGAGTGTGATGAGCTGTCCCATGAGAAAACCAAAGCCTGGTTGCACTACCGCGCACAAAGTTCCTTTTGTTGCATGCACTCGCAATGTTGCGTATAAGATCCCACTCTCGTGTGGGGAGTACTACGTGGGCCAGACGGGCAGATGTTTAAATGTGCGTCTGGCGGAGCATAGTAACAAAGTGGAGAGCATCGCAATAGATGGGCATCTGGCTGCCCATTGTAGAAAATGTGACGCGAAGGCTCCATGCTTCCCGCTATTAGAACGAACTGTTGTTGTCTATCGCCACAAGAATAAGATTACGAGGGAAATTGTGGAAGCAGCTGAGATAGCCAGAGCAGGTGACGAGTGCGTTAGCACGGCGTCTATATTTTTATCAAGGAAAGAGCTTGAATTTTTGGGCATAATAGTCACATGACTGTCTTTCCCCCCTTCCCTTCAGTGTATTCTATTGTAGTGGCGTCCCAGTGAGTATATATATACTCACTGGGACGCCACTACAATAGAATACACTGAAGGGAAGGGGGAAAAGACAGCTGTCTTTGCTGTGATGAGCTGTCCCATGAGAAAACCAAAGCCTGGTTGCACTACCGCGCACAAAGTTCCTTTTGTTGCATGCACTCGCAATGTTGCGTATAAGATCCCACTCTCGTGTGGGAAGTACTACGTGGGCCAGACGGGCAGATGTTTAAATGTGCGTCTGGCGGAGCATAGTAACAAAGTGGAGAGCATCGCAATAGATGGGCATCTGGCTGCCCATTGTAGAAAATGTGACGCGAAGGCTCCATGCTTCCCGCTATTAGAACGAACTGTTGTTGTCTATCGCCACAAGAATAAGATTACGAGGGAAATTGTGGAAGCAGCTGAGATAGCCAGAGCAGGTGACGAGTGCGTTAGCACGGCGTCTATATTTTTATCAAGGAAAGAGCTTGAATTTTTGGGCATAATAGTCACATGACTGTCTTTTCCCCCTTCCCTTCAGTGTATTATATTGTAGTGGCGTCCCAGTGAGTATATATATATACTCACCAGCTGCAATAAATCAATTGTTGCAAGTTAGCGCTCGTCCTGTGTTCTGCTTGTCCCTGTGTAATTTTTTGCGCTATGTATCCCAGTCTGGAAGCACAACTAAAGCCTTGTATCGACTGTGGTGTGCAAAAAGGGAATAGTAACTCTTTACCTCCACAAAAGGCAAGGGAAGTGAATGAGTGTGGGCTGTAGTTGTGCCGCCAAACCCACTAGAAAGTGGCGCTGTCATGTCTGGCTTTTTATGGAAAGGCAGTGGCGTCAAGTTTGATGAGGTAGCGCTGGTCCATCCAGTCAAGGAAAGGACACGAGGCAGCTGTTTGATAAGCAAGTCAGCATTGCTCTTGTGTAGAACTGTAGGCAGTTTGTACTTTGGCACTGAAATGGCTGGACAAGGGCAGCAGTGATTGAGTGGTTAAGCGGTTGGTAGTCCGCAAGCATCGGACCCCCGTCGGGTGCACAGGGCGGCGCCAGTAGGGGCGCTACCAGGCGAGTCAAGGTGATTGTCTGCACAAAAGGCAAGTGAAGTGGATGAGGAGATTCCACTGGAAGTCCACTGGAATCTTCCTGGACTTCTCAGGTAGAAGTCCATGCTCCGGGGGCAGCTGTTGTAGACGGCGGCTTGCTTGATTGTCCGAAACTACGTTAGTGTTCTCTTTACAGTCCGGGCTTGGGTCACAGCTTTTTCGGGGGCGTCCGGTACGTGAACGAAAAGCACGTTCACCAGATTTCACGTAGTAGTGACGGTGAAGAAGGTACCAAGACTGTGATTGACGAAACTAGCGTTTTATTGGACGAACTGGTGCACTTAAACAAGAGCAATAGCGGCAAACACGATCGGCGATCTGCAAAAATCTGATCAGCTGGTCAAGAGCGTCGGCTTTTATGCATCAGTCGTTGAATGTTCCAGAGTAATCGCTGGCACCTGTGTGCCTTCCACAAAGTTCTACATTATTCGTGTTGTGCACACATGCAATCAGGTTACACAACGTTCGGTCACAGACAGTGGATGGAACCATTGATAACATTCCAGACACTTCCGATACATGCAGGTGTGTCCTGCGGTGTGCGATAGCATTTCTTAGGCTGTGAAACGTGGTCGCCTGGTCAAGATAGGTAAGTACACATGTCAATATGCTACAAATGGTTGTCAAAGAAAGGGGACAGGAAAGTCGTCAAGCTGCAGTTGTGCAGCTTCTTCCTGCCCTTACATTTCTTTTGCTGTAGAAAGGAAGGAAAATTCTAAATATAGTTGAAAGTTGAACCTGTCGGCTCCCGGCGCAGAGCTTCTGCAGGCATTCAGTGCAACTCCAAGCTTGGGAATGTTGAATAGATGGTTATATAGATTGTTTCCTCCACATTTGTGGTCCAGTGTTTTGCGTTCTTCTTTTTCTTTGTATTTAAGGAATGTTTGTGAATAGTGCGTGGAGCTAGATACATATTCAAAATGTTTACCAAGAGTATCTGCCTGGCCTTCCAACCCGCTACCTTGGTTATTTACCAAGGGCAGTGGATGCGGTTGCGGCCCCTTCAGCCTTCAGAGCGCAGTCCACACTTTTTGTTTCTTGGGTATATGAGTTTATTCCGCAAAGAAACCTCTTCCAGCTTGCTCTCCTAGCCTGCCGTCATGTGGGTTTTCTTTGTGATTTAGACTGTTTGAACTGAACAAGGTTTTATGCAGTTGGGTATTGGTGCAAAGTGCCCCATGTTTTGTTTTGCTTTTTTCGAGCTTGCTTGCAGTCTTCATTCCACCAGGGAACTCGTCTTCCATATGAATGACCTTTTGCTTGAGGGATGAACTTTCCTGCAGCAGCAGTAATGAAAGCGGTAAAATATGATACAGCATGATCTATAGTAAGATTACTTATAAAATCTCATGATAACTAGGTGGATTCCTTAAAACATTTCCACTCAGCTGATGCTAGTTTCCAGTGAGGGACATGCAGAGGGGGCTATGTTGTGTTACTGAGTTCAGAGTAACTGGGAAGTGGTCACTTCCAAGTGGATTTTTGATGACATGCCATTCTAAATGAAGGAGAAGACAAGCAGAGCCAATTTACAGGTCCATTGATGAATATGATTGATGATAAAGGTTGTAATGTGTTGGTTCTTTCTTATTAAAGATGCATGCACTGGAGTTAACAAAGAAGCTTCCATCAGTCGACCTCTCGCACATCGCATCAAGATTCTTAAAGCATGTTATGAGCATTAAAATCACTGGCTATTATGTATAGTTCTGGGAGCTGGTCAATGAGGCTGTAAAATTCAGTTTTATTGAGGTGATAGTTTTGTGATATGTAAATGCAGCAAATAGTTTTCAGCTTGTTGAATAAAATTTCTCGCACAGATACAGCCTCTAGGGGCTCTGAAGGGCAAACTGTTGGCAAGCAACCAACTTATTTACAGCTATAGCTGCACCTCCCGACAAGGCAGAAGTGTTGTCACGGTTTTTACGGAAAATTTCATATTGCTTGACAAAGCTCGACTGTGTAGGCTTTAAGTGTGTTTCTTGGACACACAGCACTGTCGGATTAAATCTATGTCGTGGTTACATAGAAGTCCTCTGACATTCCACTGCAGTATCTGTGTATCCATGTTGCAGACAATGTTTGTGCTGTGCACCTCATGCAAATGGACTAATTTAACTTACAGAGCCCCTTGGGGGCCCTGCTATGCAGTAATTTTCTTTTTTGGAGCTATCATGAGTCTCGCCACTCCTTAGGCGCTGGCAGCACCGTCTGGCCGGTTGTTACGTTCATCGCCTCATGCGAGGCGCTGGGCGCCATTGTCAGATGGGAAGAGGACTTGGTACCTGGCGGTGCTGCGTCCCAGAGCTTACATGTACTCATCAACACAACATCTTTCGGTACATTGACCCCAGTGCTCCTCCGCTACCCAGGTTGCCTGGGCGGAGGGCTTTGGGTTGGACCAGCGGTACTTCCCGGACAAGGGGGCTGCTGTGGTGCAGTGCAACTGAGTTACTGCACTCAAGGCACAAGCAGCTATGTTGGTCTTACAGGTCACGAGCCTGGCATTCTTTCGGACTGCCTTGACACAACAGAGGTCAAGGTATACAACCATGGAGACCCCAAAGCCGTCTACGGAACTGCGCGACCACACTAGGGTGCGCCATGACCGGTTCTGGCTCTGGATTCCACTGAGCCAAACAAAACCCTGTAGATTGAGTGGTACACATGGTTCAGTTTCACTTTTCTGGGCGACTTCCGATATGAAGGGCAGAGATTAGGGTCGGGTAGTGACCACTACCTCGAGTCTCGAAATCTGTACACCATACGAACACAGGGGCAACTTGACTTAATGCGAATGTGACGTCAATGCAGCTAACAGTCGTCGGATTTTTCAGGTATGCTATGCGGCTATCGTTCAAGGTCTCTGTATTGCATCTTGCAAGAAGCTTCGCCAACTTAGCATCAAAATCGATACAAATAGTATGCGCAGATTGAGTGCTTGTCAAAAAGTTCACACTTTTAAAGGTGATCCTGGTTCCAAGTAGATGCCGCTCAGGATAAACACTTTAGGTGCTATCACTAGGGTTGCGCAAATATATTCATTCTTGTCATGTGATGCTACGTCAATCACAGAGGCAGGCACGTCGTTGCGAAATCCAATGAGCAGTCGGCTAATTCCGTTTTGTCGTCTTGAATGATGAAAATAGTAACCGTTTATCCTAAACTGCTCGCCGCCGTGAGATTTGGAAATGACCATAAAATGGAATCGGTACATTCGCGCAAGATACTTAAAGTCTGCTAACTTCGAGCGCTAGCCGCGAGCGTCCCACTAGAAATAGTACACGTGCGGAAGTGTTTGTTGGTGGACACTGCTTGCGAGACGATTGTTGGGGAAGCCATCGTTTCTACTCCGAAGAATCACGGCGTTGTGCCGTGAAAGAAGACGGCACCAGTGGTTCCAAAGCCAGGATAGCCTCTACCTCAGGGATGCTTTTAAACGACGGACTAGCACGGAGAATACCCTTGATTGCTGCGAACATCATGGGAATCAGCATACTTGATATCTCATTTACAGCGCTACCAACAGCTTTTCTTGGCTCTTCCTGTTCTTCTGCTGCGGCCTTGGGGACACTTGTTGTGGGCTTGCGGCTATATCACTTGAGGGCTTTGATTGGCTCTTTGCAGATTAATGCCTATGCTGGTTTTCTCTCACGGCTGAGGTGAAGGACGTTTTCGAAGCCGTGTCGCTGCGGTGTACCGTATCGTGTTGCTTTTGGTTTGTCGATGTATATCCGGATTCGGGGGTGATTCTCGTCGTTTCCGCAATTTTCCGTGGATTTTTAATTGCTCCATTGTCCGTGCAAGAGCAGCTGATTTCTTTTTTGGGACGCCCTCCGTATGATGCAGCATGCTCAGTTCCACAATTTGCACATCGAGACTGGGAACGTGACGTACACTCCGTATGCGTATGTGCAGCAGAGCATATCTTTCAGCGGATGGGGCCGTTACAATATTTCGCTATATGCCCATGTCTTTGACATCGGAAACATTGAGATGCGAACCCCATGTATTCCGTCACGGGATAACTGCAGAATTCAGGTAACACTCGGTTTGTTAAAGGGGCGTCCTTAGAGAATTCCAGGATGACCGAGAGTCTTCGGGTTTCTGCAAAAGAGTACGCAAATGGGCTGGTTGGTTCATGATTACGAGCAATAAAAACAGCGCTAAACGACGGGACGAGTGAAGGGACACAGACACAGGTTTCAGCTACCACAGGTTTCAGCTACCAGGTTTCAGGTTTCAGCTACCACGCCATCCTCGTTAGGGACGTACGAAACTTGCCTTTTAGGAGATATGACTCCTTGTTCGCTCAAATACTCCTTGAGGTCGTCATCCGAGTACTCAACAGGAACCTCCTGTATCTTCCCGCACGTGGCAGAGTAGGAGTATGGAACTCGAGCTTCTACAGTAATAATAATAATAATATATGGGGTTTTACGTGCCAAAACCACTTTCTGATTATGAGGCACGCCGTAGTGGGGGACTCCGGAAATTTTGACCACCTGGGGTTCTTTAACGTGCACCTAAATCTAAGTACACGGGTGTTTACGCATTTCGCCCCCATCGAAATGCGGCCGCCGTGGCCGGGATTCGATCCCACGACCTCGTGCTCAGCAGTCTAACACCATAGCCACTGAGCAACCACGGCGGGTCTTCTACAGTAATACCCGACAGATCTGTCACCGCGAAGAAGCGATTAGCTGCAGGAAGTGTAGATACTATCACCATGAGGCTGCCGTCCTTGTTGAGATGATGGCTGAGTATCTTTTCTTTGGCTGTTGTCACCTTTCTGAATGCATCGCCGTACATTACGAAGCGGTGACGGTGCGGCGACCGTACGAGATCGTGAAGACTCACGATCCGCAGGACTTCAATAAAGTTTCACCATGCCATACCATGCCAAATTATATTGAAACCAAATCTTAACTGATCACATTCTTGTCGCAGCGGACTGGTGATATGCAACTTTGTTTTTAACCGTTCACGGACTAGTTAGGAGATACGTCGATTCTTGCACAAATGTTTCTGGCGAGCGCCCCTGGGCGATGGCGCGGTCGTCAGCGATGTAGTGATTTGTTTTGAAATATTGAATATTGTCATATCGGTGCTTTGACCAGCGCTAAAAACATCTCCTACCCGCCGTGGTTTGCTGGTGGCTGCGCTGCTAAGCACGAGGTCGCGGGATGGAATCCCTGCCATGACGGTCGCATTTCCATGGGGGCGAAATGTGAAAACAACCGCGTGCTTAGATGTAGGTGTGCTTTAAAGAACGCCAGGTGGTCCAGGTTTTGCGGAGCCACCAATACGGCGTGCCTCATAATGAAATCGTGGTTTTGGCACGTAAAGTCCTATAATTTAATTTTGAAAGCATCGCTAACTGTCTGTTCACGCAACTTCTAGCAGAAGGAGAGTGGCTTGAATGTATTTGAAGGTTCCTTTAAGGTGCGAAGACGCATCCTTTTCGAAGAAAGAATTAGGACCGGCTAGGCGCTCCTAGCAAGTCCATTTCTGCGTTGGGTAAGTTTGGTCACTTCGCCCATAACAAAGTTTTTTTTAAACACACACACACACACACACACACACACACACACACACGCACGCACGCACGCACGCACGCACGCACGCACGCACGCACGCACGCACGCACGCACGCACACACACACACACACACACACATACACACGCACGCACGCACATACAGCGAGCAGCCCAGATATGTATACCTGGGAGCTCCCCTTTGAGCACAAGCAGAGCTACAGCTTTGATTCCGGCACACAAGTGCATAAGCATGAAAAGCGAACGAAGCCTGCCAAGATTGTGTATGATGTGCTTTACCGCGTCACCATCATAATAGGCCACTTGGCGTAGCGGATATTTTGCTCTCAAATTTCTCATTCAGGTGGCACTTCCTGCAGTTTCCGGGGCTCTTTATCTGGCTCTCCAGCTGTGTCTGCCTCCAACCGTTTTCTCGCCAACTGTGGTAATGGGTAGTCCATGGTCTATTTCTTAGAGCATTTGGATGCTGTGATGAGGGAACCGGGTTCGAAAGGAATCGTCGGGCCAACTTGGGTCGCGGATGTGTGACATTGGGTATGTGCCTCTTATCAGTTAACCCGTTTCAACACAACTTGTATTACTGGGTATGTGCCACTGCATTATCTACAACTTTTCATTCAACATGTCACCCCGACTTGAATCACTGGGTATGTGGAACTAGATGTCATCATTTCAATGAATCTCTGATGTCGATTTGGGTCACTGAGTAAGTGCCACAAATTATGTGTAGCTCCTCGGTAAACCTGTTTCACGCCAACTTGGGTGACGGGGTGTGTGTCATTTGGTATGTGGCGCTGCACAATTACAAAAAAAATTGAGGAGAATCATGTTTTGAGCTAGTCTGGGGTCGTAATTCGAAGCTGATGTGCAGCTGAACGCTAAGCATTTGTTCTTGTATTGGGTGTAATGTTGTAGCATCTTCACTATGGTCATGCGACTTGACTTTCTTGTTCTTTGTAAAGTCAATTGGAAGCTGGCGCCCGTCCTGTCATGTTCTTTGATCCTGGCTAGAATGCGCAGCGAATTTCTTCGAATTTATCATGTGCTGGGCGGATTCGAAACGGCGTCATATATTTTAGGCAATCTTAGATGTATTCACGCACGAGTCAACTTCGCTGCGGCGACACTGCAGAGGGAAGCGCGAGTGAAGGAAGCCTGGCTGCGTACGCGCTTCATGCATGACGTGTTTCGGCAGTTACAGTGCGCGGTGTGTCAATATTGACGCGTGTACTTATCTTTATCGGGCGACCACGTTTCGCCGCCTAACAAATGTAATCGCCCAGCGCGGGATGCGCCTGCATGTATCTGAAGTTTCTGGAAAGTTATCGATGCTTCTATCCGGCTGTCTGTTGTCGCCGAACCCTGTCTTATCTGATTTCATCGCGTGACGCGAATGGTGTAGAACTTTGTGAAAGGCACGCGGGTCCGAACGATTAGTCTAGAACATTCGACGACTGCAGTATAAAAGCCGACGCGCTTGACCCGCTGATCAGATTTTCGACGATCGCCGACTGTGTTCACCGCTATCGTTGTGCTTTAAGTGTACCCTGCTTCGTGGGCACAGGTTCGCCCAATAAAAGCTAGTTTTGTCTTTCATAGTACTGCTACTGTGTTCTTTAACGTCACTACCACGTGACATCTGGTGGAGGTGCTTTCGGTCCATGTACCGGACGCCCCCGACAAGCCGTGATCCAAGCCCGGACCGTAAAGAGAGCACTAACGTAGTCACGGACCATCGAGTAAGCCGTCGTCTACAACAGCTGCCCCCGGAGCACGGACTTCTACCTGAGAAGACCAAGAAGATTGTGGCCAAGACAACCACAATGGCTGCCCCAGTCTCACCCATCGTACTTCAACGACCCAGAGAGCCCCCTACCTTCCGTGGAGCTACGTCGGAGGATCCTGAAACCTTGCTCGAAACCTTCGAAAGGATCTCGACCTTCAATAACTGGACCTCTGAAGATAAGCTACGACACGTGTACTTCTCCTTGGAAGATGCCGCGAGGACTTGGTTCGAGAACCGGGAGTCCACCCTAGCAACATGGGACCTGTTCCGCAGTAACTTCCTGGGGACGTTCACGAGCGTTGTCCGAAAAGAAAGGGCCGAAGTTCTGCTGGAAACCCGAGGCCAACTACCTAATGAGACCATCGCTATCTTCACAGAAGAGATGACCCGTCTTTTCCGGCACGCCGACCCGGAAATGTCCGAAGAGAAAAAAGTGCGTTTCTTGATGCGAGGCGTAAAGCAAGAACTTTTCGCTGGACAAATCCGAAACCCACCGAAGACCGTAGCCGAGTTCCTGACAGAGGCTACGACGATTGAGAAAACGTTAGAAATGCGCACTAGGCAATATAACCGCCAAGAGCTCACGCCTCAGTGCGCCATCCAAGGGCTGGGCTCCGTTGATCTCCAAGAGACCATAAGGGCCATTGTGCGCGAAGAACTCCACTAGGTCTTGAATTCGTCGCAACCTCAAGTAGTCTCGATTGCTGACATCGTGAAAGATGAGGTTCAACTATCACTGGGAGCTCCTGAGGTGCAACCTGAATTACCGCAGCCCCAGCCAGAAGCGATGACCTACGCCGCCGTCGCACGCCGTCAAGGGCCCCCGCCGCGACCGCGCCAGGGCTCTGTCACGCTGCAGTTCCGTCGTCCGCCGCCGCCGCCACCGCCAGCACGACCACCCGTCGCCCAGTGCACCTACGCGAGGAAGACGAACATTTGGCGCGCCCCCGACCACCGCCCGCTCTGCTACCACTGCGGCGAAGCTGGCCACGTCTACCGACGATGCCCATACCGGGAGATGGGACTGCGAGGTTTCGCCGTCAACGCTCCGCGCCCGCAGCAAGGTGAACGCCCTCGCGATATCGCCGACTACCTTGCCGCTACTCAGTGGAGCTCTCGACGACCGACGCGTTCACCATCACCAGGCCGCTACCTGTCGCCGCAGCGCCGAGCATACACTGGCCCAGCCCGGGGCCGATCCGCGAGTCCATATCCGGAAAACTAAAAGCAGCAACCGATGGAGGTGCGGTTGCTGTTCGTCTAACTGACGAAGGTCCTCCGCCGCCAACGAAGACGCCGAAGAAACTACCTCGACGACATACCGACACGCCGCCGACCCGACGAAGTGTGAAAGCAAAGAATACGACGACGAAAGACGACCTGACGACGTCCCATACCAGCCACAGGTCAACGCGACAGAGCCGTGATCCGACGCCACGACCTAACTGTAACGCAAGACAAAAAACCACAGACCTCGACGTGCTTCTCGACGGCCACGCAGTTACCGCCTTAGTGGACACAGGGGCTGATTACTCCGTCATGAGTGGACACATCGCCGCCCAGTTGAAGAAGGTTAAGACTGCATGAGAAGGCCCTCAAATTCGGACCGCTGGAGGACACCTGATTTCGCCGACTGGAATCTGCACGGCAAGAATTACCGTTCATGACCGGACTTACCCTGCCACCTTCGTTATCCTCCAACAGTGTTCACGCGACGTCATTCTCGGCATGGACTTCCTAAACCAACACGGCGCAGTCATCGACTTGAAGTCGAAGTCGATAACGCTGTCTGAAGATCAAGCGATACCGCCGGAGAGCTCTCGTAGTCATCATGCCTTAAGCGTGCCCGAAAGTCAAGTCAGCATCCCGCCTCGCTCCAGTATTGTCATTTTCGTCGGCACAAAAACACCTGCCGACGTAGAAGGCGTCATCGAGGGTGACCAACGTCTACTGCTAGACCGTGAAATTTTCGTGGCAAGAGGGATCGCTCGACTCCACGGATGGAAAACGGAAGTGATGCTAACCAACTTCAGCCAAGAGTTCAAGCACATCAGCAAGGGCACGACAATCTCGTACATCGAGGAAATTGTGGAAACGAGCAATGCCTTAGTCCTCACAGATTCTGCCGCATCTACCCCGCCGACCATAGTCCCCGAACCAGACTTCGACGTAAATCCAAGTCTCCCCATAAGCAAGCAGCAAGAGCTCAGAAGTCTTCTCCGACGATACAAGGACTGCTTTTCGACTTCATCAAAGATTCGACAAACACCAGTTGCAAAGCATCGCATAATAACCGAAGAGTGCGCTCAACCACTCCGCCAGAGCCCTTACGGAGTTTCGACGCGAGAACGTGAAGCTATTAGGCAACAAGTCGACGAAATGCTCCGCGACGACATCATCCAGCCGTCGAAAAGCCCGTGGGCATCCCCTGTGGTCCTGGTAAAGAAAAAGGACGGAACCCTGCGTTTCTGCGTCGATTACCGTCGTCTGAACAAGATCACGAAGAAGGACGTATACCCCCTCCCACGAATAGACGACGCATTGGATCGGCTCTGCAACGCTAAATACTTCTCGTCGATGGATCTCAAGTCTGGCTACTGGCAAATAGAAGTCGACGAAAGAGATCGCGAAAAGACCACCTTCATCACCCCAGACGGCCTCTACGAGTTCAAGGTTATGCCATTCGGACTGTGCTTGGCGCCTGCAACGTTCCAGCGCATCATGGACACGGGTTTAGCAGGATTGAAGTGGCAGACCTGTCTCGTTTACTTGGATGATGTCGTCGTCTTCGCCGGAAATTTTGACGATCACTTTAGGCGGCTTGCAACAGTACTAGAGGCCATCAAATCATCAGGGCTCACTCTGAAGCCAGAAAAGTGCCGCTTCGCTTACGACGAGCTTCTGTTCCTAGGCCACGTCATCAGCAAATCCGGAGTACGCCCCGACCCGCAGAAAACAGCTGCCATCGCGAAGTTCCCGCAGCCCACTGACAAGAAGGCAGTGCGTAGATTCCTTGGCATGTGTGCCTACTACAGGCGCTTTGTCAAGGAGTTTTCACGCATCGCTGAGTCGCTAACACCATCTAACCAAATCTGATGTCGAGTTCAAATGGCAAACGGCGCAGGCTGACGCATTTCAAGAACTAAAACGACGCATGCAATCACCGCCGGTACTCGCACATTTCGACGAAGACGCCGATACCGAAATCCACACTGACGCCAGTAGCCTAGGCCTCGGTGCCGTCCTTGTCCAGAAGAAAGACGGACATGAACGGGTGATACCTTATGCTAGCCGGTCGCTGTCAAAAGCGGAAGGCAATTATTCTACGACTGAAAAGGAACGCCTCGCCATCATTTGGGCTACAGCAAAATTCCGCCCATACCTATATGGCAGGCCATTCAAAGTCGTCAGCGACCATCACGCATTGTGTTGGCTAGCTAACTTGAAGGACCCTTCAGGACGGCTGGCGTGGTGGAGCCTCAGACTGCAAGAATATGACGTCACGGTGATCTACAAGTCCGGACGAAAACACTCAGACGCCGACTGCCTATCACGCGCCCCCATCGATCCCCCGCCGGAAGACGACGAGGATGACGATGCCTTCCTCGGAATAATAAGCGCAGAAGACTTCACTAAACAGCAACGCGCAGATCCGGAGCTAAAAGGCCTCGTCGAGTATTTGGAAGGGAACACCGACGTAGTACCTAGGGCATTTAAGCGCTGATTAACTTCGTTCACATTACAAAACAACCTGCTCGTAAAGAAGAACTTCTCACCAGTGCGCGCCAACTACCTTCTTGTTGTCCCGTCAGGACTGCGTCCAGAAGTATTGCATGCCCTACACGACGATCCAACCGCTGGGCACCTTGGATTCTCCCGGACGCTGTCGAGGATACAGGAAAGGTATTACTGGCCGCGTCTGACCGCCGACGTCGCTCGTTACGTCAAGACATGTCGAGACTGTCAGCGACGCAAGACACCACCGTCAAGGCCAGCAGGATTACTACAGCCGATCAACCCTCCTTACCGACCATTTCAGCAGATCAGGATGGATTTGTTGGGACCGTTTCCGGCGTCATCATCCGGAAATAAGTGGATCGTCGTGGCGACGGACTATCTCACCCGCTTTGCTGAAACTAAAGCTCTACGGAAGGGCAGCGCAGCCGAAGTGGCGAAATTTTTCGTCGAGAGCATTCTTCTGCGACATGGTGCTCCAGAAGTCCTCATCACCGACAGAGGAACAGCGTTTACAGCAGAGCTCACCCAAGCAATTCTGCAGTACAGCCATACAAGCCACAGGAGGACAACTGCCTATCACCCGCAGACGAATGGTCTCACGGAGTGCCTGAACAAGACCCTAGCCGACATGCTAGGAATGTACGTCGACGTCGAGCACAACACGTGGGACGCGGTCCTGCCGTACGTAACCTTTGCTTACAACACGGCGGTGCAAGAAACAGCACAGATCACGCCGTTTAAGCTGGTTTACGGCAGGAACCCGACGACGACGCTCGACGCCATGCTGCCGCACGTCACGGGCGAAGAGAATCTTGACGTCGCGACCTTTCTCCAGCGCGCCGAAGAAGCCCGACAACTCGCCCGCCTACGAATCAAGAACCAGCAGCGTACCGACAGCCGACACTACAACCTCCGACGACGCTTCGTCGAATACCAGCCCGGTGACCGTGTTTGGGTTTGGACCCCTATACGCCGACAAGGACTGAGCGAGAAGCTTTTGCGTCGCTATTTCGGACCGTACAAGATCATCCAACGTGTTGGGGCACTGGACTATGAGGTTGTGCCAGACGGCATTTCGCTATCACAGCGGCGCCGCTCACGACCTGAAATAGTCCACGTTGTGCGACTCAAGCCGTACTACAGCGATAATGAACTTTGGGACTTCGCGTAACTGACCTTTGGACTTTGTTTCTTTTCGTTGTTTTGTTACTTATGTTTAATAAGTGTCATTTTGTGTTTCGCTCTCTTATATTTGCAGCATCGGGACGATGCTTTTTAAGAGGGGGGTATTGACGCGTGTACTTATCTTTATCGGGCGACCACGTTTCGCCGCCTAACAAATGTGATCGCCCAGCGCGGGATACGCCTGCATGTATCCGAAGTTTCTGGAAAGTTATCGATGGTTCTATCTGGCTGTCTGTTGTCGCCGACCCCTGTCTTATCTGATTTTTTTTTATTTTTTATTTGGGCAACATAAATACAAGGTTTGCCCGCAAGGTAAGGCAAAAGGAGGGCGTAATCCTCCTGACTAAGGCGTTTACCTCGCTGGAGCAGCAGAAGTAGCAGTCAACTGATAACAAAGTACAACTAATATGACACAAAACTTCAAAACTATTTACAGCAAAATTTTAAACACAATGAAAAGTATGAACCGTTTGCCAAATAGTAAGTAACTGAATAAATACAGCGCAGGGAAAATAAGAACATTCTGTTATTAACAAAAATTATACATTCAGAATAGAACATTAATAACATTACTATTGATATAACAAAGAAACTTTATTAACATTCGTTAAACACACAGTGATCAGAACATATTATGTTTTGTATTGCATGTTTAAATTTGTAAATTGTTCTAGAATTTATAGCTTCGTCAACAATGTTAGGGTACATATTACATAAAGAAATGGTTTCATATTCGATCGTTTGCGTGCCATATTTTGTCCTTGGTTTCTTTATTACTATTGATGTGTGACGTAGGTTGTATCCCGTGTCTCTACTCAGGTAAAGAGTTGAAAATAGTTCCCTGTTGCTGGAGATGTGCTTAAATAGCCGTATGCAGATCTTTGTTTTGTAAGAGTTTCTAATATTAGGAATGTTGTAGCGCATCATTAGTATAGAAGATCCTATGTATTGTTTCGAGAAGTTCAGCAACCGGACAGCTCACCGTTGCAAAACTGCCAATTTTTCTATATCTGTTTTGTTACCGTTTCCCCATACTAAGAGGCAGTAGCTAAGATGCGAGTGCACAAACGAAAAGTACAATTGTATGAGAAGCCCGATAGGCACAATGCATTGGATCCGTTGTAGCAAGCCAGCAGATCGTGCAAGCTTAGTGCGTACCTTATTTATGTGTTCTGTCCAGCTTAGGTTTTTGTGAAATGTAACACCCAGAAACGAATGGCTTGAGACATGTTCAAGTTGCGATCCAAAATAAAAAAGCTTTACGTCGTAATCTGTTTGCTTATTCTTGCTTATTTCATCGCGTGAGGCGAATGGTGATGAACTTTGTGGAAGGCACGCGGGTCCGAACGATTAGTCTGGAACATTCCACGACTGCAGTATAAAAGTCGACGCGCTTGACCCGCTGATCAGATTTTCGACGATCGCCGACTGTGTTCACCGCTATCGTTGTGCTTTAAGTGTACCCTGCTTTGTGGGCACAGGTTCGCCCAATAAAAGCTAGTTTTGTCTTTCACAGTACTGCTACTGTGTTCTTTAACGTCACTACCACGTGACAATACATTGCATCAGTACTAGTAGCATTAACATTTATCGTGAGACGTGTTTTACCGGATTTTATCTTGCAACCTGTAAGGGTTTCCTTTCTTTTACAGCTTCGTGCCACACTTCTCATGTGGTTTATGCGCTAAAACCCTTTCATGGCCAGAATTCTCGTGCATAAACCACAAGCACAATTGCCTGTTCATTGCATGAGTGTCGTTTGCAGTGATGTAAGAAATCCACAATTTGCGGAATGGAGCAGTGATAGCATCCGTCTAGGACAAAATGACGCAGAAATGTTTCGCCCTATCCAGGACGTGATAGAGGTACAGTTACTGGTCATGTGTAGCCTGACGTAATGATTACAGGGTCGTTTGCCTTGAAATATAGGTAGCAGGTTTTACACACTGTTCCGGATAAGAGCATAAATCGTTCGTTCTTTTTCAGTAATCATACTATGATAAACATAATCGTGGCAGTGCTGTTGGTGGCGCTTAAAAAGAGGCCGCATTGCAGGTTGTACACGACCGTGGCTTTTGTTGCAGGCTGCGCAATATGGGAAGTGCGTCGCCACAGCTGACGACCTGAAGGTGCACGATTGCACGAGGCAGTTCCAGCAGCTGAAGATATGCATCCAGAAGCATGTGAGCATTTCAACTTAGTATTGTGTTCATCTGATTTGCGTTCCAATTATGGCACCAGAAGGCTGAGAGCCTTATTACTACTTTTTGTTCGGATACAGTTGGTGAAATGAATTAGGCAGGTCTGGTCTTCGTCTGCGTTGATGGTGATGATTTGGGATTTTAATGGCGCAGCAGCCGTGCAGGCTATGATGTGCCAAGCACATGTTTTTCGAAGTAGCTTATTTGTTCAAATGTGGTAAAATAATGTAAATGGCCGAGTAAGTATAAGAGCATGAAATGTGCTACAGTCCCTGTAGGGTTCCTATAGCTTTTAAATAGTACAAGGTATCTTGATTTGACACCAGTGGTTCATCGCTCACTATAGAGCATGGGAAGAAAAGGGATTCTTTTTAGTAAAAAATGTTAAATACCGTTGTCTGCATTTTTCTAAGCCGGGACGTGCTATTAAGTGTGTAGCACGCTTAAACATTCACCGCAGCGTTGGAATGGTGGTTGTGTTTTATAATTTATTAGGTAACTAGACTGTGTATGTGTTAATTTGTGACCTTCTATATCGAGAACCTGTTTAGCGTTCAAAAGGGCCGTTGATACTTTCCTTCTTGTTCGATATGGTCGGCACAGAAACGTTTGTTTTTCCACATGTTGCCTTGCCGTACTCGACAAATGAGCAGTTTATCGCAATTGTACGATTTTTTTTTTATTTTGATGTACACAATGACATTGTTCAGGTAGTCATCTTTTAACAGCTCAGAGAACATTGCATGATTTGTTGTATACACTCTAAAGAAGCAGCTTTAACTGAACAGAAATTACACTTGTAATGCGAAAACATGTATTTTGTGTAGTCATAACCAGATGACGTTTCGGTACATTTCTTGTGGCATTGTGCGAATCATGTGCAGCATGCACAGGAGGCTATGATCTGAGCACAACATGCTGTTCGTTCGTACTAAGTTGCGCGGTTATAAGCGGCATGTGGTTGAAAGGACATGGTGTTAGATCGCTTTCCTGAGAAATGCCTTATTAGTTCTTTAGTCATACTGCTCTAGACCTTATACACGCCGTGGCAGAAGAACTTGACAGGCATGCAGAACATGCAGAATAACTTGACAGACATGAATAGGAAGTCGATGCTTAACATGTATAGAAAGGCAAGCACGCAAAGTACTAAATGGAATTTCATCTGAGAGTAAATGTGAGTGCCCGAAAAAAATTGGTTTCTCGCTCTTTTCGACGAATTGATCATAATACGAGAGTGAAACGTATTCTATGAAATAGTTGCAATTTGGATCCACATTCACAAATATTTCCAGGAGTGCAGATTTTTGAGCTAGTTGGTTCGGTCGTTCGCACGTCTAGTCGTCTTGTCCGTGTCAATCCAGCGCTACGACTTGAAATGGTGCACAAATATTTGTCCATAAATGTGCTCAGTATTTCATTAATCAAGGTTTCGCTCGACGTAATGGCAGCAATCGCAAGCGCGCGAGGCTGCTGTGCTCCTGCACAGCACTCCGACGTCACAGCTTTATCAGGCGCGACGGTGAGTGTGGCGATAATGTGTCATAACTGCGAGTCGGCCTAGTTGGAACAGATTCATCTTAAAGTTTTTTGTGCGCAAACAAACAGGGACGATGAATAGAAGAAACACAAGGACGAGCGCTTTCTAACAACTGGTTTTATTTTTGAAGAACCACCTGCTTAAGTACCCGCAGATCTGCGCGATCTAGTCAACAAAGCATGCCTATAGCGCATATAATGCACACAGATCTGCGCTGTCAAGTCAAGAGAGCACGTCTATAGTGCGTATAACACTTGTGATAAAAAGACGTGGACCAAAGACACCCGGTCAACATAAAAACAGCAAGGTGCATGAAACAACCACTTACGATAAAATGCGTTAAAGATGTGATGATAGAAGTAAATTTTCTTTATCCAACAATGAAACAGAAGGATGGCTGATGCATTTTTCTTTTTGTTTTTCAATCCAGTGTGCTTCCACAATCTCCCTCGTGGTTTGATTTCTATGCCTTGTAGAAACGAAAACGGGGTTGTGAAAACAGGAAACGGAAACGGGGTTTTGCACAGTTTACGAGTTCTTCTGTGGTTTTACTGGGTTTCTGGCTGCTGCGCCTCGATCGTTCTCCCGCCAGTTTGGTTGCTGTGTGGCAAACGTAGCGCCTACATTACGTTTGCAACCAAACTGGCGGGAGCACGATCGAGGCGCAGCAGCCAGAAACCCAGTAAAGCCACAGAACACCTGGTAAAGCGGCAATACTGTTTCCGTTTCCTGTTGTACAGCGCCATCTGTGGTCGCATACTTTAGTTCATGACGCCACCACTACGCTTATTTCCGTTGCACTGTGGAAGGTACAGTTTCCCTTCTCTAAGTTTGTATAGGTGTTCTGTGGCTGCTCCGGCACCCGCTGCATGGAGTATACCACTTTTGTCGGCGCCTGTACATATAACTACCGCCCTAGAGCCCCGCAGGGGCGTCTGCGTGAGCAGGCGTTTGGTGTGTTGCGACACCACGTACCCGAGCACACGAGGGTTGGACCCTCCCGCGCGTAGCCGTGCGTGGCTTAGCCGTGTCCGGGGAAAAGGGGATGCTGGGGGTTGAGCCAATGCCGGGTGTTTGGACCTTTACGGCCCCTCGGCGGCGGCAACACACCCCTTTGGCCTCGGCTTCACGTAGACGGCACCCCCGGACTGACCCACCCGGGGGAAGTCGGTATTTGCCTTTTCCTGTCCTCCTCTCCATTCTGCATCTTTTTCTCTTCCTTTCCATCTTTCCTGCCTTCTCGTATTTTCTATTGACTTCCAACTTTCCTGGCAACTTTCCTTGTGTGGGTGAAAAGCGTGGCAGTTTGGGCGAGTTGGTATGTCATGACTGTTTTAGGCTTGTAGCGCAGCTCGGAAGAGCAAAAAAGGAAGGAGGTAGGGGTAATCAAAGGGAACGGAAAACAGAGTGAGCGCTGGTGGCCAACCTTGGGTACTCCAGATTGGGTTATAGTGGCACCGTACAACTGGCGAGGGCTTGTCTTACTCGTAAGACCTGCTCCGTCCCTATGTTGGGCTCGGTGGTGGGCGGTTGGCGCTGCTGCCGAACTCATGACCTCTATATCGCTTCTAGTAAAACACTTTCTCTTGATCACCCTCTAAAAAGAGGGCGCACCGATGCAACCTTTCAATGCTTTTTGAAAAACAATGAAGAAAATTTACCAAAGTACCATGTAATCCATAGTGAAAGCAACACGAGCGTACGTAAATTCTCCCCCTTCTTGGTGGCGAAATGCCTTCGCAACACGATAGGACCTGGCTACGAAGCCACAAAAATGTCTAATGGAGATCTGCTCCTTGAACTGAAAGATAAATCCCAAGATGAGAAAATGAATGACTTGAAATGCATAGGTGATGTAGCGGTCACTGTGTCCGCACATTGAACCATGAACACGAGCCGTGGAGTAATCTCCGAAGACGACTTCATGGACCTTAGTAACGAAGAGCTGCTTGAAGGTTTTCAGGACCAAAATGTCCTCAAGGTAGAACGAATTCTAATCCGCAGGAATGACGAACAACTTCGAACAAAGCACATTGTACTAACCAATTGGTACTAGTGTGTTGCCTAGTACAGTGGGTGCAGGCTATATCAAAATACGTGTAAGGCCGTACATTCCAAATCCTCGCCGGTGCTTTAAGTGCCAGAGGTATGGACACGGTTCCCAGACATGCCGAGGATGGCAGACTTGCGCGAAATGCAGCTCGAACGATCATCCATCAGACACTTGCGACTCATCTCCACATTGCGTGAACTATGATGGAAGCCATCCAGCCTACTCTAGAACACGCCCTAAATGGAAGAAAGAAAAAAGAAATCATTACATTAAAGGTCAAAGAAAATATAACATTTCACGAAGCAAGGAAACGTCTGTCATACTTGAATCACACAAGCGTTTCCGAGGTGGCGCGACGGGGGGCAGCGTCAAAAATCCCTCGGGAGTCTACCGTGGTCACTGACATTGGCCCGGCAATCACTCCGCCTGCCCCCCTGGTGGCTGCAGCAAGTGCTGCTCCATCAACATCAAAAGTGGACCTGCCGACTCTAGTCCCTCAGGTCCCAAAGCTAATCCGAACTCCACGGCCTGGGACGCGAGTTTCAGCGTCTAGTTCATGATCTTCTAGCACCTCTGAAAAGGTTACGGAGGTCCATCAAAAATCCCCGGCGTCATCGACGCCCAAAGATCAGCGCTCTCAGGAGCGCGCTAGGAGAGAGAAAATTCCTGTAACTGCTCAAAGAAAGGGACCGGTAACCTAAACGGTTACTGCCCTAGTATACATATCATCTATCTTTACTACGTGCTCTTGAACACAGCCAACCAAAATATTCCTCGATATGGCTACACAAATAATTCAATGGAATGCCAGGGGCATATTTCGCAATCTAGATGATATCAAAGATCTACTAGCAGAATATCAGCCACGACTGTTCTGTGTTCAAGAAACACATTTAAACTCTACACACCAGAACTTCTTAAAACAGTACATAATCTTCCGTAAAGATAGAAATAATGGTAAT
This sequence comes from Dermacentor albipictus, assembly GCF_038994185.2. NCBI lineage: Eukaryota > Metazoa > Arthropoda > Arachnida > Ixodida > Ixodidae > Dermacentor > Dermacentor albipictus. The sequence continues at coordinate 1,807,383 of NC_091824.1, forward strand.
TGCAGCGGTGGCGTAGAGGTAGAACACCCGCCTCGCGTGCAAAAGGTCCGCGGTTCGAATCCCGGTGCCAGCAATTTTCCACCGGATAAAAAAAAAATCCGCGTGTTGATAAAATTGCTTAAAACAGGCCTGGAGTGTGGCCTGATCCCGGTGACCAGAACCGGCAACGCACTCCCTCACCAGAGCAGGATTGGCCACCCTGGTGCATTACTTGGCCACAACCTCCTATATGAACAACACAATCAAACCCCGGCCCTCAGTCCCCAGCAGCTGTGAAGCAACTGACCACGGCGGCGGTCAGGCCTGCGACGCAGCAGAGGGTGCTAAGAATCACTGGCTCCGGACAGGCCGCCATTTGAATATGAACCTGGCAACGTTTAACGCTAGAACGTTATCTAGTGAGGCGAGTCTAGCAGTGCTATTGGAGGAATTAGAGGGCAGTAAATGGGATATCATAGGGCTCAGTGAAGTTAGGAGGCTAAAAGAAGCATATACAGTGCTAAAAAGCGGGCACGTCCTGTGCTACAGGGGCTTAGCGGAGAGAAGAGAACAAGGCGTCGGATTCCTGATTAATAAGAATATAGCTGGTAACATACAGGAATTCTATAGCATTAACGAGAGGGTGGCAGGTCTTGTTGTGAAACTTAATAAGAGGTACAAAATAAAGATTCTACAGGTCTACACCCCTACATCCAGTCATGATGACCAGGAAGTCGAAAGCTTCTATGAAGACGTGGAATCGGCGATGGGTAGAGTGAAAACTAAATACACTATACTAATGGGCGACTTTAATGCCAAGGTAGGCAAGAAGCAGGCTGGAGACAAGGCAGTGGGGGAATATGGCATAGACACTAGGAATATCAGGGGAGAGTTATTACTAGAGTTTGCGGAACAGAATAATATGAGGGTAATGAATACCTTCTTCCGCAAGCGGGATAGCCGAAAGTGGACGTGGAGGAGCCCGAACGGCGAGACTAGAAATGAAATAGACCTCATACTCTGCGCTAACCCTGGCATCATACAAGATGTGGACGTGCTCGGCAAGGTGCGCTGCAGTGACCACAGGATGGTAAGAACTCGAATTAGCCTAGACCTGGGAAGGGAACGGAAGAAACTAGTACATAAGAAGCCGACCAATGAGTTAGCGGTAAGAGGGAAAATAGAGGAATTCCAGATCAAGCTACAGAACAGGTATTCGGCTTTAACTCAAGAAGAGGACCGTAGTGTTGAAGCAATGAACGACAATCTTGTGGGCATCATTAAGGCGTGTGCAATGGTAGTCGGTGGTAACTACGTTAGGCAGGATACCAGTAAACTATCGCAGGAGACGAAAGATATCTGATCAAGAAACGCCAATTTATGAAAGCCTCTAACCCTACAGCTAGAATATAACTGGCAGAACTCTCGAAGTTAATCAACAAGCGTAAGACAGCTGACATAAGAAAGTATAATATGGATAGAATTGAACATGCTCTCAGGAACGGAGGAAGCCTAAAAGCAGTGAAGAAGAAACTAGGAATTGGCTAGAATCAGATGTATGCGTTAAGAGACAAAGCCGGCAATATCATTGCTAATACGGATGAGATAGCTCAAGTGGCTGAGGAGTTCTATAGAGATTTATACAGTACCAGTGGCCCCCACGACGATAATGGAAGAGAAAATAGTCTAGCGGAATTCGAAATCCCACAGGTAACGCGGGAAGAAGTAAAAAAAAGCCTTGGGAGATATGCAAAGGGGGAAGGCAGCTGGGGAGTATCAGGTAACGGCAGATTTGTTGAAGGATGGTGGGCAGATTGTTCTAGAGAAACTGGCCACCCTGTATACGCAATGCCTCATAACGTCGAGCGTACCGGAATCTTGGAAAAACGCTAACATAATCCTAATCCATAAGAAAGGGGACGCCAAAGACTTGAAAAATTATTGACCGATCAGCTTGCTGTCTGTTGCCTACAAAGTATTTACTAAGGTAATCGCAAATGTAATCAGGAACACCTTAGACTTCTGTCAACCAAAGGACCAGGCAGGATTCCGTAAAGGCTACTCAACAATAGACCATATTCACACTATCAATCAGGTTATAGAGAAATGTGCGGAATATAACCAACCATTATATATAGCTTTCATTGATTACGAGAAAGCATTTGATTCTGTCGAAACCTCAGCAGTCATGGAGGCATTACGGAATCAAGGTGTAGACGAGCCGTATGTAAAAATACTGAAAGATATCTATAGCTGCTCCACAGCCACCGTAGTCCTCCATAAAGAAAGCAACAAAATCCCAATAAAGAAAGGCGTCAGGCAGGGAAATACGATCTCTCCAATGCTATTCACAGCGTGTTTACAGAAGGTATTCAGAGACCTGGATTAGGAACAAATGGGGATAAAAGTTAATGGAGAATACCTTAGTAACTTGCGATTCGCTGATGATATTGCCTTGCTTAGTAACTCAGGGGACCAATTGCAATGCATGCTCACTGACCTGGAGAGGCAAAGCAGAAGAGTGGGTTTAAAAATTAATCTGCAGAAAACTAAAGTAATGCTTAATAGTCTCGGAAGAGAACAGCAATTTACAATAGGCAGCCAGGCACTGGAAGTCGTAAGGGAATACATCTACTTAGGGCAGGTAGTGACGGCGGATCCGGATCATGAGACGGAAAGAATCAGAAGAATAAGAATGGGCTGGGGTGCGTTTGGCAGGCATTCTCAGATCATGAACAGCAGGTTGCCACTATCCCTGAAGAGAAAAGTATATAATAGGTGTGTCTTACCAGTACTCACCTACGGGGCAGAAACCTGGAGGCTTACGAAAAGGGTGCTACTCAAATTGAGGACGACGCAACGAGCTATGGAAAGACGAATGATAGGTGTAACGTTAAGGGATAAGAAAAGAGCAGATTGGGTGGGGGAACAAACGCGAGTTAATGACATTTTAGTTGAAATAAAGAAAAAAATGGGCATGGGCAGGACATGTAATGAGGAGGCAAGATAACCGATGGTCATTAAGGGTTACGGAATGGATCCCAAGGGAAGGGAAGCGTAGCAGAGGGCGGCAGAAAGTTAGGTGGGCGGATGAGATTAAGAAGTTTGCAGGCACGGCATGGCCACAATTAGTACATGACCGGGGTTGTTGGAGAAGTATGGGAGAGGCCTTTGCCCTGCAGTGGGCGTAACCAGGCTGATGATGATGATGATGAAGCCTCCCGATGTCTTACCAAGAAGCCCAATAACTTCTTTACAGATTATGAGATGTTGAATGTGAAATGTAGTTCAGAAATTTTTCTGTGACATACCCCTATTGAAAAAGTGTGAACGAGAATCTGAGAGAAATGTACGCTATTATTGCCCCCATAGACTGTACGATTTCTCATCGACTGAATGACTTCTCGTCAACTGTATGATTTGCCGTCGACGGAACGATTTCTCGTAATACACGTGTGTATGAGATTGCATTCTTGCCATTGAACGGGATTCTCATACATCATGAACGAGTTTGTACGAGCCGAGTGCACACAAGATGAACGAAATAGTACGACCTGCAAGAGTATGAACCCTAAAAAATATTGGCACTTCCTTTACATGTTTGCTATAATAGTGCAAATACAATTCTTGTAAGTGGTACCACATGCATGATCACTTGTGCTGACCTTGGCAGTGGTAAAGAGTAATTTATATGTGAAAATGTCAGATGAAGTAATGGCTTGTATTTGTAAACAAAAGAGTATACTTTACACAGGTTTTTTTGCACAGTGATTGAAGTTTTCGTTTATAGTGATGTCCTCTGAAGTTGAGCAATAGCATGTCATACATCTCCCAAGTGTTGTTTATTGGACCTTCCAAGGGTATTTTGATACACCGAATCTGCTGACAGATGACCATCGGAATGCGTTCCTTGGGTGAGAGCTTGCAGGACAAGGCAGGCGTGTGTCCCCCTTCACTGTGTCCTTCTCGATTGTGCGCGCAAAATATTTCACTACGAATTCGTACCAACTCGCCCAACTATGAGTTCTGTTGCAGGGCACCCGAAAAAGTAAAAAGCCAAAAATTCATTTTCACCCATGTAATAAGATTACGCATAGGCAAAAGCAAGTTTGCCTTCATTCACACGGGTAAGAGTGCTCCAGCGTACAGAACATATCGGTTACCGAACAAAGTTTAGTAAAAGTGGTTTTCTGAAATGCTTATGACGTCTAAAAGAACATGCATTACTGTGGTATAATAATCTGTCACATTAGCAGGCCACTGGAACAAGTTGTCACCGTAAAAAAAGAAAGACACTGTTTGATGAACAATTACTAGTATTGAAGCAACAGAATAACAAGCCTAAAATGTAAATTTAAAAAAGCAGCACAAATGGGTTGAGCGAACTAAATTACTTCGGAACTACCCCTCTGCCAGCAACATAAAAGCCATGGTGGCGTAGTGGCTTTGACATTGCACTGCTGAGCCAAATGGCGCAGGGTAAAATCCTGGCCACAATACCCGCATTTCGATAGTGGCAAAATGCAGAAACATAAAGTACATTGGGCGCACATTAAAGCACCCCGAGTGTCCAACATTAATCCGGAGTCCCCACTAAAGCATCGCTCATAATCATATTGTGGTTTTGGCAAGTAAAATTCCTCAATTTAATTTAAAAAATGCAAATAGTATATGCATAAGGACGAATGCTTAAACAAGATCATCTGACAGCAGCTATGTTTAAGAAAGTTTCATACTTCCTAAAAAAGGAAATTGTCAGATTACTTGAGCAAACATCTGTTTACGCGAAAATTATTGCCATTAGTTCTATATGGCCCATTGTGCCTTACTTTCTTTTTATGTAAATTATATGTGCAGTGCAGTGCAGGTGCCCACTTCACCTAAAAAGTTGGCACCACTCCTTAAAATGCATCGTATTGTTTCAACCGACAGCGCAAGTTTACTTTACGTTTGTTAACCTTTGCAAATGATTTTCACACTTCTTGACATCATGGACTCCTGGGCAGGATCACTAGTCACGCTGGGCCTTTTTTCGTCTGTTGTTCAGAAAATGATGCCAATGAAGACATTAACCTGAGTTTGCAATTGGTAATGCATCCTGTTTCATAATGATGAATGTGGGGTCACTGACCCAAGTCAAGCCAACAGAGCTCCTGTTCTGGCAGGTTAAGCTCGTGGTCTTGCCTCAGAAAGAGCTTACTGTTGGCACGTTCCACGGTAAAAGTCACTTTCGTCAGGGTAGGGTGAATTGCCAGTGTTGGTTCCTTTGTGCAGAATGAAAGTTGCAGGTTTAGTGGGCTTGTAGGAAGACAACCTCAAGATATCTTTGTGGTTTCAACGGGCTCTTTTGGTTTCAATACATAGTTTTCCTGAGACTGTGCACAAGTAATAATTTAGTGTCGCCGGGAAGTTGGCTGTATGTCCGAGAAGACACAAGTAATGATCTGCTATAGTTCGCTCCTTGCAGAGAACACCCAAGTTTCCAAGCCTTTGATTCGCTTTCAGCACTGAGCTATTGCTCGCAGTAATTTCTTCCCAGCTAGTCGAATTATCTTGAGGCGCCACGCTGACACCACCGATGCGTTCATATGCATACTTTTTGGATGAAGATTCTTTGCTTTGTAAGTCTGTTTGAGGGAAAGGTGGCATATATATATTTCTATTCTGGATGCGAGTGAGACGAACCAGTAAGTCTCGGTTACAATGTTCTGTCAACAAGTTCGGTAGAAAGTGTTGCCAAGGGTTCGACGACAATTCATTTACTCACATAACATGATTTGTGAAGATACGGTCACTGACCGAGTAAGTGATTATTATCACGTTAGAAACGAGACGAATTTTTATCAAACATTTACCTCCTACAAAACTAAACAAAACATGTACCCAAAATTTGCCAGTACATTTCACTCACATCTAGAATAGCCACCTGTGAGTGCCGCCTTTTCTTCAGCCACACTTGCAAAGCCTGAAAAGTCTGCATTTGAAGACATCAGTAGCGTCAGCTTCGGGCCTCAAAATAATTCGGCAAGCTGAGAAGAAATTACTGACAGCACAAGTATGGCAACAGAAAATGAAGGACATCAGAGCTGATCGCTTCTTTGCAATGTGCCGACTAAGCAGCCATTGTTTACGACTTTCGGTATGCACAATTTCATGGCAACGTGATGCTAATGCTAAGGAAGCACTAGTGCAGACAGATGCAAGAAAAAAAACTTCATGCCCTAAGACAAATGCACCCACTCAAAGCATAGAAGTTATGTTTACCATGTCTTCCTACTACTGCACTGTACCTAAACCTGCTGTATTGGACAAGGGAGCAAACATTAACACTGGTACCTTGCCTTACTCAATAAGAGTCATTTGCGCTGTGAATGGTGCCATTAGTGCACTTCTTTCCGAAGATGAGGCCCACATCTGCGACTGTACAAATTGCAGAAGCACATCCCACAAGCTTGTCTGCCTCAGTGTGACCAAAAATTCGTATGGGGCTCCAAAAACCATCGAACCAATGAACGCAAACCCAAACCAAGAAACCTAGCTTGTTGAGTGCTGAGAAAAGTAGCCTCACGTCGGCTTTTCCTGCAATTCTTTCTCGGCATGGCAGAAGCTTGCCTTGCTGTGTAGGCATGTAAATAATGAAGAGGCATGTATCACTACTAGTGAAATAAAGCATGCAATAAAAGATTACGTAGAGCAGACAGGTGTTGATGGATATTAAATACCACTATCGTGCGGTAGGCACTACGTCGGAAAAACAGGCCAATGTATATATTACTGGATTCGCAACCATGTTTACTTGATGCTCAGATTATTTGGCGGCCACTTGGTAGTGCACAGCTCACTTGTATTATTTTGTTTGAAAACTGTGCAACTCTGACAATGTATAAGGACTATAGGGCTGGCGAAATTTGAGGCTTTCCTTATATGTGTGACAGGGAATCTGCGAAGTTGGTTTCCCCTCCAGAGGATTATCAAGATAGCAAGACTGCTTATCTATCATTGTAAAACAAGTGTCACAGTAGCCATGCCATGCGTCATATTCGCGTTGTGCGAGCAACATGCATTGCCGATTTATCTGTTGTGTCCTGTCACCTCATTACTTTTCTTATGAATTATGTGTTAAGTAAGGCTTTCCTTTGGTGAAAGAGTGCTGCTTTAAGGCGTGAACAAGCTCCATGGCAGTTTGCAATTAAAGAGTGTAAGCATCCTTTGAAAACATGTCCATGAGCAACAGTGCAAAAATAGCACTTTAAAAAAAAACATGAGTGTATTTATCGCTAAGGCCAACTCTTTTGTCTTCTTAACATATTTGTCAAAACTAATACTGATTTGCAAGGTGTCCATATCCTATTACCTCGTCAATGAAGCAAGGCAGAGTGGTGCCTGGATGTTCTAGGACCAACTCTGATGTAGAGATCAGCACTGATCAGCAACACAGCAGCCTGCTTACACTTTTTCGGTAGACCCAGCCATACCTGCTTCAAAACAAGTGAGCCTAGTGTCACAAGAGTATAATATGAAAAGTAACTGTGAACAAAGCAATTCTTATTCGGTATAAATAGGAATGAAATGCTGACATATCGCCCATAGAAAGCATTGAGTAACAAAGCCTGCCAGATAAGAAAAATGCAATTTATGAGCCATCTGTGCAGAAACATTAATTGAAGGTCCTTTTATTTGCCTCCGTCCTCCTCCTCGTGCATAGACGGCGACCAGGTTAAGTAAACTGGACCAGACTGCCACATAGTGTAAGCAAAGGTGGTCACTTCGTGGGCCAAATATGATAGAATAGCACGACATACACCCTTACAGTTGTTTTAATGTGTTTTGTAATACTAGCCATCCTGTAGGCCCTACTATGTAAAATCACCCCTAACCCTAACATCATTACCTTGTAGGGCGAACCGATAGGCGTCCACAGCAGCACAAATCAGCATATATATTAGGAGGCTTTCATTACACCTTTCCAACACTCCTCCTGTGGCTTCACCCCAATTTTTGTCAAGACATACAAGCTTGAAGCATTTGCACAAGCTGAATACACCAAGGCACCATACAAAATACCACAACAGCTTCCTATCCAATTGTACGTTTAAGAAAGACTGGCAAGTTCAGTATCATGTGTAGAACAAATCAAATTGTTCTGGAATCAAGTAATCCTCTCTTTCATTCATGCATATATCACCAGCACTACTACTGACATATGGGCATTTTGTGGACAAAAACACCAATCACAAGAGCTGCAGTTTGGTAAAGTTGGTAACAGCTCACTCTCATGGTGTTCACAGCGCACACACACACTAAAAATAAGCAAAAAAAACAGAGAGTGGTAAAACGCTGTCCCCTTTAGCACGCTGCTTGTCCCTTATTGGATTTTGCACGCTGGACATTCCATCATTTGCCTGTCCCTTATTGCTTTAGTATGTGTGTACTGTGAATAGCATGGAAAGGAACACTGAGATCATATAATGCTACAATGGATAGAAAGAGCAAGAATCATGCCCTCCGATGCGGCACACCTTTAAGCGAATTAATTTTTAACTAACATCCCAAGCCTGCCACTGTGCTGAAGAAAGCTTACTCAAGTTGCTGTGCAAGACAGTAGTTTGCTTTTAGAGAAAATATAGTTACATTAATTCTATTATTTCAGCAAACTGGTCGCTCTGGAGTATGCGAAAAGGTGGCATCATCGAAAACTGGCTTAATTTTTTAGTAATATATAAGTATGCAGCCAGCTAGAGAGATCAGGCTTGATATATATGTGCCACAGTCAACACGGCAAACCAATCTTTCCATGATTGTTGAGGTAAAAAAATCACCTACTCATTCCTGACATACTGTAAATGCTTTAAAGAGGACAGTGCTTTTCTGTTGCAACCGTCTACCAGAGCTTCAGCAAACACAGTATGATATAGTTAACTGCAGGACGTTGCAAATAGAGGCTCTTTATGGCTTCTTAGTGACTTCGGAAATGAGGAACAAGGGCAGTGGCATCTCTGAGCACCTCAGACAATACTGGTGATTACATGGCAACACAAACCGCTGTGATGCAAAATAATTTTCGGGCAACGTTGTCACACACCACATCATTCAGGCAAATCTTTAAGGGGACGCTGCAGAGAAAACTAATTATCTGAGCTGCATTATTAAATTACTCTTCCGCAACACCAGAAGAATGCTGCAGTTACCAAAAGAGGAGGTTTGGTAAACCAGGAAAGTGGCAAGAATGAAAAAGAGGTGGTGGAACCACAATGAAGCTGCCGCACTTTCTCGCCGTCTGCTAAGGCCCAATTAATTTGTTTTTGGCAAATATTGACTATATAGCCTTCCAGAAAAGCCAAACACTGTACTTCAGCAATTTTTGAGCAAATGTACTGAGCCGCAGCAGCCAAAATGCAGCAAATACTCTGGAATGAATAATGTCCTTTACATACCGGCAGTGATGTTTTGTTGCAAAATTTGGCAGAAAATGAAGCTTTGACCTTCACACACTCCTCTATAGATAACCACCCATCAGAAAATAAGCGCAACATGAAAGAGTACTGGGTGCATCTGAACTTATTTAGTGCTTGTCTTTAGTGTTCGTTTAAGGCCAAGTCCATAAGTTTATTCAGTGAGATATTTGTCCCAACTCAAATTGCACAAATTCAAACCACTTTGTAACTTCGGCCATGCTTAAAGTGCCTTTGTATGCCAAACAATATGAAACAGAATAACAGGAGTCACTGTAAAGAGAGAAATGAGTGGGATTCCCCTAATGTGAAGCAACTGCACATGTTAAAAGAAACGTGGCTTCATGGCCTGAATGGTAAAATAAAAATGAAATTATGCTTTGGGTGGGGACCCATGTTATGGCGCTACCTCAATATCTTAACACATGCTATTCAGTCTGTACTTATCCCAAAGGCTTGTTAATGAGATACGCCTCCCTTTGCACTAATTCTGTCTACGCCAGAAGGGGCTAAGGGTGAACCTTAGCTAGCCACAACCTTTTAACCGTCAAATTAATGTCCGTTATGACCTTTGTTAGCCGCTTTAAATAGCGTGTAGCGGTTGATATAGCAGCTATATTTCTTGTAGGATAGCACGGCTTGAGCATCACGTGCATAAAACACTTTTGTTCAAGAGAAAATATATTTTGGTACTCTTCCGGGGAGCAGCCTATAGGGTGCTCCCCGGAAGAGAACCAGAATATATTGTTTCTCTGAGAATGCCACAGCCAATTACATATCTAAAGGTGTTTATTAGGCAGAGCTCGGAGCAGCGCAACGTCGACGGGCAGGGCAGTCACAGCTTCCAAGCACGAGAGCCGTTGCTGAGCAGGAGCGCTCGACCCACTACCGTTTAGAGCCAGTAGCGCTGAACCCACTAGCGTCTCTCTTCGCTACAATCACCCCCCGGGAGCGAGAAGGGAGCCGTCCGGCGACCTAACAGCTCGTCACGATGAGCGGGTCGTAGTAAGGCTTTAAACGGTCGACATGGACAATGTCTCGTCCACGGCGGCGCATGTCTGAAGATGGCTCAACTGGTTCGATGACATAGTTCACAGGAGATGCACGTTCGAGAACACGATAAGGGCCTTCATACTTAGGGACCAGTTTTGATGAGAGGCCAGGGGTAGTTAGAGGAACTGAGAGCCACACGAGCGCTCCCGGATCGAAGGTGACCGTGGCGGTGGCGTCACCGCGAGTGCTCCTCTGGCGCTCTCGATCAGCGGAAGTAAAGGCCCGTGCGAGGTCGCGGCACTCTTCTGCATGTCTGACCGTGGCAGAAATAGGCACGCACTCGGATGCATCCGGCCGGTACGGAAGAATGGTGTCGATGGTGTGCGAAGGGTGTCGAAAACAGTGTGTAGCGGTAGTGGTATTATACGTGTAGGTGACGAATGGCAGAACGGCGTCCCAGTTCGTGTGGTCGGAGGCAACGTACATTGAAAGCATGTCGCCGAGCGTACGGTTGAAGCGTTCTGTGAGGCCATTCGTTTGAGGGTGGTACGCTGTAGTCGCACGATGAGCAACGTGGCACTCTGAGAATCGCTTCAACGACTTCCGACAGGAAGAACGCGTGCGCGATCGCTGAGCAGTTCTTGAGGTGGACCATGCCGCAGGATGAATCGGCGTAGCAGGAATGATGCAACATCGCGCGCTGTAGCTGCTGGGAGAGCGGCGGTTTCGGCGTATCGTGTAAGGTGATCTACTGCCACAATGGCCCAGCGGTTACCAGACGACGTCAAAACACGCCGTAGACGTTGAAGGTGCGTGGTGAAGTCAGAGGCAAAAACAACAACGTCGTCGAGATAACATAAGCATGTGTGCCACTTCAAACCGTGGAGAACTGTGTCCATCATGCGTTCAAAGGTTGCTGGCGCATTACAAAGTCCAAACGGCATGACGTTAAATTCGTATAAGCCGTCGGGTGTGACAAAGGCTGTCTTCGGCCTATCGACGTCAGCCATGGGTTCTTGCCAATAGCCGGAGCGTAAATCTAGAGATGAAAAGAATTCTGCTCCGTGTAGGCTATCGATGGCGTCATCGATTCGCGGCAGCGGGTATACATCTTTGCGAGTGATCTTGTTCAGGCGCCGATAGTCTACGCAGAACCGTACCGAGCCGTCTTTTTTCGTAACAAGGACGACAGGAGATGCCCATGGACTGTTCGAGGGTCGGATCACTTCGCGGCGAAGCATATCGTTCACTTGCTCATTAATCACACGACGTTCTGTGGCAGAGACGCGATATGGTCGTTGCCGCAATGGCGGTTGGGAGCCAGTGCCAATATGGTGCGTGACAGCAGACGCCCGGCCAAGGGAAGGTTGCCCGACATCCAAAGAAGAACGAAATTCTTCTAAGATGCGCAGAAGCTGTGAACGCTGAGGTGGGGTGAGGCCATCGGCAATAGATGAATCGAACACACCTGTGGGCAAAGGGTCCGACGTAGAGAGAGAACCGAGCGTGTTGTAACTGGCGCAGGACGTGTCTTCGGAAACATCCGTAATTTGTACGGCGTCGATCACTTCCACGTGGCCAAGACATTCGCCTTGAAGCAGCATCACAGGGTCTGGGAAGGGGTTACAGACAAAAATAGCTGTTAGCGGACCGGCGGATTGGTGGTGACGCAGCCCGAGATTCGTCGTCTTAATAAGGGCGCGGATAACCCACCATGGAACTTGGCCCATATGGTGTAGCGCTAGGCGACTGCACGCGACTACAGTAGCGTGCGACGTGGCCTGCGTAGCCGCACGCAAAACATATCGGTCGATATGTTTCTCCCCGGAAGAGAACCAGAATATATTGTTTCTCTGAGAATGCCACAGCCAATTACATATCCAAAGGTGTTTATTAGGCAGAGCTCGGAGCAGCGCAACGCCGACGGGCAGGGCAGTCACAGCTTCCAAGCACGAGAGCCTTTGCTGAGCAGGAGCGCTCGACCCACTCCCGTTTAGAGCCAGTAGCACTGAACCCACTAGCGTCTCTCTTCGCTACACATATTTCAAATTGACCATATTAAAATGCACGCAAATTACACTACATCTTTGAAGGTACCACAAACTACTGAAATTCACATAAGCCATGCTCAGCAGTCAACACCATAATCAAGCCTCTAGAAGTGCATGTGCATGTGCATGTGCAGAAGGGCAATGAATATCCAGCTTTCAGTCATACTCTCACCTGCGACCAGTGACTGACACCAGCTTGACTGACATGCGTAACAAGTAGTTTGGGATGCCACGTTATTACAACCTGCAACTGATGTGACATCAGAGATCATCTTTCAAGCTTGACGCTAAGCTGTACTAGGGACACATTATGAACTGGCTACATTAAAATCTAAAGCACTTTATATTTTGCAAAATTTCTAGACAGAAATCCTATGTTGGAATGACAGCACGCACTTTCTAAAAGCTTTCTCTCAGCACACACATTTTTCTATGCCTAAGTTATGAACCGTTATTTACCTTGACACGCTGCACACAAATAGCACACTTGGAACAGCAGAAACTGACATGTTTTTGGATCAGGAAGTCTTTCTCACTGCTTTTGTTGCTGCCAATTTAGCCTGCTTCAGAAAGTGTCTTAATAAACCTACCTAAAGCAAGTGCCCCTCTGGTATTTTCCTTAGGGATTTTTCATTGCTAATAATTAAAGAAGCAGCATAAGTGCTACGAGAATCTATTTTTTTATGTGCATTTTCGAAATCTCATGCCAGCCGCAGGGTGTCTACCAAGTCGACATTTCCAAATTCCCTGAGTTTTCCAGGTTTTCCCTGAGTGCCTTTGCAAAAGTTCCTTTGTGACACAGAACTTTGTTTTATGTCACAACCGCCCGGGGACACCATGTCGCTCGATGCTGTCACTTCCTAGTAATCATGCTAAAAAACAAAGAAAATAACCTAATTCAGTTTGAATAGTAAGGAGTAGTGTTTATTTTATTCAAAAAGAAATCAAAGGTAGGGATTGCAAAATGCACATTGAATAGTATATCTTCGAAAAAAAAATGGTAAAACCCATTGCAAATCGAGTCGAACATTTTCAAATACGAATAAGAAGGAGATGCCTAAAGAAACAAATATTTTCGAACATCCCTTTCAGTCACGAATTATGATAGACTGTCGATACGTGCGTGAAACATAGATGGTGCTTGGGACTCCACTGAAAGTAAATCAAGACGGTGTAATGACTCTTGGAGCATTTTATAATGTGACATCGTAATTATAGAGTAAATAAATATTTGAATATTGTAAAGTGAGTCGTACTACGTTTCTTCATAAAAAGCAATAAATCCCCCGTTCGAGTTACATACAAAAATCATTCATTGTCCTCTAGCATTTCAAGAAAGAAAAATAATATTCCGAGGTTGCTACCGACATTCCCCATGTCAAACGTTACGTAATAGACGGTAATGCCTTCACCAAAGCTGTACTCTGTAACGATACACATATCTCAGAAGGAAATTGAAAGTAATTTAGGTTATCAGAATGTTCAATTTAGCCTATGCTTAATGTTTGTGTTCTATTCCTTGCTGTCACTGCACGGAAATGGCAAAAATAAGTTCCGTCCACAAATGTGTATGCTGTGACTGAAGGTATATGAGTTCATTATACAAAAACAAAAAAGAGGTGAGGCGTGCAGGCAGGACACAAGAGTAGAGAAGTGGACTACACGAACGCCGCTATTTCTGTCAACTGGTAGCAAGCTCGTTGGTATGAGGCCTCAACTTTGTGACATGTGAGATTCTTTCTAAACAGCTGGCAAGTCAACCTCAACTGCCCTGACATTCAGCCCGCGCACAACGGTTCGGTGTTGCATTTCACTGCTTTAAAAAGTTTATTTTGGTTTGGATAAAAGTCACCTGCATCTCGGCGTCAGCCAATACTTTGCTTGTTCAGCTCAAGCTCCTTCACAGTTTTTTTCCCTATCATTCCTCAATGCGACGGTACATTGTTCTTGTCCTTGTTCTGCCACGCGTTCGCCCCACAGACCATTTGAATCATCCTCTTGGTCAGTTGCACAGTCAACGCCCGATTTTTAGGACTCCCTAGGGGCAGCGAAAATATCCGAAAAATCGGGCAGTTCCAGAAAAATGAATGCATGTCTTTTACTACCCTTAAGGGCTCAAATCGGCACAGGCGCATCCGAAGACGCCTACCAGTACACTTATTAGGCATATATTTGCTCGTATTGTGACAGGAGATGGCGGGTACACGTGTGTATCATTAAGAGGAAGCTTTAGCTCGAGTGCTCCTATCTAACTACATGTAAAAGGAGAATTCGTTTTCCTTGGCAACCACTGCACTAAATTTGACGAGGTTTGCTGCATTTAAAAGAAAAAAACTTATGATCTAGTGACTGTTGGTTTCGAATTTTTGAGTTAGGTCGTCAATCTTTTAAAAATCGACAAAAATCGAAAATTTTCAACAAAAAACAACACTATCAAGTTTACAACTCTGTAACTCAACAAAGAAAAAGGATAATACAATTCTGTGAATTGCTTGTAATAGTCCATCTAAAGCGGACAAAATTGATAGCTCATACATGAATCTCAAGAAATCTAGTGATATGGGAATGGACTTTTGCAGAACCCTTGTACGCAATGTAACAAATTCACGTAAGATATAAAATGACTTATCGAATTTGTCCGCTTTGAATGATATAATAGATGCCTTTTACAGAACCTCGATATCTGTTCTTAATGCAGAGCCATGAATTTATAAAGTTGGTGCTTGTACTTTTTTCAAACTTCCGAATTTTCGGAAATCTTTTATTAAACAAAATTTAGACCGTAACTCGAAATTTCGCTTCCAATAGTCACTAGAATTTAGCCTTTTCTATGAAATGCAACAAACTTCATTAAAACCGGTCCAAGGGTTACCCCAGAAAAACGTGTTTGAATTATACATGTATTTGAATGGGCCGCGTTGGAGTTGGGCCCGAGCGTAGGGCCCGTACATGGTCAGTCCGCCCGTCCGTTCCGCCCTCGACCGCCCGCGTGCTGATGGCTCTCTACTGGTGAGCGAGGAGCGGTCGCAACTTTCCCGTCCGCACGCCTGCTCGTCTCTCATTGGCTGGTCCGAGGCGGATGGTTCGGCTGTCGTCACAGCAAACATGGCGCGTGCTCGAAGCGATGCGAAGCGGGTACGTAAGGCCCAAGCTACAGCCGCGTCAGAAACAGTCTATTTTTTTCTCCTTTTTGTGATTTTTACTAGAGTTATCTGGCACCCACGGAGATAGTCATCGAAAGCAGCAAGCCGGTGTACCCTTCCAGACCTCATCAGTGCGTGCGATCGCCAACAGACACAGACGGAGCGCAGGAAGTGTGTGTTGTGTTTACGAGAGCGTCGGAAGAAACATTTGAAGCCGTCGACTTCGTGATTTCTTGTGCCATGCTTCGCGTGTGCGTCGCAGACGAGAACTCCATCACATACACGTGCATTCTGAGCAGCACACACGTTCAAGTCGTGGCGAAATAAGTAGCGTCCGATTGGCGCACCCGGCGTACACGTTTGGTTTCTGCTCTGTGTATGCGAATCGTTGCCGCGGGGTGGTGAACGCCAGCCCTTCACAACTTTCAGAAGTAATTATACGATCAGTAGCGATAAGTTTTTATTGCCTCGTTATCGCTGCCATTCTGCGTGTGCTATACTGCGTGTGAGCAGTTTTTCTGGCTGCGATGCGTCGTGGTGACCGCGACGTTCGAGCTGTGCTCTTGCTGTTATGAAGAGCGTTTGCAAGCTACAAATCGTGATATGTATGTGGGATGTGTTGCAGCGTTACTGGGTATAGAAGTGGTCGTACTACGCGATGTTCGTGTGCTCAGAAATGAACTGAGCATAAGTGTTGCCGATCGCGTTTTCATATTTAGTACCCTTACAGATAAGCCCTATCACACCGGCCTTTCTTGCTTCGTACATCTATCGTTTCTTTCAAAAGTTGTTACTGCGTGGTTGAAGATGCTTCTATCGGTGGGGGGAAATTAGGGAACATCATAATAATTGCATACGTCAAGACGTTCAGCGCTGTCGTGAAATGTGGACGCGCCTGAGAGCACTAATTTTATAAATGCAATTAAAAATTTCGAAGACAGTGTTAAGAGAACGGTTAAAAAAGAAAACATATGAGAAGGTAGGCACAGCAGCTTGTGAACCCTCTCCTATAATACCTCTACCCGCGTCTGTTTGTAAATGTATGTTTTCTTGCGTTTGTCAATTTTTTTATATTTCCCACATTTCTTTATATTGGAGTTTTTCTTAGTTCTCGCGTTTGTGTGTGAATACGTGCCTGCTTCCATGCGTGTTTGTGCTTACCCTTATTTCTGTCCTTTTATATTATATTAGCATTTGCTTTTGCTAGTTTTCTTTCAGCAAAGTCATTACACACTTTCATTAATCAATCTCATTCAAAGCAATAACTCATGTACACAGCAGGGCTGGCCTCTTCCATCTCATTAAAACCTTTCTCACTGGTCTACCTCGTCTTCTCAGTCTGCCTCTTCGCTGTGTTTTCTGTCCTTGCTTCTTGTGTTGTTGCTGCAATGTGATTAACCAACTTGCTCAAAACAGATTTTCATCGCCTATGAAAGCAGAAAGGTTTAGAGATAGATTTTCTTAAAAGCGTCGTGGGAGTTGCGCAGCAACTTTGCCTCTTCCCTCTGTTCATGTTTATGCATCAGTGCATGTGGCAGCTCACCAGAAGCGCACATGAAAGGGTGCCATATTGTGAAACTACACCTTGCTATGCTGTTGCATTTTTCATGCAATCAGTCTTAGTAAACGGATGGTTTCGCTGCCCATCACATATGATGGCAAAAACTTTCAACACGAATAACATTGTGCAGTGGGGTGTCATTTCCTGTCTGATGCTTTCGTCGTTGCAAAGACATTCTTCAGTAAATGGAGCCCAGCAAAGCAGTGCACTGATAGCTTTTGCAACTTTCACCATTTATTACTTCACAAATGTCATTGTCTGAACCTGGCCGTCGATCGCTATGCCGATGGCTTGTGAATTAAATAATTGCCTCAATAAAACACATTCAACTTCACTCAGCATTTTTTAGTACAAACAATGCTAGCAAACTATTGAGGTTGAATAATTGTGCTTGCATTGGTGTTACTTGCCGTCAGATAAACAAATGCAACAATGGCTGCGACATGACAGTGATTTGACGTGCAGACTGCTAATGGTGCCTTTCAAGCGTGCCCTCGACTACTGCTACTAATAGTTACCCGACTGAGTATTTGGGGCCTAACTAAGCTAATGATGTTTGATAATTGTTCTCCTATTCGCATTACTTGCCTGGGCCAGGTAACCGAAATAAACAATGCCACCACATGAATGTGTGCTTGCATGCAAGCTGCCAACAGTGGCTGTCATTTTCGTGTTGACTGCTGCCGTTTCACCAACAGTGGCGACGACTTGACTGCGCTTTGACGTGCAGACTGCTAATGGTGCCTTTCAAGCGTGCCCTCGACTACTGCTATTAATAGTTACCTGACTGAGTATTTTGGGCCTCACTAAGCTAATGATGTTTGATAATTGTTCTCTTATTCACATTACTTGCCTCGGCCAGGTAGCCAAAATAAGCAATGCCACCACATGAATGTGTGTTTGCATGCAAGCTGCCAACAGTGGCTGTCATTTTCGCGTTGACTGTGTTTTGACATGCAGACTGCTAATGCTGCCTTTCAAGCGTGCCCTCGACTACTGCTATTAATAGTTACCTGACTGAGTATTTTGGGCCTCACTAAGCTAATGATGTTTGATAATTGTTCTCTTATTCACATTGCTTGCCTCGGCCAGGTAACCAAAATAAGCAATGCCACCACATGAATGTGTGTTTGCATGCAAGCTGCCAACAGTGGCTGTCATTTTCGCGTCGACTACTGCCGTTTCACCAACAGTGGCGACGATTTGACTGCCCTTTGACGTGCAGACTGCTAATGGTGCCTTTCAAGCGTGCCCTCGACTACTGCTATTAATAGTTACCCGACTGAGTATTTTGGGCCTAACTAAGCTAACGATGTTTCATAATTGTTCTCCTATTCGCATTACTTGCCTGGGCCAGGTAACCAAAATAAAGAATGCCACCACATGAATGTGTGTTTGCATGCAAGCTGCCAACAGTGGCTGTCATTTTTACGTTGACTGCTGCCGTTTCACTAACAGTGGCGACGACTTCACTGCGCTTTGACGTGCAGACTGCTAATGGTGCCTTTCAAGCATGCCCCCGACTACTGCTATTAATAGTTACCCGTATTAGTACTTTGGGCCTCATTAAGCTAAGGATGATTGATAATTGCCACAGAGGCTGAGCCACTATGGCCTCTTGACTGCAAATTTCTGTGCTCTCACAGTGCTAATGGGAGTATCGTTCAATTGGCTACCCGAATAGTGAATAGGTAATAGAGCACTACAATCTTTGAGTTTTACGCAGAACACCTTGTGCATTATTCACAAAATTGAACCTAAGGAACTATTCGCTGGTTTGTTATGGAAATAAAAAATGGCAATGAATGTTTCCTCGCTTTTTGTGTGGCCCTGTCTTCTGCCCTACGCACCTTCATTTCATTGTCATGTGCATGTTAAAACAGCAACTAAGTAAGAAAGACAAACACAAAACTACGAACTACATCAACCTTTTCACACCACAAGAGGTCACTGAACTCACTGCTAAGCTACACTTGATAATATTGGTTTGCTTTCAAATAAATACAGGCACTGGCCAGCTGTTTATGTTATGCTGTGCATTTTTCATTTTCCTAAAATATGGCTGTGGATGAGCTAGCAAGGTTGTTACTACATAAATACATAAACAACATGCAGCCCATGCCCAACTAACTCATATAACCTGAGTAGAGCTTATTTTTTATATGTAGAGCAATAAAAATAGAACACGCATGTATGATGCCGACAGTATCAAACAGTCTCAAGTCGAACATCCTTGTTTGGTGCCATGGGTGAGAGAGGGAGCATGCCTCTCAAGGTACTGCTTAATTTTGTGCGCTTTGGTAATGTTTGTACATTGTTGAAATGTTAAATTAGGTATGTTAAGTAGTAAGGTGGCAACATATTGGCCACCCAGGCTGGCAAGAAAGAATGCAATTGTTTTATTTCACTCAAAATAAGTTTTCTTATCAGCAATGTAAATTATATGCGTTCAAATAAATACTCCCCTTGGAAACATATCTCATGAGTATGCATATATCTGCATAAGGTCACCGCAATACATACATATTGCTTTAAGCCAGTCATAATGAATTGTACACTCACTGCTTAACCTTCAATTCTTGCTGCATGAAGGTAACCACTTATGCACAACTTTTTTTGCACACGGTGAGAACTTCAGTCATCGCTGAGCACATCATTTAAGGAAAAGGCATTCCATGCATCCAACTGCTTTAAGCACTCTTAAAATTGGCAGAGTGAAAAAAAAAGAAGCACGAGCAAGCGTATCAGCAAGCTGTACTCGGGGCCTCACACGCGTCCTCAGTGGTAAAAAGGTGCGTCTTGGCGACCCACGCAAATGCATTCCGCGACAGATGTGCGTGTGTTCCGTATTCTTGCAAGCTGTCACTAGCACTACAGAAACCGCGCCACCGCGCTTCCGGCGACACTATCAGTTTCGCGTGACGCAGAACGCATCACGTTGGATAATTAGAGAAGTTTTGTTCAACCAACCAAGGCAGCGCGCACTGAAAGCAATCATCCGAGAATACGTCGCGTGCTGCGACGTGATGCGATTGCAATACATCTGTAAAAAGCTTCCACTTAAGGCACTGCGTCGCGTGGCAATTGCCCCTTCCCATTCTTGTTATGCATCACCGCCTAACATCGCTATATTGAGGCGAAGCTGACTTTCGGGAACCGGCATTATGCAACGCACCGTGCTTTCCGAGTTTCGAAGCCAATCGCGAGGACCACAGAGGCGGAGTCGGTGCCATTGGTGACAGCGGCGAATTCTTTCAATGAAAAATACGGCGCCGAACGGCAAGAAGCTTAATAGCGAACATTGAAACAGCTAGGCCTAGCGTTTGCCACGGTGGTGGCTATGGCTGCCAGCGGATCTGCGTACGAGAGCGCCGTTTCGAGGCAGCGAGGTAGTCAACACGGCGGCGGTGGTGGCTTTGCTGAATGCCGTTTCGGACCTGCGGTCACGGCAAAAAGTACGGCAGATCGGATGGTGAAGGTGAAATTTCAGACCTTATACACCGACTCTTTGGAGTACTGGTGGTGTCGCGAAGCCGTGCCAATGATCGGGCGTCCGGAAAGGCGGTCGTTGACTGTATGTACACGGGCAACTTCTCCATCAGACGACACGGCGTCAGAAACGATGCGTTACGATCCCTCTTTGTTACTTGAGCTAGCATTACCGCGACGTTCGTTCCCTTTAATAAAATTACAGCTAATTTTCCCTGACAGAAGCATAAATTCCCTGAGCTGTCCCTGAGTATTCCCAGACTATTCAAAATCCCTGAAAATTTCCGGTTTTCCCGGTTGGTAGACACCCTACACCCCATCTCTCAACAGCTTTAAAAATCTTCCCCAATAGAACTTCATTCTTATTACTTAATGGAACATTAGTTAAGTTGTAGAATGAGCAAGAATTTGTAAATTGCACGAGATTCAGGAAAATTGGCAGGTACCAAATACACGAACAGAATCTAGAACACATAAGTGGCCGTGATCGTTTTGTACGCACCTTCTCAAAGCAAGCAGATCAGATGCTTTGTCGTGCTGTTCAGGCTGCATTAGTGCTGCAGAGGTGCCTCCCTCTCAGGAAAGTGTGACATCCCTAAACAATAAGAAATGTTCAGCTTATTATAATCACTGCTGAAACTGCAAACGTGTGATTTAACAATATCGTAAATTGTGAAAATCTCTCGTACAGCCGCTTAGACATATATCTCATTCTTACATCACATGCGGTTATTCAACGTGTCAAAGGCACGAAAACACACAGCGTTCGTGTTGTCCACTTCTCTACTCTTGTGTCCTGTCTGCACGCCTCACCTTTTTTTTTTTGCACGAAGAACGCTAAGCACAGGTGGCCTTGGCGATAATCTAAAAGCGGACAAATTTGCATACAAGCTAAAATCTTCTCACGAGTCAGAACATTCGGGTGCTGTCGCGCGTTGACGTTAACTGTGAAAACAACTCATCAACGTACTTCTAGAAATGTCTATACGATTTCTTGCTCAGAAATTATGTACAGAAGCAGTGGCACTCCCTGCTTGAATTCTTGTGCCCGTTCAGACCAAGCGATCCCCGGCGCTAGCATATTTCATAACAGAAAGCAAATAAAACAATACATGAAGCTCTTAGCAACATCAAAGCGTCTCAGGGTAATTTTCGTGAAACCTTTCGCTAAATGTGCACTACGACATGAAAAACGAACATAAGGAAATCATTTTTATTGTCACTTTTATTGTTTATGTAGCTGTACTAATCACCTTCTGTTCTGCATGACAAGGCACACTACATTAACCATAAAAAATGCGCTAGGTGCCGCACTTACCTTTTCAAGCGAACGCTCCTTCGTGTCAGTTCACGCTGCATTGACTGCACCAACGCTCCTTTCGGCGTAAACACTGTTGAATTGCGGATGAACTGCAGCATGCGATAGCACAGCTATCAACACATCTTTCTGTGCTCTCTGACCCGATGCGAGAGCGGCGAGAGTACCAGAGGTTCTCATGAGCCGGTTACAAAGAAAGCGCGAATGTACCGAACTACGATGATCAACAACGGCGCGCCGCAAGAAACATACAGCGAGCTAATAGCGCTGTACAGGCCCAAGGGCGTAGTGAGTGTTAATGCACAGCAGCGAATCTTCCACGACGTGACGCAGCGCTGGTGTGTCGGCTGTGGGTAGGAGTAGCATTCACCAACTCCCACAAGCTATCGTATTGGAATGGCGGATTCACCAATCTGCGCTAAGTGCAAATGTGAAGAGACCATCAGTCACCTTCTGTGCCACTGTTCTCGCTTCGATAATCAACGTGAGACTCTCCAGTGTGCCTTGAATAGACTGGATGACAGGCCATTTACGGAAGCGAAGGTCTTGGGAGCCTGGCCTTACAGTTCATTAGCGCAGAAAGCAGTTCGAGCGCTTTTTCACTACCTGAAGGCAACAGACTTGAGTGCCCGACTATAGACATCCTACACCTAAGTTCTCTCTCTTTCACTCCCCATTCGCCTTCCCACGTGTAGGGTAGCAAACTGGACTCAGTCTGGTTAACCTCCCTTCCTTTCCTTCTTCCCTTCTCTCTCTCTCCCTAATGCACACAAAAAAGGAGCACATTTCCTGTGAGCACCGTGTAGATATGATCAAACGGTCACCATAGAGAAAGAAATTTCAACAAGAGCGGACACTCCTATAGAGCCCAGTGGCCGAATTAACTGTAGCAGACCAAGCGGATGGTATTAACACCTTCTGGTTTCGGTTTCGGGCGCGCGCGTTTTAAACACGAGTTGGTACGCGCCGCGCCGGCTCCACTGAACGGCGCGGCATTTAGTTTTGTCGCTTCTGCTGCTGAACCACGTGCGGCCTTGGCGCGGAATCATTTTATTATTTAGTAAAAATGATTGCGAACGAACTTTATAAGCCTCCACCGAATCTGTGTCACGTGCAATTTCATAAAGAAAAGGCAAGACGTCTTCTGAAATGATGAAATGTTTATTTTGCTCTATATAAATGCTCGTTCCGAGCTTCTTGTGCATTCATACAAAGTTGTGGCACCAGGTAAGCAGTAGTCGTTGCCGTACGAAGCTCCACCGGATGCCATCAGCTGCAAAAAATTACAAGCATTTATCATTTTGGTAAAATGACCTAATAGGAATATTGCGTGTAGAGGCGAAACGTGCCTAAGTGGTGAATGAGCGGCATTACAGATAAATCCACTTTTACGTACACTTCGTGGCAAATATACTTCTCCCAAACAATGCCATAAAATCTGAAGGAAAATTGGAGGACGCTTAAGCTTCGCCTTCAAGTGTGGAACGCGACAGCGTTCCCATTGACCCGCCAAGGGGTGTAAGACAATGCGCTACGGCGCAGGGATCACTTACGAGGCGCCCCGCATCGGACTTTGCGCCCACCTATCACACGGAGAGCGTCGAGCAACGCAGCGTTCGGCGCGGCAACGAAACGTGCGCCTGAGCAAACGGAACGAACCAAAGAACTCGATGTCTCGGAGGGGGAAACGATCTACGCCAGCCAAACGTCGTGATCGGCACGGGCAGAGAGATAGATAGATAGTAATCTAAAGGAAGGAACGGTGCTTGGTTCTGCAACCCGCGTGGGAGCACGGCGAAGCGTCGTCAGGGGAGAGGGAGTCGGGGGAGAGGGAACCGGACCGCGCACAGCCCCAATGTGCGTATGGCGCGCCACCTGTCGGGGCAGCGCCGTACATTGAGAGGTGGTCTTCTGTGTTTGCCGCAAGATGGCTCTGCGTGTGCAGTAAGCGCAGAAGAAATGTAGCGGAAACGTACTTCGCTATCGTGTAAATGCGACTTCTGTAAGTTACAGGCTCATAATTACCGATATACACCGCAGTATAACTTTCTACGGCACGTTTTTCAGGCAACACCGCGTTCACTAGACGCGCGTTTGTACCGTTTTCAAGCATCGAACTCGTGGCTGAGTGGTAGCGCCTCCGTCTCACACTCCGGAGACCCTGGTTCGATTCCCACCCAGCCGATCTTGGAAGTTGCTTTTTATTTATGAAGTGCCTGCCGTGATTTATCGCTCACGGTCAACGCCGCCGACGCCGACGACACCGGCTTTTCTGCGACACGAGCTCCTTAACGCTATCGCGTTAAAACATCAGATTTTCAAGCATCCCTCCCTTCCCGGGCATTATTTCCTGCACTATAAGAGCACAAATACACGGGTGACAGCGCGTTTCCAAAACTTGGCCTCAGTCTACGCGATCGTACGCCAAGTAAACAGAAGTGCCTACAACACAGGCTCTCAGCCAGACCATGTTACACGCTCGCACAATGCCTTCTAGTCGCACTCAATACATATTCGTGGGTGCAAAGCCTGTATCCAATCGCTCAGAAGACAGAAATGTCAAGTTCTTGAGCTCCTCGGCGTTATCTTTTACGCGTCTTGCCGGCGCAAGCAACACTCCCGCGCTATCACTCTCGGCAATCGCTCGTCGCGTTTTCGACATGCGCGAGTACCGAAATAAGGTATATGTTGGTGCAGGGCCATAAAATCGTCACAAGCTTGTCCCACTAAAATTCAGTACACGCAAAACTAACTCACTGTGGCCGGCTTGCTTTCTTGCTAACAGCCTCACAACCCCAGGCGCGGCGAGCATGCCTGTAAAGTAGTCCAAGAAGTTACCAAATGAATTACAATACTTTTTGGGGTCAGAGAATGCGTCACGAACTTCTGCCAGTAAGGTTCAGTACACGCGAATTTAACTGCGGCACACAGCCGAACGGCTTTTCGCTAACTGCGCCACTACGCCGAGCGCGGCCACTGTGCTTGAAAAGTGCCCCAAAAAGTAGCGAAATTAGTTACAATAATGTCTGGGGTCAGAGAAGGCGCGAAAACTGCGTCACACGGCCAAGGTGCTTTTCGTCACAAAGCCAGGTGCGGCGAGCGTGCTCAAAAACTACCGAAATAAGTTATAATTATGCTTGGGCTCATAGAAAGCGTTACAAACATCTCCCAGTACGAGTAATTAACTCAAATGAACTAGGCTTGGACGGCGGAGCTATTTTTCGATAACTGCGTCACTATATAGTTTAAGTTTTGTGCAGTAAGCCTAAATGTGCTTGAAGTGCGTCGCAGGCTGCCAAACAAAATTCCTCACCTTGCTGTAGACCAGTAGTGCAGTGGTGCCTTTTCGAAATTCAGACGGAACACAAGAGAACGCCGGGAGCCCAAAAAACGGGCTACATACAAAAGAGACGGGTCGCCGAGCACGCGAGCTTCACATGCGCAGCCGGCCTCGCTCACTCCTGCGGCTTGTCTGGCGCATGACGTATGCACGTGCGTCTGGCGTGCCGCTAGCTTGTTGCTAAGCAACGCACGAAAAATAAGTTGCAAAGTATAAGTTAATTTACACGCAAATCTTTTTTAGTTTCAATGAGAAAGAATAAAAAAAGTAAAACGGTGTCTGTAAGTTCATTTCACATTCTTTTTTTTCTGATGTTCGCGTCAGCACACGGTTGCAGTTGAAACTAGGCGTGACATGTTTCCTGTTGCCAATGTTTGAAGAGTGTCCCCTCTTGTTGAATTTCTTTCTCTATGCGGTCACTATCTCATCGGCCGGCGGGCCGTCGCCACAACGTTTATAGATTCTTCGTAAGTACCCCAACTCTTCGCCTCGTCTATGCGAACCGAGCGGCCCGCTGCCGTTCCCGCGACAGCAGCGCCGCCATCGGCCTCCGCGCCAAGCGTACGAGCGTCGTCTGCCTGGCACGTTGCTTGTCGCGGCACTCGGCATTTACATGGCGCTCGCCGAATAAAGCACCCGTTATTTCTTTTTGTTGTTGTTTAAGCTGGAGTATAATGTTCGATAGACACGATACATGAAGGTGCACGTCCGAAGAGAAGAATGAGATGGAAAAAAGAAAGTCGGCCTACAAACCAAAGTGCTCGCGCAACATCAGCGCTCGGTAACCCACACTTCGCCAGTACTCGCGTCTCCGTGAGCGCAGAACTTGGACCGGAGGCAAAAGGCCTCCACCGCCGGCCACGTGCACGAGGACAGTGGCAAGGCACACACAGCGAGAAAATGAAATCGGCTACCTCACAGGAAGCGCAAGGAAGGAAGGAAGGAAGGAAATAAACTTTATTTTTCAAAATGAAAAGTAGGCGAGCGTGGTTGGGCCCTTAGTCCAGGGCTCCACTGGCGCGAGCGGCTAGCTGGGCTTGGTCCAGGAGAGCCACTTGACTCTCCTTTCCCTCGTCCGCAAGCCATGCCTCCCACTGCCTATTTAACATAAGTGGATGTGCAGTTATGCATGAGATAGTAATATGTGAAGGCCTTTTCATGTACCAAGAAGCCCAAACACCCGCAACAAGCGGCACATGTCAGCAGAGCAGCGCCACTCACTTGGCGCAAAGCTCGACCGCAGCGCCCTCACAGTCCCAAGAACAAGTCGCGCCTTGCTCGAAAAGAAGAGTTGCGCCACGGAAAAGTAACTATAAACCCCGGTCCGAAATTAGGGGAAATGACGTCATTTCCTAACGATAGAGCATGTTCACTTCGGCGTCTCTGATTCCGGTAACCGTGATCGCATGGGTAGCAGAGGTAGATTGTATTATTTTCATGTTGTGCGTAATACGCGGCCTGTTTCAACAGCTTTGCTGGCATTGCTGTCAACAGCGAGGACAGCTACCTTCGGAGCAGCCGTATCAACCAGTCAGGGCTGTAAAATCTGTTTGAAATTCGCAGCACATCGTCGTTTGGTTTGTGAGTGTTATAAGGTGTTCGTGTTTCTCAGCGGAGTAATCAACAACGGATTTGGCGTCGAGCTTGTTGTGCGCCGTCCTACGGATGTGTACTGTTCATGAGTGGTGCTGTTTGCGCATCGGGTAGTGCTGCCATGCCGGCTGGATTTGCTTTCTTGTAAGAACATCCGTACCGTCTTTCGCGCGCGTCTGATATGCGTCGAATGCGTAAGAGTGCCCATACAGTCTGTCGCGAGTGCTTTCGGAAACTGCTTGCGTTCTGTCTGTGTGCGCGCACTTCTGACATTCGTGGTTATTGTGCCAACGCTTTGAAAAGGTGTTTTTCATTTGGTGACGGCGTCCGCGAATGACGTGTTGATCATTTAAAGACCCTGCTTCAATGTAGGGAAAGAGAGAGAGAGAGAGAAAAACTTTATTGCTCAATTAATCGGAGTTATGGCAGGTCTGGGTGGGGCCCTCAGTCCAGGACTCCACTGGCTCTTGCGGCTCGCTGAGCTTGGTCCAGGAGGGCCAACTGGCTCGCCTGATCCTCGCTTGCGAGTAGTGCCTCCCACTGCCGTACGAAGTCTGTGACGCTTAGAAAAGGTGAATTGACGTTGCTTGGCCGAGCCGTACATTCCCTCGTTATGTGGGCCAGCGTGGGTTTTTTGCCGCACCACGGGCAGGTGTCGGTGTAATATTTCGGGTGCTTCTTGTGTAAGAGGTTTAGGTGTGGTTATGAATTGGTTTGTATGTGACGCCAGTCTTGGGCTTGTCTTCTATTTGCAGTGCGGAGGGCCGTAGGTCCGTCTCTCCCTCCTCTGATTCTCTAATATGTCGCGCACTGTGGACAGTGGTTCCCCTAGGGTTCTGGCCGCTGCTCGGTCGTTGCTTCCTCGAGCTATGCGGTCTGCCCTTTCGTTCCCGTCGAGTCCGTTGTGCGCGGGGCGCCATGTAATGCCGTGGTCCAGGTCCAGTCGTGAGCCGAGTATTCTTTGGGGGCTGCGCGGTAGGCATTCCCCGCATGAAGAGTCGACACGCTGCCTGCGTGTCTGTAAGCACATGAGCCGACTGACCCTTAACGTCGGCGCCTCGTATCGCCAGCGCTATCGCCGCTGCCTCTGCTGTGCATGCCGAGGTAGTCTTAACCGGAGCGGTTATCGTGGTGACTCTATTGGTTGCGGCGATCGCGTAGAAGTCCCTGCGAGTGGTTGCACTCGCGTCCGTGTAGTAGACGGCCGAATCCTTGCCGAATCGCTTCTGCAGAGTCCTCGTCCTGGCTTGTCTGCGGCCTGCGTGGTACCTGGCACTCATATTTCTTGGTATAGGTGAGACATGGACATGCTCCCTCAAATCTCGTGACAAGTCTGTTTCGTCTCCGCAGAACAGGGGTGGAGCGTTGTATCCCAGTCTTTGGAGAATAGAGCGACCCTGGGGCGTAGAGCCCAGCCTTTCTCTTTGCGATATCAGAACTGCAGAGGCATGTTCTTCATATTTGTTGTAAATACCCAACCGCTCCAGGCGCTCCGTGCTGACTGTGTTCGGGTGTTCCAGAGCAGATTTGTATGCCGTTCTGATAAGGGTGTCCACCTTCTTCATTTCAGTTTGGTTAAGTTTTTGGAACGGCAGGCCGTAAGTAATGCGGCTAATCGCAAATGCTTGCACCAGCCTAATAGTTTCTTGTTCCGCGAGTCCGTTGCGGCTGCGTCCAACTCGCCATATCATACGTGCCACGCTCTTAACGGTTAGTTTTAAGCTCCGAACTGTGGCATCGACGTTGCCATTCTCTTGGATAAGTAGGCCAAGCACTCTCATTTGGGCGACTTCACGAATGGCCTTGCCGTCGAGATGTAAGTCTATCCTTGGTGTAGTAGTTTTCTCATGACGCTTGCTGCGTACGCACATGAACTCTGATTTTTCCGGTGCGCACGTCATACCCGCGTGCTTGGTGAAATTTACTACCTTGTCTATGGCCTCCTGTAATAGGTATTGTTTTCCTCCGTAGGAACTCCGGTGTGCCCACAACGTTATGTCATCGGCATAGATCGTACATCCGAGGTCCCGTGCTTGCTCGAGTTCTAGGGCCAGTCGCCTCATCCCGACATTGAAAAGAAAAGGTGACAAGATTGAGCCCTGTAGAGTTCCTCGGTTGGGCATCGCAAAAACCTCAGAGCCTGTACTGCCCAACCCAATCGTTGCCTTCCTTTCGCGAAGGAAGGTAAGGACGTACCGAAACACCTTTCTTCCGCAACCTATGTCTTCCAGAGCTTCGCGGATTGCTTCGTGAGATATCGTGTCAAACGCTTTTTTGACATCGAGCGCCACAACTGTCCTGGCTTTGCTTCGTGGCGGGTCCAAAACTTCGTAGCGAAGCATAAGAAAGGCGTCCTGTGCCGAGACGTGTGGCCTGAAGCCAAGCATAGAGTGGGGAAAAAGTTCATTCCGCTCGATGTAGTTGCTCAGTCGTGTTTGGATCACCTTCTCAATAAACTTCCCTGCACACGACGTGAGCGATATTGGTCTCAAGTTTTGCAGATCTCTGGGTTTAGCCAGTTTCGGTATGAGTATGATAGTAGCCTCTTTCTATTCTTTTGGCAGTTCCCCGTCGTCGGACCATACATTATCGTTGAAATAGGTCCCAAGCTCGCGCAGTGATTCCTGACTCAGGTTGCGCAGCATCGCATTTGTAATGTGTTCCGGACCCGGTGCGGTGTTGTTACGGAAAGATTGTGCGGATACATAGAGCTCTGACGTTGTTATGGGTGCGTCCAGCTCCGCGTTGTCTGGTCCCTCATAGTTGTATTGCACTGTTGTATCCGGTACTCCTATGTAGATGCTCTTAAGGTCCTCAATGAGGGCATCGGCCGTGCCATCGTATTCATTTTCAATTAATTTCAGTGTTCTGTTTGTGGTGGTCCGTGTTCCTGTCGGATCTATCATACCGCGCAGAATAGCCCATGTTCGCTTTGTGCTAAGCGTTCCTTTGAGGGCATCACAAAACTGAAGGAAATTGGTGTCTTGCAGCTGCTGCGCGTACTCACTGGCTTCCTGCGCAAGTCTGGCTATCCTGATCCTGAGTTTTCTGTTGTGTATCTGTCTCTTCCAACGTTTGGTTAGACTTCTCCGCGCTTCCCACAAGTGTAGTAGATGCCTGTCTACTGCCGGTGTTTCGACTGTTGTCGATATTTCCCGTGTAGTGCTTCTGTGTATTCTCCTGATGAGTTCCGTCGATTCTGTAGCACTATCGCACGGTGTGGCCTGCCTTTGCTTCTGTCTATAAGCTGTCCAGTCGGTTATGGTGGCTTTTCCTAGGTGGCTTTTCCTAATCTATGGTGAACCCGCGTCGTGTTAACTGAGATACTAATAATGCAGTGATCACTGCCAAGGTGTTCGCCTAGGTTGGTCCAGGTAACACCTCTGTCATTGTTGCTGAAAGTTAGGTCCGGCGTGGTATCTTTGACTACACTGTTTCCCGTTCTGGTTGGTTCACCCGGTCGCGTCAGCAGGACTAGCTTATGCTCCTCCGTGAGGTCGGCTAGCCTTTGGCCCTTAGGAGTACCTCGATCATAGCCCCAATCAGAGTGCGGAGCGTTAAAGTCCCCTAGGACAATTGCCCGGTCGTTGCTTTTCACTTTGCACAATGCGACCGTCACTAGCACGTCGAACTTTGCCTTCCTATCTCTAGGTGGGCTGTAGACGTTGGCAATAACTGTTTTTGGTTTGCAGCGTCTACATGGCCAGACCGTGAGAACCTGATGTTGGACACCGCAGTTAGGGACGTAGTCCACGCTCACCGCTATGTCTGCCCGTGTCAGTGCTGCTATCTGAGGAGGGTCAAGGTTCGTGTGCATCTTGTATCCTCTCAGGTTCGGTATGTTCTTGCCTGGTTCTTGTATGCATATTATATCCGGGGGAACAGGCGTCGCATCTATAAAACTCAAAAGTGCTGCGTGTTTAGTTCTAACAGTCCTGCAGTTTCACTGCCAGACCTCGAGGTTTTCGGCTACTCTCGTGTGGCGATTAGCCATCTATAGTACTTTCGCTGTCGGTCAGCTCTCTCTCTTTAGGTCTGCTTGCAGGAGTTCCCGGGCTGGCACATTTTCGTTTGTTCGGTCCCTCTTTTGTGGCATGAGAAGAGGAGTCCTCTGTCTGTCGTTTGAGCTTGTAGAGCTCTGCGAAAAGAAGTTGGATTTGTTGGGCTATGGTATCCAGTTTATCGTCTTTTCCTGTCACCTGTGTGTTCGCGTTCTTGGTTTCTCCTGGCTTGTCTTTGTTCGTGTGGGGCTCATTCCTTTGTTTCAAATCAGCTAGCTCCCTTCGAATTTCTGCAAGACTGTCCTTTAAAATTCTGTTCTCCTCAAAGATTTTTTTGATAGGCTGGACTCTGAGTTACTGGATCGGCAGTGGGAGACACTATTCGCGCCCAGCTTACCTGTTGTGTGGCGGTGGCCGCCGTCTGATGTTTAGCCTGTGGAGCCCTCTCCTGTTTGTGGGCTAGAGAAATTGACATTGCGTGCCCAGGATGTTGACCTAGATCTCTGATGACTCCGCCGCCTGGTACGCGATCTCGATCTGGATGTCGATGTTCCTTCTTGTCTCAATTTCGAGTGGGTCCCCTCTTGCCACTGAGGGAGCTCCGGAAAGTCACTGAGCTCCAATTCTTCGTCTTCTGTTGCAACCCATTGGGGTCGGTGTTGTTGAGCAGCTTTGTGCGCTCCGCTTCTAGGTCGGCTTTGTGGTCGTGTTTGCTTCAGACGTTTTTTGCAGCTTCGGTCGCCCGTGAGGTGCTGCCCCCCGCAAGCGGCACATCGCTGTGAGCACTCGTGTCCGTCTTCGGGCTCGAGCGCCCCACAGATTCCACACACTTTTGTGTCCGGTTGCGGGCAAACGTCCGTGCGGTGGCCGACGCTGTGACAAATCTTGCACACCTGCACCGAGTTGCGGTATGGATGATACGCCATTTCCCCGCCGGATAGCAGATGAACCGCGGTAGGACCGTGCCGAGGAATGTGATGACTGCGCTCTTCGAGTCCCGTAGCATTCTTGCCTAGATTATCTCGATGCCCTGGGTACGGACGCGGAGGTTTGCCTTGATTATCTCTCCGGGCGTGTGCGGCGGGAGTCCCAGGAACGACACCTCTGACGGCACCTTCTCCTGTGGCAGCGTACGCATTGAACGCGTGCGTCTTGCCATTGACTGTGAGAGCTGTGCTATTGCGTAGGAGATTAGCTGTCTCTTCCTCAGACGTTGAGACTATTGCTATGTTTGAGCCCTGTTTTATGCGCAGTATAAAATGCTCACCCTTTACTTTGTTGTCGCAGGCCGCGATCACTGCTTCTGCGAGTATCGGACTGGTTGGAGTTTTCGACGGGAGTCCTTGGTGTGGGCGGAGAATGATCTTGAAGTCATCCCGCGGCAGTGGTGGTAACTTGTTCCGTTGCACCTTGCGTCGGTGGATGGGGGGCGAGTTCTGTTCCTTCTGCGAAGGCTCGTTCCGTTTTGCTTGCAGGCGTTCCTTCGCTTGCTGCCGTTTTTGGCGGAGCGTTAGCACCGTTTGCCATCCCTCCTCGTCAGGTTCTCTCGTAAACCGCCGCAGGTCCTTAGCGTTCGTGAGAAGCGTTGTATTAGTTTCGTCTTTATGAGGAGGCTTCGAAAAAATTCATGCCGTCTTCCTCCGTACCGGGTTTCGGTTGGGACGGCGCGCCCTTTGAGGCGCCCGCCGCAACCGAAGCGATCTCTTGAGACGCCATATGCGTCGGTGTCTTGTGCCAGACGCTGCACCGACGTGACGCGGCGGCGGCCACCGCGCCTTAGCTCTGATGCATGCTAGCTCCGACACCGCGTACCTGGCAGCTTCTTGAAATTGTGGAGCCGCCGGAAACGGGCCTAGGTCCTAGAGGATGGTGTCCCCGGATTCCGCAGACGTTCACGGTTCTGATGGTATACAATTTCTGTCGGTTACTGGAAATGTAAACAACGAAAAACATGGATATTGCGGAGCTCGTAACGGGTGCTGCTGCACACCTCGACGCCGCCCATCGGTCTCCTCAATGTAGGGAGACTTACATTTTCGTTGTTTTGAGGTCAGCTTTCAACGCATGGCACGGCATTGCAGTGCGCTTAACCTTTATTGGCACACGAATTACTTTGTCACTTGTCCTTTAATTTCACATTCAGTTTTGTGTAGTATGTAGGCAGATAATGGTCAAGTTGTGACGCCAATCTCGTTTTATTGCCACTGCTGTGAACATATGAGTATTTCTTACTGGGTCAAGCTCTCAGCAAGTTTTGAACGACTTAGTGGAAATCATTTTTCATAGCAAAATTGTGCATTGATCGCATGACATTTTTAGGGATTGATGGTTATTTAATTTTCTTATTTTTTCTTTATTTGTGACAAAGTGCGATGAATTTTGACTGCTGTTTTGGCTATCTCTTCACCGACTTATTTATACTGTGTTTTCTGGTTTTGCTTTTGATTTTTTATATGTGGGCATGCATGGCCAATGTCATGCCTGCCTACTACGGTTTCACATAAACAGACACTAGCATGCTCTTAGCATGGCTAATGAAAAGAGATTAGCAGATTTGTATTTGATGGTTTTGTGGTTGACGCATTTGGCTATTTGGAAAATATGCAGCTTCAAGTTCGCCCATTACTATGTGTTACTGACATCTCTGATGGAAACAAAATTATTAGGATGTGGCAAAGTGCATGCATCTTCTCTCACTGATCAAACTGCATGCAATAAACTCCTTTGCCAACTCGTCCTAGTTTGATGTGTTTCCAATGCACTATAATCACATTGCCAGATTCTTTTATTGTGTGCACAAACAAACGTAACATTTTATTATGAAACTTTGAAGGTAGCCAACTCCTATATTGCATTGAAATCTTAGGCAGATGTACTCTGAACAAGAGATGTATCATCTGATAATAGCTTTCGACAATATCATTGTTTTATCCAGTGCTTATTAGCTGGCCGGGGAATGTGTCATGCAAAGGCAGCAGTATCGCCGTAAGTGTTCATCCGAGAATACGTCCACAAGTGAAAACCATTGCACCAAAAGTGCTGACACCAGCTTTGATTGGGATGTACGCGTGCATTGCACGAAATTCGAGAAGTTGAACTCAAAACCTCCTATTTGCTCTGTAATTTATTCTGGTATATGTGTCACAATGGTTAAATGTCATCTACAGCACATTGATCATGCTCTTGCATGTACTACAAACAACTCATCATAAATCTCACTGTCATTATTGAGCTTTTGTATGCACTACGACTTAAGTGCACATACTTTGTAGTCAGCTCATAGTCATCCTCAAAGATCATGTTGCTCATATACTACAGTATGTACACATCACATGCCACCTCACACACTTCATACATGATCTCTTCAAGTCTACATAGCACATCACACATCTGATACATGCTCTACGCATTCTTGTAGCACATCGGATAAATCTCGTGCACTTCGTAGCAAAGTCTTCGTAGCACATCATACAGATCACGCACATTTTCTACGAAATGTCGTTCAATATGCATAGCGTATCGTTCATTTCTCGTCAAATCTGTGCGACAGGCATACATCTCGTTCATTTCTCACAGAATTCTCATGCAGATCTTTCAATACCGCCCTCCTAAATGCAACATGTCCACCTTTCTTATGTTTTTGGAAACTTTCCTGTCGTGGGCTAATGAGAATGATTACAACCTTACTATCCGCGGTGATGTAAATAGTGACGTGCTAACTTCCAGCCCCCAACGTCTTGAACTTTCTGATATCTTGGAATATAATGCATTTGCAAATGTTATAAAAGAACCTACTCCATTCCATGTTCATTCCTGCACACTTATTGACATCTTTATAACAAATAACAAAAACGCGCCTATTTCTTCTGGTGTCGTGAAAACTTATTAGTGACTATCTATCTGCCTGTATATGTAATTTTAAGCCAAAAGAAATTTCAATTTAAGGGTGCAAAGCCACCGCCTGCACAACTCCGGTACATATAACGAAGCACTATAGATATGTTTACTGCATGTATATCCAACATAAAAGGGGACGTGTTTTCTGTGAAAATGATGCAGATACAGCGTATAATTTCATTATTTAAACTTTTATGGAAGGCTAGCTGTAACAAGTGCTTTCCATTCAAAACGAAGCATGGCAAGAAAATCTGGGATTACTTCAGAGTGCCTTCAAGCTATAACATTAAAAAATACACCTTACGAGCGCTTTTTAAAATCTAGTGACAAAGAAGACCTTAAGACGTTTAGAAAAGACAAGAATACTACAAATTCTCTCTTAAGCAAAGCAAACTTAAATGTTTCAGTATCCTCTTTGACCCTGAAAAAACCAAAACATCTGACGCACCGTCTGGAAAAAGCCGCACATGTTGCTTAATCCATGCTCGGACGGCATCTCATACCCGATTAAACTTACCGTGGAGAACGAGATCCTCACTGGTGCTCACCTTGCCGAAGCTTTTAATAAATTGTTCACCTCCATTGGAGAGAGCTCACATGACAATAATTTCACCCCTTTCATGGGAATGCAAACAAGCGAAAGTGCATTTCTGTTTCCGGTAACTACACAGGAGCTCACGGCTCATTTCATGTCCCTAAAGAGCAGCAGTTGTTGTGACACTGACGGCCTAGAAATTGGGCCACTTAAACATGTTATTCATATTGTATAATATATCATTAATTTAGTGTTTTCATTGGGCACTTTTCTAGGCGTCTTCAGATAGCCAAAGTTTCTGTTACTTTCAAGGGTGGAAACAAGAATAATATATCGAAATATAGACCCATTTCATAACTGCCAGTTTTTTCTAAAGTAATTAAAAAAGGCGTCATAATGTGATGCTTGCTTAAGATTGAAACCATTCGTTTATGTATTAGTTTAAGTTTGCTTTCACAAAGCAGCGTTCAACCGAAACTGCGCTACTAACGCAAAAGTAAATCATGCTGGATGCATTTGAAAAGGAAACATATGCTCTTGCACTTTTCGTTGACTTCTCAATAACCTTCAATAGAATTAACCACATTACACTAATTAAAAAATCTAGACCACTATAGTTTTCGGTGTAACTTTTGAAATGTCATCCAACCATATTTGGAATACCGACAGCAAACAGTTGAAATAATAGCTATTGTTAGATACGGGACCGTTTCCTGAGCCTACTTCGAGTTCACCAGACCACATCGAATAGCACTACAGCTAATTAAGGAGAGCAGAAGCACGGATACCACATTCCCGAGGCGCGGCACGTGCAAACCAGTTGACGTCCTCCTCCTCGTGTGCCGCAGGTGGAGCTATTCACTACTTGACTCTTCCCGAAAGTGAAGCGAGAGCCTGGCACTGTTCCAGATAACGTGGTTCCAGAGGCAAGACGGCTGTAAAGCACCGTGAAAACCCTGTGGGCCTTGGTCTGCCGTCGCCCCCATCTGCCTATTGTGACGGCGCATTGCAAGTCAGCAAGGCAATACCGCAGGGAGAAGTAAACCCTCGGACAATGGGGGACCAAGCAGCGACCCTCTCCGCCGGGTGTAACACCATAGCATGGGCACCTACCATTGGCCGAAAATGACGACACCTGAGCGGGCTCGCCGATTGGCCGAAAATGGCGTCACTTGAGCGGGCTCTCCCATTGGCGGAACGTGACGTGTCTTCGAGACACCGAAGGGCTTAAAAAACACAGACCGGGAGCAGCAAGAGAGCATTCCTAGAGCATTCCTTGATTCATCTCTTTTGAGTTTCTTGCCACGGGCCGAAGCGTCCGAGTTGCTGCCGGCCCGTAATGGCTTCTATGACTGTTAATTCATTCGTCGTCTCACTGTAAATAATGTAAATAAACCTCCAAGTTTTTCATCCCGAAGTCCTCCTCAACTCCTACAACTGGTTGCCAGCGGTGGTATTGCCTCTAAATGCTACACTATGTCTAGCTTTAAAGAATTATTAACTGGCGTGCCCCAAAGTAGTGTCCTGCGTCTTCTAGTTTTCAATAACTATGTATATGACTTCGTGAACATCGATATAGCACAACTTTCATTATTGATGCAGATGATACAAGCTTATTTTTTAAGGACGGTGATTTGCATAAACTTGTGAAGAAAGCAAACGGTGTCTTGGAATGCTGAACACATGGCTCTTAAGCAATTCGTTAATTATAAACACCTCTAAATCAGTACCCATTGGTCCCAAAAATAAGTCCGTAAACTGCAATTTTACCAAAACGATTGGCCCGGAAACAATTAAAATTGAACCTATAGTCAAAACCTTGGAAATGATTTTGCATAAAAATATTGACACGTGAACTTCCACTTTCTCGCTCTTCTTTGCCCTTGCCCCTACGAGATATCTTGGAAGCGTACTACATCAGTTTATGAGGTGATGACCGTGTTAGTACAACCTCGGTGCGCTTACTTGAAAAAGAATTAGGATTTCTGGGTCGGTCACGATAGAAACGTTTTTTGTCTTTTCATGCTATGTGATTAGTGATGATGCAGTTGCGCATGCTCTGCTGGCCTTGCTGGGACTACACCGATTCTAATAAACCTCAGTTGATAGTCCAGTCGTTGTGGTGTGAACCTCTCCTCTTGTCCTTTGTGTTTCTGACTGGTTTTTTCGTTCAAGTATGTACCAACTGGCCCAGATTTCAACCCTTCTGCTAATGTCTGTGGACAGGAAGGCAGCAATTTGGGCTTGAAATTTAGTGTTCGAAAATTGAATGTTATGGTATTCAATGAAACCTGTGAACAGGCAGTGGCAATCTAGGGCCAGGAAATATCTAGGGTAAGATAATAAAAATACCTTAGTATTTGGATAAACGAAGGTAATATTGTTACGTAGGAAGACGCAGACGAAAAGCTATGTACAAATATATTTACAAGGAAAATATGCTGCGCTTGGCCAAGAGGCGACAGCTCGCGCAAGCTTCTAACCGTCGTCGTCGTCTTCACACTGCTGGCCTTTCGTGATCGCACATATTGTGCCGTAGCACTACCCCCGGCTGCAAAAGCGCCGTCCCGGAGCGACTAAAGATCGGACTCGGAAGCAGTGTAGTAGGCCTTGAGCCTACTGACGTGTACGACATCACTAGATGCCACAGGAGAGGACGAGGTTGAGCCCACAGGAGCAATTTCGTAAGTCACAGGCGTCACCTGGCGCAGCACGCGGTAGGGCCCTGTGTATCGCGAAAGAAGCTTCTCTGAAAGTCCGACGTGACGAGAGGGCGACCACAGGAGCACGAGCGCACCAGGTGAAAACTGTACGTCACGATGGCGGGCGTTGTAGTGACACTGCTGAGTGGTCTGTGAGGCCGTAAGTCGTGCACGGGCAAGCTGGCGTGCATGGTCGGCGAGGGCGATGGCGTCGCGCGCATACTCGCTTGTTGAGACCGCAGCAGGAGGAAGTGCCGTGTCTAGGGGCAAGGTAGGTTCGCGACCGTACAGTAGATAAAAGGGAGAAAATCCGGCGGTGTCGTGCCGGGAAGAATTGTACGCAAATGTTACGTAAGGAAGGGCAATGTCCCAGTCGTGGTGGTCCTTGGAAACGTACTTGGCCAGCATATCGGTAAGAGTACGGTTTAACCGCTCTGTCAGGCCATTGGTTTGAGGATGGTATGAAGTAGTCAGTTTGTGTTGAATGGAACAGGAACGCACAATGTCAGCGATAACTTTCGAGAGGAAGTTTCGACCACGGTCAGTAAGCAGCTGGCGCGGGGCGCCATGAAACAAGATAATGTCACGCAAGAGAAAGTCCGCGACGTCAGTGGCGCAGCTGGTAGGGAGAGCCCGAGTGATAGGGTATCGGGTGGCGTAATCAGTCGCGACGGCTACCCATTTGTTCCGAGAGGATGACGTGGGAAAGGGACCGAGCAGGTCTAATCCAACACGAAAGGACGGTTCCACAGGGACGGTGATCGGCTGGAGATGACCGGCAGGTAGCACCTGAGGTGTCTTCCGACGCTGGCAGGGATCACAGGCAGCAACATAGCGTCGAACGGAGCGAGCGAGACCAGGCCAATAGAAGCGGCGGCGGACGCGGTCGTACGTGCGGGTTACCCCAAGATGTCCTGCAGTGGGTGCGTCATGCATCTCAAAGAGCACAGTCTGTCGTAGATGTTGTGGCACGACAAGAAGAAGATCAGGGCCATCAGGGAGGAAGCTCCTTCGGTACAGAATGCCGCCCTGGAGGACATATCGGCGAACGGATGCGTCGGTAGGTGTAGAGCGCAGACGCTCGATGAGTACTCGCAGCGATAGGTCTCGGTACTGCTCATCGGCGATGTTAGCGAAGGCAGACACAGAGAAAATGCCGTCGGCGGTACTACTGTCGGCGTCGTCAGGCTCGTCTACCGGGTAGCGAGACAGGCAGTCAGCGTCCTTGTGTAGTCGGCCAGATTTGTAGGTGATAGAGAACGAATATTCTTGGAGGCGTAAGGCCCAGCGACCAAGTCTTCCTGAAGGGTCTTTCAATGAGCATAACCAACAAAGCGCGTGATGGTCTGTGACAACGGAAAAGGATCGGCCATATAAGTATGGGCGGAATTTCGCAACCGCCCATACTTATATAGCGTGAGTGTCTGGCCCTAGTGGCCAGACACTCACGCTCAGTGATGGAATAGTTGCGCTCCGCGGGTGAGAGGAGCCTGCTGGCGTAAGCGATAACACGGTCGTGGCCACGCTGGCGTTGTGCCAGTACTGCTCCAATTCCGTGACCGCTGGCATCAGTACGGACTTCGGTAGGCGCAGAAGGACCCACACCTGCTGGCAACAGCTCACGTGGACCTGACAGTGCGCATCGGGCGCCACCTGCAATTCCGCCAGTGCGCAGCTGCGACGTCAACGTCATCACGTCTGGAAAGGATAAGACCAAGCATCGAACAGTATCTCTCCAGTGGCCACGGAGGCACGATGAGCGGAAGAACCAAAGGCTTACGCACCTCTTTTTTTGTCCTGCAGGTTAGTTGCCTTTCTGAATTATCTTGTCGTAGCTTCAGACCAGATGACCCATTCGCTATCGTGCTTCCGTGCCCTGAAGCCGTCCTATTGCCTTTTTGCTCCTTGCTGCTTCTTCTTTGTGGGGATGTTGAAAGCAACCCTGGCCCCGATCATCTTGCAGAAGTCCTGAAAACGATGAAGGACTTGAATGAGCGCACAAAGAGAATTGAATCAGCGCAAAAAACAATATTGGAAACAGTAGCTGAAGTAAAGCAACAGCAGCAGTCTGTTTCAGAAGCGATGTCCGAAATAAAGGACAGACTAGCGAAAGTCGAAACCCTAACTTCTGTTTTCGAGCAGTGCCAAAAAGATATGCAAGAATTGCATGCCACGGTAGAGCGCCTCAAAAAAGACATGAGTGCGTTTCACTCACGTCTTGATGACGCAGAAGATCGATCTCGCAGAAATAATCTGATCTTTTATGGTATCCCAGACCGCAGACGAAACTTCATCAGAATCGGAAAATAAGATACTAAACCTGCTGACTAATGCATTGAAGGTTAGCATAACGGGTTCTGATATATGCCAGGCGCACAGAATTGGCCGTTTTGATTCAGCGAAAACTCGACCATTAATAACTAAATTTGAAACCTATAAAACCAGGGAGCTAGTCTCTTCAAAGCGAGGTTTGTTAAAAAACACAGACACAGCAATGAGTGAAGATTTCTGCCAAGCCACTCGTAACATAAGGAAAAAATTAATAGAATATGGCAAATCGAAAAACACGCTTTTCAAACTAAGATATAAAAAACTAATGTTGGATGGGAAATGCTACGCATATGACGAAGCCAGTGAAAGTGTTTATGAAATGCGCAGAACGCATACACCTGGTACAACTCTTCGTTCTGGCCGTAAGTTACAGCCAAGTTAGGGCCATCCGAGGGGAGGTGCCTTAAAAGATTGCGGGTGTTCAGTTCTTTTTACTAACATTCGTAGTTTTTTTCCTAAGAAAGACGAATTATGTGCTGGTATTAACGACTGTAATGCTGACATCATTGTACTCACAGAAACATGGTTAAATAGTAAAATAACAAACGCCGAACTGTTTGAGTGCGAGAACCAATACGTTGTTTACCGAAGTGACCGAACTGGTAGAATTGGTGGTGGCGTTCTGCTCGCCGTTAAAGAATGTATTAATTGTTTTTTTGTGACCATTGATACCAATTTAGAGCTAATTTGGTGCTGTATAACTATTAGTTTTAAAAAAATAATACTAGGTGTGTGCTACCGATCCCCATCAAGCGACTCATCCTTTTGCGATGACTTATATGATTGTTTAAATAAGATTACCATGCGTTTCCCCGGAACTGAAATCATACTCTTAGGCCATTTTAATTTTCCTAACATTGTCTGGTCACATGTCAATCCCTTTTCTAATCCTTCGTCGGCCGAGGCCAATCGGTTCATTTCCATTTGCTCTGACTTCGGCTTATCGCAGATCGTTAGACTTCCAACACGTGTAGCACAAAACACATCTTCACTCCTGGACCTCATTCTAACGTCATCGCCCGATAACTTTTCTGCGGTGACACACATGCCCGGACTGAGCGATCATGACATCTTGCATTTTACACTTACAACAACACAACAAAAAACATACCGACAGCGGAAAAAGTTCCGAGATTATAAAAAAGCTAACTATCAAGCCATTAAGATGTGGGCATCATTAAGGAGTGTGCAATGGAAGTCGGTGGTAACTACGTTAGGCAGGATACCAGCAAACTATCGCAGGAGACGAAAGATCTGATCAAGAAACGCCAATGTATGAAAGCATCAAACCCTACAGCTAGAATAGAACTGGCAGAACTTTCGAAGTTAATCAACAAGCGTAAGACAGCTGACATAAGGAAGTATAATATGGATAGAATTGAACATGCTCTCAGGAATGGAGGAAGCCTAAAAACAGTGAAGAAGAAACTAGGAATTGGCAAGAATCAGATGCATGCGTTAAGAGACAAAGCCGGCAATATCATTACGAATATGAATGAGATAGTTCAAGTGGCTGAGGAGTTCTATAGAGATTTATACAGTACCAGCGGCACCCACGACGATAATGGAAGAGAAAATAGTCTAGAGGAATTCGAAATACCGAAGGTAACGCCGGAAGAAGTAAAGAAAGCCTTAGGAGATATGCAAAGGGGGAAGGCAGCTGGGGAGGATCAGGTAACAGCAGATTTGTTGAAGGATGGTGGACAGATTGTTCTAGAGAAACTGGCCACCCTGTATACGCAATGCCTCATGACCTCGAGCGTACCGGAATCATAGAAGAACGCTAACATAATCCTAATCCATAAGAAAGGGGACGCCAAAGACTTGAAAAATTATAGACCGATCAGCTTACTGTCCGTTGCCTACAAAGTATTTACTAAGGTAATTGCAAATAGAATCAGGAACACCTTAGACTTCTGTCAACCAAAGGACCAGGCAGGATTCCGTAAAGGCTACTCAACAATAGACCATATTCACACTATCAATCAAGTGATAGAGAAATGTGCAGAATATAACCAACCCTTATATATAGCTTTCATTGATTACGAGAAAGCGTTTGATTCAGTCGAAACCTCAGCAGTCATGGAGGCATTAAGGAATCAGGGTGTAGATGAGCCATATGTGAAAATACTGGAAGATATCTATAGCGGCTCCACAGCCACCGTAGTCCTCCATAAAGCAAGCAACAAAATCCCAATAAAGAAAGGCGTCAGGCAGGGAGATACGATATCTCCAATGCTATTCACAGCATGTTTACAGGAGGTATTCAGAGACCTGGATTGGGAAGAATTGGGGATAAAAGTTAATGGAGAATACCTTAGTAACTTGCGATTCGCTGATGATATTGCCTTGCTTAGTAACTCAGGGGACCAATTGCAATGCATGCTCACTGACCTGGAGAGGCAAAGCAGAAGAGTGGGTCTAAAAATTAATCTGCAGAAAACTAAAGTAATGCTTAACAGTCTCGGGAGAGAACAGCAATTTACAATAGGCAGCGAGGCACTGGAAGTCGTAAGGGAATACATCTACTTAGGGCAGGTAGTGACGGCGGATCCGGATCATGAGACGGAAATAATCAGAAGAATAAGAATGGGCTGGGGTGCGTTTGGCAGGCATTCCCAAATCATGAACAGCAGGTTGCCATTATCCCTCAAGAGAAAAGTATATAATAGCTGTGTCTTACCAGTACTCACCTACGGGGCAGAAACCTGGAGGCTTACGAAAAGGGTTCTACTCAAATTGAGGACGACACAACGAGCTATGGAAAGAAGAATGATAGGTGTAACGTTAAGGGATAAGAAAAGAGCAGATTGGGTGAGGGAACAAACGCGAGTTAATGACATCTTAGTTGAAATCAAGAAAAAGAAATGGGCATGGGCAGGACATGTAATGAGGAGGGAAGATAACCGATGGTCATTAAGGGTTACGGACTGGATCCCAAGGGAAGGGAAGCGTAGCAGGGGGCGGCAGAAAGTTAGTTGGGCGGATGAGATTAAGAAGTTTGCAGGCACGGCATGGCCACAATTAGTACATGACCGGGGTTGTTGGAGAAGCATGGGAGAGGCCTTTGCCCTGCAGTGGGCGCAACCAGGCTGATGATGATCAAGCCATCAACAGAGAACTATGCATATTTCTAGACACATTCCTCCCACTTTATCTGCAACGCTCCGTAGAAACTAACTGGTCTATCTTCAAAAATAAAATAAGTGAGCTTTTCACCAAACACGTACCCCTTCGATCCGTCTATGCCAACAATAAAGCACCATGGTACAGCACATATCTTAATCGGTTATCGAACAGGAAAAAAACGTTTATTCCGTACAGCGAAACATTCCTCAAAACAGACACATTGGCTAGCATATAAACACGCAGCAATTTCATATATTAAAGCCCTAAGGTCATCCAAATTTTCATTCCTTAACTGTACACTTCCAAATTTATTGAAGACTAATCCAAAACGCTTCTGGGAAGCCATACGAGGAAACAACCATAAAACTGGAATATCATTGCTAACAACTTCTGGGGACCCAGTACCTGACCTATTGTGTTCTACTGTACTTAACGATACCTTCACTCAGTCATTCTCATCACCTCAGACCCCTGATCCGATGCCTGAGATAAAATCAACTAACTACCATTTCATGGATCCCATCGTTTTCGACGCAACTGGTATCAAAGCCATAGTACAAAACTTAAAACCTAAAGCATCATGTGGGGTAGATGAAATTAACACTATATTCTTACAAAACACAGCGGAATACTGTTCAATCCTACTAGAATGCATTTACTCACAATCTTACAACTCTGGCACCTTACCGTATGATTGGAAAATTGGCAAAGTAATCCCCATTCACAAAACCGGACCAACCCATGATCCACACAACTATAGACCTATTTCACTTACATCTGTACCATGCAAAGTTATG
This sequence comes from Dermacentor albipictus, assembly GCF_038994185.2. Classification (NCBI taxonomy): domain Eukaryota; kingdom Metazoa; phylum Arthropoda; class Arachnida; order Ixodida; family Ixodidae; genus Dermacentor; species Dermacentor albipictus. Next base: position 1,851,694 of record NC_091824.1, read on the forward strand.
GAGCATATAATATACACGCATCTGGTTAATTTTCTTGAAAATAACAACTTCTTCACAGTTATGCAGCATGGATTCCGTAAGAACTTCTCTTGTGACACTCAGCTTATCCTCTTCACTAATGCCCTACATGCCAATTTAGATTCTGGTTTTTTAACAGATTGTATATTTCTCGACTTCTCTAAAGCATTTGACAAAGTGAACCATGCATTGCTTCTTCATAAATTAGGCGTTCTAAACATAGACCCCTCCGTAATTAATTGGATTCGCGCGTTTCTGACATCACGTGTTCAATTTGTAACCACTAATGACGCTAACTCGCCTTCAGCCCCTGTTGACTCCGGCGTCCCGCAAGGGTCTGTGCTCGGTCCTTTATTATTCCTAATTTATATTAATGATTTGCCCACTCACGTTTCCTCGAACATTTGTCTTTTTGCGGATGACTGCGTCTTGTATCGTAAAATAACTAATTCTTCAGATATTCTACTAATTCAGGAGGATCTCAATAACATAAATGAGTGGTGTCGTACGTGGCGCATGGAATTAAACATTAGAAAGTGTAAGACAATGAGGATTTCTCGTACTAACGTCATCTGCCCCACCTATACGCTAAATAACATCCCACTAGAATGTGTAACGTCATATCGATACTTGGGGGTTCACATTGCCAGCAATCTATCCTGGAAAACTCACATTGATCACATAACATCTAAGGCCACTCGCACACTAGGATACTTTCGTCGAAAATTTTCTCAAGCACCATCATCACTAAAACTCTTACTGTACACAACTTACATTCGCCCACAACTAGAGTACGCGTCATCAGTATGGGACCCCGGTCATGACACCCTCATACAGTCTCTAGAGGCAATACAGAATCGAACAGCCCGTTTCATTCTCACCAACTACCAAAGAACTGCGAGTGTCACTAACATGAAAGCTCTCCTTCACCTCCCGCTGTTATCAACCCGTAGAAAACTCTCTCGCATATGTCTTTTCCATAAAATCTACTACCATAACACATATTTACGTTCTATCTTTTTCCAACCCCCACCATACATTTCATCTCGCATAGACCTCCGCCAAAAGGTAAACATTCCGCACTGCAACACCGTCGGCTTTTCATATTCATTTCTTCCCCAAACGAGCAAAGATTGGAATAACTCACCCGCATTACTTACAAGCATTATTGACACCAATAACTTTAAAAGCACACTTCAAAGCTTCATGTTATAAACTATTGTTGCGTTTGCTTGTTCTGTATAATAACTGCTTTTATGTCATTGTTTTACATTTTGGCTTGTATTTTTATATCGTATGTTCTTTCCTTTCTTTATTTTGTTATGCCATGTATTTTTGCCACGCTCACAAGTTTCTTTTTACCATTATTATTTTGTATACGATGTTTTTTGCCATGTTGTTTGCCTTCCTTTCTTATTTTGCGATCTGCCTCTGTATTTACTTACTTTGCCCCTCCCCTCTGCAATGTACAACCGTACCTTGAGGGTATGATAAATAAATAAATAAATAAATAAATAAATAAATAAAAGGATCGAAATGGGCCAGAACGGGAGGTGTTGTGAGAATGTCGATTAGATGAGAGAATGCAGAGGCCTCGTTATCGCCCCACTGGAAAGGAGCGTCTTTTTTCAAAAGGTCGGTTAGTGGTCGTGCTATGGCGGCGAAATTCCTCACGAAACGGCAGAAGTAGGAACAAAGGCCGATGAAGCTGCGCACATCCTTGACACACTTCGGAACAGGGAAGTGCGCAACAGCATGGATCTTGCCTGGGTCCGGTTGCACTCCGTTCGCGTCAACGAGATGTCCAAGGACGGTAATCTGGCGACGGCCGAATTGGCTCGATGCGTTGAGTTGCAGACCGGCTCGCCGAAAAACGTCAAGGACTGCTGAGAGGCGCTCGAGGTGCGTAGCGAACGTTGGGGTGAATACGATAACGTCGTCCAAGTAGCACAAGCACGTGGACCATTTGAAACCGTGAACAAGGGAGTCCATCATGCGTTCAAAAGTGGCAGGAGCGTTACATAGGCCGAACGGCATCACGTTGAATTGATAAAGACCATCGGGTGTTACAAAGGCAGTCTTCTCGCGGTCGAGATCGTCCACGGCAATCTGCCAATAGCCGGAGCGAAGGTCAATAGAGGAGAAATAGCGAGCACCGTGGAGGCAGTCAAGGGCGTCATCAATCCGAGGTAGGGGATACACGTCCTTTTTGGTAACCCTGTTAAGGTGCCGATAATCCACGCAAAAGCGCCATGAGCCATCCTTCTTTTTTACCAGCACAACCGGTGACGCCCAAGGACTACATGACGGTTCAATAATGTTCTTGGCAAGCATTTTGCGAACTTCTGCGTGAATAACTTGACGCTCAGCTGGGGACACTCGATACGGGCGGCGATGAATAGGAGGGGCATCGCCGGTATTAATGCGATGTTTGACAGCTGTAGTTTGGGCCAAAGGACGATCGTTAAAGTCAAAAATATCGTGGTAGGAAAACAGAACGCAGTAGAGTTCACGAGCGTGCTCGGAGGGCAAGTCGGGGGCAATCATTTTCCGTAAGTCAGCGATGGTACAATTTGTCGACTGCGATGGTAGAGGAGTATCGGATGAGGTGTCGTCTACTGCAATGGATGCTACTGAGTGATCCTCGAATGAACAAAGCTGGGCCAAAAACATCCCACGTGGCAGCACTTGTGTCGTCAAGCCAAAGTTGACCACAGGCAGGCAGACGCAATTCGCCGTAATAGATAAAACTGTATGGGGTACTGTGATCCCATGTGTAAGGAGGACGTCTTGCATAGGAGCCGCGATGTAGTGACCGTCGGGGACTGGTGGGGATGACACTAGGTCAACGTAGGTCAGTGCCGAAGGTGGCAAGCGAACGAAGTCGGCGGAACTGAGGCGAATGGGGTGGGGTTCAGCAGGATCCAGAACAGGCAGGTCAAGGCGGAGAGTACTGGCGGAACAGTCGATGAGAGCAGAATGTGCGGAGAGGAAGTCTAAGCCGAGGATGATGTCGTGGGGACAGTGGGCGATTACTGTGAATAGCACGATTGTTGAGCGATCGGCGAAGGAGACGCGGGCGGTACACATACCAATGACGGGGGCTGTTCCGCCATCGGCGACACGGACAACAGGCGTCGTGGCGGGCGTGATAATTTTCTTGAGCCGGTTACGAAGGTCAGCGCTCATTACGGACAAATGCGCTCCAGTGTCTATGAGAGCAGACACAGAAACAGCGTCGACTTGCACGTCAAGAAGGTTCAGATGAGTGGGCAAAGTCAGTAGAGGATTTGGCGGCGTAGGGAGCAATGCAGCGTCACCTCGAGGAGCTGCATCGTCTAGTTTTCCGGCCGGGAGCGGCGTGCGAAGGGAGTCGGCGAGTAGGAGCGACGGGGCTGGGGAGAGCGAGATTGTCGTCGTGGGGGCGAAGGCGAACGAGAATAGGGGCGGTTCGGCGAAGGAGAATCAGTGGCGGCATTATCGGAGCGTGCGGCATAGGGACGAGAAGGGCCACCTGAGGGGCGAGAGTAGGCAGTATAAGTAGACCGGATCGGGGAACTCCAGCGACTACGACAGTACCGAGAAATGTGCCCGATTCGATGGCAGTGGAAACAAATAGGCTTGTCGTCAGCAGTGCGCCATTCAGATGGGTTGCGGAAACGTGGTGGGTAAGAAGATGCGGGACGGGGCGAAATCGAAGAAGCCGGGCGGGTATCAGGGCGATGGGCCGAGCAGATGGTGTGAAGACCCATGTTTTCAAACTCCTGGCGGACAACTGCCTGGATCAGTGAGACCGTGACTGCAGATGTGTTGGTGGGACTGGAGTCGAAGGCAGCCGGATAGGCGGCCTCGATCTCACGCCGGGCGATCCTGGTAACATCGGCAGTGTTGTTGGGACGAGGAGCGTCGGCACAGGAAGATGTCGCTGGGGTGTTGGGCAGACGGGCAAACTGCTGGTCAATACGTCGGCTTTTGGCGAGTTCCAGGCGGCGGCACTCTTTTATAACAGCATCCACCGTGGCTACGTTGTTGCAAACGAGCAAGTTGAAGGCGTCATGGGCAATGCCTTTGAGGATGTGGGAAACCTTGTCTGACTCAGTCATGTGGATGTCAACTTTGCGGCACAGAGCCAAGACGTCCTGAATGTACGTGACATAGGGCTCTGTCGACGTCTGCACACGGCCGGAAAGCGCCTTCTGCGCGGCAAGTTGTTGACCGTAGGGGTTGCCGAACAAGTCTCGAAGCTGTGTCTTAAGTGAATCCCAACTGGTGAGCTCATCTTCGTGCGTGCGATACCAAACTCGAGGTGTGCCACCGAGGTAAAAGACTACGTTGGCGAGCATAATAGTAGGGTCCCACCGGTTATTGCGGCTGACGTGTTCATACAGGCTGATCCAGTCATCGACGTCTTCCCCATTGTGGCCCGAGAATACGCCAGAATCACGGGGAGCGGGGAGAGTGATGTAGGTCGGCGAAGTGGCAGCAGGTGTCGGAGCCGGCGGAGTCGGGTTGTCGTCACCGGGAGCCATGAAGGAAGGCTCGACGTACCGTCCACTGCGAAGCTCCGTGACGAGGTACAGGGAACGTCCACCTCCACCAGATATGTTACGTAGGAAGACGCAGACGAAAAGCTATGTACAAATATATTTACAAGGAAAATACGCTGCGCTTGGCCAAGAGGCGACAGCTCGCGCAAGCTTCTAACCGTCGTCGTCGCTTCACACTGCTGGCCTTTCGTGATCGCACATATTGTGCCGTAGCAATGTATATATGGAAACACAAGAAAAAACAGTTACAGTAAAGGGGAATATTAATGCCGCCATAATGAAATACAGAGCGCTATGCGGATACAAAAGGTACAAGGTGCTCCGGGGTATGTGGAAAGGTGTAATGGTTCCATGACTTACTTTTAGGAATGCGGTTATGTGCTTGAAATCAGGGGTACAATCAGGACTGCATGGGAAGCAAAGGTCAGTGGGACGCCTCGCATTGGGCGCTCAGCGGAAGAGTACAAATGTACAGCAGTCGCAACAACGAGAACGAACACTAATTACTGCTACTTCTACTGACTGCAGATTCTTCTAAGCCACTGTCTCGTGTCTGCCTGGTTCCTGCCATCTGCGCCCTGCGCAGTTAATTCATCATCGAGTCATCTGTACAATCATCTGGCACGTGCTTCACCTCCCTGGACCACGCTGCGCTTGCGCTGCCTTGGCAGGGAGAGGATATAAACGGATCCGCTGCCGCTCCAGCTTCATTGAGCAGCAGTCGCAACAACGAGAACGAACACTAATTCCTGCTACTTCTACTGACTGGAGATTCTTCTAAGCCGCTGCCTCGTGTCTGCTTGGTTCCTGCCATCTGCGTCCTGCGCAGTTCATTCATCATCGAGTCATCTGTACAAACATCTGGCACGTGCTTCACCTCCCTGGACCACGCTGCGCTTGCGCTACTTTGGCACGGAGAGGATATAAACGGATCCGCTGCCGCTCCAGCTTCATTGAGGAGCAGTCGCAACAACGAGAACGAACACTAATTCCTGCTACTTCTACTGACTGGAGATTCTTCTAAGCCGCTGCCTCGTGTCTGCTTGGTTCCTGCCATCTGCGTCCTGCGCAGTTCATTCATCATCGAGTCATCTGTACAAACATCTGGCACGTGCTTCACCTCCCTGGACCACGCTGCGCTTGCGCTACCTTGGCACGGAGAGGATATAAACGGATCCGCTGCCGCTCCAGCTTCATTGAGGAGCAGTCGCAACAACGAGAATGAACACTAATTCCTGCTACTTCTACTGACTGGAGATTCTTCTAAGCCGCTGCCTCGTGTCTGCTTGGTTCCTGCCATCTGCGTCCTGCGCAGTTCATTCATCATCGAGTCATCTGTACAAACATCTGGCACGTGCTTCACCTCCCTGGACCACGCTGCGCTTGCGCTACCTTGGCACGGAGAGGATATAAACGGATCCGCTGCCGCTCCAGCTTCATTGAGCAGCAGTCGCAAAAACGAGAACGAACACTAATTCCTGCTACTTCTACTGACTGGAGATTCTTCTAAGCCGCTGTCTCGTGTCTGCTTGGTTCCTGCCATCTGCGTCCTGCGCAGTTCATTCATCATCGAGTCATTGGTACAAACATCTGGCACGTGCTTCACCTCCCTGGACCACGCTGCGCTTGCGCTACCTTGGCAAGGAGAGGATATAAACGGATCCGCTGCCGCTCCAGCTTCATTGAGCAGCAGTCGCAACAACGAGAACGAACACTAATCCCTGCTACTTCTACACACTCAGGATGGTTTTCATTTTTTTCCTGGAAATTTTCTTACGTCACGGTTCTTTTTGCGACTGCTGATCACTGGTTTTTGGTTTTTGACTGTGTCTACTTCTTCGGTTGTGAGATGCCTACTAAGGCTGAGCTATGCAAAAAGATTGAGCGGCTCGACTCCTTGCTTGAAGGAAGGAAGGAAGGAAAACTTTATTTGGTCCTGCAAGTAGTGATAATTCATCACTAAGCGGGCCGCTCCCACGTCGGGACCGGAAGGCCAAGCCTCACGGCCACATCGTGAGCCTGCTGGACAGCCCAGCATTGTTCATCCAGGTCCGGGCTGCGAAGTGCAGCCTCCCACTTGGACGCATTCTTGATCGCCGAGTCTTCAATTATTTCGCAAGACCAGAGCATGTGTTCGAGCGTGGCTAAAGCACCACAATCTTGGCAATAAGGCTCTGTATACGTCTCTGGATAAAACATGTGCAGTCTCCGTGGGCAAGGATAAGTACCAGTCTGTAGTAAGCGTAATGTGAGTGCCTGAGCCCTGTTTAGTTTAGGATGCGGCAAACTGTAAACCCTGCGATTAAGAAGGTAATACTTCGTGATTTCATTGTATGTTGAAGGGGAGTCTCTATTCTCGGGGAGTACCGCCACGCTGTTGCGCGGGGCAGAGCGGAGGGTAAGATCTCGCGCTGCCTCATGAGCGGACTCATTGAGATTCGGAGGGGCTCCCTCGATCGTCCCAAGGTGAGCAGGGAACCAACATAAGTAGTGTTGAGAGATCTCACATGTCTGCATAATTTTTAAAGCAACCTTAGCCACCGTGCCCTTCTCAAAGGCCCTAACGGCCGACTTTGAATCGCTATATACAAAAGGCCTGCGCCTGTCAACCAAGGCGAGCGCAATAGCCGCTTGCTCCGCGACCTCTGGCCTATCAGTCCGAACGGTAGCAGCGTTAACGAGACTGCCCTCATTGTCCACGACAACTATGGTAAACACCTATCTCTCCTCGTTGAAAGAAGCATCGACGAAGCCAACCTTCTGATTCTCATCACGAATGAGTCTCAGTAGGCAAGTTCCCCTTGCCTTTCTTCTACCAACATTTCGCTCCGGATGCATGTTCCTGGGAACAGGCTTGACGTGATACCGATTACGGACCTTCACGGGAATACCGACATGAAGCTGCGAAATCTTCGCCTGAGGAACCCCTAACTCGGTGCTGGTGCACATTGGCACTCCCAACACTTTCTTCGTGATCTTCCTAATCTGCGTGTCAAGCTTCTCCTTCTCCGATGGTTTCCACTTGTGCATGGCCGCCACATAAGTAAAGTGACACAATACAAATGCGTGCATAAGTCTAATGAAACTGTCCTCCTTAAGCCCCGTCTGCCTGTTGGCCACCCTCTTCACTAGGCGTACCGCATTTTCTGTCTTGGCAATGATCTTCTGGATCGTCAGCGTGTTGGCGCCGTTCGACTCAATAATCATCCCCAGAACCCTAATCTTATCTACCCTAGGTATGAGATTGCCATTTCTTGTACGAAGCTGAATGCTCAGCTGGTCCACGGGGATCCATCCCCTTGGCTTGCGTCCCCTTCTAGTGGGACTGTACAGCAACAGCTCCGACTTAGAGGGGGAGCACCTTAACCCCGTCGGGTCCAAATAATTCTCAATTACATCTACTGCCTCCTGCAGAACACTTTCGACATAGCCCTCACTACCACCGGGACACAATATGGTCACGTCATCTGCATACATGGTGTGCCTAATCCCCTCAATCTCCAAGAGCTTCTTGGTCAATCCGACCATGGCCAGATTGAACAATGTGGGCGAGATGACGGCCCCTTGAGGAGTGCCCCTGTCTCCAAGATTGAACATCTTTGACTCCAGCTTCGCAACCTTCAAGGTAGCCTTCCTGCCTGACAGGAAGGACCTGACATAGTCATGAAAGCGTGCGCCGAGGCCAAGATCCGAAATGGACTAAAGAATATAAGAGTGGCGAACGTTGTCAAAAGCCCTCTCCAGGTCCAGCCCTAGGATGGCCTTAACGCCCCTTCCATCTCCATCAATGACCTGATGCTTGATGAGCTTCATTGCGTCTTGAGTCGACAACCCGGCCCTAAAACCAATCATAGTGTGGGGGTAGACCTGGTTCTCCTCAACGTACCTTGTAAGCCGATTAAGCACCGCATGCTCGGCTACCTTGCCCACACACGAAGTGAGCGAAATAGGCCTCAAGTTATCGATGCTCGGGACTTTGCCAGCCTTGGGAATCAGCAACGTGAGAGCTGTCTTCCACTGCTCCGGAACCACCCCGTCTCTCCACATAGCGTTAACCTCCCCGGTAACGTACTTGATTGACCTATCGTCCAGATTTTTCAAAAGCTTGTTCGAAATCCCGTCCGCTCCGGGAGCCGACTTGCTCTTAAGGTTATGCAAAACCGTGCGTACCTCTTCCACTGAAAAGTCCTCATCTAGGGAAAAGTTGTCCTCTCCCGTGTAGGCCTGCTCCGTTAGAAAAGCATCCGGGTCCGCAACAGGAAGGTATTTGTTGGCCAGCTGTTCAACCAGCTCTTCCTCCGAGGCAGACCCCACTGCTTCGTGTACAGCTCTAGCAAGGACGTGCCCCTGACTAACCCTCGTATTGGAGTCGTTCAGCAAATGCTTAAGCAAGCCCCACGACCTCCCGTTGCGCACCTGCTCGTCCACCGAGTTGCATACCTCATCCCACTGTTGCCTAGACAAAAGCTTACAGTGCTCCTCAATCAGTTTATTCAGCTCAGAAATCTTTTTGCGCAGCCTGCGATTAAGCCTCTGCTTCTTCCACCTAGCCAGCATAGACTGCTTGGCTTCAATCAGATGGGCCAGCCTGCTATCAATACTATCCACCTCCAAATCCGTAGTGATCTCCTTCGTAGCCTCCTTAACATCCTCCCTCACCTGGGTGACCCAATCCTCCAGGGACGGCCGGTACAGGCCTTCGAATTCCTTCCCCCTTTCTCCTCCCGGATCATCCGAAACTTATCCCAGTCTATAAACGTTAACGCCCTAGGGCGCCTACCCTCAACCTCAAAAACGACTTGGTTAATATAATGATCACTACCTAGGTCTTCGGCAAGATTGCACCAACTAGGCTTGGCTGCGTTCTTTACAAAGCAGAGGTCTGGGGTAGTATCCCTACACGTCGACGTCCCTATACGTGTCGGAAAGGCAGGGTCAGTGACCAGCGTAAGGTCAAACTCCGTAGCGTTCTGCCAAAGGTCTCTCCCTTTTACTGTGTCATGCTTGTAACCCCACACGTGATACGGAGCATTAAAATCCCCAGCCACGATCAGCGGATGGTCCCTGGCAAGCTTAGAAGCCTTCTGCAGAAGCAGCTTGAATCTCTGCACCCTGTCGCTCGGGGCACTATACACGTTCAGAATAAACACGCTTTTCTTGTTCACCCGGTTAGGAATCACCTCAATCATGACATATTCCAGGGAACTTAAAGGTATCTTAAGGTCATGGATCACATGCGTCCGTTTGCGATCCAACAGAATGCAGGTCCCCCGAGCTTTGGATCCGCCGAAGACGGTTCGATAGCCCGTCAGAGAAACTTCTTCCGTCATTGTCTCCTGCAGTAGAATAGCCTGCGGCCTACCCTTACACGCGCGAATATACTGCTGTAGAGGCGCCCGTTTACGAGCATACCCCCTACAGTTCCATTGCCACACACAAAAAGCCTCATTTTGTCGCGCCATGTTGAAGCATTTGCTGCGAGCCATCTTGCTGAACCTGAGACTTCCCTGTCGAGGAACCAGCCGACTGAGATCCGGACCTAAGAAGGGGAGGGGCACTTAGACTGGATTTGTTTTCGAGCACCTCTATTCTACATTGCAGCTCCTTGAACCTTCCATCAATCGAGCCGAGCGACTCTGTGAGACAAACCCTTAAGGGCCGAGATTGCTGCCCTAAGCAGCCTCACCATTTCTCTCAACTCTGCATTTTCCTCTTCTAGCCTCTTGAATCTCGCCTCATTCTTGCTTTGCTCTGGCCTTACCAAACTAGGCATCTCCGTTCGAGCACTTGTGCGCTCCGTCCAGGTAGTACCACTTGCCGCTCCATCGGGGCCCTTGCCTTGTAGACCCTGCAGCACGCCACTCTTGCGCACACCTTGTCCTGACGTCCCATTGGGGCCACGCGCAGTCTCAGTTCCCACCTGCCCGTCCAGTCCGAAGCGCACCTTAGACGCCGATCTGCTCCCAGACCGGCCACCGGAGCGGCTGCGAGATGCTCTACATGGTCTCCTTGATCTTGATCTTGAACGTCGACGCCCACGATCTTGTCCTTGCCCGCTCTCCAGCGTCTTCCCCAACGTCGGGAACTGGCTGTCGTCGTACCTGAAGCCTCCCTTCTCTTCATCCTCCGCCTTGATGTCCGCCATAGCCCGCTCAAATCGACGGCGCCGGACCACATATGGGGTACGGAACCGCTGCTGGCACTCCTTGGCAGCCGTTATATGCTCTCCCCCACACAGTTCACACTTGGGCGTACACCGGTGGGCCTCACTGGGATTGGTTGAACCGCAGCCCCTGCAAACCACTTCTTCTGGCGAGGGGCAGACGTCAGCGCGATGCCCCAGCTTTCCACAAGCATAACAAACATCAATCTGCTTGCGGTAAAGCGTGCACCTAACCAGCGCGTTACCATAGCGAACGTAGTTGGGCACCTTGTATCCATCGAAGGCGATGATGACCGTACCCGACTCCTTGATGCGTTTTGCTGCCAGGGCCAGGGGATTACGTGGGTTGACAATCTTGCGACTGAGCGCTTCGGTTGCCTCGCTGAGAGGAACATTTCTTATGATTCCCTTGCACGTTTCATGCGGCGCCGCACGATATGCCGCAGCTTCATGCATGTTCCCAGCAACGCATAAATCCTTGATCCTCACGTACTTCGCAGCATTTTCTTCTTCTGGCGTGCTAACCACCACAATATTCTGCTGATAATTGGGGCAGATCGTGTCCGCTTCTCGCTTTACCTCGTCAATGCAAGCAGCAGCCGCGATTGCATCAGCCACCGTGGCCGCACCGATTTTAGCAATATTCAGACCTCCCCTAATCCTGACGATAATCTTGATATCATTTTTCGGCGGCGGAGGCATTTTACTGCGAAGGATGATACCCTTCTTGACGCTAGCAGGCGAGTTTGGACTCACTTTGCCGTTCTTGGGTCCCGGCCCGCCGTTAGGGCTAACAGCGTTGCCGCCGTATGATGGCCTTGGCTTGGTCGTAGAATTCCTCTGGGTGTAAATTTTCCAGCCAGCATCCTCCGAAACGTCTTCCGGAGCAATATCTTTGCCTTCCACAGCGTATTCCATCATGACAAAAGCGTCAAGCGGCCGGGGAACCGGCGCGGCCCACGAGCACGGCGGGCTCGGCGATAATGGTTAACACCTCCGGCAACGTAGTCTAGACGAGAAAGGCCGTAAAATCAAGTACAGTCCACTCACTGAAGAAGGTCCTATATCGCGGTATACCGTGTAACTTCGCGGATCCGCTGAACACAGAATTAGGCCCCAAAGAGAGAAAAATCCATTCAAAACTGCCCATAAAGCGGGAGCCGACGCGGAGACACGTCTCACTACTTGTAGTGGGGCAAGAGCTTCCCAATCCTTGCTTGAGGGCAAACTGGATTCCGTTGTTGAAGAGATTGCTGCAAGGATTGTACAAAAACTTGAAGAGCAGGGCGCTGGCAATATTTCTGAACTTGCTGATAGTGTACGCTTTATCAGTCAGCAGTATGAAGAAATGAGGACTACGTTTGATGGACTGTCCGCTACAAACAAGGCTTTTACAGCACAAAATGAATCCATGACAAAAAGAATTGCATCAATGGAACAGTGCAGCAGGCTGAACAATATTGAAATTAAAGGTATCCCGTCAACGCAAGGAGAGGATTGCTCTGCCATTTTGAGCACTGTCGCTGAGGCAATTGACTGTCAAATTGATGTGGCGGACATAGACACAGTTCATCGGGTCGCTAGCAAATCACCCCATAAAAATTTAATCGTTTGATTTTGCTCCCGTGTCAAGAAGAATGACTTCCTTCGTAAGGCTCGTAAGGCGCGCCTGAGAACCTCCATGATTGGGCTCTCTGGTAATAATGATAGCCCTATATATGTCAATGAGCACCTCACATTTGAGAACAAACGTCTGTTCAGCCGAGCTCTTGCTCTAAAGAAGCAGCATAAGTGGCAGTTCCTTTGGAGTGACAACTGTCAGATTAAAGCACGCAAGACTGAAAATAGCAAAGTGTTCTTCATAAGCTCTGAGTATGACCTCAGCGTCATCACTTAACCTGATTTGTGATTAGTCTGTGTGTTAGGCATCCAATCATTGCCTCAAACATGTCTTTGTTTTCACCTTCTGAAGCTGTCACTGTTTAAATCTGTTGGTTGTTCATTGCTTCACTTCAATGCACGAAGTTTGCGTAAGAATCATGATAACATATCTTCATTCATTGACTCTCTTTCCCATACTTTTTCATTCATCTGCATAACTGAGACATGGCTTGGCCCGGCTGATAGCAATCTATACGGGTTCCGTGCCTATCAGGCTGAGTATTGTAACCGTGTTGCATACCAACATGGTGGTAGCGCGATTTTCGTCGCACCCCACATTATATGTAAACGTAGACTGGACCTTTCCATAGATCTATTTCACTGCGAAACTGTTTGGATCGAAACCGATGCCTTGTCTTTTCCAAATTATTGTGGCGGAATTATTATTGGCTGTATTTACCGTTCTCCATCTTCTTCCATACCTGATTTCCTTCGTCATCTTAGCTTAGTTCTTCAAACAATTACCAGTGAAAACAAGCCTCTCCTAATTGTAGGTGATATAAATATTAACTTGCTCGATGTCGACAATAGTACTGTATGCGCTTATTCGGACTGTTTTTCTGGCTTTGGGCTTGAGCAATTAATAACTTCGGCCACGAGGATTTCCACTCAAGGAAGCAGCTCCCTCTTAGACCATGCCCTCACTGATATTTCGCCTTCACCAGAGTCTGGTGTAATTGACATAGACATATCAGATCATTACCCTGTATTCGTCACATTCAAATCTAAGCCTCCTAGGTCAGATCCCTGTTATCTTACGTCGCGTCTTGATATTATAAATTTTGTTGATACAATTGACAAAATTGACTGGACAGTTATAGCTACCGAACTAAATCTAGAAGAAGCGCTTCACCTACTTTCCTTTTTACTTTTGAAAGCTGTTCATGCTAACATTGTCACTGTTAAGTACAAAAAGAAATTTAAATTTTCGCATAATCCTTGGATCACTAATGGGCCGCTTGTGAGCATGAGGAAAAAAGAAAACATGTGTAGGAAGACTAAAAAACAGCTTCAGAAGAACTTAAGTTTGGCCTAGTTGGTATAATTCAAATCATATTGACCGCAAGAAAGACGGGGACAGATGAAGAAAACACATAAACCGCCCGTGCTGTTTATGTGTTTTCTTCCTCTGTCCCCGTCCTTCTTGCGGTCAATATGATTTTCAGTAAAAGACAGCCTTTCAATGTGAATTTAGCATTACGCTATAAGAAATATTGCAACATGTTGTGTAATTTATTGAAGAAATCTAAAAGTCAATATTACGAAAATGAATTCATGAAAAATAAGTTTCATCCAAAAAAAAAACAATGGCAACTTATCAACGAGTTTCTGAATGTACCGCGTTCTGGCAGTTCCATTGAAAAAGTAATCTACAATAATGTGACTATCACTGGCCCGCCTAGCATTGCTCGTGCGTTCAGTAATCACTTTTATGAAATTTATAATACTACCCATGTTCCTTCTGTTTATCATACGAGCCGATGCGATAAATCTTTCTTTTTGTTTCCTGTAACATATGAAGAAGTCCTTACTGAGATTTTCAACTTAAAGGACACGAGTCGTGGTTTCGATGGAATTTCCGCATTTCATTTAAAGCTTGTTGCTCCGACTATTTCTGATGCTCTCAGTAACTTAATTAACCTTATGTTCAAGACCAGTATACTCCCTAGAAGTCTAAAAAAAAGCTAAAGTCATTCCTGTTCATAAAAAGGGTGGCGAAGCTCAAGTCGCGAACTATCGTCCCATATGTATTTTACCTTCAATTCGTAAAGTTGTAGAAAAATTAATACTTCGTCGTATTAACATTTACCTTAACAAATTCAGCTTGCTGAAACCCTGTCAGTTCGGTTTTCGTTCAGGAGGCTCGACTAACTTCGCTTTGCTAGCATTAACTGATTATATTCGACCGTCACTTGATCTCGGCTACTTTGTTGACTCGGCCTTTTTAGACTTTACTAAAGCCTTTGATACAATAAACCACAAAGTTTTATTTACTAAACTGGAGTCTGTTGGCATTTCTGGTCCAGCTCTTAACTTATTAAAAAGTTATCTGTTTAATCGTGAGTTAACAGTGTACGCAGGCGGGGCTTTCGCTGAAAGCAAAATTGTTAACCAAGGAGCGCCCCAGGGCTCGATTTTAGGTCCACTATTATTTAGCATTTATATATATGATTTACCTGACTGCCTTAATTATACCCTACCTATATTATGCGCTGACGATACGACTGTTGCCCTCTCGGATAAATCATTACTTTCGCTAGCATTGAAACTAAACAGTGATCTGTCAAAAATTACTGAATGGTGTAACGCCAATTTTCTAGTTATAAACCCTACGAAAACGCCATTGATGTTATTTAAGTCATCACAGAGACATTTACCTTGCTCTCCGACCATAACTCTGAATGGGCATGACATTCCTGCCTCCACTTGTGTTTCTTTCCTAGGCATCAAATTACATCCCCACCTTAAGTTTACTAACCACATTGCACACATCAAACAAAAAAAAGCATTTGGCATTAGAGCACTACTCAAATCACGTGCATTCTTTTCCAAAGAAGCATTATTATCGCTATACTTCGCTTTCATTCAATTGTCATATCATTTATGGTATCGCTTTTTGGGGTAATACTTATCATTGTCATCTTTCCTCTATTCAGCACATTCAAAATCAGGCTATCCGCATTATAACGCGAAGCCATTTTTTCTCTAACGCCTCTTCACAACTGCGTACAAACCGCATTCTTCAAGTTACTGATTTGTTTAACTATCATTTAGCGATATTATTTTTCAAATTACTAACTCAACAACTTTCTTTCAACTTTCTTAGTTCTGATCTCCTTTTTAATCCCAATAACACAAGGTTTGCAGCACAAGGAAATTTCTTGTTGCCTTTATGTCTTACTAATTACGGAAAGATGGCTTCCTCTTTTTTCGCGCTTAAACGTTGGAATAGTCTTCCATATTCCATTAAGTTGTCAACTACCTTGTACTCTTTCAAATATGAACTCAAGAATTATTTGCTGTCTGATTAATTTCCTACAGTGTTATTTTGCTATTTAGAAGCTGTGCAATTACCATTGATTGTGCATCTTTCCTCTTCCTTTTGTTTTTTATGTGTGTCGTCACTGAGTTTCTTGGTTATATTTTGCTTATTTCATGATGTGTTTCTCTGCTCTGTATTCCGCTTGATTTTTTTTTTATAACTTCTAACCTAAGGGTTACGGTGCAGTTTCTGACTTTGGGACCCTTGTCTGTGTACCATATTTTGTAACAAATTGTTATGAACGAATAATGAACTGAAACTGAAGCTGTGCAGGGTGATATGGGCTGAAGTAGTTTTGAAGTGACAGCAAAATTGATTATGAAGAACGACTGAGGAAAATAGAAGAAAGCAAATGGGCTGAGAGAGTGTCGAGGTATCAGTACAGGAAAAGAATTGATTCACAGTGGAGGAAACGAACTAGGAAGCTTACCAGCAAATATGCCGCTCGTAGGGCGGGCAACACAGCAACAAGGAACATCAAGCGGAAAGTCAGACATGCTGAAATAATCTCGTGGGTGGCGACAATGCAAAAAAAAACCGGCCATGAGTAGCTACGTAAGAGGAAAAAACGAAATCAGGAAAGAAACAACTTATGATAACTCATTATGTCGCTCATTACTTTTCGAAACGAGATCGGGATGCCTTAGAACATGCACCTTTGAAGCCAGATATAAGTAGGAAGAAGCATGTACTTGCTGCGTTAAAGCTAGGGAAACGATAGAGCATGCTTTATTAGAATGTGAAGACGTCTGCCCAGCGGTCGATTTAGGCACCACTGACCTCCTTGAAGTCCTTGGGTTCAGCGAGAGCAGGGGAAAAGTAAAGATGTCCGCAATAGAGATTAGTAAGAGGCGATTGGAAGATTGGTGGAAGAAAAGTAGGGAAACGACAGAAAACGTAGACGAACAAAAGTAATGTTTGCAATAGGTTGATGGAAAATTTAGTTGTGGGAGTTCATACTGGTTTTTTTCTTTATATCTTTTTTAACCTGGATAGGACATTAGGCAGTATAATAGCAAGAGCTTGGTGGCGCAACCAACCGCCCCTTTCCATCCAAAGGGGACGCTCAGAACATCCATCCATCTATTCATCCACTCATCCATCCAGCGCGTCAGGTGGTCTACGGCGACGATGACCCAGCGGTTGCCATCTGAGGTGCACGGTAGAGGGCTGTACAAAAGGCCGGGAGGGACAAAGCAATAGTTGAAACGGCCCTGTTTTGTGAGGTAGGCACTTGGAGCACAAGTGGAGGTACTGCCAAACGAAGCGGTACATTCCTCGCCAGTAGTATCGAAGCCGTAGGTGTGCATAAATCTTTAGTACACCGACATGGGTGCATTGCGGATCCGCCTAAAAAGGGGCACAGGTATCGGAACGTAGATGGCGAGGAATCACTAGCAACCATTTACGGCCATCAGATAGGTAGTTGGGGCGGTACAGGAGGCCTTCGTGGATGGGAAAGTGGCTAGCAGTGCGCCGAAGTGAACGGTCGGTGCTGCGTGGTGACGATTGACATAAATGATCTAGAAGAGAAGCTATCCAAGGATCCGGGCGTTGCTCTTCTAGTACGTCTGCGAATGTAAGAGACGAAGAATCGTAGCTGGAGACGGATGGAGCACTGTACTCATCGGGCAGTGGTGAGCGCGAAAGAGCGTCGGCATCCGAACGCTTAGGGCCTGACCGATAGACAACACGGATGTAATAGTGCTGTAGACGAAGCGCCCAATGAGCTAGGCTACCAGATGGGTCTTTGAATGACGGCAACCAACACAGCGCGTAGGGATCGGTCACGACGTCGACCAGGCTTGACGCCATATAAGTAAGGTCGAAATTTCGTAACTGCCCAAACGATTGCAATACATTCTTTCTAAGTCACGGAATAGTTCGTTTCCACTTTGGTGAGAGTGCGGCTGGCGTAAGAGACAACGTACTCTGCGAAGCCAGACTTACGCTGGTCATGAATAGCGCCGATGCCTACTCCACTAGCGTCCGTGTGGATCTCTGTAGGAGCGTCCGGGTTATAGTGGCGTAGGGTGGGGATATCAGAAGATGGCGTAATGGGGCGGACGCGTCTTCGCAAACGGTAGACCATGGCGCGATGCCTAGGCGGTTGGCAAGCATCTGCGTGAAGGGGCGATTATGGACGCAAAATTACGCACGAATCGGAGGAAGTACACACACAGGCTTATAAAGCTACGGAGGTCTTTCAGCGTAGGCGGCCTGGGAAACTCGGCGACGGCGTGAAGCTTTGGAGTGTTGGGAAGGACGCCGTCTTTGTTCACAGCATGACTTAAGATGGTAAGCCGGCGGGCAGCAATGTGGCCCTTTTTCAAATTAAGCTGCAGTCCAGCGTCTCAAAGGCAAGTCAGGACGCTTGCGAGGCGGGTCAGGTGAGAGGCAAAGTCCTTTGAAAACACTACGACGTCGTCCAGGTAGCAAAGACACGTTTGCCAATTGAGGCTTCTAAGAATGTTGTTCATGAGACGTTGGAAAGTGGCAGGTGCATTAGAAAGACCGAACGGCATCACGTTAAGCTCACATAGACTGTACAGGGTTACGACCGCAGTCTTGGGACGGTCAGCTTCATTCATAGGGACCTGCCAGTACCGAGATCGAAGGTCCAAAGAGGAAAAGAACTCTGCTCCTTGCAAACAGTCTATAGACGGATACAACTTTAGAAAAAAGGGGGCGTTTACTCCTTCGAGGCGGATGCACACGAACATCCACTAATGGGCGCGCACTCTGGACCGACGTCATGCGCCAGACGGCCGGTGACCCCGCCATCGGAGAAGATGGCCGCCCGAGCTTCGAACTGGGCGAAGTCGCGTCAGCTGTGCGCATCAACGCCTCGTCACAGTGAATTCCCAAACTGTTTGTGATTGTCTATCATGCCGGAAATATTACTACGAGCTTACGATGCGGCATTTGTGCCGCGTGCGTTTATTCCGAGCCATGATCCGGCGAAGAAACATTGAAGCGAGCATCGCTGACGCTGCATTACGCTTTGCCTGAAAACAGGATCCCACGGCGACCGCTGCAAACACACATCCTGCTTGTTTGTTCCATGTCTGTTTTATTTCGCTCCCAAGTGAAGTTACGACGAGAAAAGTTTGCCGAAGTCTGGTGCCTACTGTCAGCGGTGGGTGTGTTCGTGTACTGTGTCGCTGCGTTTCTCGTCGGACGGGGTGAAGTGATGGAGCAAAACCATTCTCAGGAGAAATGAGAAAAGCGTGCGCGCATGAAACAAACCTACGAGCGTCTCAACAGAAAATATTTCCAAAAGAAGCCTCCAACGCAAAGATTTGTCGCCGTCAACTTAGCGTGAACGATCGTTTTAAGTAGTGAGATGGCCGAGCATCTAACGGCCGTGCTCATGCGTTGTGTGGCACCGTCGATTGATTGCTTTCCACCAGTGCTCACCGCGCGCGCAAGCTGTAGAATGCGTGGTGTGGCACAGTCGCGCTTAAGTTGTGTCGCCAGCGCTCGATATGGTTTCCTACAACATAGCTTCGCGCTGCTTTTCAATTCTTGTGATATGTTGCAATTAAAAATTCACAAGACAGTGTTAAGAGAACGGTTGAAAAAAAAAAACATACGAGAAGGTAGGCACAGCAGCTTGTGAACCCGCTCCTGTAATACCTGTACCCAGGTCTGTTTGTACATGTGTGTATGTTTTCTTGCGTTGGTCAATTTTTTTTTATTTCCCACATTTCTTTATATTTGAGTTTTTCTTAGTTTTCGCATTTGTGTGCCTGATTCCATGCATGTTTGCGCATACTCTTATTTCTGTCCTTTTATTTTATATTAGCCTTTGTTTTTCTAGTTTTCTTTCAGCAAAGTCTTTACACATTTTCATTAACAAATCTCATTCAAAGCACTAACTCCTGTACACTGCAGGGCTGGCCTCTTCCATCTCATTAAAACCTTTTTCACGGGTCTACCTCGTCTTCTCAATCAGCCTACTCGCTGTGTTTTCTGTCCTTCCTTCTTGTGTTGTTGCTTCGATGTGATTAACCAACTTGCTCAAAACAAATTTTGATCGCCTATGAAAACAGAAAGGTTTAGTGATACATTTTCTTAAAAGCGCTATGTGGGTTGCACGGCAACTTTGCCTCTTGCCTCTGTTCATATATATGCATCAGTACATGTGGCAGCTCGCCAAAAGTTCACATGAAAGGCTGCATATTGCGAAGCAACATCTTTCTATGCTGGTGCATTTTTCATGCATTCAGTCTCAGTAAACAGACGGTTTCGCTGCCCATCACATATGATGGTAAAAGTTTTCAACACGAATAACATTGTGCAGTGGGGAGTCATTTCCTGCCTGACGCCTTCGTCGTTGCAAAGGCATTTTGCTGTGAATGGAGCCCAGCGAAGCAGTGTACTGAGAGCTTTTGCAACTTTCACTATTTATTACTTCACAAATGTCATTGTCTGAACCTGGCTGACCATCACTATGCCGATGGCTTGTGAATTAAATAATTGCCTCAATAAAACACATTCAGCTTCACTCAGCATTTTTTAGTACAAACAATGCTAGCAGAGCTATTCAGGGTGAATAATTGTGCTTACATTGGTGTTACTTGCCCGGTCAGATAAACAAATACAATGGCTGTGGCATGACTGTGATTTGATGTGCAGACTGCGAATGGTGCCTTTCAAGCATTCCCTCGACTACTGCTATAATAGTTACCCGAATGAGTATTGTGGGCCTCACTAAGGTAATGATGCTTGATAATTGTTGTCTTATTCGCATTACTTGCCTGGGTCAGATAACCAGGTTAAACAATGCCACCACATGAACGTGCTTTTTCATGCAACTGCCAACAGTGGCTGTCATTTTCGCATTGATTGCTGCCATTTCCTCAACAGTGGTGACAGCTTGACTGCGCTTTGACGTGCAGACTGCTAATGGTGCCTTCCAAGCGTGCCCTCGACTACTGCTATTAATAGTTACCTGAATGAGTATTTTGAGCCTCACTAAGCTAATGATGCTTGATAATTGTTGTCTTATTCGCATTACTTGCCTGGGTCAGATAACCAGGGTAAACAATGCCACCACATGAACATGTTTTTTCATGCAAGCTGCCACCAGTGGCTGTTATTTTCGCATTGATTGCTGCCGTTTCACCAACAGTGGCGACGACATGACTGCGCTTTGACGTGCAGCTAATGGTGTCTTTCGAGCTTGCCCTCGACTAATGCTATTAATAGTTACCCGAATGAGTATTGTGGGCCTCACTAAGCTAATGATGCTTGATAATTGTTGTCTTATTCGCATTACTTGCCTGGGTCAGATAACCATGTTAAACAATGCCACCTCATGAACGTGCTTTTTCATGCAAGCTGCCAACAGTGGCTGTCATTTTCGCGTTGATTGCTGCCGTTTCACCAACAGTGGCGACAGCATGATTGCGCTTTGACTTGCAGACTGCTAATGGTGCCTTTCAAGCATGCCCTCGATTACACTCTAAGGAAAGTGTACACCCTTTGGAGTGCCCCTTCTGCCACACAACAATAATCGTCATCTGCTTTGATGCGTTTCCTTTCTTTAACGCTGCGAGCCCGGTACTTTTCAGTAACGAACGGCATGCGCGTTATCAGCATGATAGCATTCCTGACAGGAAAGTAGTGGGCGCGGCGTTTTCAAGAAAGGAAACGCATCAAGGCAGATGACGATTATTGTTGTGCGGCAGAAGGGGCACTCCAAAGGGTGTAAACTTTTCTTAGAGTGTACTGCTATGAATAGCTACCCGAATGAGTATTTTGGGCCTCATTAAGCTAATGATGCTTGACAATTGTTGTCTTCGCATTACTTGCCTGGACCAGATAACCAAAATAAACAATGCAAACACATGAATGTGCTATCGCGTGCAGGCTGCTAAGTGTGGCTGTCAATTTCACGTTGACTACTGCTTTTTCGTGTGAAGCTGGATAATGGCTGCCTGAACGAGCATTTTGGGCCCCACATATTTATTCAAGGTTAATAGTTGCATCTGCATTCATATTTTCCAGCATTTCAGCACGTTTCCATGCCAATACTTATATTGAGCACGATCTGTGCAGTAAATTGCTTGTTCAGAATTGAGCTTCCATTAAAAGAAATGTGTCACCAAATGAACTGCTTATTTATTTGAGAGGTCACGGGAGAATCCTTGGCTGCTGCGAACCCTCCGGCAAAATTTGGGTAGCCCTAATAAGGGCTGTTCTTTCGTTGATAAGAAGCTGTTATTCTTCATTGAGTGGCTCAATGCCGGACAGCTCGCAGTCGGAGTCGCTTTCTTCACTGTCATCTTCACCCAGCTGGATGATGATGGGTTGGATATGGTCACTCCCAGATGTATCAAGCCTGAACTTTGCCTCCAGATCCATCACGTGGTGAATGTTCTTCTTCCAGTCTTCCGCCGTTACATGCTTGATTTTTTCCCTCAAGACGTCTTCGACCGTGGACAGCTTGAAATCTCTGTTGTCCGCAGCGATGCCATTTTTCACCTTTGCCCGCACGAGCTCAATAGGATAAAATTCGCAGTGGTACGGTGGGAGCCTGAGTACAATGCAACCGCCTCTTTCAGCTGCATTGTCTACGATGTAGCTCAGAAAGCGTCGCTTTACAGATGCTACCAACTCAAGCAGCTGCTTTTTAACCATCCTTTCGCTGTAGGTGATGTTTTTGCTTTTGAGCCACTCCTGTATTTTTTCCTTCTTCCAAGCTGTCGTCGGTAATTTCTATTCTCGCCGGGAATGATAAGGTGCATTGTCCAAAACAATGACGCTATCAGCAGGCAACTTCTGCAGAACGTTATTAAACGATTCCTCGAAGCGATTGCCGTCCATTTCTTCGTGGTAGTCGCCCGTTTTTTGGCCTCGGAATATATTTAAGCACCCGTCGACAAAGCCATCCTCGCTGCCGATGTGCGTCACAATCAGGCGCTGGCCTTTCCCAGAAGGTTGTTTCAAACCCGTCGACAGACCATGTGCTCGCGCAGATAGGCGTCCGCGCTTCTGCGCCACGGTGTCTGTCCACACGATCGACCGAGTGTGTCCCGCCGTCACCCATGTCTCGTCCAGGAAAAAGATCTTTCGGCCTTCCGCCCGGTATCGTTCCACGTCAGGAAGGTAGCGATTCCGCCATTCAGCTATGTCATCGCGGTCGATAAGCAGCGAATTGCGGCTCCTCTTCTCGTGCTTGAATCCGATCTGGACAAGCAGACGACGCACAGTACACCACTTCAGTGATGAGAGATCCATACGCTTCGAGAACTC
This sequence comes from Dermacentor albipictus, assembly GCF_038994185.2. Taxonomy (NCBI): domain Eukaryota; kingdom Metazoa; phylum Arthropoda; class Arachnida; order Ixodida; family Ixodidae; genus Dermacentor; species Dermacentor albipictus. The sequence continues at coordinate 1,874,669 of NC_091824.1, forward strand.
GTTAGTTATCTTCTCGACCGTCGGTATCTCGTTGCGGCGAAAGAAATCGTGCACACATGACCTCAGCGCGCACAACGTGAAGCTGTCATACTTCGTGCTGCGTCTTCTTTTCTCCGCATTTCGTGGGCGCTTTCGCGAGGGCGTCGACAGTTTGCCACCCGAAATATGCGATGCTTTGTCCTCCCTCCTCACCTTGAACACTGCTTTCGCTGACACCGAGCATCTCGGCGACAAACTTGGTCGTGGCCTCCACGCTGTGTTCAGGCTCCCTGTTACGCCAATACGTGTAGCAGTGGAGGATCATATTGCGTGAATCGCTATTCAGGATGTGGCCACTCTTGTTCTTGTCGACGATCATTGGTGGTGTGGACATCGAGGCTACACAAGGGTCGTGTGGCAAAAAAGAATCGCATATTCCGATGTCACCCCGTTGGGCTCCATGTCGGAAAACTCAAACGGAATACCTTGCGCGAACTGGCGAGATTTCAGGATCGCAAAAAAAGGAAAACCATTTGTGAAACACAAAACCAAAAAATGTTAATTTTATGCTATTTAACACCATGAGTGTTGATTTAATACGATGAATGAAGCATTTTTGTACCTTTCTTGTCTCGAGTATTCACGCCCCAGGTTTGTAATTGTTGCGATAAATACATTGTTTCATATAAGTACTTGTCCAATAGCAACTGATTCACTTTGGGCTAGGAAAAAGAGTAGTAAATGTGCCGTGTACCTGTAAACAAGCGCAAAAGCCATGCAGAGCTGCTCTGTCTACTTTTGTCACTTGCAATGAAGCGAAAGAGCAGACGACAGGAAGCATTGTGGAAGGCACGGGGTAATTTTTTTTTGTCGTGATCCAGCATGTGCTGTAGCACATGAGAGCTCTACTAAACCAGTCATCAAAATAGAAAAGTCTTTGTTTATACCGAGAATTGCGCGTTTCAGAAGCACAATCCTTTTAGCGGGATTATTTTACTCGCGGAGGCAATCGGCTGTCGCGCTTCGGTCGTCTGGGCGGGGCCAGCGGGGCCTCCCCTTTTTTCTAAAGTGTATCCGACTATAGAGCGTCGTCGATTCTGGGGTGCGGATAAACATATTTTCGCGTCATCTTGTTAAGGCATCTTTAATCAACGGAAAATCTGATGCTACCGTCATTTTTCTTGACCAGCACAACTGGGGAGGCCCAAGGACTAGGGCTGAATAACGCCACGGTGAAGCATGTCGCATGTCGGAATATACATCCCCTATCTGGAGCTCTAACCAATTCTATCTGATAACTTCGCTAGAATCACCACAGAATCGAGCAACTAGATTCATTCATTCGTGTTATTTGTACAATACCAGCATATCATCTTTAAAAACGGAATACGGTCTAACAAATTTTGCTTTTCGTCTTCGAATCGCTAGTATGTGTTTGTTTCATAAGTTTTATTTTCAGGTCGCTTCGTATTCCGCCCTACATCAGCCTTATGGCACGCATTTCACTCCGCATTGGTTATTCCCTGCAAATGGCTCTTCCACATACTCATACTAGAACGTTTGCTGCATCATTCTTTCCTCGCTCAGCCATAGACTGGAATGGCCTTCCACACGACGTCACTTAAGCCACTTGTCCATTTACATTTTCTCATTGTATAACTGCCATATTTAACCAATAACTTTTTTTGCATATGCGATTAGTGGTACCTGTATGAACCCCTCGTTTAATATCCCCTTATTGGGGGTCTCTAAGGTAACAAAGTGGAGTGAAGTGAAGTCGTGGACTTGTTCGTCAATGGCGCATAGTTCGGCGTGAGAAACTTGGCATGGACGTTGGCGTAGGGCTGCATGGGTGCCGCTGTCAATGTGGTGAACGATGGCGGATGTGCGGCCCAAGGAAGATTGCTTATAATCGAGCGACATCCGAAAGTGGTCGAGGAGCTCCAAGAGTTGGGTGCGCTGTGCAGGCGGGAGTTTGTAATCAATTGGCGGAAGGAAGGCCACTAAGGAGGACGAATTGGCAGTGGTAATAGAAATAATGCTGTCGACGAGAAGCCAACGTGCCGTCAGGAAGTTGAGTAGAGTAGACGGAATCAATATCGTCAAGCCCATCCATACTTTCACCACGGAATAAAGTGGCTGGGGAAGGTAACCGATTCATGACATTAATTGCGCTGCACGGGATTTCGACTGCGAGAGCTGCAAAAGGAGCAGGAATTTTTTGTGAGGTGAAGACTTTAGAGGGTGCAAACAGGGCGGTGGAAGAGGGAGCATAGCCTCAAGAAAGCGGAATAAAAACAGAAGACAAAGGATCTATGTCAGTGTCCGCGGCTACGACCACTCGACAAGGTGGCTTGTCAGATGAGGCGTCACACATCGGCGGCAACTCAAGTTCGGCACGCACACAGTGAACAACGGCACGGTTTCTGGCAAAAAGTCCCAACCCAAATTAACGTCGTGTAAACACGGTGAAAAAGAAACGACAAATTGGACTGCGTACAAAATTTCCTGAATGACAAGGCGAGCTCTGCATGCCACTGAAGGTTGAATGTGCTGCGCGGTTGCGGTACGGAGGAAGACATCGGAAAGCGGAATCTTAATTTTTTTTCACTTGCGGCACAGTTCTCTACAAAGAACAGAAACAGCGGCTTCAGTATCGACGAGCGCTTGCACACAAACACCTTCGTCATTCACGGTTATTTCGTTCGCAGGTAGAAATCGAGGCCTTGAAGTTGTCGACACGAGCGCAAGTTTTGCCTCCACAATAGCGATGGCTAGTTTTGCGCTTGAAGGGGGGACGACGAACCATAGGGGAAAGTGAACGGCGATGTGGTGAGGGCGATCGACGTGTGTCGCAGACACGTCGATTCGGTGAGCAGGTGTCCATCGTTGAGTGGGAGGAGATGGGATGCGGGATTCAGGACGTAAGTAACCTTGATTTTTTTTTCGCCCGGACTAGTACGGAAGTCACGACGACGACAGAAACGTGGGACATGGCCATCTAGACAACAGAATTAGCAGATAGGCTTGTTGTCCGAGGTGCGCCAAGGATTAGGGGACAGCGGTGCGGCACGGCGAAAAGTGACGGGTTCCGAACAGGCGGATGCGCAGCGTAGAAGACATTTGCTAGTTTACCTGGATCCGTGCCGAATGGCATTACTGGTGACTGCCTGCGTTCGGCTTCAGCATAGGTCAGACCAGCGGAAACAGGCGGATGCTGGTAAAAGGTTGGTAGCGCTTCAGAAATTGGTTCCTCCATGGCCTGCCGTAGCGTCGGAGCAAGCGCTTGAGCGGAGTCCGGGATGTAAGGAAGAAGATCCAATTGTCGTGCCACTTCTTCTCGGACAAACTGCTGTATTTGCTGCATTAACATTGTGGTGTCAGTAGAAACGGCGCCTACAGTTAATGCTGACATGTTGGCCGTGTCAGAACTCGTGAGGCGTTTAGAAATGCGCTGTTGCCGCAACTCGTCGTAGCTCTGGACGTACTGAACGACGTACGCGACACTTTGTAGTTTTTTGGCAGTGAGCATTTGGAAGGCGTCATCCTCGATCCCGCTCATGATGTGTCTGATTTTAGCTGCTTCGGACATGGCAGGGTTGATTCTGTTACGTTTCGCCTACGACGCGCGGTGTAGCCGGCGCAGATGCAACGGACGCCGGGGCTTCGTTCAAAGCGGCGGACATTTTGGCCCGTTCGGAGCGGCCGCGACGCATCCCCGCCGAGCGCGTCCCGGCGTGTTCAGTGCCACGTGTCTTTGTGTGTGCGTCTGTGTGTGTGTGCCCACGCTTGTCAAAGCGCGGCAGCCGGGGAGAGGAGCTCCCCAAGTGTGAAGCGAGGAGGTCTGACCGGCGCCGGCCCGGCTGATGCGTCACTACACTCGTCTCTACATGTCTCTCAGTCCGTCCGTGCCTCGCTGTCACGTGGTGTCATCCCGCGACCTTCCTTCTTGCCCGCGACGCCAAGAGTATAAAAGCAGCTGCTCCCGGACGCCAAGAGAGAGGCTCCGAATTCTTCCGTCGAGAAGCGTGCTCTCCCGTCTCTCCACTTCGGTCGACCTGACCGGCCGCTCTTTTGCGATGCTAGAATAAACAAGTTGTTCTGTTAGCAGTCGACTCATGCTTTGCCAGGACCTTCGGATGCTTCCAGTGGTGCCCCAGGCCGCCAGGCCAACGCTACCCTTGGGGCTTGCGACCCATTTGCAACAACTCGTGCCAGCGGTGCGACTGCAATAACGGGTGTCAGCACTGAGGTTCCAACAATGCGATGGCAGAGGTCGACAATATCTTCAATGTAGGACGTGAAGTTCTCGCCGGATTGCTGGGCGCGACCGCGTAGACGCTGTTCTACGCCGAGCTTGCGAACAGCGGCTCGGCCGGTAACTCCCGCAAAGCTTGTTTTAAAGAATGACCAGTTGGTAATATCAGCTTCGTGGCTGTGGAACCACAGCTCAGCCACACCCTCCAGGTAAAAGTTGATGCTGCGGAGTTTGTCGCCGTCATCGCACCTATTGTGGGTGCTTACCAGCCCATACCAAGCGAGTCCTCGACGTCGTGCTCGTTGGAGCCGTTGAAAAAGATAGGGTCTCCATACCTCAGGGCTCCGGAGCAGGCGGCGACCGGTGGTGCGGTAGCATTTTGCTCGGGCAAATCAGTACCCGAGGCTGGTGGTAGAGTTCGAGTACGGAGTTCCACGATGATAAAATGGAATCAGTAAGCGCCACCAATTGATAGACGCGTGATAGATGCGCTCGGCGTTTTATATTAATGATTACAACGAAGGCGCCAAATAGAACAACGGACGAAGGAAGGAGACACGAGACAATCGTTGTTTTATTTGGCGCCTTCGTTGTAATCGTGCAGAACTAACTTTCCCACCAGCACGTACTCAGTGGTTTTATATTAATGCAGAGAAACTGGCAAGGCCCAGCAGAGCGAGCGCGAGCACCAACAACCACCGTCTTCTACTTCTGCTGGCGCCCGTATTTGTCACTACAATATATATATATATATATATATATATATATATATATATATATATATATATATATATATATATATATATATATATATATATATATATATATATATTGTCACGTGGTAGTGACGTTAAAGAACACAGTAGCAGTACTGTGAAAGACAAAACTAGCTTTTATTGGGCGAACCTGTGCCCACAAAACAGGCTACACTTAAAGCACAACGATAGCGGCGAACACAGTCGGCGATCGTCGAAAATCTGATCAGCGGGTCAAACGCGTCGGCTTTTATAGATCAGTCGTCGAATGTTCCAGATTAACGGATGGGACCCGCGTGTCTTCCACAAAGTTCTACACTATTCGTGTCACGCGATGAAATCTGATACCACAAGGTTCGGCGACAACAGACACGCGGATAGAAGCGTCGATAACTTTCCAGAAACGTCGGATACATGCAGGCGCGTCCCTCGCTCTGCGATTACAGTTGTTAAGCGGCGAAACGTAGTTGCCCGATAAAGATAAGTACACGTGTCATTACCCCCCTCTTAAAAAGCATCGACCCGATGCTGCAAACAAACGAAAGTAACAAAGAAAAGCACTCGTAGCAAAGAAAACAACAAACTAAGGAAGTTCATCAGCGTCCGTAAAATGGTTTAAGGCGCACCACGTGGACCACTTCAGATCGTGCGCGGCGCCGCTGTGAGTGCGAAATGCCGTCTGGCACGACCTCATAGTCTAGTGCGCCAATACGTCGGATGACCTTGTAGGGTCCGAAATAGGGTCGCAGCAGCTTCTCACTGAGTCCTCGCCGGCGTATCGGGGTCCATACCCAAACACGGTCGCCGGGCTGGTGCTCGACGAAACGTCGTCGGAGGTTGTAGTGTCGGCTGTCGGTACGCTGCTGGGTCTTGATCCGTAGGCGGGCGAGCTGTCGGGCTTCTTCGGCGCGCTGGAGATAGCTAGCGACGTCAACATTCTCTTCGTCAGTGACGTGGGGCAGCATGGCGTCGAGCGTCGTCGTCGGGTTCCTGCCGTAAACCAGCTTAAACGGCGTGATCTGTGTTGTTTCTTGCACCGCCGTGTTGTAAGCGAAGGTTACATACGGCAGGACCGCGTCCCACGTCTTGTGCTCAACGTCGACGTACATCGCTAGCATGTCGGCGAGGGTCTTATTCAGCCGCTCCGTAAGACCATTCGTTTGCGGATGGTAGGCAGTTGTCCTCCTGTGGCTTGTCTGGCTATATTGCAGAATGGCTTGGGTGAGCTCTGCTGTAAAAGCCGTTCCTCTGTCGGTAATGAGGACTTTTGGGGCGCCATGTCGCAGCAGGATGTTCTCGACGAAAAATTTCGCCACCTCGGCTGCGCTGCCTTTCGGTAGAGCTTTTGTTTCAGCGAAGCGGGTGAGATAGTCCGTCGCCACGACGATCCACTTATTCCCGGATGTTTACGTCGGAAACGGCCCCAACAAATCCATCCCAATCTGCTCGAATGGTCGACGAGGAGGTTCGATCGGTTGTAGTAACCCTGCTGGCCTTGTCGGTGGTGTCTTGCGTCGTTGACAGTCTCGGCATGTCTTAACGTAACGGGCGACGTCGGCGGTCAGACGCGGCCAGTAATACCTTTCCTGTATTCTCGACAGCGTCCGGGAGAATCCGAGGTGCCCAGCGGTTGGATCGTCGTGTAAGGCGTGCAGTACTTCTGGACGCAGCGCCGACGGAACAACAAGAAGGTAGTTGGCGCGGACTGGTGAAAAGTTTTTCTTCACGAGTAGGTTGTTTTGAAGCGTGAACGAAGATAGTCCACGCTTAAATGCCCTAGGGACAACGTCGGTGTGCCCTTCCAAATACTCGACAAGGGCTTTTAGCTCCGGGTCCCCTCGTTGTTGATCAGCGAAGTCTTCCGCGCTTATTATTCCAAGGAAGGCGTCGTCATCCTCGTTATCTTGCGGGGGCGGGTCAATGGGGGCGCGTGATAGGCAATCGGCATCTGAGTGTTTTCGTCCGGACTTGTATGTTACAGTAATGTCGTATTCTTGTAGTCTGAGGCTCCACCGTGCCAGCCGTCCTGAAGGGTCCTTTAAGTTAGCTAGCCAACACAACGCGTGATGGTCGCTGACCACTCTGAATGGCCTGCCATATAGGTAGGGGCGAAATTTCGCTGTAGCCCAAACGATGGCGAGGCATTCCTTTTCCGTTGTGGAATAACTGCCTTCCGCTTTTGACAACGACCGGCTAGCGTAAGCTATCACGTGTTCATGTCCATCTTTTCTCTGGACTAGGACGGCACCGAGGCCTAGGCTACTGGCGTCAGTGTGAATTTCGGTATCGGCGTGCTCGTCGAAGTGCGCAAGTACGGGCGGAGTCTGCATGCGTCGTTTGAGTTGTTCAAATGCGTCGGCCTGCGGCGTTTCCCACTTGAACTCAATGTCACATTTAGTTAGCTGTGTCAGCGGCTTAGCGATGCGTGAAAAGTCCTTGACAAATCGCCTGTAGTAAGCACACATGCCAAGAAATCTACGCACTGCCTTCTTGTCGGTGGGCTGCGGGAACTTTGCGATGGCAGCTGTCTTCTGCGGGTCGGGGCGGACTCCAGACTTGCTGATGACGTGGCCTAGGAACAGAAGCTCATCGTAGGCGAAGCGGCACTTTTCTGGCTTCAGAGTGAGCCCTGATGACTTGATGGCCTCGAGTACTGTTGCAAGCCGCCTAAGATGATCGTTGAAATTTTCGGCGAAGACAACGACGTCATCCAAGTAAACGAGACAGGTCTGCCACTTCAATCCTGCTAAAACCGAGTCCATGACGCGCTGGAACGTTGCAGGTGCCGCGCACAGTCCAAATGGCATAACCTTGAACTCGTAGAGGCCGTCTGGGGTGATGAAGGCGGTCTTTTCGCGATCTCCTTCGTCGACTTCTATTTGCCAATAGCCAGACTTGAGGTCCATCGACGAGAAGTATTTAGCGTTGCAGAGCCGATCCAATGCGTCGTCTATCCGTGGGAGGGGGTATACATCCTTCTTCGTGATCTTGTTCAGTCGACGATAATCGACACAGAAACGTAGGCTTCCGTCCTTTTTCTTTACCAGGACAACAGGGGATGCCCACGGGCTTTTCGACGGCTGGATGATGTCGTCGCGCAGCATTTTGTCGACTTGTTCTCTTATAGCTTCACGTTCCCGCGTCGAAACTCGGTAAGGGCTCTGGCGTAGTGGTCGAGCGCATTCTTCGGTTATTATGCGATGCTTTGCGACTGGTGTTTGTCGAATCCTCGATGACGTCGAAAAGCAACTTTTGTATCGTCGAAGCAGACTTCTGAGCTGTTGCTGCTTAATCACGGGGAGACTTGCACTTATGTCGAAGTCTGGCTCGGGAACTACAGTCGTCGGGGTAGATGCGGCAGAATCCGAGAGGACAAAGGCATCGCTGGTTTCCACAATTTCCTCGATGTATGCGATGGTCGTGCCCTTGTTGATGTGCTTGAACTCCTTGCTGAAGTTTGTCAGCAACACTTTCGTGTTTCCTCCGTGCAGTCGAGCGATCCCTCTTGCGACGCAAATTTCACGGTCGAGCAGAAGACGTTGGTCGCCTTCGATGACGCCTTCTACGTCAGCGGGTGTTTCGGTGCCGACCAAAATAACAATGCTGGATTGAGGCGGGATGCTCACTTGATCTTCGAGCACACTCAAGGCATGGTGACTACGAGGGCTCTCCGGCGGTATCGCTTTATCTTCCGACAGCGTTATTGACTGTGACTTCAGGTCGATGATTGCGCCGTGTTGGTTCAGGAAGTCCATACCGAGAATGACGTCTCGTGAACACTGTTGGAGGATAACGAAAGTGGCAGGGTAAGTTCGGTCATGAATGGTTATTCTTGCCGTGCAGATTCCAGTCGGCGTGATGAGGTGTCCTCCTGCGGTGCGAATTTGAGGGCCTTCCCATGCAGTCTTAACCTTCTTCAGCTGGGCGGCGATGTGTCCACTCATGACGGAGTAATCAGCCCCTGTGTCCACTAAGGCGGTAACCGCGTGTCCGTCGAGAAGCACGTCGAGGTCGGTGGTTCTTTGTCTGGCGTTGCAGTTGGGTCTTGGCGTCGGATCACGGCTGCGTCGTGTTAAACTGAAGCTTGAACGTCGCGTCGTCAAGTCGTCTTTCGTCGGTGTAGTTTTGGCTTCCTGACTTCGTCGGGACGGCGGCGTGTCGTCATTAGGTCGTCGAGATGGTTGCTTCTTCGTCTTCGTCGGCGGCGGAGGATCTTCGTCAGTTCGACGAACAGCAACCGCACCTCCATCGGTTGCTGCTTTTAGTTTTCCGAATATGGGCTGACGGACCGGCCGCGGGCTGGGCCAGTGTATGGTCGGCGCTGCGGCGACAGGTAGCGGCCTGGTGACGGCGAACGGGAAGCTCGTCGATGGCTCCACTGAGTGGCGGCGAGGTAGTCGGCGATATCGCGAGGTCGTTCGCCAATCTGGCCGCGGCGCGTTAACGGCGAAACCTCGCAGTCCCATCTCCCGGTATGGGCATCGGCGGTACACATGGCCGGCTTCCCCGCAGTGGTAGCAGAGCGGGCGGTGGTCAGGAGCGCGCCAAACGTCTGTCTTCCTCGGGTAGGTGCGCTGGGCGACGGGTGGTCGTGCTGGCGGCGGCGGCGGCGGCGGCGGACGACGAAACTGCGGCGTGACAGGGCCCTGGCGCGGTCGCGGAGAGGGGCCTTGACGGCGTGCGACGGCGGCGTAGGTCATTGCTTGCGGCTCGGGCTGCGGCGATTCAGGGGCTACTCCAAGTTGTTGTTGGAGTTCCTCACGCACGACATCGGCAATCGAAGCCACCTGAGGCTGTGATGATGGGAACAGCTTTTGTAGCTCCTCCCGCACGACAGCTCGGATAGTCTCGCGCAGGTCGTCGGTGGCCAGTGACTGAAGTCCGGCGTAGTTTGTCGCGTTCGTGCGGCGGTCGAATTGCCGGTTTCGCATCTCGAGTGTCTTCTCGATGCTGGTTGCCTCGCGAAGGAACTCTTATACGGTCTTCGGTGGGATTCGTACCATTGCGCCGAAAAGTTCTTCCTTCACACCACGCATGAGAAGGCGGACTTTCTTCTCCTCGGGCATATCCGGGTCGGCGTGGCGGAAGAGACGCTTCATTTCCTCCGTGAAGATGGCAACGTTCTCGTTCGGTAGTTGCACTCGGGCGTCCAGCATGGCTTCGGCCCTTTCCTTGCGCACGACGCTTGTAAAGGTGCGCATGAAGCCGGTACGGAACAGGTCCCATGTTGTCAATGTCGACTCCCTGTTCTCGAACCACGTTCTGGCGGCGTCTTCTAGGGCGAAGTATACGTGCCGCAACTTGTCGTCGGAGTCCCAGTTGTTGAAAGTCGCGATTCGCTCGTACGTCTCCAGCCAGTACTCCGGGTCCTCAGTTGCTGCTCCATGGAAAGTTGGTGGGTCCCGAGGTTGCTGTAGGATAACGGGGGACACTGGGGCAGCCATTTGGGTTGTCTTGATCACTATCTTCTTTGTCGTTTCAGGCAGAAGTCCGTGCTCTGGGGGCAGTCTTTGCAGTCTGCGGCTAGCACGCTGGTCTTCGGCGATGTTAGTTTTGTCCTCGGGCTTTGGGCTTGGATCGCGACTTTGCGGGGGCGTTCGGTACATGAACGCACTAGCACCTCCACCAGATGTCACGTGGTAGTGACGTTAAAGAACACAGTAGCAGTACTGTGAAAGACAAAACTAGCTTTTATTGGGCGAACCTGTGCCCACAAAACAGGCTACACTTAAAGCACAACGATAGCGGCGAACACAGTCGGCGATCGTCGAAAATCTGATCAGCGGGTCAAACGCGTCGGCTTTTATAGATCAGTCGTCGAATGTTCCAGATTAACGGATGGGACCCGCGTGTCTTCCACAAAGTTCTACACTATTCGTGTCACGCGATGAAATCTGATACCACAAGGTTCGGCGACAACAGACACGCGGATAGAAGCGTCGATAACTTTCCAGAAACGTCGGATACATGCAGGCGCGTCCCTCGCTCTGCGATTACAGTTGTTAAGCGGCGAAACGTAGTTGCCCGATAAAGACAAGTACACGTGTCAATATATATATATAGTCATATAATGAGAAGCCAACAAACACTGACACCAAGTACAACATAGGGGAAATTGCATGTGCTTAATAAATGAAATAAAGTAATCATAAATTAATGGAAATTAAAGTGGATGAAAAAACAACTTGCCGCAGGTGGGAACCGAACCCACAACCTTCGCATGTCGCGTGCGATGCTCTACCAATTGAGCTACCGCGGCGGCGTTTCCCCATCCGCTTTCTTGGGTATTTATGTGTACTAGTAGAACCCTGGGTGTGTTAGCCAGCGCCCCCACTCACAGACCATGGCGGCGGACGTGGAACGTCTTTTTTGCCGCAGGCGTCACGAGAACGTGATCTTTTCGGGTGAAGGCAACTGGTCAATAAACCCACATATGCTACCTGAAGGCATCAATGTTGCCGGATTCGAGACCCTCGTTATGTAATAAACGAGAAGAAAGGGGGTTAACCGAGGGATCCGATATTTATTAGTCATATAATGAGAAGCCAACAAACACTGACACCAAGTACAACATAGGGGAAATTGCATGTGCTTAATAAATGAAATAAAGTAATCATAAATTAATGGAAATTAAAGTGGATGAAAAAACAACTTGCCGCAGGTGGGAACCGAACCCACAACCTTCGCATGTCGCGTGCGATGCTCTACCAATTGAGCTACCGCGGCGGCGTTTCCCCATCCACTTTCTTGGGTATTTATGTGTACTAGTAGAACCCTGGGTGTGTTAGCCAGCGCCCCCACTCACAGACCTTGGCGGCGGACGTGGAACGTCTTTTTTGCCGCAGGCGTCACGAGAACGTGATCTTTTCGGGTGAAGGCAACTGGTCAATAAACCCACATATGCTACCTGAAGGCATCAATGTTGCCGGATTCGAGACCCTCGTTATGTAATAAACGAGAAGAAAGGGGGTTAACCGAGGGACCCGATATTTATTAGTCATATAATGAGAAGCCAACAAACACTGACACCAAGTACAACATAGGGGAAATTGCATGTGCTTAATAAATGAAATAAAGTAATCATAAATTAATGGAAATTAAAGTGGATGAAAAAACAACTTGCCGCAGGTGGGAACCGAACCCACAACCTTCGCATGTCGCACAGGTGGGTTCGGTTCCCACCTGCGGCAAGTTGTTTTTTCATCCACTTTAATTTCCATTAATTTATGATTACTTTATTTCATTTATTAAGCACATGCAATTTCCCCTATGTTGTACTTGGTGTCAGTGTTTGTTGGCTTCTCATTATATGACTAATAAATATCGGGTCCCTCGGTTAACCCCCTTTCTTCTCGTTTATATATATATATATATATATATATATATATATATATATATATATATATATATATATATATATATATATATAACAGTCCCCAGTTTCTGATGAAGGCCGGACCACGGCCGAAACGTCAATAAACCGCTTCATACGCGCGTCTACTTCACTGTGAATATTTACCCGGACACAGAACTGCTTTTTTTCTGGTATATATATATATATACACTCACACAATACAAGGTATACAAGGTAGGTGCAGTTGTGGCGTAAAGGTAGAACGCCCGCCTCGCGTACAAGAGGTCCGTGGTTCGAATCCCGGTGCCGCGCAGTTGTCCACCGGACTGCAAAAAAAAATCTGCGTGTTGATAAAATTACATACACAGGCCTGGAGTATGGCCTCATCCCGGAGACACGAGACAATCGTTGTTTTATTTGGCGCCTTCGTTGTAATCGTGCAGAACTAACTTTCCCACCAGCACGTACTCAGTGGTTTTATATTAATGCAGAGAAATTGGCAAGGCCCAGCGGAGCGAGCGCGAGCACCAACAACCACCGTCTTCTACTTCTTCTGCTGGCGCCCGTATTTGTCACTACAATATATATATATATATATATATATATATATATATATATATATATATATATATATATATATATATATATATATATATATATATATATAACAGTCCCCAGTTTCTGATGAAGGCCGGACCACGGCCGAAACGTCAATAAACCGCTTCATACGCGCGTCTACTTCACTGTGAATATTTACCCGGACACAGAACTGCTTTTTTTCTGGTATATATATATACACTCACACAATACAAGGTATACAAGGTAGGTGCAGTTGTGGCGTAAAGGTAGAACGCCCGCCTCGCGTACAAGAGGTCCGTGGTTCGAATCCCGGTGCCGCGCAGTTGTCCACCGGACTGCAAAAAAAAAATCTGCGTGTTGATAAAATTACATACACAGGCCTGGAGTGTGGCCTCATCCCGGTGACCAAAACCGGTAACGCAACCCCTCGCCAGAGCAGGTTTGGCCACCCTGGTGCTGTTCGTAGCCACAACCTCCTATATGAACACAACAATCAAACCCCTGACCCTCAGTCCCCAGCAGCTGCGAAGCAACTGACCACGGCGGCGGTCAGACCTGCGACGCAGCAGAGGGTGCTAAGAATCCCCGGCTGTGGAGAGGCCGCCGTTAGAATATGAATGTGGCAATGTTTAACACTAGAACGTTATCCAGTAAGGCGGGTCTAGCAGTGCTATTCGAGGAATTAGAGGGCAGTAAATAATATATAATATGCTCAGTGCAGTTAGGAGGCCAAAAGGAAGCACATGCAGTGCTAAAAAGCGGGCGCGTCCTATGCTACCGGGGTTTAGCGGAGAGATGAGAACTAGGAGTCGGATTCCTGATTAATACGAATATGTCTGGTAACACAGGAATTCTATAGCATTAACGAGAGGGTGGTAGGCCTTGTTGTGAAACCTAATCATCATCATCATCAGCCTGGTTACGCCCACTGCAGGGCAAAGGCCTCTCCCATATTTCTCCAACAACCCCGGTCGTGTACTAATTGTGGCCATGCCGTCCCTGCAAATTTCTTAATCTCATCCGCCCACCTAACTTTCTGCCGTCCCCTGCTACGCTTCCCTTCCCTTGGAATCCAGTCCGTAACCCTTAATGACCATCGGTTATCTTCCCTCCTCATTACATGTCCTGCCCATGCCCATTTCTTTTTCTTGATTTCAACTAAGATGTCATTAACTCGCGTTTGTTCCCTCACCCAATCTGCTCTTTTCTTATCCCTTAACGTTACACCTATCATTCTTCTTTCCATAGCTCGTTGCGTCGTCCTCAATTTGAGTAGAACCCTTTTCGTAAGCCTCCAGGCCTCCTATTAGGTGAAACCTAATAAGAGGTACAAAATGAATGTTGTACAGGCCTACGCCCCTACATCCAGTCATGATGACCAGGAAGTCGAAAGCTTTTATGAAGACGTGAAGTCGGCGATGGGTAGAGTGAAAACAAAACACTATTGATGGGCGACTTCAATGCCAAGGTAGGCAAGAAGCTGGCTGGAGACAAGGCAGTGAGGGAATATGGCATAGGCACTAGAAATAGCAGGGTAAGAGCTATTAGTAGAGTTTGCGGAACAGAATAATATGCGGATAATGAATACCTTCTTCCGCGAGCGGAATAGCCGAAAGTGGATGTGAAGGATCCCGAACGGTGAAGCTAGAAATGAAATAGACCTCATACTTTGCGTTAACCCTGGCATCATACAAGATGTGGGCGTGCTCGGCAAGCTGCGCTGCAGTGACCATAGGATGGTAAGAACTCGAATTAGCCTAGACCTGAGGAGGGTACGGAAGAAACTAGTACATAACAAGCCGATCAATGAGTTAGCGTTAAGGGGGAAAATAGAGGAATTCCAAGCTACAGAACAGGTTTTAACAGAACAAAACAGGCTTTAACTCAATCTTGTGGGCATCATTAAGGAGTGTGCAATAGAAGTCGGTGATATCTCCGTTAGACAGGATACCAGTAAGCTATCGCAGGAGACGAATGATCTGATCAAGAAACGCCAGTGTATGAAAGCCTCTATCCCTACAGCTAGAATAGAACTGGCAGAACTTTCGATGTTAATCTACAAGCGTAAGACAGCTGACATTAGGAAGTATAATATGGATAGAATTGAACACGATCTCAGGAACGGAGGAAGCCGAAAAGGAGTGAAGAAACTAGGAATTGGCAAGAATCAGGTGTGTGCGTTAAGAGACAAAGCCGGCAATATCATTGCTAATATGGATGAGATAGTTCAAGTGGCTGATGAGTTCTATAGAGTTTTATACAGTACCAGTGGCACCTACGATGATAATGGAAGAGATAATAATCTAGAGGAATTTGAAATCCGACAGGTAAAGCCGGAAGAAGTAAAGAAAGCCTTTTGAGCTATGCAAAGGGGGAAGGCAGCAGGGGAGGATCAGGTAACAGCAGATTCGTTCAAGGTTGGTGGGCAAATTGTTCTAGAGAACTGGCCACCCTGTATACGCAATGCCTCATGACCTCGAGCGTACCGGAATCTTGAAGGAACGCTAACATAATCCTAATCCTTAAAAAAGGGGACGCCAAAGACTTGAAAAATTATAGACCGATCAGCTTACTGTCAGTTGCCTACGAACTATTTACTAAGGCAATCGCAAATAGAATCAGGAACACCTTAGACTTCTGTCAAGCAAAGGAACAGGCAGGATTCCGTAAAGGCTACTCAAAAATAGACCATATTCACACTATCGACCAGGTGACAGAGAAATGTGCGGAATATAACCAACCCTTATATATAGCTTTCATTGATTACGAGAAAGCGTTTGATTCTGTTGAAACCTCAGCAGTCATGGAGGCATTACGGAATCAGGGTGCAAACGAGTCGTATGTAAAAATACTGAAAGACATCTTTAGCGGCTCCACAGCCACCGCAGTCCTCCATAAAATAAGCAACATAATCCCAATAAAGAAAGGCGTGAGGAAGGGAGATACGATCTCTCCAATGCTGTTCACAGCGTGTTTACAAGAGGTATTCAGAGACCTGGGTTGGGAAGAAATGGGGATAAAGGTTAACGGAGAATACCTTAGTAACTTGCGATTCGCTGATGATATTGCCTTGCTTAGTAACTCAGGGGATCAATTGCAATGCATGCTTACTGACCTGGAGAGGCAAAGCAGAAGGGTGGGTCTACAAATTAATGTGCAGAAAACTAAAGTAATGTTTAACAGCCTCGGAAGAGAACAGCAATCTACAATAGGTATAGAGGCACTGGAAGTGGTGAGGGAATACATCTACTTAGGGCAGGTAGTGACCGCGGATTGACCATTATCCCTCAAGAGAAAAGTATAAGCTCAAACGTATAATAGATGTGTCTTACCAGCACTCACCTACGGGGCAGAAACCTGGAGGCTTACGAAAAGGGTTCTACTTAAATTGAGGACAACGCAACGAGCTATGGAAAGAAGAATGATGGGTGTAATGTTAAGGGATAAGAAAAGAGTAGGTTGGGTGAGGGAACAAACGCGAGTTAATGACATCTTAGTTGAAATCAAGAAAAAGAAATGGGCATGTGCAGGACATGTCATGAAGAGGGAAGATAACTGTTAGTCATTAAGGGTTACGGACTGGATTCCAAGCGAAGGGAAGCGTAGCAGGGGGCGGCAGAAAGTTAGGTGGACGGATGAGATTAAGACGTTTGCAGGGACGACGTGGCCACAATTAGTACATGACCGGGGTTGTTGGGGAAGTATGGGAGAGGCCTTTGCCCTGCAGTGGGCGTAGCCAGGCTGGTGATATACAAGAAGTACCAGCTTTCATGCACCAAGTGTTTGAAAGAAACGGGAGTTTTTTATGTCTATTTAACCGATTCCTTCTCATTAGCAGCTTACTCAAGAAACGCGTATTTTTGAAGGCAAGGTCCTATTAGTCGAGTTTAGACGCATTTGACGCATCTAGGATCTGAGTATCTTGTAACCACTTCTAGAAAGAAATGGTCGATTAGGTCACTTGCAGATGCCATAAGAACACGAAAGTGGTCTTAAATTATACCTCACGATGCCGAGAACACGTCACGATAATCAGCAACTAAGGATGTAGTGAGAAATGTCCCACGATTGCGATACTGCCTAACGCGAAATTTGAGCGCAGCTCGATACGTGTTTTCATTTCGCGATATATTGAGGCAAAGAATTTCAGACCGAAATAACCGCACTGACCGGGCAGTACTGCCAGCGCTTTCAAGGAAGGAGGGGCAGTATTATGAGCGGCATGGCGTTATGAGCGCCATCGGGCCCAGCTGTTGTAGAAGACGAACTCGCGACCAGAGGCGCGCAGACATGCTCGCCTCGCGCATGTCTGCGCGAGGTGAGCTCACATTAATTTCTGTGCTTCTGTGCAGTTTTGTTTATATTATTCATTTTAGAAACTCATCGATATTGTGGAAAGGATGGTTCTCGCGCACTTAAATTGTAGGAGCTGTTTTCTCAATATGTCGTTCCTTATTTTTGAGCAGATAGGCTTAATTTTTTCTTTGTGAGATACACTTGCACCGTCCAATCCAGGTTAATTGTATAATCCTGTACTGGCGCGCTCGAGTATCCGTTCACTTTTCGGAAGGGATCGCAAGATCTTCTTAGAAAATAAGGCGGGTTATTTGGAGGCGCCGTTGTTTAACCGAACAATTTTAGAGTGTTTATACTGTTCCTTTAAGGCGTGTCTTGCTCTCACAGAGAGAAACAAGGCATTGGTGCGTGTCTCACGTGTATTCATAAGACAGCATCATCTTGAGTAGCGCTTAGAGCGCGAGCGGAATTATTAAGAAATAAGCTCAAATTTTCGTGTAGTTTCGAGCGCGTAATTTAGGTACTGTTTTTTTTTCTTCAATGTGGGTCCTTTGTGCACAAGAAAGAAAATATTAGTGCGTGGGTCACACGAAAGTGGAGAATTTGCGGAGCTTTATTCGGCATGTGTGGATTGTTTTGAGAAGAGAACCTTGTCTTTACGGCGTGAGCTTGTCTCGCCAGACTTTCGCTGAGAACTCACTCTCCAAGGTGACGCCAGCAACCATGGTCTAGATGTCATTCTTGCCCAACTCAATGAAAACGATGAAGAGCATCCCCTGCTGTAACTCAGTCGAAAACTGACACCCCGAGAAGATGCGTTCAGTACTTCTGAGAAATAGTATTTGTCCTGTTATGCCTTCAGCAGACAACATGCAGTTTGTGACGTGCAAGAGCAGAATGCGAGAACTACGCTGAAAAGATGGTCGGACAGTTCCCACGTGATGCTGGGCGCTGCTAATTTTTTTGTAACGAGCTCCCCTAGCCACACCAGACGCGCCACATGGCAAGAAAGAGTTGCCACTCCCCCGCAGCGGCGTCTGCGTCAGCAGGCATTTGGTGTGTTGCGACACCACGTACCCGAGCACACGAGGATTGGACCCTCCCGCGTGTAGCCGTGCGTGGCTTAGGCGTGTCTGGGGAAAGGGGGATCCCGGGGGTTGAGCTGATGCTGTGTGTTTGTTCCTTTAAGGCCCCCCGGCGGAGGCAACACACCCCTTCGGCCTCTGCTTCACATAGACGGCTCCCCCGGACTGACCCACCCGGGGGAAATCGGTAGTTGCCTTTTCCTGTCTCTCTCTCCCTCTAGCCTTCGTCTTGCTCTCACTTTTCATCTTTCCTGTCTTCTCCTAGCTTCTCTTTACTTCCAATTTTTCCAGGCAGCAAAGGGGAACCTTGTGTGAATAGCCAACCTAGGTTATTTCATATTTGGTTATAGTGGTAACGTACAGCTGGCGTTTGCAGGCCCTGTTTTTCAGGCCCTGCAGCGTCCCCTTGTAGGACTCCACGGTGGGTGGCTGGCGTTACTGCCGAAATTTCACATATATTTATGGATAGCTCCTTTCCTCCACTCCCTGATCGCCCTCAGAAAAGAGGGCGCACCGATGAAGTTTTTCAATTTTTCGGACGCCAAGTCCACAACTTCCCACGTTTCCATGTGGTTCACTCGGAAAAACCCGGCAAACCAGTGCGCACTATTTCACCGTTCCTTGTATCAAAGACTTTGACCGATGTTTTTGGAGCCGGTTATAAGGCGACCAGGTTGGCAAGCGGTGATCTCCTCCTAGAGCTTCGCGATAAGAAACAATGCGAGAAACTGCCTAAGCTTGTGTCATTTAGGGATAACCTACTAACAGTAACGCCGCACCGTACTATGAACACCACCCGCGGCGTTGTGTCGGACGATGACTTGCTCGAGCTCACTGAGGCCGAACTCTTGGAGGGCTTCAGTGAACAGAATGTAGTCAATGTGCAAAGAATTAATATTAGGCGAGATGGCAAAGAAATCCAAACCAAGCAGTTGATAATCACCTTCGGATCAAGTGTCCTGCCCGAGTCAATCGAGGCAGGGTATATCAAGCTCCGTGTTAGGCCATATGTGCCCAATCCGCTCAGATGTTTCAAATGCCAACGTTTCGGCCACAGTTCGCAGAGCTGCCGAGGCCGTCAAACCTGTGCGAAGTGCAGTGCCCACGAACATACCTGTGAAGCTTGTGAGAACACTCCATTGTGTAAACTGTGAAGGGGAGCACGCCGCATACTCGCGGTCGTGCCCATCCTGGAAAAAAGAAAAAGAAATTGTGACGATAAAAGTCAAGGAAAGTATTAGTTTCAAGGAGGCACGCAGGCGAGTATCCTACCTGCCCAAAAACACATTTGCCGAAGTGGCGCGTCAGGGGGCAGCGCCACAACGGTCTCCGGCGGCTGTCCGACTCACACCCAGTGAGGCGGCAGTGCGCCCCCCTGGCGGCTGCAGCTAGCGCTGCTACGCCAACCCCGCAGAAGGGGCCATCGGCCTCCGGGCAGGTGACCTCAAAGGCCTCGTCCAACGTGCCGAGGTCTTCACGCCAAACAAAGCGCTCGGAAGAGCGCTTGTCCAGCGCCTCGCAAGAGGCGATGGACACAACCACCAGCAAGACGGCGCCACCAGCGCCTAAGGAGCGGCGAGGCACTCTCGATCGCTCCAAAAGAGACAAAACTCCCGTCACGGCGCCTGAAAAAGGCCCGTGATCTAATCCTTATCGCTTAAACACACAGCACCCAATACATTATCATAATGGAAACACAAATACTACTAGGGTGGTTGCTTGGGCTAGTTGGTAATTCATGATCAAAAATAACGTACAGCGCAAAGGACAAGGACAGCGATAGACGACATACACAGCGCTGACTTCCAACAAGATTTTATTGCGTTGCCACATCGTGTGTATATATACAGGAAGAGGCATGCGCAGAAATTGTACAACAGTCACAGGGGGTGTCCTAACAGCAAGTCATTGAACTAAGCACATGGTCACCTAAAAAAATAAAATAAAAGTTAAGCATTACGATTAATATCTGTTTCGAAACGCGACTTCACCAGGGGTCAGCGCGATTGAGGGCGCACTAACGCACATATTGCCAAGTTTTCTGATGAAATCAGCTTCCACAATTTCCCTGGTGAGCTGTGAGCAGTGTCTCGCTAAAACTTGCGTATCTTCAAAGAATGGCACGCAGCCGCAGTCCCGGCAATGAATGCCCAGGTGGCCTTGTACAGTGCTGCGGACGTTGTTACGGCTTTCCCAGCTCACCAGGGAGGAGGAGGAAATAACTTTAATGTGTCCTGAGGAACCCCTCTCCACCCACTCTTGGTTTAGTGGGCGGCAGGGGTCGCGGGCCGCACCCACGTTGGGACGGGAAGCCCGTGAGCCTCCGCCCTTTCGTGAGCCCTCTGGACGGCCCGGAGCTGGGTCTGGTGGTCGTCGCTTTGCAGGGCGTCCACCCAGTCTTCTTCTTTAGTGAACACGGTGCCGCTTAACGCGGAGCATTGCCAAAGCATGTGCGCTAGCGAGCAGTAGGATTCGCCACAATCCGGACATTGCGGCTCTACTTCTGGTGAATAACGGCTCAGTCTGCCTCTCGAGGGGAACGACCCTGTCTGAAGCATTCTGAATATCGATGACTGTGGTCTAGTGAGTTTAGCGTGGGGGAGTGGGAAGGTCCTCCTCGACAGCTGATAGTGTGTTGTTATTTCGTTGAAGGTGAGCAGCGGGTCTCGGTGCTCCCCTCCCTCCCCGCCACCTCGCTCGCCACGATCGCCGCGGTGCGTGAGTCCTCGCGCGCGTCCGTGCGCCAGCTCGTTGGCGTTGGAAAATTCGGGGTGCACGTCGGCCCCCATGTGGGCTGGAAACCATTTGACGAGGTGCTGACCCGCGGCTCCCTCGCTGCCGAGGACGGCCGCCGCTTCCCGGGATATCGAGCCCGAGGCGAATGCTCTTGCCGCCGCTCGCGAATCTGTGTAGACGTAAGGACGTTCGGGGTCTCTCATTGTCATGGCTATTGCCACCTGTTCGGCCACTTCGGACGTTACCCCCTTGACCGATGCTGCGTTAATTATTGTGCCATCCCAGCGTACCGAGACGGCCGCGTACCGGTCGCTGCGCCCATACTGGGCCGCGTCTACAAATGCCGCCAGGCCCGGGCAGTTGGCGATCGATTTCAGCAGTGCTCGGGCCCTCGCCTTTCGGCGCCCCTCGTTGAATTGCGGGTGGACGTTTCTCGGAAGCGGTTCTACCTTGAAAGTGCCCCTTACCGCCGCGCTGAGCGCAATCTTGTGTGCGTTGCACTCTGCCTCGGCATTTATCCCTGCTTCTTCTAGGATGCGGAAATTGTGGAAGCAGATTTCATCAGACAACTTGGCAATATGTGCGTTAGTGCGCCCTCAATCGCGCTGACCCCTGGTGAAGTCGCGTTTCTAAACAGATATTAATCGTAATGCTTAACTTTTATTTTATTTTTTCAGGTGACCATGTGCTTAGTTCAATGACTTGCTGTTAGGACACCCCCTGTGACTGTTGTACATTTTCTGCGCATGCCTCTCCCTGTATATATACACACGATGTGGCAACGCAATAAAATCTTGTTGGAAGTCAGCGCTGTGTATGTCGTCTATCGCTGTCCTTGTCCTTTGCGCTGTACGTTATTTTTGATCACAAATACTACAGTGGAATGTACGAGGACTTTTACGTAACCTCGACGACATTAAAGAACTGTTACACCAACATAATCCAAGGTTGCTGTGTGTTCAAGAGACACATCTGAAACCCACACAGACAAACTTTTTACGTCAGTACATAATCTATCGCAAAGACCGCAACGAGGCTAACGCCTCCGGCGGTGTTGCAATATTCGCGGATAAATCTGTAGCTTTTCAACAGATTGCCCTCCAGACGCCCCTTGAGGCCGTATCGGTTCGGGCAATCCTTTTTAACAAACTGGTGACTGTGTGCTCTTTATACATACCGCCTAACTGTCGCCTGAAAAAAAAACTATTTCCATAATCTAATTAATCAGCTTCCTGAACCCTACATACTCGTCGGTGATTTTCATGCCCACAACACCATGTGGGGAGATTCGCGATGCGACGCGAGAGGTCGAATAATTGAAAATTTCCTTTTGACCTCTAGTGCCTGCCTGTTTACAAGAAGGAACCGACGTATTACAGTGTCCAACACAACACATATTCAGCAATAGATTTAGCAATCGGTTCTTTTTCTCTTCTGCCTCTCCTGAAATGTTCTGTGATCACTAAGTTGTATGGAAGTGACCACTTCGCTCTAATTTTAAACCTGATCACTTTGCATGAAAACCCTCCGCATATTCCTTGATGGAAATTAGCATCGGCGGATTGGGAGCATTTTAAAGAATCATCTTATTTATCACCAGATTTGATAAATAATCTTACTATAGATGATGCCATTGCATATTTTACCGCTTTTATTATTGATTTAGCCGAGAAGTTTATTCCACAGACAAATGGTGGTTCACTAAGAAGACGTGTTCCCTGGTGGAACGAAGACTGTAGAGAGGCGCGAAAGAAACAGAACAAGGCATGGGGCGTATTGCGCAGATCGCCTAATGCCGAAAATCTAATTCACTTTAAACAGATTAAATCACAGGGAAGGCGGACACGACGTCAGGCAAAGAGACAAAGTTGAGTGAGGTTCCTCTCCGGCATTAATTCATACACGCAGGAGGCAAAAGTGTGGAATGGCTTGAGAAAGCTACAAGGGCAACAAATCCATCCAATGCCTCTTGTGAACGACCAAGGGGATACCCTGCAAGACCAGGCAGACTCTCTTGGGGAACACTTTGAGCATGTGTCGAGCTCAATACACTATTCTGAATCTTTCCTTAAATATAAAGAAATAGAAGAGCTTAAGCCAGTTGTACATAAATGCAGACACGACGAAGCGTATAACCGGCCATTCAGTATTGCAGAGTTGAGAGCTGCCTTGATCTCATGCAACAGCACTGCCATACATGACCCTGACCGAGTCATGTATGACATGATCAAAAACTTGCACAATGACACACAAGTTACACTACTCGCACTCTTCAACACTATTTGTGCTGCCGGATACCTTCCACACACATGGAAAGAAGCAATTGTGGTCCCTGTTTTGAAGCATGAGAAGGACCCATCCCTGGCGGCAAGCTATCGCCCGATAGCGCTTACGAGCTGCCTGTGCAAGCTTTTTGAAAAAATGATTAATCGCAGACTCATACATTTCCTTGAATTCAACAATATACTTGATCCTTATCAGTGTGGCTTCAGAGAAGGCAGGACGACAACAGATCATCTTTTACGCATTGAAGGATATATTCGTGATGCATATGTACATGAACAGTTCTTCTTATCAATATTCCTTGACATGGAGAAGGCGTATGACACAGCATGGCGTTACGGCATCTTGCGAGACTTGTCGGGAATTGGCATCTGTGGAAATATGTTGAAAATAATCGAAAGCTATTTTTAACATCGCATCTTCCGCGTGAAAATCGGCAACGTATTGTCGCGACCTTTCACACAAGAAACAGGTGTACCCCAAGGAGGCGTGCTTAGTTGTACGCTCTTTATTGTGAAAATGAACACGCTTCGTGCTTCATTACCACCTGCCATATTTTATTCCATATACGTCGACGACATTCAAATCTGCTTCAAATCCTGTAACCTCGCAGTATGCGAGAGGCAGGTGCAGCAGGGTTTGAACAAGGTTTCCAAGTGGGCAGACACAAACGGATTTAAAATCAGCCCCCACAAAAGTTCTTGTGTTCTTTTTACTAGAAAGGGAGGCCTTGTTCCAGATCCTTGTGTCCAACTGTATGGACATCAAATACCTATCAACAAAGAACACAAATTTCTAGGTATTATACTTGACTCCAAGCTTACTTTTATTCAACACATTAAATATCTTAAAGAAAAATGTCTAAGGACAATGAATTTACCTAAAATTCTATCCCACCACAACATGGGGTAGTGACAGGAAGTGTGATGAATATTTATAAGAGTCTAATTCGATCACGATTGGACTATGGTGCCGTCGTATATAACTCTGCCGCTCCGAGTGCACTAAAGATTCTAGATCCTGTTCACCATCTAGGTATCCGCATAGCCACTGGCGCTTTCAGGACTAGTCCTATTGAAAGCTTATACGCGGAATCAAATGAATGGTCCCTCCATCTACAGAGAACTTACATCAGCCTTACATATTTCTTGAAAATACATTCCAATCATCAACATCCATGTTTTCCCACTGTTAACGATATGACATGTACTACACTTTTCCATAATCGTCCCTCTCTGAGAAGGCCTTTCTCGCTTCGAGTGAGGGAGCTTAGTGATGAAATGCGTGTCCCACTCTTCGAGCTTCGCCTAATGCATCCAACCAAGCTGTTACCACCTTGGGAGTGGCAGCTGATAGAATGTGACATATCCTTTCTAGAAGTAACAAAACACGCACCAGAGATAGAAATCCGAATGCATTTTCTAGAACTCCAGCACAAGCACTCCTGTGCAGAGTTCTACACAGACGCTTCAAAGTCAAATGCCGGGGTGTCTTATGCTGCCTTCGGCTCATCCTTCTCAGAGTCTGGTGTACTGCACCCGGAAAGAAGTATCCTCACGGCGGAGGCCTACGCAGTACTGTCTTCTGTAAATCATATAAAAAAATCAAAACTTCAAAAATCGGCGATATATACAGACTCCCTAAGCGTCGTGAAGGCCTTGATGTCACTCTATAGACACAAAAATTCAGTACTTAATGAACTCTACAGCGTCTTGTGCAAAGCGTACATATCTAATATTATTATTATTATTATTATTAACCAGCGTATCATTGTATGCTGGGTGCCTGGCCATAGGAGCATCGAGGGCAACGTTGTGGCGGACGAGATGGCCACGTCTATCGCATCGCAAGCCGGTAACCCTACCGCTGCGGTGCCTGCCACAGATCTGAGGCCTTTCTTGCGAAGGAGATTGCGGGACCGCTGGCAACGCATGTGGGACCCGGAAACGAATAATAAGCTCCACCTGATAAAACCACAGTTAGGATTCTGGCCCTCTACTACAATATCGCGCAAAACAGATGTCCTATTCTGTCGTCTCAGAATAGAACACACGTTTGGCACCCATAATTTTCTACTCACCGGAAGTGAGCCTCCAACTTGTGGTAGATGCGGGGAGAGGCTGACCGTACTCCACGTCCTCCTGGAGTGTCGGGAAGCCGAATCTGAGAGAAAGAGACATTTTTCATTACCATACCGACAGCACATTCCTCTTCATCCTGCAATGCTTCTTGGTCCAGAACCGCTTTTTAATGCCGACACAGTCCTATAGATTTCCTCAGAGATGTGGTCTTACATGTTATTAGTCCCATGCATTCGTAGCGCTTTCTCTCTTTAGAGGATGCCGCTGCGATAATTGTTTTGCATAGCACATGCCTCCAGGCCCTTGTGTTTCAAGGGCTCTAAGGAGGCAGTAGTGCTCTAGGATTTCGTATAAACAGATATATTTTACCTATCGTATCATTCTTTTAAATGCATCTAAATGTTCATAGTACAAGTCATACGTCATCGCCATAATTTTATTATACAGATTTTATGCACTTTAGAGCCTATATTTTAAGGCCCCTTTACAGCCACGTCACATCAATTTCATAGTAATCATAATTACACTGTGAACCCACTACCACAGACATGGCGCTCTTTGGTCATACCTAGCCCTTGCGCCATAAAACCCCATACATCATCAAAGAGATGCCACTCCGGACAACTCTTTTCTTGACGATGACGCGAAAGACGACGCGAAAGGCTCGTGGACGTTTCATGGATGAACTGGTGCCTGCCCCATACTGAGATGCAGCGGAGAAGACCAGTTGGGAGCAAACGATCTCCTCTCCCATGGCCAGACCCTTGTTCCGCCTTTGCGCCCGCTGGAACTTGATGGGGGCCGCCGGTCTGATATTACGTCTGCGGCAGTGTTATTTGGTCTTCTCGATTGACTGTCGTCCCGGTGGGCTGTGAACACTGCGTGAGTGGCTAACGCCAGGAGGCAGGGTGGAACAGAGATCCTGTGCGGAGAGAAAACAAGCTACTCAGAGCCCTAGAAACGAGGCTCGTCCAGAAGCTCGTTGCTGAACACTTGACCTTTTGCTGTTGATCCTATTTAACGACGTAAATAAGTTTTGTTGAAATTCCAGCAAAACGGTTGTTTTTCGATTTCCCAACATCCGAGCTCCGGATTTCTTCAATCGGAAGGCTCCGCCACACTAGCGTATGGAGCCGGGTTCGACACAAACTAGTGTCGCAGCAGTGCACAATATAGGCAATTCTTAAACTAGGATCCTATATAAAAGACAGGAAATTCACGGTAGAGCGCGAGCATTGTCCTGTTGCCTGGCTGAAGTAAATGTCGAAAAAAAGGGAGACTGCTGAGATGGAGTCTCATTTTGCAGGAATACAACTTTGTGGTCAAGTATATGAAGGGGAGCCAGAATAAGGATGCAGACGGATGCAGACCAGGGATTTTAAGCAATAAACGTATACCTATGGATGCTATTTAGATAGGCAACTTTTGTTTTGCCGTGGGCTGAGCACGACAAAAAATAGTGATACACAGAGAGAGGTGATTAGAACATTGTAAAGCGATGCAGGGATCATGGCGCCCGGTGGGCGTGTCGCTGAGGAGCGCCGCATGGAGTGTGTGTCCATGTCGCAAAGTCCCAAAGCGAACTTTGGGACTTTTCTAGGCTTGTAGCGCAGCTCGGAAAGAGCGAAAAGGAAGGTGGAAGGGTAATGAAAAGGAACGGATAACAGAGTGAGCGTTCCAGTCAACTCGCCCAAACTGCCACGCGTTCGAACGTTGTGATCTCACGGTGCAATGTGTCATGAGCCATCACTTCTAGAACAATCCTCGAGGTCGCGAATCAACACCGACACTTTAGGCAACCCGACAGCTGGTCACCCTTCTCAGATTGAATCTCGGCGCCGGATTAGTCTGTTACGTCCCAATACGATGAGCATTCCTTAGACGTTTCCCACGAAGACGTGCTTTCATCAGCGCGATTCCAGACATTGACGAGGCTCAACATAGACCGGGACGCGCAAACACACTTTTATCACTAATTTATCAAAGGGACTAACGTCGAAGGCTACCATGGGAACAGCGTCGATCTTGGATTCCCAGATTGCCAAGCGCTTGCGCCATGTGCGGAGGCGAAGGTTCAACATTGCAACATAGTAGGTATACTTTGTGGCGCAAAATACATTTCTGGAAAAGGGACAGAAGAAAGGGAGACAGTCCCTTTTCCAGAAATGTATTTTGCGCCACAAAGTATACCTAGGAAATCTAAGCACCAACTTGCCCAAGAAGAAGTCCTTTTGCAACATAGTAGGCGGAGTCCGGCGGAACGGTGCGACATCAAGGGAGGGATTTTGCGACCGATTCGGCGATTGGGGTTGGCTGAGATATAGCCATCAGATTCTCGTCTAGTCTCCTAGGGAAGACGACTGTTTTAGAAGTGGAGACTTTTGGTGCAGTGAGGAGGTGTGCTGACGTGTCCTGATGTGAACTCAGACGTTTAACATGCTCCTACGCAGAGTGGGCTTCTGTATCTGGAGCCAGTATGAATAATGTAAAATAAACCCCTTTTCCTACATTCCTACTACTGTCGCTACTACTGTTCAGGCACTTAATCTCTTCCTTATGTAAGGTAATCGAAGGCTGACTCACGCACGCACTTCCACCGTTATAGATATGCCCTGCCTCTACCATAAGACGCGTATCTTCATTCTTATGCCTGTACAATACTGCGCTGTCATCTAACTCTGGCGTGCAGTTACAATCTTCACAATGTAGGGAAAGATTAGAAGGCGATCCACCGGTTAACGACCTTTTATGCTCTATTAGCCTTTGATTGATACACGGCCCCGTTTGCCCTACGTAGAACTGGCCACAGCTAAGGGGAATTTTATAAACCACACCCATACGACAGTCAGTAAACCGGTTGTTCTTATTGTGCTTCACTGGACTATTATCTGTTCTTTTTTTGCCTTTTACCTGCTCTCTTTTCCCCTGCACGGCAGCGCATATCTTACCTAGCTTGTTGGGAGCAGTGAAAGCAACATTAACATCATATCTACTTGCAACTTTTTTAAGCCTGTGCGACACTGAACGAATATACGAAACAGCCACTACTCTTTTTTTGCTATTACTGCTTTCTTTAATCGCATCCGTCCCCCTCGAAACCGACTTCTTTAGGCGCTCAGCCACAGTGGCCACTGCTTCACTAGGATAACCTGCTTCTAATAGGCGCCGGACCTGCGCATTAAAACTGGCGCTCATTTTTTACATGCAGGATCTGGTGAGAGAAGACTTAAGGTACGACATGGAAATTCCGTTCTTTACTGCTTTGGAATGCTTGGATTGAAAGTTTAGCAACGGCTTCGAAGATCTTGGGGAGTACTGCCAACAACCGTGATTTTGTTCGAAGACCAAGGAAATGTCAAGAAACTGAATTACGTGTCGCTGAGGAAATTCCTTGGTAAACTTTAATCCTCGTCCATCAAGTTGAAATTGCTTAGTTACTGAGGTAGCAGCGGAATCGAATTCTTCCCTATTGCAGAAAATCAGGTAATCACCAACGTAACGAAGTATACTGATAACGCTAACACCTCTGCCTTTCTCTAAGCAGCTTTCTTTCTTTCTTTCTTTCTTTATTGATTTATTTAAGACAATGAACAGATTGTCTTAGGGGACACGGCTAAAGGCAAACATTTGCCTGACTAGGCCGTGCCACCCGTACATTGGCAGCAACATGGCAGTGGCAGGCTTTCAGGAGGTCACACATGAAATTAAAGTAGTACGCATTTTCAGCACTTGAGTACACAATTCGTGTAAAAAGAAAGAAAAGAAGGTTATAGTTTATACAGTTTTCTAATCAATTGAAGCAGATTGTCACCCTTACTCAGCTAAACATTGCTAAAAATAGGGGCAACTTTTGAGCCAATACAAATGCCTGATTTCTGAAGAAAAACGCCATCTCTCCACCCAATCAGCGTCGACTTCCAGTGCATTGAAAAATTTCTAGAAAAGCTCCCGTGGAAACACCGCATCTGTCCATAAAAGCCGACTCTTGCACTTGTTCTTCAATGCACTCATTTACGGAATTTAGCAACCCGTCATGCGGCAAGTTTTGTCGATGATTTTGTGTCTTCTTTCTTTTTTCGCCTCAGTGCTCCCTTCAGTTCAGTTGATATTGGGCGTTCGTGTTGTCCACTTGTCTACTCTTGCGTCCTGTCTGCACGCCTCACCTCTTTTTTGCATAATGAATCCTTACCAACTATCTCAGCTTTCTGTCGTTCTAAGCTTGAATTTCTATGCTTATGTTTTAGAAAACACAACTTACGGAAGGCGGCAAAACATATGTTGTGTATGTGTATATTCCAAGACAAGTCATTAGTTATTGTTACGCCGAGATATTTGTAGTTCGTTACTGGATGTATTGATGTTAAGCCAAGGTTATACGTAAAGTCAAGAGGTGTTTTTGTGCGAGTTACGCAAAGATAAACAGTCTTTTGTGCATTTAGAGCCATACCGTGTTCATGACACCAATTTAATATGTTAGTAAGACTTAAACTCCAATTCTGTTAATCGTTAGTACAAGCAACTTGACGAAAGAGCACACGATCATCCGCGAACAGTCTGAATTGAGTTCCTGCTAGTACTGCGTTAACAATGTCATTCATATAAAGTAAGAACAACAGTGGCCCCAGAACATTGCCCTGCGGCACGTCTGATGTTACTAGAAGAAGGCTGGAAGTGTTCCCATCAACTGAAACAAACTGGGCATCGTCGGCGAAATAGTCTTCAAGCTATGCAATAAATATATCTGGCAGATTTATGTCCTTACGTTTCGTAATTAGATTGTGGTGAATATCTTTGTGAAGGAATGAAGGAATATGACGTCCATTTGGCCATTCTTATCCAGAGTTTCTGCAAATGAATGAATCACTGTGACTAACTGAGTTACGGTTGAATAACCCTTTATAAAGCCACGCTGAGAGTTAGTATAGAGTTTTCTTCAAGATATTCCGCAATGCGTTTAGCTATTACATGTTCAAGCATTTTAGAAGTTAGTGATGTTAATGACATAGGACGGTAATTTTCTAAGAATAAATAGTTGCCTTTCTTAAAGATGGGAGCAACACCAGCCTTCTTCCAATCACTAGGTAGTTTTGCAGTTAATAGTGAAAATCAAAACAGCACAATGAGAAAATGAGCGATGATTTCTGCATAACAGCGAAGAAATGCACTAGGTATGTTGTCTGGACCACAAGATGATTTTGTCTTCAAGTTCAGAAGTATTGAAGCTACACCAGGGTATGATATGAAGTCAACGTGAGTCAGTCGAAACATTTTTTTATGAGGCGTAATAGGAGTTGTCTTATCAAAGACGCTACGAAAAAAGCAGTTAAAGTGCTGCGCAATGACTTTTACATATGTAAGTGTTTTTCCAATAACTATGACCTGTGATACTTGTCTCTTAGAGTCGTTTCGTTTGCAATTTGCACCGAGGACACTAGGAAAACTTATTTATTTAAGCCCACGTTAATTACGTTGTAAAAAATAAGCAAACTGACGGGCTGTGGCCAGATCGTAAGTACCGTTGGCCCTGATTGCGGCTGTCAGCGAGCTAGGCCTACCGTCTCGTTCGGAAGTGGTCCGACATGTAGCAGTTGCATCGTATGGTGCCACCGGTCAAGGGATGTGACATGTGTGCCGTGTACTCTCGATACCTGTGTTTACTCTTCAGTACGCGTTATGGCACCTCCCCGCAATATACGTACCGTTGCTGAGGAAGCGTTGCCTGTCTGCAACCAGGAAACGCCGGGCTTAGCAGACTGAGAGCGGCACAAGCTCGCCGTTGGCGTCATGCGGACATATCAATTTGTTCTGGTGAAAACTGCACAAAGAGACTTTGCCGCGACGACCCTCTAGTGTGCGGTAATTTAATGGAAATGTTAATTACATATAACGCGATTTTTCGTTTACTTTTGAACGTCCCTGGTGGCGCTTGTTCTCGCGCATGCGTAAGGTTTGAACTTGTTTTCGCTTTTTCCTGAAGTAGATCAGTTGTTAGTGAGTGCTTGTGCTGTTCTCGTTTTAGTGCGTGTTTTCTAGCCTTCTTTTTAAATTGCATTTACCTCTGAATACTTTTCGCCGGCCTAACACTCTGGAACACTCAAACATCAGAGTCGATCTACATTGCCTTAAATGAATATAACTCGAAGTAGCGCGAAACAGGCGAGGACAGGAACCGAAAACAAACTGGACAAGCGCTGATCCCTTAATTGATCATCGTCCTGTCGCAGATCAACTAACGAGTGCGTATGGTCAGCGCTTGTCCTGTTCTGCGGTCCTCGCCTTCTTCGCGCTGCTTCGAGTTATGCTCAACATGGACCAGCCCGTCCAAATCATTTTGTTGCTGCTTGCATGCCTCGACAAGTGCACACTCTCGGTTGTCAGCTGTGCGTTCTCTCATGAGATAAGCGATACATCGGCCACTTTCGGTGATGTATAGCGTTCTGCATGACAAGGGCTCACGGCAGTGTGGTCGATACCATAGAGTTTCATACAAGAATTACTAGAAGAAACTCTCGCGCAAGTGTCTGCGGCAGCTACAATGGGAGTTATGGTAAGTACATTGCCCAGAACCTGTACCAGAGGACTGTCAAGTTGTCATTGTCAAGCTGTCATTTATGACAGCTTTTACTGCTGGCCTCCAGTGTCGTGTACCCTACATGCGACACAAATAAGGGCATTATTATTATTATTATTATTGTAAGGATGTTTATTGAGCGAGTCCAACAAACGGGCGGTAGCTCGGAACAGTGAGCGCGGAGAGCAAGATGGTGGTCTTCGAACGCCGGTCTCGTGCCCTCTGTTCTTGATGATGATCGGTATGCCATTCTCCTCCTTTCTTCATTACAATTGCCCCCGTCGAGAAAGGTGGAGCCATCCTGGCGATCTAACAGGTGGGTACAAGAGGGTCGAAGTACGGCTTGAGGCGGTTTACGTGAACAACATCACGTCCACGTCGACGACGGTCGCCTTGCAGCGTAAGAGGCTCAATGACATAGTTTACGGGGGAAGTACGCTCGACGATGCGGTAGGGACCATGATAATTTGGGAGCAGTTTGGACGACAAGCCAGGGGCGCAGGGTGGTACAAGCAGCCACACAAGTGCTCCAGGAGCGAATGTTGCGGCCGGAGAGTGATCATCATCGCGGGCGTTTTTCTGGCGTTGTTGGTCGGCTGTAGTAAAGCGCTTGGCTAGTTGTCGGCAATCTTCAGCGTAACGGGCCGCTGCTGACACGGGCGTGCACTCTGAGGTATCTGGTGCGTATGGCAGCAACGTGTCGATAGTGTGCGTCGGCTGGCGACCGTACAAAAGGAAGAAGGGGGAAAACCCGGTTGTGACTTGCGTAGCGGTGTTATACGCGTATGTCGCAAATGGGAGAACCAGGTCCCAGTTTGATTGATCAGATGCAACATATGTCGCAAGCATGTCGCCCAGAGTCCGATTAAACCGCTCAGTGAGACCGTTCGTCTGAGGGTGGTAGGCAGTACACGTCCGATGTACAATTTTGCACTGGTGGAGAAGTGCTTGAATTGCATCGGAGAGAAATACGCGGCCACGGTCACTGAGGAGTTCGCGAGGAGGACCATGCCGAAGCACAAAACGCCTCAGGATGAAAGAGGCGACGTCCTGTGCTGTCGCCGTGGGAAGAGCAGCGGTTTCGGCGTATCGTGTAAGGTGGTCGACAGCAATGATAGCCCATCGGTTTCCGGCCGTGGTCAAAGGTAAAGGTCCATAAAGGTCAATTCCAACGCGGTCGAATGGGCGTTCTGGGCATGGAAGGGGCTGCAATGAACCTGCGGCAGGATGCGGTGGTTTTTTTCGTCGCTGACACTCGTGGCAGCCGCGAATGAACTTGCGGACAAAGCGAAACATTCCGCGCCAGTAGTACCTTTTCCGTAAGCGTTCATAGGTCTTGAAGACACCACCGTGAGCACACTGCGGGTCGGAGTGAAAGGAAGCGCAGATTGTAGAGCGAAGCGTTCGAGGGATAACTAGGAGCCACTTCCTACCATCTGGCGAGTAGTTGCGCCGGTACAAGAGGCCATCACGGATGCTGAAGTGCGAAGCTTGGCGTCGCAGAGTTCGAGTGGTCGAAAGAGTGGGTGCCCCGGATAAAATGTCAAGAAGCGAAGCGATCCAGGGATCGTGGCGCTGTGCAGAGGAGACGGTGGCGACGTCAAGAGCTGACAATGGAAGGTCTATAGTGGATATGGACGCAGTTTCGGTGGATAGTGGTGACCGCGAAAGTGCATCAGCATCGGCATGCTTGCGTCCGGAACGATATATAACGCGGATGTCAAACTCTTGAAGTCGAAGAGCCCAGCGGGCAAGGCGACCTGACGGATCCTTCAACGAAGACAACCAACATAATGCATGATGGTCCGTAACTACATCAAACGTGCGGCCATATAAGTAAGGGCGGAACTTGACAAGCGCCCAGACTATTGCCAAGCATTCTTTCTCGGTGACGCTATAGTTTGATTCAGCCTTGGTGAGCGTTCTGCTGGCGTATGCGACGACATACTCTGCGAACCCAGGCTTTCGTTGCGCGAGAACAGCACCGAGGCCGACACCGCTGGCGTCTGTGTGCACCTCAGTTGCGGCCGTAGGATCGTAGTGGCGCAGTATAGGTGGTGACGTCAGGAGACGGCGAAGGGTGGAGAAGGCTTGGTCACACTCAGAAGACCATGACGAGATATTGGAGGCGCTGCTTAGTAGTTGGGTCAAAGGCGCAATTATAGAGGCGAAGTTGCGCACAAACCGACGAAAGTAGGAACATAACCCTATGAAGCTTCGTAACTGCTTTAGAGTCGTCGGTTTG
Source organism: Dermacentor albipictus (assembly GCF_038994185.2). Taxonomy (NCBI): domain Eukaryota; kingdom Metazoa; phylum Arthropoda; class Arachnida; order Ixodida; family Ixodidae; genus Dermacentor; species Dermacentor albipictus. Next base: position 1,908,891 of record NC_091824.1, read on the forward strand.
GGGAAGTCAGTCACGGCACGTAATTTAGCTGGGTCCGGAAGCACACCATCCTTTGATACAACGTGACCAAGAATTGTAAGTTTTCGCGCAGCAAAACGGCACTTCTTGAGATTGAGTTGCAGCTGAGCGGTTTTCAGACACGTCAGGACATGGTTGAGGCGTTCTAGATGGGTTGCGAAATCTGGCGCAAAGACAACAATGTCGTCGAGATAGCAGAGACACATGTGCCACTTCAAACCCCGCAGAACCGAGTCCATCATGCGTTCGAAGGTGGCAGGCGCATTGCAGAGGCCGAAGGGCATGACATTGAATTCATATAGACCGTCAGGCGTGACGAAGGCTGTCTTTCAACGGTCGGCCTCTGCTAAAGGTACCTGCCAATACCCGGAACGCAAATCTAACGACGAAAAAAACTCGGCACCTTGTAGGCAATCAAGGGCATCGTCAATTCTGGGTAAAGGGTACACGTCTTTTCGAGTGACCTTGTTTAGGCGCCGGTAATCCACGCAGAAGCGAATCGATCCATCCTTTTTTTTAACGAGAACCACAGGGGATGCCCACGGGCTTTGTGAAGGGCGAATAACGTCGCGTTTAAGCATATCGTCAACCTGGTCGGTAATAACTTGACGTTCCGCGGTGGAGACGCGGTAAGGGCGTTGTCGCACTGGCGAGTTGGAGCCGGTGTCGATGTTGTGAACAATGGTAGAAGTTCGGCCAAGGGCACGTTGGGCAACATCGAAGGAGTCGCGGAACTGGTAGAGCAGCTGGAGAAGAGCAGTGCGTTCAAATGGGGACAGTCCGTCTGCGATGGACGAATCGAATAGGTCAGCAGCTGGAACATCAGAAGGGGTAAGAGCACTGATGACGTCGAGGTCGCGTCGAGCTGAATCTTGCTGCACGGAAAAAATTTGGCCGACATCAATGGGTTGCACGCATCCAAGGGATTCACCTTTAAGCAGTCTGATGGGATATGGAAGAGGATTTGTGAGGCAGAGAGCGCTTGTTCCATTCGAAATAGAGAGGGTCGAATAAGGCAAAAGAAGTGGCTTCCGATTTAGAAGAAGGCATGATGGTTCAAAGAATGCAGCTTCATCACATATGCTGTTGCAGAATACGGGGAGCAAAACAGCTGCTGTCGGCGGAATTTCTGTGTCTTCTGTGACGACTATGTTGTGTGCGGCTTGATGAGCGGGGTAGTAGGACTCGTCACACAAGGGGAAGAGCTCAAGTTCAGATCTGGCACAATCAATAACGGCGTGATTATACGTACGATAGAAAGTCCCAGCCAAGTATAATGTCGTGCGAGCAAGAGGAAAGGACGATAAGCTCGACAATGTAGTGTTCTTTAGCTATAATAAGTCGAGCAGTGCAGGCAGCTATAGGCCGAACAGGGTCTCCATTCGCTGTACGTAAGGGCATCATCTCAAGAGGCGTTGTCACTTTCCGAAGCTTGCGGCAAAGTGTGGCGTCTATAACAGAAACGGCAGCACCGGTATCTACAAGAGCATATGCACGGATGCCTTCTACGAAAACTTCGACAATATTCGACGGCAAAGTTCGAGGACTTGAGCATTTCGACAGCGCAGTTCTTGCCTCACGAACTGCGGAGGCTAGTTTCCCTCATTTTCAGGGGCTGGTCGACGACGCATGGGCGACAAGGAGCGGCGACGGGGTGAAGGTGAGCGACGAGACGTGGGTTGCGGATAGTCACGTGAAGACGTGCTTGGTTGGGGACCCGGATCTTCATAACGAGAGCGGGGACGATCTATGTAGTTCGGTGAACGGGCGTCTGAATATCCTGGCGCGCGACGGCGGCAGAATCGGGCGATATGACCAGGGCCACCGCACGCAAAACAGATCGGCCGGTTGTCGCGCGTTCGCCAGGGATTTGCAGGGATGGGAGCAGACCATGTCACGGACGGCTGAATCGGGGCTGCAGCATACGACACACCATGGGGTGGTGAGGGCTGTTGAAGCTGCTGCCGCTTTACTACCTCAGCGTAACTAAGAGGCGCGGCGACAGGTTGCTGCTGAATGGGCACCGGCATGGCCTCGGAAATCTGCTCTTGAATGACGTGTCGAAGCACGGGAGCCAACGGGATTGGTCGCTGCAGTTGCTGCTGTTGTGGGAGCTCCTGACGCTGAGCAAACGGCAGGAGAGGCAACTGACGGGCCACCTCCTCACGCACAAATTCTTTCATTTGTGCGATAAGGTATGGCTGGGCAGGCATGATGTCCAGTGCAGCGAGCGGTTGATTGTACGTCTGAGATGAACGTCGGGTGAGAGCCCGCTGCCTTCTCAACTCGTCGTAGCTGTGGCACAGAGTTACCACTTCAGACACTGTGCCAGGAGACTTCGCAAGAAGCATCTGAAAGACATCGTCGTCGACGCCCTTCATGATGTGCTGTATTTTGGCACTTTCGCTCATTGAGGCATCGGCGCGCCTGCAGAGATCGAGTACGTCCTCAATATAGGCGGTAAATGTTTCATTCGGTTCCTGTGCCCGTGTGCGCAGCCGTTGCTCGGCGCGTAACTTCCGCACGGCAGGGCGACCGAAAACGGCAGATATTGCCTCCTTGAAAGCAGACCAGTTTTCAAATTCCGATTCGTGGTTCGTATACCACAGCTTCGCCACGCCAGCCAAGTAAAAGTTCGCGGTACTCAACTTAGTAGCGTCATCCCACTTGTTGGGTCCACTAACTTTTTCGTAGGACGACAGCCAGTCCTCGACGTCCTGGTCTTCCGTACCCGAAAATACCGGGGGGTCTCGCTGGCGAACGGGGCCGGGACAAACGGCGGCCGGGAGAGGTGGCGGCTGTTGGGCTGCGTCAGCTTGCATGGTCGAGTGCAACGTGCGGGATCGGAGTTCCAGGGTGCCGACGATGTGCGTACCCAGCACGATCCACCAAATGTAAGGATGTTTATTGAGCGAGTCCAACAAACGGGCGGTAGCTCGGAACAGTGAGCGCGGAGAGCAAGATGGTGGTCTTCGAACGCCGGTCTCGTGCCCTCTGTTCTTGATGATGATCGGTATGCCATTCTCCTCCTTTCTTCATTACATCATTATTATTATTATTATTATTATTATTATTATTATTATTATTATTATTATTATTATTATATAATCACCGAAGACGGCACAGTCCTGCGGCACAATCGGCTGCATCTGCTACCTACAAGAGAGGCTTTTCGTCAGAGAAGCCTTTATGAGTATGAGGAGGACTGCAGCCAAGTAGCAGGTCAAAGTGCTTCAGCATACAGCAGCAATGATGTTGCGGAGTCACTGGCCACAACTGGCAGCATTCCTGCCCCATTCAACTCTCCTGCATCCGCGGAGCAGCACCAAAAACCTGTATTCAGAAATGTATTTCGCTAGAATAGCAGCTTGGGCTTGTTGGTTTTCCATCCTGCTAGTAACAGCGCAAAATGTAGACAAGAGACGAGAGAGGAAGACACCACAAGCGCTGACTTTCAACAACGTTTATTCCGAAATAAACACGGCTTCTTATAAACATTGCCGACACGTGTCGCAGTCACGTGATCGCACATCATGTGAAACAAGCATTTTTTTCTTTTATGCACTCAAGATAGCGGTTGCACGTGCAAAAGCTCAAGTTCTTTTTTTGTCAGTAACAAGGACGGCGTGCTAACGCATTGGTCACGAAGTCTGGTAATCTCGGCTGCCTCAATTATCTCGTGGACCAGCTGGTCATTGTGTTTTTTCAGCACTTTACAGCGTCTAAATTCTGCGGCGCAATCTTTTGAGGGGCAATCCCTGATATGTATGCCTAGATTCCTGTTAGCCTGCTCGACGCCAAGTTTGTGTTCCTTTAGTCTTTCATTTGTGCATCTAGAAGTTTGCCCTATATACCTCTTTCCACATCTCAGAGGTATTGAATACACCACGGCTTCTGTGCACTCCACAAAACGATTCTGGTGATTAATCGTGCACCCTTCCTGGTTTATCGGCTCTTCAGCATTGACGCGTCGGCAGAGGGTTTTTTCGGGGCAGTAAGCACTACATTAACTCCAGCTTAGCGCCCAATCTTTTTCAAGCGGTAAGATAAGTTGTGCACGTATGGTAGGGCCACGGTCCGTCGTTTTTCTTTCATTTTTGGCTTCTCGCCACCTGGCTCGCCATGGGCACGCTCGAGTTTTAGTTTCTTGCTCATTCTTTCCGCAACGGACAAAAGAAGGTGCGACGGGTAACCAGCCCTAGTAAGCCGGTCAACCTGCCGACGAAAACTTTGTTCCATTGCGTGGATGCACAATTTTTTGAGCGCATTTGTCAGACAAAGGTTTGCAATTGCTCTCTTCACTAGTTTTGAATGCGCTGATTCGAATGGCAGAGGCGCCTTGTCGCCTCGGGGCTCATAGGCCCAGCAGACCTTCCCTTTGGAGAGCTCGAGTCGGAGATCAAGGAATCTCAAAGACCCTTGCGTGGTGACCTCGTGGGTAACAGCAAGTGGCTGAAGCGCATGACTAAAGCATGTTAGTGTTAGTGTTAGTGTTAGTGTGTTAGTGGTGTTACCACCAAGCCCAAGCTGCTATTCTAGCGAAATACATTTCTAGTACCTCGGGCCTTTTCAATGTTTCACTCTCGACTTCCCAGCACTCATTGCCCTCATTGTCAACGCTGTCTGCCGAGGGAGAACCATGTCGTTCTGCGCACGTATGAAGATTCTTCCGCCGGAAGTAATTGCCCTCTTTGGAGGGCATGCACCCTCTGATAGCCACGGGCGAAGATGCTTGAAGATTTTAAAATCTGAATGGTACCGCCAGGCCCGTCTGTACAGGGACTGCTTACGCCTACGTCTCTCGAGCTGCACCCGGCAATGGCGGGATACGTTGCGCGTCATCGACAGGTCTACCGAGGCTCTGTGGAACGTCACCCTGGCGAAGCTGCGCACCGACAGTGTCCTGAAACAAAGAGCAGCATAAACACGGACGCCTGGAAGCAGTGTCCATACCAGCGGAGTCGAGGCTCTGCCTCACTCGATCCTGGAGGTTCTACGTCATGGACCGAAATTTGCCGTCGAGCCGAGGACTTCTACACCGGAACTACTGACAATGGTGCGACGAGTTGCGCGCTCAGGGCCAGAGTTTGAAAGTGCCAGGTGCCTGTCCGACGGAGTCGACGTGGTCGCCCGTTGCAAAATGGGCACGAACAGCCTACCTGTGCGACAAGTGGTGACGTATTTGAAAGAACATTCCCTCTCGTTGCTTACTTCTGACAAGGAGGGGGGCTTCGCTGTGATTCCGAAAGACGTCTACCAATATAAGGCGTTAGAGGCCATAAGTTCTGTTTTTAACAGTCATGAAAAGTCTTTTCTGCGGAAAGCAAAGTCAGCTGCAAAGAAGCTATGCGGAAATCTCAAGCTCGACCGCTTTGTGCGTAGCATCGAAACTAGCAAAAAATCATCCCTTGACATGTTTTTCACTGTAAAAACGCATAAACCTGAGTGGCCCCTGCGGGTTATAGTATCTGACAAGGGCACTTGGCAGAAAACGATTGCCCTGTTTTTGCAAGAAAAACTAAAACTACTAACTATTGACGATCCTTTCCAGGTGAAATCCCCTGACGATCTAATAAGGTTTTTAAAAGACAATTCTAGCATTGACTTTGCAGCATGCGCTGTAGACGTTAAAGATTTATATTATTCGATGCCCCAACATGAAATTTTGGAGTGTGTGGAAGAATGTATAGATGCACATGGTGCTGTCGCTTTTCAGAACGCCTCCGGGGTTTCAATTGGTGGGTTCCTGGAACTCCTTTCTGTATATTTGAAATCCACTTACGTTACGTGGGAAGGGAATGTGTACCTCCAGAAATGCGGCGTCTGCATAGGGTCATGTATTGCACCAGTACTTAGCGATTTGTTTCTTGCCCAGAAAGATAGATTACTTCAGAACGCCCTAACCAGAACAAACGTCCGGGGAGTCTTTCGGTATGTTGACGATTACTTGGTTCTATGTGATGGCTCTGGCACGAATTCAGATGACGCAGTTTCGGAGGCACTAACGTGCTTCAGTCATGCGCTTCAGCCGCTTGCTGTTACCCACGAGGTCCCCACGCAAGGGTCTTTGAGATTCCTTGGTCTCCGACTCGAGCTCTCCAAAGGGAAGGTCTGCTGGGCCTATTAGCCCAGAGGCGACAAGGCGCCTCTGCCATTCGAATCAGCGCATTCAAAACTAGTGAAGAGAGCAATTGCAAACCTTTGTCTGACAAATGCGCTCAAAAAATCGTGCATCCACGCAATGGAACAAAGTTTTCGTCGGCAGGTTGACCGGCTTACTAGGGCTGGTTACCCGTCGCACCTTCTTGTGTCCGTTGCGGAAAGAATGAGCAAGAACCTAACCTAAAACTCGAGCGTGCCCACGGCGAGCCAGGTGGCGAGAAGCCAAAAATGAAAGAAAAACGACGGACCGTGGCCCTACCATACGTGCGCAACTTATCTCACCGCTTGAAAAAGATTGGGCGCTAAGCTGGAGTTAATGTAGTGCTTACTGCCCCGAAAAAACCCTCTGCCGACGCGTCAATGCTGAAGAGCCGATAAACCAGGAAGGGTGCACGATTAATCACCAGAATCGTTTTGTGGAGTGCACAGAAGCCGTGGTGTATTCAATACCTCTGAAATGTGGAAAAAGGTATATAGGGCAAACTTCTAGATGCACAAATGAAAGACTAAAGGAACACAAACTTAGCGTCGAGCAGGCTAACAGGAATCTAGGCATACATATCAGGGGTTGCCCCTCAAAAGATTGCGCCGCAGAATTTAGACGCTGTAAAGTGCTAAAGAAACACAATGACCAGCTGGTCCGGGAGATAATTGAGGCAGCCGAGATTACCAAACTTCGTGACCAATGCGTTAGCACGCCGTCCTTGTTACTGACAAAAAAAGAACTTGAGCTTTTGCACGTGCAACCGCTATCTTGAGTGCATAAAATAAAAAAAAATGCTTGTTTCACATGATGTGCGATCACGTGACTGCGACACGTGTGGGCAATGTTTATAAGAAGCCGTGTTTCTTTCGGAATAAACGTTGTTGAAAGTCAGCGCTTGTGGTGTCTTCCTGTCTCGTCTCTTGTCTACATTTTGCGCTGTTACTAGCAGGCTGTATTCAGAAGGTCAACCCGAGAACGGAGGCCACCGCAGAGGCTTCGCTATGATCGAAACTTTGTGCACCCGCCGTGGTTGCTCAGTGGCTATGGTGCTAGGCTGCTGAGCACGAAGTCGCGGGATTGAATCCCGGCCACGGCGGCCGCATTTCGATGAGCACGAAATGCGAAAACACCTGTGTACGTAGATTTAGGTGCACGTTAAAGAACCCCAGGTGGTCGAAATTTCCGGAGTCCTCCACACGGCGTGACTCATAATCAGAGAGCGGTTTTGGCACGTAAAACCCCATAATTTAATTTTTTTAAGCTTTGTGCGGGTTCCAAAAATTTCATTCTGAACGTTCAGTTATATCAATGTTCTTTATTTTGTTTCTTTTTCGAACAAAAGGGGATTTATCGTATCTCTTTATCGTCTCTGGCGCAGCGCGAGCTTCGCATTTGCGGCACATGTGACGTGACCGATATCTGTGTCACACATGCAACTTGGCGGTGAAGCAACGCATCTTATCCCAATTTAGTGTATATATTCACGGCTGTTCAATAAACGGGGATTCACTTGTTCTCCCCTTTCTTGGAGCCTCGGGTGATGTCTCGTCTGCGGCGCACCACTGTACAGGGGCCTGCATCAAGTTCTGGGCTATTAAATCGAGGATGAGAGGTACCTTCCGCAGTGTAACCCACACGAGATCAGAGAAAAGCTACACGTAAGTACCATACCCAGAAAAATGCGTCCCGAGTACGACAGGCAACGGAGACAGGCGAGAGTACAAGTCATCAGGCAAACACTCGAATGCACCAGCAACAAAGAAAACGTGAGGCACACAAACGTGGTTGCGTACACAACAAACGACTGATTTGCTATTAGTGTGATCGACGAGAAGGTCGAAGAACTTGCAGCCACGTCCATACGTGCCATGGACTCCAGCACAGCGGAAGAGCTGCGCATAGCCTTCGCCATCGCAACATGCAAGAAGACCCTGGTTATCGTGCTGACGCATTCACAAGTAGCGCACAGGAGGTATATGGATGGAAGGACCGGAAAAGCAGCACTTCAGCTCTTAAGAAACACCGATATAGAAGAAGTAAACATCACCCGCCGTGGTTGCTCAGTGGCTATGGTGTTAGGCTGCTGAGCACGAGGTCGCGGGATCGAATCCCGGCCACGGCGGCCGCATTTCGATGGGGGCGAAATGCGAAAACACCCGTGTACTTAGATTTAGGTGCACGTTAAAGAACCCCAGGTGGTCAAAATTTCCGGAGTCCCCCACTACGGCGTGCCTCATAATCAGAAAGTGGTTTTGGCACGTAAAACCCCATATATTATTAAGAAGTAAACATCCTTTGTATGCCGGGACACAAATCTCTCGCGGGAAACCCGGCGGCGTCCGCCGCGGCTCGAGATCATGCACGCCATCTCCGACACGCAGAGAACACGGACCAACGGCTGTCACAAAGAGGCTGGACGATATCCAAGTACTCCGAGATCTTGGCACACTTAAGGAAGCAGAGGAGTTGCTACCGGCCCGCACATAAGAGGAGTAGGGAACAAGCGGTGACCTCGAGAAGACTCCAGGCTGGAACCTACCCGTATGGAACACTGTTCCACGTCATGTGTGCGGAGACCTACGGGTAGGACTGCAAGTTCTGCCCGCCGGACACGCTCAACACCCTGCACCACATGGTGATGAGCTGCAGGAATAATCCAAACGTACCACCATCATCACCACCACCAGGCGATAACGAGCAGGAAGAAGCGAAACCAGAAGAATCGAAAGATGACTGGTAGGCTCTGCTGGTGACGCAAGACCCCGAAAAACCAGCTATGGTTACTGAACAGACCGCGGGCGCCGGCAACGAGCCATGACTACCTGGATTAAAGAGGCCTTTGGGGTCATGTTTAAGGGGCCTGATCAAACAAAAAAAAGTTTATCTCTATCGACTATAATAGGAATCGCCTGTATTTCTGGTTACGACGCAGTTGTAAATCATGTCTGAAGTACTTCGAATTGCTGTTATAAATATTAATTGCGCATTTGTTTGTCATATGTCGCATTAGTTTTTGTTGCCACACAATCTATGCTGTATTGATATTGTTTTTAGGCTTAGTTGTGTATGTAAAGAAGTTACGCTACTCTGTTTTATTCATTGTCGTGTCCCCCCCCCCCCGTCGCTTCTATGTAAGGTCTTTCGGGCTTTTAGGGTACATAACTATTTAAAGGAATACGTGTTATTGTTTTTGCTACAGAAAGTAAAAAAAAAAAACAGGCAGACTCATATTCAGTTGACATCTGAGTTAAGCGAAGCATTCTTGGTGGGATTGCTTCATCAACCATCTGTGTGTGATATGGATAGTTCTTTTCGAGGTATTAATATTTGTATGAAAAAGCAGCATGTTATACGAAAAATGCGTTTGGTTGCAGTTAATTTAAGCAGGCTGGATATTATATTGACACGTGTACTTATCTTTATCGGGCGACCACGTTTCCCCGCATAACAAATGTCGCACAGCGCGGGACGCGCCTGCATGTATCCGAAGTTTCTGGAAAGTTATCGATGCTTCTATCCGCTGTCTGTTGTTGCCGAACATTATGTTAGCTGATTTCATCGCCTGACGCGAATGGTGTAGAACTTTGTGGAAGGCACGCGGGTCCCAACGATTAGTCTGGAACATTCGACGATTGATGTATAAAAGCCGACGCGCTTGACCCGCAGATCAGATTTTCGATGACCGCCGACCGTGTTCGCCGCTATCGTTGTGCTATAAGTGTAGCCTGTTTTTGTGCGCACAGGTTCGCCCAATAAAAGTTAGTTTTGTCTTTCACAGTATTGCTACTGTGTTCTTCAACGTCAACACCACGTGACAATATGCACACATTTACATGCAGCACATCATACATACATTATTTGCTCAAATGTTCAGTGGTGGATCCATGCTGTGTTCCACTCATGTTGTTTCTGATGCGTCGGTTCCTTCTAGTGCAAATGTGGATCGACACGCGCTGGCTTGCTCGTGTTACGTTTCCATACGGTAATAAACACTCTTTTGAAGATTACCACGAGGTAACCCCCCCCCCCCCCCCCCCCCCATTCATCAGCTCCCATGCGGAAGTCGACGCACCGTTGACGCCGACTGTTGACGGGTTAACAGAAGACCCCTCTACCTGAACCTGGTAACCTAAACTAATTCATGAAAAGGGCCAACGTCGGATGCTACCGTGGGAACAGCTTCAACTTCGGATTCCGAGATTGCTGCGCCCTTGCGTCTTATGGCGGTGCAACCTCGGAGGCGGAGCGCAGCGGAACCGTGTGATATCATGGGCGTGATGTTGCAACCCATTCGACGATTGTGATGGGCAGCGATAGCCACCAGATTCCCTAGTCTAGTCACCTAGGGAAGACGATGGTGTTAATAGCGGAAACCAGTGGTGCAGTGAGGGTGCTGCTAACGTGTCTTGTTGTGAACTCAGACGTTTAATATTCTCCTACATGGAGGGGAATTCCATAACTGTAGCCAGGGTAAATAATGTAAAATAAAAACTTTTCTTTTTCATTGCAACTACCGGACGCACGCGTCGATGGGCTGGTGCATTACTGGACCAAACTCCACCTGGTGCAACACCCGCGAGAAAGGGTGTTCTTGCTGCTTGTCGAATCATGCGTCCGTGGCTTTCGGCGTTAGAAGCCAGATACGTTAACACGCGCCTCGAAGTGGGCAACTAAGCATCCCTCTAGAATAAAACTACAAATTCGTGCTGCTGGTACGAAGGAAATATTTGTATACAATTTAGAAAGCATGCCAGCCTGTTTCTGCGCTCTAACATCGTCGTCGTTGCTCTTATTCGCAGGTGAAACGTCCAGGAATGCTGTGACATCTCGGAGCGCTTACAAAGGTCTCTGTACGGCGAAACAATAAAGCATAATTTCTGAGCATTGGTTATTTGTACTCTCCAGTGTTGTTGGGCTGTCTCAGACCACTGATGTTGCTGATCAACGCAGCCAGCATGTAGGAGAAAACAGCTTTGCAAAGACGAAGAAATACAGTATTTGTTGCGACAGCAATTATTTGATATTCCAGGTGAAATTCCGCCGTGATTTACCGTATAAGACAGTGCGATAAGATAGCGCCTCGTGCGCGATATACTGTAGGAGCAAGAGAAAGCGCGAGTGTGAGTCGAAAATGATTGTCTCTTCGTGCGTGTAAAATGTGTGCTCATGTTCAAACGCTCTTAAGGGAGTGTCCAGGGGCGGATGGGTGGAGAATTGAGTGTGCGCAGATTCAGTGTGCGCAGAGGGGGGATGAGGCAAGCTGCTCACCTTGCGACGCTGCCTTGCGTGAGTGAACCCATATGCTGTCTGGGGCGGAGTTGTGGTTGGATCGTATTGCAACAATACTGCGTGGGGTGTGCAGGTTGGGCGAGCCGACACGGCTGGTGAGTTATTGTGCGCTCTTCGCTTGCGGCGGCCAGTGTTGGAAATCGCGTTTTCTCAAGCGGGTTTAAAAGCGGTCATGAATTACCGCTTTCTTCCTACGAGAAAGTACATCGACGCGCTCACCCATACAACGAACACCATCACTATCCAGTGCGGCACTGCCGACCCGTCGGGCAAATGAGAGCAGCTCGGGGGCTGAATTCCTTAGTTGGGTGGCGACCTTGGTCCGAAGGCTGAGCCCTTTCCCGACGAAGGCGGGAAGGCGAACCTCGCACGACGCCCTGACGGCTGGCCGCGACGATTGCTGTGTGGCGGGCATGGCGGCTCGCAGTCTTGAAAGCATGCTATACCACATAAATTCTCTTGTCCGTTCTCCAAGAAAAAAAATTGCCGGACAGCATTATTGGCCTCCGTTTTCCATTGTGTGGACAAATGCATGCGTCGGTACATGAGGCTCCTGTGGATCTGTATCGAGCGTTGCCGCTCCGATTTTAGGATCTTGCAAACCCTTATGCCATGGCCAAAGGAAGGAATCGGATGACGTACAGCACACACGGAAACTCATTGCAAAGAAAAAGAGAGCGCAGTATTACGACCAAACCACACCAACTAGCAGTCACACTCGAAGCAGTTTCGGCTGCTTTCACTAAATGCCCAAAGTATAGTCAACAAAATAGAGAAACTGCAAGATATTTTACTAGTATACGATCCTCATGTGTGTGTTATATCAGAAACGTGGTTGCACGACGGGGTACATGATGATGAACTCGTTTCGCCAAAGCACCAGCTGTTTAGAAAAGATAGGTCCTCCCGAGGCGGTGGCGTCGCAGTTATTGCAAAGAATAGTGTTGTAGTTAGGGAATTAGATCAGAGAGATAATCATAAAAGGTTGTTTTTGAGTGTCTCTGTTTGGGGTGTGCCATTCATATTATGTTCTGTGTATCGGACACCAAATGCTCATGATCACTTTATGCAACAGTTATATGATGACCTTTTGAAATATAGAGGAAAAAACTTCATAAAACTGGTGATTTTAATCTCCCACAAATAGAATGCCAAAATTGGAGTTATGGACACAGTCTTTCCTCTGATTTACTCATTGATATCATGCTAACTTTCAATCTTCAGCAGGTTGTCAGTGTATGTACTCGGGGAGGGAATATTCTTGACCTCTTATTCCTCAGCGAAGTTTTTGGTGAAGGGACCGTCGAAATTAAAACTGGCATTTCCGACCATAAACTGAATTCTTTTTCGTCATCGATGACCGTGAATAATGTCAGACCACCCGAAAAGGACATGCAGATTAGGGATTATGCTAAGGCAGATGATGAATCGATTATTGATTACTTGGACCTGCACCTTAACATTGTCCAGGATGATGTCGAGCTTTCATGGCAAAGGTTCAGGGAAACTGTTACTTATTGTATTGAAAGATTTATTCCATTGAAGGAGGTCAAGAAACATCCATCAAACCCTTGGATCAACAGAGATATCATCCAAACTAGACGGAAGCTGAAAAGAATGAAAGGAAAACATAAAAAAACAAGGAGTTCGCAAGTCACACAATTAAAAAATGAATTACTGGAAAAATTGGAAGCTGCGCGAGAAAGATTCTTCAGTCATAGTCTTGTTGATTGCATTTCAAATGCCCCACAAACGTTTTGGTTCTATTTAAGTGAGTCAAAAGAGGCAGAATATAAAATAAACATTAATGGTAAAATTATTGAAGACGCCCACATAATTGCTGAGCATTTTAATGATTACTTCGGCAGTGTATTCTCGGACCTAGATGATTTGGAACGGTCCAATACAAATAGGTCTGTCTTGTTTTTTGCATGATATAACGATTTCCCGAGAAGGTGTCTTGGAAATGCTCCTTAATATCAACGTTAGGAAATCTGCAGGCCCTGACAAGCTTCCGAATGCGTTTTTACGAAGGTATGCGGAACAGATATGTGTATTCTTAACAGATTTTTTCAAATTATCCTTACATTTACCAGAGGTACCATCAGATTGGCGTAAGGCAAGAGTTGTCCCAATTCATAAAAAGGGCGATCACCTCACAGCGTCAAATTATCGTCCCGTTGCTATACAAGCACATGCAGCAAATTATTAAAGCACATTGTTGCAGGCTTTATTCGTCAGTATTTGACAAATCACAATGTCCTATCCCCACTACAACATGGGTTAAGAAAGAGATTATCGACTTCAACTCAGCTTGTGTCAGTCCTTCATGAAATCGCTGAAGTACTTGACTCGTCCGGACAGGTTGACAAGCTCTTTTTAGATTTTAGCAAAGCGTTCGATAAGGTACCCCACGGAAAATTAATCTACAAGCTCGAGTGCATTGGTCTTCCTTTAAATATTATATCACGGATCCAAGCCTATCTCCGACACAGGCAGCAGTTCGTAGAAATTGATAAATGTTCCTCAAGTGTCCGTCAGGTAACTTCAGGCGTACCGCAAGGCAGCGTATTAGGACCGCTTTTATTTTTTATCTATAATAATGATATAATAGACGCGATCCCTGATGATGTGCATGTCAATCTGTTTGCGAATGACTGTGTCATAATTTTAAAAATCGCTTCACGAAACAATCACGCATGCAGGCAGAAATCGGTCATGGCAATTGCCAATTGGTGCAAATTTGGGGCATGGAATTAAATGTACATACAATAGCCTTGCTGCGAGTAACATGAAAAAAGGAACCTAGTATATTTTCCTACGTTCTAAACGACACAAAAATAACTAAAGTTCAACAATACAAATACTTATGCGTCACATTCACTAACAGATTCTCCTGGTCAAACCATATTTCCCTTACATGTTCAGCAGCCCTGCGGAAATTATGGTACTTGAAAAAGAAACTTAAAAAGGCACCGGTAAACACAGGAATTTTAGCATATAACACATTCGTGCGATCGAAACTTGAATACGCAGCGGTTGCATGGGATCGTCATACCAAAAAGGACATCATGAATTTGGAACGGGTACAAAGAAAGGCCGTTAGATTTATCTTTGGAAAATATAAAAGAGAGGATTCTCGTCCTCACTAATGCTTAGGAATAAAATCACTTCACTAGAACACAGGCGTAACGTTAGTCGTCTCCAGTTTTTACATAACATCATAAATGGAAAAATCGGGCTTCAAATACCTCAATATGGAACGCCTCTTAATGCACGAAAAACAAGACATAGACAAAACTTTTCTCTTACGCCATTATTTGATAAAACAAAATCTCACATGAATAGTTTTTATCCGCGTACGATAAACGAATGGAATTCTCTCCCCGTTGAAGTACTTCTACCGGGGAACTTCACAAATGCGTTGGAAAACTATTTTTCACATAAAATAACACAACCATAAACACAATTTTTTTCACTATTTTTCTCGTTTTCATATGTGAAATTTCCTGTATTTAGTTATGTTTAGTGTCCGATTGTTGTTTGGCACAGCGTTTTGATCCATCATCATCATCATCATCAGCCTAGTTACGCCCACTACAGGGCAAAGGCCTCTCCCATACTTCTCCAACTACACCGGTCATGTACTAATTGTGGCCATGTTGTCCCTGCAAACGTCTTAATGTCATCCGCCCACCTAACTTTCTGCCGCCCCTGCTACGCTTCACTTCCCTTGGAATCCAGTCCGTAACCCTTAATGACCATCGGTTATCTCCCCTCCTCATTACATGTCCGGCCCATGCCCATTTCTTTTTCTTTATTTCAACTAAGATGTCATTTACCCGCGTTTGTTGCCTCACCCAATCTGCTCTTTTCTTATCCCTTAACGTTACACCGATCATTCTTCTTTCCATAGCTCGTTGCGTCGTCCTCAATTTCAGCAGAACCCTTTTCGTAAGCCTCCAGGTTTCTGCCCCATATGTGAGTACTGGTAGCACACAGCTGTTATACACTTTCCTTTTGAGGGATAGTGGCAACCTGCTGTTCATGATTTGAGAATGCCTGCCGAACGCACCCCAGCCCATTCTTATTCTTCTGGTTATTTCAGTCTCATGATCCGGATCCGTGGTCACTACCTGCCCTAAGTAGATGTATTCCCTTACCACTTCCAGTGCCTCGCTACCTATCGTAAACTGCTGTTCTCTACCGAGACTGTTACGCATTACTTTAGTTTTCTGTAGATTAATTTTCAGACCCACCCTTCTGCTTTGCCTCTCCAGGTCAGTGAGCAGGCATTGCAATTGGTCTCCTGAGTTACTAAGCAAGGCAATATCATCAGCGAATCGCAAGTTGCTAAGGTATTCTCCATCAACTTTTATCCCCTATTCTTCCCACTCCAGGTCTCTGAATACCTCCTGTAAACATGCGGTGAATAGCATTGGAGAGATCGTATCTCCCTGTCTGACGCCTTTCTTAACTGGGATTTTATTGCTTTCTTTGTGGAGGACTACGGTGGCTGTCGAGCCGCTATAGATATCTTCCAGTATTTTTACGTATGGCTCATCTACACCCTGATTCCGTAATGCCTCCATGACTGCTGAGGTTTCGACTGAATCAAGTACTTTCTCGTAATCAATGAAAGCTATATATAAGGGTTGGTTATATTCTGCACATCTTTCTATCACCTGATTGATAGTGTGAATATGGTCTATTGTTGAGTAGCCTTTACGGAATCCTGCCTGGTCCTTTGGGTGACAGAAGTCTAAGGTGTTCCTGATTCTATTTGCGATTACCTTAGTAAATACTTTGTAGGCGACGGAGAGTAAGCTGATCGGTCTATAATTTTTCAAGTCTTTAGCGTCCCCTTTCTTGTGGATTAGGATTATGTTAGCGTTCTTCCAAGATTCCGGTACGCTCGAGGTTAATAGGCATTGCGTATACAGGGTGGCCAGTTTCTCTAGAACAATCTGACCACCATCCTTCAACAAATCTGCTGTTACCTGATCCTCCCCAGCTGCCTTCCCCCTTTGCATAGCTCCTAAGGCTTTCTTTACTTCTTCTGGCGTTACCTGCGGGATTTCGAATTCCTCTAGGCCATTTTCGCTTCCACGATCGTCGTGGCTGCCACTGGTACTATATAAATCTCTGTAGAACTCCTCAGCCACTTGAACTATCTCATCCATATTAGTAACGATATTGCCGGCTTTGTCTCTCAACGCACACGTCTGATTCTTGCCTATTCCTAGTTTATTCTTCACTGTTTTTAGGCTTCCTCCGTTCCTGACAGCCTGTTCAATTCTATCCATATTATAGTTCCTGATGTCCGCTGTCTTACGCTTGTTGATTAACGTAGAGGTAGAACACCCGCCTCGCGTGCAAGAGGTCCGTGGTTCGAATCCCCGTGCCGGCAATTTTCCACCGGATTAAAAAAAATCCGCGTGTTGATAAAATTGCACAAACAGGCCTGGAGTGTGGCCTGATCCCGGTGACCACAACCGGTAACGCACTCCCTCACCAGAGCAGGATTGGCCACCCTGGTGCAGTACTTGGCCACAACCTCCTATATGAACACAACAATCAAACCCCGGCCCTCAGTCCCCAGCAGCTGCGAAGCAACTGACCACGGCGGCGGTCAGACCTGCGACGCAGCAGAGGGTGCTAAGAATCACTGGCTCCGGACAGGCCGCCATTGGAATATGAACCTGGCAACGTTTAACGCTAGAACGTTATCTAGTGAGGCGAGTCTAGCAGTGCTATTGGAGGAATTAGAGGGCAGTAAGTGGGATATAATAGGGCTCAGTGAAGTTAGGAGGCCAAAAGAAGCATATACAGTGCTAAAATGCGGGCACGTCCTGTGCTACCGGGGCTTAGCTGAGAGACGAGAACTAGGTGTCGGATTGCTGATTAATATGAACATAGCTGGTAACATACAGGCATTCTATAGCATTAACGAGAGGGTGGCAGGTCTTGTTCTGAAACTTAATAAGAGGTACAAAATGAAGATTGTACAGGCTTACGCCCCTACATCCAGTCATGATGACCAGGAAGTCGAAAGCTTCTATGAAGACGTGGAATCGGCGATGGGTAGAGTGAAAACTAAATACACCATACTAATGGGCGACTTTAATGCCAAGGTAGGTAAGAAGCAGGCTGGAGACAAGGCAGTGGGGGAATATGGCATAGGCACTAGGAATAGCAGGGGAGAGTTATTAGTAGAGTTTGCGGAACAAAATAATATGAGGATAATGAATACCTTCTTCCGCAAGCGGGATAGCCGAAAGTGGACGTGGAGGAGCCGGAACGATGAGACTAGAAATGAAATAGACTTCATACTCTGCTTTAACCCTGGCATCATACAAGATGTGGACGTGCTCGGCAAGGTGCGCTGCAGTGACCACAGGATGGTAAGAACTCGAATTAGCCTAGACCTGAGGAGGGAACGGAAGAAACTGGTACATAAGAAGCCGATCAATGAGTTAGCGGTACGAGGGAAAATACAGGAATTCCAGATCAAGCTACAGAACAGGTATTCGGCTTTAACTCAGGAAGAGGACCTTAGTATTGAAGCAATGAACGACAGTCTTGTGGACATCATTAAGGAGTGTGCAATGGAAGTCGGTGGTAACTCCGTTAGGCAGGATACCAGCAAACTATCGCAGGAGACGAAAGATCTGATCAAGAAACGCCAATGTTTGAAAGCATCTAACCCTACAGCTAGAATAGAACTGGCAGAACTTTCGAAGTTAATCAACAAGCGTAAGACAGCTGACATAAGGAAGTATAATATGGATAGAATTGAACATGCTCTCAGGAACGGAGGAAGCCTAAAAACAGTGAAAAAGAAACTAGGAATTGGCAAGAATCAGATGTGTGCGTTAAGAGACAAAGCCGGCAATATCATTACTAATATGGATGAGATAGTTCAAGTGGCTGAGGAGTTCTATAGAGATTTATACAGTACCAGTGGCACCCACGAGGATAATGGACGAGAAAACAGTCTAGACGAATTCGAAATCCCAAAGGTAACGCCGGAAGAAGTAAAGAAAGCCTTGGGAGATATGCAAAGGGGGAAGGCAGCTGGGGAGTTTAAGGTAACAGCAGATTTGTTGAAGGATGGTGGACAGATTGTTCTAGAGAAACTAGCCACCCTGTATACGCAATGCCTCATGACTTCGAGCGTACCGGAATCTTGGAAGAATGCTAACATAATCCTAATCCATAAGAAAGGGGACGCCAAAGACTTGAAAAATTATAGACCGATCAGCTTACTGTCCATTGCGTACAAACTATTTAGTAAGGTAATCGCAAATAGAATCAGGAGCACCTTAGACTTCTGTCAAGCAAAGGACCAGGCAGGATTCCGTAAAGGCTACTCAACAATAGATCATATTCACACTATCAATCAGGTGATAGAGAAATGTGCGGAATATAACCAACCCTTATATATAGCTTTCATTGATTACGAGAAAGCGTTTGATTCGGTCGAAACCTCAGCAGTCATGGAGGCATAACGGAATCAGGGTGTAGACGAGCCGTATGTAAACACACTGAAAGATATCTATAGCGGCTCCACAGCCACCGTAGTGCTCCTTAAAGAAAGGCATCAGGCAGGGTGATACGATCTCTCCAGTGCTATTCACTGTGTGTTTACAGGAGGCATTCAGAGACCTGGATTGGGAAGAATTGGGGATAAGAGTTAATGGAGAATACCTTAGTAACTTCAGATTCGCTGATGATAGTGTCTTGCTTAGTAACTCAGGGGACCAACTGCAATGCATGCTCACTGACCTGGAGAGGCAAAGCCGAAGGGTGGGTCTAAAAATTAATCTACAGAAAACTAAAGTAATGCGTAACAGTCTCGGTAGAGAACAGCAGTTTACGATAGGTAGCGAGGCACTGGAAGTGGTAAGGGGAATACATCTACTTAGGACAGGTAGTGACCGCGGATCCGGATAATGAGACGGAAATAATCAGAAGAATAAGAATGGGCTGGGGTGCGTTTGGCAGGCATTCTCAGATCATGAACAGCAGATTGCCATTATCCCTCAAGAGAAAAGTGTATAATAGCTGTGTCTTACCAGTACTCACCTACGGGGCAGAAACCTGGAGGCTTACAAAAAGGGTCCTACTCAGATTGAGGACGACGCAACGAGCTATGGAAAGAAGAATGATAGGTGTAACGTTAAGGGATAAGAAAATAGCAGATTGGGTGAGGGAACAAACGCGAGTTAATGACATCTTAGTTGAAATCAAGAAAAAGAAATGGGCATGGGCAGGACATGTAATGAGGAGGGAAGATAACCGATGGTCATTAAGGGTTACGGACTGGATCCCAAAGGAAGGGAAGCGTAGCAGGGGGCGGCAGAAAGTTAGGTGGGCGGATGAGATTAAGAAGTTTGCAGGCAGGGCATGGCCACAATTAGTACATGACCGGGGTTGTTGGAGAAGTATGGGAGAGGCCTTTGCCCTGCAGTGGGCGTAACCAGTCTGATGATGATGATGATGAATTCTAAGTACACGGGTGTTTTCGCATTTCGCCCCCATCGAAATGCGGCCGCCGTGGCCGGGATCCGATCCCGCGCCCTCGTGCTCAGCAGTCTAACACCATAGCCACTGAGCAACCACGGCGGGTCCCGCAGGAGTTGTACGCCTCATTTAACCTACAGTGGTGCCCTATTTGATCAGTCAAGGTTGACCAATCTGAGATCGGTTATATGGCAAGGATGGCACTCGACTAGAGAACCTGGTATTTATGACTTGCACATGTGTCGTCATACCTAATTGAGGATATATATATATATATATATATATATATATATATATATATATATATATATATATTGACACAACTATATTGGGCAGAACCAAAATTCAGCGGGTATGCGCCAGTGAGGACGACGGTGAAGTAGCGCGGGTTTTTAGGTGAAGCGGGGGAAAACAAAGAAGACGTTGTTGTTGTTCCCTTGGACGACTGATAAAGTGCGTTTCTTGGCGGTGCTGCTACGCATACTCGTCGATCCCACGTCGTTACACTGGGGGAGGTGCGGCGTATTCTTCATGCTTGGCACCCCTTCGCGGAGCCGACGATCGAGCCCGGAATCACCATCGTGCATCGAAACTCCGGTCCAACGCTTCAGTCGTCGCCTGCTAGGCTTAGCGCCCGAGTCCAGTCCCCTACAAGAAACTTCGAGAAATCGTTTGCCTCCTACAAATAATATGGCCACCGCAGCTCCATCGCAAGTAACACTACAGAATCCTATGGTCCCGGAGAGCTTTCATGGTGATGCCTTTGAAGACGTCCAAGATTGGCTAGACC
This sequence comes from Dermacentor albipictus, assembly GCF_038994185.2. Classification (NCBI taxonomy): domain Eukaryota; kingdom Metazoa; phylum Arthropoda; class Arachnida; order Ixodida; family Ixodidae; genus Dermacentor; species Dermacentor albipictus. The sequence continues at coordinate 1,929,662 of NC_091824.1, forward strand.
AGTTCGAGCGCGTCGCCCAGTACAACCATAAGACCAGCTCGGCGGACAAACTCTCGAGTGTCTATTTCTATTTGAAGGACAATGCTCGTACGTGGTACGTAAACCGGGAGAGGAGCTTTGCCACGTGGGACGACTTCCGCGCACAGCTGCTGGATACCTTTTCAAGCATTGACAGGAGGGAAAACGCGCAGCGACTCCTTGAAATCCGCGTTCAAAAGCCCAATGAGAGTGTTGCTATGTTCTCGGAAGACATGGCCCGTCTTTTCCGTAGGGCAGACCCAGACATGCCAGAGGAAAGAAAGCTGCGATATCTCCTGCGAGGAGTGAAGGAGCAACTGTTTGCCGGCCTTGTGAGAAATCCACCGACAACAGTGGCACAGTTCACAAAAGAGGCTACAGCCATTGAACGGGCCCTGCATCAACGATACCGCCAGCATGACATGAGCAACTCGACGGCGAACACTTCCGTACTGGCTGCGAGTAATGACATGTCTCTGCGTGAAGTTGTCCGAGAGGTGGTGCGAGAAGAGCTTCGGCAGCTCGGCTTTGTGGTTGCGCCTACGGAACCGACGCCAGCGTTATCTTTCGTTGCTGATGTAGTCCGGGAGGAAGTCCGGCAAGCTTTTTCAGCGCCAGACTGTGGCAACGTTCCGCGGCGCCTCACTTATGCGGAAGCTGTTCGCCGTCCACTCAACGCAACTTCAACGCCGTTGACTCCCATAACTACAACACCACCTACGCCACAAATAGAGCCGACATCGTCACCCTCGTCGACTCTACCAACCCCGCCGATCATGCCAGCACAAACAACGCCGTATTTTCGACATGCGCACGCCACTCTTTGGCTCCATGGAGAGCCGAACTACCAGCGTCGGAAAACCGATTTGTGGCGCACCGTCGACCGTCGACCAGTGTGCTACCATTGTGGTGAAGCTGGACACGTCTATAGAGTTTGCCGCAAATGGAACAACTATCGCACCGCTCAACACCCAAGCTTTCCTGCCAACTATGCTTATTCTCCGTACGACGGTCGACGCGCTTACAACGACGCTCCTGTGAACAGTCAGCCACCAAATACGACGGCGCCCCGACCACGTTCTCCTTCTCCATCTCCGGCGTGCTACAATTCGCCGACTCGTCGCAGTTTTGCTGACGTCACTAGGGGCAGATCGCCTAGCCCTCGACGGGGAAACTAGCCGCAGCGACCTCCGGGGGTGAGGTTGCCAATACTCGAACTGCTCCACATCCCCCGTTATCGACGAACGACGACGTGAAGACGACATTGACGAAAAAGACGCCCAGCATAACGACGAATACGACGGATAGAAGTACGAAAGACGTAACTGACATCGTCAGCGCCGAGCTCATAGTTTGCATTGACGGCCACGAAATAGCCGCTCTGGTTGACACTGGCTCCCATTTTTCAATCCTTAGCTTACAGGTCGCTGACAAACTGAGGAAGGTGAAGACACCATGGCATGGGCCCAACATAAGAACCGCCGGAGGTCAGTTGATGACACCTGTCGGGAAATGCACGGCCCAACTCTTAATCGCCGGTTCAACCTTCGTCGTCAACGTCGTCATCCTTACTGAGTGTTGTAAAGAACTTATATTGGGCATGGATTTCCTACGGGAGTACGGCGCCGTGATTAACATCCGTGACAGAAGCGTTACATTTGCCACGAGTTCAGATAATGTCACCCATGAGAAGCCACAACAACCTCGCTTACGTATTGCCGCGGACGACGTCATACTTTCGCCGCGGAGTTGCTCTCTCGTACAGGTGCGCTGTGACAGCCTGCAAAGCGGGACTGGAGTAGCTGAACACATCAGTGCGCTAGCACTGAATTGCGGTGTGGCTATTGCCAGAGCACTTATCAATGTAATCGACGGAAGCGCCGAACTCTTGCTGACAAATTTTATTAGGGAGCGCCGACACATCGTTAGAGGCACTGCTGTTGCCTATTTCGACGAAGTGACAGAAATACAAGACTGCCACTTAGCGCAGGAGTCGGCCTCTACAATCCACACAGCTGCACCTATTGTAGACGTTAATCCGACGTTAACGGACGTTGAGCGGAACCGTCTGCTTGAGCTCATCAAGCAGTACCAGGGCTGTTTCTCCTCTGCGTCAAGAGTTGGTCAAACGCCACTTACCAAACACCGCATCATTACTGATGTCGACGCCAGACCCATCCGCCAAAACCCTTATCGTGTGGCCCCAAAGGAACGCGAAGCAATACAAAAACAAGTGAAGACGATGCTAGAAGATGGCGTTATTCGACCATCTAATAGTCCGTGGGCATCACCTGTAGTTTTAGTGAAGAAGAAGGACGGTAGCCTGCGCTTCTGCGTCGACTATCGGAAGCTCAATCAGGTCACAAAGAAGGACGTTTATCCACTGCCACGTATTGATGATTCCTTGGATAGGTTGCGAAACTCGTGCTACTTTTCCTCAATGGACTTGAAAAGCGGTTATTGGCAGATCGAAGTGTATGAGAGAGACCGCGAGAAAACAGCCTTTGTGACGCCTGACGGACTCTATGAATTTCAGGTACTTCCTTTCGGTTTGTGTTCGGCGCCAGCAACATTTCAGCGTCTAATGGACACTGTGCTCTCCGGACTCAAATGGCAAACATGCCTGGTGTACTTGGATGACGTGATTGTCTTTTCCGCAACGTTCGACGAACACTTACGAAGGCTGAAAACTGTTTTTGAAGCGATACGCTCTGCCGGTCTTACTTTGAAGCCTGAGAAGTGCCATTTTGGTTTTCATGAGCTCGAGTTCCTCGGTCACGTCGTCAGTAGCCAAGGAGTCCGACCTGATCCGGATAAAATTGCCGCCGTCGCTAATTTCCCGATTCCATCAGACAAAAAAGCCGTGCGACGTTTTCTGGGACTCTGTGCATATTACCGGCGATTTATTGCGAATTTCTCGCGTATCGCATGGCCGTTAACACAGCTCACGCGAGAAGATATGCCTTTTACTTGGGGCGAAGACCAGCAACGGGCATTTCACGAGCTCCGGCAACGCATGCAATCTCCTCCCGTATTAGCACACTTCGATGAGGAAGCCCCGACGATATTGCATACAGACGCTAGTAACGTCGGTCTAGGGGCGGTGCTAGTACAATGGCAGGACGCCAGCGAAAAAGTGATTGCTTACGCCAGTAGAACACTATCCCGAGCCGAAGCTAACTACTCCACCACTCAAAAAGAATGCCTCGCAATGGTATGGGCAGTTCTGAAATTTCGTCCGTATTTGTATGGTCGGTCTTTCACCGTCGTTAGTGACCACCATTCCCTCTGCTGGCTCATTAATTTGAAAGATCCTTCCGGCCGGCTCGCACGCTGGAGTCTTCGACTCCAAGAGTTCGACTTTGTTGTTACATAAAAGTCGGGAAAACGGCACGCAGACGCCGACTGTCTTTCTCGGTCTCCTGTTGAGCCGGCAGCACAAGACGATGACGACACGGTTTTTCTGGGACTCGTGGATACTGCCGATCTTTCACGCCAGCAACGGGATGACATTGAATTACTGCCGCTTATTGATTACCTTGAAGGACGAACCAACAGCGTGCCGAGGCTCTTTGCAAGAGGGGTGGCATCATACTGCTTGCGTCGCAACGTCCTCTACAAGAAGAACTTCTCGCCTAGCGGCAGCAACTACTTACTTGTTGTTCCATCACCGCTTCGACGTGAAATCCTACACGCCTGCCACAACGAGCCGACTGCTGGGCACTTGGGCTATACTCGAACATTGGCACAGATTCGGCAGAATTACTACTGGCCGAGACTTACTGCGGTCGTTAAACGTTACGTTCAGACATGTCTGGATTGCCAACGTCGTAAACCGCCATCCGTCAAACCAGCCGGCTTACTGCACCCTGTTGACGTACCGGCCACACCATTTGCACAAGTAGGCATGGACTTTCTGGGCCCCTTCCCAACGTCTACTACTGGTAATAGGTGGATAATCGTTGCCACGGATTATCTCACTAGATATGCCGAGACAAGTGCCCTGCAACGGGCAACAGCAGATGAAGCGGCACGATTTTTTCTGGAATCCATCGTTTTAAGGCATGGCGCTCCCGCAGTAGTCGTCACGGACAGAGGTACTGCGTTCATGGCCAAGTTTTTAGATATCGTTCTACGTTTAAGTGGTACCGCCCACCGGAAGACAACAGCGTATCACCCTCAAACGAACGGACTGACAGAGCGACTCAATAGGACACTGGCTGATATGATCAGCATGTACGTAGATGTAGAGCATAGGAACTGGGACGAGGTTTTACCTTATGTCACCTTCGCGTACAATACGGCTCGTCAAGAGACCACTCGCAAGACGCCCTTCAGTCTCGTATACGGCCGTGAGGTTACAACAACATTAGACGCAATGCTCCCTCATGAATTTGACGACAACGAGACGGGTGCTGAAGAGATAACACACCGAGCAGAGGCAGCTAGGCAGCTTGCGCGTCTGCGAATCCGCGAACAACAGGACATTGACGCCAGACGCTACAATCTTCGGCACAAAGCCGTAACATACAACATCGGCGACAAAGTGTGGATCTGGACACCTATTCGACAGCGTGGGCTCTCTGAAAAGCTCCTACGCAAATACTTCGGGCCCTACATAGTTCTCCGACGCATCAGTGACGTCAACTACGAAGTCGTTCCAGACAGCTCGCACTGTTCAAAGCGCCGGCGGCATTTACCCGAGGTCGTTCACGTGCTGCGTATGAAGCCGTACTATGAGGACTGCCAAGACTGCGCAGTTCTTTACCGCTGCTTTCCAAGCCTCTATCATCGGGACGATGATCTTTTCTAAAGGGGGAGCAAATGACACAACTATATTGGGCAGAACCATAATTCAGCGGGTATGCGCCAGTGAGGACGACGGTGAAGTAGCGCGGGTTTTTAGGTGAAGCGGGGGAAAACGAAGAAGACGTTGTTGTTGTTCCCTTGGACGACTGATAAAGTGCGTTTCTTGGCGGTGCTGCTACGCATACTCGTCGATCCCACGTCGTTACAATATATATATATATATATATATATAAACGAGAAGAAAGGGGGTTAACCGAGGGACCCGATAATTATTAGTCATATAATGAGAAGCCAACAAACACTGACACCAAGTACAACATAGGGGAAATTGCATGTGCTTAATAAATGAAATAAAGTAATGATAAATTAATGGAAATTAAAGTGGATGAAAAAACAACTTGCCGCAGGTGGGAACCGAACCCACAACCTTCGCATGTCGCGTGCGATGCTCTACCAATTGAGCTACCGCGGCGGCGTTTCCCCATCCACTTTCTTGGGTATTTATGTGTACTAGTAGAACCCTGGGAGTGTTAGCCAGCGCCCCCACTCACAAGCCTTGGCGACGGACGTGGAACGTCTTTTTTGCCGCAGGCGTCACGAGAACGTGATCTTTTCGGGTGAAGGCAACTGGTCACTAAACCCACATATGCTACCTGAAGGCATCAATGTTGCCGGGTTCGAGACCCTCGTTATGTAATAAACGAGAAGAAAGGGGGTTAACCGAGGGACCCGATAATTATTAGTCATATAATGAGAAGCCAACAAACTCTGACACCAAGTACAACATAGGGGAAATTGCATGTGCTTAATAAATGAAATAAAGTAATGATAAATTAATGGAAATTAAAGTGGATGAAAAAACAACTTGCCGCAGGTGGGAACCGAACCCACAACCTTCGCATGTCGCGTGCGATGCTCTACCAATTGAGCTACCGCGGCGGCGTTTCCCCATCCACTTTCTTGGGTATTTATGTGTACTAGTAGAACCCTGGGAGTGTTAGCCAGCGCCCCCACTCACAAGCCTTGGCGGCGGACGTGGAACGTCTTTTTTGCCGCAGGCGTCACGAGAACGTGATCTTTTCGGGTGAAGGCAACTGGTCAATAAACCCACATATGCTACCTGAAGGCATCAATGTTGCCGGGTTCGAGACCCTCGTTATGTAATAAACGAGAAGAAAGGGGGTTAACCGAGGGACCCGATAATTATTAGTCATATAATGAGAAGCCAACAAACACTGACACCAAGTACAACATAGGGGAAATTGCATGTGCTTAATAAATGAAATAAAGTAATGATAAATTAATGGAAATTAAAGTGGATGAAAAAACAACTTGCCGCAGGTGGGAACCGAACCCACAACCTTCGCATGTCGCGTGCGATGCTCTACCAATTGAGCTACCGCGGCGGCGTTTCCCCATCCACTTTCTTGGGTATTTATGTGTACTAGTAGAACCCTGGGAGTGTTAGCCAGCGCCCCCACTCACAAGCCTTGGCGGCGGACGTGGAACGTCTTTTTTGCCGCAGGCGTCACGAGAACGTGATCTTTTCGGGTGAAGGCAACTGGTCAATAAACCCACATATGCTACCTGAAGGCATCAATGTTGCCGGGTTCGAGACCCTCGTTATGTAATAAACGAGAAGAAAGGGGGTTAACCGAGGGACCCGATAATTATTAGTCATATAATGAGAAGCCAACAAACACTGACACCAAGTACAACATAGGGGAAATTGCATGTGCTTAATAAATGAAATAAAGTAATGATAAATTAATGGAAATTAAAGTGAATGAAAAAACAACTTGCCGCAGGTGGGAACCGAACCCACAACCTTCGCATGTCGCGTGCAATGCTCTACCAATTTAGCTACCGCGGCGGCGTTTCCCCATCCACTTTCTTGGGTATTTATGTGTACTAGTAGAATACCCAAGATAAATACCCAAGAAAGTGGATGGGGAAACGCCGCCGCGGTAGCTCAATTGGTAGAGCATCGCACGCGACATGCGAAGGTTGTGGGTTCGGTTCCCACCTGCGGCAAGTTGTTTTTTCATCCACTTTAATTTCCATTAATTTATCATTATTTCATTTATTAAGCACATGCAATTTCCCCTATGTTGTACTTGGTGTCAGTGTTTGTTGGCTTCTCATTATATGACTAATAATTATCGGGTCCCTCGGTTAACCCCCTTTCTTCTCGTTTATTACATAACGAGGGTCTCGAACCCGGCAACATTGATGCCTTCAGGTAGCATATGTGGGTTTATTGACCAGTTGCCTTCACCCGAAAAGATCACGTTCTCGTGACGCCTGCGGCAAAAAAGACGTTCCACGTCCGCCGCCAAGGCTTGTGAGTGGGGGCGCTGGCTAACACTCCCAGGGTTCTACTAGTACACATAAATACCCAAGAAAGTGGATGGGGAAACGCCGCCGCGGTAGCTCAATTGGTAGAGCATCGCACGCGACATGCGAAGGTTGTGGGTTCGGTTCCCACCTGCGGCAAGTTGTTTTTTCATCCACTTTAATTTCCATTAATTTATCATTACTTTATTTCATTTATTAAGCACATGCAATTTCCCCTATGTTGTACTTGGTGTCAGTGTTTGTTGGCTTCTCATTATATGACTATATATATATATATATATATATATATATATATATATATATATATATATATATTTAAGAGGGTTCCCGTGCAGTCATAAAATAAAGGAAAACACAGTAAAAAGAAAGAAAAAAAAAATAAAAAAGGGAAAAAAGGAACATGACAGGTGATTTGAACTCATGACCCTTGGATGTTGCCCGGAAAGATAGCTCAGTCGGTTGGTTCGTCAGGCCCCGGGTTACTTTCAAGCGCCATAGCTCCTGCTCCGAGCCTCATACTTACGTGGAAAGGGACTGATGTTGTCTGGAAGGCATAATTTCTTGGAAAAATGGCCGCCAGAGGAGCAGCGTGAAGTCGAGCGGCTTTAGAGACTAGGAAAACTACCTTAAAATATTTAGACTTGGGGGAAAGCTTCCTTAACAAACTGTAACACGGCAATCAGCACTCGAATACGACGAGAGAAATTATTGAGACATGGAGAATTCCCTTGAAATAAATATGGTTTGCGAGACAAATGCCTGTAAGTATTGAACCTCTTAAGGGATGAGGGGGGAAATATGCGCTCACCGAGAGGTCATCGTCAGCACGGGACCGCCACCGGGCGCCTGACAGAGATGTCACATTCAAATATGCGATTATTTTGTTGTAGTTACTGTGCTAAGGGAAGCATTGTGATTTTTGTGACGTGGCTATGGGATGCATCATTTTCATGCACTGCTTATATATACATTTTTTATTATCATTTATTTATTTTTATTTACATTTATTATTTTTTATTTTTGTCGCATTGTTATTGCCTTGTCAACTGTATTACCCCTCCTGCATGGGCCAGTATGTTGGCCTGCAGTATGAATAAATAAAATAAATAAATAAATAAAAAGCCGCGTTGTGATGAGCGCGAGCGCAGCCACGAAAGGAGAAAGAAAGAGTTGTACCGTACATGCATGGAATATCACATGGTTTGAAGAAGCTGGCCCAAAAAGTGTATGCGGACGTCGTATCTTCAGCTACCCAAAAGCTATCATGCAAATGTAAGGCCACTGATCTGGTGAGAAAGACGCGCCGAGGCTGCACGAAGAAGCATCGGCCGCCATTTGTGCACAGGCTAAGAAAAAAAATCGTATATCGTTTCCCCTTCTCGTGCAGCAAAATGTACATGGGGCAGACAGGCAGATGCCTCAATGACAGGCCAAGGGAACGCAAAAAAAAATTGAACTGCAAGGTTTCGTGCATCACTTCCCTTTCCTTGAAGCAAAGTGTACGTAGGGCACACAGGCAGATGCCTCAATGAAAGGTTAAACGAACACAGAGAAAAAAATTACTGCAAGGTATCGTATATCGCTTCCCTTTCTCTTGTGGCAAAGTGTACATAAGACACACTGACAGATGCCTCAATGACAGGCTAAGGGTACACAAGGAAAAATTGAACAGCAAGATGTCGTATATCAGCTTCGTTTTCTCTTGCGGCAAAATGTACATAGCGCAGACAGGCAGATGCGTGGATGACCGGTTAAGGGAACACAAGCAAAAATTGAACTGCAAGGTGTCGTATATCGCGTCCATGTCTCTTGCGGCAAACTGTACATAGGGCAGGCAGACAGATACCTAAACGACTGTCAGGGGGCAAACAAGTAACAATTTAACTGCACGGTGTTGTATTTCCCTTCCCTTTCTCGTGCAGCAAAGTGTACATAGGCCAGACAGGCTGATGCCTCTATGAGAGGCTAAGAGAACACAATTATAAAGTGAATTGCAAGGGTTCATATATCGCCTCCCTTTCTCGCGCGGCAAAGTGTACATAGGGCAGACAGGCTGTTGCCTCTATGACACGCTAAGAAAACACAATTATAAGGTGAATTGCAAGGGTTCGTATAGAGCCTCCCTTTCTCGTGCGGCAAAGTGTACATAGCGCAGACAGGCTGATGCCTCTATGACAGGCTAAGAAAACAATTTCAAAGTGAATTGCAAGGGTTCGTATATCGCCCCCCTTTCTCGTGCGGCAAAGTGTACATAGCGCAGACAGGCTGATGCCTCTATGAGAGGCTAAGAAAACACAATAATTAAAGGAATTGCAAGGGTTCGTATAGAGCCTCCCTTTCTCGTGCGGCAAAGTGTACATAGCGCAGACCGGCTGATGCCTCTATGACAGGCTAAGAAAACAATTTCAAAGTGAATTGCAAGGGTACGTATATCGCCCCCCTTTCTCGTGCGGCAAAGTGTACATAGCGCAGATAGGCTGATGCCTCTATCAGAGGCTAAGAAAACACAATTATAAAAGGAATTGCAAGGGTTCATATATCGCCTCCCTTTCTCGTGCGGCAAAGTGTACATAGGGCAGAGAGGCTGATGCCTCTATGACAGGCTAAGACACCACAATTATAAAGTGATTTGCAAGGGTTCGTATAGAGCCTCCCTTTTTCTTGTGGCAAAGTTTACATAGGGCAGACAGGCGGGCGCTTCAATGACAGGCTAAGGGGACCCAACAAATAATAAACGGCAAGGTGTCGTATAACGGTTCCCTTTCTTTTACGGCAAAGTGTTCATAGGGTAGACAGGCAGATGCCTCAGTGACAGGCTAAGTAACAAAAACAAAAAAATGAACTGCAAGGTGTCGTATATCGCTTCTCTTTCTCGTACTGCTAAGTGTACCTGTGTACTTAGGGCACACAGGCAGGTGCCTCAATCACAGGCTAAGGAAACAAAAGGAAAAATTGACCTGCAACGCGTCGTATATCGCTTCGTTTTCTCCTGCGGCAAAAGGTACATAGGGCAGAGAGACAGATGCTTCAATGACAGGTTAAGGGAACACCAGGAAAAATTGAACTTCATGGTGTTGTATATCCCTGCCCTTTCTCTTACGGGAAAGTGTACATAGGGCAGACAGGCTGATGCCTCAGTGACATGCTATGTATCAAAAGCACAAAAAAAAATGAACTTCAAGGTGACATATAAGGCTTCGCTTTCTCGTGCGGCGAAGTGTAGATAGGACGCCCAGGCAGATGCCTCAATGACAGGCTGAGGGTATACAGACAAAAAAAAATTAACGACAAGGTGTCGTATATCGGTTCCCTTTCTTTATAGCGATGTGTACATAAGGCAGACAGGCAGGTGCCTCAATCACAGGCTAAGGAAACAAGGAAAAATTAATTTGCACCGTTGTGTACATCGCTGCCCTTTCACCTGCGGCAAAGTGTACAGAGGGCAGAGAGGCAGGTGCCTGAATGACAGGGTAAGGGAACACAAGGAAAAATTGAACTGCAAGATGTATGCATAGGGCAAACAGGCAGATACCCTAATGCCAGGCTAAGGGAACACAAAAAAATTGAATAGGATGGTTTCGTATATCTCCTTTCTCGTGCGTCAAAGTGTAAATAGTGCCTACAGGAAGATGCCTCATTACCAGGATCTGGAATGTACCTTATAACGCTTCCCTTTCTCCCGTGGCAAAATCTACATAGGGCTGGCAGGCAAATGCGTCAATGTACAGGCCAAGGGAACAATTGTACAGGCCAAAGGAACACAAGGAAAATTTCAGCTGCAAGATCACATATATCAGCTTCCCCATCTCTTGCGGGAAAGTGTACATAGGGCAGACAGGCAGTTGCCTCACTGAAGCTTAGAACGACAGAAAGCTGAGCTAGTTGATAAGGATTCTATGTCGTTCTGCTCTTGGCAGCACGCGCACGTATTTTTCTGGCAAACCACTCTATAAGCACGTGCATGCTGCTTTTGGCTACGCACGTGGTTTTCCACCAAGCCCAAGTGCTAAGCACGCGCATGCTGCTTTTCGCAGCGCGCTCACGTGGATTTCTGCCAAAGCGCTTGGCAAGCATGCACATGCAGCTTTTGGTAGTGCGCGCACGTTGTATTCTGGGAAACCACGTGTTAAGCATGCTCATGCTGCTCTTGGCAGTGCGCGCACGTGGCTTCCCGCCAAACCATGCTTTAAGCACGCACTAGCTGCTTTTGGCTGTGCACTTAGTTCTCTACCAAGCCAAAGTGCTAAGAACGCCCATGCCGCTTTTACCAGAGTGCGCACGTGGCCTTTTTGCCAAGAGCTTGTGCTAAGTACGCGCAAGCTGATTTTGGCTGCGCACGTGGGTTTCTATCAAGCCCAGGTGCTAAGCACGCGCATGTTGTTTTGGCAGCGCGCGCGCGTGCTTTTCTGCCAAACCACTTGGTAAGCATGCACATGCAGCTTTTGGTAGCGCGCACAATGTTTTCTTCCAAATCACGTGCTAAGCATGCACATGCAGCTTTTGGCAGCGCGCGAACGTGGCCTTTCTACCAAAACTGGGCACACCATTTCGTTTACGTAGTGGATGGATGATGTTGACGATGCATTCTGCCGAAAAACAAGACGTCCACTTAATCACTGTTCAGGCCGAATGAAAGATGTTTTCTCCTTCACCACGAATGACGGCTGTCGTAGGCATAGTAAACACACTGTCGCAAAGAAACACCGATGTCGTAGGCCGCTGCTGCCTTTCTTTCTCACGCATAATGGCGTCGCCTTCACTCCGGACGCTCACTTGGCGTCGATGAGCACAAAAGTACACGGAAACAACGAGGTGGTACAACCTAAACGCAGCAAAAAACAATCTAATTACTCACAACTTCAAGAATGTCACGGAGAACACACATACACATGCCCCCGGCGGCCCGCCATAGAATAAAGAACAACTTTAGAGAAGGGAAACTGTACCTTTGGCAGTGGTTCGAAAATAAGCAGCGGCAGCGCATGGAACTAACTTTCGGGGACGCCAGATGACGTTGCTCAATCCGGAAGCGGAAGTGCAAACTTTTTTTTTTTAGCGCAAAATTCAATATGGCCGTTTTTTGCCGGTCGCGTACGCTGGTACGTGCCGTGCTTGCCCTGCAGGCATGCCTCAATGCCTTCGCTGCCGCTTAGCTGGTGCGTTCTAATTGCCAAGAGCCTCTACTAACGCCCATACAAACAAGCCACAAGTGAGTGAACAGAACGCGCGACTTTATTGGCAGAAGACAAGCAGTGTACATTCTCGTGCACTAGCAGAAATAAAATTTGCATGTCGAGATACGCTGGAATCATTGACGCGAGCTCGTAAACGGCTCACCGTCGTCGTCGCACGTGGTGGTCAGGTTAACGAGCAAGAACCAGCAGCGGAAACATATTGGACAGAGTGTGCCACTTATTTGCAGCGACAGTCGCCGTTAAAAATGCCCAAATTGCATTGCGAAGCAATCGGGAGACGCAGGCATCTGCTGCCGCAGCCTACACAGCGACATGGGCTACCCCAGATTTTAGCCGTTCACTCCTTTCCAACCTGCACGTTTCTTTTCTTTCGGGGGCCGCTAATGTGTGGCTCACACTTGGTGTCCCACATTGTCTCAATATGGACAAGTCGCTTTCATGGGCAACACCTTCATCGGCCACTTTTGCGGGCCTTTCCACCCATGTAGCTATCAACTTCATACGCATCGGACTATGTAAGCACGTATGCTGGTCTCCGTTCATGCCTAATCGCGGCCGAGAAAGGCCAGAGGCACAATATGCCCATTGCTGCAGCAGGAAAGCGCGAACGGGGAGCACGAATCACGGTGCATGAAAATTGGGAGTCTATGTCGCTGTGCATGCTGCAGGAGCGAATGCTTACTTCGAGAGACTGCTTCCCAGTGCAACCGACCAGGCCGCAATATTCTAAAAACATAACACTGCGACCATAACCAAGTGACATAAGAGCAAAATTAAACAGCAATCAGTCACCGCATGAGGTTCAGACAATACGTTATACATTGGCGACGAACTATATGGCAACAGTGAGCATTCACATACACGGGTCTCTTAGGGTACATTGAGCTGCCTACCTACAGGCGTAGTGCCCGACTTCGTCGCACGTGGTGGTCTACTAACGAGTAACAACCAGCAGCAGAAACAGATTGGACAGAGTGTCCCACCTGTTTGCGGCGACAGTCGCTGTTAAAGATGAGCAACTTGCAGTGCAAAGCAGTCGGGTGACGCAGGCATCTGCTGCCGCAGCCTACACAGCGACATGGACTACCCATCATTTTAGCATTGACACCTTTCCAGCCTGCATGTTTCTTTCTTTTGGAGGCCGCTAATGTGTGGCTCACACTTGGTGTCCCACATTGTCTCAATATGGACAAGTCGCTTTCGTGGGCATCACCTTCATCAGCCACTTTTGCGGGCCTTTCCACCCAACTTCATACAGGTCCGACCATGTAAGCACTTATGCTGGTCTCCGTTCATGCCTAATCGCGGCCGAGAAAGGCCAGAGGCACAATTTGCCCATGGCTGCAGCAGGAAAGGGTCAATGGGGAGCACGAATCACGGTGTGCGTAAATTGGGAGTCTATGTCGCTGTGCAGACTTCAGAATCAAATTCTTACTTCGAGAGGCTGCTTCCCAGTTCAACCGACCAGGCCGCAATATTCGAAAAACATAACACTGCGACCATAATCAAGTGACATAACAGCAAAATTAAACAGCAATCAGTCACCGCATGAGGTTCAGACAATACATCATACATTGGCGACGAACCATATGGCAACAGTGAGCATTCACATACACGGGTCTCTTAGGGTACATTGAGCTGCCTACCTACAGGCGTAGTGCCCGACTTCGTCGCACGTGGTGGTCTACTAACGAGCAACAACCAGCAGCAGAAACAGATTGGACAGAGTGTCCCACCTGTTTGCGGCGACAGTCGCTGTTAAAGATGAGCAACTTGCAGTGCAAAGCAGTCGGGTGACGCAGGCATCTGCTGCCGCAGCCTACACAGCGACATGGACTACCCATCATTTTAGCATTGACTCCTTTCCAGCCTGCATGTTTTTTTTCTTTTGGAGGCCGCTAATGTGTGGCTCACACTTGGTGTCCCACGTTGTCTCAATATGGACAAGTCGCTTTCATGGGCAACACCTTCATCGGCCACTTTTGCGGGCCTTTCCACCCAACTTCATACACGTCCGACCATGTAAGCACTTATGCTGGTCTCCGTTCATGCCTAATCGCGGCCGAGAAAGGCCAGAGGCACAATTTGCCCATGGCTGCAGCAGGAAAGGGTGAACGGGGAGCACGAATCACGGTGTGCGTAAATTGGGAGTCTATGTCGCTGTGCAGACTGCAGGATCAAATTCTTACTTCGAGAGGCTGCTTCCCAGTGCAACCGACCAGGCAGCAATATTCGAAAAACATAAAACTGCGACCGTAACCAAGTGACATAACAGCAAAATTAAACGGCAATCAGTCACCGCTTGAGGTTCAGACAATACATTATACATTGGCTACGAACCATCTTACAGGCATAATGCTTGCCTTTGTCACATGTGGTGGTCTGGTAACGAGCGACAACCTGTGGTACAAACAGATTGGACAGAGCCTTGCACCTGTTTGAACCAACAGTTGCCGTTGAAGATGAGCAACTTCCATTGCGAAGCAATCAGGTGACGCAGGCATCTGCTGCCGCAACCAACACAGCGACATGGACTACCCGGCATTTTAGCGTTAACTCCTTTCCAACCTGCACATTTATTTTCTTTCGGGGGCCGCTATGTGTGGCTCACACTTTGTGTCCCACTTTGTCGCAATGTGGACAAGTCGCTTTTGTGGGCATCACCTTCGGCAGCCATTCTTGCGGGCCTTTCCACCCATACGGCTATCAACTTCATACACTTCGAACCATGTAAGCACATATGCTGGCCTCCGTTTTGAGCAAATCATGGCAGAGGTAGGCCACAAGCACAATTTGCCCATGGCTGCAGCAGGCCAGAACGAACGGGGCGCACCAGTTACGGTGTGTGTATACTGGGAGTCTATGTCGCTTTGCGGACTGCAGGAGCAAATGCTTACCTCGAGGGACTGCTTACCAATGCAACTGACCAGGCCCCCACATCTGTAACACAGTTACCACAACCAAGTGTGGCAGCAAAACCAGATTCTGCAATCAATCACTTCACTGTAGCTTGCACAAAGACCCAGGCTATCAAGGAAGAGGAGCAATCATCAACGAGACTAGGAATATGGAAAATGAGAAAGCTTGCATTCAAGAGAGAAGCCACTCTGCTCTGCAAGCATTGAAGGCTAAAAACACCAAGAAAAGTAAAATGGTGCATAGCACATGTGCATAGGTTAATGCAAGACGCATGCCGATGCTGCATCAGCTATTTCAGGAGAGTAATTGCGCATGACAACATACACTAGAAGATACTGCTACAGATATGTTAGGCTGCTAGACAGTGACTGGTATTAAGTATCCGCGAAATATCCAAATATAAAGGTTGACCTTTATATTTGGATGAGGATGAATAACCTCTAACAAAAATGGGCAATGAGAAAGCTTGCATTTATAGAAGAAAAATTACACTTCGCACAAACGGAATTAACATGGCTTGGAAGCTGATTAAGGACGAACTGATGAAACTCAATCTTTTGGCCAGCGTCGTCCGTGCTTGGTCAGATGTTGCAGGTGCATCTGAAGACGAAGAATTTCTAGAAAGTCCTTTTTGAGTTACTTGGATGACTCAGCCAAATGTCCGTGCTGGTGGAATGGTGGCTGAAGCTCTTTGCATTCTTAACACAGTCCTTTGCAGACTTGATATCTCATCCATATTCTTGTGCATGTGCTTCTTTGTTCTTGGTGTAAAAGCCTTGCAAATTCGGCTCCAGCCCTTTCCTGTTGGTGCAGATAGGAGCTCCTGTGATGACCAAGATGTGCTTGGCATAGACTCTGTTGGGGCAAAACGGTGACACGTGAGATACAGCACAGATTAGCCAAATTTATGTGGGTTTTATATGTTCGAACCAATTATACTGAACCATATATATGAACAAACATTCATATCTGCTGCAAACAGCAAGCCAATACAGCATAGATCAAACATATTTATTTCTGAACCATATGTTGTTTACCTTGTAGTAGTAGCCAATGTCCACACAATGACCTTGTCGTAGCAGGCAGCAGCTTCTGTTTAGTGCGTGGAGTGTGTTGCTTTATACTGGTGCCGTCCTCATTACTGCATGTCTGGAACAGAAATTTTGACTGAATCAGAAATTGAAAAAGCAAAGTTTTGCAATATGAAATGCAAAAAGGTGTGACATATGTTGTAATGATTTGCGACTACAGAACACATGCAAGTGTACACTGTCTATTCTAGGGTGCTTAAGCAGCATGTTAAATAAATATTGCTATTGTCCATAAAATTGATGTCTGCCTAACTACAATGCATGTCAACAGCGCAAGTACTATTAAGATCACAAATGAGAACATTTGTGGGTTCATTTATGCTCTAGAAGTGATCACACTGCTAGTTACTCAAGCAAATGCATGAAAGTCATGAAGCTATTAGAACTGATGCATTATTTTTCTCCACGAACGTGATGCACCGCTTCACTACTGCAAAAATAAATGCCCTACGGTAAACCAATCTGAACAGCAAGAACATTTGGAACCAACAAGTACGAAATATGGGTGAATTATCATGCTTGCAACTGTTTAATACATTAAATTCTGTATTTTCACTTCATTTTACCAAAGGATTATTCGGTTTTGTGGACGAAAGACGTTGCCGACCGACTCGAAAAAAAAGTTTAATATGTATATTGATAAGGCTACTCAGTCACCTACAACCACGGCTACAATAACATGAAAAATGAGACGCGCGTTCCGATATCGCTCTTTCTTTCCTGGTTGTGTGTGTAAACCAAACGACAGCCTCGCAAGTAAAGGTTTATTTAGGAAACAGCAACTGAGATCCTCACTGCCCATATGTAATGCAGGATCTAGTTCGTTAACTTGTGCCCGCCTGGAAGGTAATGAGACGGATATTATATAACGATTGAAGCAGCGGTGTTAAACGACTCACCGTTATTGCCGTTGTCAGCCGCAGCAAAATCCAGCTCCCGTTTCGATGCAGACCTGTTCCGAATGGCTCACGACCGAAACCCAACTGCCGGGCTTACATGTCCGCTTGCAAACACGTAACTTCACCCCAAGTTACATAGAAGCGCAAGAAACTAGTTTTAGAAACAAAGAAGCAACCAGTCTTGAGTGTACGAACGAATGAATCCGTGCCGCCGTGCACTCGGAAATACCGGTAAAAATTTTAAATCCAGGCCAGAGGTCACGTGAAAGATCGATGATGCTGAACGCTATTTGCGTTCATAATGGCGAAGAAACAATAAACTTACTAACAAAGAGTACAATATCTAATTAGCAATGATAATTTTGCCCTGTTTTTATGTAAAAGAAAATGCTTCGGTAATTGTAAGAGAAAGTTTGTAAGATAAAATTGCGCTTATTACGACGCCTCTACCGGGAAATGTTGGAACTAACGAACGCATCCCGAGGTGATGCTACTAGGTCGGCTTTGTTAGCAGCGGCGCGCGGTCGATTTTTTCGCCCTCTGTGGCCATTAGTTGAACTTGAGAGTGTACGGGGCCTGGGCCCGCCGCGAGACGCGGGAAATGACGTAGCGGCCATAGCGGCGACACCTGGCGGGGGAACTCATTTCAATTTCGGTTTCGTTTTCTAGGCATAAATACAAATATTCTTTTGAACTACGTGTGTTATTGAATATTCCTTTGAACTACGCCTCTAAATTATTTTCTGTGTTTACGGGTAGTTTCACTGAAAATTTATTCGCAGAAACATTGGCTGGTATCAAATCAAATGGAATGGTAAAGATGGACTGGTAACTGCGTGTGAGTGAATTCATTTTCTAGATTTTACTTGTTTTTTGTTTGGACGTTCATTTGTAAAGAGACGTGGCCCTTCCTGATTGTATAAGATGCAGAGGTACTTGCGAGTATGTCTTTTCTTTTATGCACAGAGAAAGAGAGAGGTAGAAAAAAATGCTTTAATTGGCATTTTTAAGAAGTTAACAATGCTCATATTTCTGAACTGGTGTGCCCACGTAAATTTTAAATAGCTTGGACGAACGACAGATATAGAAGTACTTGCATAACAGCTTTCTAAACGTATAGCCGATACCACAAGATTTCACATGTGCAGAATTATACGAAGACCTTAAGTTTCCAAGTACAAGACGTCTTTCTTTGCGTGGTGTCGTGAATGTGCAACCGAAGCGAATCCAGTTCTCGTTTTTTTTTTGAAGAGCGGGTGAGCGAGTGGGGCCTGCTCAAACGAAGGAACACGAAGGACTGCTTCGTTTGAAGGACGAAGGACTGCTCAAACGAAGGAACAAATATAACAACGACTCCCATTTGGTGGACAGCACCGTGAGTTGTCGTTGTTATAATGTGATGTCGGTCTCTGTCTTACTGCAGTTGCTTAGAATAGCAGTTTGCGGGTAATGAGAAGATATATTCACAATCGAGGTATTTTGTGCATGCGGTAGACAAGTCATTTTCAACCCAACCACTCTCGCTCTCAAATTACCGCTAGCAGAGCAATTTCGTATTGTTCCCAGTCAATAGCTGTGCCTATACAATCGCCCAACTTCTTTGCTCGGCGAGGGTGCAGTTGTGGTAAAGGCTATTGAATGACAACAACAATTTCTTGGCAAAGTGTGGGAACTGTGATGACATTTCGTCTGGGTGTTGGCTTTAAGCATTCTCTTGTCTCCCCATAGTACCATACTATCTCTCCTCTGCGCTGTTGCATGTGAGTACAAAAGTAAGCGCTGTACCTTCTGAACTACTTTTGCGGAAGGGGGGGGGGGAGGAGGGGGCTAGCACGTAGTTAGTCTTCCAGAGGGCGTTGTGTCGATGGCCAGGGTGTTTCAGTGGGCATTGTGACGGCCAAAGAGGTCCAAAGAGTATTGTAGCGATGTCCACGAAGTTCTCGCCAAAAGGACTCGCACACGCCTTCCCCGCGTCCCTCTCATGTTCATTATGCACGCTCTCAAACAACCCACCGACGCGGCTGGCAAGGCGGCGGCGGCGGCTGCTGCTGCTGCTGCCACGCGGCGTTTCTTCCAAAAACATGTGCTAAGCGCGTGCATGCTTCTCTTGGCAGCGCGCGCGCGTGGTTTTCTGTCAAACCACTTGGTAAGCATGCACATGCAGCTCTTCTTAGTGCGCTCACGTTGTTTTTTGCCAAACCACGTGCTAAGCATGCACATGCAGCTTCTGGCTGCGCGCGCACGTGTTTTTTTTGCCACAGCAAGTGCTAAGCGCGCGCATGCTCTGGGCAGCGCGCGCGCGTCGCTTGCTGCCAAGACCATTTCATTTCATTTTATTACCTTAAAAGCCCCATAGGGGCATTACATAAGGGGTGGGCATACATATATTTATTATACATCATTTTAACAATAACAGAGCATAAGTCACAACACACGTGAACATTAAGTACATAATTCCATCTAGTACACACATAGATAGCATATCCCGTTCATTTTTTTTATTCTGAAAAATGGTCTGTCAGTCTTTGCATGAATGTAGGTGCACAGGTTATGGCGGCAATTTGGTGGGGCAGGTTGTTCCAATCTGTTGCTGCGCGAAAGAAGAATGAGCCTGAACAAGTGGTAGTATGAGTGCGAGGGCGGCCAACTTGGTACACGTGCCGAGTGCGATGTGATACACGGGCAGCGGGAATAATGTATGGTGGTTGATTAAGTGAAGTATGATAAAACTTATGAAAAAGGGAAAGAGTTGAGATGCGACGGTGATCAGCGAGTGTAACCACTCCGGATTCCTTTTTCAGTGATGACACGCTGACATCATATGAATACGTTGAGTGGATGAACCTTATGGCACGGGTTTGCACCGATTCAAGTGCGTTGATTAGATATGCTTGATGAGGGCTCCATACGGCACATGCATATTCGAGTTTGGGTCTGACTATGCTCTTGTAGGCTAGTAATTTCACATGCTTGGGTGCTTGCTTTAAGTTTCGTTCTAAGAAAGCTAGAGATTTATTAGCAGATGAGATGACGTTAGGAATATGTGTGCTCCAAGTCAAGTCATTACTAAGGGTAACACCAAGGTATTTATAGGACTGCGCAGTTTCTAAGTCTACGTTATTTATTGTGTATGGGTAAGCTAATGGGTTACGTCGGCGGGAGAATACCACTGCTTTACATTTATTTGGGTAAAGTGTCATTAACCAGCAATCGCACCATTGTTGCAAGCGGTTAATATCCTCCTGAAGGGAGATTTGGTCAGACATGTTAATAATTGTTTGGTAAACGACGCAGTCATCTGCAAACATGCGAATATTGCAGGATACATGCAGAGGTAAGTCGTTAATATATATTAAAAAGAGGAGAGGCCCGAGGACAGATCTTTGTAGAACCCCAGAAGTTACCGGTAGGGAAACAGATGGGCTGTTGTTAATAAGAACGAACTGTGAGCGGTTACTAAGGAAAGCTTCAATCCATCGCAATATATCGGGGTGCACGTTCGCTAGAGATAGCTTTAGTAATAGTCGTTGATGTGGTACCTTATCGAATGCTTTCGCGAAGTCTAGGAATACTGCGTCTGTCTGCTGGTTAGTATCTAGATTAGTGTGAAGATCATGAAGGAAAAGTGCCAATTGCGTCTCGCAGGAAAATCCCTTGCGAAATCCGTGCTGTGAAGAATGAAACAAGTTTCCTGCGTCTAAATATTTCATAATTTCTGTATAAATGACATGTTCCATGATTTTGCAAGGTATGCTTGTCAGTGAGATGGGGTGGCAGTTAAGTGGAGAGTTCTAGCCACCTGATTTGTAGATGGGAACAACCCTCCCCACCTTGCAGTCATGTGGTATGATGCCAGATGAGAGTGACTGCGAGAACAACAAGCACAAATGAGTAGCACTGATGTCTTTAGTATTTTTTAACACTTTTGAGTTTATGTTATCCACTCCGGCTGAGGATGTTAGTTTAAGATTATCAATTAGAGACAAAATACCATCGGCAAAGAAGGTTACTGATGGCATGACACTAATTGAGTTGTTAACTGTAGAGGGAAATGACAAGCTAGGTTCATGGGAGAAGACTGACACAGAAGCTGTATTAAAAAGATTAGCACATTCAACATCATCGACCGTTTCACCGTTCTCGTTGACTAACGCAATACTGCTTATTTCCCGAGGATTGAACACCTGCCACAACTTTCTTGGATTAGTGACCAGCATGTTTGGTAGATCTTCTTGAAAGAAAGACTGTTTTGCCTCCCGAATAGCTGATAAGTATGCACGTTCCACTGCGTAATATTTATTCCAGACGCATGTGTTTGTCCTGCCGTTTGCTGCACGGTACAACCGTTTTTTTGTAATTATCAAGTCTCTTCAAAGAATTGGTGAACCATGGCTTCTGAAGTTGCGTTTGAAACGTTATCGTTGGAATGAACCTGTCAGCTAGATCATTTATTTTTTTCTTTGAACCTTTGCCAGTTGGTATGGATATCGTGTTTGTTAAAGGATGCCTCGAATGAAATAAAGAAGTCGTACAGATTATCGCGTATAGCCTCGTAGTTGCCTTCGTTATAAAGATGTATTGTCTTTTGACGTTTCTGGCGTGGCATTGGCGCAAAGTGAAAGGAAGCGTGAATAAACTTATGGTCGCTAATTTCCTTCAGATATGTAATTGACGATAAACTGTCTGGTCGACTTGTTAGTATTAGGTCTAATACGTTAGCTGTGTCTGGTGTGACGCGCGTTGGATCAGATACAAGTTGAGCGAGGTTAAAATTAAAACAAACATCAAGGAAATTTCTTGCTTCTGTCTGATTTACAAGAGACGGAGCTATATTGTGCCAATCGATATCTGGAAAGTTAAAGTCTCCGAAGAGGAGGAGGTCAGCTTTGCGGTACTGAAAAGTTAGTTTGCAGAGTACATTGCTAAGTTGGCAGGCAAAATCTGGGCTACTGCGAGGGGGTCTATAGCAAACGCCCAAAAGAACTGATTGTGGAGCGGCGTGACAATGAATGAAAAGGATTTGTAAGTTGGATGTGACGCTAACAACAGAACACGATAATTGTTGACTGACAGCTATAAGGACGCCTCCTCCTCGTGTTGTCGTGCGATCTTTCCGAAACACGTTAAAATTCGGTAAATCAGCCAGCACTTCCGAGTCTAGAATATGGTCAATAAGCCAGGTTTCCGTGAGTACCAGCACGTTGCTTTTAGACGTTAGTGCAAGGTTAGACACGTATTCGCGTTTTGCAATGAAGCTTCGTATCTTAGTAAAGATTACTGAAATAGAAGTGGTTGGTATATGTGCTATTCGGGGGCGTCGATTTATTTTTTGATTACGAAGTGGTTGCTATACTTCTTTAATCGTCTGCGAAGCTTCGTCATATATGTAGCGCTTGGAACCTATGAATAGTGTTTTAAAACGTAGGGAAAACGGCACAGACTTAGCTTTTGCGAAAACGACAAGGTGTTTACGAGCATTCCTAACAGCCGGCGAAAAATCTTCGGCAACGCTGAAGTCAGTGCCTTTAAGATTACGGCCATTAGAAAGGACGGCTTTCTTTGTTTTAAAGAATACAAATTTAACTATAATTGGGCTATTGCGATCATGGGAATACCGACCAATTCGATGCGCTCGCTCTATTTCCTTAGGCTCAAGCGGTACTTTCAGATGTTCCGAGCAGAGGCGTAAGATAATTTTTCCTGGTTCGTTTGATGGCTCTGATGCTGATGGATCGGGAAGGCTATAAAAAATGAAATTATTTCGCCTTGACCGGTACTCAGCATCATCTATCTACACGGGAATCCAGTTTGTGAACCAGCTGCGTCGTTCGTTCACTGTCTTCCCGTATGGATTGCATATCGGCTTGCATGGATAAAACACGTCGGTAATTGCCATCCAGGTGCGTCAGCCTCTCGCTTAAAGCCTCTAGAGATGCAATCGTAGCCATGTGTTTGTTTTTGAGATCTTGCATCTTAGCGATAATCGTATCTTGGCCAGCGGATACCTTCTTCATTTCGGCATGTAATACGGCGTAATACGAACCGGGCTTACTTTCAATGTCCCCAGAGAGTAACAACAGGTATTTCATAACACAGAAGCACGCAGAGACAACACACAAGCAGCACTGCGGGCTCGGTAGCTGCACAAGAGAGCAATTATTGGTTTTCTTAGCGTAAAGAGAATTTGGTTCACAGACCTGCATGAAGAACACCAACGGGTTAGTGGATCGCATCGTGGCAATGCCACCGAGCCCACAGTGCGGCCAAGGTAAATGTACCTGGTAGCGAAGCTTCCATAGGAGCCCATACGTTCAAAACATGGCGGTCCATCGCCGGTTCATGGGGCTTAGCGCCATCTGTATGCGGTGGGAACACTTCCGGCGGAAGAAAAAATAACGTGACGCCATGTCCGTTAAAAGCAGAAGTGACGTCATTTTGTTTTCGAAGGCGCGAAATTTGTTTTGTTGTTCTTCCTTTGGAGCTATATATTAAAATGCCCCGCCATTCGACTTGATGGGCGTTTCGAGCTTTCAGCGTGGAAAGTGATGCAGGAAAAGGCCAGCCGTACGGTTGTCGAAATCGCATCCCTGCGCAGAACATACTTTCTTTGGAGGCCGACGAAAGCTTTAGGTGTAGAGTGCTGATCCTATTGTCGGATGCCAAGTCCGTCGGCCAGCGCAGTCGCACGAAAACAACTACACAATTATCTGGCGGTCGTAACTCACTACTTTTGACTGAACAGATTAAGAAGCAATGAAGCTACCCGCGTCACCAAATTCAGACAAACTTCGACAAGCAAGAAAGCACAAATTGTGAGGGGGGCGTATTTCAACAGGTGATACGAGTGCGCCTTTCTGCCCATTTCAAGACGTGCATTGCATTGCGAGTGATAGTGGCGTCAACGCCCCCTGTAGCGATTGGCGCTGAAAAGAAATGCATTTATTAATAATAATAAAATTAAACGTATTTATTTAACTCATCACGAATATATAAAATTGACTAGGAATTTTATTTTCGTTGAATGAATCTAACTGTGTCTCGTTTGAATTAAAAAGGCGTTTTTCTTTCCCAATGTTTGTTCCCTCCAAACATAGTCGCGCTTCGATCGCTGCTCCCATAACCCCCCATGCTGATGTCGGTGACAATCTGTACTGAACCGCTTTTCGCCTGAAGCTTCGCGACCTATTTGAATCGGCCTTGGTGCGGCACGGGTAGTCGCTCCCCTTTTATAGGCAGCTGGATTGTTGTTGACGATGGTAGTAGGGCCAGCGGCTTTTCGTCGAGGATCCATTCTTTCACTGGTGGCGTGGCCAGATGGGTTGAATCTACGTTGGTTCTGATGTCCCATGTTAATACGTCATCGGAGCACGGGTGCGATCGTCCCAAAGTGACGCTCGTTGATTTCGCAAGAAGAAGCAGCAGCATTTTCATGATAACTGACGTCAAAACCTGCATGAAGAACAGCAGCGGGTTAGTGGATCGCATCGTGGGAATGCCACCGAGCCCACAGTGCGGCAGGGGTAGTCGCTCCCCTTTTATAGGCAGCTGGATTGTTGTTGACGATGGTAGTAGGGCCAGCGGCTTTTCGTCGAGGATCCATTCTTTCACTGGTGGCGTGGCCAGATGGGTTGAATCTACGTTGGTTCTGATGTCCGATGTTAATACGTCATCGGAGCACGGGTGCGATCGTCCCAAAGTGACGCTCGTTGATTTCGCAAGAAGAAGCAGCAGCATTCGCATGATAGCTGACGTCAAAACCTGCATGAAGAACAGCAGCGGGTTAGTGGAGCGCATCGTGGGAATGCCACTGAGCCCACAGTGCGGCAGGGGTAGTCGCTCCCCTTTTATAGGCAGCTGGATTGTTGTTGACGATGGTAGTAGGGCCAGCGGCTTTTCGTCGAGGATCCATTCTTTCACTGGCGGCGTGGCCATATGCGTTGAATCCACATTGGTTCTGATGTCCCATGTTAATACGTCATCGGAGCACGGGTGCGATCGTCCCAAAGTGACGCTCGTTGATTTCGCAAGAAGAAGCAGCAGCATTTTCATGATAACTGACGTCAAAACCTGCATGAAGAACAGCAGCGGGTTAGTGGATCGCATCGTGGGAATGCCACCGAGCCCACAGTGCGGCAGGGGTAGTCGCTCCCCTTTTATAGGCAGCTGGATTGTTGTTGACGATGGTAGTAGGGCCAGCGGCTTTTCGTCGAGGATCCATTCTTTCACTGGCGGCGTGGCCATATGCGTTGAATCCACATTGGTTCTGATGTCCCATGTTAATACGTCATCGGAGCACGGGTGCGATCGTCCCAAAGTGACGCTCGTTGATTTCGCAAGAAGAAGCAGCAGCATTCGCATGATAGCTGACGTCAAAACCTGCATGAAGAACAGCAGCGGGTTAGTGGAGCGCATCGTGGGAATGCCACTGAGCCCACAGTGCGGCAGGGGTAGTCGCTCCCCTTTTATAGGCAGCTGGATTGTTGTTGACGATGGTAGTAGGGCCAGCGGCTTTTCGTCGAGGATCCATTCTTTCACTGGCGGCGTGGCCATATGCGTTGAATCCACATTGGTTCTGATGTCCCATGTTAATACGTCATCGGAGCACGGGTGCGATCGTCCCAAAGTGACGCTCGTTGATTTCGCAAGAACAAGCAGCAGCATTCGCATGATAACTGACGTCAAAACCTGCATGAAGAACAGCAGCGGGTTAGTGGATCGCATCGCGGGAATGCCACCGAGCCCACATTGCGGCAGGGGTAGTCGCTCCCCTTTTATAGGCAGCTGGATTGTTGTTGACGATGGTAGTAGGGCCAGCGGCTTTTCGTCGAGGATCCATTCTTTCACTGGTGGCGTGGCCAGATGGGTTAAATCCACATTGGTTCTGATGTCCGATCTTAATACGTCATCGGAGCACGGGTGTGATCGTCCCAAAGTGACGCACGTTAATTTCACAAGAAGAAGCAGCAGCATTCGCATGATAACTGACGTCAAAACCTGCATGAAGAACAGCAGCGGGTGAGTGGATCGCATCGTGGCAATGCCACCGAGCCCACCCTAAGCATGCGCATGCTGCTCTTGGAAGCGCACGCACTTGGTTTTCTGCCAAACCATGCTACGAGCAGGTGCATGGAGCACTTCGAAGCCCGCGCGCGTGGTTTTCTGCCAAACCACTTGGTGAGCATGCACATACAGCTTTTGGTAGTTTGCGCAGGTTGTTTTCTGCCAAACTATGTGCTAAGCATGCACATGCAGCTTTTGGCAGTGCGTGCTCGTGGCCTTTCTGCCAAAGCCATGTGCTAAGTTTGGGCATGCTGCTTTTGGCTGCGCATGTAGTTTTCTACCAACCCGAAGTGCTAAGCACGCGTATGCAGCTTTTGGCAGCGCGCGCACGTGGCTTCCGGCCAAACCACGTGGCTAAGCACGCGCATGCTGCTCTGGGCAGCGCGTGCGCGTGGTTTTGTGCCAAAGTACCTGGTAAGCACGCGTATGCAGCTTTTGGCTCCGCGCGCACACAGTTTTCAGACTGGGATACATAGCGAAAAAAATTACACAGGGACAAGCAGAACACAGGACGAGCGCTAACGTTCAACAATTGATTTATTGCAGCTGGTGAGTATATATATATTCACTGGGACGCCACTACAATAGAACACACTGAAGGGAAGGGGGAAAAAACAGTCATGTGACTATTATGCCCAAACATTCAATGCGCATAGTAGTAGTAACAAGCATAGTAACACAGTGCATAGTAACAATGTGGAGAGCATCGCAATAGATGGGCATCTGGCTGCCCATTGTAGAAAATGTGACGCGAAGGCTCCATGCTTCCCGCTATTAGAACGAACTGTTGTTGTCTATCGCCACAAGAATAAGATTACGAGGGAAATTGTGGAAGCAGCTGAGATAGCCAGAGCAGGTGACGAGTGCGTTAGCGCGCCGTCTATATTTTTATCAAGGAAAGAGCTTGAATTTTTGGGTATAATAGTCACATGACTGTCTTTTCCCCCTTCCCTTCAGTGTGTTCTATTTTAGTGGCGTCCCAGTGAGTATATATATACTCACCAGCTGCAATAAATCAATTGTTGAAAGTTAGCGCTCGTCCTGTGTTCTGCTTCTCCCTGTGTAATTTTTTGCGCTATGTATCCCAGTCTGAATGCATCCCACCAACACGCCCAAACTTCTTCCCTGCTAACGCACACAGTTTTCTGCCAAACCAAGCGCTAAGCACGCGAATGCTACACTTGGAAGCGCGCGCGCGTGCTTTTCTGCCAAACCACTTGGTATGCATGCACATGCAGCTTCCGGCAGTGCGCGCACGTTGTTTTCTGCCAAACCACGTGCTAAGCATGCAGATGCAGCTTTTGGCATTGCGCGTTCGTGGCCTTTCTGCCAAAACCATGTGCTAATTTCGGGCATGCTGCTTTTGGTTGCGCCTGTGGTTTTCTACCAAGCCCAAGGGCTAAGCACGCGCACGCTGCTTTTGGCAGCGCGCGCTCGCGGATTTCTGCCGAACCACGTGCTAAGCACGCCCATTCTGCTCTTTTCAGCGCGCGCGCATGCTTTTCTGCCTAATCACTTGTTAAGCATGCACATGGTGCTTTTGGCAGCGCGCGCTCGTTTTCTGCCAAACCACGTACTAAGCATGTACATGCAGCTTTTGGATGCGCGCGCACGTGGCCTTCCTGACAAAACAATGTGCTAAGCGCACGCACGCTGCTCTTGGCTGCAAACGTGGCTTCCTACCAAGCCCAAGTGCTAAGCATGCGCTTGCTGCTTTTCGCAGCGCGCTCACGTTGACTTCTGCCAAACCACAGGTTAAGCACGCGCATGCTGCTCTTCTCAGCGCGCGCGCGTGGTTTTTTGCCAAACCCCTTGGTAAGCATGTACATGCAGCTTTGGCCGCGCACGTGGCCTTTCTGCCAAAACCATGTGCTAAGCACGCACATGCTGCTTTTTGCTGAGCTCGTGTTTTTCTACCAAGCCCAAGTGCTAAGCACACGTATGCTGCTTTTGCCAGCGCGCGCACGTGGTTTTCTGCCAAACCAAGTGGCTAAGCACGCGCATGCTGGTGTCGGCAGTGCGCGCGCGTGGCTTTCTGCCAAACCACTTAATAAGCATGCACATGGAGCTTTTCTTAGCGCGCGGACGTTGTTTTCTGCCAAACCACGTCCTAAGCATGCACATGCAGCTTTTGGCAGCGCGCTCACCTTGCCTCTCTGCCAAAGCCGTGTGCTAAGTGCAGGCATGCTGCTTTTGGCTGCGCATGTATTTTTCTACCAAGCCCAAGTGCTAAGCGCGCGCATGCTGCTAATGGCAGCGCGCGTACGTGGATTTCTGCCAAACCACGGGCTGAGCACGCCCATGCTGCTCTTCTCAGCGCGCGCGCGTTCTTTCTGCCAAACAACTTGGCAAGCATGCACATGCATCTTTTGGTAGCGCGCACACGTTGTCTTCTGCCAATCCACGTGCTAGGCACGCACATGCAGCGTTTGCCAGCGCGCGCACGTGCCCTTTTTGCCAAAACCATGTGCGAAGCACGCGTATGCTGCTTTTGGCTGCGCACGTGGTTTTCTACCAAGCCAAAGTGTTAAGCACGTGCATGCTGCTTTTGGCCGTGCGCACGTGGATTTCTTTGAAACCGCGCGCTTAGCACGCGCATGCTGCTCTTTCCAGCACGCGCGTGGTTTTCTGCCAAACCACTTGGTAAGCATGCACAAGCGCTTTTATTTATTTATTTATTTATTTATTTATTTATTACACCCTCAGGGCGAAAGGCATTACAGATGGGAGTGGGTAATATAGGTTACAAAGACAATAAATATAATGCAGTGAATTTTGTTGGAACATAATTTCAACATTCTCCAAAACAAACAAAGGTTAGTGCATCACGAAATCGTTGTTTATCCTCAATGGCTGCAATATCGGGAGGGAGGCAGTTCCATTCGACAGATGTCTGGGGAAGGTATGACTGAAAACAAGCTTTAGTTTTGCAGTTTTGGATGCCAGCTTTGTGCCGATGATCAGTGCGATGGGAGATGTATTCCGGTGGTGAAATAAGATCGTCATGTAGCCTGACGTGATGATATACCTTGTGGAACAGAGTGAGGTGACTGATTTTCCGACGAGTTTTAAAGATGGGAGCGAAAGGTTAGCTTTCATGACTGTGATACTTGCAGTACGGTTGTACTTTGAAAAAAAAAAAATGAAGCGAACGGAGTTATTTTGTATAAGTTCAAGAAAATATATAAGATTTTCATGCCCAGGGTCCGATATAGATGACGCGTATTCAAGTTTAGGTCGTATTAGCGATTTATAAAATAGGAGTTTTAAGGATGAAGGAGCAGCAGAGAAGTTGCGACGTAACTACCCTAACATGCGATTAGCGTTATTGGTATCGTATTCAGTATGGGCATTCCATGTTAAGTTTCGGGATATATGTACGCCTAGATATTTATATGATGCGACGGAATCAAGAGGAATGCCACTAAGAAGAAGGGGGAGTGTTAGAGCAGCGAGAAACACGCATGAACTTATATTTGTTAATATTTAATTCCATGTTCCAAGTTTTACACCAGTTAGGGACCAAATTAAGGTCGGCCTGGAGAGTATTAATGTCGTTGAGGTTACGTATTTCATGGAAAATTACACAGTCGTCATGAAAAAGGTGGCAGGCAGAAGATAGGGTGGACGGAAGGTCATTAATATAAATTAAATGTAGAAGGGGTCCGAGGACGTATCCTTGCGGTACACCAGATAGCACGTTAGTAAGCGGCGGGGTTGTGCCATTAGTGAAAACAAACTGCCAGCGCTTGAGAAGGAAGGATTGAATACATCTAAAGACATGTGGCTCAAGATTAGCATGACTTAATTTATAAAGCAACAATTGATGGCATACATTGTCAAAAGCTTTCCGCGAAATCTAAAAAGATTCAATCGGCGCAAGATGACTGGTCCAGAATGCAGTGCAATTTATCAGTGAATGAGAGTAACTGCGTTTCGCAGGAGTATGTTTGACGGAAACCATGTTGCGCTGAAGAAAAAAAAAACAGTTATCATCAAGAAAGGTGGCGATGTATTTAAACATTATATGTTCTAGTAATTTGCAGCATGTGCTATTGAGTGAAATGGGACCATAATATTGAGGCAAGTGCTTATAACCGCATTTGTGGAGTGGGACTACCTTCCCGATGTTCCAGTCGTTAGGGAGGCTTGATGAATCGTGCGACTGCTGGAACAGTTTTGTTAGTATAATTGAACTATACGCGCAGGTACTTTTTAGGAATTTACAACTAATTTCATCACACCCCGGAGATGAATCGTGCTTCAAAGACTCGATTAATTTAGCAATTCCTACCGACTGCGGTATGAATGCTGCAGCCCCCGTCGATGTCTTCAGCAGCATTTCTTCGACGAACACAGTTTCCAGGCGCGTCGACGGTGTGGAATCGCACCCACCTATGCGTGAGCATCTTCGCTTTGCCACTTGGAACGCGCCTGACGCCTTTCCCGGACACTGCCAGCACCGTCACCTTGGCAGAGTGACGTCAACACAGATATCGCCAAGCATAAAAGCCGACATCTCCCGTATCGTCACCAGTGGGCATGGAAACACAAGCAGGATGACAGCCTCATACCGCATCTACCTATTTGTGCAGTTTCTGGCGATGTTCGCCGACTGCGGTAGGAATCCTGCAGCCCCCGTCGATGTCTTCAGCAGCATTTCTTCGGCGAACACAGTTTCCAGGCGCGACGACGGTGTGGAATCGCACCCACCTATGCGTGAGCATCGTGGCTTTGCCACTTGGAACGCGCCTCACGCCTTTCCCGGACACTGACAGCACCGTCACCTTGGCAGAGTGACGTCAACACAGATATCGCCAAGCATAAAAGCCGACATCTCCCGTATCGTCACCAGTGGGCATGGAAACACAAGCAGAATGACAGCCTCATACCGTATCTACCTATTTGTGCAGTTTCTGGCGATGTTCGCCGACTGCGGTATGAATGCTGCAGCCCCCGTCGATGCCTTCAGCAGCATTTCTTCGACGAACACAGTTTCCAGGCGCGTCGATGGTGTGGAATCGCACCCACCTATGCGTGAGCATCGTGGCTTTGCCACTTGAAACGCGCCTCACGCCTTTCCCGGACACTGCCAGCACCGTCACCTTGGCAGAGTGACGTCAACACAGATATCGCCAAGCATAAAAGCCGACATCTCCCGTATCGTCACCAGTGGGCATGGGAACACAAGCAGGATGACAGCCTCATACCGTATCTACCTATTTGAGCAGTTTCTGGCGATGTTCGCCGACTGCGGTAGGAATCCTGCAGCCCCCGTTGATGTCCTCAGCAGCATTTCTTCGACGAACACAGTTTCCAGGCGCGTCGACGGTGTGGAATCGCACCCACCTATGCGTGAGCATCTTGGCTTTGCCACTTGGAGCGCGCCTGACGCCTTTCCCGGACACTGCCAGCACCGTCACCTTGGCAGAGTGACGTCAACACAGATATCGCCAAGCATAAAAGCTGACATCTCCCGTATCGTCACCAGTGTGCATGGAAACACAAGCAGGATGACAGCCTCATACCGTATCTACCTATTTGTGCAGTTTCTGGCGATGTTCGCCGACTGCGGTAGGAATCCTGCAGCCCCCGTCGATGTCTTCAGCAGCATTTCTTCGACGAACACAGTTTCAAGACGCGTCGACGTTGTGGAATCGCACCCACCTCTCCGTGAGCATGTTGTCTTTGCCACTTGGAATGCGCCTGATGCCTTTCCTGGACACTGCCAGCACCGCCACCTATGCAGAGTGACGTCAACACAGATATCGCCTCGAGTAAAACCCGACATCTCCCGCATCGTCACCAGTGGGCATGGAAACACAAGCAGGATGACAGTCTCATACAGTATATTCCGATTTGTGCAGTTTCTGGCGATGTTCACCGACTGCGGTAGGAATGCTGCAGCCCCCGTCGATATCTTCAGCAGCATTTCTCCGACGCAGTTTCCAGGCGCGTCGATGGGGTGGAATCGGACCCTCCTATCCGTGAGCATCTTGGATTTGCCACTTGGAACGCACCTGACACCTTTGCCGGACACTGCCAGCACCGCCACCTAGGCAGAGTGACATCAACACAGATATCGCCAAGCATAAAAGCCGACATCTCGCGTAGCGTCACCAGTGGGCATGGAAACACAAGCAGGATGACAGTCTCATACCGTATCTTCCTATTGGTGCAGTGTCTGGCGATGTTCACCACCTGCGGTAGAAATACTGCAGCCCCCGTCGATGTCTTCAGCAGCATTTCTTCGGCGAACACAGTTTCCAGGCGCGTGGACGGGGTGGAATCGCACCCACCTATCCGTGAGCATCTTTGATTTGCCACTTGGAACGCGCCTGGCCGCTTTTCCGGACACTGCCAGCACCGCCACCTAGGGAGAGGGACGTCAACACAGATATCGCCAAGCATAAAAGCCGACATCTCCCGTATCGTCACCAGTGGGCATGGAAACACAAGCAGGATGACAGTCTCATACCGTATTTTCCTATTTGTGCAGTTTCTCGCGATGTTCACCGGCTGCGGTAGGAATCCTGCAGCCCCGGTGGATGTCTTCAGCAGCATTTCTTCTAAGAACACAGTTTCCAGGCGCGTCGACGGGGTTGAATCGCGCCCACCTATCCGTGAGCATCTTGGCTTTGCCACTTGGAATGCGCCTGATGCCTTTCCTGGACACTGCCAGCACCGCCACCTATGCAGAGTGACGTCAACACAGATGTCACCTCGAGTAAAACCCGACATCTCCCGCATCGTCACCAGTGGGCGTGGAAACACAAGCAGGATGACAGTCTCATACCGTATTCTCCTATTTTTTTAGTTTCCTGTGATGTTCACCGACTGCGGTAGAAATGCTACAGCCCCGTCAGTGTCATCAGCATCATTTCTCCGACACAGTTTCCAGGCGCGTCGATGGGGTGGAATCGCACCCACCTATCCGTGAGCATCTTCTCTTTGCCACTTATATTGCGCCTGACGCCTTTCCCGGACGCTTCCAGCACAGTCACCTAGGCAGAATGACGTGAACACAGATACCGCCAAGGATAAAAGCCGACATCTCCCGTATCGTCACCAGTGGGCATGGAAACACAAGCAGGATGACAGTATCATGCCGTATCTTCCTATTTGTGCAGTTTCTGGCGATGTTCACCGACTGCGGTAGGAATGCTGCAGCTCCGTCAGTGTATTCATCAGCATTTCTTCGACGAAGACAGTTTCCAGGAGCGTCGACGGTGTGGAATCGCACCCACATATCCGTGAGCATCTTGGCTTTGCCACTTGGAATGCGCCTGATGCCTTTCCTGGACACTGCCAGCACCGCCACCTCGGCAGAGTGACGTCAACACAGATATCGCCAAGCAGAAAACCCGACATCTCCAGTATCGTCACCAGTGGCCATGGAAACACAAGCAGGATGACAGTCTCATACCGTATTTTCCTATTCATGCAGTTTCTGGCGATGTTCACCGACTGCGGTAGGAATGCTGCAGCTCCGTCAGTGTATTCAGCAGCATTTCTTCGACGAAGACAGTTTCCAGGAGCGTCGACGGTGTGGAATCGCACCCACCTATCCGTGAGCATCTTGGCTTTGCCACTTATATTGCGCCTGACGCCTTTCCCGGACGCTCCCAGCACAGTCACCTAGGCAGAATGACGTGAACACAGATACCGCCAAGGATAAAAGCCGACATCTCCCGTATCCTCACCAGTGGGCATGGAAACACAAGCAGGATGACAGTCTCATACCGTATCTTCCTATTTGTGCAGTTTCTGGCGATGTTCACCGACTGCGGTAGGAATGCTGCAGCTCCGTCAGTGTATTCAGCAGCATTTCTTCGACGAAGACAGTTTCCAGGAGCGTCGACGGTGTGGAATCGCACCCACCTATCCGTGAGCATCTTGGCTTTGCCACTTATATTGCGCCTGACGCCTTTCCCGGACGCTCCCAGCACAGTCACCTAGGCAGAGTGACGTGAACACAGATACCGCCAAGGATAAAAGCCGGCATCTCCCGTATCGTCACCAGTGGGCATGGAAACACAAGCAGGATGACAGTCTCATACCGTATCTTCCTATTTGTGCAGTTTCTGGCGATGTTCACCGACTGCGGTAGGAATGCTGCAGCTCCGTCAGTGTATTCAGCAGCATTTCTTCGACGAAGACAGTTTCCAGGAGCGTCGACGGTGTGGAATCGGACCCACATATCCGTGAGCATCGTGGCTTTGCCACTTGGAACGCGCCTCACGCCTTTCCCGGACACTGCCTGCACCGTCACCTTGGCAGAGTGACGTCAACACAGATATCGCCAAGCATAAAAGCCGACATCTCCCGTATCGTCACCAGTGGGCATGGGAACACAAGCAGGATGACAGCCTCATACCGTATCTACCTATTTGAGCAGTTTCTGGCGATGTTCGCCGACTGCGGTAGGAATCCTGCAGCCCCCGTTGATGTCTTCAGCAGCATTTCTTCGACGAACACAGTTTCCAGGCGCGTCGACGGTGTGGAATCGCACCCACCTATGCGTGAGCATCTTGGCTTTGCCACTTGGAGCGCGCCTGACGCCTTTCCCGGACACTGCCAGCACCGTCACCTTGGCAGAGTGACGTCAACACAGATATCGCCAAGCATAAAAGCTGACATATCCCGTATCGTTACCAGTGTGCATGGAAACACAAGCAGGATGACAGCCTCATACCGTATCTACCTATTTGTGCAGTTTCTGGCGATGTTCGCCGACTGCGGTAGGAATCCTGCAGCCCCCGTCGATGTCTTCAGCAGCATTTCTTCGACGAACACAGTTTCCAGGCGCGTCGATGGTGTGGAATCGCACCCACCTATGCGTGAGCATCGTGGCTTTGCACTTGGAACGCGCCTCACGCCTTTCCCGGACACTGCCAGCACCGTCACCTTGGCAGAGTGACGTCAACACAGATATCGCCAAGCATAAAAGCCGACATCTCCCGTATCGTCACCAGTGGGCATGGGAACACAAGCAGGATGACAGCCTCATACCGTATCTACCTATTTGAGCAGTTTCTGGCGATGTTCGCCGACTGCGGTAGGAATCCTGCAGCCCCCGTCGATGTCTTCAGCAGCATTTCTTCGACGAACACAGTTTCCAGGCGCGTCGATGGTGTGGAATCGCACCGACCTATGCGTGAGCATCGTGGCTTTGCCACTTGGAACGCGCCTCACGCCTTTCCCGGACACTGCCAGCACCGTCACCTTGGCAGAGTGACGTCAACACAGATATCGCCAAGCATAAAAGCCGACATCTCCCGTATCGTCACCAGTGGGCATGGGAACACAAGCAGGATGACAGCCTCATACCGTATCTACCTATTTGAGCAGTTTCTGGCGATGTTCGCCGACTGCGGTAGGAATCCTGCAGCCCCCGTTGATGTCTTCAGCAGCATTTCTTCGACGAACACAGTTTCCAGGCGCGTCGACGGTGTGGAATCGCACCCACCTATGCGTGAGCATCTTGGCTTTGCCACTTGGAGCGCGCCTGACGCCTTTCCCGGACGCTCCCAGCACGGTCACCTAGGCAGAGTGACGTGAACACAGATACCGCCAAGGATAAAAGCCGACATCTCCCGTATCGTCACCAGTGGGCATGGAAACACAAGCAGGATGACAGTCTCATACCGTATCTTCCTATTTGTGCAGTTTCTGGCGATATTCACCGACTGCGGTAGGAATACTGCATCCCCCGTCGTTGTCTTCAGCAGCATTTCTTCGACGAACACAGTTTCCAGGCGCGTACACGGGGTGGAATCGCACCCACCTATCCGTGAGCATCTTGGCTTTGCCACTTATATTGCGCCTGACGCCTTTCCCGGACGCTCCCAGCACAGTCACCTAGGCAGAATGACGTGAACACAGATACCGCCAAGGATAAAAGCCGACATCTCCCGTATCGTCACCAGTGGGCATGGAAACACAAGCAGGATGACAGTCTCATACCGTATCTTCCTATTTGTGCAGTTTCTGGCGATATTCACCGACTGCGGTAGGAATACTGCATCCCCCGTCGTTGTCTTCAGCAGCATTTCTTCGACGAACACAGTTTCCAGGCGCGTACACGGGGTGGAATCGCACCCACGTATCCGTGAACATCTTGGATTTGCCACTTGGAACGCGCCTGGCCGCTTTCGTGGACACTGCCAGCACCGCCACCTAGAAAAAGGGACGTCAACACAGATATCGCCAAGCATAGTAGCCGACATCTCCCGTATTGTCACCAGTGGGCATGGAAACACAAGCAGGAGGACAGTCTCATACCGCATCTTGCTATTTGTGGAGTTTCTGGCGATGTTCACCGACTGCGGTAGGAATGCTGCAGCTCCGTCAGTGTATTCAGCAGCATTTCTTCGACGGAGACAGTTTCCAGGCGCGTCGACGGTGTGGAATCGCACCCACATATCCGTGAGCATCTTGGCTTTGCCACTTGGAATGCGCCTGATGCCTTTCCTGGAGACTGCCAGCACCGCCACCTCGGCAGAGTGACGTCAACACAGATATCGCCAAGCATAAAACCCGACATCTCCCGTATCGTCACCAGTGGCCATGGAAACACAAGCAGGATGACAGTCTCATACCGTATTTTTCTATTTATGCAGTTTCTGGCGATGTTCACCGACTGCGGTAGGAATCCTGTATCCCCCGTCGTTTTCTTCAGCAGCATTTCTTCGACGAACACAGTTTCCAGGCGCGTCGACGGGGTGCAATCGCACCCAACTATCCGTGAGCATCTTGGCTTTGCCACTTGGAACGCGCCTGACGCCTTTCCTGGACACTGCGAGCACCGGCACCTAGGCACAGTGACGTCAACACAGATATTGCCAAGCGTAAATGCCGACATCTCCCGTAATGTCATCAGTTGGCATGGAAACAAAAGCAGGATGACAGTCTCATACCGTATCTTCCTATTTGTGCAGTTTCTGGCGATCGTCACCGACTGCGCTATTAATTATGCAGCCCCCGTCGGTGTCTTCAGCAGCATTTCTTCGACGAACACAGTTTCCAGGCGCGTCTACGGTGTGGAATGGCACCCAACTATCCGTGAGCATCTTGGCTTTGCCACTTGCAACGCGCCTGGCGCCTTTCCTGGACACTACCAGCACCGTCACCTAGGCAGAGTGACGTCAACACAGATATCGCCAAGCATAAAAGCCGACATCTCCCGCGCCGTCACCTGTGGGCATGGAAACACAAGCAGGATTACAGTCTCATTCCTATTTGTGCAGTTTGCGCAAGGCCCTTTTCTGTAACCGAAAAACGGGATCTATGTATGTTTCATATGTGCTAGATCATGATTCAGAACAGTATGTGATGTGACAGTGAAATATGGAAAAATAAACAACTTTAAGTACGCTGAGGTCAAGATATTCCCTGCATTTTATTAATAAATAGCAAGCCGAAGCTCATTTCGCGCATATACTAGATATATGTGGTCTCCAGTTCAAGTTGCAGTCCAATAATACCCCTAAATATTTTATGTGATCGAGCTGTTCTATTGTTCCACCTAGAAGGTGAATTTGCATGCCAGTTGTGTCACCCATGGAATAACGGGAGTTGAATACTATGTATTTTGTCTTATCTCTGTTAAGTGCTAATTTATTACAAGCAAACCAAGTTGATATGTTGGATAACTCGCTGTTTATAGTTTTCTGCAATATTCCAGGAGA
Source organism: Dermacentor albipictus (assembly GCF_038994185.2). Taxonomy (NCBI): domain Eukaryota; kingdom Metazoa; phylum Arthropoda; class Arachnida; order Ixodida; family Ixodidae; genus Dermacentor; species Dermacentor albipictus. Next base: position 1,967,701 of record NC_091824.1, read on the forward strand.
TTTACCCGAAAATATTAGCGTGGTATCGTCAGCGTACATGATACATTTTGATGAGTTTAGTATTGTTGGGAGGTCGTTTACATATAGCGAGAACATTATGGGCCCCAAAACTGATCCTTGCGGAACTCCTGTGACTATAGTAGTATACTGGGAAACAAAGGAGCCAAATTTTATATATTGTTTTCGACCATTTAGGCAGCTTGAAAAGAGGTCCATTGTAATTTCGCTAAAACCATAAGTTCGTAATTTTTTTAGAAGTATGGAATGACAGACCGTGTCAAATGCTTTCTTTAAATCTAAAAATAATCCTACGGCAATCTCGTTTTTGTGCAGAGCTGTGTATATACTCTGGGTTAATTCTAACACTGCTGATGACGTTGATCGATTGGCTCTAAATCCATGTTGGGAATCTGTTAGAAGCTTGTTTTCGTTTACGTAGTGCTTTAGTTGAGCCGCGATTACCTTTTCAAATACAGTATTTATTATGCTAAGCACAGAGATAGACCGATAGCTTCCAGGGTCATTGACGTCACCATTTTTATATATAGGAGAAACTCTAGCTATCTTTAATATATCAGGGTATGTGCCTCGGCTTATACAGGTATTAATTATTTTAGTGAGTACTGGCACAAGAATGTCCATATTGTCTTTCAATGCTTTTACAGTAATGCCATCGTGGCCAGTAGCTTTGTAGCAAGGCATGCCTGATATAATTGAGGTTATGGTATGCTCGTCCACTTAATCCAAGGAAAAACATGCATGGATGATGGGGCAATCGACATTGCTTTCAGTAACTGGAATACGCTCCGCTAGGTTTGGGCCAATGCTAGTAAAATACGCATTAAAAGTGTCGGCGCACTTGGCATCGACATGTTCAGGAGCGATTGGTTTTTATTTGGTTTATCAATTACTGCTTTTATAATTTCCCACATTTTTTCAGTATTGCCTTGTGCTTGTTTTATTAAGAATGCGTTGTATTCTTTTTTCCGCCTCCGGATAACAGCTACTACGTGGTTACGAGATATTCGATAATTTTTCAAATAATAGGTGTTATCTCTATGTTTTTTCCATTTTTGGTACCACCAGTCCTTTTCTTTTATTGCTGTAAGTATGGTGTTATTCATCCACGGGCGGAAAGGTTCCTCGTATTTGTTTTGTTTATATGTGGTACTCTGAGATATCATGTGGGCTAATGCATTTGTAAAGTTCGCGCATTCGATATGAGCGTCACTACTAAATTCATCTTGAAATACCTTTTCTTTAATTTTTTGTCGCAGTATTTTGTAATTAATCCTGCGATTTGCCAAGAGAGTCTTTTTTGCAATGGTATTATTTGCGCTGTGTAATAACACAAAAATAGGGCAGTGGTCCGTGAGACTCGTATCGTATACGCTAGAATGTATGTTGTCACTGTTACACAATACATGGTCTATAGTTGTAGATGCACTTGGTGACAATCTAGTAGGTTCTTGGATTGTATTTTTGAAGTTGTATGAATCCAGTAGGTGCGTGTATTCACAATTCGTGTCTTTGCTGATATCAATGTTAAAGTCGCCAGCAATAGTGATGATACCATAGTTCTTATAAGAACATGGTATGCAGTATACTGCTTAGGGTGGAAAGGATAGATTCCAACGATTGATAAAAAACGGGCAGACTCGAGTTTGGTGGCCGGTATATTGTACCAACAAGTATGCGTGGATGTAAAAGAACAAAGAGAGATTCAACCGTATTGTTACTTATTTCAGTATTGGTGATTATCCTAAAAGGTACTGTCTGCGTGATTAGTAGAGCCACTCCACCCCCACGAGATACTGTATTCCTAGGATTGCTTACAAGACTGTATCCCGGAATGGAGATGTGCTCACCTTCTTTTAACCAGGTTTCCGTTAAGCCAATTACATCAAAGGTAAAATTATGCTGTGCCAAAAAGGAACACAATGTATCTTTGTTTCTTCGAAAACTTCGAATGTTACAGTGAAGTATCGATATACCCTGGGTTTTGTGGAATTTTCGTTCAACATCGCGGATTGAGAACGCCATGATTGGCGTGGCAAACAAGACTTAGCACAAGAGGCTCTAAACTACCTTTTTCAGGTCGTCTTCAGAAATGATGTGCAAGACATGAGAATTCTCGGTTTTGCGCATTAGAATTTTGGCCTGCGATACCCATACATACTTCCAATTTTTCTCTCTTCTCGCTTGGCGAGCTTTTGCGCGAAGAATCTTATTCTCTTGGCAGAGGTGTTCATTAATGAATATGGGCTCATTCTTTTGGAAGCGAAGGGCTGATGTAGACAATCTCTCTTTCTTGGCATTCTTTATCATTTTGCCTCGGACTGCAATGGATGTAAACCTTACCAAAATATTCTGTTGAGCCTTGTTTTTGGTCGGAACTCGATGCACTACATCGATATTTTCGGTACGAAGTTCCATCTTCAAGCAAGTCGCTATGTTTTGCATCATGTCTGGCAGCGATTCGTCTGCCGACACTGGAACATTTCTTATTTCCAAGTTGTTTCGACGACTGCATTGCTTGAGCTCGATTATTTCCTGTCGCATTTCCCTCACTTCCCCCTGCAGCTGGTGCACATCGCCAATAATACTAGCCTGCTGGTGTTTCACTTCTGATAGTTCGCGGTGCACGTTGTGCACGTCAGTCCTTAGTTGCTCAAATGTCCTATTCATGACATCCATGGATGTCTTGATGTCCTGCATGTCCCACTGGGACTGTTTGCTGTCTGCTACTAAGCTTCTTATGTCAGCTCTGATGCTTGTTGTGATACTTTCCAGCTTTGAGGTTATGTCAAGCAAGACTTTAGCTAGTTCTTTAATGGTACCCGGCGGTTTGTCCGCAAGAACCTGTCCAAATGATTTCAGCGGATTTTCACCCATTACAATTTTCGTACAACAGAGCAACAATGCAACAATGCAGAGCGATCCAGCAGCTATAATTTCAACTCGAGATGAACGTTTGAACGCTTACGTACCTGCAAAGATGCAAGGTCCGGGTTTAGTACATGGCAGGTGCTACTTGCTGCCTGGATCGCTCTGAAGTGATGCTGGCTCCATCCAGACAGGGCTCTTATAGCAAAGCCAAGGTGCGTCGTTTGCCAGAATAGCCGCTGCGCGCACGAGCTGCTGTGGTGACAGCGCGATCAGCCGTTCGGGCGATAGGTCCGTCGTAGGCCACCAGTTGAGTTACCCTCTTCTCAAGCAATCTTTCGTAGATATGCCTCACAGCTGCGCCGTCAGAAGAGGATTCAGCAGGTACGGCGACGCTAGATCCGTGTTGATCCGCTCACTGGGAAAAGCTGCAAAGATGCAAGGTCCGGGTTTAGTACATGGCAGGTGCTACTTGCTGCCTGGATCGCTCTGAAGTGAGCATATCCGTGAGCATCTTGCATTTGCCACTTGGAATGCGTCTGACGCCTTTCCCGGACACTGCCAGCACCGCCACCTAGGCAGAGTGACGTCAACACAGATATCGCCAAGCATAAAAGCCGACATCTCCCGCACGGTCACCAGCGGGCATGGAAACACAAGCAGGATTACAGTCTCATTCCTATTTGTGCAGTTTCTGGCGATGTTCACCGACCACGGTAGGAATCCTGCAGCCCCGGTCGATGTATTCAGCAGCATTTCTTCGACGAACACAGTTTCCAGGCGCGTCGACGGGGTGGAATAGCACCCACCTATCCATGAGCATCTTGGCTTTGCCACTTGGAACGCGCCTGACACTTTTCCCGGACACTGCCAGCACCGCCACATAGGCAGAGTGACGTCAACACAGATATCGCCAAGCATAAAAGCCGACATCTCCCGTATCGTCACCAGTGGGCATCGAAACGCAAGCAGGATGACAGTCTCATAACGTATCTTCCTATTTGCCCAGTTTCTGGCGATGTTCACCGACTGTGGTAGGAATGCATCAACCCCCGTCGATGTCCTCAGCAGCATTTCTTCGACGAACACAGTTTACAGGCGCGTCGACGGTGTAGAATCGCACCCACCTATCCGTGAGCATCTTGGCTTTGCCACTTGGAATGCGCCTGATGCCTTTCCTGGACACTGCCAGCACCGCCACCTAGGCAGAGTGACGTCAACAAAGATACCGCCAAGCATAAAACCCGACATCTCCCGTATCGTCACCAGTGGGCATAGAAACAAGCAGGATGACAGTCTCATACGGTACCTTCCTATTTGTGCAGTTTCTGGCGATGTTCACCGACTGCGGTAGGAATGCTGCAGTCCCCGTCGTTGTCCTCAGCAGCATTTCTTCGACGAACACAGTTTCCAGGCGCGTCGACGGTGTGGAATCGCACCCACCTATCCGTGAGCGTCTTGGCTTTGCCACTTGGAATGCGCCTGATGCCTTTCCTGGACACTGCCAGCACCGCCACCTAGGCAGACTGACGTCAACACAGATATCGCCAAGCATAAAACCCGACATCTCCCGTATCGTCACTAGTGGGCATGGAAACACAAGCAGGATGACAGTCTCATACCGTAAGTTCCTATTTGTGCAGTTTCTGGCGATGTTCACCGACTGCGGTAGGAATACTGCAGCCCCCGTCGTTGTCTTCAGCAGCATTTCTTCGACGAACACAGTGTCCAGGCGCGTCGACGGGGTGGAATTGCACCCACCTATCCGTGAGCATCTTGGATTTGCCACTTGGAACGCGCCTGGCCGCTTTCCCGGACAGTGCCAGCACCGCCACCTAGGCAGAGTGACGTCAACACAGATATCGCCAAGCATAGTAGCCGACATGTCCCGTATTGTCGCCACTGGGCATTGAAACACAAGCAGGATGAGAGTCTCATACCGTATCTGCCTATTTGTGGATTTTCTGGCGATGTTCACCGACTGCGGTAGGAATGCTGCAGCCCCCGCCAGTGTCTTCAGCAGCATTTCTTCGACGAACACAGTTTCCAGGCCCGTCGACGGGGTTGAATCGCGCCCACCTATCCCTGAGCATCTTGGCTTTGCCACTTGGAACGCGCCTGACACCTTTGCCGGACACTGCCAGCACCACCACCTAAGCAGAGTGACGTCAATACATATCGCCAAGCATAAAACCTGACATCTCCCGTATCGTCACCAGTGGCCATGGAAACACAAGCAGGATGACAGTCTCATACCGTATTTTCCTATTTATGCAGTTTCTGGCGATGTTCACCGACTGCGGTAGGGATGCTGCAGCCCCCGTCAGTGTCTTCAGCAGCATTTCTTCGACGAACACAGTTTCCAGGCCCGTCGACGGGGTTGAATCGCGCCCACCTATCCCTGAGCATCTTGGCTTTGCCACTTGGAACGCGCCTGACACCTTTGCCGGACATTGCCAGCACCACCACCTAGGCAGAGTGACGTCAATACAGATATCGCCAAACATAAAACCCGACATCTCCCGTATCGTCACTAGTGGGCATAGAAACACAAGCAGGATGACAGTCTCATCCCGTATCTTCCTATTTGTGCGGTTTCTGGCGATGTTCACCAACTGCGGTAGGAATACTGCAGTCCCCGTCGTTGTCTTCAGCAGCATTTCTTCGACGAACACAGTTTCCAGGCTCGTCGACGGTGTTGAATCGCACCCACCTATCCATCAGCATCTTGGCTTTGCCACTTGAAATGCGCCTGACGCCTTTCCTGGACACTGCCAGCACCGCCACCTAGGCAGAGGGACGTCAACACAGATATCGCCAAGCATAGTAGCCGACATGTCCCGTATCGTCACCAGTGGGCATGGAAACACAAGCAGGATGGCAGTCTCATACCGTAGCTTCCTATTTGTGCAGTTTCTGGCGGTGTTCACCGAGTGCGGTAGGAATGCTGCAGCCCCCGTCGTTGTCTTCAGCAGCGAAGAATTTTGATAAAATAAGTTAACGTAACTCCACAAAGTGTCCCTTGTCACCTCACCGCGTACTTCTTCTTTATCTTCGTCACTCTTCGGTTAATCCACGTCATCCTTAACGCCATCCTCGTCGTCTTCTTGAAACCTTTCCTCGTTTATAATTTTATTTTTACCTCCCCCTTATATGTGAGAGCCCCTAAGAAATAACCACTGTAAAGCCGAAGGATGTGGGCATAAAATTGTTTATAAAGCAAAAAAGGCAAGAAAGAAAAAAATCTACATAACAGCAAACTGGAATATCACACCGATAACCAAATGTCGCTGTCGCGTTCTGAAAGTTTGACGGCTCAACATATTTAATAATGAAAACAACCATGAAAGTGGGTATGACGGCGACGTTGTGAATTTATAAACGTGACTATGGAAAGAGTGAAGTGGTGATAAAACTAACGCTCGCCGTCATTCACAGCACAAAACACCTACAACAAACAAAACCAAAAGACAAAACCAAAACAAACCATAGACAGCCAAAAGAAATTTCTTTTAAGGCATATTTCAGAAAATTGGCTGCGTCTGGAAGCAACGAGACGGATGGCGCGCCGATCCGTTTGTCGCCATCTTTTGGTATGTGAAACGCTTCGACAATCTTCCTTTCAGTCTGATCCTTCGAATAAAGCAGGGACGTTGCGAAATAAAAACTGGTTTGCAAGGATTGTTTTCCGTCCTCTTTCTTTCGTCTGCATCTGTCACAGTGCTGGGCCAAAATACCTGCTGCCCTGCTCTTTAAATTTCCCTGGTGTTCCCGCGCCCTTTCAGTGAAACATCTGCCCATTTGTCCAATATAAATGATGTCACATGTCAAGAGAATCGAATACACTACCCCGCAAACGCAATTTGTAATGTGTCTTGTGCATGGTTGAATACTGTGGCCTACTCTTTTTCTTACTTGTCACCATGGGGCACACTCAACTGAGCTTGCATGAATCCGAAATAAACGACCTTGACCCAGTTCTGGCTTGCTACTTTTTCGATGTGTGAAACTCGACGGGTACAGGGCACGACCTGGAGTTTTTTTCGCTTGATGCCCCCCTTATGTTGCTTTCTACCTATGTGTTTTTGCAAAAGATTTGCGCAGGCGCCTGCGAATAAACTCTGAGGGTAAGCAGCTGAGAGGAAGCGCCTAACTTGCTGATAGAAACTGGTTTCTATGTTATGATCGCATGATTTTTGAAGGGCGGACTTACGAGGTAGAGTTATGTTGGCCGTCTTTATCATTTGATACGAACAGATGCGTTTTGAGTCAAAATGAAGACTGAGGTCCAAAACCTGAAGGTAGTTAACCATGGCTAACGCGTGGGTGAATATGAGCCCCCTTGAAGCTCGTTGGAATACCTTTATTACGCAATGTACGGCATCAGTAAGGTTATATCGTGTGGACACGTTGAGTATGGCTAAGTAGTCATCGACATAACAGAAAATGCGCACGACGTGATGCTCGGAAATTGATGTTTGAACTCGTTGATGAAACGTCGACAGATAGATGTCGCAAAAAATAGGTGCAACTGAAGGACCTATACATTTTACAGCTTTCTGCACATAGTACATTCCATTATACACAATGGCTGTCCAACCTAAATAAAAGCTTAGCAGTTAAAGTTAAGGCTCTGTGCTTACCCCTGCTGTATTCTGAAAGGCTACTTCTCCGGTTCCTTGAATTTGTTGCCTTATTGCGGTTAACAGACCTTCATGCGGGATTGAGTAGCACAGGTCCTGGAACTTAATCGAGAACCCCGTCGTAGGCGCCGGAAGACCTTCTTCCAGTTGTCTGACGACTTCAGTTGAAGATCAGACTAAAAAGGGGTCCTTGCCAACCATCGTCTGCAGGTTTGATTGAAAAAAGTTTCCCGTTGTCCTTTGCCAAGTGTCTTTTTCTGAAACTAACCACACAGATTGTGTTTGTGGGGTAGTGCATTCGATTCCCCGGACATGTGACATTTGTATTCGACAAACTGGGAAGTGTTTCAATGAAAGAGAGCGGGAACACCAGTGGCATCTAAAAAACAAGGTAGGAAGCACTTTGGCCCTGCACTGCGACAGATGCAGAGAAAATAAAGACGACGGAAGAACAATCCTTGCAAACCAAATAATAACACAATGTCCTTGTTCTATTCGAGGGATTAGACTGAAAGGGAGATTGTCGAAGCGTTCTACATACTAAAAAATGGCGGCAAATCTATGAGCAAACCATCTGTCTAGTGGCTTCCAGAAGTCAATTTTCCGGAATATGCCTTTTACAAAAATCCTCTTGGTGGTCCAAGGTTCTTTTTTGTTTTTGTCTCTTGGTTTTGTTGGCTGTAGGCCACCGAGCGTTAAATTTTTCTACAGGTTTCACTCATTGCAATGTCATGCTTGTAAATTCAAAACTTTGCCATCAACGCCACTTTCTATGGCTGTTTTGCATTAATGGTTTTCTATAGTGTTTTGCATGCTATGGTTGTTTTGCACGACACCACTTCCAGAATGGCAGGCTTACGTCCGTTGCCTTTTCAGATGACGCTCACCTGGGTCGTGTGTTCCGGGCTGCTCGGTTCGTGCCATGTTGCTGCAGAGGATCCGCTTACAGCACGGCCGCCATGGTTGCGCAGGACGCCAAGTTTGGACACGACCAGCCAGCTCATCTGGCAACATGGATCCAGCACGACTACGGTGGACGCAACCGGCTGCCTTCATAAACGTCAGCTGGCAGCGCTTCACATGGGCACGACACCACTTCCAGAATGGCAGGCTTGCGTCCGTTGCCTTTTGAGATGACGCTCACCTGGGTCGTGTGTTCCGGACTGCTCGGTTCGTGCCATGTTGCTGCAGAGGATCCGCTTACAGCACGGCCGCCATGGTTGCGCAGGACGCCAAGTTTGGACACAACCAGCCAGCTCATCTGGCAACATGGATCCAGCATGACTACGGTGGACGCAACCGGCTGCCTTCATAAACGTCAGCTGGCAGCCGCTTCACTTGGGCACGACACCACTTCCAGAATGGCAGGCTTACGTCCGTTGCCTTTTGAGATGACGCTCACCTGGGTCGTGTGTTCCGGACTTCTCGGTTCGTGCCGTGTTGCTGCAGAGGATCCGCTTACAGCACGGCCACCATGGTTGCGCAGGACGCCAAGTTTGGACACGACCAGCCAGCTCATCTGGCAACAGGGATCCAGCACGACTACGGTGGACGCAACCGGCTGCCTTCATAAACGTCAGCTGGCAGCAGCTTCACTTGGGCACGACACCACTTCCAGAATGGTTGGCTTACGTCCGTTGCCTTTTGAGATGACGCTCACCTGGGTCGTGTGTTCCGGACTGCTCGGTTCGTGCCATGTTGCTGCAGAGGATCCGCTTACAGCACGGCCGCCATGGTTGCGCAGGACGCCAAGTTTGGACACGACCAGCCAGCTCATCTGGCAACAGGGATCCAGCACGAGTACGGCGGACGCAACCGGCTGCCTTCATAAACGTCAGCTGGCAGCCGCTTCACTTGGGCACGACACCACTTCCAGAATGGCAGGCTTACGTCCGTTGCCTTTTGAGATGACGCTCACCTGGGTCGTGTGTTCCGGACTGCTCGGTTCGTGCCATGTTGCTGCAGAGGATCCGCTTACAGCACGGCCGCCATGGTTGCGCAGGACGCCAAGTTTGGACACGACCAGCCAGCTCATCTGGCAACAGGGATCCAGCACGAGTACGGCGGACGCAACCGGCTGCCTTCATAAACGTCAGCTGGCAGCCGCTTCACTTGGGCACGACACCACTTCCAGAATGGCAGGCTTACGTCCGTTGCCTTTTGAGATGACGCTCACCTGGGTCGTGTGTTCCGGACTGCTCGGTTCGTGCCATGTTGCTGCAGAGGATCCGCTTACAGCACGGCCGCCATGGTTGCGCAGGACGCCAAGTTTGGACACAACCAGCCAGCTCATCTGGCAACATGGATCCAGCACGACTACGGTGGACGCAACCGGCTGCCTTCATAAACGTCAGCTGGCAGCAGCTTCACTTGGGCACGACACCACTTCCAGAATGGTTGGCTTACGTCCGTTGCCTTTTGAGATGACGCTCACCTGGGTCGTGTGTTCCGGACTGCTCGGTTCGTGCCATGTTGCTGCAGAGGATCCGCTTACAGCACGGCCGCCATGGTTGCGCAGGACGCCAAGTTTGGACACGACCAGCCAGCTCATCTGGCAACAGGGATCCAGCACGAGTACGGCGGACGCAACCGGCTGCCTTCATAAACGTCAGCTGGCAGCCGCTTCACTTGGGCACGACACCACTTCCAGAATGGCAGGCTTACGTCCGTTGCCTTTTGAGATGACGCTCACCTGGGTCGTGTGTTCCGGACTGCTCGGTTCGTGCCATGTTGCTGCAGAGGATCCGCTTACAGCACGGCCGCCATTGTTGCGCAGGACGCCAAGTTTGGACACAACCAGCCAGCTCATCTGGCAACATGGATCCAGCAGGACTACGGTGGACGCAACCGGCTGCCTTCATAAACGTCAGCTGGCAGCCGTTTCACTTGGGCACGACACCACTTCCAGAATGGCAGGCTTACGTCCGTTGCCTTTTGAGATGACGCTCACCTGGGTCGTGTGTTCCGGACTGCTCGGTTCGTGCCATGTTGCTGCAGAGGATCCGCTTACAGCACGGCCGCCATCGTTGCGCAGGACGCCAAGTTTGGACACGACCAGCCAGCTCATCTGGCAACAGGGATCCTGCACGACTACGGTGGACGCAACCGGCTGCCTTCATAAACGTCAGCTGTCAGCAGCTTCACTTGGGCACGACACCACTTCCAGAATGGTAGGCTTACGTCCGTTGCCTTTTGAGATGACGCTCACCTGGTTCGTGTGTTTCGGACTGCTCGGTTCGTGCCATGTTGCTGCAGAGGATCCGCTTACAGCACGGCCGCCATGGTTGCGCAGGACGCCAAGTTTGGACACAACCTGCCAGCTCATCTGGCAACATTGATCCAGCACGACTACGGTGGACGCAACCGGCTGCCTACATAAACGTCAGCTGGCAGCCGCTTCACTTGGGCACGACACGACTTCCAGAATGGCAGGCTTACGTCCGTTGCCTTTTCAGGTTAGTTACCTGAAAGGTGCTGCTTGCGGTAAATCCAGTAATTATTGCTTGTTGGTGGTGTCGTGCCCACGAGACCTGAATGATGTGTTCAAACAGTTCTTGGCTCTTGCGTGTGAAATATTGACACGTGTATTTATATTTATCGGGCGACCAGGTTTCACCGCCTAACAAATCTTATCGCACAGCGCGGGACGCGCTTGCATGTATCCGAAGTTTCTGGAAAGTTATCGATGCTTCTATCCGCAGCCTGTTGTTGCCGAACCTTGTGTTATCTGATTTATTCGCCTGACGCGAATGATGTAGAACTTTATGGAAGGCACGCGGGTCCCAACGATTAGTCTGGAACATTCGACGATTGTGTATAAAAGCCGACGCGCTTGAACAGCTGATCAGATTTTCGACGATCGCCGACTGTGTTCGCCGCTATCGTTGTGCTATAAGTGTAGCCTGTTTTGTGGGCACAGGTTCGCCCAATAAAAGTTAGTTTTGTTGTTCACAGTATTGCTACTGTGTTATTCAACGTCACCACCACGTGACATCTGGTGGAGGTGCTTTACGTTCATGTACAGGACACCCCCGACAAGTCGTAATTCAAGCTCGGACCGCAAAGACAACACCAGCGCCGTCCCGGAACATCGAGCAAGCCGCCGGCTCCAGCAGCTGCCCCCGGAACACGGAATTCTACCAGAGACGACCAAGAAGAGCGTCAGAGAAGTTCGTCCAGAGCCGACCAAGAAGACAGCCCCAATGGCAGCCGGAGCAGCCCCAATAGTTCTGCAGCAGCCGAGGGAGCCACCGACGTTCCGCGGTTCCACATTTCAGGACCCGGAAAGCTGGCTGGAGACGTATGAGAGTGTCGCTAAGTTTAACAGTTGGGACAGCGACGACAAGCTGCGGCATGTCTATTTCACATTGGAAGACGCCGCCAGGACGTGGTTCGAGAATCGGGAAGTCACCTTAACGACGTGGGACCTGTTCCGAAGCGGCTTCTTGCAAACGTTTACAAGCGTCGTGCGAAAAGAGCGAGCCCAAGCTCTACTAGAAACCAGAGTGCAGCTGCCAAACGAGACGATCGCGATCTTCACGGAGGAGATGGCCCGTCTTTTCCGGCGCGCCGACCCGGAAATGTCGGAGGAGAAAAAAGTTCGCTTCCTGATGCGGGGCGTCAAGCAAGAACTTTTCGCCGGACTTATTCGTAACCCACCGAAGACTGTGGCTGAGTTTTCTGCAGAGGCATCGATGATCGAGAAAACTCTGGAGATGCGCACCCGGCAATATAACCGCCAGGGGCACACGCCGCAGTATGCCATCCAAGGACTGGGTTCGGACGACCTTCAAGAGACCATCAGGGCCATTGTGCGTGAAGAACTGCGCAAGGTCCTGCCTCCGTCGCAGTCTCAAGTAGCTTCCATCGCTGACATCGTGAAAGATGAGGCTCAGCGATCGCTTGGGGTTCCTGAGGTGCAACCTCAATTACCGCAGCCCCAGCCAGAAGCGATGACCTACGCCGCCGTCGCACGCCGTCAAGGTCCCCCTCCGCGACCCCGCCAGGGCCCTGCAACGACGCAATTCCGTCGTCCGCCGCCGCCGCCGCCACCACGCCCACCCGTCGCCCAGCGCACCTACGCGAGGAAGACGGACATTTGGCGAGCCCCCGACCACCGCCCGCTCTGCTATCACTGCGGAGAAGCCGGCCATGTGTATCGCCGATGCCCATACCGGGACATGGGACTGCGAGGTTTCGCCGTCAACGCACCGCGCCCACAAGGTGAACGCCCTCGCGATATCGCCGACTACGTCGCCGCTACTCAGTGGAGCCCTAGACGACCGTCCCGTTCGCCGTCACCAGGCCGCTACCTGTCGCCGCAGCGCCGACCATACACCGGCCCAGCCCGGGACCGCTCTGCGAGCCCATATCCGGAAAACTAAAAGCAGCAACCGATGGAGGTGCGGTTGCTGATCGTCGAACTGAGGCAGATCCTCCGCCGCCAACGAAAACGACGAAGAAACTACCTCGACGACCTAATGAAGACACGCCGCAGTCCCGACGAAGTCAGCAAACCAAGACTACACCGACGAAAGACGACTTGACGACGCGACGTTCCAGTTTCAGTTCAACACGACGCAGCCGTGATCCGACGCCAAGACCTAACTGCAACGCCACACAAAGAACCACCGACCTCGACGTGCTTCTTGACGGCCACGCAGTTACCGCCTTAGTGGACACCGGTGCTGATTACTCCGTCATGAGTGGATACATCGCCGCCCAGTTGAAGAAGGTTAAGACTGCATGGGAAGGCCCTCAAATTCGCACCGCTGGAGGACACCTGATTACGCCGACTGGAATCTGCACGGCAAGAATTACCGTTCATGACCGGACTTACCCTGCCACCTTCGTTATCCTCCAACAGTGTTCACGAGACGTCATTCTCGGCATGGACTTCCTGAACCAACACGGCGCAATCATCGACCTGAAGTCGAAGTCAATAACGCTGTCGGAAGATCAAGCGATACCGCCGGAGAGCCCTCGTAGTCACCATGCCTTGAGGGTGCTCGAAGATCAAGTGAGCATCCCGCCTCGCTCCAGCATTGTCATTTCGGTCGGCCCCGAAACACCCGTTGACGTAGAAGGCGTCATCGAAGGCGACCAACGTCTACTGCTCGACCGTGAAATTTGCGTCGCAAGAGGGATCGCTCGACTGCACGGAGGAAACGCGAAGGTGTTGCTGACAAACTTCAGCCAGGAGTTCAAGCACATCAACAAGGGCATGATGATCGCATACATCGAGGAATTTCAGGAAACCAGCGATGCGTTCGTCCTCTCGGATTCTGTTGCATCTACCCCGACGACCGTAGTTCCCGAGCCAGACTTCGACATAAATCCAAGTCTCCCCGTGATTAAGAAGCAACAGCTCAGAAGTCTGCTTCGACGATACAAAGACTGCTTTTCGACGTCATCGAGGATTCGACAAACCCCAGTCGCAAAGCATCGCATAATAACCGAAGAGTGCGCTCGACCACTCCGCCCGAGCCCTTACCGAGTTTCGACGCGAGAACGCGAAGCTATAAGACACCAAGTCGACGAAATGCTGCGCGACGACATCATCCAGCCGTCGAAAAGCCCGTGGGCGTCTCCAGTTGTTTTAGTGAAGAAAAAGGACGGAACCCTACGTTTCTGCGTCGATTATCGTCGATTGAACAAAATCACGAAGAAAGACGTATACCCCCTCCCACGGATAGACGACGCATTGGATTGGCTCTGCAATGCTAAATACTTCTCATCGATGGACGTCAAGTCTGGCTACTGGCAAATAGAGGTCGACGAAAGGGATCGCGAAAAGACCGCCTTCATCACGCCGGACGGCCTCTACGAGTTCAAGGTTATGCCATTCGGAATGTGTTCGGCGCCTGCAGCGTTCCAGCGCGTCATGGACACAGTATTAGCAGGACTGAAGTGGCAGACCTGTCTCGTTTACTTGGATGACGTCGTCGTCTTCGCCGGGAATTTCGACGATCACCTCAAGCGGCTTGCGACAGTACTAGAAGCCATCAAGTCGTCAGGGCTTACTCTGAAGCCGGAAAAATGCCGCTTCGCTTGCGATGAACTTCTGTTCCTAGGCCACGTAATCAGCCAATCTGGTGTCCGTCCAGACCCGCAAAAGACAGCTGCAATCGCACAGTTCCCGCAACCCATCAACAAGAAGGCAGTGCGTAGGTTCCTTGGCATGTGTGCCTACTATAGGCGCTTTGTCAAGGACTTTTCACGCATCGCGGAGCCGCGAACACATCTGACGAAATGTGATGTCGAGTTCAAGTGGGAAACACCGCAGGCCGACGCATTTCAAGAACTCAAACGACGCATGCAGTCGCCGCCGGTACTTGCGCACTTCGACGAGTACGCCGATACAGAAATCCATACTGACGCCAGTAGCCTAGGCCTCGGTGCTGTTCTAGTCCAGAGGAGAAACGGAGTCGAACAGGTGATAGCTTACGCTAGCCGGTCGCTGTCAAAAGCGGAAGGCAACTATTCTACGACCGAAAAGGAATGCCTCGCCATCGTTTGGGCTACAGCTAAATTTCGCCCTTATCTTTATGGCAGGCCATTCAAAGTCGTCAATGACCATCACGCGTTGTGTTGGCTAGCGAATATAAAGGATCCTTCAGGACGACTCGCGCGGTGGAGCCTCAGACTACAAGAATACGACATCACTCTAACCTACAAGTCCGGACGAAAACACTCCGATGCCGATTGCCTATCACGCGCCCCCATTGACCCGCCGCCGCAAGACGACGAGAATGACGACGCCTTCCTCGGAATGATAAGCGCGGAAGACTTCGCTGCACAGCAACGGGCAGACGCGGAGCTAAGAGGCCTCGTCGAATATTTGGAAGGGCACACCGACGTTGTCCCCAGGGCATTTAAGCGCGGATTATCTTCCTTCACGCTTCAAAACAATCTACTCGTGAAGAAGAACTTCTCCCCAGTCTGCGCCAACTACCTTTTTGTTGTCCCGTCAGGACTTCGTCCAGAAGTATTGCACGCCCTACATGACGATCCGACCGCTGGACACCTAGGATTTTCCCGGACACTATCAAGGATACAAGAAAAGTATTATTGGCCGCACCTGACCGCCGACGTCGCCCGTTATGTCAGAACATTCCGATACTGTCAGCGACGCAAGACACCGCCGACAAGGGCAGCCGGATTACTACAGCCAATCGAGCCTCCTTGCCGACCATTCCAGCAGATCGGGATTGACTTGTTGGGACCCTTTCCGACGTCAACAACCGGAAATAAGTGGATCGTCGTGGCGACGGACTACCTTACCCGCTTCGCTGAAACTAAAGCACTGCCGAAAGGTAACGCAGCCGAAGTGGCGAAATTCGTTGTCGAAAACATCCTGCTGCGACATGGTGCCCCAGAAGTCCTCATCACCGACAGAGGAACGGCCTTTACAGCGGAGCTCACCCAAGCCATTCTGAACTACAGTCAGACAAGGCACAGGAGGACAACGGCCTACCACCCGCAGACGAATGGTCTTACGGAGCGGCTGAATAAGACCCTCGCCGACATGCTAGCGATGTACGTGGACGCCGAACACAAGACGTGGGATGCCGTCCTGCCGTACGTAACATTCGCTTACAACACGGCGGTGCAAGAAACAACACAGATCACGCCGTTTAAACTGGTTTACGGCAGGAATCCGACGACGACGCTCGACGCCATGCTGCCCCACGTCACTGACGAGGAAAATCTCGACGTCGCTAGCTATCTCCAGCGCGCTGAAGAAGCCCGACAGCTCGCCCGCCTGCGGATCAAGAACCAGCAGAGGACCGACAGCCGACACTACAACCTCCGACGACGCTTTGTCGAGTACCAGCCCGGTGACCGTGTTTGGTTTTGGACCCCTATACGCCGACGAGGACTGAGCGAGAAGCTTTTGCGTCGCTATTTTGGACCGTACAAGATCATCCGACGTATTGGTGCACTGGACTACGAGGTCATGCCAGACGGCATTTCGCTGTCACAGCGGCGCCGCTCACGACCTGAAATTGTCCACGTTGTGCGGCTCAAGCAGTACCACCAGCGTTGACAAACTTTGGGACTTCGCGTAACTGACCTTTGGACTTTATTTCTTTCCGTTGTTTTGTTACTTATGTTTAATAAGTGTCCCTTTGTGTTTCGCTCTCTTTGTAGCATCGGGACGATGCTCTTTAAGAGAGGGGTATTGACACGTGTATTTATATTTATCGGGCGACCAGGTTTCACCGCATAACAAATCTTTTCGCACAGTGCGGGACGCGCTTGCATGTATCCGAAGTTTCTGGAAAGTTATCGATGCTTCTATCCGCAGTCTGTTGTTGCCGAAACTTGTGTTATCTGATTTATTCGCCTGACGCGAATGATGTAGAACTTTATGGAAGGCACGCGCGTCCCAATGATTAGTCTGGAACATTCGACGATTGTGTATAAAAGCCGACGCCCTTGAACCGCTGATCAGATTTTCGACGATCGCCGACTGTGTTCGCCGCTATCGTTGTGCTTTAAATGTAGCCTGTTTTGTGGGCGCAGGTTCGCCCAATAAAAGTTGGTTTTGTTGTTCAAAGTATTGCTACTGTGTTATTCAACGTCACCACCACTTGACAATATGCTATGCCTTGTCTGCTATAACACTGATGCTGTCGGGAGACGTTGAAACTAATCCTGGACCAATGACTAAGGCTCAAGAAGAAGCTTTTGCTGCTGCACTAGAGGCTATTAGGAAATTAGAAGAAGCGCACTCACACTTGCTTTCTCAACTAACTAGTGTCAAAGCCAGTAATACGGCAGTTATAAGCAAGTTTCAAAACCTAGAAAACGAGCAGGTAACACTACTCGCTGAACTAAAAATTTCTAAACAAAAGCAGGAGGCCGCTGAAGGGGAAATCAAGCTGCTGAACGCCAAGATCGCCGCGCTGGTCGATACTCCCGCATCCGGAAATTCGGCTGTTACAACAGCAGGCGCTGATATCCTTCGCGGTGTGTCTGATCGATTGGCCACGATTTCTTCACGGTGCGATGACACTGAGAATAGAATGCGACGCTCAAACCTGCTCTTCTTTAACATAGCGGACAACGAAAAAGAGGACTGGGCTGCGTCGGAGCACAACATTGTCGATTTCTGTGCCGAAAAACTTGACTTAAGCCCATCAAGCACGCACTTCGAGAGGGTGCATAGATTAGGCAAGCACGCCGATAACAAAACGAGACCGATCATAGCGAAATTGACCTTTTACAAGGTTAAACAACGCATCTTGTCAACTACACGAAAACTTAAGGGCTCCGGATTTTCGATACGAGGACTTCTCCCCAGCTGCACGAGAAGCAAGAAGAAAACTGATCGAATTCGCGAAGGCAAAAAAATATATATATATTTCAAGCTCAGCGTCGACAGAATGCGCATAGATGACACAACCTACGTGTACGATGGCGTCACTAGCACAGTAGTACAGCTGAGCAGATAGCTAAAGCATAGCACTCGAACCCATCACTGCCATCAGGCATCAGAACCTCGGATCATACCGTCACAATCAATATCATTTACTAATATTCGAAGCCTGGTGCGCAAGCTCGGTCAAGTCTCTTCTTTCATAGACGATACAGGTTCTGACATTATCATCTTCACGGAAACATGGCTGCATCCTGACATTTCAGACAATGAAATAAGTCCCATACATACCACGTATAATATTTACCGATGCAATCGCACTAATAAACGAGGTGGAGGCGTACTTATAGGCGTTAGGAAGACGGTAACATCTTATTTGATTGCGACACTAACCTAGAAATTGTCTGGGTTGCGTGCATGACTCGTTTTGAAAAGTTATTGTTAGGTTGCTGTTATCGTCCTCCTGACTCAAGTGTGTTGTTTGTTAGCGACCTGCGAAACAGCATAACTCACGCCATTAGGGCTTGTCCGGCTGAAAGTATTTTTCTTTTCGGCGACTTTAATCTTCCCTCCATAAACTGGAAGCAGTTGTCATCGACCTGCCGCCTTTCCTCAGACTTCATTGCCTTAACATTAGATTTCAACCTGTCACATATCGTAAGTCAACCCACTCGTGATTCCAACATGCTAGATCTAGTATTGACAACGGTCCCTAATACTGTTGAAAAAATAACATATTTAGATGGTTTCAGTGACCATAAATTAATGCAATTAAACTTTAAAGTACCGTCCCGTTTTTCTGGTACCACAACTAAGATAATTCGTGACTATAACAGAGGAAACTACAGTGTTATTAACGCTGAACTTGAAACATTTCTTGTTAGTGTATTACTTCCTCGTTTCAGTAACCGAACAGTTCAAGATTACTGGGATTTGTTCAAAAACAAGCTAATAACACTGGTTAGTCAACATGTTCCGTTAATTAAAATAACAAATGATAAATGCAATCCGTGGTTCACTAAGTCACTTAACCAACTGAGAAATAAAAAGAAACGATTGTACGCGTCCGCAGAACGCGCGTCCACTCCAATATCTTGGAAAAAATACATCGACTTCTTGCAAAGCTACTGCTCCAGAGTACGCGCTGCCCGAGATAAGTACTTTTCGCACGATTTGCCATCCCTGCTCACAACTAACACAAAAAAATTTTGGAAAATAGTGTGTCCGGATCGACAGGATGGCAACATCATTTTGCATGATAACGACCACATTCCCATTCCAGAATATGACTCTCGAAACGCGTTCAATTCATTCTTTTCATCAGTATACACCATAGAAGACGACTCAAACGTGCCTGAGGTAGCTGATCTTGACTACCCTTTCTTACAGCCCATCGACATTACTGTCGACGGCATCGCATCCATTATAAATAATCTGAAAGTGTCCACATCAGCAGGCATTGACGACATAAACTCAAAAATACTAAAAAACACGATATCAGTCTCGAGTAAAATATTATCTCACATATTCCGACAGTCGCTATCGACAGGAATGCTTCCCCAAGACTGGGAAATCGCGAAGGTCATTCCCATCTTTAAATCTGGCAATAAAAATTCACCACTAAACTACAGACCCATTTCACTCGCTTCCATCTGCTGTAAGATGCTAGAGCATATAATCACCTCCAATATTTACAACCATTTAGAGAATAATAACTTGCCAAGGTTGACGACTGGGCGTGTTGGTATAGCATATTGGAGGTTGGAATGCGCAATAGTTTGACGATACACACAGAAGAGACACACACCACAGAGCGCTACTTGCAACTATCGTTTTATTCCCTTGTCAGTGGAATAAATACAGGAAGATACTCAGGGGGGAGGGCGGTAGCGACAAGAAAAACCAAACAAACAAAAAACTAAAATAGTTTTGACAAATATTGCCATCTACTAATGCCAAGCCGGCTTTGTCATGCGATCGTTTTCGCTGCACTCATCACAAAAATCCCCGGATACGAAATTTCCGATTAGCGCTTGAGGAAATCTAATTCCTTTGCACTAAGAGAAACTGAGGGCGTGCTCACGCACATACTACCCAAACGCGCAATCTCAGCAGCTTCGATTATCTCCCGCGTTATTTGGCTGCCATCTTTGCTCACAATCTTACAATTCTTGAATAATGGCCGACATCCGCAATCTCTACAATGTATCCCAAGGCTACCGCCCTCCCCCCTGAGTATCTTCCTGTATTTATTCCACTGACAAGGGAATAAAACGATAGTTGCAAGTAGCGCTCTGTGGTGTGCGTCTCTTCTGTGTGTATCGTCAAACTGTTGCGCATTCCAACCTCCAAAATGATAATAATAACTTTTTCTTCACAAACCAGCATGGATTTAGGAAGGGTTTATCGTGCGACACGCAACTATTTGAGTTCACGACTGAATTACATTTCAATCTGGACAAAAAACTGCAAACTGACTGCATGTTTTTAGATTTTTCAAAAGCCTTTGATCGCGTAGCTCACTGCCGACTAATTTCTAAACTGTCTTCGTTGTCCTTAGATTCACTAACGCTATCTTGGATTCGAAACTTTCTTACCAGTCGGCAGCAGTTCACCGTGGTTAATAATTTTTCCTCCCCGCTCTCTTACGTGTCTTCTGGTGTGCCACAGGCTAGTGTCCTCGGTCCACTTCTTTTCCTTATATATATTAACGACTTACCGAATAACATTTCTTCTCATGTGCGGATCTTTGCTGACGATTGTATAGTTTACCGAGAAATCGCTGGTACTGATGACCACGTAAAAATTCAAAATGATCTGGACCTTATTAGCAGTTGGTGTAGGACTTGGCTAATCTCGCTTAATCCAGATAAATGTAAAGTAATGTCTTTCACTCGCAAACATTTCCTTTCCGGCTTTCCATACTATATTTATAACAATCCTGTGTCTGTAGTTACTTCTTTCAAATACCTAGGCGTAACCCTGACAAAAAACCTTTCCTGGACTACACATATAAACAATATCTGCGGAAATGCCTCCCGATCCTTGGGATATTTACGCCGGAACCTCCGTAAGTCGCCGACAAATATCCGCAAATTATCCTACCTTACATTTGTTCGCCCTAAACTTGAATTTGCTTCTTCAGTATGGTCCCCTCATTACATTTAGTTAACCACTATGCTAGAATCAGTTCAGAATAGAGCCGCTAGATTTATTTCACAAAATTACAACTGGAACGAAAGTATAACGCAAATTAAAAACAATCTATCAATTCCTTCTTTGACCACTCGTCGTGATGTAGCACTTATAATGCTGTTTCACTAGTACGTTCGCGGACTGAGGCCATCACCAATAGCTGTGCAAGTTTCTCCATTCACCTCACGAAGATTGCATAATCATCTTTCTTTCACGCGCATCTACGGCAAAACAGACGCTTTTAACTCATCTGCGTTTCCACGTGTCATCCGCTTGTGGAACGACCTTCCCGATATCCTGGTAGCTGAAGCTAACAAAGAAAAATTCTGTCACGACATAAACATTCATTTCTTACTTAAAAAAAAATTGTCTGCGTTGCTTCTTGTATGCTGTTTTTTCTTTTTATCTTAGAATTATTTACTTGGTGTAAACTTGACTCTTCGTTGTGTTTTGATTAACAAAGCATTGTATAATTGTATAATTTTGTATAATTGTTTGCTCTTTATACTGTGTCAATTTTTCCCCCCTTACCCAATGCCCATTCTTCGGGCCTTTAAGGTATTTTGAATAAATAACTAAATAATCCATATTTGGAGCCTTCATGTTTTCATGACGTAATTACCATATTTGTTTATCGGTATAATATGGCCCATTTGTTATTACATTTTTCTTTGCCTTTCTTGCTTTCTTCAAACTGTTTTATGTCCCCATTCCTTCACATTTATGGTGGTTATTTGTTAAGTGCCATATTCGTTTATTTCACATACTTGTGGTCTCTTCCGGTTTTTCTTCCTCTGTATATATTTTAATGTTATCTCTTCCTCATTTGATGATGCTGTAAGAATGACTCATGGTTATTTAGGTGACAGCTTGTCGCAGTCTTGGTCTATGCTGTTACCCAGCAGATAAGGTTTACGTCTTTATGTTTATCTGCACATGTGAGAGTGACAATGCGGACACGTGCACAGGTTCCTGAATAAAATACATTGTCACGGTTCACAAGCAGCAGGAACTGATAAAAAGGGCAGGACATTTTAATTGCAGGCCTACTGAAAACGATCGCGCAGGGACCTCTTCTACTTCCTCAATGCTCGAGAGCTTCGTATTCCTCTACCTGCCGCGTATTGGATGTGGCATTTGCCTCCCTCCAGAAGGAGCATCGTCCCGATGCTCACCTAGTGGCAGGAAGATGTGTCAGACGACGTGCTGGCACTTCATTCTGTACAATACGGCTTCATGCGCACAATGTGCACAACTTTTGGTGGACGCTGCCGCGCCCTGGAGGAAGCAGGACTGCCAGGGTTAACCTCATAGTTCACAGGTCGCTGAGGAGTCGTTAAACCTTGTACGGACCAAAGTACCGCCTGAGCAGTTTTTCTGAAAGTCCTCGCCGACGGATGGGACTCTAGAGCCCCACTTTGTCACCTGGCTGATATGTGATGGAGCGGCGCCGTAGATCGTAGCGTCCAGCGTCGTAGTCCTGCTGTCGGGCGATTCTGACGCGGGCGAGTTGTCTCGCTTCTTCAGCATGTTGAGCGAAAGCTTCAGCGTCCGTACCTATATCTCCGCTGTCATGTGGCAACATTGTGCGAGCATCGTCGCCACTTAATTCACGGCCATGAAGAAGGCTAAATGGTGTCTGTCACGTTGTTTCCTGTTGAGCAGTGTTGTAAGCGAATGTGATGTGCCGTAGAATGTCATCCCAAATTTTGTGCACCACGTCTACGTAGATACTCAACGTGTCGGCGATAGTCTTGTTCAAGCTTTCTATTAGGCCGTTCGTTTGCGGGTGATAGGCTGTAGTCTTTCGGTGAGCCGTGCCGCTGAGGCTAAGCACTGTCTTTAGAAGTGTAGCCGTAAAGGCAGTCCCTCTGTCCGTTATTATCACAGCTGGTGCACCATACGTCAGTACCACGTTTTCAATAAAGAATCGCGCTCCTTCGACTACGGTGCCACTTAGAAGTGCTTTGGTTTCTGCATAACCTGTCAGGTAATCGGTGGCAACTCTTACCCACTTATTTCCAGTATTGGAAGTTGGGAATGGTCCGAGAAGGTCCATGCCGGTTTGGGCAAATGGGGTCCTGGGCACTTAGACTGGTTGTAGTATCCCAGTTGGTTTCGTATGTGGTGGTTTGCGGCGCTGACAATCGAGGCACGTGCGCAAGTAATGTTTCACAAAGGTGGCAAGCCTTGGCCAGTAATATTTCTCTTTGACTCGGGCCAGTGTTCGAGTGTAGCCGAGGGGGCCAGATGTAGGTTCATCGTGGCAGGCTTGCAAGACCTCATTACGGAGGCACTTTGGGACGACAAGTAGGCGGCTGCTTCCGCTTGCAGAGAAGTTCTTGTAAAGAACATCGTTACGGAGGCAAAATGATGACAAGCTCCTTACAAATGTTTTCGGCGCTCTTGTAATCCGGCCTTCCAGAAATTCAATAAGCGGAGTCACTTTGTTATCTTCCCGCTGCTGACGAGGAATCGCAGCCGTGTCTGGAACACCTATAAAAGCCATGTTTTCATCATCTTCTGTGACTTATTGCTCAATGGGTGACCTTGAAAGGCAGTCGGCATCGGATTGCTTTCGTCCGGACTTGTACACCACTGCCATGTCGAGTTACCTCTGGAAGCCTTATGATCCTTACTTACTTCTGGAAGCCTTAGGATCCAACCCGCTAGACGACCGGACGGATCCTTCAATTTCATCAGCCAGCAAAGTGAGTGATGATCGCTGACAACACTGAAGGAACGGTCATAGAGATACGGGTGAAACTTCATAACGGCTCACACCACCGCAAGGCATTCCTTCTCTGTGGCTGAGTAATTAGACTGAGCTCGTGAGAGCGTCCTGCGTCTACAGCGCCTAGAGCTGTGTTGCTAGCGTCCGTATGAATCATGGTAGGAGCGTTCTCGTCAAAGTGATCTAGTGCAATAATGAATCTGTTCCAACTAGACCAACTCGCAGTTATGCTTCAGTACAGGAGGTGTTTGCAGGCGCTGTCGGAGATCATTAAACGCTGCTTGTTCTTCGCCTCATACGAACGCAACGTCTTCTCTTGTAAGCCGCGTTAACGGTGAAGCTATATGTGAAAAATTGGCTATAAATCTTCGGTCACTGCCTTCTTATCCATTGGCGTTGGAAACTTTGCGACGGCCGTGATCTTGTGGGGGGCAGGGCGGACGCCTTGATGACTCACATGACCCAAGAACTGGAGTTCCTCGAAACCAAAGTGACACTTTTCTGCTTTCAGTGTTAAGCCTGCGGACCGGATAGTATGTAGAACCGCGAGCAGCCGTCTCTGGTGTTCCTCCAACGTTTCCGAAAAACTATGACATCGTCGAGGTATCCTAGGCATGCCTGCCACTTCAGGCCTGACAAAACCACATCCATGAGTCGCTGAAAAGTTGCTGGAGCTGAGCATAAACCAAAAGGCAGGACCTTGAATTCGTAAAGTCCATCAGGCGTTACGAAAGCAGTCTTTTCTTTGTCTTTCTCGTCAACCTCGATTTGACAATAGCCACTTTTGAGGCCCATCGACGGGAAGCAGCGGGCATGCCTCAGCCTGTCGAGGGAATCGTCGATACACGGTAATGGGTATATATCTTTGTCACCCAGTTCAGCTTTCGGTAGTCGACACAAAAACGTAGACTGCCATCTTTCTCTTTGACCATCACTACCGGCGATGCCCACGGGCTTTTTGATGGTTGGATAACGTCGTAGTCGAGCATTTCCTTCACTTGCCCTCGGATAGTTTCGCGTTCTTTTGGTGCTACACGGTACGGGCTTTGTGGGATTGGTCTCGCTGTCTCCTCCATGATAATCCAGTGTTTCGTCAATGGCGTCTCACCAACTCTAGATGTCGACGAGAAGCAATCACGGAACTGGTAAAGCAGGTACACAACGGACTGCCTTTCCGCTGGTCATAAGCTCGCGCTCACGTCAAGAACAGGTGACGGTGCCGAAGTGTCTTGTTCTCCTTGTTGTAATGCAAAGCATTCGCCGAATTCCGCAATCTCGTCGAGGTAAGCAACTGCTGCGCCTTTGCAATGTGTCGTAGTTGCTTGCTGAAGTTTGTCAGTAGTAGTTATGTTTCCCCATGCATTAACTTGACGAGACTTGTGGACGTAGCAATATCTTCACTGAGCAAAAGCGTAATTATCTGCTCGGCAATACCTTCCCCATCGTACTCTGTGTCGCAACTGACGGAAACAAGACGGCAAGATAACGGTGGTACGGTCCTGTCGTCTATGATGCGCAAAGACTTGCGCTGTAGTTCTGCACTTTCGTCCCCAGAAAAGGTTATTATATATTTTGGCATGTTGATGACGGCGCCGTACTCGCGTAAGAAGTCCATACCTAAGGTTACATTATTGCAGCAGTTGGGGAGAATGAAAAAAATTTGCGATGAATGACAAATCCCCTATGTTGACACTTGCAGTACACTTGCCAGTCGGTGTCAGTAGCTGGCCTGCAGCGCCTCTAATGTGCGGCCCTGACCATTCCATTTTCACTTTGCGAAGTCTGTCCACCAGTTCTTCAGTTACGATTGAAAGGTCCGCGCCATTGTCCACAAACGCCGTCACGTCGTGGCCGTCAATTGATACAGTAACATCGGCGCTAACAATGTCGTCTGTCATCAAATCATCCGGCTGTATCGGCTTCTCGTTCGACGGCAATGGGGGATTTTCGGCACTTCGGCGTGTGGCAGCGGGGGGAACCCCTGGGGGAACCCCTGGGGGAACCCGCGACCTCAGGGGGGAACCCCTGAGGTCGCGGCCTTCAGTTTCCCCGGCTTGGGCTGGGAGATCGCCCTCCAGCCACGTCGGTGGAATTGCGTGTTGTAGCTTGAATACCACGTCCCAGAGAAGGGGAGCGTGACCGGTAACCGGGAGAATCGGCTTGTCAGCTCGTTGGATTCGCGTCGATGTTCGCTAGGCTGCCGTCAAAAGCACGAGGAGCAATGGATGGGAACGCTTGGTACCCTTCGACGCGATAAGGGCAATGACGGCAGATGTGGCCCGCTTCCCCACAGTGCACGCACAAGGGCCTGTGGCCAGCTGTGCGCCAAATGTCAGTTCTGCGAAGCGGTGGTCGCGTCGGTAGTTCCCTATGGTACCAAGGTGATGGAGGTGCTGACTGCCGGTGATACTGCGACCTCGGCATTGGAGGTGGCGGTCGACGGACAACATCTGCGTAGCTGGATTGCCACGTCAGTAGGGGATTTGCCTGGGGAGCTGCAAACGCTTGCTTTATTTCTTAGCGCACAACTTCAGCCACCGACGCAGCTGTGCATTCATTTGGCCTGGCAGTGAGCTTTTTAATTTGTTCCTGAGCAATTTCACGTATCAGCTGGCACAATGAACCCTCGCCTGTGACCGTCACTGCTGCGGCGCTTGCCAGTCCAGTGCTGGTCAGGTGATCATACTGGCAGCTGCGTAGGTGTAACGTGCGCTCTATGGCCGTCGATTCTTTAATAAATTCATCGACGCTTGTTGGCGGGTTCCGCACAAGACTGGCTAACAGCTGCTCCTTTACGCCGCGCATGAGGTGGCTGAGTTATTTCGCCTCGGGCATATCCGGGTATGCACGACGACTAAGACGAGCCATTTCTTCAGCGAACATGGCAAAAGTTTCATTCGGCTTTTGAATCCGTGATTCGAGAAGACGCTGCGCGTGGTCTCGCCTTTCGGTGCTCCCGAACGTTTCGAGGAACTGGCGGCGGAACTCATCCCAACTTACCCAGATTCCCTCGCGATTTACGAACCATGTGAGGGGTCTGTCTTCAAGAGATAAATACACATGGGATAACTTCTGTTCTTCGTGCCACTCATTATACTTGGCTACGCGCTCGTATTCCTCGAGCCAGTCTTCTGCATCCTCGTAGGCATTGCCGTGGAAGCTCGCAGGAGATCTAGGAGTCAAAAGAGTCACCTGTGCAGGGCCTGGGTCTGCCGTGTCTTGGGCACTCGTGGTAACAGGCAGACTTCCTTGTCGGGGACTAAATTCTGGGCTTAGGCCTGGTAGGCGACGGCTAGCGCGGTGAACGGGCGTTTCGACACGCGGAAAAAGATCTGGGCTTGATGTGGGGCTATTGAAAGGCGTCTCAAACATTTACCCAGCACCTCTACCAGTGTCAGGATTCACAAGCAGCAGGAACTGATAAAAAGGACACGACACTTTTTACCACACAAAAGGACACATAAAAAGTGCTCTACGCCTAGCCTGTAAAGTCCCATGTCGCTACCACAGTGCAGAATTGTTTAAGAAGCCCCACATCATTCAGGTTCCATCAATGTATGAATACGAGCTATGCCATTTATATAAACTCGGTTTGCGAAAAAATAATGATTCCATGAGAAACCTAGCAAGGCTAGATAAAAACTTCCCTGCTTATAATGTGCGCCATCCTGAAGTGTGGTGCCTCACCAAATGGAGAACCAATTACGGAAATCAAATGTTAAAATTTCAACTGCCTACACTTCTAAACTATAGTAAAAGAAAATAAGATTGACATATCTACTACATTGCCAAAACAAGTGCGTTTAATGTTTGTATAATGATGTGATACGATGATTTTCAATTCCTTTGAGAACTGCATGATTCCCTTTTCAAATGGTTTTATAACTCCTGTAAGTGTTTTCCTCTTAGTAGGTTGTACTCCCTTAGCCGCACGCTTTTATGCTTCCCCGTGTGATAGGGGTAAGAGCTCCCCAAGCTGTTTTTGCAGCTTTTACCTGTCCTCCTCGTAACTCTTTGTTGTTGCGAAATAAAATTCAATTCAATTCAATTCAATTGCAGACCTACTGAAAACGATCGCGTAGGGACCTCTTTTTCTTCCGCAATGCGCGAGAGCTTCGTCCTCCTCTAAGTGCCGCGTACTGGATGTGGTAATGTGTACGTATTACTTGCTTGCGTATTACTTGCGTATTACTTACTTGTACGTAAGCTTGCTTTGCAAAAATAAGCAGTTCGCAGTGTTCGATCATGGTGTGGTGTGAGTTTCTTTCTTATTTCCTTGTTTCTTTCGCCCAGTTAAAAGAGACGTCTAAAGCTATAAACCAAGTAGCCCGCAAGGACGTCCTACTAAAGGTTTGCGCTAGAACGCTTGTCGCCGTCACCCATTTATCAGCGTATTGATTCAAGTGTGCGCCCGTTCACTTGTACGCGAAACATAGGCAGTAGAGTGGAGGGAAGTTTGCGCGTTAGTTGTGGTGGATGTGTGTTGATAATGTACGAGAAATTTGCTATATGCCAAGAAGCGACGCCACTCCCTTTGTCAATGTGTAACGAGCAGTACTCACTCGTGCAGACGTTGAAGTGCTTTCCTTGAAGGTTAGCGCTATACAACGCTGGCAGATGAGAATTCTTTTTTGTCCTCGATGGAAGCCGTGCACCGCGAAGAGCCGGAAACACGGGCAGTCTTTGTGTAGCAGCGGTCCAGGAACCTACTGATTCCATTCCTTAATATGCCATCTACAATTTTTGCAGCCAACTGCTGCACCCGTCTTCGCTGCACCGCTCTACATTTTGCAGCTTGACTGCAGCACACGTGTTAGCGAAAACACACTTTCATTTCTGTCGGCTGATTGCACAGAAGCAGGGAAGAAAAGGTGATGGTTTCGTATTCGTGCGCTTTCGCTGATGCAGCGTATGGCGCGCTGCCGAAAGCGCAATCTCGTGTCTCTAAAGCAAATGACTTCGCGACAAGGGTCAATAGCTGTCGTGTGATGGCGCATTTACGCCGTGCGACTGGGACCAGCCGGAGTAAAACCAGCCGGCGCGCGCACATCCAGTGAGGCGCCGCTCATTTCGCAGTGACGAGGCCCACATTTTGGAGGCCACCTGTGGTTGTGGCTCAGTGCGGCGAGTAGTGAAAGCTTCGCGTGCTGTGTGTTCTCGCAACATAGCTCACGTTGAAGGCAGCACGAAGGTGAATTCGCTCGCCGGTGCGGCCGCCATCTTGAAAGCGGTCGTCTTACATAGAACTGAGGTGAAACAGCGCGAGAAAGACGAGGACACAAGGAAACAAATACCACAGACAAGCGCTGACTGCCAACTGGAAGTTTACTTGAAAATCACCGGACATTTATAGCTTCATCAGCATAGGCATGCGCACATCATTCACAAAAACATCTGCAAATCATCATTTTAATCTTTCTTCCAAAAATGTTATTTCTTTTCCCGACAAGGCAAGAGAGGGAGTGCTTACACATTTATCGCCTTCCTTTCTTATATGAAATGCCTCTACTATTTCCCTTTCCTTCTTGCTCTTTCCTTTCCCTATGAATTTAGTCTTTTCAAATATGGGGGTGCATTGACACTTGTTACAGTGTCCAGCTAAATGACTCCCATAGCCATTCTTTAAGTTAGTGCTGTGCTGACGAGCTCTTTCATTGAAGCACTGTCCCGTTTGACCTATATAAGATTTCCCACAGCTTAGCGGTATTTGATAGATGACATTGCGCCTGCACTCAGTGAAACGAGTTTTATGATTAGTGGTGCACAAGTGCCTTTCGCGCTTGTTCATGCGATTGCATATCGAGGAGAACTTGCACGGGGCACTGAAAACCAAATTAATATTATGTCTATTGGAAACTTTCTTCAGATTGTGAGACAGCTTGTGTAGGCATGGCACCACGTGCGCTAGTCTTTTGTCTTTGTTTTCTTCTTGGGAAGCATCAGAACTTCTTTTCTCTTTCTGCAAAATGTCTTCGCATACTGAAGTGATCACAGAACTGGGAAAGCCTGCGTTCTGTAGTCGCGATATCTGATTTAAAAAACTATGATCGCGCTCATGCTCATGTTACTTACTAAGTGCTGCCTTAAGGCACGTTGTCGCTATGCCTCTCTTAATCAATTTAGAGTGTGCGCTGTCGTAACGCAACAAGGTTTTCTTAGATCTGGGATGATATCCCCAGCATACGTGCTCGTCCAAAGAAAAACAGAGGTTAATATCTAGCAACTGAATACCTGTTGTTAATTGGCAATTCATACGTGAACATAAGTCCTCCCGATGAGTTGATGAATAGGTTCAAAATTTCTTCGACCGCGTCCTGGAAATGCATACAGGAATCTTTCTTCATAACAATTAAGTAGTCGTCAACATATCTAAACACTCGCGTTACACGCATGTCAAACAACTTAGCAGAAATTACATTGTCAACCGAGGATAAAAAAATGTCACATAAAATGGGGGCGATGGCTGATCCTATACAGATGCCAGTACGTTGGATGTAGGATTGGCCTTCATAATTAACAGCAGTTGAATGAAGATAAAAGTCTAAAAGCGCTAAAAAATTGTAGCTGTTGACACATACAGAATTCTGAAAATTAACTTCCCCGAAATCTTCTATCCTATCGCGCACAGCGCACATCAAACCGTCTCGCGGCACAGAATAATATAAGTCCTCTACATCTACTGAAAATGCGGTTAGTGCGGTTCCCTGGTCTTCATTTATGGCCGTGATAACTTCTTCCGAGCTTTTTACCAGGAAAGGGTCATTTATCTGCAACATCTTGAGATGGCCTTGCAGAACTTTTCCTAGATGACATTGCCATGACGTCTTCTCGGACACAATAACCCTGAAAGGCTATTCAGGCTTGTGTGTCTTGCAAGTGAAGAAAACATCAAGGAAATCCGTCTCCGCTTTGTTCACAAGCTGCCGTAACGAGTCTAGGTGCAAGTCTTTGAGTAGCTTCAGGGCGGCCTTCTTTTGCTTTTTCGGGTCGAAGGGAACAGCTTTGAAATTCTTAATAATAGCTTGCATGGATTTCTGGTTCATAAGGTTTTTAGGCAGGGCAACAAAACCGCCTTCTTTATCTGCCTGTAGTAATTCAAGCTCATCATTCTTTAGCTTCTTTACAATTTTCTCTATAGGAGGCGTACCTGATTTTCCACACGGTGCGTGCTTTAGGACGCAGTCCACGGCTTCACCGACAACTCGTTCACGGTCTTGATCCTCAACCCTGTCTCCTATGCTTCTACCCATGGCTAGGAGCTGTGGAGCAGTAAGTTTTGGCTCAAAACTATATTTCGGGCCTTTTTCCAGGGTCCTCCTAACTTGGTCTGGAATTGTAGCCTCCCCAAGCGTGGTGACTACGTTGGCATTGGTGATCCTGGTGCGCGCCTTCGGTAAGGAGATCCTGGTGCGTTGCCACAGGAATTCTGTGGATTGCCCGGCAAGTCTCTTGTAGTCGCGCAGCGTTCGGTCCTTTTTGCAGGGGTCTTTTCTTTCTTCAGCGAGTACTTTCAGCCAATCATTGTATAATCGTATTTGGCGCCATTTTTCAGAC
Source organism: Dermacentor albipictus (assembly GCF_038994185.2). Lineage (NCBI taxonomy): Eukaryota > Metazoa > Arthropoda > Arachnida > Ixodida > Ixodidae > Dermacentor > Dermacentor albipictus. Next base: position 1,999,097 of record NC_091824.1, read on the forward strand.
TTCAGTAACTTGCACATCCTTTTTGCGTGTCCCCAAGAAGGTTCTACGAGACCAAAGAGGGCTGTGATTTCAGGTGGCGTGATGCGTCTTCTCAGGTAGTAACTCAAGGAACGTGACTGGCAAGTGGTTATGGCGATGAGGGTGACACATACACATCGCCCCCATTTTATGTGACATTTCTTTATCCTCGGTTGACAATGTAATTTCTGCTAAGTTGTTTGACATGCCTGTAACGCGAGTGTTTAGATATGTTGACGACTACTTAATTGTTATGAAGAAAGATTCCTGTATGCATTCTCATGACGCGGTCGAAGAAATTTTGAACCTATTCATCAACTCATCGGGAGGCCCTAAATTCACGTACGAATTGCCAATTAACAACCGTATTCAGTTTCTAGATATTAACCTCTGTTTTTCTTTGGACGAGCACGTATGCTGGGGATATCATCCCAGATCTAAGAAAACCTTGTTGCGTTACGACAGCGCACACTCTAAATTGATTAAGAGAGGCATAGCGACAACGTGCATTAAGGCAGCACTTCATGTGAGCATGAGTGCGATCATAGTTTTTAAATCAGATATCGCGACTACAGAACGCAGGCTTTCCCAGTTCTGTGATCACTTCAGTATGCGAAGCCATTTTGCAGAAAGAGAAAAGAAGTTCTGATGCTTCCCAAGAAGAAAACAAAGACAAAAGACTAGCGCACGTGGTGCCATACCTACACAAGCTGTCTCACAATCTGAAGAAAGTTTCCAATAGACATAATATTAATTTGGTTTTCAGTGCCCCGTGCAAGTTCTCCTCGATATGCAATCGCATGAACAAGCGCGAAAGGCACTTGTGCACCACTAATCATAAAACTCGTTTCACTGAGTGCAGGCGCAATGTCATCTATCAAATACCGCTAAGCTGTGGGAAATCTTATATAGGTCAAACGGGACAGTGCTTCAATGAAAGAGCTCGTCAGCACAGCACTAACTTAAAGAATGGCTATGGGAGTCATTTAGCTGGACACTGTAACAAGTGTCAATGCACCCCCATATTTGAAAAGACTAAATTCATAGGGAAAGGAAAGAGCAAGAAGGAAAGGGAAATAGTAGAGGCATTTCATATAAGAAAGGAAGGCGATAAATGTGTAAGCACTCCCTCTCTTGCCTTGTCGGGAAAAGAAATAACATTTTTGGAAGAAAGATTAAAATGATGATTTGCAGATGTTTTTGTGAATGATGTGCGCATGCCTATGCTGATGAAGCTATAAATGTCCGGTGATTTTCAAATAAACTTCCAGTTGGCAGTCAGCGCTTGTCTGTGGTATCTGTTTCCTTGTGTCCTCGTCTTTTTCACGCTGTTTCACCTCAGTTCTAAGTATGAGCCAACTAGCCCTCATCAAGATCTTACTAATGCAAAAGTCGTCTTACAGGACGGACGGACAGTTTTCTATTTGGGTAGGTGTAGAAATCCCTATGCATTTCTCAAATAAAGAAAATTTATTTGTCGCCACGCTACTGCGGTGAGATTGTTTGCTTCCACCTAATGTTATGCTGAACACGCCGGTTGAGTCCATGTAAACGCCATGCCTGGGCTTGGGAATAAAGTAGTCTGATAAGGAACTATGTATCTGTAGTTCAGCTTTGGCCTCTGTGTTCTCAACCAAACCATTTTTTATGTCTGCAGAAACCACATAATAAGCTTTAAGCGCTGACATGACGCGTTGATAGTGTAGTATATGTGATGTCACCTACGGCTGCCAGCCGCAGTCATCGATGCTTCTCTGACAGTGAGATGTGACTGAACATACGTGTAGATAGTAAAGCATTGCTGAAGTAAGATGCTGTTGCATTTCCCTGGCGCGAATGACTAGGCATGGCTATCATAATCGACAATAATAGCCCGTACAGCGTCCCGTGTTGGCGTTTGATCAAATATTTTTTTCCATGTTAACATACCTATCGTAAAGGAAATTCAGTGTTTTTCGAAGTTAATGGCACACTGTTCTATACAAACAAGACCATTTTTCTGTCTGCTAGAGGCCCAGATGCTCGTTGCGGGGAGGAAGCGCCTCTACAATGCCTGTGGGCGACATGCGAGCACCAGTTGAAATTGCATCTGGATGTTCACAGGGTGAATTACTCGGTTACAAACGTGTGTCGGCGTGGCGTAGCTTAGTCCAAAGGGTCGTTTTAGGAAGGATTATATTTTCACTGCCTCCCGCAAAGGAATATGGCTGCACTAATATACACATTATTTTCTGTTCCCTTATCGCGTGTCTTATTCGTAATGCGATTACCTAGTTGTACTTAAGTGTGCCCGCCGAATATTAATTCTTCCAGGGACCAATAATTTTTTTTCTTTGAGTTACCTTGTGCAACACTTCCTGTCGAAACTTTGTTAGAGAAAAGGGTCTTGCCGTGGCCAAGAAAGTGGCGTTTGTGTCCACATGCTCAAACGATTGATCATTTTTGTTTTGCAAACTGTAGGGACGTCATGTTCTTCTTGGACATTCTCCAACGCAGACTTAAAAAACATTTAGTAATCACATCATGCAAAACTCTTCCCGCGCATTTTAAAATTATATGCGCATTCACTGCGATATCAGTACCCGGCTGTGAAACAAAGTATGTCCTTGCAACGGGCTTATTTTTGCTTTTAACCCTTCGGGAGGAGCAGGCAGGGAACAGTGCATTGTGTAGCGTGGGAAAGTGAACACGGAGTAACTAGAAGCATAGAGAGACAACACTGAAGCGAATGGGCTTTATTTCAACATGCTACTTTAGTGAAATATTGACAACAATTTCAGGGCACATGAGTGTAAGTCACACTTCAGGGCACATTGAAGAGAGATATGATTGTCTAATGCGCCTTGCATGGCAAAAATGCCTGCTGCGTCTTCCCATCTCCACCACATGAAATGCTGAGAGATTGTACGCCGCAAGAAAAACTTGTACGATGCGGGAGTTTTATTGTGGCACTAGGAAGTGTGGCCGAGACGAAGCGCTTTGCCTCAAGATCGTGATTGCCTCTTGAAAGCACTACAGGAATATGAAGGGACCTATAGCAATAATTTCAATGTAAATCAAAGAGTGATATTTGGCCTTTTAAGGCGAAAAGTGCTAAGCGTAAGCGCAAGTTGCTTTCTATAGTGTTAAGTGACTACGACGTGATAAAATTTAGCCATGAATTCTTTCCTTACTTAGAGGATAACCATGATGACAACTATTTGCAATACTTATCTTCACGCATTATTGTTCATTTTGCTATCCACTAGAAGTTGACATCAGAACAAAAATAAATACCAAAGTCTAACCGATTGCACCATTTTCAACAGCTTCTTTAAATATTGTTCTCAATAAAAAAGGCACCCGAACAGCAACAAAATTAAGCGATATCTATATGAAGCAAAGGTGCTGCATGAAGAACCAAATAATTGTAGTAGCCGGCTAAAGCGCCTCATCGTATGCGGTAATACGAACTGTAACAAGGGCACTTTTGCCGCTTTCCAAGGTGTTCGTCAGCCAGGCGTGCGCGGCCACTCTCATAGCTGTTCTTCTGCCAGATTTAGCCCTAGATGAAGCACAACTCGCTGTACTAAGAATGAAAGCAGGCGCACATGTATTTATAGAGCACGCGAGGAGGGCCAATGTTTAGCCGAAACACAACCCTTGACCTTGAGTACTTCAGCACAACAAAGGCAATACTTTAGTTGCTCTATTTAGGCCTGACTTATGAGAGTTAACATCGTTCAAAAGGACCGTTTCCAAATACTGACAACAGCGATCAAGCGCTCGTAGCACTAATGGCCGGCTCAGCCTCTGCTCGCCTTAGCAATGCGAGTTTGCCACGCAGCGGCTGCATTAAATATGATTGTTCACTTCTTGAGAGAGAGACATAGAGAAGCACTAGTATTCGCTGGTTACTACTCAACAACCTAACTGCTGCCCAGTGATAGCACTAACATTGCGCAGTGTGTCGCTTGTTAGCTCTCAAACGTAGTCGATTTCGTGTAAGCGGATCATTATTCTACGCATGCTCGGCTGACGCGCAAGGTTGGCTCATCATTATCTTATTAACACCACACACATTACCGACATATTTCTACCCGGTGTTCCTTATTCGCATAACGTAGAATGTTTCTGACATTATTTAGGAACTTTAATAGCGACTCGTGCGTTACTCCAGCCTTCCCTACTCTTGTTAGCTGCTTGCAATGAAGAAAACAAGCCCAAATGCGAGAAAACATATTTGTAGGTACCTTAGGCCTGCTCTTATTAGTTATTGCTCATAAGCTATGACGAGTTTACTCATAATTGTACGCAATTTCCTTTACTGAGAAACGGACCTCATAAATGGTCACTTTCTGTGCTGCAAACCACCGGCCACAAATGTCTTTGCAAGGGGAACAAAAATATGTTTACCGCCGGCATCAACGTCATTCTTAGTAAAGATACGTGCCAGTAGGTTTCTCTCCCGAAACATAATTCGTTCAAAGGCGTAGGAAGCTGATGATGTCCTTAGTAGGCGGAAATCAAAACATAAGCAAATGAAGGGCCTACTGTGAGCGTCGCTTATGCCAAAATGATCGTAGCAGCCCCGTGGCTTTCGCCAGTCCGGACACGGACTGAGTGGGTGGGTTGCCTACGCTAGGGTTACGGCTGCGAGAAGACATCGGCACCAGCCTCGTCTAGCCCATCCGAGCCTTGAACAGCGGGTTGTGGAAGAAACTCATGGACTTGTAAGGCCTGTAGCTCGGTGAGTAGAAGTCCATCATAGGCGCTGCTGCTACACTGCCAATGCAGCTCTTGGGGTCCGTGAAGTAATAGCACACCTGAGGAAAAGAAGATGGAAGTTGGAAAGAAACTATGATAGAGTCTATAAGCGCGACTGAACCAGGACGTAGAAAGAAACAGATACACAGAGACAGCGCTTCATTTTCAACTATAGATTTTATTTTCGCCCGCATCGATGTATATATATATACCGTGCGAGCGAAAACAAGCGTCCAGAAAAAACGAACATTCATTATTGCATATCGATGAACCATACACGTGTGCAAGGCATGGAGTAAACACATACTGCAATCGTTACAATATTAAACCGAGGAACTGCATCTCCTTTTCAGATAGCGACACTGAAGACTTGCTCACGGCCTTTCCTGTAATTTTGCAATTTCGTAGGCTTCCACAATCTCCCTTGCCATCCTGCTTTGAGCCCTATACAGAATCGTAGTACTTTCAAACATGGGTTAGCAGGAACAATCTCGGCAATGAATACCCAAATGACCCGAGATTACCCCAGTGACGTTATATCAATGATCTTTTAATCTCTCATTGATGCAGCTGCCGGTTTGATGAACATACCTTCTTTAGCACGAAAGTGGAATGGCATCGACAACGTTATGAGTGCAGGTTACAAATTGTTTGCGATGTTGAGTAGAACATGCGTGCCTTTTGTCATTCTCTGTAATAACCTGTTTCCATAGCTTCTGTAGACGCTCACGTGCAGAGAAAACCACGTCCACACCCGATTTTGCCGCTATGCTTCTCGGATTATGCGAAATGCAATAAATGTATGGTACCACAGCAATTTTCTTAGCTCCAGCAGTGGCACTGCTTCCATTCGATGCGTTTTTTGCACTTCCTGCTTAAGCCCTCCGCGACAGAGGTGAGCATACGCATCGGGCAACCAGAATCTGCCAGGCGCTTGGCCTGATCTCTGAAACTGGCTTCCACTTTCTGGTCACGTGACTCCGTCAAAGAATTATTGAAGCACGATGTTACTACTGCGCGTTTTACGAGTTTGAATGAGCGGAATGAAATGGTAGGACTGGGGACTACGGTTGCCGCCATCGTTTCAGTGAAGGAGAAAAAAAGAAGCTTTTTACGTTGAAGGCAATGAATTGTTTTCTCAATGCACTCGAAAAAAACCTGTCACCACGCTGATAAAAGTAGCTTCGACATACAATTTCAATCTTTGCAAGCCACAGGGTTCAGTCAGCCTCTCTTAAAAGTGGTGGCCCAATCGCTGCTTCAGAAGCTTAAGAAATAACGTATGAAGCCGGCACCTGGCAACAGAACGTAGGAAACTCGAAGTCATGCCGCATGTGCATAAAGTGAGCCACAACACCAAAAATGTTGCAGCCAAGCAGGGAGTAAGTTTAGTGTTTTCTGGTCCTTGCAAGCTTTCGGGTCGCGCATTTATCGAGGCAGGGCAGGGACCCACGCCTGCACAATGCAGCACGAAAATCGTTTCACGGCATGTGTCACACGGGTGGTGTTCCCTCTCACATGCGAGAAAGTTCACATAGGCCAAACTGGCCGATGTATTTATCACTGGCTGCGTGAGCACCACTCCTCACTGGGGTGCGATGACGGTGAGAACTTTCCTCACCATTGCAATGAATGTGGCTGTTACCCAGTGTTCAGCACTGTAACGATTCTTGGTATAGGCAAGGGCAAAGAAGAGCGAGAAATCGTTGAAGCGTACTACATAAAGTTAGGTGACGACTGAACTAGTACAACCTCGGTGCGCCTACTTGAAAAAGAATTTGGTTTTTGCGGTCGGTCATGGTAGATGCGACATCTTGTCTTTTCAATGCTCTGCGATTAGTGATGCTGCTGTTGCGCATGCTATGCTGACCTTGCTGGGACTATGCTGCTTCTAATAAAGCTCAAGCTCAGTTGATAGTCCAGTCATTGTGAACATCTTGTCCTTTGACGCTTGTGACTGGTTTTTTCCTTCAACTATGTGCCAACTAGCGCGGATGTCAACCCTTCTGCTATATTACGCTGCCATCCGGAAAACATGATGTGAAGCGAAGAAAGAGGCATTCGATCGGTCACGCAAACTTCAACGGGCTGCCGCCCGCGCGCCTTTGCGAAACAAGTTTCTAAATATTTATTCCGAAGCTTTCACACCGCGCGATGTTACCCTGGATGCCTTCGTTGTGCATAATGTCGACCCTGTTTTTCTCCTTTGACCAGTAGTGCGTTCTTTTTCTTAATGAGTATGCATTCTTTGGCGAATACCAATGAAAATTTGTCTGTCACGCGAAAAGTGTAATGACTTGTATCTGCATAAAAATGCCTAAATCGTGAAGACATTTAATTGTTATAATAATGTAGATGCAGATGATTGGTAGCTTTTAAGCAATAAGAAACGACTGAAACACAATAAAATGAAAATGATCAGAGTCTGAGAAATGATCAGGCTCCACAGAACATGCACGGGAAGCAGGGTGGCCTGGCCAGCTTAAATTTGGGTTTAAGGCAGAAAGCTGGGCTAGTTTGTGGTTATTCGTATGAGACATTGCACTTGCGCGTAAAAAAGGACATGGATAGGAACATGAAAAAAGACACACCAAACGCTAGACGTCAACTAGCTTTGTTCTCAGGAGGACACAAATATATAGACAAAAAGATGCTTGCTACATGATCAATCCCTGAAGCGCATGCGCAATGGCACCCTATTGCGCAAGAATTTTGCTTCTTTTGCCGTCAAAGATAAGTTAGGTTTGCCGACGCAGGCACGTTTTTCCCGACCAATAAGGAAGGCCTCGAACATATCACGCTCTCTCTGATCTGTGCTAGAAATAATCACTTGAGTCTTATCAAAGAGCGGCATGCATTCATTCTCGCAGCGCTTGCTATGCTTCATCTGATGGAGCACCAGGTGCTTGTGGAAGCACCATCGGGATCTGGGCACTTGGCGGCACATTGCACGTCAACGTACATCTGGCCATATCCCAACCAGAAATTAGCAGGTGCCACAACTTGAAATTTGAAGATGGCGCAGCTTCAATTGGGGGGTGGGCCAGTTTGAAATTTAGGGCAATGATAGATAACTCCAGTGGCGTTTCTGCATGCTTTTTGATATAAGAAAAACAGAGTGATACTCACACTAAAATTTGCTTTTTTAAACTCATGTGTTAGCCGTGGAAAAACGTACAGCGTCAATTAGAGGGAAGCTAAAAGGTTTTCCAGAAAAAATGAGTGAACATCTGTACATAATGGTTTTCAACCCTCCGAATTCGAATATCGTATCGAAATTGAGCGAAAGAAAGCGCAAATATATTTTATTTCGACGAAAATTGCAGCAGCGGACACGCCCAGCTCGCGCGTCTCGTTTTCGCCTGTGATTGGTCGGGAGCCTCGTGACGTCAACTCTAGTAACCGACCGCTGCCGCTACACATGAAGCGCGGTGCCAGGTAGTTTGGTGCTGTTTTTCTGAGACGGTAATGGAAAATTTAGAGAGACTGCGTTTTTCTGAGGAGTTCGGCGTTACTCCCTACATGTACGAGCTGATTGCGAAGAGCCGGCCTCTCGAAGAAGCAAACGATGCTGGTGCGAGCAGTGCTTTCGACGCAAACGAAAGCAAAGTCTTGGGATCTTCCTCTTTGGTGAGTATGTGTTTTGCAAAGCGATCTAGTGATCTCGCCGATCTTTCGCCGATCTAGTGAGCTCGTTTCCGGTCAAACAACTGTAGTGTTGTGTTCCTGCATGCCTCCTCGTGGAACGTAAGCGGGGATGCGATCGTCGGCATTTGTGCGCTGTCCAAAGCTGTCGGCAATCTACAAAGACGGTTTAAACGCGTGAAAAGCTTCCCGGTTCATGCAGTACGTGTAGTGACCTTCATCTGTTGACTACCACCCACGTTGACTACCACTCACGTTGATTACCACTCACGTTGACTACCAGGCACGTTCACTACCACTCTACATACACGCAGACGCACCAACAAAGGAATGCAGGGTCGATCGAAGCAGATTACGATGGCACGCACGCAGAAACAAGCGCGGTCAGGCACGGTCGCGGACGCTGCGAAGGAACGAAACACTAGAGTTGACGTCACAACACCGCGGTTTCCGGTCTCCGTTCCGCTCGCTCACTCAACGGGGGGCGGAGCTACAGCGCAATTTCAACCGACGATTACGTCGCTCCTAATTGAAAAAAAAAACCAAATTTTACCTACATGGTTTATAGGGTTCTCGCGTCCGTATATGAGCGTCTTATTGAATTCGACAGACTCTTCAGCTTCCCTTTAAGCTGTTAGAATAGTCAAGAAACAAATAAGACTTGCACGCGATAATATTCCAGCACGAAAATTGCGCTTCAGCTTCAAACATTTTGTGGGAAACGCAGCTCCTTTGATAAATATTTATGATGTCCTTACCAAGTTTTTTTCTACAATGTCTGTCCGCGACGGATCGCTTACGGGACTTATGATGTGTATTTCATGTAGAACGTTAGCTGTCTTTTGTTTATAATTTAGGAATATTTTCCGAATTACCAAATTGAGCCTTTTTTTATGCGCGATTTCGACAGAAGCAAGCCGGACGTGCTCTATCAGCCCGAGCGCAGTCACTGCCAGCGCAATAAATGTTCATTGCAGGAGGCGAATGGCTGCTGTGGCTTCAATCACCGCTTCCGTTCGTCTTGACAACATAGCTGTATATCTGAGCAGTTGCAGTCATCGGTGCTCTAAAGACATGTATAGGTTCTGTTTCTGATAAACACTTCGGCGCTGCCATGCTTCAAACCTACTTGGGTCTAAAAACTCTCGCTAAAAGCAGCGCCATCTTCGCCCACCGCTTCGCGCTCGTTCCTCCACGCGCGGCTCTCGACCCTCAAGTTCGTCGATAATTGTGAAGTACCCTTCGAACGCTGCCGCGTGACCTTTCCGCCTCCTCCTTGCCCCTTGCGCTCTCCCCCTTCACTTTCGGAGACCTGTTTGCCCCCTGTTTTTCAGCAAGGCGATTGGTCTCCTTGCCGTTGCTAATTCCGTAAATGAGTGCATTAAAGAAGAAATGCAAGAGTCGGCTTTTATTGACAGATGTGGTGTTTCCACGGGAGCTTTTCTAGAAATTCTTTCAATGTACTTGAAGTCGACGCTGATTGGGTGGAGAGATGGCGTTTTTCTGCAGAAATCAGGCATTTGCATTGGCTCAAAGGTTGCCCCTATTCTTAGCAATATTTACCTGAGTAAGGTTGACAACTGCTTAGAGAAAGCCTTAGGTGATAGCGTTATCATGATATTTGGTTACGTTGATGATTACCTGATTTTCTGCAATAGGGAAAAATTCGATTCCGCTGCTGCCCCAGTAAGTGAGCAATTTAAACTTTATGGGGGAGGATTAAAGTTTACCAAGGAATTACCTCAGCGACGCGTAATTCAGTTTCTTGACATTTCCTTGATCTTCGAACAAAATCATGTTTGTTGGCAGTATTCCCCAAGATCTTCGAAGCCGTTGCTAAACTTTCAATCCAAGAATTCTAAATTAGTAAAAAACGGAATTGCCATGTCGTGTCTTAAGTCTTCCCTCACCAGATCCTGCATGCACGAAATGAGCGCCAGTTTTAATGCGCAGGTCCGGCGCTTATTAGAAGCAGGTTATCCTAGTGTAGCGGTGGACACTGTGGCTGAGCGCCTAAAGAAGTCGGTTTCGAGAGGGACGGACGTGATTACAGAAAGCAGTAATAGCAAAAAAGGAGTAGTGGCTATTCCGTATATTCATTCAGTGTCGCACAGGCTTAAAGAAGTTGCTAGTAGATATGATGTTAATGTTGCTTTCACTGCCCCCAATAAGCTGGGTAAGACATGCGCTGCCGTACAGAATAAAAAGGAGCGGGTAAAAGGCAAAAAACGAACAGATATTTGTCCAGTGAAGCACAATAAGAGCAACTGTTTTACTGACTGTCGTATGGGTGTAGTTTATAAAATTCCCCTTAGCTGTGGCCAGTTCTACGTAGGGCAAACGGGACGGTGTATCAATCAGAGGCTAATGGAACATAAAATATCGTTAACCGGTGGATCGCCTTCTAATCTTTCGCTACATTGCCGAGATTGTAACTGCACGCCAGAGTTAGATGAATGCGCGATATTGTACAGGCATAAGAATGAAGATACGCGTCTTATGGTAGAGGCATGGCATATCTATAATGGTGGAAGGGCGTGCGTGAGTCAGCCTTCGATTACTTTACATAAGGAAGAGAGTAAGTACCTTAACAGTTATCTCTCACGTAGGCCGGCACATGTACCCGATTGACACGTGGGGTTACCATTCCTGAGCATGCGCAGATGAGTTTTGTGTCTTCTTTCTTGTTTCGCCTCAGTGCTCCCTTCAGTTGATAGTCGGCGTTCATGTTGTCCACTTCTCTACTCTTGTGTCCTGTCTGCACGCCTCACTTCTATTTTGCATAATCAGAGCTAGCTAGTCTACATTGCGTTTTTAAACCGCCCAATTTGCTTAGTAGATATGATGTTGGGCTGCTAAGCACGAGCATCGAATCCTGGCCACAGCGGCCGCATTTCGAAGGTGGCGTCAGCACCCGCGCACTTAGATCTACGTCAAAGAATCCCAGGTGGTCCAGACGTCGTGTCTCACAATGGTGGCATGTGAAATAACATAATTTAAACATTTATTGCGTTTATAAAGCGTAAGCATTCTTTGGCGAGTACCCCTTCACGCAAAAATTCTAACGCCTTGTATCTGCAAAAAATGCGCAGTTTGTAAGCCTAAGACATGTAATCATTATGACAGTGTAATTGTAGGTTATTGGCAGCTTTATAAGCGACAAGAAACGATCTTAACGCCGAAAAAAACAAATGAAAGGAGAATACTCACAGAGGTACTTAGGACTCCTTTAAAAAATGCATGGGGAATCTTATAGTAGGGGTGGACCATCTTGAAATGTGGGGGTGTGCCCACCTAAACGGGGGTTAAGCCAAGTGGAAATGTGGGGATGGGCGAACTTGAAATTTGAGGGCGGGCCAACTTCAAATTTCTGGATGGGCCAACTCAAAATTGGGGACAGGCCAGCTTGAAATTTGGATGTGGTTCAACTTAAATTTGGGTGTATGACAACTTGAAATTTGGGGGTGGGCCCACTTGAAACCTGGGGGTGGCGCGACTGAAATTGGGAGGTCTGTTTACGCATACCTAGACAACTCCAATACAGTTTCTATACTGTGTTTCAGTTCTTTAATTTGCTTTGAAGTGGGCTTCTACAAACGCATGAGTAGGTGTCGATTATTTGGTTTTCTCACTGATACAGACAATGTGCAGGATGCACAATGCGAAGACGTGGGATTGTTCCCCACCTGCGGCAAGTTGTTTTTTCAGCCGATTTCTTTGCCAGTTCTTGTCATTTCTTTAATTGGGTTAGTAAGTACAAAAAATTTTCCACTTGTTTTCCTTGGTGCCTTCGTTGGCATCTCATGATATGATGAATAAAGCTTGGGCCCCTCGGTTAGCCCCTTCCGTCTCAAGCTTAAAATGTGAGTATATATTGTTACGGAAGGATGAGCGGAGAGAGGAAGAAGGAGATCGCGAGAGGCTGGCTGCTGCCGGTTGTTGGTGGTCAGCCATCTTTACTCAGACTCATTTTGTATATATATTGTGAATTTAATCTTCTATACTCCCAACGTCCCCGTAATACATTGGTGAGAGGTGCGGGGTACCAAGGCTGGAAACGGAGCTCCGCAGTGGGCATCACATCACCGTCCGCACGATGAATGGCGGTGTGCACTGGGGATCAACGTCGTTGATGCGTCACCGTTGGATGCTACGTCACTGTAACCTTCGGTTGTTTAACTGCGAGTCGGCCTAGTTGGAACAGATTCATCTTAAAACTTTTTTAAGATGAATCTGTTCCAACTAGGCCGACTCGCAGTTATGCTTCAGTTCATTTCTAGTTCTTCCGGCCCTCTTTCTACTTGTCCGAACTATAGCTTAAACAACCCAGCAGTTCTGGTGCCTATTATCGCTGTCTGTGAAGGCAGAGCGCGGGTGTTAAGCTGGTTCCTGAAACTTGGAGAATGCCCTGATGAGGTGTTGTTGGTGACCGGATGGTGGCCCCCGTCTGCAGGACACGAGAAAGCGCTCGTCCTTGTGTCTCTTCTATTCTTTGTCCCTGTTTGTTTGCGCAAAAAAGTTTTAAGATGAATCTGTTCCAACTAGGCCGACTCGCAGTTATGCTTCAGTTCATTTCTAGTTCTTCCGGCCCTCTTTCTACTTGTACGAACTATAGCTTAAACAACCCAGTAGTTCTGGTGCCTATTATCGCTGTCTGGGAGTGCAGAGCAAGGGTGATAAGCTGGTTCCTGAAACTTTGGGCATGCCCTGATGAGGTGTTGTTGGGGACCGGATGGTTCCCCCCGTCTGCAGGACACGGGAAAGCGCTCGTCCTTGTGTTCTTCTATTCTTTGTCCCCGTTTGTTTGCGCAAAAAAAAGTTTTAAGATGCTTCGGTTGTTGTTGTGCAACCCAAGGATCCTGAAACTTTCTGCGGCACCGATGGCGCCGATGTTGCAAAGTGGGTGGCCATGTACGAGCGCGGGAGCACAATCAACAGGTGGGACCCTACGCTTATGCTAGCTAACCTGTTGCTCTACTTAAGAGGTACGGCAGAGGTGTGGTACGAAAAACCACGAACAAGAGCTAACCAGCTAGGACCAATACAAAGAGAAATTGACAGAGTTGTTTGGCAAACCAGCCGGCCGTAAAACTGCCGTAAAGCAGGAACTGGCCTCCCGTGCCCAATCCCCCATGGAGTACTATGTCTCGTACATCCAGGATGTGCTGGAACTTTGTCGTAAGGCCGATCAGGACATGAGAGAAGCTGAGAAGGTGGGGCACGTGCTTAAGGGCATTGCTGACAATGCGTTTAATCTGGTAATTTACAAAAGCTGCTCTACAGTTGCTGCAATAGTTTGACGTAGTAGTTCTGCGGAAGCCCGCAAGGTGGAGAGACGACATCAATGTAGTCTTGTGCTCTTTTTCTTTTTACTTTTTTTTCTCGCTATCCCTATTGCGAAACCCACTATCCAGTGTCCAGTGCCATACGAGATTATGCGCTCAGTATCTCGCGCTGTATGCTGAGCCGCTGGGCAGGCCGGCATGTGGCATATTTTACCAAAAGGTAAAATAATCTAGGAGCAAAGCTAGGGTGAGGACCACTATGGCCGTAAGACATGGAGTGGTACCGTATCTACACAGGGTCACTCAGAACCAAAGAAAAGGAGGGTGGCAGGTTCGGAGTCCCCTTTGTCTTTGCAGCCCCCTTTAAACTGGCATGGCTGTGCCCCCGCACTTCCCGTGATCCTAAAGGAAGGCAAGGCTGTGGCAAGAACCACACCAAGCCGACCAACCACAGAACCAACCACACCAAGCCGTATGCAAAATGCAATGTAGGAGTTTTGTACGAAATCCCCCTGGGGTGCGGCAAGTCCTACATAGGGCAGACAGTGCGGTGCCTGAATGATCGAGCCAGTGAACATGAACAAAAGTTAACGAAAGGTGAATTGGCGCACTTGCCTGCGCACTGCAATGCCTGTCACTGTGCACCTCTTTTTATGGAGATAAAGATTCTGGGGAGAAGCCAGGAACAGACTGCACGCGAACAGATGGAGGCTTATCACGTAAAAAAAGAAAGGCCAAGACTGTGTTAGTGACACTTCCATTAGATTGTTTCAATCGGAAATAAATTTTTTTAATAATTCGTTGCTCCGCTGGTTTTATGAGTGTTCTTGTTTGTTGCATTTTGCGCACGTTCTATTTGTCTATGTATGCCCACGGGTTGCCGTGAATAAACCGGTTGAAAGTTACCGCCCGTGTTGTTTATGTGTTCTCTTCCGCCTGTCCCCGCCTTTATTTGCGGCCAATATGGTATGCAGTATCCATTATTTTTCTGCCCATGCTTAAATCTTTAATTTGATTGCCTGCATTGCTAACTTGCCTATTACCGATGTAATGGTCAACGGTATATAGGAGTGAATTCTATCTTTCTCCCCTTTACCTTATATATAAATTCATTTTGCTTTCTTGCCAACTTCCGATTATTCGTCTATCTTCTGAAGTTTTTTTTCCCCTGCTTGCACTTTAGCTTCCTTGCTTTTTGGTTCTAGTTCAGCCTAACGGGAACCTCGTCTAGTCCTGTGGCTGTGTGCTTAGGAAATTGTCCTGGCTTTCCTCCTGTTGCGACTGTATTGGTTATTTGTACAGCGTTCAAATTTGGACTGGTCATTTTGCACTCCTTGCTCTCTTTCCCAACTACATATCCCAATTTCCAAATGATGCGTTTATGGTCACTCCCCATGCTGCTACAGCACAAAGCAGTGCGCACCAGCCTCATGGCAGAGAAACCAGCATCTCGTTCAGTGTGACCCAGCTTTGCAGGTCAGCGTTCTCACTGGTATGCCAGTGACTCACAGTGAGTGCCAGCGTCTCGAGTGCGATCCACTGCGAAAAAACGCGCTGGCTTCACACATAAAGGCACTGGAAGACGCTTGTTCTTACAGTAGGGCTACACTTTGGTGTTCCTTGCGCTAATCGCTATGTTTTAGGTTGGCACCTACTTCCTTCTATTGCTTAAAATTTTGTTTCGGTTGTATTCTTTTATTGTTACATGCAGTATCTGCTGGTACGTTTACATATTTTAACAAGCATATTCCATTTGAATTGCGCATTGTGAGCAATCGTCATATTTTTTAACACCCATTTATTGGTTATATGTGCCTTGAAGGTTTGTCATGTATCGTAGTAATGTATTTTTGTTAGTATTGTTATTTTTAGCATGCGTAATCTGTTTAAATCCAAATACTAGTAACTATGTTTGCTTTAATAAAGGCGAAATCAGGCATCCACCCATTCGTAGCAATCGTTACAAGGGAAACCCTTGCTTGCTTTATTTTAACACCCGTATGTAATGCCTGTACAGACGTTAGGCTATACCTTGAATAAAAAATTCGCAGTCCCACCCGAAAGGCGAAGCACCGATTATGATAACCAATTAGTAGATAGCTTTACGAAGTAAGGATAGCAGTTTTATCGGCCGTATAAACTTATAAATGTTCCCTTACTAACTAAATTAACAATTATAGAATATGTAGAAACAAACAGACACACAGAGACAGCGCTGTCTTTGTGCGTCTGCTTCTTTCTACATCCTTGTTCAGTCGCGCTTACAAATTCTATCGTGTATTTAGACAAACTAGCCCGTCAAAACGTTTTAACTAAATTAACCGCCGTGGTGTCACGCGCGCACAGGTAAACATGAACACATCTTTAGTATAGTAGTTTGCTGGGACAGTTGGTGCATGGTGAACATATAACGGTTTCCAGCAAAAACGGATGCGAGCACAAGTAAGTAAGTAGAAACCGACAGGACAACGCTGAACTTACAGCTGAAGTTTACTGTGAACACATTCCACAAAACTCTCATTGCAGGATAGTTTTGTAGCCCAGAAGGCGAGATTAATGTACGCAGGGTACCCGGTATAACTTTTGATGGCTATGTCAGAATCCTTGTTTAGAAAGTTGACAAAAAAGAAAATCGTGGAAACCGCGGACGACAATGAATCTTCAAAAAGAAAGAAAGGTAGTAGTGATGCCGTATTTGCATGGCTCGTCTCATAATCTTAAGAGGGTGGCCACTAGGCATGGCGTCACACTAGTGTTTTCGACGCCGAGCAAACTGGTTAGGTTGTACAAAAACATCACAAAAGAGAAGAAAGATGCGACTAGTGGCTTTGGAAAAAAGCACAGCACATTTTTTCAAAAGAAGTGTGCATCTTCGGTTGTGTCTCACAAACCTATCTCATGCAGATTGTCCTATATTGGCCATACAGGTCGTTGCATTAATGACCGCATGCGTGAGCATCGCTATTTGCTACCTACAGGCACAGGTGGGGACTTGACATTGCATTGCAAAAAGCACGATTGCCGACCAGTTTTTGATAGTGTATCGATAGTGGGGAGAGAGCGCAGTAAACTGGAAAGAGAAATTAGCGAAGCGTTCCACATGAAAAAGTTGGGCGTGAATACATGTGTGAGTGAACCTTCGGTTCATATTATATGATAAAGAACTTCAATTTCTAAATTTATCGTGTTAATCCAAGTGTTGCTGCCTTTGTCGGAAAGGGTGTGACTTGGCTTTGTGTACGTGTATATATTTTGTTGATATTTGACTACAAACCTTCTTATTGTTCTTGGGTGTATGAAAAGGACATGCTCCAATTAGTAGAGGCATGCATTCTTGGCCGCTTCAATAATCGTCTCCCCTTTCACCGAATAACGCGGGCACAACGTGACCGCCTGGATACGCTCATACGCAAAGCCACCAGTCGCACGCGGGGTTCAACCCTATAGCTTGAGTCAGCGTCTTTTATCGATCGGGGTAAACAATACCCTCGACGCACTGCTTGAGGTCCAGTGCATCAGCCAGCGCCAACGTCTTCTCCTCACTCAAATGGGTAGACAGCACCTCACTCGCATGGGCCACCCACTTGCACCCGCATCCCCGGATATGCAAGGGATCTCCGTACCAGCCAGGACCACAAGGATGCTCCGGGCACATCCCGTACCGCGTAACACGCATCGCGAGCACAGTGTCGGTCCACGCGTGACGTACTTGGCTCTTCGAGAACTTAAGGAGAACAGAGTCCTCTACACGGACGCGGCTTGTATGGCACAAGGACACACAACGGGGGTGGTCGGCGGCACCCACGAGACCGTGAGCGCTGCCTTTATCCTCACTCCCCGTTCAGCTACTGACTCAGGAGAGGTCCTGGCGGTTACCCTTGCCATCCAATCCATACTGAGCCTCCTGGGTGAAGCATATTACAGAATCACCAACTCGCAAGCGGCATGTAGGGCTTTCTGGACATGTCGTGGTAATCCGAAAACCGCGTACGGCATTCTTTCATGTCCGTCCGAATTAACAGGAAATAGACACCAAGAAGGCGCCGGGGCCCGATTATATATCAAATATATTTTTGAAACGATAGGCGCAGCAGCTGTCTCCCTTTTTGCAGATTATATTTTCTGAATCGCTGAGTACAGTCTCTCTTCCCAAGGATTGGCTATGAGCCAAAGTAATCCCCATTCATAAAGAAGGGAATAAATTACACGTCGAAACATATAAACCAGTATCACTAACCAGTTGCTGTTGTAAATTAATGGAACACATAGTAAGTAAAGCTGTCATGACACGCTTAGAAGAAAATAACATATTGTTACGTGTAGCTGGAGCCCAATACTACATACAATATTTACAGGGAAGCTAACGGAAGGCCAAAATGGCGACGCTATATCAAGCGGGCCCACGTCGTCGTCTTCCTCCTCAGTGCAGCCTCACTGTGGCGGCTGTTCCGTAGCAATATTATATCCTAAGCAACACGGTTTTAGAAAAGGCTTGCCAACTATAATACAATTATTAGAAATAACACATGACTTCGCATCAATAACTAACTGCAAGTTCCAAGCTGATGCTATCTTTATTGATTTTTTCGAAGGCTTATGATCGCGTCGCGCACTGTAAACTAATCGAGAAAATAAAGTCTACCGGGATTGAACACAATGTAGTAGGATGGATAGCAGCCTATCTGCCAAACCAAACTCAATATGTTACCATTGATAATTATGACTCGGACCAACTCGAAGTTTATTCAGGGGCACCACAGGGGTCGGTATTGGGGCTATTATTATTTCTCATATACGTTAACGACATCGCTGATTGTGCAGAAAATGGAGTAAAATTGCGGCTCTTCGCCGATGTCTTGGTAATTTATACAAGCGTGCAAGGAATCGAGGACCAGCTTAACCTAAATACTACACTAAGCAATATAGCGCGCTGGTGTGACATGTGCGGAATGGAAATTAATCTTAAGAAAACACAGTATATGACCATAACTCATAGAAAGTCGATCTTTAGGTTCAATTATACATTAATGGGCAACGATTTATAACAAACTGACACAGTAAAATATTTAGGCACAACCTTTACTAGCGCGTTAAATTGAAATGCCCATATCGATAATACATGTACGAAGGTCTTCCGAACACTCGGTTTCTTGCGAAGAAAATTAACTGCAGCACCATTCTATGTGAAACTAACAGCATATACTTTAGTAAGGCATTGGCCTTACTAAAGTATAGAGTATGGTAGCGTAGTGTGGAACCCGCACCAGAAAGGACCCTCACTGAAATGAGGAAGTATTCAAAATAAAGCGTTGCGATTTATATACCATGACTATTCTCGGCACGATAGCGTAAGTGCTCTCAGAAGCCAGGCAGCACTGCCTACCCTTGTTTGTCGGCGTCGTGTGGTTGTCATGGAATTTCTTTTTATGCTGCATAATGAAAACATTAATATAGACAAGCGAGATTACGTGCAGCCACCCCACCGACACTCCAATAGAACCTGTCATAACAAACACATCAGGCAGTATCCGACACAGTGCGACCCGTTTAGATATTTGTATTTCCCATGGGCATTTGAAATCTTGAATTCGTTGCCAAAGGAAATTGTAGAATCAGATTCTCTGGATGGCTTTGTCGCAAAATTGGAGCCATATTTTGGTTGTTCACGAAAGTATTTGAGTTCGTAGTTCAAAGGTAATGCGTTGGTTGAGTGATTGGACACTAGTGCACGTGTGATTGCATACTGCCTTATGATTTCAAATGTAAATCTTGCAATGTGCTGAATAGTGGTGTTTTATAGATCCGCGATAACTGCAAGAATGTTATGCGTTTAATATTGCAATTGTTTTGAGCACCTTTTCTTATTCCTTGATTCATGAGAAACAAAGAAAGTGTCTTGTGTTGAATACCAGTGCTGTTGTATGGCAGTTTTTTTTTGAAAGCATATTTAGCGCCAGCAAACAAGGACGGACGGGAGACAACACAATGCGCATTGTGTTGTCGTCTCCCTTCCGTCCTTGTTTGCTGGCGCTAAATATGCTTTCAATTTACCAACACGCCCAACAAATGGCAATGCTACAATTTTTTTTTTGCTTTCTATATTTTTTGTTTTTTCCTTTTTTTCCTGTTTTTGCCATGCTTATGTGTATATTTTACAATCCACTTTCTGTTTGGGCCTGTGCAAAGGCCTACAGTATTGTTAAATAAATAAAAAATAATAACAGCGCGCCTCACCTACAGCATTCACCTGCTCTGGACGCCTGGCCATGCCTCACTGCCGGGTAATGAACGCCCTCATGCGGCTACTCGAGAACTCATCCTCCGAGCAGCCCTGCGCAGTGACGCGGCCAACACACAGCACAATTTCCCCCTCCTCACATATCGCGGGGTTACACAGCATTAGACACGCCAGCATCCGCTGTGCCAACTCCACCGGCGTCTTTCACTCGGGAGGAGGCGGCCACACTTCGCCAACTGCAGACCCACACATTTCCAAATCTCCTCTTCCTACACATCCTATGCCAACGCGCTACTCCGACGCTTGTCCAGAATGCGGCGTTTCCCCCACCACCTTGCATGTTACGGTACAATGCACCGCTCCTTGCTACCCATCCCTTCCGCGTATCCTCCTTGCAACCCGCACTACGGAGCAGTCAGAAGGCGTGCTTCGTGGGGGTACTTCCGAAGTTCGCCAGGCAATGATCCAACAGGCACGGGTCATCGCAGAAGACGTCATAGGAGCCCCAGACTAGGGGCGCCTTCCAAATTTCCCATTACCTGTCAATAAAATGTTTTCATCATCATCGCCCAAGACGTGGCCAACACCGTAGTAGACGCCGCGGTTGTCTCGACTCTGTACGGAACAGCGGACGAGGAGGACACCGAGGCACCCTAGCATCCGCTGGAAAAGAACGCCACTCCTTTCTCGCCCGACGCCCTCGTCCCACCCGCCACAGGGTCACGCACTTGGGCGGCGGTTCGCGCACGCGAGATTGAACCACGTTCGCCGGCTCATTTTCACACGTCTTCATTCATACGGACTCTCACGGCAACGGCCGACCGAAGAATTGCGCCTGGAGTGTCCATATAATTGCTATCGCAATAAAAGTGACGCTAGCTGGAACATTGCGGTAAGCCCCAGCCCACACCCGCCGTGGTTTCTCAGTGGCTATGGTGTTGGGCTGCTGAGCACGAGGTCGCGGGATCGAATCCCGGCCACGGCGGCCGCATTTCGATGGGGGCGAAATGCGAAAACACCCGTGTGCTTAGATTTAGGTGCACGTTAAAGAACCCCAGGTGGTCAAAATTTCCGGAGTCCTCCACTACGGCGTGCCTCATAATCAGAAAGTGGTTTTGGCACGTAAAACCCCAAATATTATTATTAAGCCCCAGCCGGCACACAATGTAGCAGACAAGCGTAGCGTGATGGAGCCTTGATGCAAATGCACTGCGCATGTGCCGAGCTTCGTATTGGTGTAGGTGGGTATGCGCAAAGCCACCTAGAAAAAAATGTAAGGCCTCCGCATCACCTCCTCTCCCCTGTCAATACGTCACGAGAGTCGGATGGTAGCGGTGGATGGGGGAGCGCTGCGTTTCTAGAACGCGGCGCGCGTTCTGAAAACAAATTTTCTCCGTGGCTGCAACGCTAGAGGGGCAACGCGTGGAGCATTTGCTTGGTGGCTTTGGTGGGGCATGCTGCACAGTAAACGCGATCGCTTTTCTTCGATTGTGCGTGGTTCGTCGTACACGGAAGCGCAACGATGCCTGGCTGTTGTTGCGCACCAAACTGCAAGTCCAATTATGACGGAGGACAAATTGTCCGAGTGCACAACTTCCCATCTGACCGAGCCACTCGGGAAGCATGGACGAGAGCAGTTCCTCGGAAGGACTTCTCGCCAACGAAATACACATTGGTAAGTATTTCTTCTCTCTATTTTTATTCTGGGTTTCCAGACGAATAGGTTTCGTCAGCATAGTGCGCAATGCATTCGTGCACGCGTGCACAATAGATGGGTCTCTGCACCTGTCGACGCGCTTGTAAATTCAACATTCTCGTCGAGCTTCATACCTGTAACGACTTGTTTTTTTTTATTTCAGCTCTGTGAAAAGCATTTCTTGCCATCGGATTACTTGAAGACATCTTACACGGACGTCAAGACAGGAAAAGTGGTCGAAGTTGCCATGAAAAACATCCGTCTGAAAAAGACTGCAGTTCCGAGCTTGTTTCCCAAATGCCCTGCCTATTTATCGCGTCCGCAACTGTGCTTTCGAGAAGCGCCGGCTGCCAAAAGAGCGCGCTTGGAAGCCACATATTTGCTAAAAGCAATAATGCTTTCTCAGCAAACCCAAGCAGAAGAGGACGCCAAAAATCTGGTTGGTAGCTTTGCGGACTTGCTGAAGGCCTTGCCAAGCTTTCAGTGTTCGGACTTCTGGACAGTTTTGAACAAGGGCTCCAAGGTTTTCTTTTTGGACTTGTCACTTCAATCTGCTCCTGCAGTCCGTACTTCGGTGATCGTGTCCACAGACCTGCGCGTCGAAGTACTTTTTGGTGAAACGGGTGTGAGGAAGTGTGGTGATGTTTTAGTTCCTGAAAAGCTGTGCGACTTGAGAGATTTGAAAAGTGTGTTACACATGATCGAACAGACACGTAAGGATATCAGCACTGAGCGTTCTGAAAAGGCCCGTCATCTACTGACATTGGTTTCGACATTGCTAGAGGAAGTAAGTGGAAACCATTTTGCATGCGCGTTGCAAGAATGGCATTTGGAAGTGCTTAAATTCTTGAAGAGTCAAGTTGATCTTGTTTTGAATGATGCTGGCTGACATCCCCCCGATTTATTGGTTTTTGCTAGCCTTTTGTTCACAATTTCACCTCATGCATATAGATTCCTGAGAAGTTCGATGAAGCTTAAGATGCCGCGTCCTGATACGATCAGAAGAATGTGTTCATCATACGATGTACGCCCTGAAACGGAGCAGCAAGAATGTAGCTTTCTTTCCTATGCAAAGCGTATTGTAAGCACATACAAAGAGCATGAAAAGACTGTAACATTAATGATTGATGAGATTCACCTTCAATCATTTTTTGATTACAAGGCTGGGTTGGTTACTGGTGCTGCGGTAAATTCATCGACTGCAGCAAAAACTGCCCACGTATTTATGATACAGAGCCTGCTTTCTTCAAACAAGGATGTTGTACACATCCTTCCTGCGGCACAAATCGATGCTAAGGCGCTGCACGACTTCCTTCGGACGATTGTTCTTGATCTAGAGGCATCTGGTTTTAGAATAATCTCAGTGATCTCGGACAATAACTCCATAAACAGAAAAGCCACGTCCTACTTCGCTAAGCCGGCAAGTGTCAGCATTGTTTACCAGCATCCTGCTGACCCATCACGACCCCTGTTTTTTGTGGTGCACCCAGTTCACATACTAAAGTGTATAAGAAATAACTGGCTGAATGAAAGAAACATTGGCAAATGCATGTACTTTCCTGAAGTAAAGAGTGATGAGGCTGAACCAAAGATGCAGCATCTTTCAAGGTATTATGCCAGCTGCACGAACTGAAAAGCATGACCTCTTGAAGCTAGCACCAACGCTCACTTTGAAGGCACTGAACCCCTCAAACATAGAACGGCAGAACGTTAAACTGGCCTTAAAGATCTTTAACTCATCTACTGTTGCTGCTCTCAGTGTTGCAACGTTCCAGCATGCCAAGGAAACCTCTTAATATGTCGACACCATTTTGACTTGGTGGAACATTGTTAACGTCAAGACGCCAAGAAAAGGACAGCGGTTGCGAGATCAATTGCAAGGTCCAATAGTTTCATCGTCATGTCCTCAACTAGAATTCTCAGAGAGAATAGTTCAATGGCTTGATCACTGGAGAAGCCTCGAACATGACAATGGCCGCTTGACACGTGAAACGCACATAGCATTCAGCCACACTACCCATGCCTTGCACGAACTAGCCATATACTGTCTCAAAGAGCTTCATTTCGAGTATGTTCTTTTGGACAAATTTCAAACTGATAGCTTAGAGGATCGCTTTGGAAAGTACCGGCAATTGTCTGGTACCAATTACCACGTGTCTATAAGGCAGATATATGGATCTGAAAACAAATTGCGTTTGCAGAAGGTTATGGACCTACCAGATTTGGACATTCTACTACCACCGAGCACGAACACGTTGGAGACAAGTGTACATTCAGGAAACGGCCAGTTTCAAGTCACTGTGACCGACTCCGACATTGAGAAAAAAACGTCAAGGCTACCGGCACTAACCTATGTTGCCGGCTATTGTGCCCATGCAGCTCTAAAAAAGCTGACATGCGCAACTTGCAGTGAAAGCCTTGTGATGCAAGACGTCGATCTAGATGGCTCTGAGAATGCATTAATCACGAAGATGACAAGGGGTGGCCTGAAGTTTCCACGAGCAGTTGTAGTTAAAGCTGTACTCTTTACTGAAATTATATTGGACAAGCTCAGGACACCAGAATATGCCGTACGATTTTTCAGCCTTCCTAGGCAGAAAAATACTCTTGTCGGCCTTGTGTTCGCTACGCTTCATGACTTTGAGGATGCCGATGTGTGTGATTTTGGTCATCCTGCACAGGAGGTAATGGACATGTTGTAAGTGCTGCAGCGAATACATGCTGAACAACTTGTGCCGCACAGAAAACGACAAATTACGCAACGCCAAGAACGACCGAAAATTGCAGACCTTGAAGGCCTGAGATGTTTCTCATTATTTATTTTTTATTCATGAAGCTCTGTTTTGTTGAACATCTACGTATGTTTGTGTTGACAGAACCCTTGTAAAAAGAAACCTGCGGCGTAGCTAGGACTTATTTGCTTACATTATCAAAATTTAAACCCTGCATTTTGGCCAATTCAAATGTTATTTGAGTGCATTGTGCTACCTGTTTATGATTCGAACTCTCCATGCT
Organism: Dermacentor albipictus; assembly: GCF_038994185.2. NCBI lineage: Eukaryota > Metazoa > Arthropoda > Arachnida > Ixodida > Ixodidae > Dermacentor > Dermacentor albipictus. Next base: position 2,023,740 of record NC_091824.1, read on the forward strand.
ACCGCAATCCATTAATTGCATGTTTTCCTTTAGGACTGAGAGTAGGCCTCTCGTCTTTTACCTACTTTTCACCATTATCTCAGTATTGTATGAAGACCAATAAGGCCTGCAAACAAGGCGGGTGGAAATAAAATAACGACAAGAAATTGTACAACAAAGACGGAAGCTTATTCTATTTGAGAATTAGTTGTGCGTGACCCTATAATGATAAACTTTTCACAATAAAATTAACCTCGATATTCGTGTGTCTAGCGAATACTGTTTTACGCAATGCAAGAGTGAGAATGATAATTGTATATGGAATATTTAAAATGTTTGTTTCTGAATGCAGTTCTTATCATTTGTGAATAAAGTATATTCTGTGTCTTCAATATGCAGTTTTCCTCTTTCTTTCGTCCCGTCTATAGTTGAGTGACTAAGCAGCATGCAGTTTGCTTGTCTTAGTCCCGACCAAACATCACAAGCACAATAAGGCAGGTCGTGTTGCGATACACGCAAAAAACAAAAATGTTGCCTATCAAGTAATCTAAGGAAGGTATGAAAGAATGCTGCTTTCTAAGGTGGTGTTGACCGCGGTGAACCAGCGGCTCCCCCTTATTTTTTGCGTCAGCTATACGTGTCTTGCTTTGGAAACGAAGCATCTGAATTTATAGGTTGCTGTCACTTTAAGGACTGCACTAATTTTATCATGCCATAGTATCCGCGACGCGCAAAGAGCCGCACTGCAAGCGCAACGAACCTAGGCGCGGAGACGCCGACGGCGTCGACTGTCCGGCCCATCCGACTAGCGTGACGTCACACCGGCGTGCGGAGGCCTTACATTTTTTTCTAGGTGGCTTTGGTATGCGTCGCCGATAGTACGCGGTGGCAGACGCTGCGGCATTCACGTTAATAGACAGTTTTAAGCTGGAACCGCATGGCGTGCTTTTCGCGAGCGAAAAACGCGACGGGCGGCAAACGCCCGCGTTGCCGCCGACGCGCGAGCACCCGTACGAAAAAAAGGAGCGGCGGTTTCGCACCGCGTTTTCCGGGTTGCCAGACAACATAACTCTCAAAGACATGTATTGTCTGTGTTACCGCATATATAATATGCCCTTAAACTTAAAGAACACTACAATAAAAATAATCTGAGTGTAATTAGACAGCGACATTTCTTTCCGAAGTGTATTTATCAAGCCTAATTTCAAGCAGCAATATTGTGTGCGAAACTGCGACTATGTACTTTCCGCATGCTGAGAAGCCGTTGCTTGTTTACAACTTCACATATAAAAAGGAGGGTCGGCCGCTTACTACCCAGCAGAAGAGGCGATTGCTACTATTAAGGGGGATGCTGATACTGAAGCAAGAAAAAATGCAGGTCAGAAGGTACATGTGGGTGCGGCCTGCCTGGTTGAGAAGAGAGCGAGCACCAAACACTGGTAATATCATTAGCAAATTCTTTTGCTAGTATTAGCGATGAGACGCGACGCTTGTCCACTTTAGTTATTAGGGCCTCGTTGAAGGTTGCTTTGTTCATTTTAGGTGAACACGATGCGCGAACGAAATCACGGTAGCACGTTTTCCTTGACGCGCGCGCCAGTTTTGCCGAGAGAAAAAAAAAAATTCCGCCGAGGAGGTTCCGTCGAGGATGGATGGATGGATGGATGTTATCAGCGTCCCCTTTGGAACGGGGTGGTGGGTTGCGCCACCAAGCTCTTGCTACTATGCTGCCTGACATAGAGTTAGTAGTCAGTATAGTAACTCTATGCTGCCTGATATCCTACCTAGGTTAACCATGAAAAAAGAAAAGAAAAAAGACACTATGAACTAACACGTTCAAATTTTCTGATCCCCTATTGCGAAATGTGTTTTTGTACGTCTCCGTCTTTTGTCCTTTCCCTACTTTTCTTCCACCAGTCCTCCAATCGCCTCTTGCTAATGTCTATTGCGAACCTGTCTGCTTTACCACTGCTCCCGCTGAACCCAAGGGCTTCAAGGAGGCCAGTGGTGCCTAAATCGACCGCTGGGTACACGTCTTCACATTCTAATAAAATATGCTGCGTCGTTTCCCTAGCTTTACCGCAGCAAGCACATGCTTCTCCCTTCTTATATCTCGCTTTATAGGTGCGCAGAGAGCAGGGCAGAGAGATGCGCAGAGAGTAGGGCCATCTAGTGGCAAAAAAGAACCAAAATGCCACGTGACCAAATGCCACGTGACTTACCTGAACTTTGATTGGTGGACGCGCCACGCGACGCGTTTTTTTCTACTCCGAGCAGCAGCACGCGGCGGCGCGATTTTGTGGCGGATCATGCTGGGCACGCGTCAAAATGACGCGCGCGTCCCACCATCCGCGCGTCAATCGCGCCTGAAATCGCGCCATGCGGTTCCGCCATTAGTTACACGTACGTAGAGGCTTTGCGTACGTAGAGCGTCTACGTGTGAGCAGTGCGCATGCGTAAAACGTAGCGGGCGCGCGCGCGTCTCACGGACGTACGTGAGATTCAATTTTTTGCGTGCGTTTCTTGCGCACGTAGACAGCGTAGCGCGGGAGTTCCGCAAGATCACGAACCAGCGATAGCGGTCCGCGCGCGCGCAGATGGCTCGCATCGAAACACGGCGACAGGATTGATTTGGCTACCGCCGTGTTCACATTTCCCGATAGTTGGGGCTACGGGGACCCTCTTGGTGTGCGTCGCGTACGTGTAGCTAAAAGCGTTTAAGATGGCGTGCACGTAAGGTACGTAGGCTTTTCACGTTTGCGTCCGTGAAGCCTCTACGTACGTGTAACTAAAACTGTCTAATATTGCTCACAATTGTACATACGAAATGAGCGCTGTGGCTCTCGACTTGGTTGCAGTTCTCGATACCGTGGCATCATGCTCGCGCAGCTCCATTAACAGTTTGTCAGCGATGTTCACCTAAATCTGGCGCGGGTAACCCACTGAATATAAACGCTCAAGTTGTGTTTCAATACTTTTCGAGTTGGTGGTGGAACCACCTGTTGAGCATCTCAGCGCTCCGGTGGAAACACCCCACTTCATGGAATGTGCTGATGAAAAGGGAGTAAATGTTTTTTTGAGCGCTGGAAGTAGCTACAGCACAGATGGTGCTCATCGAAGGACATATCGATGTCTAGAAACCGGACCTCACCGTCAACTGACAGTTCTTGTCTGTTGAGACCCTGTTGGTATCCAGTGTTTCACGGGGCTCCCTATCAAACTGAGCCAACACCAGGTCGCTCAGTATTGGACCGACGCAAGGCCAGACACAGATTTCCTTCTTTTGTAAATGTAAGTCACCTTGGTAGATGATCAACGTGGAGCGTAGGTAGAAGGCCAACAAGTCCACGAACACGAACCCGCTAAGAGTGGTACCGCAGAACGTTTGGATGTGGACGCCTCCGCACGCATCGACTGCCTTTTCGACGACGTCACTAACGATCGTAACTGGCAGCGAGTTGTATAAATCCTTCACACCTACCAAAAAGAAAGCCGCTAGCTGCCATCGGACAATGGTCTTCCAGGAATGTTACACAACAGCCGAGTTTCTGGTAAGAAAAGGATCATCAATGGGCTGTTCAAGGAGCGAGTGCTGGAGGAAACGACCTATCGCATGTTCATTCTCCAGCGCGAGCTTGATAGCTATGATGCTAGCGCTCAAACAAGGTAGCACTCCTGTCACTTGCAACGCTCGCCAACGGCTTTTTTTATTGAAAGACGTGGGAGCGCAAAAGTTGGAGTTTTTTGTAGAGAAGGGTGTTCTTGTATCAGTACAAAAGTGTGAATGAACAACACCCCTTGTCGTTGTACCCAAGTCGAACAACAAAGTCAGTGTGTGTTGCGATAACAAAGTGACACTAAATCGGTGCCTGCGCAGAAATCATTATCCGCTTGCGGTGATCGGTGATCTGTTTGCAACTTCAGCAGGATGCCAAAACCTTACACTACGTATTCTGTCCACTGAGGCACAGTCAATGGCAGTCGGGAACACACATCTAGCGTTGTTCAAGTACACGCCACTGGTATATCGTATTACCAGTGCTTCCACATTGTTCCCGGCATTCATAGATGATTGACCATGCTGTGTGCTATTTGGACGGTGTATTGACTGCTGGAGCATCGTTCAACGAGTGTTTGCAGAAATAACAGAGCGTCTTATCGTAATTTCAAGAAAGGCGCGTTCGAGTAAAGAAAGAAAAATGCATGTTATTTTAAACGTCCGTGCCTTATCTGGGACACGTTTTGTACTCGAAAAGTCTTTTGTGCAGATAGTGCTTTATCTGCTTATTTCGTTAGCCGACATGAATTGCCCATCGATGACCAATGTGTCATGTGAAGTAACGGTGTCATCACCTTTAATAGAGCTCTCAAATAAACGAAGTGTTTGATCAACGACCATTGAATGCCGTTCAAATAACAGTGCAGCCCTATCTTGGCGTACCTTGCGCACGCTATATCAGTCCATCTTTAGAGGCAGTCTCGTCCAACCAATATAGCAATGTAGCAATGGTATCACGCGTTTTCATCATCATCATCAGCGTGGTTACGCTCACTGCAGGGCAAAGGCGTCTCCCATACTTCTCCAACTACCCCGGTCATGTACTAATTGTGGCCATGTTGTCCCTGGAAACTTCTTCATCTCATCCGCCCACCTGACTTTCTTCTGGCCCCTGCTACGCTTCCCTTCCCTTAGAATCCGGTCCGTAACCACTAATGACCATCGGTTATCTTCTCTCCTCATTACATGTCCTGCCCATGCCCATTTCTTTTTCTTAATTCCAACTAAGACGTCATTAACTCGCGTTTGTTCCCTCACCCAGTATGCTCTTTTCTTATCTCTTAACGTTACACTAATCATTCTTCTTTCCATAGGTCGTTGCGTCGTCCTCAATTTAAGTAGAACCCTTTTCGTAAGCCTGCACGTTTCGGCCCCGTACGTGAGTACTGGTAAGACACAACTGTTATACACTTTTCTCTTGAGGGATAATGGTAACCTGCTGTTCATGATATGCGAATGCCTGCCAACCGCACCCCAGCTTATTCTTATTCTTCTGATTATTTCATTCTCATGATCCGCGGTCACTACCTGTCCTAAGTAGATGTATTCCGTTACCACTTCCAATGCCTCGCTACCTATTGTAAACTACTGTTCTTTTCCGAGACTGTTAAACATTACTTTAGTTTTCGGCAGATTAATTTTTAGACCCACCCTTCTGCTTTGCCTCTCCAGGTCTAGCATGCATTGCAATTGGTCCCCTGAGTTACTAAGCAGGGCAATATCATCAGCGAATCGCAAGTTACTAAGGTATTCTCCATTAACTCTTATCCCCAATTCTTCCCAATCCAGGTCTCTGAATACCTCCTGTAAAGACGCTGTGAATAGCAGTGAAGAGATCGTATCTCCCTGCCTGTTGCCTTTCTTTATTGTAATTGTTGTATTCATACAGGGTGTTGTGGCCAAGTACTGCACCATGATGGCCAATCCTGCTCTTGTGAGGGAGTACGTAACCGGTTCTGGTCACCGGGATCAGGCCACACTCCAGGCCTGTTTATGCAATTTTATCAACATGAGAATTTTCTTTTAATCCGGTCGAAAATTGAGCGGCACCGGGATTCGAACCACGGTCCCCTTGCACGCGTGGCGAATGCTCTACCTCTACGCCACCGCTGCACCTCACGCGTTTTAACAAACACTAATTAAAGCTCTTGGTGCTGACCTTCGTGTTCCAGTAGAACGATGAGCTTTCTCGTAACTCCGAGTTGAGGACTGCTCTACTTTTACGACTTCATATGGCAGGGCTCTAAAGGTAAGCTGGGCGAGTGACTCTTCTGCAGGCTTTCTGGCACAATTGAAACAGACGCTCTTGTGTCTACCTGCATGAGAACGTCCTTCTCTGCCATTCGAAGACCTATTTCGTAATGCCCTGCGTGTTCAGCAAACAAACATTGGTAACACCAGTTAATTACCACTGTCTTCATTTACTGCATTCATAGTGCCCTTAGAAATAGCCTTCCACATTTTCGTTAAAGAGGGCAGGGGTACTCGCCGAACTTGCAGACTTACTGGTCATGGGCAAGTCCAAAGCAGAAGCATCCTGACAAGTGTCGCGCCTTCATTCCTTGTCGTGGCGTAAAAGCATGTCTGTTTTTCGCATCTGCACATTTCCCACTATCTGGTTTTCGGCCAACTGCGTTCACTGATTGACCATAGCTGGCTTCAAACTCTTGGCTTCTTTTGCGTGCCATGCCTTTTGCAATGTTGCATTCACTTGTGAACGTTAAAGTTCCCATTCTTAGCAACTCCGCTTGCGTTGCTCTGTCACGCAGCCCGGCTGCGAAACGGTCCCGAAGTGCGTCGTCAAGGCAAGTTTCAAAGTCGCATGAAGCCGCTTAATGCCCCAGCTCTATGGAAAATGCTGCAAACTGGTATTAAACTTAAATTTATCGATAACTCATTGGTTCGGAGCGTAATGCGCCCTCAGTACTTTAGCTCGTCTTGCTTTTGAGGCTTTTCTGACCCCCCGAGCCTTTTCAATGTCCGATAGGCTTTCACCGCTATTGTCGTGATAAACATAGTGTAAAACAAGGTTTAGGCAGCCAATCTCTTCTTTATTCTCCCGAGTGAGAGCCCCACCACCAGGCCCCAAAACGGTGATGATGAGTATGTACAGATGAGAATACGAATGAACAAATAAAGCCTTTATTTTAAGGAAAAGGACGGCTCTAGGCCGCTGATTCGGATTAGGAGGGAAGGGAATGTTGGTTCCCAGACTGTTGGCTGAAGCACATCTTCATCTCAGTCTTGGATATTCTGCTTTATGCAGGCTCTGGTGCATGTTCAGTTCCGCCGCTCTCACATGGGCTGATCGACCCCTTCTACACTACTCGAAACAGGCCACTTTGTCTGCCATATGTCGCAATGGCGTTCTATGTTTCAGGGTGAGGTTGTATTGCAGTTCCTAGTGTTCTAATATCTCCGTGTAGTAAATGCTGAATGTTGGATCTCCCTTGTGAAAAAGCTGCATAGCTCCAAATGAGGCGTTGCAAGTCTGCTCTGCATGACTCCTGGGAATGTTTCCATCGGGTGTATAAGTCTTCGCAATATGAAGAGCATGAATAATGCTCACACTAATCTTCCCGCGCGTGCAAGCGGCCGTCCAGGTCGCGCGTTAGCGATGAGGGAAACGCCGAACGATTCGTTTGAGCCGCGAAACGTGAACGATCTCCAAACCACAACAACGATGGTCCAAAGAGACGTCTACGGAAGTAACGCGATAGTTCACCGGGCATGTTTGTTCACTAATAATGTAGGGCCCAAGGAAGCGGGATTGCTTAAATGATTTTGCGCGACCAAAAAAAAAAACGACACGGACGTGAGAGAAGACGACACACCAAGCGTATTTAAGTAATAGATTACCAACTTGCCCGGAATGCTGCTCTCACTAAGCGGGATTGAAACTTCCCACACAAAACCGGGTGTACGAATGGGCGTCCAAAGGAGCACTTCCTCTCCAGGACGAAAGGAGACGTCACGATGAGAGATATCATAACGTTGATTGCGTCTAGCTGATTGACTTCTGTCTGGAAAGGAGTACGTTGACGGCATTCCTCAAGTCTCGAGTCGAACTGTTCAGGTATACTGGCAGACGTGTTAGTTGGGGCATTGAAGAAAACGGCGTCGATGGTGAATGTCGGTGAACAGCCGTAAATAAGGTAGAAAGGTGAGTACCCCGCAGTTCATTCGATAGAGGTGTTGTGAGCAAACGTCACAAAAGGTAAAAGTTTGTCGCAGTTGCCCTGGTTTGGCCCGATATACATTGATATCACACCTGTTAGTGTGCGATAAAATCGATCTGTTAAGCCATTCGTGTTGGGGTGATATGCGGATGTCGTCTTATGAACTATTCCATAAGCTCCGAGTACTTCAATCCATCCTAAAACTTATTGTGCGCAAACAAACAGGGACGAAGAATAGGGGCAACGCAAAGACGAGCGCTTTCTAACAACTGGTTTTATTTTTGAAGACCTGCTTAAGTACCCACAGATGTGCGCGATCTACTCAACAGAGCGCGCCTATAGCACATATGATACCCGTTGATCTGCGCGATCAAGTCAAGAGAACACGTCAATATTACATATTGTCGCAGCCTAGTAGGAGACGGGAAAGCCGGCGTAGAGGACGTGTAAAAGCACTTTTATGAGAGCAGTCAACGCGACGTCGTTGTCGTCTGTTTTTTCCACTCGCGCGCCACTTTAAGCGTCGTTCTCATCGCCTGGCACATACCCGCGGCGACCATATAGGATGTGCCATTTGCCCCCCCCCGCCCCTTTGAAAAAAAAGGCATCGTCCCGATGCACCAACCGCCGAAGGCTGTGCACAGACGGTGCAAAGTTGAGGTCACGAGGAAATGTAGGGCTTCATACGAAGCACGTGCACAACCTCGGGCAGATGCCGCCGGCGTTTGGAGCAGTTATGGCTATCGGGGACAACTTCATAATTCACATCGCTGATGCGGCGCAGAACTGTGTACGGGCCGAAGTATCTTCGCAGGAGCTTCTCAGACAGCCCCCGCCGACGAATCGGAGTCCAGACCCACACCTGGTCACCGACGTTGTATGTGACGGGTCTGTGCCGAAGATTGTAGTGTCGGGCATCGTATTCCTGTCGTTCTTGGATTCGCAAACGCGCAAGCTGCCTGGCTTCCTCTGCGCGTTGCGTAAACTCCTCGGCACCAGTCTCGTCGTCACCGCACTCGTGTGGCAGCATTGCGTCCAACATTGTTGTCACATCGCGTCCGTAAACGAGGTTGAATGGTGCCACGCGTGTTGTCTCTTGGCGAGCCGTGTTATACGCAAACGTAACGTATGGTAAAATCTCGTCCCAGCTCTTGTGGTCGACGTCGATGTACATACTCATCATGTCTGTCAGAGTCTTATTCATACGTTCTGTCAGCCCATTGGTTTGGGGATGATAAGCCGTGGTCTTTCAGTGAGTGGTACCACTTAGTCGCAACACGGTATCCAGAAGCGCAGCCATGAACGCAGATCCTCTGTCTGTTATGACTACTGCGGGAGCGCCATGCCTGAGGACGACGGCTTCTACAAAAAATCGCGCTGCTTCGGCTGCTGTTCCACGTTGGATAGCACCTGTTTCGGCGTATCGAGTAAGATAATCCGTGACGACGATTATCCATCTATTTCCGGCAGTAGACAGTGGAAACGGACCTAAAAGGTCCATGCCAATTTGTTCGAACGGCGCTTGCGGTATCTCGCTAGAATAGCAGCTTGGGCTTGTTGGTTTTCCATCCTGCTAGTAACAGCGCAAAAAGTAAACAAGGGACGAGCCAAGAAGGCAGCGCTTGTGGTGTCTTCTTGTCTCGTCCTTGTTTACTTTTTGCGCTGTTACTAGCAGGTTGCGGTATCTGCACAGGATGCAGCAGTCCAGCTGGCTTGCCGGGTAGGGCTTTGCGGCGCTGGCAATCTAGGTATGTATGTATGTAACGCTTGACGATCGACGCAAGTCTCGGCCAATAGTACTTTAGCCTAATTCTTGCCAATGTGCGGGTGTATCCCAAGTGACCAGCGGTCGGCTCGTTGTGACAGGCATGTAGGACTTCGTCGCGAAGAGATGCGGGAATGACGAGTAGGTAGCTGCTGCCATTAGGTGAAAAGTTCTTTTTATAGAGAACGTCGTGGCGTAAGCAAAACGAAGGCAGCCCTGTCGCGAATAACCTCGGCGCGCTGCTTGTTTTTCCCTCTAAGTAATTGAAAAGAGGAACCAGTTCTGCGTCCTCGCGTTGGTGGCGTGAAACGTCACGTCGAGAGTATCTAGCACGCCTAGAAAACCCGCGTCATCATCGTCGTGGACTGCAGTCTCAACAGGAGACCGAGAGAGGCAGTCGGCGTCGGTGTGTCGTTTTCCCGATTTGTAGAGAACCGCGAAGTCGAACTCTTGGAGCCGAAGACTCCAGCGCGCAAGCCGACCAGCTGGATCTTTTAAATTAGTCAGCCAGCAAAGTGCATGATGATCACTGACAACGGTGAAACTCCGACCATACAAATATGGCCGAAATTTCAGGATGGCCCACACCAGAGCCAGACATTCTTTTTCTGTAGTGGAGTAGTTACCCTCCGTCCTTGATAGCGTCCTGCTGGCGTAAGCAATCACTCTTTCGGCGCCGTCCTGCCGCTGTACAAGCACTGCGCCGAGGCCGACATTACTAGCGTCGGTATGAAGAATCGTAGGAGCGTCTTCATCAAAGTGTGCGAGGACGGGAGGCGCCTGCAGCCGTTGCCGTAGGTCATCATATGCCCGTTGTTGGTCTTCACCCCACACAAAGGGGACATCTTTTCTGGTAAGATGGGTCAATGGCCATGCGATGCGCGAAAATTCCGCAATAAACCGTCGGTAGTAGGCACAAAGGCTCAGAAAACGTCGCACGGCCTTTTTATCTGATGGCGTTGGGAAATTAGCAACGGCAGATATTTTATCAGGGTCAGGTCGGACACCTTCACGACTAACAACGTGGCCGAGAAATTCAAGTTCTTCAAAGCCAAAATGGCACTTTTCAGGTTTTAAAGTTAGACCAGCTGAGCGTATTACTTCAAAGACCGTCTTTAGCCTCCGTAAGTGTTCCTCGAACGTGACGGAGAAAACAATCACGTCGTCGAGGTAGACCAGACAGGTTTGCCATTTGAGGACTGAGAGTACAGTGTCCATTAGTCGTTGAAACGTTGCCGGCCCAGAACACAAACCGAAGGGGAGCACCTGAAATTCATAAAGCCCGTCGGGCGTAACAAAAGCGGTCTTCTCACGGTCTCTCTCATCTGCTTCTATTTGCCAGTAGCCACTTTTTAAATCCATCCACGAAAAGTAACGTGCGTTTCGTAGCCTGTCCAGTGAATCGTCGATACGCGGTAGCGGATAAACGTCTTTCTTTGTGATCAGGTTGAGTTTTCGGTAGTCGACGCAGAAGCGCAGGCTACCATCCTTCTTTTTCACCAATACGACAGGCGATGCCCAAGGACTCTTAAGGGCCGTTTAGAGTCCGACGTAACGCACGCGCGCGCGCGCGCATGCTACGTCACGTCGGCGAAAACGACACCTCTATAGTCGGGCGCACCGGCGCAGCTAACGTAACCGGCGGCTTCCAACGCGCCCCGACGGGCCCGGCGCCGATTTGGCTCCGGAGCCATTCGCGCGTCGAAGTCGGCGGAACTCTCGCACCACAATGCATTGCGCGCGAAGAAAAAGGCGCCAACACAACTCCGCAGACGGCTTTTGCGGACGGCGCGCGACTTGGCGAACCTTCTGCGCATGCTCCGAAGATAGCAGCCTACGGCGCGCGCGTTGAAGTATAGAGGGGATGGCATCTCGGCTGGCGCAGCGCAACCGACGTAGCGTGACTGACCGCGAACGACGCTCGCCCGCGCGCCGATAACGTCGGACTATAAACGGGCCTTTAGATGACCGAATAACGCCGTCGTCAAGCATCGTCTTCACTTGTGTCTGGATTGCCTCACGCTCTTTCGGTGCTACATGATAAGGATTCTGCCGAATTGGTCTGGCGTCGGCTTCGGTGACAATACGGTGCTTAAGGGCCGTTTATAGTCCGACGTAACGCCCGCGCGCGCGCACGCTACGTCACGCCGGCGAAAACGACCCCTCCATAGTCGGGCGCACCGGCGCAGCCAACCGGCGGCTTCCGACGCGCCCCGACGGGCGCGGCGTCGATATGGCTCCTGAGCCATTCGCGCGTGGGCCGCGTCGGAGTCGGCAGAACTCTCGCACCACAATGCATTGCGCGCGAAGAAAAAAGGCGCCAACACAACTCCGCAGACGGCTTTTGCGGACGGCGCGCTACTTGGCTAACGTTTTAACGCGATAGCGTTAAGGAGCTCGTGTCGCAGAAAAGCCGGTGTCGTCGGCGTCCGCGGCGTTGACCGTGAGCGATAAATCACGGCAGACACTTCATAAATAAAAACCAACTTCCAAGATGGGCTGGGTGGGAATCGAACCAGGGTCTCCGGGGTGTGAGACGGAGACGCTACCACTCAGCCACGAGTTCGATGCTTGAAAGCGGTACAAACGCGCGCCTAGTGAACGCGGTGTTGCCTTAAAAACGTGCCGTAGAAAGTTATACTGCGGTGTATATCGGTAATTATGAGCCTGTAACTTACAGAAGTCGCATTTACACGATAGCGAAGTACGTTTCCGCTACATTTCTTCTGCGCTAACTGCACACGCAGAGCCATCTTGCGGCAAACACAGAAGACCCCCTCCTCTCAATGTACGGCGCTGCCCCGACAGGTGGCGCGCCATACGCGCATTGGGGCTGTGTGCGGTCCAGTTCCCTCTCCCCCGACTCCCTCTCCCCTGACGACACTTCGCCGTGCTCTCACGCGGGTTGCAGAATCAAGCACCGTTCCTTTCTTTAGATTACTATCTATCTATCTCTCTGCCCGTGCCGATCACGACGTTTGGCTGGCGTAGATCGTTTCCCCCTCCGAGACACCGAGTTCTTTGGTTCGTTCAGTTTGCTCAGGCGCACGTTTCGTTGCCGCGCCGAACGCTGCGTTGCTCGACGCTGTCCGTGTGATAGGTGGGCGCAAAGTCCGATGCGGGGCGCCTCGTAAGTGATCCCTGCGCCGTAGCCCATGGTCTTACACCCCTTGGCGGGTCGATGGGAACGCTGTCGCGTTCCACTCTTGAAGGCGAAGCTTAAGCGTCCTCCAATTTTTGCGTATGCTCCGAAGATAGCAGCCGACGGCGCGCGCGTTGAAGTATAGAGGGGATGGCATTTCCGCTGGTGCAGCGCAACCGACGTAGCGTGACTGACCGCGAACGACGCTCGCCAGCGCGCCGATAACGTCGGACTATAAACGTGCCTTTAGTGAGCGGCGTCTGGCTAACTCGTGACGTGGATGAGAAGCAGCTCTTAAACTCATCGATGAGCTCAAGAAGGCTGCTGCGTTCGACGGGCGATAAGGCGGGACTGATATCGACCACAAGGGCAGGCATAGCCCCAGTGAACGTCGCGTGCTCCACTGAGAGGCAGTCCTGTATTGATGTAAATTCGTCGAAGTAAGCAACAGCCGTGCCTTTAACAATGTGTCGACATTCCCTGGTAAAATTCGTCAGCAGGAGTTCAGCACGTCCATCGTGTACGTTAATTACGGCCCTGGCGATGGACACGCCTTGACTCAGTACCAGTGCGTCGATGTGTTCAGCGACGCCAGTCCCAGTGTTCAGGTTGTCGCAGATTACAGGCACGAGGGAACAGCTGCGCGGCGGAAGCGTGACGTCGTCGTTGGCGATACGTAAGAGGGGTCGCTGGTGTTCCGCGGGGTCGACGTCGTCTGAATTCGTAGAAAATGTGACGACGAGGTCACGGACATTAATCACTGCACCATACTCTCTCAAAAAATCCATCCCCTATATAAGTTCTTTACAGCACTCAAAGAGAATGACGAGGGTGGCGACGAAGGTTGCGCCGGCGATTACTATTCTGGCTGTGCATTTTCCAATCGGCGTCATCAACTGGCCACCGGCAGTTCTGATGTTGGGCCCGGTCCACGGCGTCTTCACTTTTCGCAGCCTCTCGGCCAGCTTTTGTCTGATTATCGAAAAATGTGAACCAGTATCGACGAGAGCGGCCACTTCGTGGCCGTCAATGCAAACGACAAGATCGGCGCTGACGGCGTCGGTTACAGGAGGTGTGGTTGCAGTCGTTGGAGTTGTAGAGTCGTCGATCGTCGGAGATGGGGGCTCTTGGGAAGCTCGCCGGTTTGCAACCTCACCCCCGGAGGTCGCTGCGTCTAGTTTCCCCGGCGCGGGCTAGGGGACCTGCCCCTAGAGGCGTCAGAAAAATCGCGACGGGTCGGTGGGGTGTAACGAGCCGGAGATGGGGAACGCGATCGAGGCGTCGTTGAACCTTCTGGCCGAAAGTTTGTAGAATTTCCGTTGCGGCTACGTGCAGCATCAGACACAGGGTAATTGCAGCTGGAAAATTTTGGATACCCAGCCGCGCGGTAGTGGCACGCGCGGTAAACATGTCCTGCTTCGCCGCAATGAAAGCATAGCGGCCGGCGGTCAGCGGTGCGCCACAAATCGGTCTTTCGAAGCGGGTAGCCAGCAGAGGATTCACTGTAGAAACGAGGCGCAGCGAACGACTGGCGGCGATACGGCATAGTTGGCGGCGGCTGTGAGTGTCGAAAATAGGGCGTAGGGGGTGGCGGTGATGGCTGCGTCATTGTGGTCGACGGTGTCAGCAGCATCGAAGTGGCAGGAAGTGGACGGCAGACAGCTTCCGCGTAGGTCAATCGTCGCGGCACCGCCTGCCAGTCGGGCGACGAAAAGGCCTCTCGAACTGCCTCCCGAACGATATCAGCGACAGAAGCCACCGCTGGTGCCACGGGAGAGATCCCGAGCTGCCGGATCTCCTCTCGCACAATCTCTCGGATGACTTCACGTAGAGACGTGCTGCAGCTCTCAGGTAGAATGGAAGCATTCACCGGCGAGCTCTTGCGATCATATTGGCGGTACCGTTGCTGTAGTGCCCGTTCTATAGCGGTAGCCTCTTTGGTAAATTCGGCCACTGTCGTCGGTGGGTTCCTCACGAGCCCGGCAAACAGTTCCTCCTTCACTCCGCGCAAGAGATAGCGCAACTTATTTTCTTCGGCCATCTCAGGGTCTGCTTTGCGGAAAAGGCGGGCCATATCTTCTGCAAACATGGCAACGCTCTCATTTGGTTTTTGAATATGGGATTCGAGTAGGCGCTGAGCGTTGTCTCTTCTGTCGCTACTAGTGAACGTGTCTAGTAGCTGGGTGCGGAAGGCATCCCACGTGGTCAAATTTCTCTCCCGCTTCACAAACCACGTCCGCGCACTGTCTTGAAGCGCAAAATAGACATTAGACAGCTTTTGCTGGTAGCCCCAGTCATTATAACTGGCGACATGCTCAAATTGGTCAAGCCAATCTTGGACATCCTCAAAAGCGTCACCGTAGAAACTTTCTGGTATCTTAGGATTCTGCAGCGTCACCTGCGATGGAGTTGCAGTAGCCATGGCGGAAGTAGGTTGACGCGTTCCAGCAGGGTACTGCAAAGGCTTGAACTCGGGCGTCAGGCCTAGCAGGCGGCGACTGTACCGGTGAACAGGAGTTTCGATGAACGAAGGTGATTCCGCTTTTGAGGTATGGCTCCGCGAAGGGGTGCCGAGCATGAGGCAATCCTACCCAGCACCTCCACCAGTGTCGCAGCCTAGTAGGAGACGGGAAAGCCGGCGTAGAGGACGTTTAAAAAATGGCTGTGGCTTAGCTAAGGTTAAGCCCAGGATGCGAAGCATACTAGCCTTTATTTTAGTTGTTGAACCACTGTTTAGCCTGGTGAACTGCTGTTGCTTGGCTATAT
The DNA here is from genome assembly GCF_038994185.2 of Dermacentor albipictus. NCBI lineage: Eukaryota > Metazoa > Arthropoda > Arachnida > Ixodida > Ixodidae > Dermacentor > Dermacentor albipictus. Next base: position 2,039,129 of record NC_091824.1, read on the forward strand.
TTTGTTCGGCTAGACGAAGAAACAACTCATGCGTTACTCTGCTTCGCCTTCAAGAGTGGAACGCTACAGCGTTCCCGTCGACCCGTCAAGGGGTGTAAGACAATGGCCTACGGCGCAGCGACTACGCGCCCCGCATTGGACGCGGTGAGCGTCGAGCAACGCAGCGTTCCGCGCGGCAACGAAATGTGCGCCTGAGCAAGCGACGCACGCCTGAGCCTTAGAAACAGCTCGTTTCTAAGGCAACACCGCATTCACTAGAGGCGCTTTTGTACCGCTTTGAAGCATCGTACTCGTGGCTCAGTGGTAGCGTCTCCGTCTCACACTCCGGAGACCATGGTTCGATTCCCACCCAGCCCATCTTGCAAGAGTTGAGCCAAAGCCACCTAGAAAATCAGTCTCTGTAGCACGCCGCAACCTTCGCTTCTCATTCCAACGAGCAGCTCTGTCTCCAGGAGGCATCTCACCTCGTGAATGTCTAGCAGAGGCAAGCGCAGCTGCTTATATACCGCCGCGACGCCGCGAGCGACGCCGCGAGTTGGAGCCCCGTTTCTCCTCTATCGTGACGTCACGGTGTCACGTGGTATTGAAGGCGACACCGCCGCGCCTGAGGAGCTGGGTTGAGCTCTCGTAATTCATTCATTCACAAAGCTTTATTAGTGTCCTGAAGCCCGGTCTTTTCAGACCGAGGCGGGCCGCGTCCACGTCGGCACCGCCAGGCCGAGCCTTATGGCGTCATCGTGGACCCTCTGGACAGCCCGTAGCTGATCTTGATATGAAGAGCTTGTTATCAACTTGTGCCAGTAAAGCCATTTTTCTTCGGGGTCGGCGAGAGTCGCGGGACAGCCCGCCAGCATGTGTCTGATGTCAATGATGCCATCGCACACGTTACATTCTTGCCTAATTTCTCTTTCTGGGTGAATTTTATTTATGAAATACGGAGTGGGGTACGTCCCGGTTTGCAGTCAACGTAGCGTCACTGCCTGAGCCCTGTTCAATTTTACGTGTGGCAGAGGGAATTGCCTACGCCCCAAGTAGTAATATTTAGTTATGTCGTTGTAAGTTAGTAAGTGGTCTTTATGTTCCCCGGAATATGCTTCGCATAAAACACTTTTATGAGAGCAGTCAACGGGACGTCGTTGTCGTCTGTTTTTTCCACTCGCGCGCCACTTCAGCGTCGTTCTCATCGCCTGGCACATACCCGCGGCGACCATATAGGATGTGGCAATATAACACTTGTGATAAAAAGACGTGGACAAAAGCCACCCGGTCAACCTAAAAATAGCAAGGTGCATAAAACAACCACTTCCAATAAAATGCGTTAAAGATGTGATGATAGAAGCGAATTTTCTTTATCTAACAATGAAACAGAAGGATGGCTGATGCATTTTTCTTCTTGTTTTTCAATCCAGTGTGCTTCCACAATTTCCCTAGCGATTTGACTCCTATGCCTATACAAAATGTCTGTGTTACTAAGACAAGGGCAGCAATCATGTTCTTGGCAGTGCATTGCCAAATGCGTACTAGGGCGACCTTTCAGATTAGACAAGTGCTCCCTTAACCTCGTGGTAATGCATCTCGCAATCTGCCCTACGTACACATCCCCTAACACACGTCATAGGAATCTGATACACTACGTTCTTCGCGCAATCAACAAATTGGTTCTTGCGCGGATGTTTAACACTACAATCTTTCTTTACATCACCCTTACTTTCGAACTTCTTTTTAACCTTAGAACACACACTACCTATTTTGTTTTTTGCCGAAAATATCACTTTTACTGCATAACTACGAGCCACCTTTTGAAGTCTGTGTGAAAGGCCGTGCACATGCGGAATCATTGAAACCTTGGAAGCTACGCCCTTCTGCCTTTGATAATTTGTGCATTGTCGTTTATCCTTTTTAAGTTCTTTCATTAGTCTAGCGCACGACGCCAGCATCACAGCGAGCGGGTACCCAGCCTTTCTCAACCTCTCAACTTGCTCAAAAAATGCAATCTTTACAGTGTGGTGGCATGAATTCAGTTCAGTTCAGTTTATTTTCCTTAAGGACCCCCGATTTCAGGGGTATTACATAAGGGGTGGGTACAAGATTCGAGTTAAGACTAGTTCAAGTAACGTAACAACGCTGACCGGAAGCACGAAATGACTATCCCATTCTTCGCAAGCCTAGAATGGTTTGAGGCATAGTTCATTAGTGGTTTTCTAGCTCGGGGTGAGAATGACCAACACACATGTTCCGGTAGGAATTTTAACTTGACATCAAGAAACGGTAGCTTATTGTCTACCGGTACTTCCGAAGTAAATGTTAAGCCCTTGCCCAGAGAATTGAAGGCTTCTACAACCCTATTCCTGAAAGCACCCTTGTCTACAGGACAGCCTAAAATCAAGTAGTCATCGACATATCTGTATACCTTACTTACTACACCTTTTGAATCTTTGGCCAACTCTCTGTCTATGCTTCCAAAAAAAAAAATGCTTCTTAGGATGGGAGCTACCTTTGACCCGATGCACACACCGCTTGCCTGTATATACGTTTCACCACAAAATCCTACATGTGTATTCGCTAAATAAAAATGCAGAAGAAATGATTCAACGTCCATGCTGCACGTATTGCGGAATGACACCTCGTCATTCTCATTTGTTATGCAATCTTTAACACTGCACGTTAGGGGCTCATGCGGTAAGGAATAGTAAAGATCTTGAACATCTATGCTGAATCCCCAGCTGCAGCTTGTACTCTCTGATGCCAGACAATTCACAAGGCCTTCAGAGTTTTTCCATAAGTACGAATCCTGCACTTCTAGGGAATTAAACATTTTTTGCAGGAACTCCGCGACCAGAATTTGCCAACACCCTCGCTCAGACACAATTGGCCTGAACGGAATTTCTTGCTTGTGGGTTTTTGCCGTAAAAAATCTCCAATTTCATTCCTTTTGAGTTCTTTACACGTGACGCAAGCTTATCTTGGTCACATTTTTTTCAATAGCTCCACCGCTTTTATTTTTACGTTTTCTGCATTCACATCACATTTCTTAAAGCACTTGTTCACCGCAAGGAAAGCCTTTTCTACGTAACAATCATCTGGTACAACAACCAGAAAGCCTTCCTTGTCTGCTTGAACAACACGCAGATTATTCTCAACCAAATACTTAGCAGTCCTATCAACATTGGGTCTGGATCTATCGCTTACCGAAGCTTTGGCCACCACGTCCGCACATTGCACCACACATTGTTCTTTTTCTTTCTCTGGTACACTCCTGGCAACGTCCCTTGTAAGTGCTAACCTGTCGACGACGTCGATCCTTGGTTCCACACAGAACTTTGGCCCTAACTTGAGAACGTGTTGATGCCGTTCTTCCACCGTTGCACCCCCTAGTAAAAGAATAGTAATAGACACGCCTGGCCAAACGAAACTGCTCCTAACGCGTTGGTATGTTTTGTGAAAACCCAAATGTGCGGCATATCGGTCCTTGTGAAATAGTTAAAACAGACAAATTTTTGATTGACGACAACCAACATAAGGCGTGGTGGTTGGTTATGACCGTGAAGTGGCGTCCATAAAGATATTGTCACGTGGTCGTGACGTCAAAGAACACAGTAGCAATACTGTGAAAGGCAAAAACTAGCTTTTATTGGGCGAACCTGTGCCCACAAAACAGGCTACACTTAAAGCACAACGAGAGCGGCGAACACAGTCGGCGATCGGCGTAAATCTGATCAGCGGGTCAAGCGCGTCGGCTTTTATACAGCAGTCGTCGAATGTTCCAGACTAATCATTCGGACCCGTGTGCCTTCGACAAAGTTCTAGACCATTCGCGTCACGCGATGAAATCAGATAATACAAGGTTCGTCGACAACAGACAGTGGATAGAAGCATCGATAACTTTCCAGAAACTTCGGATACATGCAGGCGCGTCCCGCGTTGTGCGATAACATTTGTTCGGTGGCGAAACGTGGTCGCCCGATAAAGATAAGTACACGTGTCAATATGGTCGAGATTTTGTATCACCCAAACTACTGCGAGGCATTCCTGCTCTGTGATCGAGTAGTTTTCGGCAGCCGGTAATGCGCGACTGGCATAGGCAACAGCTCTCTCTCTCGTGAGGTGGTATCACGCTGTAGAAGGACAGCACCGATCCCATGGCCACGAGCGTCGGTGTGCAAACAAGTTGGTACGTTCTTATCGAAGTGACAGAGGACAGTGTCAGTGGTCAATGCTTACCTGAGGGTTGGAAAGAAAGTTCACGGTCGTCTGTCCAAGGGAAAGCAGCGACCGATGTGAGCAACTTGTGCAGCGGCGACGCCATGACAGCAGTGACGGATGAACCGGCGAAAGTAGGATGCCAGGCCCAACAAATTTAGTTGTGTTTGATTTTCAGGGCGAGGAAAGCGAAGCATGGCAGCAGCCTTGTCGGGATGTGGTCGAACGGCATCTTTACTGATAGGGACCCAATACTTTCATGTTCTTTGTCAAAATGGCATTTCTTTGTGTTGAGTTGGAGTCTCGCGTTGGAAATGCATGTGAAAACTTCGTCCAAACGCTCAAGGTGCTGACAGAAAGTGGTAGAAAAAATCATTAAGTAACACAGACAGGTGATGTAAAAAGTAATCTAAATATGACAGACAGGTCTTCCACTTAAAGCCGCGTCAAGCTGGGTCGATCATGCGCTCAAATGTTTTAGGAGCATCGCATAAACTCAAGGGCTTGACGTAGAACTCGCAAAGTCCGTCTGGTGTTCCAAAGGCTGTCTTGTCCTTGTCCGCTTCGTGCATGGCGATTTTCGAGTACCCGGATCTGAGGTCTAGACTAGATAAATATTCTGCACCCTGGAGGGAGTCAATGGCATCGTCGATTCTTGGCATCGGATGTGCGTCTTTGTGCGTGATCTTATTAAGAGCTCGATAATCAACGCAAAATCGCACAAGGGCGTCTTTCTTGCGAACCAACACAACAGGAGACGACCAAGGGCTGGCTGATGGCCAAATGATGTCTCTTTTGAGCATGTCATCAACGCTATCCGCAATGGTTTTCCGTTCTGCTGAAGACACGCGATACGGGCGGCGTACAATCGAACTGCCTTCGGTTTCGACGTGATTTACTGCGATGTAAGTACGGCCCAGAAGCTTGGAGTGAACGTCAAATAAGGCGCTGTGTTTGTGCAGTAGTGCATGAATAATGCTCACAATAGAAACATTCAGGTTGTCGCTCCCCTCCGAGGCCTTTAGGAAGTGCTCGAACTTTTCCACGTAGGATACAAAGGCCTCGTCGCCGTCCTCGGCAAACTGGCCGAACGTTCCAAGCGGTGCCATTTCCAGGTGCCCCCGTGACGCACACTGGATTCTGCATTTAACCGTGTGCGGAAAACTGGACGAAGAAGAAGCATCGAAGAACATGGAGAAAGATCGGCTCCCGCTTTCAACATCGGTTTCGACCCATTAGTCTGAGTGTATCCTTGGTTCGGTTACATCAATCGAGGCTTAGCATCAAGAGGATTACGGCGACACCAGGATTTCTACGGTGGGTCGACTATTCACATTTTAAGAGACTTTTTCGAGCAGCCACCATTGCCGCCGCGCTAGGCCAGGTGCTGCCTGAGTGTGACAATTGGAGGCGAGTCAGGCATGCAAGTCATGATGGATGGGGAGGAACTACCTCCCGACAAGTGCACCGAAGAGTACGGATGGCAGGCAGCAGTTTCTAGGCGAATTTCTACCAGATCCGCTGTTAGCGGCAATTCAGCTGGAGCTAGGCCTCATATGGCTACGTCGCCTAGAACATTCGAGAACGGCAGTCGAGTCAAGAACAGGGTCGCCAGGGCATCCCGAATGCCATACTTGCCGAAAGATCACTTTAAAATCATACTCCGACCACGCGGCGGACTCAATACTAGCAAGATTGGCTCTACCAAGATAGGCAAAACCATCGTTGAAGCAGCTGGTCTAAGCTCGGACCACATTGCATCAGACATCATATGCCCGAACGTGAACCAAAACATAATTGTGGCGAGTACGCCGCAACGAGAGAATGCTGAGAAATATGTGAGAATCAGGTCAATTAACCTGAATGGATGCAGCTTCGAGATCAACGCATATGAGGCTGCACCTCACAACACGTGCAAGGGAGTGATAAGGAACGTTGACTTAGCAGATGGCCCGACGGAGCTGGAGAAGAACATAGTCAACTCAAGAAACCCTTTGGCTCTCGCCGTTAAAAGAATCAAGAATACCGGTACGGTGATCATCGCCTTTGATGGACACAAGGTTCCGAATTTCGTCAGATATGGCCCGGTCCTTGTAAGGTGTTCACTATACAAGAAACAAGTCGACGTATGCTACGCTTGCGGTCGGCTCGGTCACAGAGCTGATGTGTGCCCGTCTCCGCAAGAGAGAATATGCCGAGGCTGTGGTGCAGTGAATCCGACTGACAAACATCAGTGCCAACCCAGGTGTGAACTGTGTGGTGGCCCACACCCAACTGCGGACAAAGTGTGTAAGCAGCGCTATACAACTCCATACGTGGTCAGAAAACGGAGAAACGAAAGAGCACTAGCAACCAACGTCAACAAGGTCAATAACGACACGCAGCCAAGCTCAAGGTCCCGCGGCAGGTCCAGGTCCCGCAGTCGCTCACGCTCCAGGGGAAGAAGCGTGTCCAGATCCCGACCCAGATCCAGATCCCAATCCAGGACGCGATCCGGATCAAGAGATCGGAGCCAACAGGCTGCATCGAAACCCGGGGAAGGAATCAACGGATCCACATGGGCCGACAAAGTCAAGGGAACGGCCATAGCGGACAAGACGCCTCCTCACCGGGACAACAATAAAACAAGACTTATCTGGGCCGACGACGCGCGTACCGATCCGGTAAGTGCCATGCTTTGTGACCCACCCCCAGAGCAAAGTAAGGATCGTGAAATAGAAAGACTTAAGAAAGAGAATGCAGAACTAAGGGAAATGAATCAGAACATGATTAGAGAGATGACGGCAATAAGGAAACTCTTAAGCGAGGCTAAACAAGCAGAAAACAAAGATAGCACTAATACACGCAAAGAAGCCCCAGTCCCGGCGCCTGCTGGTGAAGGCCCAATGTCAGCCAAGCGTAGGGCTGTTGAAAGTAAACTCAAGAACACTGAAACACAGATGGAGGAAGTCAAACAAGCGCTGGCGTCTTTTAAAGACAACATGCAGATGCTTATGGACAGTGTCTCACAGTTGACAATGAATGTAGGCCATATACAGACGGCACTGAATGACCCTAAGGAGGGACTGAAGGCTTTTGGCGAAAGAATTAAAACCCTGGAAATGATGACTATGTCAATGGACGTAAGGGAACAATGCGGGTCGTCATTCCTCAGAGCTACACTAACTCCCCAGGCGGGGGAGATGAATATGCAATATGGCTCACAATAAGAGGGAATTTCGAATATGGCAGTGGAATTGCGGGGGGTACAATAACAAACGTTCCATCATCCAGTAATACCTTAGGTCACTTCAGTCTAAACCGGATATTATCGCATTTCAAGAGACAGGATATGGATATGTCACACTCACTGGATACAGAGCCATAGAGTGTCAAACGTTCGGTAGGGGCCTGTACGTGCTTGTAAATAAGCAGCTTACACACATCCCACATGAATTAGGCGTCATAGACAAAAACCTAGAGTACCTCATGGTTGAGGTTGTAGTACCAACTTCACACAAAAATCAAAGGAACAATAGCTTATTCGTACTCAACATTTACAGTAATCCGAAACACCAGAAACAACACTTCAAGAGATTATTCGAAAAGGCTACTAATTTAGCTGGAAGTAGACCTCTGATTATATTAGGAGACTTCAATGCAGCCCACGAGCTATGGGGCTACGTTAGGACGAATGCCAAGGGCAGGAATCTGTGGAATCACGCGGATGAGCTAGACCTGGTCTTAGTCACGGAAAAGACACATCCTACAAGGCTTGGCAATTCTGTCTGCAGAGACACCACACCTGACCTTACGTTCATTAAGAACACAGAGCATGTTTCATGGACTAATACAAACATGAATTTTGGCAGCGATCATTACGTAATAGAAGTCACACTGGAAGTTGAGAAAGGCCGAACTCGAGAATTCGAGGTCGTAGATTGGGACCTTTTTCGTAAATTAAGAGCCCAAAGCGGAAAAGAAACCACCAAACTCAATCTCAGAGACTGGTGTGAGGGCATCAGAAGGGACATCAAAACAGCGTCCAAAAGAATTGTTACAGATACTAATGTAGAGGCAATGGACTCGAAACTTGCCCACTTAATAGAAGCCAAGGAAGCCATAACCCGAAGGTGGCGGGCACAAAGGCTAAATCGTAGGCTCAGAAAAAGAATCGCAGAACTTAACAAACAAATCGAACAATACTGTAACACCCTCTGCCAGCAACAGTGGGACGAGTTTTGTGAGTCAATCGATGGGCAAATCAGGAACGGCAAGGCGTGGAAATTGATCAAGCATCTGCTGGATGAAAAAGGCACTAAAGCCAACCAAAGACACAGCCTTGCCCGAGCCATACACGTAGCCCTTAGGGATCAGCCCATCGAAACAGTTACCAAACAACTAATTGACAAATACCTACCAGTTAGAAATGAGCAGGACCAGCCACTTCCATCAGAATACAGGGGAGCCGCTCAACCGGAACTCGACCAACCCTTCACCATATCCGAAATCCGGAGGGTGTTAAGTGAACTAAATCGAAATTCAGCCCCCGGTCCTGATGGAGTAACAAACAGATCACTTAGAAATCTCGATGAGCCGGCCATTGAATCGCTGACAGACTTCATTAATGAAGCATGGATCTCAGGCGAAGTCCCAGAAGAATGGAAAACTTCACAGGTTATACTAATACCCAAACCGGGTAAACCTCCAAGCTTGGACAACTTAAGGCCAATATCACTTACATCATGCGTGGGGAAGGTCGCTGAACACGCAATCCTTAACAGGCTAAAAGACCACTTAGAAGACAATAATATATACACTCACAACATGCTGGGTTTTAGGTCTACACTTTCCACGCAGGATGCCATGAAGCAAATTAAACACCACATACTCGACGGATATTCTAGAAATACTAAGGCCATATTGGGATTAGACTTGGAAAAAGCGTTCGACAGAATCAAGCATGAGTACATCCTCAGAACGATAGAAGACATTGGACTCGGGTTGAGGATGTTTAAATACATCAAATCCTTTCTCGAAGCACGCACGGCGAAGATAAAGGTCGGAGACACAAACTCGGAAGTGGTTCAGCTCGGAGATCGAGGAACCCCCCAAGGATCGGTGATCTCTCCCGTCCTTTTCAACCTGTGCATGATTGGTCTGTCCAGAAAGCTGGGCAAGATTAACGGCATTGACCATACCATATATGCTGATGATCTCACTGTATGGTGTGCTGGTGGCAGTGAAGGGCAGATACAGGACGCACTGACTGAAGCGATCAAGACGGTGGAAGAATACCTGAGGCCCACTGGACTCAGGTGCTCCCCCCACAAATCGGAGTTACTACTTTATAGACGTGAAAAGGGGGGCAGGCCTAAGGGCTGGAAACCTCTATCGGAAAGCAATATACACCTACATACAGAAAATGGTGCCAATATACCCAGAGTCAACGTGATCAGGGTACTAGGCTTTTTCATTGATGCAAACGGTGGAAACCATACCGAGGTGAAGAAAATCACCCTTAAAACGGATAACGCGTGCAGGATGATCAGGCGCCTGGCAGGAAGACACAAGGGCATGAAAGAAGATAACCTCATCAGGATAATCAACTCATTCGTACTCTGTCATATATCATACGCCGCTGCCATGTACAATTGGACGCAGTCTCAACTCAAAAAGCTTGACGCAGTGATCAAGAAGGTTGTTAAAAGCGCATTGGGGCTCCCAATTCGAACCAGCACTGCAAAACTGCTCAAATTAGGAATACACAACACGACCATGGAGATCGCGGAGGCTCAAGAAACATCACAAATAGCGAGACTATCTACAACCAGCACGGGAAAATCAATCCTGGACAAGATCATGATCAACCCCATTACGGATTCAGCACAGTACGTTAAAGTTAATCAAGAATTCGCAGACAACATAATTGTCGCACCTCTACCCAGGAATATGCACCCAAAACATAATATCAACAGGAGAGTCGCACGAGCCAGGGCGTTAATCGAGAAAATGGATAAAGGGGGCAGAGGAGCCTGCTTTGTCGATTCGGCTGCCTACAAAGATCTAACTAAGTTCGCGGCGGTGGTAGTAGATCACCAGGGCAATTGCACAAACTGCGCCACGGTCTACACTAACAAACCTGAAGACGCTGAACAAGTTGCCATTGCATTGGCACTAACAGACGATAGATTCATCGAAATATATAGCGACTCGAAAACGGCTATTAGAGCTTTCAATAGGGGAAAGATTGCCCCGCAGGCTGCGAGAATAATTAACAAAAGGCAAACAAATGTTACACGTTACATTTATTGGTTCCCGGCGCACCTTGGTTCACTTGATGGCATTCCCGTCAATCCAAATGAATCGGCCAACAGCGTCGCCCGCGACCTTGCAGACCGGGCCGCTTTTACATATGGTTTTGATTCTGCTGGATTGGAGAACTTACATAGAGATACGCTCATTACATACAATGAAATTACAAAACATTACTACATGGGAAGGAGGGAGTTTCCACCCCCTCACTATAGGCTAAACAGAGCACAAGCAGTTACACTTAGACAATTACAGACAGAGTCTTATTATTCACCTGCACAAATAAAGAAATGGTATAACATTGCAGACATGAATATTATATGCAAAGCATGCAAACAGGAGATATGCACGCTCGAACATCTGCTCTGGGAGTGTGGGTCGCTCGGCCCTGGCATTTCCCGGAATCGGTTTTTAGGAATGATCAGATCTCCTGATCATATCCCTCAAGTCCTGGCTGTCCAGTACGCCCGTGATAGGGCTAGGAGGCTTGACCTCCCGGTCCCAACATGGAACTAGCCAGGCAGGTGGCAACACCTTGTACAGGACCAGATTAAAGTTTTTCCTCCTCCTCCTCCTCCTCCTGCGGAAAACTGACACGATCATTAAAACTTTTTACTTGGCAAGCTAGGCCGTAATGGGAAGAATGAACCACGAGCACAGCAGTGCCGGGGGCAGGAGGGGCGGGGCATATGTAAGCGCGCAAGCATGTGTACCACCAGCAGACACGAGCGCACACAACTGCGCAGAACGCGTCTGTCATAAGAACTCGCCTGTCATAACACAGCAGTGCATTCTTGTGCATCGCGGCATTGTCCTTGTTAGTGCACTGCTTGATCTACACAGCATGACGAAGAATTCTAAGCGTTAGCACGCGCTGGCGTGCCACGCGTCTCATCTCGGAAACTACGTGCGAAATTTTTGGCAGCTCTACTAGATGGCGCAGCCTGTTCGCGAAGAATCGCAAGCAGGAAGCCAGGCTTCGGCATAACACGTTTCGCAGCAATCGCGCGCACCGGCGCGCCATGCATTTCGGACGCCATGCTCAGGCTTCTCGTCGGCGGCGCTGAGTGTCTTTAGGGATGCGCAAAACATGAGTGCCGGTGCAGTACATGCCTCATACGTGACATTTCGACAGTGGCAATGCATTGTGTCGCCATATTGATATAATGTTAAACACAGTACCGTCGACAGTCATTGTGAGATGGGTCCGTCTTATATTTTTTTTTGTAGTGCATTAGCATTCATATACTATTCTGGCCCTTTCCAGCGGCTATCTATGTTTCTATGTTTGTTCGGTGTACCTACGTACGTTTATCTAGGTCAGTTATTTGTAGGGGATCCTAATCCTGTTAAGATAATTAACAGAATAAAAATGCGTTCGACTGCATAAGGCAGGCATTACGAAATTTTGACTAGGAGCTTATCACTGTCGTTGAAAAGTATGCAATCATTGCACTCTGCCGGTGCTAACATACGGGCCAGGAACATGTAGGTTGACAAAGAAGCTTGAAAACAAGGACCGCGCAGCGAGCGATGCAACAAAATATGTTAGTTGTAGCGTTGAGAGACAAGAAGAGATCGGTGTGGATCAGAGAGCAAACGGATACAGCCGATATTCTAGTTCATCATCATCATCATCATGATTTTTTTATTTTCACCACTCGATACAAGGTGAAAAAGGGAGAGCCGGAAAAAAAGCCGAAAATTCTTCGGCTTGACAAAGCTCCGGTCTCTCAGATAGGCACGGTAGCGGCTGGTGTAGTAATAGGATCACTCATAAAGTGGGGATATAAGAGTATTTTTGCACAGAAATACATACACATTTTCGTGTTATTACATAGAAACTAGTTATAATACAGTTGTGTCAAATAACTCCCAGTATACAATTACAATCTGTTATCTTGCATATTATTATTTAACACAGACTCCGTCGCATATATCATAAGCATGCAAAAGCAATGTATACATATATATATACATATATAATTACACATACATAAATAAATATAACAAATTTCACAGAAGTGTACAACAAACACAAGTTACCATGAGGAAGTGTTCTTTCTTTTTTAGAAATTAGTTTACATACTTGCAAATACATATGTGCGTCCAGGTTAAAAAACAGAAAAATAAAAGAATCTGCATATAGACTGCTGCTTTCGTGACAGACACCTCGGCAACGTAGCCCAGGGCGTCGTCACATCCTCGATTTTTTTTTTCGCGAAGACGCCCTTTACAGCATCTAGTTTACAACCCAAACCCTGCCACGAGGTCCGGGCACAATCACTGCCGCGGAAAACCTGGATTGTAGGAGTAATAGTTACAAGTGTGAAGGTATAAACGCAACGAAAGTACATGGTAAGTTTTGCGGAACTGTTAGAGCAGTTAACAATACACATCTATAAGAACAAATCCAATATTTTAGTTTTGTTTAGAGATAGCACATCAACATTTTGTTGGTTGAAATAGTTAAGTAGGGAAGGTAGTGTATGTTTAAGGCGTTGGCAGCCATAATTAGTACGTGAGAAAGGAATCTGCCATAGTGCCTGGTGGCGATATGAATATGTACTTCTATTTTGTTGTAGAGTTGCCAGGGTTAAGAATGAGTCGAGTTTTCCCAGCATAGCATTTCTATAGCTTAGTAACGTTTTGAATTTATATATGTCGCGGGCTCTGACTATTCTGTTTTGTTGGAAAAAAGAAACGTTCGCTATCGCCCGTATTGCTTTCTTTTGAAGTATTTCCAGCATTTGAATATTTTGCGGTGTAGTGTTACCCCATATAAGTGAACAGTAACTGACGTGTGAATGGAAAAGAGTATGATAAATAAGACGCCTAACTTTAAAAGGTAGTGCACTTCGATTCCGATTTAACACACGAACACCTTTTTGTACCTTTGAGCAAACATGACTAACGTGTTCATTCCAGGACATATGCGCTGTGAATATTACACCTAAGGTTTTTATGGATGACGAAATGTTAACTTTATACGGACCCAACACAATACTATCTGGCAATGTAGTAGAACTTCCCGGAGCATGAAAAATAACGCATTGTTTTGGTTTAATTGAGGATGAGGCCGTTTGCCTTAGACCATGCTCGAAGTCCATAACAAACGGAGCTTGCTACAGGCGTTATTTCTTTTAAATCTTTACCGGTAAAGAAAACAGACCAATCATCTGCATACGCGACAAATTTACACATATCGCTCACTTGTACAATATCATTATTGTAATATAGGAAAAGTATTGGGCCAAGGACGCTACATTGGGGCACACCCGCTGTCAAAGGTTTCATCTGCGACCTGTACTCATTAATTTCAACAAACTGATGTCGGCTTTCTAAATAAGATCGGATAAGTTCAAGTGTTATTCCTCGGAAGCCATATTTTTCCAGCTTTATCAGCAGCAATTTGTGTCTGACCCTATCAAAGGCTTTGCTGAAGTCTTAGTATAACCCTAAAGTCAGAACATTTTTTTCGATGTTCTCTAGAATAAGCTCCTTCAGTATGCTTAAAGCAGTTTCCGTAGAACGCTTTTTCTTAAACCCGTGTTGACAGTCGGTTAGCAGGCTATGTTTTCGCGAAAAATTATCAATACGAAAGTTGACAATTTTTTCGAGTCCCTTTGATAGCACAGGAAGTATACATACTGGCCGATAAGTGCCAATATTACTTTTGTCACCTCCTTTATGAACAACGATTACTCTCGCTACCTGCATATTACGCGGGAAAACTCCGGTTGACAGGGAAATATTAAAAATGTGCATTATTGCAGGTGCAAGTAATTCTATGACGTACTTAATTGGCCTAATTTCTAAATCATCTACGTCTCGACTGTGGCTATTTTTCAAGGATGAAAATGTTCTAATCACCTCAGGGATGCTAGTAGGCTTTAGGAATAAAGATTATCTTAATCAATCTGCATGCATTGTATCTTGAATGTCGTGATCTACGCATCCTACTTTAACAAAAAAATTGTTAAAATGGTTCGCAAGTTCTGTACCATCTACAAAAGTGCCATCAATGTTCAACGTATCTGTTCGTGTATCGACTGACTTCCGATTTAGTGTTTCGTTTATTTCTTTCCATACTTTGTCACTTCTGCGCATGCAATCATAATTAAATATACGGCTGTAGTAATCATTTCTCGCCTTTTATTTTTCTTTGTTCAATTTATTCCGAAACTGTTTATATTCTTTCCACTTTGACAAGTCCTTCGACTTGATGAACGACTGATAAAGCTTATTTTTTTGGTTGATTGGCCTAGTGATTTCTTTCGAAATCCATGGCTTGCGCGACTTTCTTCGACTCCGATAGTTTTCAAGCGGGAATGGTTTGAAGTACAGCGTTTCGAGTTTGCTCATAAACTTATCATATGGCTTATGACATTAAGAGAAAAAATTTATCTGGGTAGGCCATGTATTGAGCAGGCAAAATAGCCGATGGACGTTTAGAGTTACAGAATGGGCGCCCAGGGAAGTGAAGCGCAGTCGAGGAGGGCATAAAACTATGTAACGTGATGACATTTGAAAAGTTGTAGGCACTGCTCGCGCAAGACGGGGTTAATTGGAGATCGCAAGGAGACGCTTTGCCCTGGAGTGAGCAAGAAATACCCTGATGATGTACGCATGTGTGTATATATGTATGCTTTCATCTAACCATCTTTGGGCCTACCTGGGTGACTGGGTAGCCCTTAGTAGAAGGGTCAAGTCTGCTGTACTGAAGTAACAGGGCTCGAAACCAACCATCACAATGTATGTACCAATGTCTACATGCCGCTCGTCAAGGAACTTCTTTCACGCCGACATGGGTTATGCGGAACTGGGTGCCATGCTCGAAGAAACTATTTGACGCCGACTTGTTCGAAACCAACCATCTCAAAGTATGTACCAATGTCTACGTGCCACTCGTCAACGAACTTCTTTCACGCCGACATGGGTTATGCGGTACTGGGTGCCATGCTCGAAGAAACTGTTTGACGCCGACTTGCTCGAAACCAACCATCACAAAGTATGTACCAATGTCTACATGCCACTCGTCAACGAACCTCTTTCACGCCGACATGGGTTATGCGGGACTGGGTGCTATGCTCGGAGAAACTGTTTGACGCCGACTTGCTCGAAACCAACCATCACAAAGTATGTACCAATGTCTACATGCCACTAGTCAACGAACTTCTTTCACGCCGACATGGGTTATGCGGGACTGGGTGCCATGCTCGAAGAAACTGTTTGACGCCGACTTGCTCGAAACCAACCATCACAAAGACTGTTAAACGAGCAATTGCCACTATGTGCCTCGAATCCCCACTGAAAAAATCGTGCTGTCATAAGGCACGAGCAAGCTTTGACGACCAGATTTTTAAGTTGAGGTAGGCTGGCTTTGCTTGCTTGGTTTTAAGCGAAGTTTCAGAGGCGTTATTGAAAAAGCTGAAAAAAGAAAGAAAAAGAAGTGAAGAAGGCCAAACTGTCGAAAAGATAGCTAAAGCGGTGGTGATACCATATTCTCATAGAGTGGCGCATAATCTTAAACACGTCGCCATGAAATACAAATTCCTGTGGTTGTTTCCGCGCCGCGAAAACTTGCCACTTTGTGCCGCCTGATTGGTCCGGATGACTCTAAAAAAGTAGGGTGTTCTATTAAACATACGAACCCTTTCGTTAAGTTCGAAGAAGGGGTAGTATATACCACTGAAGTGTGGAAAAGAGTATATCGGCCAAACTGGCCGATGTAATAATGAACGCCTGCGGGAGCATAAGCTTTCATCGAAAAATGGATATGGTTTGAACTTGCCGCTTCATTGCAAGGCCTGCGGGAATGAGAATGAACAAGTATGTCATGCAAGGCTTCATGATACGACAATCATGTTTAAAAGTAAAGATTCTGTTGCGCGTCAATTGTTGGAGGCCAACGAGATTAAGAAAACAGGGGAGAACTGTGTCAGTACCCCGTCTCTGAGTATGTACACGGGTGAAAGCATGTTTTTAGATACAAAAGGATAGACAGTTGGGCGAGTTGGTAACCACGAGGGAAATTATCGAGGCCTTCCACATAAAAAGATTAGGAGACACTTGCGTCAGTCATGCTTCGTTGTCTCTGTTAGATTGCGAATTCCAGTACCTTCGCAATACGTGTACTAATCTGAAATAATTTTTGTTCTTTGACTTCCATACCCACTGACATGTTTTAACTGGTGCTTTTACATTGTCATGTTCTGATGCTACGGTTTTTGCAATCACCTATAGATATGTTCTTCGTTTCAATAAAAATTTAGTTGAGAGTTAGCGCTCGTCCTGTCTGCTCCTTTCTGTGTCCGTGTTTCACTTCGCGCTAGAAGCCAAAATCATGTTTTTAGATAAGTTTTAGATTTAGATTAAGCGTGATTCCATTCATATATATCTTCAGTGTTCTCGCACGTGCGCATTCACATATTCAGTGTCCCTCTTTTTTTGTTCACCTCTCCTCATGGCTATATAATCAGCCACCTGTGACTTGAATAAACAGTGTAAAGTAGCGCCTTGTCCTTTCGCTATTTCTTCGTGTGTGCCGTAACTATTGGCGCTTCACCTATTGAAATCTGACGTTTAATATGTTTCTGCATGGAGCGTGCTTCCGCATCTGGAGGTAGCGTGCCTAAAGGAAAAGGCCGCTTTCCCGTTTATTTATTTATTTATTTATTTATTTATTTGTTTATTTATGTATTTATTTATTTATTTTTCATTCATTTAATCCTATTACCGGACGTACTCGCTGATGGGCTTGGTGGATTCCTGTGCGCCTCAAGTAGCAACAAAACCAAGAGTGGCACGACCTTTATGTTCACTAATATTACTGGCTCAAGTATATCATATATATCATACATATCATATATCTCAAGTATATCATCATGAGTTCCCATAATTTTGTTTGCTACATTTAACCGCCAACGCGTTTGGCATGCAAGCATACCTTTCTCGGTGCCATGCGGTGCCTTCGTTGCATCTGGCAGCAGAGACCCCTGGACGCGTCACACTCGTCCGAAGACTGGCATTCGTCATCTGCGGGCACATTATTGGCGCGTCACTTCAACGTGACAAGAGACGCGTCGGGACACATCGTAAGCTATGCGACACAAGTTACGGAAAGCACTCTGTCGCATCAATAAATTCATACAGGGGTAAAAAACGCCACGTAATCTCTTCAAATGTCCTAGAGAGAAAGACTTGGTTCGTATATGTCGGTGGAAGAATAAAAGACAGCACATTAGACCATGAAAGCTTGTTGCAGACGGTGGTTTTGGGCTTCGCAAGACGTTATTGTGTTGGAGTAGGGACTGATTGAAACTCACGCGGAAGCTATAAAGACAACAGAGCGTTTTAAGACACTGGCATGTTACAAACCAACGCAAACCTTGAAAGGAGCCAAAATTCAAAATTGAGAATGAACGAGAATAAAAAATTAAGAAAAAAGTGAGAATAAATGTAAAATGAGAAGCGTCTTTGCGACATGGCTGACTAGCGAAATTGTGCAACGGCTTCAAACTTTGTATTCCACAGCAGATATTTCCAAGTGTTTCATAAGTTAGCTTTCTAGCTATGAGTGCACTGCAGTTTTATTTAAACTTAGCCATGGGAGTGGTAGAGCCAGCGGGGCCATGACGGCGGAGCAAACCACGCAGCAAGGTGGGCGAAGAGTCGCTGAATTGGCAGAACCCCCGCGCAATTTGTGGATGGCCACTAACATTTATTGTACAAGTTTTTCGTTACGGTGTATGCTACGAAGCCGATGAGAATGGCGCAGCAGTGGCAGAGCAATATGGCCAGGTCTACATCGGCCACGTTTTCCTCACTAATCTTAATATATTGTTACGGAGATGCTGCGAGTATAGAAAGAATATATTCACAATATATATACAAGCTCAGTCAGAGTTGTTGAAATGGCTGACCACCATCAACACGAAGCAGCCAGCGTCTCAGATCTTCTTACTCTCTCTTCTTTAATCATTCCGTAACAGGACCCCCAGGTGGCGAAGTGCTGTCTCGGTGCACGGTAGGCGAAGAATTGCGAGCGAAGTATGGCTTCCACCGCGAAACGTGCACGACGTCAACAGGCGTCTGACTTGAGGATGCAGTAAAGTGGAGTGGCGAAATCTCGTGATTTACGTTGTTATAGCTTGGCTTAGGACTTCATAAGGCCCTGTGTAGCGAGAGAGAAGCTTCTGGGAGAGGCCAACCCGACGACATGGTTACCAGAGGAGCACCCAAGCACCTGGCGCGAACTTAACATCACGATGGCAGGGGTTGTAACGCTCTTTTTGTATAGGCTGCGAGGCTATTAAATGAGATCGGGCAACTTGACGTGCCATGTGAGCACGATGAATAACTTCACGAGCGTACTCAGTTGCAACACGCGGCACAGAAGAGATGATGGTGTCAAAGGGCAATGTAGAGTCACGGCCATACAAGAGATAAAGGTGGGAATAACCTGCGATGTCATGTCGGGACGAGTTATACGCGAACGTCACGTAAGCTAGCGTGGCGTCCCAGTCGAGGTGATCGTTGGAGACGTACATCGACAGCATCTCTGTGATTGTTCGGTTGAGACGTTCCGTAAGACCATTCGTTTGTGGGTGGTAGGCGGTGGACAGCTCGTGCTCAGTAGCACAAGAGCGGAGGAGGTCGTCGACAACTCGAGATAAGAACGAGCGGCCGCCGTCTGTAAGTAACTGTCGAGGTGCACCGTGATTGAGGAGAAAATCGGCGACGTATGTTGCGCAACCAGTCGGCATCGTCTTTGTTATCGCGTAGTGTGTCCTGCAATCAGTAGCGACGGGGATCCACTTATTCCCTCTAGTCGTCGCCGGAAAAGTGCCAATCAGGTCAAGGCCTACGCGAAATAACGGTTCAGAGGGAACTTCAATTGGATGGAGTCGTCCGATAGGTTCCAGGGGAGACATCGTGAGGCTTATAGCGCGTTAAAAAGACAAGGACGAAGGTGAGACGTGACACACACAGGCGCCATGTGACCATGACACAGACCATGGCGCCATGACACAGACTATGTCACGTCTCACCTTCGTCCTTGTCTTTTTAACGCGCTATAAGCCTCACGATGTCTTACCAACAAGCCCAAATCACTGCTTTACAGCATTCCAGGGGAGGCTTCTTCCGGCGCCGTCACAATTCGCAAGTTGCGAAATCACGACGCACAGAGCGGTAGAGACCCAGCCAGAAGAACCGGCGTCGTACGTGGTCGGAAACACCCAGGTGTCCTGCCGTCGGTGCATCGTGAAGTTATTCGAGAACGACGAGGTAGGACAAGGATTAACTCAGGGCCGTCAGGGTTGATATTACGGCGGTAGAGAATGCCGTCATGTAGCACGAGCATGCGGCACGTGCCGTCGGTGTGGCCAGATTGCATTGCGGCGATGACGGACTGTAAGGATGCGTCGCGTTGTTGTTCAGCGCGCATGTCGGTCAAAGTCATCACGCAGGTCACCGGATTACGCGCAACAGGATCGGGAGGATCCACGGGGTGACGCGAGAGGCAGTCAGCGTCCTTGTGGAGCCGTGCAGTCTTGTAATGGACGCTAAATAAAAATTCCTGCAGTCGCAAAGCCCGACGACCAAGCCGTCCAGTCGGATCTCGAAGGGAACCCAGCCAGCAGAGTGCGTGAGGGTCTGTGACGACCTAAAATGTGCGGCCGTAGAAATATGGCTGGATCTTGGCCACAGCCCAAACTAAAGCCAAGCAATCCCGCTCGGTGATGGAGTAATTTATCTCGGCAAGTGACAGCAGGCGGCTGGCGTAAGCTATTACGTACTCGACACTATTCTGTTGTTGGGCGAGAACAGCGCCGATGCCATGAGCGCTTGCGTCAGTGTGGACTTCGGTCGGTGCAGAGGGATCAATCAAAGTGGGCAAGTATGTGAGGGGTGGTCAGAAACCTGACGAGAGCGGCGAACGCGTGAGCCTGCCCCGGGCCCCATGAGAATGGCGTGTTCTTCTTTAGAAGATCTGTCAAAGGCCGAGGAACGTCGGCGAAGTGTTTGACGAAACGGCGAAAGTAGAAACATAGGCTGACGAAGCAGCGCACGTCTGTGCCGTCTGCACGTCTGCACGACTGCACCGTACGCAGTTTCTCTGTGCCTACGCACAGGGAAACTGCGTACGGCGCAAACTTTTTCCAGATCTAGTTGGACAGCGGATGCGTCAACGGGGTTTCCCTACACGGGAATCTGAAATATTTGACGGCAATCTACAATACAATAATCTGGAGTTTACAATGTATATACAGGCTAAGTCAGAGTAGTTAAGATGGCTGACCACCAACAAGACGCAGCAGCCAGCGTCTCCGATCCTCTTCTTCCTCATTCTTCTTTCATCCTTCCGCAACACTATTTAAATGCTGTTTATATATTATCCCCCTCGTTTAGCTTGTTTTATTATCTCATTCTGTTTGATGTCCGCCTCATCCTTCAGCTTCCTGTCAACAAAGAGCAAGAAAGAGAGCTTGATGCACGAAGCTCAATGAAAACACCAGCTGGCCCTTCGCCGGAAAAGTTCTGTGGGTACTGTGTGCTGTCGACCAGCTTGTTGCGGTCTCTCGCAGCGCACAGCACAGCGACAAATGCTTTTAAAACACTTGTAATGAAGCAAGGAAGATAATGACATCCCGATCATCATCAAGAGCGGAGGGCAAGAGATCGGCGCTCGAACACTACCATCTTGTTCTCCCGACTTACTGTTCAGAGCTACCGCCTGTTTGTTAGACTCGTCCAATAAACCTCCTTACATTTGGGTGGATCGTGCTGGCTATGCACATCGCCGGCACCCTGGAACTCCGATCCCGTGCGTTGCACTCGACCATGCAAGCTGACGCTGCCCAACCGCCCCCCATCTCTCCCGGCCGCCGTTTGCGCCGGCCCGGTTCGCCAGCGGGACCCCCCGGTATTTTCAGCTACGAAAGACCAGGACGTCGAAGACTGGCTGTCGGCCTACGCAGACGTTAGTGGACCCAGCAAGTGGGATGACGCTGCTAAGCTGAGTACCGCGAACTTTTACCTGGCTGGCGTGGCGAAGCTGTGGTATACGAACCACGAATCGGAATTTGACAACTGGCCCGCTTTTAAGGAAGCAATATCTGCCGTTTTCGGTCGCCCTGCCATGCGGAAGTTACGCGCCAAGCAACGGCCGGCTGCGCACACGGGCACAGGAACCAAACGAAACTTTAACCGCCTATATTGAGGACATAATCGATCTCTGCAGGCGCGCCGATGTTTCAATGAGCGAAAGTGCCAAAATACAGCATATTATGAAGGGCGTCGATGACGATGTCTTTCAAATGCTTCTTGCGAAGTCTCCTGGCACAGTGTCTGAAGTGGTAACTCTGTGACACCGTTATGAAGAATTGAGAAGGCAGCGGGCTCTCATCCGACGTTCATCTCACACGTACAGTCAACCACTCGCTGCACTGGGCATCCTGCCTGACCAGTCATACCTTCTCGCACAAATGAAAGAATTTGTGCGTGAGGAGGTGGCCCGTCAGTTGGGTCTCCCGCCGTTTGCTCAGCGTCAGGAGCTCCCACAGCAGCAGCAACTGCAGCGACCAATCCCGTTGGCTTCCGTGCTTCGACACGTCATCCAAGAACAGATTTCCGAGGCCATGCCGGTGCCCATTCAGCAGCAACCTGTCGCCGCGCCTCTTAGTTACGCTGAGGTAGTAAAGCGGCAGCAGCTTCAACAGCCCTCACCGTCCCATGGTGTGTCATATTCTGCAGCCCCGATTCAGCCGTCCGTGACATGGGCTGCTCCCAACACTGCAAATCCCTGGCGAACGCGTGACAACCGGCCGATCTGTTTTGCATGCAGTGGCCCTGGTCATATCGCCCGATTCTGCCGCCGTCGCGCACCAGGATACTCAGACGCCCGTTCGCAGACCTACATGAATTGTGCCCGCTCTCGTTATGAAGGTCCGGGTCCCCAAACAAGCAGGTCTTCACGTGACTATCCGCAACCCACGTCTCGTCGCTCACCTTCACCCCGTCGCCGATCCTTTTCGCCCATGCGTCATCGACCAGCCCCTGAAAATGAGGGAAACTAGCCCCCACAGTTCGTGAGGCAAGAACAGCGCTGTCGAAATGCTTAAGTCCTCGAACTTTGCCGTCGAATATTGTCGAAGTTTTTGTAGAAGGCACCAGTGCATATGCTCTTGTCGATACCGGTGCTGCCGTTTCTGTTATAGACGCGACACTTTGCCGCAAGCTTCGGAAGGTGACCACGCCTCTTGAGATGATGCCCTTACGTACAGCGAATGGAGACCCTGTTCGGCCTATAGCTGCCTGCACTGCTCGACTTATTATCACTAAAGAGCACTACATTGTTGAGTTTATCGTCCTTTCATCCTGCTCGCATGACATCATACTTGGCTGGGACTTTTTATCGTATAATCACGCTGTTATTGATTGTGCCAGATGTGAACTTGAGCTCTTCCCGTTGTGTGACCAGTCCTACAACCCGCTCATCAAGCCGCACACAAACTAGTCATAACAGAAGATACAGAAATTCCGCCGACAGCAGCTGTTTTGCTCCCCGTGTTCTGCAACAGCGTATGTGATGAAGCTGCATTCTTTGAACCATCACGCCTCCTTCCTCGCCATCAAGCCACTACCTCTGCCTTATTCGACCCTCTCTATTTCAAATGGAACAAGCGCTCTCTGCCTCACAAATCCTCTTCCGTATACCATCAAATTGCTTAAAGGTGAATCCCTTGGATGCGTGCAACCCATTAATATCGGCCAATTTTTTTCCGCGCAGCAAGATTCAGCTCCACACGACCTCGACGTCGTCAGTGCTCTTAATCCTTCTGATGTACCAGATGCTCACCTATTCGATTTGTCGATCGCAGACGGACTGTCACCATTTGAACGCGCTGCTCTTCTCCAGCGGCTCTACCAGTTCCGCGACTCTTTCGATGTTGCCCAACGTGCCCTTGGCCGCACTTCTAGCATTGTTCACTACATCGACACCGGCTCCAACTGGCCAGTGCGACAACGCCCTTACCGTGTCTCCACCGCGGAACGTCAAGCTATTACCGACCAGGTTGGCGATATGCTTAAACGCGACGTTATTCGCCCTTCACAAAGTCCGTGGGCATCACCTGTGGTACTCGTTAAAAAAAGGATGGATCAATTTGCTTCTGCGTGGATTACCGGCGCCTGAACAAGGTCACTCGAAAAGACGTGTACCCGTTACCCAGAATCGACGATGCCCTTGATTGCCTACAAGGTGCCGAGTTTTTTTCATCGTTAGATTTGCGTTCCGGGTATCGGCAGGTGTCTTTAGCAGAGGCCGACCGTTCAAAAACAGCCTTAGTCATGCCTGACCATCTATATGAATTCAATGTCATGCCCTTCGGCCTCTGCAATGCGCCTGCCACCTTTGAGCGCATGATGGACTCGGTTCTGCGGGGTTTGAAGTGGCACATGTGTCTCTGCTACCTCGATGACATTGTTGTCTGGGCGCCAGATTTCTCAACCCATCTGGAATGCCTCAACCATGTCCTGACCTGTCTGAAGACCGCTCAGCTGCAACTAAATCTCAAGAAGGGCCGCTTTGCTGCGCGAAAACTTACAATTCTTGGTCACATCATGTCAAAGGACGGCGTGCTTCCGGACCCGGCTAAACTACGTGCCGTGAGCGACTTCCCCAAACCGACGACTCTAAAGCAGTTACGACGCTTCATAGGGTTATGCTCCCACTTTCGCCAGTTTGTGCGCAACTTCGCCTCTATAATTGCGCCTTTGACACAACTTTTAAGCAGCGCCTCCAATCTTTCGTCATGGTCTTCTGAGTGTGACCAAGCCTTCTCCACCCTTCGCCGTCTCCTGACGTCACCACCTATACTGCGCCACTACGATCCTACGGCCGCAACTGAGGTGCACACAGACGCCAGTGGTGTCGGCCTTGGTGCTGTTCTCGCACAACGAAAGCCTGGTTTCGCAGAGTATGTCGTCGCATACGCCAGCAGAACTCTCACCAAGGCTGTGTCAAACTATAGCGTCACCGAGAAAGAATGCTTGGCAATAGTCTGGGTGCTTGCCATGTTCCGCCCTTACTTATATGGCCGCACGTTTGATGTAGTTACAGGCCATCATGCATTATGTTGGTTGTCTTCGTTGAAGGATCCGTCAGGCTGCCTTGCCCGCTGGGCTCTTCGACTTCAAGAGTTTGACATCCGCGTTATATATCGTTCAGGACACAAGCATGCCGATGCTGATGAACTGTCGCGGTCACCACTATCCACCGAAACTGCGTCCATATCCACTATAGACCACCCATTGTCAGCTCTCGACGTCGCCACCGTCTCCTCTGCACAGCGCCACGATCCCTGGATCGCTTCGCTTCTTGACATTTTATCCGGGGCACCCACCCTTCCGACCACTCGAACACTGCCACGCCAAGCTTCGCACTTCAGCATCTGTGATGGCCTCTTGTACCGGCGCAACTAATAATAATAATAATAATATTTGGGGTTTGACGTGCCAAAACCACTTTCTGATTATGAGGCACGCCGTAGTGGAGGACTCCGGAAACTTTGACCACCTGGGGTTCTTTAACGTGCACCTAAATCTAAGGACACGGGTGTTTTCGCATTTCGCCCCCATCGAAATGCGGCCGCCGTGGCCGGGATTCGATCCCGCGACCTCGTGCTCAGCAGCCCAGCACCATAGCCACTGAGCAACCACGGCGGGTGCGGCGCAACTACTCGCCAGATGGTAGGTAGTGGCTCCTAGTTATCCCCAAAACTCTGCGCTGTACAACCTGCGCGTCCTTTCACTCCGACCCACAGTGTGCTCGCGGCGGTGTCTTCAAGACCTATGAACGCTTACGCAAAAGATACTACTGGCGCGGAATGTTTCGCTTTGTCCGCAAGTTCATTCGTGGCTGCTACGAGTGTCAGCGATGAAAAAAACCACCGCATCCTGCCGCAGGTTCATTACAGCCCCTTTCGTGCCCAGACCGCCCATTCGACCGCGTTGGAATTGACGTTTATGGACCTTTACCTTTGACCACGACGGGAAACCGATGGGCTATTATTGCTGTCGACCACCTAACACGATACGGCGAAACCGCTGCTCTTCCCACGGCGATAGCGCAGTACGTCGCCTCTCAGTAGTTGATTTCGGCGCGTGAAAGAGTGCGACTGGCGTAAGCGATCACTCGCTCGACGCCTTCCTGGTGTTGAACGAGTACAGCGCCAAGACCGATATTGCTTGCGTAGGTATGTACCTCGTTGTCAGCGTTCTCGTCAAAGTGAGCGGACGGGTGATTCCTTCAGGCGCTGTCGTAACTCGGTGAAAGCTGCGTTCGGCTCATCCGCCCAAACGAAGGGTTTATCTTCTCGCGTGAGGCCTATGAGTGGTTCGGCGATCTGCGAGAAGCTAGCGATGAAGCGACGATAGTACGCACACAGACCGAGAAAGCGGCGTACTGCTTTCTTGTCACGAGGAGTCGGAAAAGGAGCAACAGCAGATGTTTTGTCTGAGTGAGGCTGGACGCCGTCGGCTTTCACATGTCCGAGAACCTTCAACTCTTCGTAACCGAAGTGACACTAATTTGGCTTTAGTGTGATATTAGCGGAGCGGAGCGCCTCAAGTAGCGCCTCTAAACGCTTCAGATGTTCTGCGAAGGTCGCCGCAAACACGACGACGTCATCTAAGTATACTAAACAACTGTTCCACATCAAACCCGTCAGAACAGTGTCCATCATTCTCTGGAATGTGGCCGGTGCAGAACACAGGCCTAATAGAAGTACTTTAAATTCATACAGTCCAGCCGGGGTAACAAAGGCAGTTTTTTCGCGACCTCGTTCGTCTACTTCGATTTGCCAATATCCGCTCTTCAAATCTATGGATGAAAAATACCTGGTTCACCACCGTCGATCTAATGAATCATCGATCCGCGGAAGTGCATAAACGTCTTCAACGTTATTCAACTTTCTATGGTCAACACAGAACCGAAGCGTTCCGTCTTTCTTTTTGACAAGGACCACCGGCGACGACCAAGGGGTTTGGGATGGTTGTATGACGTCATCGCCAAGCATTTCTTTCACTTGTGCATTAATCACGTTGCGCTCTTTCGCCGATACGCGATAAGGCAGTTGTCGTATGGGACGAGAATCATCATACGTGATTATTTGGTGTCTCGAGATGGACGTATGGCGTACCTTAGAAGAAGATGCGAAGCACTCCTTGAACCGAAGTAGGAACTCGCGCAGCGCATTCTGCTTTTCCTCCGAAAGGTCTGAATCGATGCACTATATTGCTGAGTGTCTGAGCTGGGTTGTCCTTTGTGATAGACGCAAAGCATTCAGCAACGTCTCCTATGGGCTCAGCAAAAGCGATAGTAGTACGACGAAACAGGTGCCGATGTTCCTGGCTGAAGTTCGTCACGAGGAGCGCAGAATGTCCACCTGGAAGCATAATGAGACTGCGTGCTGCACATACACCATGACTTAGCATAAGGGAGGAATTGCCCTCTGCAACAGCTTCGCCGTCGCGCAGATTGTCGCATACGTCCGCTACCAGGACACTTGCGCGCGGTGGTAAAGTTACACTGTCGACGTAAACCCGAAGCGCGTTACGTCGGCAGTTGTCGCGGATGTTCGCTGCTCTCTCTGTCGAAAATGTCACTGTGCGCTCCTGGAGGTCTATGATGGCACCATATACTCGCATAAAGTCGACGCCCAAGATCAGGTCCCGAGAACAATCGCGGAGTATAAGGCAGCTGGCTGGAAACATACACCCACGAGTTTGTACTCTGAGCGTGCACATGCCCAACGGTGTTACGATATGCCCGCCAGCAGTACGAACTTGCGTTCCAGGCCAAGGCGTGATAACTTTTCTAAGTTCCGTCGCTAGGTTTCCGCACAAGACTGAGTAGTGGGCACCCGTGTCCAATAACGCACTAACGTGGCGGCCATCGAGCACAACAGGTATGTCGCTGTCGCTTAGTCTGGCTGCTGTCGTCGTTGAATCGTTCTGAATAGACCGTGCTCGCGTCGATGGGAGGTCTTCGGAAGGGCGATTATCAGCGGCCTCGCCTCCGAAGGTCGCTGTTCTTAGTTTCCCCTGCGAGGGCTTGGCGATCGTCCCTGCGCAGCCATGCTTCTAGGAGCTGGGGAAGATCGCCTGGGGGACGGCGATCGCTAATGCCGCCGCGGGAACAGTGGCATATCCTGCTGGTTCAGGTAGTCTTCAATCGCCTTAGCCTTTTCGCCATATCTGGGCCTTGGTGAATCCGCGGCAACACCTTGCAGTCCGAGGCGGCGGTATGGGCAGTCGCGGTATACGTGACCGGCTTCTCCACAGTGATAACACAGAGGCCGTCTGTCCACGGTACGCCAGACATCAGATTTCCTTTCGAGCGGGCGCCGATCCTCCATACGTTGGATCGATTGCGTTGATGGGAGCGGCGGGACGTATGACGCGGCGTAGGACGTGGCGGGGATGAAATCGGTCGGAGCACGGGCAGGGACTCACTCCAATACTTCCGCATACGACGGCCGCTGCAACTGTGTTGTCACAGGTGGCGCATTGCTGCTTGAAACGGGACCTTGGATCGCTTGCTGCACTTCACTTCTCACGAGGGCAGATATGGAACCCAGCGTGGGCTGAGGTGGGCAGCTGAGCCGTTGAAGCTCATCACGCACCACCGAGCGGATAACGTCTCGGAGAACGTCCAGGTTCGCAAAGGCAACCGCGTCCGTCAATAAAGCAGCATTCGCGTGCATGTCATACGTAGCGGAGCGCTGGTCCGAAGGTGAAGTAGCGTTCATTTGCCTTTCATAGAAAGCTGAGGGCTGCTGCAGCATCTTTTCCATCGTGGTGGCTTCGGTTAAGAATTCTGCCATGGTCTTCGGCGGGCTTCGAACCAGGCCAGCAAATAGCTATTCTTTAACTCCCCGCATTAGATGGCGCAGTTTCTTTTCCTCTGACATGGTACAGTCCATCCGACGGAAGAGGCGCGTCATATCCTCTACGTACGACGTCACACTTTCATTCGGCAGATGAATGCGGGATTGGAGCGCTCGTTCGGCTCGGTCGCGCCGTTCAGCATTGGTGTATGTCTCCAGCAAGGCACGGCGGAACTAGAAGCATGATTTGAGGAGCCCTTCTCGGTTCTCGTACCAAGTGCTTGCACCGTCCTCCAAGCTGAAGTAGACATTTCTCAACTTCGCCGCGTCGCTCCATTCGTTTATCTCGGCAACGCGCTCAAACTGGGCTAGCCAGTCTTCTACATCCTCGAAGTAATCCCCGTGGAAGACTTTCGGCACTCGGAGATTCTGCAGCAGGTACTGAGTTGCCGTTGTCGCCGTACCTTGCATAATGGTCGATAGAGACGTCGATGTTCCTTCCATACTGGTCTGTGGGGGCGTCGATGTTGTTGCGGAGCGATGGTCAAGCTCCGGAGGCAATCCTCGGATTCTCCTGCTGGCCCGGTGAACAGGGGAGTCCACTAGTATAGGGCTGGTACTCCTGCTACCTGGAGGGGTTTGTGGCATCGGATGAACCGTACCCAGCACCTCCACCAGTTTTGTCACGAAAAGGCCAATGAAGATGCACCCGGCGTCGGTGAGACAGACAGTTGTACAAGATGGCGTACACGAAACGCAAGCCGGCGTCCTCAGCCTCTACTACTTCTTCAGCGCCCACCTCTTGCCGAGCGCGCGTTCCAGTCACTTCTTTTTTTGCGCTGGGGCGTGACACCTAGCGGCAATATATGATGATTAATGTGGTGTTTTGTGGCACAAGGGCCAAATGTGGCCAAAGAGCGCCAGGCCGGTAGTAATGCGTTCGCAATGGAGGTATCAATAACGAAGTGCAGATGTTACGGTGGCTGTAAAGGGGCCTAAAAACAGTCGGTCTAAAATGCACAAAACCTTTACAAGATAAAATTATGCCGATGGTTAATGGGCTGTACAATGGACAGGAAATACACATTGCGAAGTAATGATGATTTAGTGACATATCTCACAGATATACTTTTTCCAATAAGCACTACTGCCTTACAGAGTCCTTGGGATGCAAGGGCCTGTAGGCATGGGCTATGCTAGAATACCATCACAGCGGCATCCTCTAGAAAGAGGATGTGCTATGAATATCTGGGGCTAAAAACTTGCAAGTTGAGATCGTTCAAGAAACTTAGAACTGGTTTGGTGTCAAAGAACGGTTATTCACCAAGAAACATTGCTGGATGGAGAGGGGTGTGCTGGCGATATACAAGGGGGAAATGTCCCTTTCTCTCAGCTTCGGCTTCCCGACACACCACGAGGACGTGGAGAACGGTCCGCCTCTCACCACATCTACCACACGTTGGAGGCTCATTTTCAGTCAGTAAAAAAATTGTGGGTGTCATAGGTGTGTCCTATCCTGAGTCGACAGAACAGGGCATCAGTTCGTCGTGTTTTCGTTTTCGGGGGCCAGAAACCTAACTTTGGGTTAATCAAGTGAAGCTAATTCGTAGCTTCCATGTCCCACAAGCGTTGCCAGTGGCTTCGCAGATTCTTCCGTAAGAGAGGCTTCAGATCTGTGACAGGGACAGCAGCCGGAGGAATAATAGCTTGCGAGGTGATTGATGTAGCCATTTTGTCAGCTAGTACATTCCCCTAGATGCCTCTATGGCCAGGTACCCAGCATATAATGACATGCTGGTTAAACATATACGTTCTACAGAGAATGGAATAGAGCTCAGTAAGTACAGGGTTTTTGTGTTTACAGAGTGACTTCAAGGCTTTTACGACGCTTAAGGAGTCTGTAAATATAATTCATTTTTGAAGATTTGATTTTTTGATATGTTTCACAGCTGACAACAGTGCATGGGCCTCAGCCGTAAATATACCTGTTTCAGGGTGCAGCATACCGGATTCCGAGAAGGATGGACCAATGGCTGCGTAGGACACCCCTGCATGCGACCTAGAAGCGTCTGTGTAGAACTCTGTGCACGAGTACTTGTACTCGAGCTCCAAGAAATGCATTTTCATATCTGTCTCTGGCGCATGTTTAGTGACTTCTACAAAGGATGTGTCACACTCTATCAGCTGCCACTGCCATGGCGGTAATATTTTCACTGGAGCCATAAGACAATGTTCAAGCACCGGAACACCCATTTCCTCACTAAGGTTTCTTGCACGCGAAGAGAACGGCCTTCTCGCTGCAGGTCGGTTATTGAAGAGTATGGCAGCGGTCATATCGTTTATGCATGAATAAGAGGGATGTTCGCGGTTTGAATTTATTTTAAGAAAATATGTAAAACTGCTATATGATCTCTGCAGATGGAGTGACCATACATTTTCTTCTGCATAAAGGCTATGTACGGGGCTTGTCCTGAAGGCTCCGGTCGCGAGGCGGATTCCTAAATGATGGACAGGATCCAACATCTTTAAAGCACTTGGTGTAGCGGACTGATATAGACCGTTTCATCGGGCGAGGAGGAAAGTCTGGCAACATGCGCCTTTCCTCCTTTCTGGCTTGGGCGAAACGGCGTGGTGCGGCACGGAATGCATGTGCTGCTGCTTGGATGTGAACATTTTACGGTTTTAGCGCATCCTGCGGAATATTCATGCGATGTCAGCTAACACCAGGTCATCGGGGAACCACTGCGTTATCTTCGGCTGTACGAATAATTATAGAAAGAGGAAGCTGTTGGCGGAACAAACGTGCGACGTGCATCAACAGCCACGGCGTGTTTGTGGTTGCGAACTCGTCAAGTTTCACCGTTTTCCTGCTGACCCAGAGCACCGGCGTTTGTGGATTGCGAGCGTCAACAGGAAGGACTTCCTACCGTCCGACAGTTCGCGGGTATGCTCGGTACATTTCGTTTCAGGCGAACGTACCGACACGAACCCGATACCGATGAGGAGCCTCGGGTATGAGCGGAAGGTATGTATGTACTACGTAACCTTCTGCTAGTCAAGCGAGAACGCTCCTTATCGAAGAAACAGTCGCAAGTGACGCTCATATCTTGCGCAGGTCAAAGTCGGGCGACGACGAATAGTGAGAGGCAACTACGTGCCTACGAAGAGACGAAGGGTATGTGTCAAAATTATTTTACCGGTCTGTTAATCAGGAAGTGCTGCGCTTTGTTTTGAGCGCGATATCTTTTCAGGCGTGTGCAGCGCTCTCATGTAAAACAACTTTTTTGTCGCCGATGCTGCTATTGCGTGAGCTCTTTTGTTTAGTACTCTTCGATGACTAGACGTAAAAGAGCGTTAGAGCCGTCATTCTCTTTTTGGCAGCGCGTTTTGGTACCGTGTGATCTTGATGTTTGCGTTCGCCGATTTTTTTATCCTAGCTTCCTGGAGATGAAGTGGAGTCGGCACAGCCAGAGCCATGCGCACCCATTGATTATGTAAGTAATCTCATGTGCAACAGTGCAAGCATGCGCACAAGTAATAGCACCTACCATTGTGTACATTACATTAATTGGAACATTAAAGCACATTAAAGAGCCCCAGGTGTTCAAAATTAATCTGGAGTCCCCTACTACGGCGTGCCCCATAATCCTATTTTTGTGTTGGTATGTAAAACTCCAGAAATCAAATTTTTTGTAAATTTATGCAGCTGGCACACGCCCAGGCTGCAAGGAACAGCTTGTTTAGCAGTTGTAAAACATTTACTCTAGAAAAGCATTTATTTCACTCATGCTTTGACTTAAGGCCCAAAAGAAA
Organism: Dermacentor albipictus; assembly: GCF_038994185.2. Lineage (NCBI taxonomy): Eukaryota > Metazoa > Arthropoda > Arachnida > Ixodida > Ixodidae > Dermacentor > Dermacentor albipictus. The sequence goes on from NC_091824.1 coordinate 2,071,333, forward strand.
CAGTGATAAAGTAAATTTATTTTGTGGTCACGCATTAGTAAACAAAAACCAAATGCACCTGTTTTTACACGTTATTGTGCAGCCTTAACTTTGTGGAATTGTACCCATTACATCACTCATGCAAGTTGCCATGCCATTTGCCACCACAACAGGTGCCACAGCAGGTGACTTAGAATAGGTACACCGTCACAGTGCAAAGCGTTATTTCATCACATTAAAAAAAAATGTGTGCGTTCCAACTCGTGTTTTTCATACAAACTTTCCCATTCTCAAAATTGATCCTATTGCACTCAACACAATTTGACAAAGTCTATGAACAGCAGCGGGTAATTAATCCACAACAGACATGAATAAAATTAGCTTTTTGAATTATCAGATATTTACAGTCTTTTTAAGCGATAGAAAGTCGCTTAGCCTGGGCAATCCATTTAGCGTCCTTTTCATTGATTTTCTAAGGTCATGCCTGCTGCAAATTTATCGTATTGGTGTCTTTAACTCAGAACACAGTAGGCTGTGGTTCAGAAATGCATAACATCAGTTTTTCCCTACCTTGTAAATGTAATAAGGTAACATAAAAAATATCTGTGAATAATATTTTTTACTTTTGCCTAGGTTCTTTCAACCTCAACAATGTACCATTTTTGACATCTCTGCTGCGTCTGCAGGTGCATTGAAGGATATTCTTACTACCCAGCATGTCAGTAATTTTCCATTGTTTTGTGATACTGGTTTTGTATTGCGGTTTCACATCATGCTGCACCACAGCATGGATGCGGATGTGTAGGATGAAGTTGGTGCTGCAAAGCCCCATTTCGACATAAAATGAGCAGTCAAAAGCAGACTCTTCATTGCTAATGCATCTCTTTTTATCTGCAGCCACAATTGGATGGTGTGTCGGATGAAAGTGTGGAACCTTCACTAGATGACAATCAGGCAAGTCAACATGATACAGCTTGAGTATAAAACTTGGAGACAAAATGTTTCATACAAAGAAAGTGGATAAAAAGAAACACTGAGACAAAAAAGTGCACCTTCATGGGTGCTTGCCACATTTTAAACCTATTCTAAACGTCACGTCAATGCCTAGCCCCTCCCTTGCAGAGAGCTGCATCTACTTTCTGAATCTGGTGCAGGAGTTGCACCGCAGCCGAACTTGCAGCAGTTTTGCTGGGAAAATGACACGTGGTCCACTGAAGTCTATGTACCAAGGTTATTTTCACAGTGGTAGCAATGTTCCCTAGGTTATTTTCGCAACGGTAGTAACAGTTATTGGTTATAAATGTCCTGGGTCAAAATGTGAGGCCATGGTAGTTTTGTTGAAGAGCCCACTTGTATTTTTGCAAAAAAAAAGACAGTAGTATAGAAATATTTGTTTTGTTTTTCACCTTTCGCAAGAAGGCTTCAGCCGCGTTCATATTTGTCTTGATTAGTTGTTTCAGACAGCAGCAATGCAGTGTAGCATATCACTTAATTGCATACACTTGAAACTGCTGTCGACAACACACTTCTATTTCCAAAAGCAGCCAGATATACTATGTGAAGAGGTAGCAGTTGATTCTGCCTTGAACAGCATTGTCATAACAGTATTATCTACTTGTAGGTGCCTAGAACTTTGGCTGGTGATGGTGCCATGTTATCAAAAACAGATCCAGATGCATCACGTGAAGAGGTAATTATGAATTATATTATTAGCCTGGCTAGAGAAGAAGGGTTCGGGATTGCCAGTCAGCCTCTAGAGTTTGTGAAGGAGTGTTTACCTAGGTCAATCAATTACAGAAGACCCTAATCACGAGAAGGAAACTTACAGAAGAAATTAAAAATAGGTTGGAGTGCATACGGCAAACGTCAGATCCTGAGTGAAAGCTTAACATTATCGATGAAAAGAAAGGTGTGCAATCAGTGCATTTTACCAGTGCTAACATATGGGGCAGAAACTTGGAGACTGACACAGATGCTTGAGAACAAGTTAAGAACCGTGCAAAGAGTGATATAACAAAGAATGTTAGGCATATTGTTAAGAGACAGAAAGAGCGGTGTGGATCAGAGAACAAACGGGGATAGCAGATATTCTAATTCACAGTAAGAGAAAGAAATGGAGCGGCGCAGGTCATGTAATGTGTAGGTTAGATTGACCATTATGGTTACAGAATGGATGCCGAGAGAAGGGAAGCGCAGTCGAGGACGGCAGATCTCTAGGTGGGGCGATGAAATTAGAAAATTTGCCGGCACTACTAGGAATCGATTGGCGCAGGGCAATGTTAAACGGAAATCACAGGGACATAAAATAGGCTGCTGCTGTGATAACATTCAGTTGTGGAGAAAGCAAATTTGAGTCTCAAGCTCAAGTATTGTCTCTATAAATTTTCCCAATGAATGCAGCCTTACGTATGCTTTGCAACTAGTTGCTTCAAACATTAAAGGGCCCCTCACAAGGCGCCCCTGCAAATTTTGGTTATACACACTAAGTTGTAGGGCACTGTCTCCCTAGGGAGCATCTTACCGAAATAATTTTTCAAATTGGTTCATTATTGCAGTAAGACAAGAACTTTAGATAGCCCGTTACATTGGTGCCATGAGGCAAGTTTCACTGCCCGCGTAGACTCTTTTTGTGCCTCGATTATCGTCTGCAAATGACATTCCTTTACTGCCTTCTCTGATACCAGAGCCAAGGGACTGCGAAAGGTTTATCACTAGCCCTGCTTCCTTCTTTTTTCCTGTCGGGCACACTCCTGGTGTCGCGTTCTGCATTTAACAACTTAGTGAAGTCACGTGGCATAATCTGCAACGTTGCATGCAATGCATCTTACGTAGAGGCACCAGTGTGTTTCCTTGACTGCTGCGTGTATGCGGGGCAACCTCAAGAGGAAGGGCGTGCAGGTGTCTTTTTGAAGTTTCAGCTGTTTTCATGCCATGCAGCTGTATAATACTTTGCAGGCATGATTTCCACCACAGAATCTACATGCTGGACTTGTTAGTTTGCAATGCCTAAACCTGGTGAGGGGCCGTACTGTGAAGATTATTTAAAGAAACGGGTAGTGCATTTCTTGCTAAGTACTTGCCTCTATTATTCATTGTGAGTTCAAATTATTTTGCTTAGTCAGTTGGTCTTTTATAAAGCAAACTTCCGTCTTCCCTATATAGTGGTATATTTTTTTCTTGCATTCAGACTGTGTGTTAATCAGAACTGTAACTATTTCCAGGTGTGTAAAGTGGACGCAGCTACACAGTGGGAAGATATGACAACTGCCCATCACACATATTCTGCACCTTTAAAGTTGGTAAATATCAGAACACCACTTTTGGAAAAGATGACTGCAGCTGACCTACGATTCTACACAGGGGTATCACCAGACATATTTAAGAAGCTTGCACTGTGCATTCAGAGGACACCTTTGCGGCCTTCACAACTTCACACAGAAGACCAGCTGCTTCTAGCACTGATGCGCTTGAGGCTTGGCCTTCTTTACAGGGACCTAGCATCGAGATTTTGTATTGCACCATCCTCTGTGTGCAATATATTCAAGAATGTCCTCAAATCACTTAAAGAGATCATGAAATATGTCGTAATCTGGCTCCCGAGATCTCGTATTCAGAGCACTATGCCAAGTGCATTCATAGAAAATGGTTTTCAAACCACTACGTGCATATTCGATTGCACAGAGGTTGCACTTGAAAGGCCAACCAAACAAAAGCCACGAGCCCAAACCTACAGTTCATACAAAGCTCATAATACTGTAAAGTTTCTTGTGGTAATTGCTCCAAATGGCCTTATTATGTACATTTCTCGTGCATTTGGTGGTCGTGCTTCGGACAAATTTATTGTCAGACAGAGTGGCGTCCAGGAATACCTTGTTCCTGGGGATGTGATAATGGCCGACAGGGGCTTCACTCTGGACCCCTACTTGGAAGCACAGGGAATCAAATTGAACATGCCAGCATTCACCAAAGGTGAGAAAAGCTGCCGCCATTCAATAACCTATTCTATTAAAGTAGGAAACGCATGCTGTCTTTGTGCTACACCGTGCATGATTATCAAACATGCGTGGTTTGCTATTGTACTTGTGGTTGCCTAATTCCAATGACAGCACTCGGTGATTATTCGGATGCTACATTGGGCTCTGTGCATACATAATGGGGAGAGAATGTGCATTTATTGTTTGCCGGCGTGTTACATGAAATAAATCGCTGACTTCCATATCACCATTGGAAATTGTCAAGCGCAAAAGTGAGATGCTCTGTAAGCTGCATGAGCAAGCTGCATGAGCAAGTGGCAAAGTGCCACATTGCAAGGCTTACAGATCCTAAATGCTGGTCGATTTGGTACTGTATACTGATGTAGAATGGTGTGATAAACAAGGAAGGAGAAAGAAACACATGAGCTCAGGTTAACAACTCATTTTTATTGTATCTTGCATAGCACGAACTTGTGTAAAAACTTACATATTCGAGTTTCTGAAAATAAATCAGAGTTGTTAATCTGCACTAATGTCATTTCTTTCTCATCCCTTGTGTATCACACTATTCTACGTCGTCATTGCATGGCTTGGTGCTATCTGTGCTATCACAGTCATCCTGGTTTGTACTAGTTGTACACACCTGGAACAGCTAAGAACTACTCGTTTAGATGCAACAGCCTTCACTGTTCTCTCATGTGAATTTCAGATATATGCATTTGCAAAGGGAAACATTCTTGCATCAACAATTGTGAGCAAGGTTGAACAACCCATGAATGATGCAACAATGGTAATAGCAAACTCCCATTTTTTTCTGCACGGAAAAAAAATCAAATGTGGTTGTGCAGTCGGAAGATGCAGACAAGGTTGTTTTACACTGAAAAAATTGGAAACTTGGGCTGAGATAATTAGAAATTCTATTCTAATGGCATTTCTTGTCGCTCTTTGCGGTGACAATGGATAATAATAGACATACAATATGGTGGAAGAAATTGCTGCATTATACATTCCCTGAAATTAAGCCGCAAGAGTGTTCTGCCACTTAAACATTGTAAATCTTTACATTTGAGGTGCAGCTCCATGCTGGGCTTGATGCACTAGCTTCGCTAATTGAATACACAAATAGGTATGTAGCTTGACTTTGTTCCAGAAATTACTCCTTGGTAAATTTGTGTCAACATCTTTTATTGCAAGCCAGGTGGCAGAGACCTATTATTCGAGTTATATTACCTATTTTAAGGCATTCTTGTAGGGGTTGTCCTCCTTATGCCGTTTCTCTTGGGCCATGCTTGCACACATTTTGTTCTAGTTATAAGGCAGAAGAGACTACTCAGTCGATGCTGTGCAGTTTCCCTGTGCGCAACAGCGCAAATGCATTGGTCTATCAGTGAAGCTCGGTTTCTGCCGATGCCGAGTAGCAAGAGAAACATTCTTGAAAATTGCCTTATGTAGAGCCCAGGATGTCTGGACACTAATGTGCTACAATTTAGTTGTATTCGTGTATTCACATTATTTTCCTTCCTGTGTTGAGAAATGAGGGAATTAGTGCAGCGCTAACATGTATACTGAATTATCATGCATTTCAGGGAAGGGCCAACTTTCTGAACAGGAAGTCACCTCAACTCGGCGCATTGCATCAGTACGAATACATGTGGAGCGAGCCATAAACAGAATCAAGACGTACAGAATATTGAAGTCTGCATTGAGCATCAAGTGCAAAGACACAATTGATAGCATGATCTTTGTGTGTGCAGGCCTCTGTAATTTAAAGGCACCACTAATTGCACAGACCAATGGTCGCACTAGCCAGGAACTGTAAGCAGTTGTATGAATAAATAGTGCAGCCCAGGAAATTGTTTTTACTGAGCGTTCAACCACAGAAGTGAACACATTGCAGAAGTTCATAATGGGGCACACATACAAGAGTAGCATAAAAGCACAGACAACACTGTACCACATAGAACACACAAAAAAAAACTAATGTAAAAACTACTGCACTGATGCCTCTGGTAAATATGTGGCTCTCCTGTACCAGCACAAACACAAATTTATTGAGACATCTGCACAGAAAATGTCATAAAAAAGCTGGTAAATGTACTTGAGTATCACAGCAGCAAAAAAATGTGTTAGAAATACATAATATGAAAATGTATTCAGTGTTGTACAGAACGTGAGGCATCTTTGTATGTACATATATTGACTGCTTCAGCTCACAAACTAGAACAAAGCGTATTCACATCTTACAGATAGCAAGGAAATTATGATGAAATTATAAACACTGAATAAAAAACTGACTAGTATAGTAGGGCTTGGTACTATGCACATGTTCAAGTATTCAAAGCAAGAACAAATAAACAAAAATACAGCATTTAACACCACCAAAGTGCTCCCCAACAGACCCACACAAGACAGAAAAATGAGCAGTGCAAATTTTCTGCAAAACATCTAGATTAGACAGATACATTCGACTGGCTCCCCAAATGCCTACTTCAGTATGAATTAGAATGCAACAGAACGGCAGGTCAAATAATGAAAAATATATGCACAAGCACACTAGATGTTAAAGGGACACTAAAGAAATCCACTAAATCAGTGTGGTGAACAGTCCTTCAAAACGGCTTTCATTTGTACGCATAAATGTTCATTATAAGCAAAGAAAGCTAAGACCAAACTTCCATTTCCTTTAATTCCATACCCACAGCTCAGCACTGATACATCAGTGCCTCGTCGCACATTTCAGACAATATTTCCTATTTTGATCATTTTGACAATGCAAAAGCTACACTTGATTTCAGTATTTAGTTTCTTTAGACTACAACGTCACACTTCTTTATCAATAAAAAATTGAATCGAAGAAAACATTTAAAATTCATGGTGCAGCGAAAAGCTGGTACAGGATCATCAAAGGGGCATTGTGATGTGTACTCCATTGCTTGTTATTTCTTGGTGTCCATATATCTGCTTATTTTATGAGATTCGTTTATGCTTATAGAAGTGCTATTTATTCAAAGTTTAATATTCCTTTTCAGTATCTCTTTAGGAGATGGTTTAGTGTGTCTATTTCACAAGCATATGATTCATAAAAAAAAGAATGGCAAGACAAACAGATTAATAAACAAGGCACGAGAGCACAGCCATAAACAAGATACAGGGGAACTCGACAAAACCTCAATCATGCACAGTATGTTGTAGCACAGCAATCGGGGAAATATTTTCTACATTCAAGAGCTTCTAGCACTGCAGCTAAATCATCTGTCCTTACATTGCTGCAATTTTCTCATATTCTGACAGGTCAAGTTTACCATCACTTTTCATTCCTTGCAAACATGGAAGTATTCTACAAAAATAGAACCTTTGAAGCCGTGGCATTTCATGTGTGACATAACTTGCGTCAAATGGTACCTCTATGATGATTGCCGACTTTGGTGACCATACATATAAAAAACAGAGCTGCTTCTCAGTGCACAACATAGTGAACTGTACTTGGGAATAATATCCCCTAGGGCCATTCTTATTTAAAATATGTACCCCTTCCTTTTCTATGACATCGTACTTCCCACTCCGTATGACTTCCCTGCAGTCCTGGGTAAATGGGCACTTGATTTCGAGAATTGCACAGTGTGATGCTATAATTCCATCAGGTGTTGCAGACAGCCATGGTTTTTCTTTGCACACGTATATTCCACGCTGATCAGCAACAAGTCCAGAATCCTTCTGAAATTGCAGTCGTGCCACTACTTCATGGTTTATTCCATGTTGTGTGGCTGCATTACCATAGAAGTTCGGGCTCGTGATGCTTTGCAAAGCTTTCTCAGCTGGAGTTGTTGCCCGCTTTGGTATCCTCCGAACGTTTGAGGCTGTGATTCGTAGTCGCCTGGAGACATGCCACAAATAATTTGCCTGACTTCTTGTTGATGTCTCTAATGCAGCCATACCTGGACCTGACAGTGCTATGTACTTTACATAAAAGTCGTTGCACAGCATACACCCTTGTGGCAAGCTGCTAACACTGTCGTGAGGGCTGTGCTGGATGGCAGGCGTGGTTCGTTGTCCCTGAAGTGGTCGAAACGGAGCTGTCACAGTCTCATGAAGTAGAGTGCCTTGAGCAGAAGTAAATAAAACCATGTAAGCATCACAATATACACTTTACTGCGAATTCTGCATGCTTGCATTATTTTCACACTGGTTCTGTGCAAGATGCAGCACAAGATTTTGCGCAAGATATTGTCAATACACAATGGAAATGTGCTAGCAGGGCAACTGTATAGATGATGGAGCCCTTGTATAAGATGCTCATTTACCTGAAGCGGCAAGAATATGGTAGTGTGGCATCCACTAGTGCATTTACTTCAACTCAGCTGGTTCAAGACTGCCCATATGTTCTAGAAAAATGCGGCGCAAGACCACCTGCTCGCCTTATATGGTCTCCGCACTCGCTGCCACTTCGCCTTGTGCTAGAGCAGTGAGCTGGGAGTTGCCACTGTGCATTTCTTGCCTTTTCACCCAATATATAACGCTGTTACAGCCGCATCAATTAACAGCGTATTAATCACAACCTTGAGCAAGACTATCGATGCTGCTATGCAGGTGTGTCAAGCCTGCAGTCTTCAAAGTGGCGCAGTGCATCACCGCTCAATCCACCAAATGCTTGGCCTTGTTCGTTTGTGTCATAGGCATTCCTGAAATGCTCTTAGTGCAATAATGTTGGTGGGTGTCATGGAGGATGACGCCATTTTCATCGACAGTCACAAAGAAGTCTGCACTCGTCCTTTCACTTTATTTTGCAAAGGAAGTTCGTACTAAGGATGAATAGAGCCCCGCAGACATCTGCTTTTATGCATCGTTTCCAGCTTTCTTGCAGCTTTACTGCATTATGATTGTATAGATATATTCTTTTCCTGTTAGACCACAACTGTGCCCCCCAGTTATATTTACGGCTGTATTATTTACGTGTAAATATGGAACTCGAATGAGGATAGTCAAGCCCATTACACAAGCATAGTAATGTATATTCTCATCACGCCCTTAAGGCAGCATCTTGCAGACATACACCAAACATCTTTTCACCTTCAATAATTTCTATAAACATTTCTTGACCATGAGACTCATCAGAAATAAACAGACTCCCGTGTTCTATGTAAATCAGGATATTTATGTTTTCTGTGTTGTTATAATGCTCTTTAAAACAATAATTTATATCATTACCAAGGTGGTTTCAAACTGAACCACATAATACAATAAAAACTCAAGTTATGCAGCGTACCATTCCAAAGCAACACGCAGGCTACGAGGTGCCCAATAGTGGACAACTGATTATTTCAACCACCTGAATCCCTTTAATAAGCGGTTAAGCCATATCTGCACATTTTCACCAACAGGACATGCAAATGTTAAGGTGGTTTTCTTGGTCCCCCAACTACTTGGAACATGTATGCAAAATCAGGAAGCTAGTAGCTGGTAGAAGTCAAGACTGCAACAGCACACGTCATGTGCTTTCCGACTTGCAACAAGCATGTTTACCAGATGCCACTTTCGCGTCGTAAACAGTATGCGAAGCAAACAGAGCACTCAGTAGTACGTATTATTGGGCTAGTCGGTTCATAGTGAACAATTACAGACCAGAAGATTTATCGCCACACAGCGCAAAATGAACATGGGGGGAGTCATGAAACTTGTCTCCTCCCCCGTTCTATTTCCATTTTGTGTTATGTTGCCATAAATCTTATAGTCTAAAATTGTGCAAACAGGGCACTGACTGATCGATGGGCTTGGGGAGCACTCTGACAGCATTAAATAGGGGCACAGTGGCTGGTAAGCCTTGCAACAGGTGTGGTTGCATGCATTTGTTGTGCACGGGCATAACGATGCAATGACTGGTTTAATAGTTGAAGCTGTAGACAGCAATAAGTTTAGCCTAGAATGTGTTAAGGCTCCTTTGCTTTTTTTCGTGAAGGAAAAAACTGCTGTCATTTCTTGCTACGTCTTAGTTTGAACACACCCTGTATGATGGTTTTCGGAACTTGAACTAGTCAGCCGGCTTCCAATAAACCATTATTGAAAGTAATCACTAGTGTCCCTCTTGCCTTGCTTCTTTCCCTGCCAAAATATTTTTTGTGCTAAACACTAGAAAACAAGCAAAACACCTCGAATGCCTGCAGTCATGTTATTCTGAAGTTTTACAAACGGCACAACAAGCAAACTTGTACGATGTCTTCTCACAGAACTGCTCAATACATGCACATGCAAATGCCAAACATATTTTTCACCTTTAGCATTGACAATCTCTTGGAATGGGCAGTTTCTGTAGAACTCCTGGACGTCTGTATCATCGCCAAGTAGCTGTGGCAAACATGGAATTCTCTTTTTGCAGGTGTCATTGTCAATGGTTCTCATTTTTACTTTAAAATTTATGTCTCTCAGAGCGGCTGGTTCAAGGTTCCTTTTTGTTCCACGGTTCCAGGTTGCTGATTTATCAGTGCAACCTTCTCCTGTCAGGCCTTGTGATACCGCCAAATCCAATTTCCAAAGAAGTGCACCGACATGACTGCATACTTTTCCTCTCCCGGCCATGCACGTACATCCACTGGCTTTGACTTCTCCAGTACGCTGGCAGCACACCCATGAATTGTGGTGCATTTTCATTGATTGTGACGCCTGCACTTGACATTTCAGGAGCACAAGTCTCTCATCAATCTCATGAAGGAGCACGTTCCCTACCCATCCACTTTGTAGATAAGTGTAAGATTGCATGCTCCTGAATGAGTTGACTTCTCGCAAGTCACATGCCTTGTTTGTGAGCAGGTAGTGAATTATGTGTGGCATCTGTACCTGTGGCCACTTCTTCAAATCATCACACTAGCTGACAATCTCACTTGGGTGCTGGTAACACTTGCCATCTGTGAAAAAAAAAGAACAGAAACAACAACTTTTTTTTTACATTTCTGCGCAGATATGTTGAAATAATGAAATACAGCTGCTATGTAAATAACCTCACGTGCTAAAATACATTATTCTAGTGCACACTTTTATGCCACAAACAGTGCACTGTCATGCATACATTTCAGAAGTTGCTGGCTTAACACACTAGTAGCAGGACATAAATATGACTCGTTGAGAACTAACACTTTTTCGGCGACCATGGCACAGTGCTGGGTCAGGAAGGATTTAGTCATGACCACTCTGTTAGTGCGCGCCTACAAAATGCTTTCGTTTTATGTAGATTAGTTTTGTAGCTTTAGCAATGACAGTCGCAATGATATCGTTGTCTGGGTGTTAAAAAAGGACAGTGTGGGATTTTCGGTGCCAAAACCAGTGTTCTGTGGCAATGACAAAAGCACAAATTATCAATACAAATGCTGCGGTTAGTGCTGAAGCATGTATCCACCAAACAGAAAAAAAGGGTGCAGGGAAACCATATGGCAGCGAGAAATGACGGCATGCACATACGGCGGTCGATTAATAACATAAATTGCTCAGCAGGCCACTGTTTGTGTTGTCGCACGTTACAAATATGCAAGTGCCGCAACATTTTCAGAATAACCAGCACTCTCGTCGATAAAATGGGCAATCAAGTATGACTGGATTGGTGAAACATAACAGTGCTCGCGTACTGCCAACTCAATGCAGTCTGAAGGAAAGGCGTGTCTGGAAAACTGTCAAACATCTGAGCGCCACTCATGAGCACACCTGCGTAAACCAACGATACTGTTCTCGCTTTTCTCAAATCTACGGTGCTACGTCTACACTGGGCCGATGCCGTCTACGAGGCCGATGGCTTGGCTCAACATGGGGATTGCTGTAGTTACTGACAGAGATGTTACATAAGAGTTGTGCTTCAGGAACGGTTCCTCGCCCAGTAATGAGTAATATATAATGGACACTGCATAAAAAGGATGCGGCGGCTCCTTGTCAGGACGCGATTTCCGTAACACAGGTAGGCGCATCGAAGAGGACCAGCGATACGAAGGTCGAACATAAAGATAGCTTTTCAACGACCTGTATGTTGTGCGACATCATATTACTACCTAATAAAAAGCGGGACCGACCAAGAGCCGCGTCTAATCGAGCAGTCGCGCAATGTGTCTACAACATAGTTAATGCTTGTCGAAGCGAACAGTAAAACGGCGCACACGCTGTTACTATTGCTTAACGTTTATTCAACTGGTCATTTCCTGCAGAAGTTCGAGAAATACAGGGAAACTTTAGCAACATCGCAATCTACAGTGGAATTCTTCAAAAGAAACGAAAAAGCAACTCACCTCCGAGGCTGATTGTAGGCTTCAACACCGACGCACTTTCTGCTTCACCAGCAGCAGAAACTCCGGCCATATCCAGTTAAATGAATTCAGCACGTCACACAGAATGACTTCCGATGTAGAGCACAGCACGTCATGCGAAATACAGCACACCAGTACGAAGAAAAACGCTTGTAACTGCAGCCGCTCGTATACCTGCCGTGCAAAACAACGCTTTCACCCAAGCCAGTATGGCGCTGCTCATAGGCGGCGCCACTGAGTTCACAAAATGGCGGCGCCCACGAAAAAACGGTCTATACTATTAGCCCCGAGAACGAACTACAGGGGCGCTGCGAGCGCCGCTCGCGTGACGTCAGGGCAAGGACTCGCGCCTGTCGTCTGCTACAGTTCGGGCGTTTTCCGGGCGCTTTCTGCGGTGTCTTCGTTTGTTCGCCCTCGTTCTCTCTGCTTGTGTACTTATGGTGGTCGTCTCACATATATTTTTATGACGTCTTCCTTTGCGAGCTTTTATTCAAAGAGCTAATCTCTTAGACAACAATGCAGCTCTCAAAGGCAACGCTACAGTGCCAGCCGAAGGAGCGCAGACCAGCCCATTGCAGCTTTTTCATGCGCGGATGGACAATCGCCAAAACATAGCATACAGGAATCCAGTTATGATACCATACCTGCTGCGGTGCAACACATATGTCACAAACGCTGGCTATATATGACTTCTACAACAGTTACGTTGATTTTAATCCGCTAAAACAGGTTCATGGTATAATATCGAATTTTTTGCATTTCTTCACAGAAACGCTCGGCAGCAACACGGGGACTTAACTAATAATGGAGTTTAGATTCTACAATCACCCCTTACTTCTTTACCTGCTCGTCAACATTAGGTGGTTCTTCCCGCGTTTACTTTAAGCGATGGAAATTTGAAGTAAGGTTAATGAAGGCTTACAGCTATTTACAGAATACAAATAGGAATGTACCAAATATATTTCCTTTTCCGTGATACACGTTCAACTCACTTGAGAAATTTACTGGTGCTTGTTGCTTGGGGAATATACATGACGAATCTGTTTGGCGAACTGGCACAGGCTGCTCGGCCCAATTGTTTTAGTGAAGTATGCCTGTTGGACCGCATGGCTGCAGCCAGAAGGCAGTCGAAGCGTCAATCATTAGTAGTGTGGGACATATTGAAGATATCGAAATTTCCCGCTGGAGGGTCAGAAATCAAGTGAAAGTATGTGCAAGGTTTGTGGTGTTTTCTTTATGAATGTAGCGATTCGATTGGAGCAAACTTTATTTATCCTGCAGTTGGGCAAGGTTCTCTTTTATGTACCGACGAAGCGAATAGTCATCCGTTTGTATAATTAAAGAACGCTGGATTGAGACATGGTGAGACGAAGGTGCTTGAATTTTCCTTTTCTAGGCAATCTAAGCTGCGCTGTATTAGCTCGAGAATACTTTAGCGATTCCGGTTGGCGCTGTAAAAAAAGTTTTATGGTTTCAATTCGAAGTTGTAGTGCACTGATGGGTTTCGCGAACATAGCATAGCGTGCCTTGCCATACCGACAGTCGATTGCTACCGTTACGTGATCAGGGGTGTGCCGTATTGTCGATAAAGGCTACTGAGGGCCACTATGAAACATTTCATCACTTTCAATTGATTGGCTCTCGATCTTAACAACGAAACTGTTCTCTCAGGTGATTGCTACTACGGTGTTTGTGAATTACCTATGTAAATACTCTACATGACGTGCCGTCCTGTTAGCAGCCATGAGCAATTCGTTTTTTGGAGGCCTGTTTCAGAGGAGTATGAAAGTAGCAGCAAACTTTTTCATAAGAAATGCGCGCCTATTTCTTAAAGCATTAATGAATGGCCATATTTGAACGTCACAACACACCAGAGTAATCAGAATCATTATGACAGCTTCGCTGGGCAGTGTCTTTCTAACATCGGATAACATGCTGACGCCAATTACCAAGATTTTTCTTCCATGTAAAATGCAACGTCTCTCATAGCTAAATACTAAGGGAATGCTAAATGTTTAGCGAGGCATCATACACAACTTCTCGTGTTGAATTTGCAGACATTCTTTTTACGCAAAATTCACGAGACACGGCGCATATGTGCATTGCAAAACCAGTAGACCCCTTTCACGTTACATAGCTTGCGATATCCAAGCCGCAAAGTTTCTCCACTCACGTGCATTTGAAGAAGAAACTGTGGTTAAGGCATGGCAGCTGAAAGAAGCCGATGTATTCTTCAATACGTACGGCTCGAGCCACCCATAACCCAAGCATATACGAAGGGAACGAGCGCGCGCGGGAGCCGAGCGAGCCGGAGCGAGCGGCGTCCTGGCCGTGACGTCACTCGCGAGAGGGCGCCACTCCTAATTCTCGCCGCTAATAGCGCCGTAATCAAGACGTGAGCCGACAAGGCACCTATACAAGTTCAAAAGACATTTTCTGTCACTGCCCCATGTTGTGCTTGATAGAAGTTTCAATAAGTTCATTCTTTTAAGACACTTAGCCTTCAAATATTTAATATGCAGGATGAATGTCAGTTTCGAGTCCAATATGATACCGAGAAACTTGTGCTCGGCACTTGCGGGTAATCTGCTACCCGAGAGCTCAATAACAGGACATGGTACTGTTCCTCGCTTGTTCGTAAAAAGAACGCATGTACTTTTCTGTGGGCTCAACCTGAAACCGTTTTCCCCAGCCCATTTCGCCACATTATTTAAGGCATGCTGGACATGGCGTTCGCAGATAGTTAAGTTGTATGATTTAAAACCAAGCTGCACATCATCTACATATACAGAGTATGACATCGTTCGTGGAATAGCCACGCCGAAAGAATTCATTTTCACAATAAAGAGTGTGCAGCTTAGGACACCTCCTTGTGGAACACCAGTTGCCTGGGTGAAAGACCTCGACAAGGCATGGCCGACCCTTACACGAAATGTGTGGTTAGAAAGGTAAATTTCGATGATACTCAGCATACTGCCGCGGATAACCATAGTGGAAAGGTCTCGGATAATACCAAAGCGCCATGTGGTGCCATATGCTTTCTCCAAATCAAGAAATACGGAGAGGAAAAACTGTTTGTGTATGAAGGCGTCCCTCATATTTGCCTCAATAGGGACCAGGTGGTCTGCGGTCGACCTGCCTTCCCTAAAGCCACACTGGTAAGGATCTAATTGTCCATTGCTCTCAAGGAGGTATACTAAGCGCCGGTTTATCATCTTTTCAAAAAGCTTGCAAAGACAGCTTGTCAAAGCGATAGGTCTGTAACTACTAGGCAAGGACGGGGATTGAGGTTTGAGTACAGGGATTATTATAGCTTCTTTCCAAGAAGATGGAATATATCCAGCCGCCCGCATGACATTATAAAGTGAGGGGAGCGTTTTCTGTGCTTCAGGGTGGAGGGACTTGATCATTTGATATATCATACGGTCACCACCTGGCGCTGAGCTGGTGCAACATGCAAGAGAAGTTTTAAGCTCACGGTAAACTGAACGGGTGGTTGTAATCTTCATAATGGCCACATTTCCTATCAAGGGGCTGTCGCTCTGAACGTTCTTTGAACTTGAGGAATGATTGCGTGAATGCGTGTAATGATTGCGTGATATAGGCAAATTGTTCACCCAGGGAGTCTGCCTGGTCTTCCAGGCCATCTCCTTCGGTACTTATTAAGGGCAGTGGGTTCGTCTCCCGGCCTTTTAGTTTATTTACCCTGTTCCACACCTTTGTCTCATCTTTGTATGAATTTATCCCAGATATGTAACGCGCCCAGCGCCCTCTCTTTGCACGCCGACGTGTTCTCCTGCCTTGTGATTTGACCTGTTTAAAATTAATAAGATTTTCAGCTGTTGGAGAATTGCGAAGCAATCCCCAAGCTTTGTTTTGATTTTTGCGTGCTTTTCGACATTCGTCATTCCACCATGGGATGCGACGGTTCTTTGCCAGTCCGTTAAATTGTTTAATGCATTTCGTGGCAGTGTCAATAATAAAACCAGTTAGGTATGCCACAGCATCGTCTATATTAAAATCAGAAATGTCCTCTACGCCTAAATATGTCAGTTCTCGAAGCACTTCCCAGTTTGCTGATTCGAGGTTCCATCGAGGGAAATGGGGCGAGCATGTATCCGGTTTTGTTAGATTTAATGTAATTGGGAAGTGGTCACTCCAATAGGGGTTCTTGAGAACAGACCACTCCAGGTACGGAAATATAGAGCTCGAACCTATGCTCAAGTCTATGGACGAGTATGTTTTATGTGTAACATTGTAGTACATTGGTTCTTTTTTATTCAATAAACATGCACCTGAAGAAAACCGAAAATTTTCTATCAGGCGTCCACGCGCATCGGAACGCGTGTCACCCCACAGGGGGCTATGTGCATTTAGGTCACCAACGACTATATATGGCGGAGGAAGTTCATCGATGAAGCTTTCGAACTCTGTTGTAGTAAGTTGACAAGAAGGAGAGACGTACATCGAACTAACCATGATTAGCTTAGAGAATAGCACAGCTCGTACTGCAACTGCCTCGAGGGGGGTCCGGAGATTTATTTGCTGACATGCTACGCCCTTATCGACTATTATGGCTACACCAGCGGCAATATATATATATATATATATGTGTGTGTGTGTGTGTATGTGCCGTCTGAAGAGGAAGACGAAGGGCCGTGCCGTGATCGCGAGCGAGCCCCGTGCTACGGGCAGCCATTGCAGTGCCTTGATTTACCTAGCGTTTCACAACGTTGTGAACGACAATAAACGTCGTCGCATTTGGTGGAAGTTGCTGAGATCCTTCTACTGATCCTGGAGCTCCGCACTTGAACCCTGCCGACAAGATCGCCTTGCGCTATGCCTGATCCTGCTACCTCGCTGTCTGCACCACCGGCTGCCACTGTCATCTGAGCCGGCGTCATTCGTCAACGCGACCCACCCATTTTCAGTGGGACCGTCGAACACGACGCGGAAGACTGGCTGTCATCGTACGAAGGTGTAAGTGCCCATAACGAACGGTATGACCAGTCTAAGCTGACCCACGTGCCGTTCTACCTAGCCGTCGCAGCCAAACTTTGGTTCTTCAACCACGAATCATACTTTACAAGCTGGTCTGCGTTTAAGACTCTGTTTGCCGAAGCGTTTGATCGCCCAGCTGTGCGTAAGCTACGCGCTGAACACCGTCTACGCCAACGCCCACAGCAGACTGGCGAGACATTCCCTAGCTACATCGAGGATGTTCTAGTGTGCAAGCGGGCAAATCCCAGCATGTCAGAGGATGACAAGATCAAACACATCCTCAAGGGCATCGAGGACAGCGCATTCCAGATGTTGCTGGCCAAAAGCCCAACTAGCGTATCAGTCCTCATTAAGCTCTGCCAGAGCTTTGACGAGCTGCGCCGCCAACGTTCCATCGCCCACCAGAACATCCAGCACGCCGATTCCGTCTCGAGCATCGCGGTTTCTACCGAAATAACGAACTCGACCCTCTCGCAGCATATCAAAGATTTTATTGGTCAAGAGCCGGCCAGGCAACTCTCGCTGCTGCCTCACAGTGACGCCCCTACGGCAACTTTGCCTCCAACGCTGCAGCAAGTCATCCGAACTCACATATCTGAAGCGCTTCCTGCAGCTCCTACAACCCCCCCCCCCTCACCCAATCCTATGAGTGTGCCGCTCGCCCATACCAACTTTGCCACTCACCCTGCGTCACTGCCGCTCAGTTATGCAGCCGTGGTTGCACGGCCACCTGCGTAGACAGCTTCCTTTTCATCGCCCATGCATCCGGCTTCATTTGGAGTTAACCGACAATCACCACAGTTTTTTCGTTCCACCGAGACGTGGCGCACTCAAGACAAACGGCCTATCTGCTTCGCCTGCGGCATTGCTGGCCATGTGGCGCGCTTCTGTCACCGCCGCGCCCAAACTGCGCGTGCCAGCTTTGACAGCCCAGCTACGCACCACAATATGCCGCCACGCCCCCATTTTCACCGCGACGTGTCGACACTGATCGCCGCTCGGAAACTCGGCGTTCCCCTTCCCCTCGCCAGCGTTCGATTTCGCCCCTGCATTGTCGAGTTACCACTGAAGAGGGAAACTGACTGGTGCAGTTCCTAAGACAACTGCAAATACATCGACGTTCTCAAGACCTCAATCTTCGCCGCAAAATGTTATTACTGTTTTTGTAGAGGGAGTACCCGCACTGGCACTAGTCGATACCGGAGCAGCCGTTTCCGTCATTCACAAGTGCCTTTGCCGCAAGCTACTAAAAGTGACTACAGCTCGCTCTGGCCTGGTGCTCGCCACTGCCAGCGCGCAGCGAATTCACCCTTCAGCTGTATGCACGACTCGTGTGGTCATCAACGACGTTCTGTACATAATCGAATGTTTCATGCTACCATCGGGCTCTCACGACCTCATCCTTGGTTGGGATTTCCTGTCACATCATCATGCTGTCATTGATTGTTCGCGTGCAGAAGTGTCGCTTTTACCACTATGTGAATCACTGCCGACCAGCTCTCCTCAGTTGGCCGACAAACTCACTGTTGGTGCCGCCACAATCATACCTCCTGAGTCGTCGATGGCTGTTGTCTTGTCTGATGCCGGATCTGACGCCACTTTAGTGTTCCCGCCGTCCGACGTGTTTGCTCAACGCAAGGACATTGTTCTTCCGTTTGCCGTGCTTACTGTAACATCTGGGTCAACTGTGATGCTGGTCACCAACTAATACCAGTACCCGATCAGCGTATAGCGTGGAGAGACCGTAGGATACTTCCAAGCGGTCGACTACGTCGACAACCTTGATGTTCCTACCGACTCCCTCCGTCGCGTTGACACCATTGCTTCGGTCTCCGGCTCATCACCTTCAGTGCGTTTCGACAACGCCATCGACCCTGCGCTTTCCCCATCTCATCGCCGCCAACTTCTCGCTCTTCTTCACAAGTTTGTCTCTTCTTTCGACTGTCATCAGACGTCACTGGGCCGTGCCACCGGTGTTCCTCACACCATCGACACTGGTTCCCACTCTTCCTTGCGACAGCGTCCGTACCGTGTCTCCGCCGAAGAGCGCCTAAACATCACGGAGCAAGTGGACGACATGCTCAAACGTAAAGTCATCCTTACCTCTCAAAGTAATTGGTCTTCACCTGTCGCATTGGTGAGAGAAAAAGGTGGCTCCATTCGCTTTTGTGTCGACTACAAGGTAACGAGGAAACACGTTCATTCTCTGCCTCGAATTGATGACGCTCTGGGCTGTTCGCAAGGCGCATACTACTCCAATGCCTTGGATCTGCGCTCCGGGTACTGGCAAATTCCAATGGCCGAGCCTGACCGTCCGAAAACCGCATTCGTTACACCCGATGGCCTCTACGAGTTTAACGTCATGCCCTTCGGTTTGTGCAACGCGCCTGCTACTTTTGAGTGTACGATCGCCACCATCCTTCGTGGCCACAAATGGAAAACCTGTTTATGTTATCTGGACCGTTGGGTTTCCTACAAAAATTAATAGAGGGAACTCTGGCGCTGCAGTTGTTGTCCTACCATGGGAATGATGCGAAGTACATGGATTTGTCTGATCTTTGTGCTTGTGGATTCAAACGTTCGTGCAGGTTTGTATATATTGTCGTATATTTCAGCGCAATCTATATTCTTCGAACTGCAGAAGACGCCGAGAATGCCTACAATTGCTAATAATTGCAACGATTTAGCTTGGCCAGGTGGCCAAATCAAAAAGCGTCAAGCGTCTCAAGGCACTGGCATGCCCACGATAAATTCATAAGGGCGTTTCATTCGCTTGTCGAACATGCGTCCGTGGCTTACTGGTTTCAATATCAGGCTTCTGTGCTAGTCTCTGTGTTCGAACGCTGCCGTCAGGCAATTTTAATGATGTTTATTGAATTATTTATTGCACAAGATACTGTTGAAAATGACGAGTTTCCAAAGTCACAAGGCCATTTGAAGCCAAAAGGACGAAGTTTAGGCAAATCCATGTACTTATGTACTTCCCATGATTCCCATGCTGGGACAACCGCTCCCAATGCAGCCCCCGTAGACACTAATGCCAGAGGTCCCTCTAGTAATTTTTGTAGGAAACTCTATTACCTGGACGACATCGTCGTCTTCTCAACCGATTTTCCGACACACCTCGCTCGCCTGCATGACATTCTGACCTGTCTCGCATCTGCCGGCCTACAGCTTAACCTCAAGAAGTGTCATTTTGCTGCAAGAAAGCTAACCATATTGAGTCACGTTATTTTAAAACACGGCATCCTCCCGGGCCCAGACAAGCTCTGCGCCGTTGCAGACTGCCCAACGCCCATGTCTATCAAAACCCTCAGAAGTTCTATTAGCCTATGTTCCTATTTTCGTCACTTCGTACGCAATTTCGCATGCATCATGGCGCCTTTGACAAGTTTACTTTCCGCCAGTAACGGCATAGCAGCGTGGTCACCTCAATGTGATGCAGCGTTTCAGCAGTTGCGGCATTTGTTGACCTCGCCACCGATACTTCGCCACTACAACCCTGATGCTCTCGCGAAAGTCCATACTGACGCCAGCGGAGTTGGCCTTGGCGCGGTCTTAGCGCAACGGAAAGCTGGCTATGATGAATACATCGTCGCTTATGCGAGCCGTGCTCTAAAGAAAGCAGAATTGAATTACTCTGTCACAGAAAAGGAGTGTCTAGCGATCATCTGGGCACTAAGCAAGATTTGCCCATACCTTTACGGCCGTTCTTTCGCCGTTGTTACTGACCACCATGCCCTTTGTTGGCTTTCTTCCTTGAAAGACCCGTCTGGACGCTTGGGATGTTGGGCGCTTCGCTTGCAAGCGTACGACATCCGCGTCATGTACCACTCTGGTCGCAAGCACTCCGACGCTGATGCGGTCACTCGCTCCCCACTGACGCCTGATTTGGCGCCTTTGTCAGCTTCCTCATTTACCCTGTCACCGTTCACCATCACTGACATGCTCACAGAGCAGCGCAAGGACCCAACCCTTGCGATGTTACTTGACTACCTTGCTGCACCATCTGATGTCCCTTCGACACGAGCACTGCGTCGCCAAGCAGCCCTCTTTTCCGTGCGGGACAACGTTCTATATCGCCGCAACTACATGCCCGACGGACGCAAATGGCTCCTCGCTATACCTCGTCATATGCGCTCTGACGTCGGCGCGTCTTCTCACGCTGATCCCATCAGCCCTCATGCCGGCGTCCTGAAAACTTACACAATGTTGCATCAGCGCTATTATTGGAGAGGCATGTACAACTTTGTGCAAAAGTACATTCAGTGTTGCACTACATGCCAACAAAGCAAGACATCTGCAGCAGAACTAATAGTTAGGCCAGTTGGTACGAATTCATAGTAAAATATTGTTGTGCGCACAATCGACAAGGACACAGTGAAGGGGGACACACGAGCGCTTACTCACAACTATTTTAGTTTCGGAAAGATACAGAACATATATACCCCAGCTATCAGCGCTGAGCATGTGAAACAAGAGTGGTCAGTAAAACAGAAACAGATTAAAAACATATTAAGAAGGTTCCACTAGTATTTAAAAAAGCAAATTCATTTTCAGTGATTACAACCGATGGTTGGCTTATGCATCTTCCAGCGCACTTCTTGGTATGAAATGTTTCGGTGATTTCACGTGTTAGTTTATTTTTATCTGAAAACAAAATGTCAGTGTTAAAAAATACCGGATCACAATGACATAGATTGCAGTGGTTCGACAAGTGCGAATGATTTTCTTTATCAAGAGAACGTTCAGGTTCTTTTAGACGGGTGTTTATGCACCGAGCGGTTTGTCCTATGTACATGTTGCCACAGGTCAATGGAAGCCGGTACACAACGCCTATTCAGCATTTTGTGAATTTTTGATCGTCTTTTAGACGGCAGCTGCATGTCTTTACCCTATTGTCTAATTTATTGGAAATAGCTTGGCACAGTTTTTGCACCTTGTTAGGAGCGCTGAGAACCACTTCAACGCCATACCGGCTGGCAACATTCTTTAGCCCATGGGAAAAATAACGTGCGTAAGGTACAACTGCAAGGCGTTTTTTGTTCGTGCTAAGCCTGTTCCTTGAATATGTGGGTTGTACACCCTTTACTATTTTTATTACCTTTTCGGCCGCTCTGACTATAATGTGTTCCGGGAATCCCACCGAAGCTAGTCTTGTTACCTGATTAGCAAAGCTTTCTTGTAGTCGGTGGCAACAAGATTTTACTAAAGCGGCCCGAAGGCAAGACACCGCAATTCCGCTTTTTACAATCTTCGAATGTCCTGATTTGTACTGTAATATGGGCTTTTTTGATCTAGGGCTGTACATCCAGCATGTGTGATTGGGTAGCAATCGCAGAGAAAGATCTAGAAACTGTAGTTCATTTTCTTTAGGAATCTCATGGGTAAACTTCAGGCCTAGGCCACATTCATGGAACACTTTCAGTTCATCAACCACATTACAGCCTTGTTCATTCCCATGAACACCTACCCAGCGTTTCACAGGACCGTTGCAGCCGCTACCACGCCCGTCTCGTCTATTCGACCGCGTGGGCATTGACCTCTACGGCCCGTTTCCATGCAGCGGGCGTGGAAATCGGTGGATAATTGTCGGCGTAGATCACCTTACTCGCTACGCTGAGACTGCAGCTCTGCCAGCAGCGACGGTCCGTGACGTTGGTTTTTTCATCCTTCACAATTTTGTTCCTCACCACGTGCTCCCCGAGCATTACTGAGTGATAGGGGCCGTGTCTTCCTGTCGGAGGGCATCCAAGCCCCCCTCGCTGAGTGCAGGATATTTCAACGCAAATTGACCGCGTACCATACCCAAACGAACGGTCTGACCGAGCGCTTCAATCGCACACTTGGCGACATGTTGCGGATGTATATTTCATCCTACAGCTCCAACTGGGACACCGTACTCCCCTTCGTTACGTTCGCGTACAACGCCGCGACGCAAGCGAGCACCGGCTTTCCCCCCCCCCCCCCCCCTTTTTCCTTGTGTATGGTCGTGAGACTTCATGCCCTTTGGACACTATTCTCCCGTACCAACTTGATGCTACGGAGTATGCTCCGCTTTCCGAAGTCGCCAAATATTCTGAACGTTGCCGTCAGCTGACACGTGCCCTGACTAGTGAGACTCAAGAACGTCACAAGACAAGACATGACCTTGCTCATCAACCACCACAGAACTTTTCTCCTGGTTCACATGTGTGGCTTTGGATACCAGCCCTCATTCCTGGGCTTTCTTCCAAACTCCTGGCGCGTTATCACGGTCCGTACCGTATCATAGAGGCTACTTCACCGGCCAACTACATCATCGAGCCGCTCACAGTGTCACCAGACCTGCGTCGTCGTGGGCGAGAGACAGTACACGTCAACCACCTGAAACCTTATTACGACCCGCTCATCTTCTCCGCGCCCTGAGTCGCCAGGATGGCTACGCTTCGCTCCCGAGGCATTGTAATTAAGCAGACGCGCCCCTGTGTATGTGCCGTCTGAAGAGGAAGACGAAGGGACGTGCCGTGGTCGCGAGCGAGCCCCGTGCTACGGATAGCCCTTGCAGTGCCGTGATTTACCTAGCGTTTCACAACATTGTGAATGACAATAAACCTCGTCGTAATATATATATATTCTGAGAAGCTTCTTTTTTCATGAAGATTGCGCACCACGGTGCTAAAGAAGTCGCGGCTGTGACGATGAGGCACATTAGACGCGAATCTTTTGCTCATTATAATTTTCCCATCAGGCGGAAGCGGCCAGCTTGGTCGCCGAAGTGCGCTGCGAAACGCGCCGTACATAAGGTTTCAAACGAGACACGTGCACAATCTCGGTCCCACCACAACGACGGTCCCAAATGTACAAAGACGAGAAATGCGGTAATTAACAGGTGAAAATGGTTCAATAATCCGGTAGGGTCCGAGAAAACGACTGTGAAATTTGTCACATAAACCGGGGACACGTACAGATGTGTCCAGTGTAATACTTCGTCGCCAGGACAGAAATTCACACTGCGATGACTGGAGTCGTTGCGGTGCTTGCGAGCATCTTGGGATATGTTTATTTATTTACCTTATTTATTTTGGAATACTGTCAATCCCATGAATAGGATTATTACAGGAGTGGGTGCATAGTACAGGTAATACGCAGGCTCAAGCATAGTACTCGCTATGTAAATCAATAAATGCTATAAATTAACGGCACACAATAAGTTTGTCCCAGAGGAGTCAGGATACCTCAATTAGAAACAGAAATGAACAGGATACAGGAACTCATCCTATTTATTTATTTATTTATTTATTTATTTATTTATTATTATACCCTCAAGGTACGGTTGTACATTGCAGAGGGGAGGGGCAAAGTAAGTAAATACAGAGGCAAATCACAAAATAAAAAAGGAAGGCGAACAACATGGCAAAAAACATCGTATACAAAATAATAATGGTAAAAAGAAACTTGTAACTAACTAGCGATGAGGTCAAATAACTAGCGATGATAACCGATAATAACCGATGATGATAACCGATGATGGTCGATAACTAGCGATGAGGTCAAAGGGCCCTGCAAGACATGAAACGAGGAAGAGCGGCAGGAGAAGATGGAATAATAGTCGATTTAATGCAAGATGGAGGCGACATAATGCTTGATAAACTGGCGGGTGTTTATACGATGTGTCTATCGACTGCAAAGGTCCCAGAAAACTAGAAGAATTGAAACATTATACTACTCCACAAAAAGGGAGACATTAAAGAATTTAAAAATGAAAGGCCCAATAGCTTAATCCAAATACAACCTATAATATTCACCAAAACAATCTCCGATAGAGTAAGGGCAACACTGGACTTTAGTCAACCAAGGGAACAGGCTTGCTTCAGGAAGGGATACTCTGCATTTAATGGACCACATCAATGTCATCAATCAGGGTATCTAGAAATCCGCAGAGTAGGATAAGCCCCTCTATATGGCTTTCATAGATTACGAAAAGGCACTTGATTCAGTAGAGATACCAGCAGTCATAAAGGCATTACGTAAACAAGGAGTACAGAACGCTCACGTTCATACCTTGGAAAATATCTATTTCTTTATTTTCACAATACTACGGACATCTGTCCAAGAGGGGGGGGGGGGGGGGAGGTCTACGTTATTCAATACAAAAGAAGGAAACATACAGATATATACAAGGTATACAGTCAACAAAATACATGAAGTGGGGGGTTGTAACCAGTGGGAATTTTCAGGTAGGGCATTCCAATCATTGATTTTTTCGGAAAAAATTAGTATATAAATAGGTCTCTTTGCGCAATTCTCTACGCCACCGCTGCACTTCAGGCAGGCAGTAGGAAGTGCAGCGGTGGCGTGGAGGTAGAACACCCGCCTCGCGTGCAAGAGGTCCGTGGTTCGAATCCCGGTACCGCGCAATTTTTCACCGGATTAACAAAAAGAAAAAAAGTCAACGTGTTGATAAAATTGCATAAACAGGCCTGGAGTGTGGCCTGATCCCGGTGACCAGAACCGGTAACGCACTCCCTCACCAGAGCAGGATTGGCCACCCTGGTGCAGTACTTGGCCACAACCTGCTACACGAACACAACAATCAAACCCTGTCCCTCAGTCCCCAGCAGCTGCGAAGCAACTGACCACGGCGGCAGTCAGACCTGCGACGCAGCAGAGGGTGCTAAGAATCCCTGGCTCCGGACAGGCCGCCATTGGAATATGAACCTGGCAGCGTTTAACGCTAGAACGTTATCTGGTGAGGCGAATCTAGCAGTGCTATTGGAGGAATTAGAGGGCAGTAAATGGGATATAGTAGGGCTCAGTGAAGTTAGGAGGCCAAAAGAAGCATATACAGTGCTAAAGAGCGTGCACGTCCTGTGCTACCGGGGCGTAGCCGAGAGACGAGAACTAGGAGTCGGATTCCTGATTAATAGTAATATAGCTGGTAACATACAGGAATTTTATAGCATTAACGAGAGGGTGACAGGTCTCGTTGTGAAACTTTATAAGAGGTACAAAATGGAGGTTGTACAGGTCTACGCACCTACATCCAGTCATGATGAGCAGGAAGTCGAAAGCTTCTATGAAGACGTGGAATCGGCCATGGGTAGAGTGAAAACAAAATACACTATACTGATGGGTGACTTCAATGCCAACGTAGGCAAGAAGCATGCTGGAGACAAGGCAGTAGGGGAATATGGCATAGGCACTAGGAATAGCAGGGGAGAGTTATTAGTAGAGTTTGCGGAACAAAATAATATGAGGATAATGAATACTTTCTTCCGGAAGCGGGAGAGCCGAAAGTGGACGTGGAGGAGCCCAAATGGTGAGACTAGAAACGAAATAGACTTCACACTCTGCGCTAACCCTGGCAACATACAAGATGTGGACGTGCTCAGCAAGGTGCGCTGCAGTGACCATAGGATGGTAAGAAGTCGAATTAGCCTAGACCTGAGGAGGGAACGGAAGAAACTCGTAGATAAGAAGCCGATCAATGAGTTAGCTGTAAGATAGAAAATAGAGGAATTTCATATCAAGCTACAGAACAGGTATTCGGCTTTAACTCAGGAAGAGGACCTTAGTGTTGAAGCAATGAACGACAATGTTGTGGGCATCATTAAGGAGTGTGCAATAGAAGTCGGTGGTAACTCCGTTAGACAGGATACCGGTAAGCTATCGCAGGAGACGAAATGTCTGATCAAGAAACGCCAATGTATGAAAGCCTCTAACCCTACAGCTAGAATAGAAATGGCAGAACTTTCGAAGTTAATCAGCAAGCGTAAGACAGCTGACATAAGCAAGTATAATATGGATAGAATTGAACATGCTCGCAGGAACGGAGGAAGCCTAAAAGCAGTGAAGAAGAAACTAGAAATAGGCAAGAATCAGATGTATGCGTTAAGAGAAAAGGCCGACAATATTATTACTAATATGGATGAGATCATTCAAGTGGCTGGGGAGTTCTATAGAGATTTATACAGCACCAGTGGCACCCACGGCGATAATGAAAGAGAGAATAGTCTAGAGGATATTGAAATCCCACAAGTAACGCCGGAAGAAGTAAAGAAAGCCTTGGGAGCTATGGAAACGGGGAAGGCAGCTGGGGAGGATCAGGTAACAGCAGAGGAATTGGAGTTGAAGGATGGTGGGCAGATTGTTCTAGAGAAACTGGCCACCCTGTATACGCAATGCCTCATGACTTCGAGCGTACTGGAATCTTGGGAAAACACTAACATAATCTTAATCCATAAGAAAGGGGACGCCAAAGACTTGAAACATTATAGACCGATCAGCTTACTGTCCGTTGCCTACAAAGTATTTACTAAGGTAATTGCAAATAGAATCAGGAACACCTTAGATTTCCGTCAACCAAAGGACCAAGCAGGATTCCGTAAAGGCTACTCAAGAATAGACCATATTGACACTATCAATCAGGTGATAGAGAAATGTGAGGAATATAACCAACCCTTATATATAGCTTTCATTGATTACGAGAAAGCGTTTGGTTCAGTCGAAACCTCAGCAGTCATGGAGGCATTGCGGAATCAGGGTATAGACGAGCCGTATGTGAAAATACTGAACGATATCTATAGCGGCTCCATAGCCACCGTAGTCATCCATAAAGAAAGCAACAAAATCCCAATAAAGAAAGGCGTCAGGCAGTGAGATACGATCTCTCCAATACCATTCACAGCGTGTTTACAGGAGGTATTCAGAGACATGGATTGGGAAGAATTGGGGATAAGAGTTAATGGAAAATACCTTAGTAACTTGCGATTCGCTGGTGGTATTTCCTTGCTTAGTAACTCAATGGACCAACTGCAATGCATGCTCACTGACCAGACGAGGCAAAACCGAAAGGTGGGTCTAAAAATTAATGTGCAGAAAACTAAAGTAATGTTTAACAGTCTCGGAAAAGAACAGCAGTTTACGATAGTTAGTGAGGCACTGGAAGTGGTAAGGGACTTGGGACAAGTAGTGACTGCGGATCCTGATCATGAGACTGAAATAATCAGAAGAATAAGAATGGGCTGGGGTGCATTTGGCAGGCATTCTCAGATCATGAACAGATGGCTGCCATTATCCCTCAACAGAAAAGTATATAACAGCTGTGTCTTACCAGTACTCACGTACGCGGCAGAAACCTGGAGGCTTACGAAAAGGGTTCTACTTAAATTGAGGACGACGCTGCGAGCTATGGAAAGAATCATCGGTGTAACGTTAAGGGATAAGTAAAGAGCAGATTGGGTGAGCGAACAAACGCGAGTTACTGATATCTTAGTTGAAATCAAGAAAGGAAAATGGGGCATGGGCTGGACATGTAATGAGGAGAGAAGATAACCGATGGTCATTAGGGGTTACAGTCTGCATTCCAAGGGAAGGGAAGCGTAGCACAGGGCTGCAGAAAGTTAGGTGGGCGGATGAGATTAAGAAATCTGCAGGGACAATATGGCCACAATTAGTACATGACCGGGGTAGTTACAGAAGTATGGGAAAGGCCTTTGTCCTGCAGTGGGCGTAATCAGGCTGATGATGATGATGATGACGACGATGTTTGCGCAAAGATCGATTTTATATACTGGTTGGGTTTTGGGGGGGAAATTCGAGATGCGTCCTTAATTATATAGTAGTTCCAAGTTTGCGGTTTACAGCATACTCGTTGGGCAATCCTCTCGTTTGAAGCGCTTATAAATGAAGCGCGCGGTTAACCTTTCAATTCTTTCTAGTTTTTCAACACCTACCATTGTGTGAGGATTCCAAACGATACTCCAATGTGCTATGAGAGGTCTAACGTACTTTTTATAGGCTTTTACTCTTATTAAGGATGTGGAGCCACCTAAGTTAAAGTGAGCTGCCACGGCGCTGTTTTCCCATCCAATGTCTTGGGTATTAATGTGTCCTAGTAGAACTCTGGGAGTCTTAGCCAGCACCACCACTTACAGACCTTGGCGGTGGACGTGGAACGTCTTCTTGCCGCAGGCGTCACGAGAACGTGATCTTTTTGGGTGAAGACCACTAGTCAATAAACCCACATATGCTACCTGAAGGCATCGATGTTGCCGGATTCGAGACCCTCGTTATGTAATCAACGAGAAGAAAGGAGGTTGACCGAGGGGCCCGATTTTTATTAGTCATATCATAAGAAGCCAACAAAGACTGACACCAAGGACAACATAGGGGAAATTACTTGTGCTTAATAAATGAAGTAAAGAAACGATAAATTATTGGAAATACACGTGGATTAAAAAGCAATTTGCCGCAGGTGGGAACCAAACCCACAACCTTCGCATTTCGGGTGGGATGCTCTACCAATTGAGCAACCACGGCGCTGTTTCTCCATCCAGTTTCCTGGGTATTTATGTGTCCTTGTAGAACCCTGGCAGTGTTAGCCAGCACCACCACTCAGAGACCACGGCGGCGGACGTGGAACATCTTCTTGCCGCAGGCGTCACGAGAACGTGATCTTTTTGGGTGAAGGCCACTAGTCAATAAACCCACCTATGCTACCTGAAGGCATCGATATTGCCGGATTCGAGACCCTCGTTATGAAATCAACGAGAAGAAAGGGGGTTAACTGAGGGGCCCGATTTTTATTAGTCATGTGATAAGAAGCCAACAAATACTGACACCAAGGACAACATAGGGGAATTTACTTGTGCTTAATTATTGAAAAAAAGAAACCATAAGTAAATGGAAATTAAAGTTGATGAAAAAACAACTTCCCGCAGGTGGGAACCGAGCCCACAACCTTCGCATTTCGCGTGCGATGCTTTACCAATTGAGCTACCACGGCGCTGTTTTCCCATCGAATGTCTTGGGCATTTATGTGTCCTAGTAGAACGCTGGGAGTGTTAGCCAGCACCACCACTCACAGACCTTGGCGGCGGACGTGGAACGTCTTCTTGCCCCAGGCGTCACGAGAACGTGACCTTTTGGGTGAAGGCCACTAGTCAATAAACCCACATTTGCTACGTGAAGGCATCGATGTTGCCGGATTCGAGACACTCGTTATGTAATCAACGAGAATAAAGGGGGTTAACCGAGGGGCCCGATTTTTATTAGTCGTATCATGAGAAGCCAACAAACACCGACACCAAGGACAACATTGGGGAAATCACTTGTGCTTAATAAAAGAAACAAGAAACGATGAGTGAATGGAAATTAAAGTGGATGAAAAAACAACTTGCCGCGGGTGGGAACCGAACCCACAAACTTCGCATTTCGCGTGCAATGCTCTACCAATTGAGCTACCGCGGCGTTGTTTTCCCATCTACTTTCTTGGGTATTTATGTGTCCTAGTAGTACCCTGGCAGTGTTAGCCAGCACCACGACTCACAGACCTTGGCGGCGGACGTAAAACGTCCTTCTTGCCGCAGGCGTCACGAGAACGTGATCTTTTTGTGTGAAGGCCACTAGTCAATAAACCCACATATGCTACCTGAAGGCATCGATGTTGCCGGATTCGAGACCCTCGTTATCTAATCAACGAGAAGAAAGGGGGTTAACCGAGGGGCCCGATTTTTATTAGTCGTATCATAAGAAGCCAACAAATACTGATACCAAGGACAACATATGGGAAATTACTTGTGCTTAATAAATGAAATAAAGAAACGATAAGTAAATGGAAATAAAGTGGATGAAAAAACAACTTCTCGCAGGTGGGAACCGAGCCCACAACCTTCGCATTTCACGTGCGATGCTCTACCAATTGAGCTACCGCGGCGCTGTTTTCCCATCCACTTTCGTGGATATTTATGTGTCCTAGTAGAACCATGGGAGTCTTAGCCAGCACCACCCATCACAGACCTTGGCGGGGGACGTGGAACGTCCTGCTTGCTGCAGGCGTCACGAGAACGTGATCTTTTTGGGTGAAGGTCACTAGTCAATAAACGCACATATGCTACCTGAAGGCATCGATGTTGCCGGATTCGAGACCCTCGTTATGTAATCAACGAGAATAAAGGGGGTTAACCGAGGGGCCCGATTTTTATTAGTCGTATCATAAGAAGCCAACAAACACTGACACCTAGGAAAACATAGGGGAAATTATTTGTGCCCAATAAAGTAAAGAAACGATAAATAATTGGAAATACAAGTGGATTAAAAAACAACTTGCCGCAGGTGGGAACCAAACCAATAACCTTCGCATTTCGCGTGCGATGCTCTACCAATTGAGCAACCACAGCGCTGTTTTCCCATCCACTTTCCTGGGTATTTATGTGTCCTTGTAGAAGCCTGGCAGTGTTAGCCACCACCACCACTCAGAGACCACGGTGGCAGGCGTGGAACGTCTTCTTGCCGCAGGCGTCACGAGAACGTGATTGTATCGTATCTTGGGCGCCGAGCGCCACACGTGTTCCGCGCAAGCGCATTGTATGTCACTACGCATGCACCATGTGCATGCTCTGCAAGTAACGTATCTGTTCTTGATAAATAGACACACCCCTTCCTAAAACCTATATATGTACACATGTTCAATAAATCGGCGTTCTTTCCCCCACTGCCCCGGCCCAGCATGTTCGTCTTCCTAGGCACTACGATACATGGTGTCAGAAGTGGAATGCGTAGTCAAGCACGGCTTTGATCTTCAACGGGCAGCACCGTAGGGACTACGCAATGGATTCATTGAGAGCGCCTGGTCCGTTAAACATGACGGGAGAAGTGAGCAAGAATTGGCAGACGTTCAAGCAGAGATTCGAACTCTTCCTTGCGGCATCAGAGCCGGATGACAAGAAGCGATCAGTGTCGTCGAAGACAGCGCTGTTTCTCAGTGTCGCAGGTGAGGACGCCATCGAGATATTTAATACGCTGAGCTTCGCAGAAGGCGAAGACAAGGCCGACTACGCGACGGTCATCAATAAATTTGACGATTACTTCAAGCTGCAGACCAA
The DNA here is from genome assembly GCF_038994185.2 of Dermacentor albipictus. Classification (NCBI taxonomy): domain Eukaryota; kingdom Metazoa; phylum Arthropoda; class Arachnida; order Ixodida; family Ixodidae; genus Dermacentor; species Dermacentor albipictus. The sequence goes on from NC_091824.1 coordinate 2,103,430, forward strand.
CGAAGTACATGACCGCTACCTATTTCGGAAGAGAGTTCAAAGCCAAGGTGAGCCATTTGAACACTTCCTGCGGGACCTGAAGCGACAGGCACGGGCGTGAAATTTCGGCGCGCTTCAGGATTCTATGGTCCGAGACCAGATTTTGTACGGAACCAACGACGACAAGGTGAGAGAAAAGCTTCTCAGGGACTGTGAGTTGACATTGCAGAAGGCTGAGCACGTCTGCAGGGCAGCCGAAACATCGGCTCTCCGGCCAAGAAACTTGGGAACGAGGTCAAAAGCAAGTAGACACCATTCGCAATGCATGCTCGAATCCAAAAATGGCGCAAGCCAAGATGTACAAATGCTTCAAGTGCGGACGCACGCATCAGCCTAGAGACTGTCCCGCGTACGGACGAACGTGCAGAAAATGCCAAAGGAGAAACCACTTTGCGATTTGCTGCAGAGCCACCGAGCTGGTCGGTGAAATTCAAGGTCACGAAGATGACTTCAGCGTCTTAGAGGTGTCTGCAAGAGCCGTCATAAGCGAACGCGACTGGATGGTTCGAATGAACGTCAATAACGTTTCGGTCGAACTAAATGTCGATACAGGGTCTCAGGTCAATTTGATGCCCGTTGGAATATACAAAAGGATGCGCCCAAGCCCTGAAATGAAGCAAAGTAGCGTGGTGCTACATTCGTACGGTGGAGACACGATCAAACATCTTGGAGTCATCCAAACGGAAGTAACGCTGGGTGACCGAACTGTTCCCCTCGAATTTTTTGTGCTGCGCAAAGGTCGCGCAATCCTAGGCCTACAAGCAACCGAGCGACTTGGACTGCTCTCGCGCGTCCACAGCGTATCACAGGACGACTGTGAAGAAATCGTGAAGGAATTTCGTCACATTTTCACTGGGACAGGCTGCGTGAACAAGGTGTATCACATGGTTCTTCGAGACAACGCCGAGCCAGTCATTCAACCAGTTCGACGCGTACCGTTGGCCCTGACAGAACCATTACGGGGTGAACTTGAGAGGATGGAGCACGCCGGAATCATCACAAAAGTCACCGAGCCTACTGACTGGGTGAGTCCCTTGGTGATTGCTAGAAAAAAGAATGGGAAAATTCGTCTCTGCATTGACCCTCGTAAAATCAACGAGTGCATAAAGAGGGAGCACTACATGATGCCGCGACGAGAAGATATAGAAGCTGAGTTAGCTGGTGCAACTGTATTTTCCCGCTTAGACACTAACTCTGGATTCCACCAAATCCCCTAGGATGACTCGACATCGCGCATTTGCACGTTCTCAACCCCATTTTGTCGTTACCGCTTTTTACGATTACCCTTCGGCATATCGTCCGCCCCTGAGGTGTTCCAAAAAACGCTGAATGAAATTTTCGAGGGCCTTCCCGGCGTGAAAATATACGTGGACGACATTCTGGTATGGGGCTCGTCGGTAGAAGAGCACAATGAACGTCTGAAATCTGTGCTGCTAGCAGCAACACGCGCCGGCTTAACCTTCAATCCTGATATGTGCAGTATCGGCGTCCATGAAATCGAGTTTCTTGGAGATGTCATCGATAAAGCAGCCATCAGGCCGAGCCCAGCGCTGATTAATTGCATGCTGCACATGCCGACCCCAGAAGACAAGCTCGCGGTGCAAAGGATGCTAGGTGTCGTCAATTATTTCGGCAAGTTTCTTCCATGTTTAGCTCAAAGAACAGCTCTTCTGAGGAGCTTGATCAGACAAGACGTTGTCTTTGAATGGACCAATAACCACGAAAAGGAATGGCGAGAACTATGTGACTACCTCAGCACACAGCCCATGTTATCGGTATTCGATCCGGCCAAAGAAACAAAAGTGCCATGCGATGCATCCCGAGACGGAATCGGAGCCGCTTTGTTACAGTGTCACAACGACACATGGAAGCCCGTGGCATATGCATCGCGAGCGCTTACCGAAACGCAACAGCGTTATTCTCAAATTGAGAAAGAAGCTATGGCCGTGGTCTTTGGCTGCGAAAGATTTAATCATTTCGTCTATGGTCGACAATTTACTGCTGAAACAGACCACCGCCCTTTGATCGCTATCTCGCAGAAGGCGATTGGTGATATGCCGCCGAGGTTGCAAAGATTTTTTCTGAGATTGCTGCGTTATGACGTTCAATTAAAATTTGTTCCAGGTAAGCAGCTCCTCCTGGCCGACATGCTGTCCCGTGCCACAACCAAGAAAACGGCCTGCGACCTCGACAGCAATGATGTAGAGGTGCATGCCGTGGGTACGGTTTCCTCACTTGTTAGCGAGAACGCATGGAGGCGGCTGGCTGCGGAAACGGCGCGTGACGAACAGCTAAGAAACGTGCTGCGAGATCTAGAAGCTGGAAAATGCCTGGACGGGCTGTGGAAACGATTCGCAGGCGAGTTATCACACGTGAAAGGAGTGTTGCTCAAAGACTGCAAAGTAGTTATTCCGGCTAGCATGAAAAGAGAGACACTAAAAAGAATTCATCAAGGGCACTTGGGAATCAACAAGTGCAAAGCCAGGGCAAGACACTTAGTTTTTTTGGCCAGGAATGAACTCGGACATAGAATCTTTCGTGCAGACATGTTCTATCTGCAAAAAGTATGCATATAGCCAACCTCGAGAGCCTCTACTGATGCACCCTGTGCCGGACCAACCGTGGTACCGTGTCGGCATTGACATTTTTGAATACGGTGGGAGGTCGTACCTGTGCGTTTACGACGCCCTGTCCAACTTTCCCGAAGTGGAACTACTCAAAGACACCATGGCCAAAACAGTGGTTGACGCAACAAGTTGAATCTTTGCAAGACACGGCATTCCCATAGAAGTTTGTTCTGACAATGGCCCTCAATTTTCATGTCGCGAATTCGCGTTATTCTCACAATTGTACGATTTTAGGCATGTCACGTCTAGCCCGGGATACCCACGTTCTAATGGGTTGGCAGAAAAAGGCGTTCAGATCACTAAGCGTATCCTCAAGAAAACGACGGAAGCGAAACAAAATTTCTGGTTGGGACTGCTCGCTTTCAGGACAACTCCACTCGAGTGCGGCGCATCGCCCGCTGAGCTGCTGATGGGGCGAAGGCTCCGCACAACAATCCCCGACGTTCAAGGCAACCCCAGTCACGAGGTGATCCGGCGCCTTCAGACAGACCACTCTAGGGGATCAGTGGCAGGCCTGAGCCCTGGAGATACGGTCCGGATCAAGAAAGGTGCATGGGACACGAAAGCAAAGGTTCTCAAGCCGGCTGGTTACCCAAGGTCGTATACAGTCGTCACTGAAAACGGCACGGTGTTGAGGCGCAACCGGCAGCACCTGCTACGGACCCGGGAGCCCTTCCGACGCAGCGTACAGGAAGACGACGACGATGACTTCGAGGGAAACTCGGGCCAAAGAAATGGGTCGGCACCTAGCTACACAGAATGTACAGCCCCGTCTATTCCCTCTGAGCCCTGTGCCCCAATTAGTGTCTCATCCACACCAGCCCCAAGGAGGTCGCTCAGACAACGTCGACCGCCTCAACGTCTGACCTACGACGAGAACTTCGCGCAAGTGCCTTGAACTAAAGTGCCTGACAATTTTCATTATTGTTATTTTCCCATTTCTTGTGTTTTTTTCGTACAAAGGAAGATGTATCGTATCTTGGGCGCCGAGCGCCACACGTGTTCCGCGCAAGCGCATTGTATGTCACTACGCATGCACCATGTGCATGCTGTGCAAGCAACGTATCTGTTCTTGATAAATAGACACACCCCTACCTAAAACCTATATATGTACAAATGTTCAATAAATCGGCGTTCTTTCCCCCACTGCCCCGGCCTAGCATGTTCGTCTTCCTAGGCACTACGATACAGTGATCTTTTTGGGTGAAGGCGACTGGTCAATAAACCCACGCATGCTACCTGAAGGCATACGTGATGCTGGATTCGAGACCCTCGTTATGTAATAAACGACAAGAGAGGGGGTTAACCGAGGGTCCCGATTTGTATTGGTCATATCATAAGAAGCCAACAAACACTGACACCAAGGACAACATATGGGAAATTACTTGTGCCTAATAAATGAAATAAAGAAACGATAAATTAATGAAAATTAAAGTGGATGAAAAAACAACTTGCCGCAGGTCGGAACCGAACCCACAACCTTCACATTTCGCGTGCGATGCTCTACCAATTGAGCTACCGCGGCGCTGTTTTCCCATACACTTTCTTGGGTATTTATGTGTCCTAGTATGGTCAATAAACAGCAGCATTTGACATTGCTTATCTTCACCACAGGGCTAAGATTGCTGGGCATTGCATAAAGTTCCAGTGGATACCTGGCCATGCCGGCATTTCGGGAAATGAAAGAGCGGACGAAGCTGCCAGAAATGGACTCCAATACCGCAAATTCAGAAGAACATATTTTACAAAAGCCGACGCTTCAACCATGGCAAAAAAATATGCCTATCAAGAAAAACACCGCATCTTGAATCTGCCGCTTCACCAAGACAACTTCCTACGTTACATTGACCCAGAAATGAGACCGAAAATTCCACGACCACTTCCTCGCCACTTAGAGACATTGTACCATCGTCTTCGACTGAACGTGGCATACACGAACAATTATCTGTACCGCATAGGACTTACCACTAGCCCATACTGTGATAACTGTCGCAACTTAGAGACAATTGAGCACGTATTACTAGAATGCCCCGCGTACCGCGACGAGAGACAATTTTTTGAGCGCCAAATGGACATGATTTGCCCCGGACCGTTAACGTTACCGACCATCTTAGGTCCAATGCCCGGCCCTTCGAAACAGCGACGGGTTTTGGATTTATTGTTCACATACCTGACAGAAATTGGTCAAATAGGAAAGCTTTAAGAATTGCATCCTTCCTATACAAAAGCCTAAATTTACCCGCCATGTCTCCTGTAAAAATTAGTATCAGGTCCAGTCGGACATTTCATATTTATTTTTATCCTTTTTTTTTCTCCCACTCTAATCTGGAATCTTTTAATCCCATTCCCCATCCCTATACAGAGTAGCATGCCAGCGGTTATATACGCGCCGGCAAAATTCTCTGTTTTTCTAATAAAGAGCCCTCTCTCTCTCTCTGTCCTAGTAGAACCCTGGCAGTGTTAGCCAGCACCACCACTCACAGACCTTGGCGGCGGACGTGGAACGTCTTCTTGCCGCAAGCGTCACGAGAACGTGGTCTTTTTGGGTGAAGGCCACTGGTCAATAAACCCACCTATGCTACCTGAAGGCATCGATGTTGCTGGATTCGAGACCCTCGTTATGTAATCAACGAGAAGAAAGGGGGTCAACCGAGGGGCCCGATTTTTATTAGTCATATAATAAGAAGCCAACAAACACTGACACCAAGGACAACATAGGGGAAATACTTGTGCTTAATAAATGAAATGAAGAAACGATAAGTAAATGGAAAATAAAGTGGATGAAAAAACAACTTGCCGCAGGTGGGAACCGAACCCACAACCTTTGCATTTCGCGTGCGATGCTCTACCAATTGAGCTACCGCGGCGCTGTTTTCCCATCCACTATCTTGGGTACTTATGTGTCCTTGTAGAACCCTGGGAGTGTTAGCCAGCACCACCACTCACAGACGTCTGCGGCGGACGTGGAACGTCTTCTTGCCGCAAGCGTCCCGAGAACGTGATCTTTTTGGGTGAAGGCCACTGGTCAATAAACCCACATATGCTACCTGAAGGCATCGATTTTGCCGGATTCGAGACCCCCGTTATGTAATCAACGAGAAGAAAGGTGGTCAACCGAAGGGCCCAATTTTTATTAGTCATATCATAAGAAGCCAAGAAACACTGACACCAAGGACAACATAGGGGAAATTACTTGTGCTTAATAAATGAAATAATGAAACGAAAATTAATGGAAATAAATGTGGATGAAAAAATTACCGACGATTACGTTACTTCCTAATGCGAAATTTGAGCGCAGCAAATAAGCTGTTTCACCTTTTCGATAGATTGAGGCAAAGAAATCGAGCAACACATGTATGCGCTATCACAGAATTTTTTTTTTATTTTTCACACGTATTCCTTTAACAAAGACTCCACTAACAGTTCTTGACAGTCATGAAGGAAGCTTTATGGTCGGAGAAATAGACTGATATATGTTCGACTTGGTACACCAATGCTTGATTCTCAAAGACGAGATCTATACAAGTGCCTCGCGAGGTTGTCACAGCCGTGGGACGCGTTACGAGCGAGAGGAACGGGATGTTCTCCCGCATAAGTGTTAGGAAATTGCTGTCTGTCTTTATGTCAACATTAAAGTCCCCCACTACTAACATCGGTGTGGATCGATGGGCGGTTAATGCGAGTTGGAGGAAGTGCACGACGTCTTTCGTAAGCGCGGTAGCGGACTCACGAAAGCGGTATCAGTCGGTCGCTGCTAGCGCTGGGGGGATGAAAGGGGGGCGAAGCTGGTTACGAGGCCGACGATAACGCCGACGACGACGCGAAACCCAGGAACGGACGCCAAAGAGCCATTTGTGTAGCCAGCCCTCCTCCACATTCTCTCCTCCTCCCTTCCATCATCCTCCCTCGCCCGGAGAGCCGACAGCGCGCATGCGCGGCGGCGGAGCAGATTCGTCGGCGAGCTGGTTACGAGGCCGACGACAACGCCGACGACGACGCCGACGACGACGCGAAACCCAGGAACGGACGCCAAAGAGCCATTTGTGTAGCCAGCCCTCCTTCACAGTCTCTCCTCCTCCCTTCCATCATCCTCCCTCGCCCGGAGAGCCGACAGCGCGCATGCGCGGCGGCGGAGCAGCAGATTCGTCGGCGAGCTGGTTACGAGGCCGACGACAACGCCGACGACGACGACGCGAAACCCAGGAACGGACGCCAAAGAGCTGCGCTCTAAAAACAACTTGCCACAGGTGGGAACCGAACCCACAACCTTCGCATTTCACGTACGATGCTCTACCAATTGAGCTGCCGCGGCGGTATTTTCCCATCCAATTTCTTGGGCATTTATGTGTCCTAGTAGAACCCTGGCAGTGTTAGCCAGCACCACCACTCACAGACGTCTGCGGCGGACGTGGAACGTCTTCTTGCCGCAAGCGTCCCGAGAACGTGATCTTTTTGGGTGAAGGCCACTGGTCAATAAACCCACATATGCTACCTGAAGGCATCGATGTTGCCGGATTCGAGACCCCCGTTATGTAATCAAAGAGAAGAAAGGGGGTCAACCGAGGGGCCCGATTTTTATTAGTCATACCATAAGAAGCCAACAAACACTGACACCTAGCAAAACATAGGAGAAATTACTTGTGCTTAATAAATGAAATAAAGAAACAATAAATAAATGGAAATACAAGTGGATTAAAAAACAACTTGCCGCAGGTGGGCACCGAACCCACAACCTCCGCATTTCGCGTGCGATGCTCTACCAATTGAGCTACCGCGGCGCTGTTTTCCCATCCACTTTCTTGGGTATTTATGTGTCCTAGTAGAACCCTTGGAGTGTTAGCCAGTGCCACCACTCACAGACCTTGGCGGCGGACATGGAACGTCCTTCTTGCCGCAGGCGTCACGAGAACGTGATCTTTTTGGGTGAAGGTCACTGGTCAATAAACGCACATATGCTACCTGAAGGCATCGATGTTGCCGGATTCGAGACCCTCGTTATGTAATCAGCGCGAAATTGTGGGTGGTTCGGTTGCCACCTTCGGCAAGTTGCTTTTTCATCCACTTTAATTTCCAATAACGTATCGTTTCTTTTTAATTTCCCCAGTGTTGTCCTTGGTGTGAGTGTTTGTTTGCTTCCTATGATATATCTACATACACACACACACACACACACACACACACACACACACACACACACACACACACACACACACACACACATATATATATATATATATATATATATATATATATATATGTATATATATAGTTCTTGGTATTTCCTCACGCAATTTATTAAATTTATTATTGCAATACGTTATCTTAGGAGGCAGTGAACTCCTCCTCGTGGGAATCATTTGTGCACTGTATTAGTAATATCAATTTTTGTTGAAATTCGCGTCCAAGTGGAGTACCCTCCGAGTTGATAATATTCCCTTGTTCGAGTATGCATTTATGTTATCTATGTCCAGGCATTGCCATGTATTTTTTTTCACTTTTGTACGTATTATAAGTTTGCAATTATGTCAAGTAATTTGCTTATATTTGCTTCTCTTGTTTGTATTCTCAGTATCCACTCCTGCACGGGCCCGAGAAGGGCTTCCAGTATCTGTAAATATATACATACCCGTGGGATACAAAGGTGGCAAGAGCAGTGACCGTTAGATGCAGAACACATATGGGATAACTGAAAACCACTCCATCCAATCCGAGGATGTTTCGCATTACGCAGTTATGTACATGGCAATTGGTTTAGAGTCTGCTTAAGTTTTATCAGCTCTGTACACAATGTGCGAACAGCAAATTTAGAGGTGCTGTGAGGCAGTTACCTGCTGTTAGAAACTCACGGCGATTGCCACTTTTACCATGGAGTGCGATATCTTGTGGGCGTGAGTATGATAGCATCTGTAAGGTCGCTCTGATTGTTCGTGTTCTTAAGTGTCACGAATCGGCCACATGCTGTGTGTATAGAGAGGGGGTTCGCTCCCCCCCCCCATGTCAGCGGGGCAACCGTTTCTGTGTTATGTAGGGTCACGGACCGCGCGGTGTTGGGTGACGCGTCGCGGCAGGCGCCAGGCGGGCGAGTGCCGATTCCGGGAAATCGGTATTGTGCGCATGGTGTTGGCAGTCTGCCGACGGTCACACAGACCAGCCTTGAAACGGACCGCTGTACAAGGTATTGTGGGTCTGGCGCCCGAGTGCCTGACTAATTTGAGGCGCCGCCGAGGTTAAGAAGGACTTAGCAACTCTGACCCCGTGCCGCATGCAGTGAGCATAGACCTAATCTTCTACGCGTCCGGAACGCAATCGCCAGCCTTGTTGTTGGGTGCGACTGCCTGTGTGGTGTCGAAGGCCAGCTTACCGTGCACGCTGTAGGAATGCGGTGCACACGTAAAAAGTGCATTTGGACGACTGCGTCTTGGAAACACGCACTCGGAGAACTTTGTCTTGTAGACAATAAGTTTGAAGGACAAGGAGGGCCATCCGTCTCCCACACGGCCAAACTTTGAGTACAGCGGCACTTCGTGGTGTCGATGCCCCTGCTTCCGAGAAATTTGCGGCCTAGACGCCGTTGGGATTTGAAACGGTCTAGCGATAACTTGTTCGAGCCTGGCGTGTTTTGCTGAGCCCGTCACTAACTACGGAGAAATGAGAGGGCAACGGAGTTTTGGCGAAGAAGGAAAAGAGCTTTGTTTTCCAATATGTTTATTTTTAAGAGTAAGCCCATCCCTGTGGGTTGTGGCTTAACAAACGGTTGACTCTGATTGGCACCTGAACCTGTGGGACGGGCCAACGGCCCTACCGCCTTTTTTTTCTTTGTATATTTGGGCTATAAAAATCGGGACGACATGCCGTCCATCAGACTTGGCTGAAATCAGGATTGCTGACAGATCAGTGAGCCTCCGTACTATGTACGTTAAAACGAGTCTGGGTTCTAACAGTCATTGAGACAGTAGAAGAGTGAGACTTTATTTCTCAATTGTTCAAGTTTGTAATGTATTTGTTTTACCTGCCATGTATATAGAAAAGTTTGCCTATAAATATTTCTTGTACATCTGACCTCATCGTTTCCTGCCTGCTTTTGATCAACAACTGCCGATCATCGTCCGAGAAGCTTCAAGTTCCAACGGTGAAGCGAGGACAGAGAACGAACGAAACTTTACTGCATCATTAAGATCTCATAGTAGTTTATGCATACTCATAGTAGTAGTCTTTATGCATGTATGTACTATACCATGCCCCGTACAGAATGCCCCATGGTGGAAGGTGCTTATATATAAAATAAAGACACACTGCGTTACATGCAGCGCTTTTCTTGTCCATCTGTGTCCTCTCCACTAGGCATCGTTTGCGAACGGCCGGCGCGGTGGAAACGAGAAAGCGCCTCACTGAATTGCTTCTTGCGCATCTCCCTGCTGCGCTGCTGGCAGACGCGCCGAGTGCCCCCTGGTCCGGCCTGCAGGCAGCTCAGCCCTCGCTCACAGTCTGCGTCCTGCTGGCACGTCTCACCTTCGCGCTGGCCGTACACCGGCAGGCAGGTTCCCACTGCAAAGCCCGAAGGATGACACAACGTTTGAAATAAATTTAGTTGACTGATGGTGCTTTGCCGCAGCAACCACCAAGCTACAACTACAAATATGCAGAATGCCCGCCAAAATAATGCTCCACGCAATCAGTGCTTCTTTATTTCAATTTACGTTATTAGTTTAGCAATAGCATATCACGCACATCGACGTATGTCAAAGGCGATGATACATATTGTTCATTTTTCTCATGAAGGTATTTAAGGACAACACACTGCTCAAACGGAAACCGGACCTTTATATAACATGCTATCCCGATAGCGCAGGACAATTTTGAGTCTTGCGCCCCGCTATAACAGTGATTTTCTGGTATAAATGGTCACCGGCCAAAAGCAAAACAGTGCGCACGTGACAGTATCACCAATCAATGCAGACTGCGCATAATTACACCGAACAAAAGTGTGATAAAACAACACAGAAAACAGCACAACGCGCTAGAATAGAAGATGATTAGGCTGAGATAAACCTCTCTGCCTTTCGTATCTCTCTGTTAATGTATAATTTATTTCCACATGATTAGACAATTTCTGAGAAAAACCTTGGCATTTGACTCCACATAGGGCTCCGACTACATGTAAAACACGTCCGTAATTTTATGGTCAAACCTTACGTAAAAACTACGTAGACCGTTGTGTTTCATGAAAAACAGCGACATTCTAAGTAAAACGGACGCGAGCTGTGTCTTTGAAATACGGAGATCCGTGCGTAATTTCATGTGGAGGGAAACTGAACATGTTAATAGTGCAAAATCAACACGCAGAGAATATAATGAAAATACACTGCCCACTCTCACCGGCAGTTACAGAATATCATCATAGGTAAAGCTGTTTGAACATTATTAATAGGGGAATCGCAAACACACACACACACATACACAGAAGTTTTAGTGGTGTTGTTGCTTACCACCTTTCATCGCTCCTACACGACGGGGTGCATTTCTCCGGCACAAAAGTACGAAGTGGAGAGCGGCCGCAAAGGGCGGTGTGCGGATGTGGTTTCTGTTGCATTTGGGATTTCACTCTGAGAATAGGAAGGAATAGACGATAGATGGCCACACAGGTAAGTGATTTTAAGTGTCATATTTTATTGTTGGCACACGTCGGGCGTGCGAAAGGCACCACGATGGCCGCTGACGGGCTCAGTTGCATTGCTTCAGCACGTCTTGTAACGACGTTCTTGCTTGGCCATGATGATTGATAAAGCCGCGACAATGTGAGTCGGTTATAAAGGGTGTAGCACTTGTGCTTATTGCATATAGAGCACATTGAGACGCGTAGGCAACATCAGCGTCGATAAGATCTCTTGCAGCTGCGTTGTCGGCTGCATTTGACAGCTGTTTATTGACGTTAGCATTGCAGTTTGCACTGTTGTGCCGTGTTCTTGGCGTCCCAAAATAAAGTGAAGTCAGTGTTCCCCTTAGCAATCTCTCTCGACGGGATGTAACGCTATGTTAGCCGTATTTGGTGGTGCATTGCGTCACAGTGAAATTCTTAGCCATTATGTAATTTTTTTATTTGAATATACTGCAGGCCCTTCACGGCCCGTGCAGGAGTGGTACAGAAATGTAATGATAAAGAAAAAATCATGGTGAAAAGTAAATACACTGAATGCGCTTAAAAATAGTCGATATAGATATTTATACAGTACTGCAGGCCCAAGTAGGGACCCAAGCAAGAGGGCAGAATACATAAATATTTACTTATACACGTATATACAGGGTGTCCCAGTTAACCTGGACCAAGATTTTCAAAAAAACCCCAAGAACTCTAGAGAAATCGGAACAACTGCGTAGTAGCGGCAGTCATATGTACTTACAGCCAGTATATTTTTCGTCACGAAGTATTAATTACTTAATTAGTTTTAATTAATGACCTTTCTGATTATTGCTTGAATCGGAAACATACTGACACGTGTATTTATATTTATCGGGCGACCAGGTTTCACCGCCTAACAAATCTTATCGCACAGCGCGGGACGCGCTTGCATGTATCCGAAGTTTCTGGAAAGTTATCGATGCTTCTATCCGCAGTCTGTTGTTGCCGAACCTTGTGTTATCTGATTTATTCGCCTGACGCGAAAGATGTAGAACTTTATGGAAGGCACGCGGGTCCCAACGATTAGTCTGGAACATTCGACGATTGTGTATAAAAGCCGACGCGCTTGAACCGCTGATCAGATTTTTCGACGATCGCCGACCGTGTTCGCCGCTATCCTTGTGCTATAAGTGTAGCCTGTTTTGTGGGCACAGGTTCGCCCAATAAAAGTTAGTTTTGTCTATCACAGTATTGCTACTGTGTTCTTCACGTCACCACCACGTGACAATACTAATTACAGTGTGGTAGGACACCTTAAATGACCTCCGAATCACGCACTTATTTCGTGCTTAAGTGCTCCTCGTTGTTATTTACAAGAAAAAACAAAAACTCTCGAAATACGCAAAATACGAAATAGATGAGCACTCGCACGCTGCTACTCAAGCACCTACAAGCAACCATTGAAAGATATTACAAGGCTCTGCTACGCTTATCAATGCGTCAGCGGTGTGTTCTCTTGATGTCACGACCATCACATAGCGTGACGCCCTGTGTAAAGCTGTCACGGCTAGTTAAACCGTGTATCCGTGGTTATTCGCTTGGGAGCGCTTGAGTAGTGGCGCGCGAGCGCGTATCTATTTCGTATTTTGGATGTTTCGCGCGCTTTTATTTTTTCTCAGAAAAACCAACAAGACAAAGCTCAGCACTAAATGGCGGTTCGGAGGTTACTTGAAGTGCCCTACAACATTGTAATTGATATGTTTGCGATTAAAGCAATAAATAAATAGTTCACTAATTAAAGGTAATTAAATAAGTAATACTTCGTGATGAAAAAAAAATGCTGGCCATGGGTGCATGTGAATACGGCTACTATGCAGTTGGTAGAATTTCTCTAGAGCTCTTGGGTATATTTAAAATCTTAGTCCAAGTTAACGGAGCCACCCTGCATATATACATACACACATGAAAAAGAAATACAAAAGTAATGCAATATATGTAATGATCAGAAAAAAAAGAAAGCGACGACTACATAAGTTAATAGAAGGTACACTAAAGGAATACAACTTGACAAATATTTTAGAATAATATCACAAGCATATATGAGCACTTGCAACCATTATCGCGATACTGAAGTAATAATACTGAAAACAATAGAATAAAGAAGATGTGGAATGCATCAAACAAAATTCACGTGTCAAAAAAAAAAGAAAAAGAAAACCGTAACAAAGCTTGCCGACAAAGCAATACCGTTAACGTTAAAGACACATGCGTTCAATAGAATCGGTGTTTATAAATTCTAATAATGGCAGAGTGTTCCAATCTTTTACAGTGCGCGGGAAGAAGGAAAACTTATAGAGGTTAGTTCGCGTGTTCATCATCATCATCATCAGCCTGGTTACGCCTACTGCAGGGCAAAGGCCTCTCCCATATTTCTCCAACAACCCCGGTCATGTACTAATTGTGGCCATGCCATCCCTGCAAACTTCTTAATCTCATCCGCCCACCTAACTTTCTGCCGCCCCCTGCCACGCTTCCCTTCCCTTGGAATCCAGTCCGTAACCCTTAATGACCATCGGTTATCTTCCCTCCTCATTACATGTCCTGCCCATGCCCATTTCTTTTTCTTGATTTCAACTAAGATGTCATTAACTCGCGTTTGTTCCCTCACCCAATCTGTTCTTTTCTTATCCCTTAACGTTACACCTATCATTCTTCTTTCCATAGCTCGTTGCGTCGTCCTCAATTTGAGTAGAACCCTTTTCGTAAGCCTCCAGGTTTCTGCCCCGTAGGTAAGTACTGCTAAGACACAGCTATTATACACTTTTCTCTTGAGGGATAATGGCAACCTGCTGTTCATGATCTGAGAATGCCTGCCAAACGCACCCCAGCCCATTCTTATTCTTCTGGTTATTTCCGTCTCATGATCCGGATCCGCAGTCACTACCTGCCCTAAGTAGATGTATTCCCTTACGAATTCCAGTGCCTCGCTGCCTATTGTAAATTGCTGTTCTCTTCCGAGACTGTTAAACATTACTTTAGTTTTCTGCAGATTAATTTTTAGACCCACTCTTCTGCTTTGTCTCTCGAGGTCAGTGAGCATGCATTGCAGTTGGTCCCCTGAGTTACTAAGCAAGGCAATATCATCAGCGAATCGCAAGTTACTAAGGTATTCTCCATTAACTTTTATCCCCATTTCTTCCCAATCCAGGTCTCTGAATACCTCCTGTAAACACGCTGTGAATAGCATTGGAGAGATCGTATCTCCCTGCCTGACGCCTTTCTTCGGGTGTTATATAGAGTTAAAGAATCAGCGTGACGATGCCGTGTTCGATGCGCTATAAGTGGTTTAACATAAGCCTGTGGGTGGAGAAACGAAAAGTTGTTTTTAGGTCAGAAAAGAAATTTCAGTCGTTGTATATTCCTACGTAGCTGTAGCGTTCGAATATTATGTTGATTCATTAGGCTAGTAGGAGAGTCACTCAGTCTATATTCAGAAAAAAATAAACCTGACAGCGTTACGTTGGACCATCTCTAAAGCGTTAACGTTAATTTTCTTATAGGGATCCCACAAAATGCATACATATTCTAGTTTCGGTCGGATGAGTGAAGTGTAAGCCAGTAATCTAGTACCAGAGGGAGCGCGCTTTTATTTGTGCCCGAGGAGACAAAGCTTCCTGAAAGACGAGTTAGATGCGTTAGAAATGTTGCTATTCCAGGTGAAGTCATTGGTTATCGTGATTCCAAGATATTTATATTGGCTGACTTTGGTCAGCGGTTCAGAACCGAGGGGATAGACAAACAACCTTTTTTGTTATGGACATGTAAACAGTTTTTTCTCTGTTCAATTCCATGCCCCACCGACTGCACCAGCACAGAATGTTTTGAAGGTCAGAGTTAAGCATTAATTGATCTTCGCGGCAAGTAACCTCGTTTACACAATCGTCAGCGAATAGTCCAATTTGAACAGGATGGCGAATTTCGTTAGTGATGTCGTATATGTATATTAGAAATAGTAAAGGTCCGAGCACGCTACATTGAGGTACTCTACAGGTTACTGAAAGTTCGTTAGAACAGTAATTATCAATTGAGACACGCTGCTTGAGATTAGACAGATAAGTCGCCACCCAGTTAATATTATAGGCTGGAAAGTCTGTCGACTGTATTTTTCTATAAATTTATTGTGAGGAACAAGGTATTGTGAGGACAATTCGCTGCAATCAGTTGCCCGACATCGTTTTTCGAAAATGTATCTTTGTTGGCTAATCAACAACCTGCTTTTTCACGCCTTATTCTTTCTGTTTTTATGCACTTGTGAAAATGTAGCTTTCTTATACAAATTTTTCTGTATACCTGTGTTTATGATTGCATTATGAACTGTACCCGCCCCTTATGTAATACGCCTAGCGAAGGGGTCTTCAAGGAGATAAAACTCAAGTGAACTGAACTCAACCACTTTCTTAAAGTCTAAAAATATTACGTCACGTTGGCTTGATTTGTTATGAGCACGTGCAAAGCTGTGAATAATTGTGGTTAATTGTGTTACAGTAGAGAAACCCTTCAGGAAACCATGCTTATGAGGAGACAGTACGTTGTTGTCACTTCGGAATTTGGTTATTTCATCAGCTATAATATGTGCGATTACCTTCCAACATGATGAAATTAGTGATATCAGACGATAACTAGTTACTAGGGTGCAGACGTGCAGTTAGCCAGTCTGTAGGAAGATTAGCTGAAGACAACGAAGAACGAAAGATAACAACAAGAAAAGGAGCTAACGCTTCAGCATACCTGCGCAGAAAAGCGTTCGGTATGTTTTCTGGTCCTGGAGATGACTTAGCTTTGAGGTTCAGCAACATCACCCCTACACCCGGTTGCGAAACAATATCGAAGCTCGAGTTACATGACATGCGATTAAGGTTTATACCATCATCGAAATTTGAAGACTCTGAAAATAATTATTAAAGTAATCTGCGATACGTTGTTTTTCGACAATCACATGGCCCTCGTTAACAATCCGGTCAATTGACTTGGCTTTTGCGGTTAGAAAAGTCAAAAATTTGGGGGGTGACGTTTTGATGAAAATTGGCAATGTATGGTGAAAATAGCAGCGCTTAGCTTGCCGTACTTCTTGGTTTTGTTTATTTTGGTTTTCGCAAATTGCAACACGTGAGACACATTGTCGTCTTAAGTGCTTAACTTCTCTTTTAAGGTGCAAGATCTCTCTCCTTATCCAGGGAGTAGTCTTGGAAGTTTTTTTAGTTTCATTGGGAATAAAGGTGCTAAGGCAGTGAGGGATAAGTTATTTAAGTTTATCCCAAAACACAGTAGCCTTGTTACCATGAAAGTTATGAAGACATTGTTGAAGATAATCCAAGACACTTTCGTCTCTGGCACAAGAAAAATCTTTAACAGTGGTTGTTTTACATTTTTTGGTGCTAAGCACTTCCAAAGAACAAGAAAATAGACCAGACTATGATCAGAAATTCCAGGTTCAAACAAAACAAAATAGTTTTTTAACGAACGACTTACGAAAACGAGGTCAAGTATGGTTGGTGCCCGTTGGCTGTTTTACAACCTGGTGCAGATTGTGAAACAGAATGATGTCATGCGAGACCAAAAGTAACTGAGCACGTGCTGGTGGGCGAGTTGGTTAGCAATGATTGCAAGAAAGGCGCCAAATAAACCATGGACGAAGGGAGGAGACACGGGACAACCAGCGAAGCGCCTACGTGGTTGTCTCGTGTCTCCTTGCTTCGCTCGTTGTTTTATTTGGTGCCTTCGTTGTGATCAAGACCGAAAAACCGCGACAATCACATCTAATCGTGCTATAGCAGCTAGTAACCTGCACGAGGTAGCAGAATGGCTTAAGCCACAAACTCACCAATGGTCCGCCATGCTTACTGAAAGTGTAGGTCTGGAGCTGTTTCCTTATAAATTGATTCGTCGATGTCACATGAAGAATAGGTGGCGCCACAAGTGACGCGTCCCAAAACAGCGAAGGATTGGCGTCATGAAAGCAGTGACGTGGCCGCAGTGTCGTAGTTGGGGTCCAAGTGCACATGGCGAAGTTTGTCAGATAGGGATGGTCGATTGCTTTTCTTGAAGGCTGATTAGGCTCTGGCAGTTGTGGTATCGTTGATCCGGCCAGGCCACGAGCAAGCACCTGCACTAGGTAGCAGAACGGTTTAAGCCACATACTCGTTGATGGTCCGCCGTGCCCATTGAAAGTGTAGGTCTGGAGCTGTTCCCTTAGAAACTGATGCGTCGACGTCACGTGAAGAATAGGTGGCGCCTCAAGCTCAAGTGACGCGTCCCAAAACAGTGAAGTACTGGTGTCTTAAAAGCAGTGACGTGGCATCGGTGTCGTAGTTGTGGTTCAAATGCACGTGGCGAATTTGGGTAGACAAGGGTGGTCGATTGCATTTCTTGAAGACTGGTGAGGCTGTGGCAGTTGTGGTATCGTTGATACGGCCAGGCCATGAAGAAGCACCTGCACGAGGTAGTAGAACTGTTTAAGCCACATACTCGTCGATGGTCCGCCGTGCCCACTGAACATTTTTTCTTTAGGCTTTGGAAGCAGTGTTCATACCCGAATTTGGATGACTTCTTGTCCGGAAATGAAAGATTGCTTGCGTATGATGAGCTCACAGAGCATGTTGGATGCGCATGCGCCTACATTACAATGAAAGGACGCTGTACCGTGCTTGCTGCCGTAATTCGTGCCCTCTGCAGTGTTAGGTAACTATTATAAAAGTTTACACTATTTGAAATGCGCGGCCGAATGCGCGTGACTGCTGTGGGGCGGCGATAAACAAAGAGGAAGAAAAAGGCCGATTTCAGGGCTGAGGGGGCAGCCATGCGGACTACCTAAGTTCCCTGGCCTCGCCTTTCGTGCCGAAAAAGCGGAGCAGTCCGTCTACCCAACGCCGGTGTTCCTGGGTGTGCTGGCAGAACAGGGCGGGCTGTTTTTGGGCTGAACCGGACTGCTCCAGTGCTATGCAAGTATCCGGCGTCAGCAAGTTTCGGTGCAGCCAAGCCTTCTGAATGGGCTGCCCTGTGGTGTGCAGACGTCCCGACCCAGCTGTCACGCGAGTGGCTCGTCGTGTGCCGGGCCTCCGCCCTGACCTCAAGCCCTGCGCCACCCGCTGCTCGGGATTCACCGTTGCTGCTCTTCGTACCGTGAGTGTGTGATACCAACAAGCGATCAGACGTCTTCCTACATAGACGCTCTGCAGGACTACCTAAGCGACAGACACACCTGAAGTGAATCGGGTGTGTTATCGTGTACGCTACTCTAGTGCCGTCCCCGTGTCATTAAATCTTCTCTGCGTTCATTGTGCCATCCCGGTGTGTTTGAGTCCTGCGCACACATGCTCCTATCACAATTTTGGCGAGCCTGCCAGGATTTGCAAACGCACAGGAGAGGCCATGGAGATTGAGCGGCTGTATGTTATAGGGAAAGAGGAATGGCAGGAGCGGAGTTAAAGCGCTGGGTTGATACACATATTGTGAGGGACCGCGACCAGCGCGCCCAACATCGGGAAGACGTGAAAGCGCAAGCAGAACAAGAGCGGCTATCATTGGAAGTGGAAGAACGAGTGCGCAATCTTAAGATCGAGCTCCAGGAAAAGACTGCTAAAAAGACGGGTACCAGGGCGGCTCCTGAGCTATTCAAACGCATAAGTTAACACCCCCCCCCCCCCCGGTTAAGAAAGCCCGGGATTATTTAGACGCCTACTTGCAACGTTTTGAGCGAGTGGCAACAAGTCAAGAATGGCCCCGTGAAAAATCGTCACTCTCCCTCAGCATCTGCCTGACAGGCGAATCATAGACGGTCATAGGACGGCTTGATTCGAATGCAGCCCTAGACGACGACCAGCTGCAGGCTACTCTCCTTAAGCAGGTTTTGGTGCATTGCCGAGGGATACGGAGAGAAGTTTCAAAACGCAAGGCCCGAGGACAATGTGACTGGCCTGCAGTATGCACGTGGAATATACGGTCCCCCAGATGGTCCCCCAGGGTCTTCTTTAGTACCTAGAAACTCTTAGCTGAAAGCAGCTCCGGGGCAACCAGCGATTTCAGAAGACTGTAGGTACTGGGGCCGATGATGCTCTGGAATGCATGTACTCTTTCACCTTCGGGAACTCAGTTGACGATTAGAAACCAAGTTAGTCATTCTTCGTAAGACGCCCAGTCATACGTAAAAACGTCGGATTGTTTCATCTGGCCTAGCTGAACGGCAAACTGCGTCGAAAGGGCACTGGCTTTTTCGTTCATGGTATCAGTCAGCGAAGAAAAGAAAAAGCAGCACTCTTCAATCGTTGATACTGAACCCAGACTGAATGCCGATAGCACTTGCCTTCCTTGACGCTGCGCAACTCTTCAAAATCCCATCTTCGACGACAAGTGTTACGTTTTGCGCCCGACGTGCCGAAAAGGATCAGACACGATCCGGTTCAACGACGTTTATGAACCAATGCTTTTGGGTTAGAGCTCGGGCAAGAAAAGGGCACCGCTAGCGAGTGGCACTCTGCTTTTAACACTTAGCGCAGAGTGCTCTTATTAACATGAGCGCCAGCCGACGCAACAATGCTAAGTAAGGCATCATAGAAAAGTCAAATTCAGCATATCAGGCACCCATTCTCGTGGTCGAAAAGGACGGCACAGTGCGCCTCGGCATAGACTTTCGACTACTTAATCAAGCTGTAGTTCCCGACTGCGAGCCCATTCCGAGAACAGGGATGATGTTTGCCAAGCTCACTGGAAGTCAATATTTTTCTAAATTTGGCTTCAAAAAAGGATACTGGCAAGTACTAATGGCCCGTGAGTCCAAAGAAGCCACTGCATTTCCATGCGACTCTACATTATACCAATTTCAGTACTTGCCTTTTGGCATTAAGACAGCACCTGCGGTCTTCAACCGATTGATGAGGAGGGTTGTAGGAGACATACCCTATGTTTACTATTACTTCGATGGCGTTCTTGTGGCCACAGAAAGATTGGAGGAGCATTTGAACAGTTTAAATTGCTTGTTTCACAGAGTGCGCACAGCCAAACTAACAAATAAAACTCAAGAACAGTGAAATCGGCTCCTCAACAACATGCTTCTTGGGCCATGTGGTAGGATAAGGCGCTCTACAGTCCTTCCAAGACACAGCTGGCAGGATCAACGCTGCAAAATGACCTGAAACGAACGAGCTTAGAGCCTTCTTAGAACTCCCGGGATATTACCGGGACATTATTCCAAACTACGCTTGCGCTGAGCTTGCCCATCCACTTACCGAGCTTACGAAGAAGGGCTCTCCAAACCGGCTGAATTGGCAGACACCGCACGAAGAGGCCGTTATACGACTAAAAGAGCTGTTGTCACAGCAACCCGTTCTAAATGCTCCAGACTTCAGCAAACACCTTATGCTACACACGGTCTAAAACTGGTACAGCGCAGCATACAAAGGAAGAATCAAGCCAAGCCGGTCTCTTTTTCAAATCAAATGAAATCAGAAGGGAATTTTGTTACGCAATAATGTGAAAAGTGTGTACAAAGGTATTTGGTCCCATAGCCTAAAGCGGCTAGTGATGGGCCCAATACAAAAAATCTATTGCAATAATTAGCAGTCTTATACAAAATGATATAGCGAAAGTATCATGCATAAGAGGTAAATACTATTTATAATCACAGAACTGCGCTAAAAACAAAGAAAACAAAAACAAAGCTCAAGAACGTGCTTGGTAAGATAAGTGACATTTGCATGTAATGTCGAAATTTCATGCGAGTTTTATTTGAAGAGGCGAATTGTTCTACAGCTTAACACCAGGGAATTTCATTAATCTTTCGCCGTACACATTTGAACATAAAGGGAGATCGAGATTAGCATTGCGTGCATTCCTTGTGTTTAACGACGGAAACGTGACACGCGGCAGAGGTGTGTTTGTGTTTATTATCTTATTTACTAAGCACGAAATCTTGTAGTCTCGTATATCAGTAAACGACAGTATACGCAGCCTCTGAAATAGAGGATTAGAGGGATTACGCACCGAGGATGAAGTAATCGCACGAACAGCTCGTTTTTGTAATTGGAATAGCAGTGTAAGGTACGTTATGTAGGTTTCGCCCCACGACTCGCAACAATAGCTAAGGTGGCAGTGAAATAGGCTAAAATATAATATCCGTAGCCATGTCAAATAAAAGTATTGACGTGCTCGTATGAGAGTGTAACAGTTGAATGACAACTTTTTGCAAACGGCATTGATTTGGTCTGTCCACTTAAGGTTACTGTCAAATATAATGCCTGGATACTTAATAGTCGGAACACATTCAATGGTTTTATTGTTTAATGATATGCTAATTGAAACGTAGACGAGTTTTCATTCGTGAATGGAAAATAACGTATTTCCTTTTATCGGCATTTAGTAATCATTAATTTTCAGGGAACCACATTGAAATAGCTAGTAGTTCATTGGATACAGTATATTGTAAGGTGTCAAGTGAACTACTTGTTAATAAAATTACATTATCGTCCCCATACATTAGGGCCTTAGATGATTGTAGAATTCACGGGAAATTATTAACGTATAGAGAAAATACAATGGGACCCGATATGGATCCTAGCAGCACACCACATGTGACATTCCTAGATTGGGATAAAAAATCATTAATTAGTACATTCTGCTTTTGCGATGTGTGATAACGGGAAAAAAGTCATGAGCGTGATCGATAGTACCATAACACTTCAGTTTTTTCACTAGTGCCGACTGACAAATGTTATCAAACGCCCTTTTTATGTCGATATATGTTCCAATAACAATCTTTTAATGGTTGAGGGTAGAGTTCAGTATTTGAGATAAAGGAAGCACCACCGTTGATGTGGATTTCCCTGTGACGAAACCATGGTGTTCCGGGCAAATTACGTTATTCTTGCTAAGGAAGTTCTTCAGCTGTTGAGCGATTAATTTTTCAAAGGTATTGTTTACTATACTCAATACGGATATCGGTCTGTAGCTGCTTGGAATATTATGGTCGCCCGTGTTGTTTATTGGTACTTTGGCCATTCTCAATGCATCTGGATATGAATTCGCATTTAATGAATGGTTTAAGAGATGACAAAGTGGGGCACTCAAGATATCTGGATTGTCTTTTAGTACCCTAGCTTTTATACCATCTATTCTTGTGGCTTTGGTTAACTGTAGATTTTTACAGCAGACTTCCCCAGCTCTTCTTTTACGGCCTGAAAGCTAAATCTGTTTTTTCTTTCTTCAACATAAGTGGCGGGCCGTGCATTACTAAATTTTTTCTTACTGTTTTCGCCAATCGTACCAAAGTAATCATTAAAATCATTTGTAAGGCTATTTGTGACGATCTCAGGGAGAATTTTCTTTTTGTTATCGAGCCCTGTCACTTCTGTGACTATTTGCCATGTTTGTTTTGTGTCGGAACGGGCAACGAGGCGTGCATAATATGCCCGTTTAGATTTACGCGTTAGCCCAACTGACTGATTTCTGAAGTACTTAAATTGAGCCTTGTAATATTCATTTGTTTTGTTTACCTTCCGCTTATTTTAATAGTAATCTTTTTCTTCAGTAGTGCTAGAATAGGTATTGTTATCCGAGGACATATGGCGTGATTATACCTACGTTGTGTGCACGTATACTATGGCTGCTTTATTGCATTCGTGATTCTGCAAATATAGTTATCACATTCTACTTGCACATCATCGTTATACAGCGTTTCGAACATAATGCGTTGCAAGAGGGTGCATACGTGCGAATAATTAACGCGTGTGTGATATCTCGGGAGCAACGTTTTTACGAGTATGATGTAAGTATGATTGTGGCATGAAAAGAAAAGTCGGGTGGTGATCAGCAATTGCACAGCATGTGATCAATAAGTGTGGCAGAATTTTCACAGAATCATGTTTGTTCAGTTATAACATTTCTAAGAATAAATGATTGTAGGAGGAACAAGTAGTCATGGCACTGATGCGAATCATCCACGAACTGGGAATGCAAGGTTACACATTGAATCAGCACACTTTCCGTGACGGATATGAAGTCATCTACGCTTGAGCTCGGGGGGCAATATACTCCACCAGCTATGGCCACACATTCAGTTGTCGCAAATAGTGTTTCCGCAGATTGTTGAGTGCTCGAGATATCACTTAGACGCTGGAAACTCAGCTCGTTCCTGATAAACATGGCTACTCCACCGCAATATGTGGCATGCGCTCTCGGCTGTGACATCACATATCCAGGTATATTTAGTTCTCACCTTCGTTTAGCCATGTTTCTTTTATTGCGATTCTATCATATTGATACCTGTACTTATCTTTATCGGGCAACCACGTTTCGCAGCCTAACAAATGTAATCGCACAGCGTGGGACGCGCCTGTATGTATCCGGAGTTTCTGGAACGTTATCGATGCTTCTATCCGCTGTCTGTTGTCGCCGAACGTTATGTTATCTGATTTCATCACCTGACGCGAATGCTGTAGAACTTTGTGGAAGGCACGCGGGTCCGAACGAATAGTCTGGAACATTCGATGACTGCTCTATAAAAGCCGACGCGCTTGACCCGCTGATCAAATTTACGACGATCGCCGACTGTGTTCGCCGCTCTCGTTGTGCTTTAAGCGCAGCCTGTTTTGTGGGCACAGGTTCGCCCAATAAAAGCTAGTTTTTGCCTTTCACAGTATTGGTACCGTGTTCTTTGACGTCACGACCACGTGACATCTGGTGGAGGTGCTTTTGGTTCATGTACCGGACGCCCCCGACAAGCCGTGATCCAAGCCCGGAACGCAAGGACAACATCTACGTAGCTCCGGACCTGAGACGACCAGGAAGATGGCCGCCAAGTCCACGCCAATGGCAGCCCCAGCGTCACCCGTCGTGCTGCAGCAGCCCAGGGAGCCTCCGACGTTCCGCGGTTCAACTTTCGATGTCCCGGAAAGCTGGTTTGAGACGTACGAGAGAGTCGCTACCTTTAACAACTGGAACAGCGACGACAAACTGCGATATGTCTT
The DNA here is from genome assembly GCF_038994185.2 of Dermacentor albipictus. Taxonomy (NCBI): domain Eukaryota; kingdom Metazoa; phylum Arthropoda; class Arachnida; order Ixodida; family Ixodidae; genus Dermacentor; species Dermacentor albipictus. Next base: position 2,127,729 of record NC_091824.1, read on the forward strand.
CTTCGCTTTGGAAAACGCGGCCAGGACCTGGTTCGAGAACCGAGAAGCCACCTTAACGACCTGGGAACTTTTCCGAAGCGGCTTCCTGCAGACATTCGCAAGCGTCGTACGCCGAGAACGAGCCCAAGCGCTATTAGAAACCCGGGTGCAGCTACCTAATGAGACGACTGCGATTTACGCGGAAGAAATGAGCCGTCTCTTCCGCCACGCCGACCCTGAAATGCCCGAGGAGAAGAAAGTCCGCCTGCTGATGCGTGGTGTGAAGGAAGAACTTTTTGCAGGGATGGTACGAAGCCCACCGAAGACCGTCGACGAGTTTCTTCGCGAGGCCACCAGCATCGAGAAGACACTCGAGATGCCAAACCGGCAATTCGACCGCCGCACGAACCCGACAAACTACGCCGGAGTTCAATCACAGCCACCCACGACCTGCGCGAGACTATTCGAGCGGTCGTGCGGGAGGAGCTACAAAAGCTGTTCCCACCATCACAGCCTCAAGTGGATTCGATTGCCGACGCCGTGCGTGAGGAGCTCGAACAACAACTTGGAGTCGCCTGAATCGCCCCAGCCTGAGCCGCAAGCGATGACCTACGCCGCCGTCGCACGCCGTCAATGCCCCCCTCCGCGACCGCGCCAGGGCCCTGTCACGCCGCAGTTCCGTCGTCCGCCGCCGCCACCGCCAGCACGACCACCCGTCGCCCAGCGCACCTACGCGAGGAAGACGGATATTTGGCGCGCTCCTGACCACCGCCCGCTCTGCTACCACTGCGGAAGCGGGTCACGTTTACCGACGATGTCCATACCGGGAGATGGGACTGCGAGGTTTCGCCATGAACGCTCCGCGCCCGCAGCAAGGTGAACGCCCCCGCGATATCGCCGATTACCTCGCCGCTACTCAGTGAAGCTCTCGACGACCGTCGCGTTCGCCATCACCAGGCCGCTACCTGTCGCCGCAGCACCGACCATACACTGGCCCAGCCCAGGGCCGGTCAGCGAGCCCATATCCGGAAAACTAAAAGCAGCAACCGATGGAGGTGCGGTTGCTGTTCGTCGAACTGACGAAGATCCTCCGCCACCGACGAAGACGCCGAATACACTACTTCGACGACACAACGACACGCCGCCGTTCCGACGAAATGTGGAAGCAAAGAGTATGACGACGAAAGGCAACTTGACGACGCAACTTTCTAGCTTCAGTTCAACACGACGCAGCCGTGATCCGACGCCAAGGCCTAATTGCAATGCCAGACAAAGAACCACCGACCTCGATGTGCTTCTCGACGGCTACGCAGTCACCGCTTTAGTGGACACAGGAGCCGATTACTCCGCAATGATCGCCGCTCAGTTGAAGACAGCTAAGACTACGTGGGAAGGCCCTCAAATTCGGACCGCTGGAGGACACCTCACAACGCCGACTAGAATGTGCTCGGCAAGAATTAATATTCACGACCGGACTTACCCTGTCACCTTCGTTATCCTCCAACAGTGTTCACGAGACGTCATTCTCGGCATGGACTTCCTCAACCAACACGGCGCAGTGATCGACCTGAAGTCGAAGTCAATAACTCTGTCGGAAGACCATGCGATACCGTCGGAGAGCCCTCGTAGTCAGCACGCCTTGAGTGTGCTCGAAGATCAAGTGAGCATCCCGCCTCGCTCCAGCATTGTTATTTCGGTCGGCACCGAAACACCCGCTGACGTTGAAGGCGTCATCGAAGGCGACCAACGTCTACTGCTAGACCGTGAAATTTGCGTCGCAAGAGGGATCGCTCGACTGCATGGAGGGAAAACTGAAGTGTTGCTGACAAACTTCAGCCAAGAGTTCAAGCACATCAACAAGGGTACGACGATCGCATACATCGAGGAAATTCTGGAAAACAGCAATGCGTTTGTCCTCTCGGATTCCGCCGCATCTACCCCGACGACCATGGTTCCCGAACGAGACTACGACATTAATCCAAGTCTCCCCGTGATTAAGCAACAGCAGCTCAGAAGTCTGCTCCGAAGATACAAAGGCTGCTTTTCGACGTCATCGATGATTCGACAAACACCAGTCGCCAAGCATCGCATAATCACCGAGGAGTACGCTCGACCACTCCGCCAGAGCCCTTACCGAGTTTCGTCGCGAGAACGCGAAGCTATAAGAAAACAGGTCGACGAAATGCTGCGCGACGACATCATCCAGCCGTCGAAAAGCCCGTGGGCATCCCCTGTTGTCCTGGTGAAGAATAAGGACGGAACCCTACGTTTCTGCGTCGATTATCGTCGTCTGAAGAAGATCACGAAGAAGGACGTATACCCCCTCCCACGGATAGACGACGGATTGGATCGGCTCTGCAACGCTAAATACTTCTCGTCAATGGACCTCAAGTCTGGCTATTGGGCAAACAGAAGTCGACGAAAGAGATCGCGAAAAGACGGCCTTCATCACCCCAGACGGCCTCTACGAGTTCAAGGTTATGCCATTCGGACTGTGCTCAGCGCCTGCAACGTTCCAGCGCGTGATGGACACGGTTTTAGCAGGATTGAAGTGGCAGACCTGTCTCGTTTACTTGGATGACGTCGTCGTCTTTGCCGGAAATTTGGACGATCACCTGAGGCGGCTTGCGACAGTACTAGAGGCCATCAAGTCATCAAGGCTCACTCTGAAGCCGGAAAAGTGCCGCTTTGCTTACGATGAGCTGCTGATCCTAGGCCACGTTATCAGCAAATCTGGTGTCCGCCGAGACCCGCAAAAGACAGCTGCCATCACACAGTTCCCGCAACCCATTCGACAAGAAGGCAGTGCGTAGATTCCTTGGCATGTGTGCCTACTACAGGGGCTTTGTCAAGGACTTTTCACGCATCGCCGAGCCGTTGACACGACTAACTAAATGTGATGTTGAGTTCAAGTGGGAAACGCCGCAGTCCGACGCATTTGAAGAACTCAAAGGACGCATGCAGTCGCCGCTGGTACTTGCGCACTTCGATGAGTACGCCGATACAGAAATCCATACTGACGCCAGTAGCCTACACTCTAAGAACAGTTTACACCCTTTGGCTTGCCCCTTCTGCCACATAAAAATAATCGTCATCTGCCTTGATGCGTTTCCTTTCTTTATCGCTGCGAGCCGTGAACTTTCCAGTAACGAACGGCACGCGCGTTATCAGCATAGAACAGTTTACACCCTTTGGAGTGCCCCTTCTGATAACGCGCGTGCCTTTCGTCACTGAAAAGTTCCGGGCTTGCAGCGATAAAGAAAGGAAACGCATCAAGGCAGATGACGATTATTTTTGTGTGGCAGAAGGGGCAAGCCAAAGGGTGTAAACTGTTCTTAGAGAGTAGGCCTCGGTGCCGTTCTAGTCCAGAGGAAAAAACGGAGTCGAACAGGTGATGGCTTATGCTAGCCAGTCGCTGTCAAAAGCGGAAGGCAACTATTCTACGACCGAAAAGGAATGCCTCGCCATCGTTTGGGCTACAGCTAAATTTCGCCCTTATCTATATGGCAGGTCATTCAAAGCCGTCAGCGACCATCACGCGTTGTGTTGGCTAGCGAATATAAAGGATCCTTCAGGACGACTGGCGCGGTGGAGCCTCAGACTACAAGAATACGACATCACTGTAATCTACAAGTCCGGACGAAAACACTCCGATGCAGATTGCCTATCACGCGCCCCCATTGACGCGCCGCCTCACGAGACGAGAATGACGACGCATTCCTTGGAATGATAAGCGCGGAAGACTTCGCTGAACAGCAACGGGCAGACTCGGAGCTAAAAGGCCTCGTCAAATATTTGGGAGGGCACACCGACGTTGTCCCCAGGGCATTTAAGCGCGGATTATCTTCCTTCACGCTTGAAAACAATCTACTCGTGAAGAAGAACTTCTCACCAGGCCGCGCCAACTACCTTCTTGTCGTTCCGTCGGCACTGCGTCCAGAAGTACTGCGCGCCCTACATGACGATCCGACCGCTGGACACCTCGGATTTTCCCGGACACTATCGAGGACACAAGGAAAGTATTACTGGCGGCGCCTGACAGCCGACGTCGCCCGTTATGTCAGAACATGCCGAGACTGTCAACGACGCAAGACACCGCCGACAAGGCCAGTCGGATTACTACAGCCAATCGAGCCTCCTTGCCGACCATTCCAGCAGATCGGGATGGACTTGCTGGGACCCTTTCCGACGACCACAACCGGAATTAAGTGGATCGTCGTAGCGACGGAATACTTCTCCCGCTTCGCTGAAACTAAAGCACTGCCGAAAGGTAGCGCAGCCGAAGTGGCGAAAATTTTCGTGGAGAACATCCAGCTGCGACATGGTGCTCCAGAAGTCTTCATCACCGACAGAGGAACGGCTTTTACAGCAGAGCTCATGCAAGCCATTCTGCAATACAGCCAGACAAGTCACAGGAGGACAACTGCCTACCATCCGCAGACGAATGGTCTTACGGAGCCCCTGAATAAAACCCTCGCAGACATGCTAGCAATGTACGTCGACGTCGAGCACAAGACCTGGGATGCGGTCCTGCCGTACGTAACATTCGCTTACAACACGTTGGTGCAAGAAACAACACAGATCACGCCATTCAAGCTAGTGTACGGCAGGAACCCGACGACGACTCTCGACGCCATGCTGCCGCACGTCTCTGACGAGGAGAATCTTGACGTCGCTGCCTATCTCCAGCGCGCCGAAGAAGCCCGACAGCTCGCCCGCCTGCGGATCAAAAACCAGCAGAGGACCGACTGCCGACACTACAACCTCCGACGACGCTTCGTCGAGTACCAGCCCGGCGACCGTCTTTGGCTATGGACCCCTATACGCTGACGAGGACTGAGCGAGAAGCTTTTGCGCCGCTATTTCGGACCGTACAAGATCACCCGACGTATTGGGCCGCTCGAATATGAGGTCGTGCGAGACGGCATTTCGCTATCACAGCGGCGCCGCTCACGACCTGAAATAGTCCCCGTTGTGCGACTCAAGCCGTGCTACCAGCGTTAATGAACTTTGCGGCTTCGCGTAACTGACCTTCGGACTTTGTTTCTTTTCGTTGTTTTGTTACTTATTTTTAATAAGTGTCCTTTTGTATTTCGCTCTCTTATATTTGTAGCATCGGGACGATGCTCTTTAAGAGGGGGGTATTGACACGTGTACTTATCTTTATCGGGCAACCACGTTTCGCAGCCTAACAAATGTAATCGTACAGCGTGGGACGCGCCTGTATGTATCCGAAGTTTCTGGAACGTTATCGATGCTTCTATCCGCTGTCTGTTGTCGCCGAACGTTATGTTATCTGATTTCATCACCTGACGCGAATGGTGTAGAGCTTTGTGGAAGGCACGCGGGTCCGAATGATTAGTCTGGAACATTCGATGACTGCTCTATAAAAGCCGACGCGCTTGACCCGCTGATCAGATTTACGACGATCGCCGACTGTGTTCGCCGCTCTCGTTGTGCTTTAAGTGTAGCCTGCTTTGTGGGCACAGGTTCGCCCAATAAAAGCTAGTTTTTGCCTTTCACAGTATTGGTACTGTGTTCTTTGACGTCACGACCACGTGACAATATTGAAATGAATGTTGTCATAAATAGATGTGTAGCTGGTCGAAATGTTTCTTTATGCTGCGGATATTGCAATGGAACATTGATATGTTTGATATGTTTGATTGATAGTAACAGAGGAGCATTGAGTGTTCCTCTGTTACTTTATCTTGCCGGCTCGGGTTGTTTCTTGTTTTGTATGTTGCGCTCTACCAATTTTAAAATGCAATACCAACTCGCCCAATCCTCAGCCCTTGTGCTACACACGAACGCCTCTTCGAGAAGTGTCAGAGCAGTTCTTTTGCAAGAACACGATGGGCGTTTGCCTCCCGTGTCCTACGGTAGCCGCAAACTTTTACTGCGTGAAGTTGCCTACTGGCAATTGAGAGGGAGTGCCTTGCCATAGTGTGGGCGGTACAGAAATTTTATGCGTACCTTTATGGTCCATCATTCATCCTGCAGTCCGACCACCAACCGCTGCGATACCTCATTTCCGCGAAGAACGTCAATAGTCGCTTACTACGTTGGAGTTTACTCCTTAGAGATTGCGACTTCTACGTAGAGTATATTTGCGGCTGTGATAACGTTGGTGCAGACTATTTAAGCAGAATAGCAACGCATCCGGTATAATATGACACCAAAGGAATAGCGTGAACTGTGTGACTATGGATACTCCGTAGTGCTGCTACCCTCCTAGACTTCTTGAACTTGGGAGGAAATGTGATAAGAGTTTAGACTATGCGAATTGAGCGGGCGAATGCCCATGACAGCTGTGGGGCAGCGATGGACAAAAAGGAAAAAAAGAGGCTGGTGTCTGCGATGAGGGGGCAGCTATGCGTACTGACTGAGCTGCCTGGTCTGGCCTTTCGTGCCTAACGAGCCGAGGAGTCCGTCTGCCCAACGCTGGTGTTCCTGGGTGCTCTGACAGAACCGGTCTGGCTGTCCTTGGGCTTGAAACGGCCTGCTCCATTGCTGTGCGAGCATCCGACGCCGGCGAGTTCCGGTGCAGCCAAGGCTTCCGGACGGATGGTGGTGGGCAGAACCAGCGTCACGCCAGTGGCCCGTCGAGTGCCGGGCCTTCGTCCCGGCCTCCAGCCCTACCACTCCTCCAAATTCATCGTTGCGGCTCTTCGTGCCATGAGTGCGTGATACCGACACACGATCAGACGTCTTTGTACATTGACGCTGTGCATGACTAACTAAGCGATAGGGAACCCCGAAGTGACTCGTGTGTGTTAACGCGTATGTTGCCCTAGTCCTGCCCCCGTGTCATTTAAGCCTCTCTGCGTTCATTGTGCATTCCCGGTGTTTGAGGCCTGGGCTTTCATCATCTTATCACAGTTACACTGTATTGGGATCGAGCCCGAGCAACCGTGCTCTATCGCAATCAGAAATGTCCGTATGATACCCATTAAGGGTCGCTATAGAAGAAATTCATTATTTTGCTAGCTGAAGATCTCCATCAGATGCTTCCCGTATTTATTCATTTCTTATTTTTTACGTATGACAGCTGTCAGGTTGACGCGCAACGTTCTGACGCAATACGTCAGCACTTCACGCATTCTGGAAGTGCATTGCCATGTAAATTCCGCCCATATGCGGCCCTTATTGTAAAGCAAATGGATGGGATAAGTAATATTGTTACGGGGATGTTGGGGGTATAAGACTGTATTTACAATGCATATACAAGCAGAGTCAATGGGGTGAAAACTGGCTGACTAATAACAACACGCAGCAGCCAGCTTCTCGCGATCTTCTTCCTCTTGCTCTTCATTCATCGTTCCGTAACAGGACCCCCGGGTGGTGAAACGCCGTGTCGGCGCATGGTAGGCGAAGAACTGCGAGCGGAGTATGGCTTCAGCCGCGAAACGTGCGTGACGTCAACAGGCGTCGGACTTGAGGATGGATGAGACTGTAACGGGGCGATCTCGTAATTGACGTCGTTAAAACTTGACGTAGGACTTCATAAGGCCCTGCGTAGCGGGAGAGAAGCTTTTGGGAGAGGCCAACCTGGTGACATTGTGACCAGAGGAGTACCCAGCACCTGGCGCGAACTTAACATCGCGATGGCAGTGGTCGTAACGCTCTTTTTGTATATGCTGCGAGGCTAATAAATGAGTTCGGGCGACTTGCCATGACAGGTGAGCGCGATTGATAACTACACTAGCATACTCAGTTGCAACACGCGGCACAGAAGGGAGGATGGTGTCAAAGGGCAACGTAGGGCGGCGACCACACAAGAAATAAAAGGGCCAATATTCTGCGGTGTCATGTCGGGACGAGTAATACGCGAACATCACGTAAGCTAGCGTGGCGTCCCAGTCGAGGTGATCGTTGGAGACGTACATCGACAGCATCTCTGTGATTGTTCGGTTGAGACGTTCCGTAAGACCGTTCGTTTGTGTGTGGTAGGCGGTGGACAGCTTGTGCTCAGTGGCACAAGAGCGGAGGAGATCGTCGATAACTCGGGAGAAGGACGAGCGGCCGCAGTCTGTAACTGTCGAGGTGCACCGTGGTGGAGGAGAAAATCCGAGACGTCTGTTGCGCAACTAGTCGGCAACGTCTTTGTTATCGCCTAACATGTCGCGTAATCAGTAGCGGCAGCGATCCACTCATTCCCACTAGTCGTCGTCGGAAAAGGGCCAAGCAGGTCAAGGCCTACGCGAATGAATGGTTCAGAGGGAACTTCAATTGGATGGAGTCGGCCAACAGGCGGCAGGGGAGGCTTCTTCCGGTGCTAGAAACCTGGCCAGAAGAACCGGCGTCGCACGCGGTCCTATGTACGCAAAACTTCAAGGTGTCCCACCGTCGGTGCATCGTGAAGGTGTTCCAAATCGACTGATCGCAGATGACGAGGAAGGACAAGGAGCAACTCAGGGCCGTCAGGGTCGATATTGCGGCGGTATAGGACGCCATTTTACTGCACAAACATGCAGCATGTGCTGTCGGTGATACGAGATTGCACTCCGGCGATGATCGCCTGTAAGGATGCGTCGCCTTGTTGTCCAGCGCGCATCTCGGTCATGTCAGTCAAAGCCATCAAGCAGGTCACCGGATCATGTGATGGTGAACCGGTGACCTTCAGGATCGGGATGGTCCACGGGGTGACGTGTGATGCAGTCGGCGTCCTTGTGCAGATGTCCAGACTTATAATTCACAACAAATGAAAATTGCTGGAACATGGCGACAGCCCAAACTAAAGTTAAGCACTCCCGCTCGGTGATGAAGTCATTTCTCTCAGCAGGTGACAGCCGGCGGTTGGCGTAAGCTATCACACACTCGGTGCCATTCCACTGTTCGGCGAGAACAGCGCCGTTCCCGTAGCCGCTTGCGTCAGCGTGGACTTCGGTCGGTGCAGATGAATCAAAGTGGGCAAGTGTAGGGGGGAGGGGGGGGGGTCAGAAACCCGATGAGAGCGGCGAACGCGCGAGCTTGCTCAGGGCCCCATGATAACGGCGTGTTCTTCTTTAGAAGATCTGTCAAAGGCCAAGCAATGTCGCTGAAGTTTGCGACGACACGACGAAAGTAAGAACACAGGCTGACGAAGCAGCGTACGTCAGAAGCAGAACGTGGCACAGGGAAACTGTGTATGGCGCGAAAATTTTCCGGATCTGGTGGGACACCGGATGCGTCAACGAGGTGTCCCAACACGTTAATCTACTGGCGCCCGAATCGACACTTCGTGGAGCTCAGATGGAGGCCGGCTTTTCGGAAGACCGGAAGAATGGTAGCCAGTTGGGCGAGGTGGCTGACGAACGTGGGAGAAAAAAAAATAACGTCGTCAAGGTAACAGAGACAGGTCGTCCATTTGTAGCCTCGCAGAAGAGAGTCCATCATACGTTCAAATGCCGCAGAAGCATTGCGTAGGCCAAAGGGCATGACTTTGAACTGATATAACCCATGCGGCGTGATGAAGGCTGTTTTCTCGCTCTCCATTTCATCAACTGAAATCTACCAGTAGCCAGATCTAAGATCGATGGACGAGAAGTATTTTTATTATTGATTTATTTTTATTTATTTACAGAATACTGCAGGTCCGAAAGAGGGCCCTCGCAGGGGGGGCTAAAATACATAAAAATGTATGCAAGTAGCGCGTACAAATAATAGCTTATAACACGATCATGCACCTAGCAACAAAGAGGAGTAGTAATTGTAAAAGCGGAAAAATGAAAAGAGTGAGTGAGTGAATAAACTTTATTGTAGGTCCGGCGAGGACGCGAACCCGTCGCGCACCCGGCTAGTGCCACGTCGGGACCGGCAGGTCTAGCCCACCGGCCCGGTCGCGGGCACGCCGGACAGCCAGGATTTGCTTTTCTAGAGCGGGGCTACGCAGAAGCGAGTCCCACTCCTCCTTGATGAACTTGGGGTATGTCGACCCGCACTCCCAGAGCATGTGGGGTAGAGTGGAGGTCTGGCCGCAGGACGGGCAGGCGTCGTCGCGATACACGTCGGGGTAAGCCTCGTGGAGAGCGGACAGACACGGATATGTGCTGGTCTGTAGGAGCCTAAGCGAAACGGCTTGCGCCCTATTCAACTTGGGGTGAGGGGGTGGAAAGACCCTTCTGGACATGTAGAAATATTTAATAATCTCGTTGTGAGTAGCAGGAGCGTCCCTGTGACCGTAGATAGGAGGGGAGTCAGTGCCCCTTATAGAGGAAGCGCGGTCGGTGAAGTCACGCGCAGCCTCGTGGGCAGACTCATTGAGGTTCGGGGGAGCACCCTCGACCGATCCTACGTGTGCGGGAAACCAGTGAATCGAATGGTTTGCGAGAGCATGTGGACTCGAGCCGCTAAGAAGACGAAGAGCTTCCTTGGCGATGCAACCCTTTTGAAAAGCCCTAACTGCCGTTTTGGAGTCACTATATATTTCGGACCCACGACCGTCTAGCAGGGCGAGGGCGATGGCGACTTGCTCGGCGATTCCGGGGTCTGAAGTGCGAATCGAGGCGCTATTGGAAATGTTTCCGCTCGAGTCGACCACAACGACGGCAAAGGTCTTCCCGTCACTGTACTCCGCAGCGTCGACGAAGCTTGCGCTAATGTCGTGTCGCTTGATCTGTTTGAGGATGACGGCTGCTCTGGCCTTGCGTCGGCCCTTGTTGTGGACAGGATCGGGGCACAGGGGCCACTACGAACTTGTCTCGAATGCACCTAGGGATCGGGGTACTGACCATCGAGAATTCCGCAGGGTGGTAACCCAGCTCTTCGAGGATTCGTTTACCTGCCGCTGTGGTGGCCAGGCGACTGAGTTGCGTGCGTTCTTGGGCTTCGGCAATCTCCTCGGCGGTGTTATGTACCCCCAGCTTCAAGAGATCCTCGGTATGGGTCCTGATGGGTAGCCCGAGAGCCCTCTTGACTATTTTGCGGATAAGAACGTTGAGCTTGTCTCGCTCCGCTCTGAGCCAGTTGTGCATGGAAATCGTGTACGTGAGGTGGCAGAGTACGAAGGCATTGATCAGCCTGAGAAGATTGCTTTCCTTCATGCCTCGATGCCGGTTTGCGATTCTGCGAACTAGGCGGAAAGCGTTCTCCGTCTTTGCGATAATCCTGCGCAGAGCTGTTCCGTTTCCGCCGTTGAATTCGACAAACATGCCCAGGACCCGAATAACGTCGACCCTGGGTATCACCCCCCCGTCACAAGTGCGAAGTCTGATGCTGCTTTCAGAGACTGGTTTCCAATCTTTGGGTCTGCCTCCCTTCTCTTTTCTGTAAAGTAGCAGCTCCGACTTGGCGGGGGAGCATCGAAGTCCGGTGGGGCGGAGATACTCCTCGATCACGTCAATCGCCTCCTGCAAGGCTTCTTCGACTCTGCCCTCGCAGCCGCGGGAGCACCATATGGTGATGTCATCGGCGTAAATGGTGTGCTTGACGTCCTCGACGCGGGCCAACCTCTCCGAAAGACCAATCATACAGATGTTAAACAATGGTGGGGAGATGACGGCGCCCTGAGGAGTGCCCCGCCCTCCGAGGGGCACATCTTCGGAGCGGAAGTCTCCAATGCGAAGCTTGGCCTTCCTGTCAGTTAGAAAAGAGCTGACGTAGTTGTGGAATCTGGAACCGAGACCCAGGTATGAAATGGTCTTGACGATGAAGATGTGGAGCACGTTGTCGAAAGCCTTCTCGAGATCCAGACCGAGCAGAGCCTTGACGTCTCTGGAACGGCCATCCACAATCTGATGCTTGATTAGTTTCATGGCATCCTGCGTTGAGAGTCCGGCACGGAAGCCGATCATGTTGTAGGTGTAAACCTCGTTGTCTTCGAGGTACCCGTTAAGCCTGTTGAGGACGACGCGCTCCATGACCTTGCCGACGCAGGAGGTCAGAGAAATCGGCCTCAAGTTGTCGATGTTCGGGGCCTTGCCGGGCTTGGGAATGAGCACCGTGCAGGCTGTCTTCCATTCTGCAGGTACAATGCCGCTCTTCCAGGACTCGTTTATCTTGTCGGTCAGAAAGAGAATCGACGTGTCGTCGAGGTTCCTCAACATTCTGTTGGTGACTCCGTCCGGACCCGGCGCAGACTTGCGGTTGAGCGCGAAGATGGCCTGTCTGACCTCGGCAATGGAGAAGTCTTCATCCAGCTCGGGTCGTGGAGGGCCTCGGTAGTCCGGGAGTTGGGTCGACGGATCTCCGTCGCGATGGACAGGCAGGTACTTCTGTATGAGTTTTGCGACGAGTTCATCGACCGTGTTAGACCTGGTGGCTTCGTGAAGGGCCCGGGCCAAAGTATGCCTTTGATTTGACTTCGAGCCGCTTTCATCCAGAAGGTGCTTCAGCATACCCTAGGATTTGCCGTTGCGCATCTGTCCGTCGATGGATTCGCAGAGCTCGTCCCACTGCTGCTGGCATAGAGCCTTGCAGTGGTCTTCGATGACCTTGTTGAGCTCCGAAATCTTCTTTCGGAGTCTGCGATTGAGCCTTTGACCCTTCCATCGGCGGAGCATGGCGGTTTTGGCCTCGATCAGGTGGGCTAGTCTGCTGTCCATCCGCTCGACGTTGAGATCTGTTTCCACTTTCTTGGTGGCCGCGGAAGCGTCGGTCCGGATGCCTTCACACCATTCTTCGAGAGTGGCAGGTGCCCTGGCTCTCCCGGGTTCATCACGAATCCTGAAAGTGAGAGAGGCACAAAGGAGAGATGCCTCGACCTGCACCACTAGTGTATCGCAGGTGTGAAGAGAAAGCCGAATTTAATATAAAAAATGAGGGAAGATATCCAAAATGTTTTTTTAGAGAAATAAGAAAAGAAAGAAAGAGGAAAAGAAGAGAGTAGAAGATAGAAAGAAGTAATATTCATCACCGTCGGCGAAACCACAGCAAGGGAGCGGGTTGGTGCGGGATTCATTGATCAATTATTTACGTATATGTTTCTTCATCTTGAATACAATGAATTCTTGAGGCTTGCTTGCCTCGAGCCTTGCATCTTGAGGCTTGTTGCTTGACTTGCCCTTGACTTCAGGGGTCTTGCGTCAAGTTGAGTCGAACCTTTTCTCCTACTCTTCTTGGTGGTAGTATGAGGTTCTCTATTTTTCCAGATGTAAAACGATTGATGTCCTGCTTCCATTCTACGGGGATTATTCTATAATAGCTTGGGAGTGGAGCAAGTGATCCCTCGACTTTTCCAGGTGATTAAACTAGGTAAGAGTGAGTTGGTACCCGATGCCGGACGAAAGTACGTTTTACACCTAGCCCTTCCGGGGGTCGGTTCTCCTTCCGTGAGGCATCCGGTCTGTGTATAAAGTAAATTATATTTACGTGAGTTAAAATTTAAGTTTTGTTTCTATTAAATTTGTGGGATAGAGTCTGTAATTATCTTTACCATTTCTTCGATAATGTCCAGAGCTTGATTGTTTTTAATTATTTCTGGTTTTCTTTTTTTAGGGTTATTTCCAACAATTTTAATTAATTGTTTTCGTTGGATTTCTGTTATTCTACATGATTCCAGATAATGATCAAAATTTATGGCTGCTTGTTGACATTTGCATGTATTCGTGTTGGACAGGTGAAACCTAAAAAAGTAATGAGGAAATCTCCCATGACCTGAGATTGCCTGAGATGTATAATAGTTACCTATAAAATTATCTGGGACTGTTCTGACATGCGAAAATGTTCTGACATGCGAAAATGGTCCCAATCTATGAACGTGAATTCCCTAACCCTACTCCGAGACACCTTGAAGTTGGTCTCGAGAATGTAGTGGTCGCTGCCAAACTCCATGGCGGTGTTCTCCCAACCCACGTCCTCGACGTTCCTCACGAAGGCGAGGTCGGGTGTCGAGTCCCGGGTGATGGAGTTGCCAATGCGCGTAGGGAAATCCTAGTCAGTGACCAGAGTGAGGTCCATCTCGTTCGCGTCTTGCCACAGGTTTCGCCCCTTGGTAGTGTCGTAGACGTAACCCCAGATGCCATATGGTGCGTTGAAGTCGCCGACGACGACGAAGGGTCGAGGGCCGGCCAAGTCGGTCGCCTTCTTGAGAATGGTCTTGCACTGCTGGCGCGAGTCTCTGGGGTTGCTATATACATTGAGGACGAACACGCTGTTTCTGCGCTGATTCCGCTGCGGAACGTCGAGCAGGATCTCAACCATGACATATTCGATTCTACCACTCGCCAGCTTGAGGTCGTGGGTGATATGAGTTAGCCGTTTATCGAGCAAGGTGCAAATCCCTCGACCCCCGGGCCGGCCCGACACGGCCCTGTATCCCTGGAGCGAGGCTGAGGAGATTAATGTTTCTTGGAGAGCAATGACCTGAGGTTTCGCAGAGAAAGACCTGAAAAACTGCTGCAGAGGGGCTTTTTTGTTAGAATACCCTCTGCAGTTCCATTGCCAAATGCGAAAACTCTCTTTGGATCTATCCATTATGGCTGACCTGACGGACTACCACCTGACGGGGCAGTAAGGCCTGCGCAAAGAATGGGTCCTCCTGTCGCCGCACTGGGATAATGAAGTGTAGCTTCCTTTAGTATGGCGGGAACGGTTAGCGGTTGTACGACGGAGGCGGATGAAGCCATTCGCGCCTCAGTGGCGTCGATGCGATCTGCGAGAGCTCCGAGGCCCCTGTTGGGGTCCCCGAGCGCAACCTGAATTTGGCGAACGTTATCACTGAGGCAAGCGACGCTAGCGGTGACCTGTTTGAGGCCATCTGCCAGCCCAATGAGACTTTGCTTAATCTCGCTGACTTCTGCAGACAACGCTCCCGATTCACATGTTTGTTTGAGTACTACCCTGCGTTTGGAGGACGTCGCAGTACCGTCTACCGGAGCTGGGATTGGAGTCTCGGTGGCCGTGACTGACGCTCCGTTACCCGACACATTCGAAACGAGTTTCCTAATCTCTGCCATTTCGCTAACTAGTGTCTTGATCGTGTTCTTGAGGTCGTCGTTTTCTTTGCGTAAGCGAATGACTTCCGCGTCTCTAGCTTGCTCTGTGGGCGGGTTGCTACGAGATGTCGGAGCAGGCTGGGTATTGGCGCCGGGCTTGGGTCGTACCAGATCAGCCCAAAGAAGGGTCGGCTGCTTTCCGCAACGTGTGGAGGCGGGCTGAGGCCCGGATGCTGGCTGGGTTATGGAACCCGGGAGGCCCCTGGAACCGGATCTGGACCTGGATCTGGATCGCAACAGAGATCTTGACCTCGACCTGGCCCTGGAGACGGAGCGGCTCCTGGTGCGACCGCTGGAGCGGCCGCGAGACCTGGATCTCCCCCTGGACCGGGAGCGGCTGCGTCCGTATTGGCGTTCAGGCGTTGCTTGCCGGCCTTGATTCGTGTTCTCCATGGGCGGCAAATGTTCGGCGTTGAGGGCGCGGGAGCGTTGCCCCCGTCTGCGCCTGACGAGATATGGCGTCTGAAATCGTCGCTTGCACTCCTTGGCGGCGGTAAGGTGGTCGCCTCCGCACAGCTTGCATTTGGGATCGCACCTATGCTGAGCGTCGGGGTTCGCTTCTCCGCATCCTCTGCAGATGGCGTCGTTGGGCGAAGGGCAGACGTCGGAGCGGTGCCCGAGCCTCCCGCAGCTGTAACACACGTCCATTTGCTTGTGAAATAAAGTGCACCTGACGATAGTGCCGCCGTAGGAGACAAAATTTGGCACCCGGTACCCCTCGAACAGGACCACCACGGTGCCGGTGTTCTTGATTCTTTTGGCGCCCAGCGCCGTGAGATTTCTCGCGTTGACGAGTTTTTTGTCGATCGCCGCGGGCCCGTCGGTAAGGGAGACGCCTCGGATGACGCCCTTGCACGTGTAGTGGGGGGCGGCCTCGTAAGCGCTCACCTCGAAACGTCGGCCGGCAGCGGAGATGCACTCGATGCCGACGTAGCGTGCAGCGTTGTCCCTGTTTGGTGTGCTGATCACCATTATGTTTTGTTGAAAGTTGGGACACATCGTGTCGGTGTCCCGCAACGCCGAATCGAGCCCGGCAGCCTGCCATATGGCGTCGGCGACTGCGGTAGGTCCACACTTGCTGATACACAGGCCTCCCCTGGGCCGCGCGACGATCTTTGCCTCTTCCTTGGGCATCGGAGGCATCCTGGCCCTTCGAATGATCTTGCTTTTAATGCCCGCGCAGTCGGCGCTACGCCGAGCGTTGAAACCGGTGTTATGCTGAACGTCGGCCGCACTGGCATTGGCCGCGTTTCTCATTGAAGAACGTCTGGCGGCAACAAGCTGCCAACCGGAGTCTTTAGTGAAGTCCTCGGGGGATAAAAACTCCCCTTCCACCTCACACTCCATTACAAAGTCCGTGGAAAAGCCTACGACGAGAAGAGGTGGGCGAGCGATGCCTCGCCTCGCGAACCCTAACACGGTTAGGCACAGCACACGGTCACGGCGTAGTCGGAAGAAAAATGGCAAGAAATGTCACAAAAGTCCACCCACCCACAAAAGTCGGGTATCGGCGTGTTGCTCGTGACTTCACGAATCCGAAAATGTGGAAAGTTCAGGGGTATACACTCGAAAAACATCCGAAAATGTTGGCAAAAAGCGCGAGCCGAGCGAACCACGTCAGATATGGCTCAAACCCACTGCTGCATGAAAAGAAAAAGGCACGTACCCTACATACATTAGCAAGTAGCAACATCAAGTGCAGGGCAATGAAGCGTAGCAACACAATGATTTAAAGTTTTGTTACGCACTTGTAACGCAACCTAATTGTCAAAAGCACGTCACACACGCAGACACACACCAAAGGAAAGAAAAAAACCAACATTTTACGAGGCCGCTACTGCAGCCAACGAGACACAGGATAACCGAACACAAGAAAACAGATAAGTGTAGATAATTTGCAGTAAATTAACGCCAGTGATGTTAAAGACTTATATATTCTTAAAAAATCAGCATTAGATAACTGTGAAAAAGATAGGTTGTTCCAATGTGTTATGCTGAGTGGAAAGAAAGAATATTTGAAAAGGTTAGCTCCATGCAAGCAGTCCAAGGCGTCATCGAGGCGTGGTAATGGGTACACGTCTTTTCTGGTGATCGTGTTTAAATGGCGATAATCGACGCAAAACACCAGGCACCATATTTTTTTTTCCACAAGGACGACAGGCGAAGCCCAAAGGCTCCCACTTAAAAATTTAATTATGGGCTTTTACCTGCCAAAACCACTTTCGTATTTTGAGGCACGCCGTAGGGGAGGACTCCGGGAATTTCTAGCACCTGGGGTTCTTTAACGTGCACCTGAATCTAAGTACACTGGTGTTTACGCATTTCGCCCCCATCGAAATGCGGCCACCGTGGCCGGGGATTCGATCCCGCGACCTCGTGCTCAGCAGCCTAACACCATAGCCACTGAACAACCACGGCAGGTGGGCTCGCACGTGGGAAACACAACAGGAAATTTCAGTCTGCCGTATTTTGGGACGACGTATCTGTCATTCTGTCTGACGTTCTGCTTTCTGTAGTGAGACATCCTGTAGTGGAAAGTTCTGTAGTTCTTGATCAATATTTAAATAGAAATTTACACAGACCTCTTTGGGGCTGTGTAAAATTGTTAGTACAAGAGAGAGGAATATCAGTAACAAAAAAAAAAGAACTTCCCCGTCGGGGATTTCAGAGCCACGCTATTAATCACTGCACTACACTTTTTATGTTTCTTTATTGCCTGACTTTGACAAAGAACAGCAATACACAAAACAATATTTACACGATACAATGACCACGTCATATTGACATAATCAGCCTGGTGGGGGGCTGGCTTCGTCAAATTACAATTCACTTAGGGCCATCAATGGCTCCACCCTTAACAGCCACTCGGGAGTAGCGCCACCGGCCTTCAAAATCTCAACAAACCGATGCACGATTTCACGGAAATAAGTTCGCGTAAGCCGTGTGTCGGGATCGCAGTAGTACCCTGCCTTTCGACAGCGCCAAATACTGTGGAGGCCCATTAACATTATTGAATCAAACGCAACATTAACATTATTAAATCAAACGCAACTCCATCCTCGTTAGTAATGAGTAGATACCGAATTCCATAAGGGTCGAGGGGAAATTGTTTCTTTATCGTTCTTTGTAGTACGCCCCAAAAAATACCCTCGCCAACAATGACGAAAAACGCGATCTATCGTTTCTGGTTGTTTGCAGCTAAGGCAGTGAGATCCCCATGGAAGAAATAAGCCCTTTCCCTGCAAAAAACATTTTTACTGGCGACGATCCAATGTGGAAATTTAAAAAAAAAGGTTTTAACCACTGCACTACCCCTAGCATGTCTCTAACTGTACATTTGGGCTATGTCAACCGTAAGAATCTCTGTCTGCGTTGGTGTTTACATTTGCATTTTAAGAGCCAAGATGCGCTTTCACTCCACCGCGCCAACTGCCGTACCTCTAGAAGAGCCAAAGTGTTGTTACCATCGACAGGTACATCGTGGAGTGCTAGAACATCGATTTTGCTGTACGATATATTTCTCTACGTGTAATTCTGGACGCAGCGCTGACGGAACCACAACAAGGAAGTTGGCACGAACTGGTTAGAAAGTGATCAGAAGAATACTGAGAAGCACAGTAATAAAGGTAGAGTTAATGCACTCGAACGCGCGACCTTTGTTGTGAGTTGAACCCTCGACTTTTGGGGGTGTCGAACCTATGACATTTGGTGCTAAGTAAGACGGTGTTAATTAAGACGCAGTTAATTAATTTGGATTAACATGGCTTTCGTCCAGGCTTATCATGCGAAACACAACTTTTCGAATTCACCACAGATCTCCACCTAAACTTAGATTCTTCATTTCAGACTGACGTAATTTACTTAGATTTTTCAAAGGCTTTCGACCGCGTCCCTCATCACCGACTAGTGTCCAAACTTTCTTGCCTTCATCTCGACCCTCTAATCCTATCATGGATCATTTGCTTCCTGACAGATCGCCTCCAGTTCACCTGTGTTGGCGGTCGCTGTTCAGATACTACCAAAGTAATATCCGGTGTACCACAGGGATCCGTCCTCGGCCCACTCCTTTTTCTAATATACATTAACGACCTCCCAACAGACATATCATCCACAATACGTCTATTCGCCGATGACTGTGTTATTTACCGTCGTGTCACTACTAACACTGACCAATCCATTCTGCAAAATGACCTAAATTCTATTGACAAGTGGTGCTCACGCTGGATGATGGATCTAAATGTCTCCAAATGCAAGTTAATGCATGTATCACGTAAACGCTCTACATCCAAATTTCTATACTCCTTGGGCTCTGTGAATTTATCCGAGGTCGACAGTTACCGCTACCTTGGCGTTATCATCACTAACAAACTAAATTGGTCGAACCACATCCAACAAATAACCGCCGATGCTTCAAGATCCCTTAACTATATTAAAAGATCCCTATCCTTGTCTCCTCCGTCGATTCGTAAACTAGCATATGAAATTTTCATCCGTACCAAGTTAGAATACGCGTCTGCAATTTGGAATCCACATCAAAAGTACTTGACTGACACTTTAGAAGCTACTCAAAATCGTGCCTCCCGCTTTATCTTATCGAATTATGACAACACTATCAGCGTTACTAACTTAAAGTTATCCATTAACTTAAAGTTACCCCTTTTAGCACTAAGACGCATAATTTCGCAACTCTGCCTATTCCATAAATTGTACTATAACTTTCCTGACCTTCGTTCCTCACTTTTATTTCCACCCATTCGCTCATCACATCGTCTATTCAATTCTTTATGTATCCAACGCCTTCACGGTTCTTCAAACGCTTTTAACAAATCCTTCCTTCCCTCTGCAATAGAACAATGGAACTCGCTCCCGGAATCCATTGTTGTAGAGCGAAACCCTTCGAAATTTCGAGAGTTACTAACCACCCATATTTGCAGCTAATCATGCAAAAACCTGTACTTCTAGTGTCTTTTCAGTTGTTGCCTTTGTTTTTTTGCTTTGTACATGACTATTCATTCGATGTTTGTATTATTGTTTTGCCTCCCCCTTACGTAATACCCCAAATGGGGCCCTTAAGGGAATAATAAATGATGATGATGATGATGTAATTAAGGTACTGGGACTAACGACGCTAGATGGGAGTCAAAGCTATGACCTTGTGTTGTGCGCAGCTTGTGGCGAACACCATTCGTCACGTGACGTCCCGGCGCTTCGCTGAAGTCACGGACTCCGTCAGTGGCACCGCCGGATGTCGCCACGCTTATGCTGACGGTGGTCGCAATGCTTCGCATTCATATATATAAGCATGACTAACTGGCCATTGATTTTTTTTTTTTTGCTGTTTGTCAAACTGCTAATTTTACGTCGAAGCTGTATATGGCTAGCCGATTCATCTGTCCGTTCATCTGTCGGTAGCCTGTACGCCGAAAGCTTCTCCGGCGCAACCTCACGCGCATGCGCTAAAACAAAAAGAGAAACAGAGGCGTGCGATCAGCCAAAACCAAGGATAGCACAAGGCCTCTTTACTGCAATCCATGACGTCACGCTACCTCGGTCAAAATGTCCATTGATAAGACTGACGTGTTGAAAGTGGTGACGTCGAAATCACTGTCGCCTACACGAAAGCATCCCCATTGGATTCTACGGCAGTCAGGCCAGGTAACATGGCGTCATTGATCAGAGCTGCGCCAGTAGCGACGTCGTTGCTCTCCATCGCAACCGAGCGCAGCGGCAGCAGTTTCTCTGCGGCTCCGAAATGGGTGGGCCACGTGTCACGCGTACTCCTGTGAAGTAGGCAGCTTTTGATCAACAATGCTGGGCGCAGAACCGGGAACGAGCCGTGGCGATGCTGCACCTCGGGCAAAAGAACTGGCTCGTGCAGCCGAGCGCAAGCAGCAACTGCGTACCGACGATCCGGGAGCCTACCAAGCCATCGTTTAATCAACCATCGGGATTAACCCAGTGATAAACACTGGGGCCACGTGCCTCAGCTGAGCAGACCACAAATATGATCGCTATGGGGCAAACAAGGAAGAACGGAAGGGAACAAGGGGAGCGCCAACTTTCGACTGTTTACATTCTATTGTATCACATGCAATATATACACACAGACGAATGCGCAACATACAAAGCAGCTTCAACCACGCCACACCCTAATCACAGCCAGCTATCCACAAGACTTCTTTCTCCACAATGCAAAAGTAAACCTACACCACGAACCTCGCTCTGTAATATCGAACGCCTCTAACAATTCACGTGCCATGGTGTCGCTGCTTCGAAAAATCTGTATCCTGTCCAGTCCTGGCTCACACTTATGTGAATTGCAGTGCTTAGTTAAATGTCCTCCGTCTTTAGCTTTCAGTGACAGCTGATGTTCCCGCGCACGCTCATTTATGTATCACTCAGTCTGGCCGAGATATGTCCTACCGCAAGACAGCGGAAACTCATACACGACTCCGTTAGCACATGCGCGTACGGCTTGGCATGCACATTAAAACAGCCCCGTTTATTGCTCCCATCAGAAAGAATGCGAGGACACAGCTGGGCGAGCTTGCGTAGCGCAGAGAATACGAGGGACACCCCATGTCTGTCTGCAACCTTCTTTAAGTTGTGGGTTACGTGGTGCATATAAGGTAAGACCTCCGGCCTCATCTGCACTTGCTCAGCCGTTCTCCTGTATTTGTCGCTCTTGAATTTCTGGAGGAGGGATTCGGCAACGGCAGTAATGAGCACGCGGGGAAACCAAGCGGGAGCCCAATCGATTCTTAAAGGTTGCCT
Organism: Dermacentor albipictus; assembly: GCF_038994185.2. NCBI lineage: Eukaryota > Metazoa > Arthropoda > Arachnida > Ixodida > Ixodidae > Dermacentor > Dermacentor albipictus. The sequence goes on from NC_091824.1 coordinate 2,149,397, forward strand.
GCATTGCGTGAGGGCACGGCAGTACAAGAGCGGATTCAAGGCAAAGTTTAGCAATGGCTCTCCTAACTGTCTTTGAATGTGCCGACTCATGTGGCAGTAATTCCTTTGCTGTCCGAGGCGAATAAAGCCAGCAGGTGTGATCCGTCTGCAAGGTGATATTCATATGGAGAAATTGCAAAGGATTGCAAGAAGGTACTTCGTGAGTAAAACTCATTCCCTTCCCGAGAAGGCAAAACGCCGCTGAAGCTGTCAACAATGGGCTGATAATACGCAATGGATTGTTGCTTAAAAACAATAAAACAATCGTCAACATACCTAAAAACTTTCAGAACCTCCTCCAGCTACCTTTAAAATGCTGATGCAAGCCACGGTCAATAGCTGATAAAAACGACTTACAAAGTACAGGACCAACACACGGGCTAATAAAAATGCCTTGTCTTTGTACAATCACAAGAAGCCAACAAACATTGACACCAAGGACAACATAGTGGGAATTACTTGTGCTTAATAAATGAAATTAAGAAACGATAACTTATTGAAATTAAAGTGCATGAGAAAAACAACTTGCCGCAGGGAACCAAACCCACAACCTTCGCATTTCGCGTGCGATGCTCTACCAATTGAGCTACCGCGGCGCGGTTTCCCCATCCACTTTCTTGGGTATTTATGTGTCCTAGTAGAACCCTGGGAGTGTTAGGCAGCGCCACCACTCACCACTCCATGTAGCGTGCAAGTCTCGTCTGTTCCAAAGAATCACTTGGAGCTAAAGCCTTGCTTTTCACTCTTGTTTTGCTGGCTTTTTTCTGGACGATGTTCTTCTCCACCGCTTGTCTTGCCTTCAAGTTTTACATATCCGCGGGCATTGCAAGGAAACCACCGCTTTTATCGGCCGGAACTAGGCACAAGTTGTTGCGCTTGAAGAAGGCGAATATAGCCGCAGTAGGTTGCTTGTGGTGAACAGAAAAACGGCCTGTCGGCGGTTCTGGAAAGCGCCTGCACGCCCTCTTGTAAGAAGCGGTCGCTCTGCTCCACATCTGTTTTCCGGGCAACTGGTCGGTTCATAGCTGACATCTCGTGAGCCAGGAGAGAAGGTTCGTGGCTAAATTGCGGCCCTGGATTCCCGGAATGTTCTCCGGGATGCTAACATCTCCCATAACAACGAAGCTATCTTTAACCGCGAGTGCAGGCTTCTTGGGAATGAGGCGGCGGGCGTTCCTGAGCACTTGGTTCCACTTTGCCTCAGTAATGTGGCCTGCTGAGCGTTTAGCTGCACTAAACGTTTGCACAGCCAGTTGCACTGGGTGCAAGCTAAATCAGAGTGCACGAAGCAGGCCATACAATAGTCCCGCTTGTAAGTAAGTAAGTAAGTTTATCTTCCAGGTTCAACTGGAGGGTTTTCTGGCAAAAAGCTGCATGAGCAGCTTGACTATGTCCAGAAAAACCCCTACAAGCAGTAGCACACGAGTGGTACAGAAATCAGACACACATACAACAGTTACAGTATATAAAGAGAAAACATTCGCCAGTTATACATACAGAGTAACCATCAATTGCAAAAAAATTAAACAATAAAATCGAAAATAGAGACGCTCAAATGGTTATACAAATGTTCACAGTGAAATAGGAATAATCAAGCAAAACATAAAGAACACAAAATCACATTGCAACAAAATATTTCCGCAGCTCAGCTTTAGTATATCCTATTGTGTGTTTATATGTGTTAAGAACATGGGGCAGGTTGTAAGACATTTGTAATTTATAGTTAGTACGAAAACGCGGTATATTCCAAGCATTAATATTTCTTGTGTGTATGTTAGCATGATGCATGTCCAAAGAAGCTAGACTCGAATAAAAATCGGCAATGGATGCCGTTGAAAAATACATTTTTTGTAACAACTTAAAGTGATACAAATGGTTGACCCGGACAATGTTATGTGTTTCAAAAGCTTACTTGGAGGTAGTTGTATTGTCAATATTGGCGATTATTCGAACAATTTTCTTTTGCAATACGAGAATCTTATTTATGTTAGTTTTGGTCATTGTGGCCCATACTAAATTGCAGTAGTTAAGATGAGAAAAGAAAAGTGCGTAATAAACTTGTAATTTACATTTTAAAGGTAAAGTTTCACGACATCGCGATAGAACCCCGCAGACGGAAGAGAGTTTCTTGCAGACAAAGTCAGTATGGGCATCCCAGTTTAAATAGCAGGAAAAATGTACTCCAAGTATTTTGTGCACTTCAACTATTTCTATCTGGTGATCTTCAAAGTGAAGCATGCAATGTGGTACTATCGGTTTGTTTGTTGCGCGAAATATTATAGCCTTGGACTTTGTAGGATTAATTCTTAATTTATTCATCCTTGACCACCTAGACAATTTAATCAGTAGGTCCTTACATTTCACCATTAAATCATTAAGGTTAGGGCCTGAAAGAAGTAGTGTGCTATCATCCGCGTATATTACAAAATCAACGGAAGTATCTATGCTTACAATGTCATTTATGTACGTATTGAATAAAAGGGGTCCCAATATGCTCTCTTGTGGGACACCACAACTGATAGGCAAAAGAGATGAAAATTCATTATCTAAAGACACCGACTGGCTTCCGTTTTCGAGATATCCTTCAAGCAATGTGAGTGGTCTAACACGGATCCCGTACATTTTAAGTTTGTTAATAAGAATCATGTGATTTAAGCAGTCAAAAGCTTTACTAAAATCGAGGAAAAGGCCCACCGTATACAAATTCTTATTAATATTATTCAAAATTACTTCCTTCATTGTTAATAACGCTGTTTCTGTAGATTTACCAGTTCTGAAACCAAATTGTGACTCAGATATTACTTTATGTTTGTCAAAAAACTTACTTAGTCTTGAAGAAATGACTTTTTCCAGACCGTTGGGAAACACAGGGAGTACTGAAATCGGTCTATAATTTGTTGTTACGTTTTGGTCGCCCCCTTTAAAAATTACTGATACTTTCGCAGTTTTCATTGCGTTGGGAAAAACTCCGCACTCAAATGCAAGATTGTAGATGTGTGAAATCAAGGGACAAATTATGGGTAGCACATATTTCAATGGTTTTATCTGCATACTGTTGATATCTAAGGCTTTACTGTTACTAATTCCCATGTACACGTTATAAACTTCATTTGCATCAGTAGGCTCGAGAAATATAGTGTCACTAAGCTGGCTAGGATAAGTGGTGATTGTATTGTCGCTGAGGTCTTGAGATGAAATGTTATTAAGAAAATGCTTGTTAAAGTATTCTGCCAGTGCCCTCCCTTTTATTTTGTTGCCATTTACTAGCATAGATTTTGTGACAGAGTTATTCGCACGGCAACCTAGGACATCGTTTAAAACTTTCCACGCAATATCTGGTCTCCTTGAATTGACGTTACAAAAGAGCTCCTGGTAATATGATGTCTTCGCTTTCCGTAGCTCACCTAGTAAAGCAATGAAGGTGGCTAGTTGGTGAACGTTCATGGTTATATTGCGCTCAGTTTTACAAAGACGATATTAAGAAAGGACAGGACGCACTCAAATGCAACTTCAGTTGCATTTGAGTGCGGAGTTTTTCCCAACGCAATGAAAACTGCGAAAGTATCAGTAATTTTTAAAGGGGGCGACCAAAACGTAACAACAAATTATAGACCGATTTCAGTACTCCCTGTGTTTCCCAACGGTCTGGAAAAAGTCATTTCTTCAAGACTAAGTAAGTTAAAGTATTCTGCCACCACTGCAAACACTGGTGCTACGATCTGTCAAACTAAGCACGTGACAAAGTACGTGGAATGTGCAACTTCAGTTGTTTACCAAATCCCACTAGATTGCGGGAAAGTATACATCGGGCAAACTGGACGCTGTCTAAATGATAGGTTACGGGAGCACAAATACACGTGCCAGCTTCTGACAGCACCCAGCAACCTGGCTGCACATTGCAAACAATGCAAATGCTCTCCGCTTCTAGAAAGCGCCACAGTCATTGGCAAATCAAAAACAAAAACGGAGCGAGAAATATGTGAGGCGCTTGCGATAGCAAAAGAAAAAGAAATGTGCGTAAGCACTCCGTCCATCGCGCTTATCAAAGCTGAGGTTGAGTTTGCCAGGGCGAACGGGTGCCAGTGAACCATGTATGCCTGACCCGAACTATGATCACATTCCGTGAACTTGTCATATCTTTTATACCCCCCCCCCCCCCCCGTCGCGCCATATCTCCTTGTATATAAGCGCGTTATTTAACATTATTAAACAGTTGGTAGTTTGCGCTACGTCCGTCCACGTCCTGTCCTTTCTTAATATCGTCTTTGTAAAACTGAGCGCAATATAACCATGACCGTAGCTCACAGTTTAATCGGTTTCTGAACTTTTTAAAGTGAAGGAGCGTATCCTCTGCACGTGTTCGAAGGAACGTTTGATAGAGACGATTTTTGTCCTTTATCATTTTGAAAAGTTCTTTTGTTATCCATGGTTTTCTTATCTTTCTCGTATTTTTCGTGTACGTTTCGAGCGGAAAGTGCTTGGAATAGAAACGAAGGAAATGGTGAAAAAAAAGGTCGTACGCATCATTGACATCACTTTTCTGGAGCACACAGGACCAGTCGAAGTTCATAATGTCATGCTTAAACGCTTCCAAGGAGGCATCAGTTATGCGCTGCACAGTAACAGATTCTTTAACAGTATTTCGCTTAGCATGCTCATGCCGAAAAACGACGAACACCGGACAGTGATCGCTCACGTCAGAAGCGATTGTACCAGCAGAGAGCACACTCGTTTCAATGTTCGTAATTATTAGATCTAGCGCCGACGCAGTAGCGTATGTGACACGTGTTGCTGTTTCTATTAAGTTGACAAAACCACAGGAGAGAATCTTCATGTTGAAATCATGTACAGTAGCGTTATGGTCTAGAATATTAATATTAAAATCACCGCTGCACAAAAAGGAACATTTGTTTAGTGACGCATATTCTAGAATCTGGTCAAAATAATCCGTAAAATGTTTCACGTTACCGTTTGGGGGGCGGTATACCACTGAAATGATTTGATTTTGATTTTGTATTTTTAGAACTTCATAATCATCGGTAACGTAACTAAGGTTAGGCAGAATGTGGCACCTTTTGCACGCGAGAGTATAGATAGCAACACCGCCACCGCGTTTGTTAAATCTGTTAAGGAAGAACATTTCGTGGCGTATCTATTTTGGGGCGTATCTTGTCCCACAACAATAATCGTCATCTGTCTTGCCCTCGTTTCCTTTATTTAACGCGGCGAGTCCGGTACTTGTCAGTCACGAACGGCATGCGCGTTATCAGTGTGACGCAGCATTCTCGACAGGAAAGTAGCGAGCGCCGAGTTTTCAAGAGAGGAAACGCAAGCAAGGCAGATGGCGATTATTGTTGTGGGACAAATATACACCCCAAAGGGTGCAGCCGTTTTAAGAGTGTAAGAAAAGTTTCCACCCTTTGTGTCGTATCGTGCCACACAACAATAAACGTCATCTGTCTTGTCCGCATTTCCTTTCCTTAACGCTGCAAGCTCAGCACGTAACAGTAACGTACGACATGCGCGTTATCAGCATGACATAGCATTGCCGACAGGAAAGCAGCGGGTGCGGCGTTTTTAAGACAGGAAACGCAAGCAAGGCACATGACGATTATTGTTGTGTGGCAGATGTACACCCCAAAGGGTGTATACTTTTAGCATACACTAAGCAAATGTACACCCTTTGGGGTGTATATTTGCCACACAACAATAATCGTCATCTGCCTTGCTTGCGTTTCCTTCCTTGAAAACGCTGCGTTCGCTTCTTTCCTGTCGAGAATCCTCTGTCATGTTGATAACGGGCATGTCGTTCGTGACTTGGAAGTACCGGGCTCGCCGCGTTAAAGAAAAGAAATGCGTTCAAGACAGGTGACGATTATTTTTGTGTGTCAAAAGGGTGTAATTTTGCTTACGAGTCTACTCCGCGAAAAACATCGGTATGACATCCCTCTTAAACAAAATTACACCCTTTCCGTAGTATCTTGCCACATAACAATAATCGTGAGCTCTCTTGGTTGCATTCTCTTTTTTGAAAACGCTGCGGTCGCTACTATGCTCTGTCATGCTGATAACGTGACTTGGACTTCGTGACTTGGAAGTGCCGGGCTCGCAGCGTTAAAAAAGGAAATGCGGATTAGACAGATGACGATTATTATTGTCTGGCACGATACGACCCAATTGGTGTAAAAGTTTGGCACGTGACACCTATGAAGCGTTTGCCAACGTAAAAAATGTCGAATTCGTCACTGGTGCGTCGCAAAGCACTTGAAAATGACAAAAGAAAGACGCCGAATATGAGAAAGAAATTTCGCGTCATGTTGCCTTTCTCCATTGTTTTTAATGCCCAGTAGCTGGCGATGAGCTGCTAGTCGGCCCTCTGTGTTATCCGTTTTTTTTTTTCTTAATGTCGTGTTCCAGCACAACCTTGTCGAAATAACTACGCAAAGGAGCACCGTTACACACACTGGTGCCGCTACAAAAATCAGAAAGGTCAAAGTGAACCTTTTGATCCATCAACGTCGACGCAAACGGAGCCGCGGCAGCACTGGTTGTTTGCCACGCACTTTCGGCCGAAGCAGCCCAGCTCGTCCTCCTCCGACAGGCCTGTGTCCAGTAAAACCTCGCCGCCTCCATTCTTGTGTTCAGCCTGCGACCATACGCTATTTTGTTGTTGAATGTCAAACAAGACTCAAGTACGGCTGACATGCGAATGCATTGCAATGCACAAAAAGATGCCCACCATCACATTATTCAAGCGAAGCTTGTGTTGCCTCACTCGTGTCAGCGTTGGTGTTGGTGCTGCCGTACGAAAAAGCCCAAGCCGCGCGTATGTAAAAACTGCTTGTCGGGCTACGGATTTGACAGACCACCACGTTAACTGGTTACGGAACTGTCGGTTCATTATACGTGCCCTTTGAAGCGGGGTTTTATATACATGAAGAAGTAGAAGCAGCGCAAGGGGCGAGCCACTTTCACGTTTACAATACACGAAAGACCCGGTCTTTCTTATCTTCTTTATGTGTATGTGTATTGCTTGCGCTGTATTTGGAATTTACAATGTTAGACCAACTAGCCCAACAGACAGTCCTTCTGAACCACTTTGCGTGAACCACTTGCAAAAGAAAGGAAGGAGACAGAAAGCGCCTACTGCCAACTGTTTTTATGCTGCAAGGAACATAGCATAGCGCATTTTTGTACATGCGCAACACAATAACGATGGCATGAAACTGATGGCTGCCTACTTAGAAGGGTGGCAGTTTGGGCTGGTTGGTATCCCACAATCTAATAAGTTTCCGTCTTCGTTCGCGCTTTAAACAGATTAGACTATGGCTGTCCACACTGCTACATTTCCTAGGTATACTTTGTGGCGCAAAATACATTTCTTGAAAAGGGACAGAAGAAGACAGTGAAGCGCCAATCTCTTCACTATCTGTCTTTACTGCCTTCAATGTCTTCACTGTCTGTCTTCACGGGCGCATCACCGGCTTCTGTTCCCTTTCAAGAAATGTATCTTGCACCATAAAGTATAGCTAGGAAATCTAAGCACCAACTTCCCAAGAAGTTCTTTTGGAACACTGCTACATCTTTGCTTTAATAACCTCATGGAAGCGTCACTGTCACAGGTAGGACGGCACTAAACCTCAATTTGGCTCGCACCTTGGGTTGCATCGCTTCTTCATGTATATAAAACCCCGCTTCAAAAGCCACGTGTAATGAACCGACAGTGGCTTATCGCCCGATAAGCTTTACCAACGTCGACTATAAAATATCTGTGAAGGTGTTGGCCAAACCATAGCAGGGTATGATAACGAGGCTCGTTGGCACGTATCAGACCTGTGGTATAAATGGTAGAAGCATCGCCACGAACGTACACGTAACACGAAGTGTGCTAGAATGTTGTGATGTATTTAGCGAACGAGTGGCTATGATGCAACTAGATCTGTCTAAAGCCTTCGACCGGGTTTCCCACGATGCTCTCTTCGCCATATTAGAGCATTCCTAGATGGGAAGCGTAATAACAGACGCTATCAGAATGGGGCATGCCAACTGCTCAACTCGGGTAATTGTAAATGGGGACCTGACAAACAGCGTGCAAGTGCTGCCTTCTGTGAGGCAGGGATGTCCGATGTCGCTCCTGCTATTCGCGGCTTACCTTGAGCCTTTGTGCAAGGCCATCCAAAACAATCAACGGATAACTGGCTTCAGGTTACAATCAACGAAGTTAAAATATTGTAAGCACTATTAACGTACTTCGTCGTCTTCATTTGTACATAGCCATCATCATCTTCCCTCTTCTTCGACTTCTTCGCGCGTGAGCTGCGGGCGTTGCCTTTTTTGGAATAAACAGCGCTGGACAACTTGAACGGTCACGGTATTATAAAGTGGTGGAGGTGCGTCAAGATCCCGACGTCCTCTCGCGTTCCCGTCCTCCCTGGAGCTCCGTTCCGGTCGCCGCCTGCACCCAGCTACCCCTGCAACAATGGACACTTCCAACCCCGGCCCTTCCGGCCGGGGTTGGAAGTGTCCAACCCTGCCGACAGTGTCCACACCGACGACCCCGCCTGCGGCGCCCTCTTGGACTGTGACGTGCCCTCAGCGCGATCCCCCTGTCTTCACGGGACTCCGCGGTGATGACGTAGACGATTGGATCGACCACTACGACCGCGTGAGTTCTTGCAACAAGTGGAACGACACCCAGATATTGAGGCACGTCGCCTTCTGCTTGACCGGTGTTGCAAAAACGTGGTATTTCAACCACGAATCCGACATCGCGGATTGGTCCACGTTTACCTCGAAGCTGCGGCAAATCTTCGCTTCCTCGTCTGGCCGTGCAGAAGTCGCCAAACAGAAGCTGGGAACGCGGCGCCAACTTCCCCAGGAGTCTTACACCTCATACATAGAGGATGTCTTGGCTCTGTGCCGCCGTGCGAATCCTAGCATGACGGAAGCCGAACGCGTTCACCACATCTTAAAAGGCATTGGGCCTGTCGCGTTCAACGCCTTAATCGTGAAAAATCCGGCTTCTGTCCAAGACAACGCTTCAACGTGTCAACGCCTCGACGAGCTGCACTCTATTCGTCTTCCACATGACAGCAGCGATCCTCAGGTTCCCCATTCTCCAGATCTACGTGCTCTTATCCGCACCATCATCCGCGAAGAGCTTCAACTACAAGACCTCAGGCGTCCACCTGCTGCCTGCGCCCCAACCCCCGCCTTCGACTTGCGCGAGGTCGTAAAGCAGGAGTTGACAGCGATGACTACACCCACGACGCATCTTGCTCCGGTAGCGCGCTCCACACCTACCTACGCGGATGTTGTTTCGCTACCCACACCTACCGTGCCCTCCGTGCCTACTGGCGTCCCCTATGACCATTTGGCTTCGATGGGAACTAGAGCACTTGCTGCGCCTTCGTACCCTCAGTGGCGTCCACCTCGTCCAGTTTGTTTTTACTGCGGTATCCGCGGCCATATATCTCGCTTCTGCCGCCGGCGCCAGCAGGATGAAAGGCGAGGCTATGCTGAGCACGAAAGAGACCGCACTCGCCGATCAGACGACTACTATCCCGGACCGTACTCGTCCCCGCAACAGCGTTCTCCGTCTCCACCAGCTGCTCCCACTCTGCCTCATAGTTCCCGTTCGGCCAGACGTCGTTCTCCATCCCCTTACCGGCGCTCTACATCACCGCTTCGCCCCACTTCCCATTTTGTCGACCAGCACTCGGAAAACTAACTGTTGCAGTTTTTGGAGGGGAAACTGCTTCCTATCGGTCTTCAAATATTCCTCCTGTTCGACCGGCCAACATGCTTTCTGTGACTGTCGAAGGTGTTCCCGCGTCAGCTCTCATCGATACCGGTGCCGCCGTTTCTGTTCTTCGGAGTGATCTGTGTTCCCGGCTCCGTAAAGTAAAAACGCCTTATCATGGACGTATTTTGCGTGGTGCTAATAATGCATTCATTCACCCTGACGGACAGTGCACTGCTCGTGTTCTCATCGACGGCATACGCCACCACATCGAGTTTATCATCCTTCCAACGTGTATCCATGAACTTATACTGGGTTGGGACTTCCTGCATTCTGCTTCAGCCGTCATTTCATGTAGAGAGGAAGTCGTCCACATCACGGATACAGAGCTTGAACCTGTTGCGGACTCTTCACTTTCATGCGTGAACTTGACCATCGCTGCCGACTACGTCCTGCGTCCTGGTCACGAAGACGTTGTAGCCGTAACATCCAGTCAGATCGCCGACGGAGACGCAGTAGTCGCCCCTTCTTCCCGCTGTAGTTCTCGCGGAATCCTCATTGCCACCTGTCTCGTCCGGTTTTCACGCGGCCGCGCCCTTCTGTCTGCTTGCAACACGACCCCAGATCCTGTGATGCTGCCCAAAGGGATGACTGTGGCAACCCTCGCCGACACTCAACCTATCTCTCTAGTCGCGCTTTGCCCTTCTTCATCGCCAGCCCCAACCTCAGGTTTGGATGATTCTTTCCCTCCTCCAGCCGTTCTTGGTTCTGACCTACCAGCCGCGCAGTCCAAAGCCCTAATGGTGGTCTTGGCAAACCCAAAGCTTGTTTCGATACCTGTTCCCCTGTGTTGAGCCAAACTCCTGCGGCTACACACCGCATCGAAACCGATGGTTCCGCTATTATACGACGACGTTAATCGTATTATCGTGTATCGCCGTCCGAACGAACGGTCATTGAACAACAGGTTGCTGACATGCTTGCGCGGAAGATAATACGACCTTCATCTAGCCCATGGGCGTCTCCCGTGGTCCTGGTAAAGAAAAAAGATGGCTTAGTTCGCTTTTGCGTGGATTATCGAGCGCTCAATAAGATCACACGCAAGGACGTATATCCAATACCTCGAATTGACGACGCTTTGGACACACTACAACGGGCGGAGTATTTCTCCAGCCTTGATCTTCGATCAGGATATTGGCAAATTCCGATGAACGAGACTGACAAAGAAAAGACCGCATTCGCTACACCGGATGGCCTTTATGAATTTAACGTGATGCCTTTTGGCCTTTGTAATGCTCCTGCCACATTTGAGCGCATGATAGACACCGTCCTTCGTGGTCTAAAATGGAAGACATGCCTCTGTTATCTGGACGATATTGTCATCTTTTGGTCTGACTTCAGCCAACATCTTCATCGATTAGACGAAGTTCTCAAGTGCCTTGCGAATGCTGGTCTCCAAATCATTACAAAAAAATGCAAATTTGCAAGCAAAACAATAAAAGTATTGAGTCACGTGGTCTCAAAAGCTGGCATCCAGCCTGACCCCGAAAAGATTAGTGCCGTTCTTCAGTTTCCTCGCCCCCAGCAACAGAAAGATCTAGGTAGTTTCCTCGGCTTGGCGTCATATTTTCGTAGATTTATACGCAACTTCGCAGCAATAGCAGCTCCTCTACACAAGCTCCTGGTTACCGGTGCCTCTTTCACGTGGACTAGCGACTGCGAGTCGGCTTTTCAAGCTCTTAAGCGGCATCTTACTTCCGGACCAGTGCTTCGCTACTTCGATAATCGTGCCCCCACCATACTCCATACTGACGCAAGCGCACAAGGTATTGGCGCAGTACTTCTGCAACGTAATACAGAATCTAAAGAGCAAGTCATAGCATATGCCAGCCGAACACTTTCTCCAGCTGAGCGGAACTGCACCATTACAGAGCAAGAGTGCCTTGCTATCGTTTGGTCAATTCAGAAATTTCGCCCATACCTTTACGGCCGCCACTTCACCATCGTCACCGACCATCATGCTCTGTGTCGGCTGTCATCAATGAAAAACATGTCAGGACGCTTAGGACGCTGGATACTGCGCTTGCAGGAATATGACTTCACTATAACATACAAGTCTGGAAAACGCCATAATGATGCAGACGCATTGTCTCGCTGCCCACTCTCGCTCTCTCCCAGTAACGCGCCGTCGTCTTTCCAACCACGTCGTTCCGATGCTACGCTTGCCTCCCACCAACTCTCGATAACGCCCCTGGACCAAGTTACGCTTTCATCACGCTCTGATTTCGTCTCGCTTCTGCGGGCCGACTCCTACTGTCGAGCTCTCATGGATCGCCTTAGTGGGTTCACCGAACCACCCAACAGCCGCTTGCGACGCCAACTTCGACAATTCCGCCTTCAAGGTGGCGTGCTACACCGCTACGTTTACCACCCAACAGGTCACCGGTGGGTCCCAGTTCTACCTCGCTGCCTTCGCTTGCGGGTATTAGAGGGTATTAATAACGGGTATTAATAACCAAGTAAATTCAGAATTAAAAAAGGCAAAAGAAAAATATTATGAGAACGTGTTCTCGCGCATATGTACGAATCGAAGAAAAGTTTGGATGGAAATTAAGAAAATATCTGGAGGAAAGGCTAGCCCTCAAGACCTACAAATAGCTTCGGTTAACGGCACTCTTTCGGGTGAAGAAGCCGTCTCTATCCTAAACACTCACTTTGTTCAATGCTGCAGCAACATTTCTGCAGCAGATCCAGAAGAGATAGGGCATACTGTGAAACCGTCTCTGCAAAATTCTTTAATGCTATTTCCGGTGACACCAACCGAAGTAGAGACCGTGATCAAAAACTTTAAGTCAAACAGTGCTGCAGGTTTCGACGGTATCATGGCATCTCCTATAAAGTATGTGTCTGACATCATCTCTAATGTATTAGCTCATATTATTAATAAAATGTTTGAGTCCGGAATTTTTCCTAGCAAACTTAAAATAGCCAGAGTCTGCCCGGTTCATAAAGGCGGTGCTGATCATAGTGTAAACAACTTCCGACCCATATCTATACTACCTCTTTTTTCAAAACTTTTTGAAACTGTTCTAAACACTCGACTAGAAGGTTTCTTAAGGAAATATTCTATTATTAGTACGGCGCAATACGGCTTTCAAAAAAATAAATCATGTGAGGATGCGCTCTTAAATATAAAACATCAAATACTGCAAAATATAGAAAACCGTTTATACACGGTAGGCTTATTCCTGGACCTACGTAAGGCTTTTGACAGCGTAAATCATGGTATACTTCTGTGCAAACTTTATGACTACAGTATACGTGGTACAGCATTAGAGTTAATGAGAAGCTACTTAACGGATCGTTATCAGTTTGTTTCATATAATCAGGCCACTTCCTCACTTCTCAAAATACAGAATGGCGTGCCACTGGGATCCATACTTGGTCCTATATTATTTAATCTATATATCAATGACCTTCCTAACATTTCTTCCTCACCTAATATCATCATGTACGCAGACGATACTAATCTTTTCTTTGCAAATTCTTCCTTGCAATGCATACAAAAAGAAATAAATGATTATTTAAATTTATTATCTGAATGGCTGTACATAAACAAACTACAATTGAATGTCAATAAAACCAAATATATAATATTTAGACCGATAAGCAAGCCATTGCCTGTTAATATAACTGTTCTATTTCAAGCAAAGAGGCTAGAACAAGTAACAACGCAAAAGTTTTTGGGGGTATGGTTCCAAGAAAACCTCTCCTGGGATAATCATGTCAATAAGCTCTGCAATGATCTTAGCAAAGTAGTAGGCTGTATGTATAAAATAGGTGATTTAATTCCTTTATGGCTAAAGAAATCAATATACTTCGCCCTTTTTTTCTCGAAACTATCTTATTGTGTCTTGATCTGGGGAACAACTACAACAAAAAACTATGATAAGTTATTAGGCTTGCGAAAACGAGTAGTCCGAATTTTTGAAAACTACCACGGTAGGCCGCGTGACTTACCCACACACAATCTCTTTGACAAACATTTAATGATCCGAGCAAATCAAGTATTTTATTATAGATTACTCTTACATATAAAAAAACACAGGCTCCATGTTGTCAGCATACCCACTTCTTTTCGATACCCATTACGTTATCAAATCAAGAAAATACCATTCACGCGTACTAACTACGGACGTCAGGATATAAGCTATCAAATACCAAGGCTACTAAACATTGTTGAGCAAAAAATTGATTTCTGTGCGCCTAATTTTAGGCAATATATAAAAAACCTACTCATACACTATCAAATTAATTACACATAAATTGCTCTCGCACTAATTTTTTTAATAATGCACTATATATGTATTGCTTAACCTGCGCGGTAAATGTGATTGCACAAACAAAAACTGTAGCATAAATGTCTTTTACACATAGTCATTGTATAATGTACACATTATCTTGTTTACTTGTCTTTTGTACATCGTACTTGCTTGTTTTCCTGTTATATTTGCTTTTTTTGTTTGTACATCGTATCATCATGTAACCCGAACGCACTTAGGAGCAAGAGCCCCTGTCAGGCTGTATGGCCTTTAGCTCTTGTTTCCTCTTTCTTTATGTAATGAAGAAAGGAAATAAACTTCAAACTTCAAAACTTCAAACTTCACGACAATGTATCGGCTGGCCACTTAGGCTTCCACAAGACTTACGACCGCATAAAGACCCGCTGCTTCTGGCCTGGCCTATCCACAACGGTGGCTAAATACATTGCCTCTTGTGCGTCATGTCAGTACCGCAAACGCTCGACATCCCCTCCTGCCGGTTTACTACAACCTCTCCCTTGCCCGGACGCACCTTTTGAATTTGTTGGCATTGATTTATATGGTCCCTTGCCGTTGACACCCTCTGGTCACCGTTGGATTGTCACTTCGGTCGAACATTTAACAAGATATGCCGAGACTGGCCCTCTGCGATCCGGCACCGCTTCTGAGGTCGCCGACTTTTTCTTGCGCACCATCGTCTTGCGCCACGGGGCTCCTCGCGTTCTTCTCAGTGACCGTGGCAAGGCATTCATTTCACAAGTTCTCGAGGAAGTTCTTCGAGCCACTAATACCGTCCACAAATCTACTTCTACTTATCATCCGCAAACCAATGGCCTTACTGAGCGCTTCCACCGTACGCTGTCTGACATAATTTCCATGTACATCCGTCCTGACCACACTGACTGGGATAAAATTCTTCCTTTTGTTACATTCGCATATAATACTGCTATTTAACGGACTACCGGCTACAGCCCTTACTTCCTTGTGTATGGACGATCTCCTTCCACCATATTCGACAGAGAACTATTTTTTCGCACCTTATTCGCTTAACGCGTCGCTGCCAGAAGATTTTGCTGCCCGAGTTGCACATTGCCGTCAAATCGCCCGGCAAATCACAGAAGCTACCCAAGCTGAGCGCAAGCGTTACTGCGGCAACAAACGCCGTGACCTACGTTTTCACCCAGGAGACCAAGTCCTGCTTTGGACTCCAGTCCGCACCCCAGGCCTCTGTGAGAAGTTCCTTCCACGCTACATTGGTCCATACACCGTTGTGCAGCAAACATCTGCAGTGAACTATCTCGTCCGCCCAGTACACTCCGTCACTGACCGGCGCCGCCGGAATGCCGAAATTGTTCACGTGTCGCGGATGAAGCCCTTCACTCCCCGTTTAGATAATCTCTAATCTGCGGCCAGGCTGGCCGCTTCCATGACGGGGGGAAGTTAGTGTAAGCACTATTAACGTACTTCGTCGTCTTCATTTGTACATAGCCATCATCATCTTCCCTCTTCTTCGACTTCTTCGCGCGTGAGCTGCGGGCGTTGCCTTTTTTGGAATAAACAGCGCTGGACAACTTGGTCGGTCTCGGTATTATAATATTGACGTATGTAGATGACATCACCATATTCCGTTCAAATAGAAACATTATTTGCGAGGCCGTGGAGGTAGTTGAAACATTCTGCAAGTGCACCGGGGCAGAAATAAACTGGGAGAAGAGTTATGGGTTTTCGCATTGTGCATGGGAAGAAACGCCAGACTACTTCGCTCGACTTCGGTGGTCAACCATTGCAACAACCTACCTAGGCGTGCCTCTTGACTCTTATCGCGAACCTGAGCCGTACTGGAATGAACCAGTGGCGACAGCAAAGGAAAAGGCTAACGCGTGACAAGGGCGACAGCTGTCAATGTTCGCGCGCGCCACAGTGTATAATCTATTCCTTACGCCCAAGATATGGTATGTCATGAGTGTGCTGTGTGCTTCGCAGATCAACATCCGAAAAATCCACCGTGTTTTCGCCGTTTTCATATCGGCATCTACTTGGGAAAGAACCAGCCGCACAAACTTGTTCTAGCCAGTAAAAAAAAGGGGGACTTGGGTTGGCACATTTATTGGTGCGACGAGTTGTGCCACGCTTTAGTACATTCGCGATCAGAATGATGTCTTCCTTCGCACAGTCATGCAAGTGCTTTTACGTCGTCACTTTTCAGGATTTGTTGTATGCTCGTATGAAGCAATGCGTGGTACCGTTAAAGGTTACCTGCGAGAAGTGATAGCGTACAGAATGTTGCATGGTGCCATTTTCAGTGCAGTATCTCACCAAAATTACTAGGAAAAAACTGTATGGGGACCTAATTTACACTATGCTCCCTGTACCGATTTACCGTATGTCAAACCGGGGAGGCCCAGGAGATGTCCTCAACAGGGTTAATAGAATGCCAGTACACCCTTCGGTAAGACGTTTTTCTTTAAACTACATTACCACATTATCAGGTAAAACAAGGATGCATAACAAGGGTATTTTTGTCCCGTGGCTCATTAACTGCGTCTTATGCAAGACACTTGAAACGATAGAGCATACGTTTCTAGATTGCTGGGATAAAATCATTTTATGGGATGTGCTACAAAGAACTTTAAAGATAGAGTTACCTTTAGATCCACATGGAATGTGATTCTTACCGGTAGAAACGGAGGTTTTTCGGCATGACGCTGTAATGCTCCTGGGCGTCCACAATTTGTGGAAAGGTAGAACACAGTTCAACAATGCTGATGTCAATTCGCTACCTACACGTGATCATTCTTTAAAACTGATGGTAACGCTAAAAAGGACGAACACAGGGTGAAAAGACGGCACAACGACGTTACCGAGTGTCGAGACAACGTCTTTTCACCATGTGTTCGTCCTTTTTAGCGCTACCATCAGTTTGAAAGAATGCATCACCAACTAGCCCAGCACCAAGTTTATTGACACGTGATCCTATCACTGAGTCTGTAATGCGGTTCAGGGAAGTCCATTGGGCACTCCCTGAACAGCCAACATGAATTGACATGCTAGGTAAGCTTGCAGCATTGTAAAAATTTTAATATGTCGTGCCAGCAAAATACTTGTTGACATGTTTTATCTTTTATGTATTGTTTGTGTATGTCAAAGCAAGCAATAAAGGAAGAAAAGACAGTGGCTGAATTGATTCTGCTTCCGGCAGCCGAGCTGAACGGACGCAGGATGGCAGGCCCTTCAGTGGTGGCTACAGCGGCACGTTTCGGCCGCGGTAACAGGTCTTTTGACTGTGTCCAGGTTCACTGTGTCCTTGTCAATTGTGCGCGCAAAAATATTTTACTATGAATTCGTACCAACTCGCCCAACTATCAGTTCTGCTGCAGGTCTTTTGACGTTGAAGGTGATTACGAAGTTGTATTGCCAAACCTGCCTACAGGACGAGTTGTTTTGAATACTGTTTTTTTACATGCTGACGTCTGTTGCCGGCCATACCGAGTGGAAGACTTCCGCGACACATTGGCTCATCTAACGCTGCTCCGCTAAGTTGTTGCCTTGGGGGCGTATCGTATGAGCCATGTGTGGGCTGTGACGTTCAAGAATAAGGATGCAGTGAAAAAGATCCTTTGCGTCGGAGACCTCAAGGTAAAAATTCTCGCTGCCTCATCATCGACCCATCAAACCAAGATGCGCGGATGAAGGTACACTGGCTGCTCCACAATGTACTCGACGAAGACGTGAAACGTGCATTAGCGCCGTACGGACAGGTGACGGAAGTCAGCAGGGAGTGGTGGCGGGTACACGGCGTGGCCGTCAAAGGCTCAACGACCCATCTGGTAGCGCTAAGGTTGAAGGTGGGCCTTAAAATTGATGACCTGCCTCATCAAGTGAACGTGAGTGGTGAGCAAGCCCTTGTTGTTGTGCCGGGAAGAGCGCCCGCTTGCCTACGCTGCCGAGGAAAAGGGCACATTTGTCGGGACTGCCGAGTGCCGCGTTGTGGCGGCTGCCGGAGGTTCGGTCATGAGGAGCACGACTGCACGCTTTCCTATGCCAGCGTCACTGGGCCCGTGGATGGTGGCGACGCGTCCGAACCACTCATGGACGAGGGTGGCGCTGAAGACGCAGCAAGTTCGGGCGACAAAGCGCGCGACAGAGTGCCGGCGACGCCAGAACAGGCCATAGTGAAAGGGCCGAACACGACAACAGGGCAGGAGCCCGCAGACCAGCCGTCGGAGTTACAACCAGGGAGTGCAATGGCCTCAGAGAGGCCTCAGTCCTATGAAACTTCAGCCAAGGAAAGAGAGACTACACGTGGACATGACAACATGGACGACAGCGAGAGCGCAGCCAGCTGCCTGGCCGGTAATTGCCCTTGGGATGGAAGCAGAGACGAGTCAAGTACTTCTGATGGCGTCGAGGGTGGGGAACCACCGACGAAGACAACGAGGATTAGGCGTCCGACTTTCAAACCGCGGCCAAAAATTCTGGTCGACCCACGGGCAGAGGCCAAGCCGCCTCTGCCGTCTACATCACCTGGGTAGGTGAGACTGTAGTGAGTTTCGGAGGGAGAGTCATCTGTAAGAGACAAATGTGAAAGTGTTGTGTGGGAGCCGCGACGAAAAAACATGAAAACAGCCGAGACGCCTGTAAATCCTGCGATTTCCTTGTTTTCTTATGAGCATTCACTCCAAGCAGTAACCGTGCGGTATGCCGGCTCATAGCGATAACAACATGCGCTTTAAATTAGAAACAGCCTTACGCGTAGCAACGCCCAACATTAGAGGACTTGGGTCAAGTAGGCGGCAGCATCAGTTGCGTCGTTTGTTTCTTGAGAACGACGTTGATATTGCCGCCGTGCAGGAAACGAAAATTGAGTCCCAAGAGGAGACAGAACGCAGGGTTTCGCCTTTCCGCTCCCGATACAATGTATGTGTCAGCCATTCTCATGGCACATCCGGTGGCTGCTTGCTTTTTATGAATAATAGCATTGTCATTGCAGTAGAATGTTTACATATTGATCGATTGGGACGATTAATTGTGTGTGATTTTTCCTTTTCTGGCGCGGGTTGGCGGATTGTTTGTGTATATGTGCCAAATAGGGAGCAAGAGCGCAAAATATTTTTCGAAAATCTTCAAGTGCACTTGTGTGATAGAACAGTTATTTTTCTAGGAGATTTCAACTGTGCTTGAACTCCCGAAGATAGGGTAAGCAAAACGTCGGTCCGTGATTATAGCGCCTTGTTGTTGAATGCAATGATTCGCTAGCGAGAGTTGGACGACGTAGGAGGTTTGCTATCTCAGAGCACCTAATACACACATGACCAGCTTAGCAGTGAGGCAAGGCTTGACAGAGCCTACGTGTCTGCATCATTACTTCCCTGGTGCCGAGATTATATATACTGTGAAGCACGTATCTTTCAGCGACCATAGCCTAGTCATGGTCACCATCTATAAAAGAGAAAAGCAGAGATTTAGCTGGGACCTGTGAAAATTGAACGAAAAGCTACTCCTTCTCGATGTCCTACTCGATGAAGACACGTTTTTGGAGATCATTAAAAATAAATTAGATGAAGTACGCGAGTGTAACACGGGCAATTTAATGTATACATGGGAGTGTTTTAAAGAAAAAGTAAAAATGGACGCGATTGAAAGAGCATAGTGTATAAAACAGCGCGAAACGAAGGAAGGAAAGCAGTTGCAGTGCCAGTTAGATTTTTTAGTCTGTCAAGAAAGCGTGCAACCGGGCATGCGCATTAAAGAAATTAAAGATGTGAAAAGAAAGTTGGAGGCTACAGAACCGGAGACAAATAAGGGATCTGTGGTGCGCGCACGCGCCGAGAGGCTTCGGTGTGGCAAGACGCCCACGAAACGTGCGCTGGCAAACGAGAGGAGCTGTGCGACTAAAAACGAAATCAAGGCGATAGAACATCAAAACGCCGTCACAAGCGATAAAGCAATACGTGAACAAGCGTTCGTGGAACGTTATCGCGAATTATTAGGAAGCATAAAACAGGACAGTAGCACATTCATGGATGAATTCCTTTCACTTATGCCGCAACTCGACGACGATGTAAAAGCAAGCTTAGAGGCACCTATTACCGTCAAAGAAATTGAAATATCAATTGAAAAAATTACCTCTGGAAAGACACCTGGTCCGGATGGTTTAAGCGCAGCATTCTATAGGAAATTTAGAAGCCCTGTGGCAGAAGCCTTATGTGACGTTTTGCATGAGGCATACGAAAACAAAGAATTGCCAACGTCCTTCCACAGATCACATATTGTGTTGATTCCCAAAACAGAAGATCCCACAAAACAGCAGTTTATCGGATCATATCGGCCGATAACCTTAGCCAATGTTGATTATAAACTTTCTATGGGTGTGTTGGCCAGGCGACTTCAAAATGTTATTAAAGAAATCGTAGGGCCCCATAAGACCTGAGGCATCAAAAGCAGATCTATAACGGCGAATATTCACATTGCAAGGAATATTTTAGAATGTTGTGAAGATTTTGAGAGTAGGGTAGCGATGCTACAAATCGATCTCAATAAGGCCTTTGACCGCGTGAGTCACAAGATCCTTAGAACTGAGGTGAAGCAGCGCGAAAAATACGAGGACACGAGGAAACAAATACTACAGACAAGCGCTGACTGCCAACTGGAAGTTTATTTGAAATTTACCGGAGATTTTTACCTTTTTCAGCATAGGCATGCGAAAAGCAGTCGCAAAAAGATCTGCAAATCAACATTTTCTTCTTTCTTCCGAAAATGTGATTTCTTTTCCCCACAAGGCAAGAGAGGCAGTGCTTACACATTTATCTCCTTTCTTTTCTTATATGAAAGGCCTCTACTGTTTCCCTTTCCTTCTTACCCTTCCCTTTCCCTATGAAGTTTGTATTTTCACATTCTAAATTGATTAAGATAGGCATAGCAACAACGTGCATTAAAGCAGCACTTAGTAAGTCATGTGAGCATGAGTGCGATGAGTGCGATGAGCATGAGTGCGAAGTTTTTTAAATCAGATATCGCTACTACAGAACGCAGGGTTTCCCAGTTCTGTGATCACTTCAGTATTCAGCCATTTTGCAGAAAGAGAAAAGAAGTTCCGATGCTTTCCAAAAAGAAAACAAAGACAAAAGACAACCCACGTGGTGCCATACCTACGCAAGTTGTCACACAATCTGAAGAAAGTTTCCAATAGACATATTATTAATTTGGTTTCCAGTGCCCCGTGTAAGTTGTCCTCGATATGTATTCGCATGAACAAGCGCCAAAGGCACCTGTGCACCACAAATCATAAAACTCGTTTCACTGAGTGCAGGCGCAACGTCATTTGTCAAGTACCGCTTAGCTGTGGAAAATCTTAGGTCAAATGGGACAGTGCTTCAATGAAAGAGCTCGTCAGCACAGCACTAACCTAAAGAATGGCTATGGGAGTCATTTAGCTGGACACAGTAACAAGTGTCAATGCACCCCCATATTTGAAAAGAGAAAATTCACAGGGAAAGGAAAGGGTAAGAAGGAAAGGGAAATAGTAGAGGCATTTCATATAAAAAAGGAGGGAGACAAATGTGTAAGCGCTCCCTCTCTTGCCTTGTCGGAAAAAGAAATCACATTTTTGGAAGAAAGAATAAAATGTTGATTTGCAGATGTTTTTGCGACTGGTGTGCGCATGCCTATGCTGAAAAAGGTTTAAATGTCCGGTGAATTTCAAATAAACTTCCAGTTGGCAGTCAGCGCTTGTCTGTGGTATTTGTTTTCCTGTTTCCTGGTGTCCTCCTCTTTTTCGCGCTGTTTCACCTCAGTTCTAAGTATGAACGAACTAGCCCTCATCAAGATCTTACTCACGAGATCCTTTTGTGCATCCTCGACTACATAAAAGTGGGATCTGTAGTTTTGGAGGGGGTACGAATGGCATACACTGGATGCCCCACGAGGATTGTGGTTAACAAACAGCTCAGCGAAAGCATTCTGGTATTATCAAGCGTAAAACAAGGATGTCCTGCTTCAGCACTACTTTTCGCTCTCCATTTAGAACCTCTTTGTGAAAAAGTGCTTCAGAATGAACGAATTCATGGTTTCCGCTTGATGACCCCGGAAGTCAATGTGCTTAGTTATGCAGATGATATCGCGGTGTTCTGTAATGATCAAGAAAGTGTCAGAGTGGCAATAACTCATGCCAAGATATTCTGTGAGTGCACCGGTAGCAGAATTAACTGGAATAAATGCCTTGGTATCTGGCATGGAAATTGGCGAGTCACACCCTCATTGTTCGAACATGTCACATGGACGGTGATGCCTGATAAGTATCTAGGTGTACCGCTACAACACTATCGCGGCACAACAGAATATTGGAAGAATAAAACGGAGTCACTACGCGAGAAGAACAAAAATGGGGTGGTCGAGAATTTTCAATGTTTACACGCTCAACTGTGTGCAACATATTCCTTGTTTCGCGAGTGTGGTATGTTCTTCAAGTGTTATATATGACACATAATGCATAATGACACATAAGCTACGCAGAGTGGTGGCTGTATTTGTTTGGGGTTCTACGTGGGAAAGAACCAGTCGCACAAATTCGTTTCGACCTGTGCGTAGTGGGGCGATCGGCCTAGTCCACGTGTTCCTGCGGCAGATCGTGGCTAGATTTATTTTCTTACGCGATCAAAGTGATTGCTTTTTGAGAACAATGTTACATGTCCGATTGTCAAATTATTTGCCAGAATTTATTGTTACAACGGTCCATGTCGAACAAGACGGCCGAAGGGTCATATGCGTGAAATCTTAGGTGCTTTCGAAATCCTAAATGTACGCTTTTCAATGGAATATATCTCTCTGAGGAGACGCGTAAGAAATTATACAAAGATCTTGTAGAAACCATGTTGCCATTGCCTGTATACCAATCACTGTACCCAAGAGGTCCAAGGGACGATGTTTTAGGTAGAGTTAAAAAGATGCCTGTACGACCATCAGTCAAAACGTTCTTTTTCAAGCTACACAGTTGCACACTCACTGCAAAACCTTGGCTGCGAGAAAAAAGGCATTTTTTGCTGCCTGGTCTGTAGACTGCATCATGTGCAAAAAAGCCGGAGACAGTTGAACACATATATCTTGATTTCTCTGGGACATCCTTGAGAGGACCTTGAAGAAAGACTTGCCCAATACACTGTATGACATCCGTATTTTGCCTGTCAAGAACGTAGGGGGTGTGCCCTACGACATGTTTATGGCACTAGTACTCCACAGCGTGTGGAGGACGCGGATGGCTGTGCGCAACGAGGACTTGAATTCGCGACAGGCACGAGAGTATTTCATTGAAATTGTAGAATACTTGAGAGAAGTGTACAAAGTTCAAACTGAAAAGCCTGAGTGGTACCCCCTTTTAGGGGAAATATCTATGATGAGGCGACTGCGTTTTTAACCCCTCATGTGCTGAAAGTGATGTGACAGCACTTTTATATGTGACATTTCACTGTATACAATTGTGTTATATGCCAAGGCAATAAAGAAAAAAAAGACAGTGGCAGAATCGGTTAACGTGGTGGTCTCACAACCCGGAGATCGGTGGTTCGAATGCGTAGCCCCACAAGAAGTTTTTATTTTCACGTGGCTTGGGCTTTTTCATACGGCAACACCAACGCCGACATTAGTGACGCAATAGAAGCTTCGCTTGAATAATTTGTTCGTGCGGATCTTTTTGTGCGAATGAATTGCAATATTCATTCGCACCAGCCGTACTTTTGGTGCGTTCATGTCCTGGGCAGGAGCAGCAATAAAGCGGCGCATGCAATCTTGTAGGCACCTTTTCAGAACGATAGGTCCCACATGTGTCAGAGACACTTTGATTACATTATATTATTAAAGACGCAGTATCTGTTTCAGGCGAAGCTGTAGCAATGAAGATAGCTATTACTGCGCTCCATGTGCCTTCTGTTGCACGTGAGCAAGATCACTTTGGCGATGTGTTTTTGCAGCATTAAATCAATTCGTAGCTGGTGTTTTATGTGTGTGCGTGTGTGCTTGTACGTGCCTGTGCGTATGTGCGTTTGTCGTCTGGCTGCCGAAAAGAGTATTTGATAAACCTTGCCAACATATCGACAAAGTAGTCGACTACATAGGCTGAATGTTATTTATTCATTTATTAATTTATGCTAATCAATCAGTCAATCAATCAAAGCGGTTGCAAACTACTTGAGAGGGTCTAAGAGCCAACATACATAACAGCGGTATGAGAGGCCAGATACGCAAAAAAAAAGAACAATTATTGCAAGTACAGCGAAGGCGCTTATGGGCACGTTGCAAGTGCTAGACGGCGCCCTGTCTTTCCGACCCCTGGCGCTATCTGACGAACAGTAGCGCGAATGCGGTAGGATTGCTCACGGCGTCAGCAGCCCGCGCTGCGTGTTTGGCGCCCTGTCAAACGGTAGCGATGGCGCGAAACAGCGTGCCGATATTAAATTTAACCGGGTTTCGGGAATAACAACTTCTTCACAGCTTTTTTCGTGAAAAGAATTTAGAGAAAGGAAGTCGTCTATTTGAAGTGGGGCACGTCTACGACTTGAGGGAAGTGTTGAACTGCACTGATCGGAAGTGACTGCTATGTGTATTCCGCAAACGAAAAATAACGCTCCAGTGAGATGCGTGAAGCTCAGCGTAAGTTACTTCGGAGAACTTATTGTTGGGCGAGTTGGTACATATCAGCGAACATCTTTAACTGCGCGAACAAACGGACCACAGAGACAGCTAGGGACAAGGGCGGGCGCAGACTTGCAACTAAAGTTTATTCCACAACTTTTATTTCCTTTTTTTTGTACCGCTGCCGAGATAGTCGAGCCAGAGAGCTACTCGAGGCGTACCATATTAGAAAGAAGGGACAAGACTGTGTCGGTGACACTTCAGTTTATATACAAAACAGTGAGATGAGGTTTATTGACGAGCGTAGCTAGGTGGCGTAAAACTCTTGCTTGGGCTAGTTGGTTCATGCTTGAAGTAGTAAAGGCAAGGCGCAGAAGACCAGGACTGAAGAAGAAGAACACCAACGACAGGACCGGTCCTGTCGTTTGTGTTCTTCTTCTTGAGTCCTGGTCTTCTGCGCCTTGCCTTTACTACTTCTAGCTAGGTCGCGTTTTGCAAATACAAGGTTTTTCTTTTCTTTTATAATTTCTTTTTTTCGCGCACGCGCAGTAGTGTATGTCGCGGGTGTACTTATATGTGGTCGTTATGGAATAAACATTGGTTGCAAGTCTGCGCCCGTCCTTGTCCCATGCTGTCTCTTAGCGCTGTCTGTTCACGCAGTTAAACAATGTTCGCAAGGTACTTCGTTATCTACGGTGTGGACGCATGAAATTATAGGCGACATTGATTCTTGAAGATCGGTGACAGCAGATAAATCCTAGCGGTGAGCTGCGATTGCCGTGCTGGCATCGCAGGGAAGTGCAAGGACGCCGCGGTAGTTTTCCTGTACATACAGGACGGCAAATACGAATCTAAAACATCTCATCCAAGAACGGGGGGCGTACGAACGACTCGTAAGACCTACCCGAGGAATTCTAACGTTGCTCTCCCCATACACACACAAAAAAGGGGAGGAACTTACCAGTTTTGTTAGACTACGCTGGCAAAATATTTTCGCCCAAGTTACTGGAAGTGCGATACTTTTGTGTTGCGATTTTTCAGTGCGTGCAAAGGGGGTTCCAATAAACCACGTCGTCAAAAATTTTGGTGATCTCAACTGCCCCTTAGTTGATAAGCTGGGCGCAGAAGGGTGTATGCCAGCTCAAACAGCTGCAACCTTTCCTCAAATCTCTCAGCAAGCCCTCGCTGTTTGAATGAGAAAGGATTGGGAAAGAGCTCCACAGCTTTACTGTGGTACAGTGTGGGAACAAACTACTTTGTTTTCTGCATATCCTGGTACACACTGCAGGTGTGACGTTGCTGCCATCATTCCTGTAAAAGCAAAGAATTCAGCGTTAACGCACTTGGCATAACGTCGGAACATAAAACAGCTTATACGTCGGACGAGCGCTATCCATGTTGACGCTGTTCTGCTTCATACGGTTGGCTTGGAAACCTGTAAAACTTTGTTCCTCGTGAGTTGGTGCACGTGCTGTTGCAGCCCGCTACGCGACAGCTCGGGTTCCACTTCGGCCTTGCTCAGAAAAGGCAACAGCTACGCGCGAAACCGTGCACAGACAGCGTTCCGAACTCAAGCGGGCCGGTCGTATCCTGCCGGTTCCGCGCTCGCCGCCACGAGGGGCGCCCTAGTAGGCGCGGGAACTTCGTTCGCAACCTGCCTATTCAGTGAATGCATGCATTTAGGAAATGTTTAGTACATTACCCAAACGTAAAATATCTAAAGTGAACACAAATGACAAAAAAGCAAATATTATTACGATATTATCGGTAGATACCCGAGAGACGAGCGGCCATGAGAACGACGACGAAGTGGGTCTCTGCCCTTGGCGCGAGTGAATGTCGGCCTGGCGCTCTGGCTCCAGTCTAGCGTAAATAGTCTGTAAATAGCATATTTTGTTTGTGTCTTTCTACACGTAACATTCTGGTGGAGGTCAGCGATCCCCGTCCTCGCCATGGAACTCCGGAGTGGTCGGTACGTCGAGCTTGTCACCATTCCTCGCGGTGACGAGCCCGCCTCTGCAACGGCTTCGGCTGCTCTGACTGATCCTGTCGTCACCGTTGCCCAACATCGCGACCCTGGTGTGTTCTCTGGCCTGGAGGGACAGGACGTTGACGAATGGCTCAAGCTATATCAACATGCCAGGGCTAATAACTGGTGGGACCCAGCCATTATGCTCGCCAATGTCATCTTTTATCTTGGCGGCACCCCACGCGTGTGGTACCAGACGCATGACGACGAGATCAGCAGTTGGGACTCTTTCAAAGAAAAGCTACGGGAACTGTTCGGCTACCCCAGTGGCCGCAAGGTTGCCGCGAGGAAGGCTCTTGCGTCTCGCGTTCAGACATCTACAGAGCCGTACGTTTCCTACATCTTCGACGTCTTGGCTTTATGCCGCAAAGCTGACGATGCTATGTCTGAATCAGATAAAGTGTCACATGTCCTAAAAGGCATCGCCGACGACGCTTTCAGTTTGCTTGTTTCCTGCAATGTCTCGACAATCGACGCCATCTTAAAGAATGCCGTCGCCTTGAACAAGCCAAGAGCCGTCGTATCACACACCACATCATGCGGCTACCCAACACTGCTGCTACGTCGACATGTGAGGGTCGATCGCGTCCGGCCACCACCTGTGACGACGTTACCCGTATTGTTCGCCGCCTGTTCGCCAGCTTTCTCCACGACGCCTCCCGATCCGCCAGAAACCATGATTGCCATGATTCAGGCCGTAGTCCGACAAGAATTTGAGAACATGGGTCTGAACTCCCTCTGTTTAACATCTCAACCCAGCGTTCCCCAGTTCTCTACCGGCCCCCCTCGTCCCCGACAGTCCTTTTCCGCCACATCTTGCCGCAACCCGTCCGATTGGCGTACCCCTGACGGCAGACCAATCTGCTTTCACTGCTGTCGCATCGGCCACATCGCTCGTCACTGCCGCAACCGATGGCCTCCGCCTCCTCGGACATACGCCGCCACTTACTCCCGCACGTTTGGACCTTCTGTTCCCTATGCCACCCACCGTGAACCTACTGCCGCTGATGCTCCTGCTCCGAACCTTGGCTACAGCCGCTCGCCCTCACCTCGACGCCGTCAGTCCCGTTCGTCCCAACCCCGCCGCTTCTCTTCGCCGCCTATTACCTCCCGAACCCAGCCGGAAAACTAGGCACTGCAGCTTCTGGAGGTGAAGCTGCGTTGTCGACACTGCCCTTAAATCCTCTGCTCACGTTAAACACAAACCAAAACCGTTTTGACGTTGACGTTGATGGATATTTTGTCACGGCACTCATCGATACAGGGGCACATATTTCTATTATCAGTGCTACCTTCCGACGACGACTGAACAAGCTCCTCACCCCAGCGTCGGCACGCGTCGTCCGCGTTGCGGATGGCGGTACTGTGCCTATCATCGGCATGTGTACGGCAGGTGTTAGCATCGCCGGCCGCCACACTCCTGTCCTCTTCACCGTGATTGCTCATTGCCCCCACGACCTCATTCTCGGCCTCGACTTTCTCTCCGCGCATTCTGCTCTTATTGACTGCTCTGCCTGTACCCTTCGCCTTGAGTTACCGATTCTCGCAGAACCTTCTGACACACCCCAGTGCCGCCTACGCCCACTGGCTTTATTTGCCTGCCGCCAAAATCAATAGCCTATAGTGAACTCTTGTCTTCCCCACCAGTACCTGATGGCGAGTACCTCGTCACTCCTCTGCGTGGCATTTTACTACAGTATGACGTTACCGTGCCTCACAGTATACTTGCTATTACTGCGAACCCCACTTTCATGCCTATCTTTAACTTTGGATTGGCGAAGCAAATTCTGCCACAAGGTTGAATTTGCCAACGTTGAGTGTCTCGGCGATCATCACGTGTCAACTTTATCAACCAATCCTTCTTGAGAGCTTAGCAGGCCTCTCGTGCCAGCCTCGGCCGCCGATCCCAAGATACAGAAAATGGTTGCGACGGACGTGTCTTCTGTGCAGGCTGAAGACCTTTATCAAGTATTATCGGCCTACAGAGATATTTTCGACTTCTACAATCGCCCTTTAGGCCAGACGCTCGCGGTCAAGCATCGGATTCTTACTGGCGATGCTACTCCTATTCACCGACGACTGTACCGAGTTTCTGCGTCGGAACGCCAAGTAATTCAAAGCGAAGTCAACAAAATGCTAGACAAAAACATCATTGAACCTTCTTCGAGTCCCTGGGCGTCACCTGTAGTGTTGGTTAAGAAGAAGGATGGCACGTGGCGCTTCTGTGTAGACTACCGTCATCTGAACAACATTACTAAGAAGGACGTCTACCCACTCCCACGTATAGACGACGCCCTTGACTGCCTCCACGGTCCCAGCTATTTCTCTTCTATTGATCTTCGTTCTGGATACTGGCAGATTGCTGTTGACGATATGGAAAGAGAAAAAGCCGCGTTCATCACACCTGATGGCCTATACCAATTTAAAGTAATGCCGTTTGGATTATGCAACGCCCCTGCCACCTTTGAGCGTATGATGGACTCCTTGCTCCGAGGTTTCAAATGGTCCACATGTCTCTGTTACCTCGACGACGTCATCGTCTTCTCACCCACGTTCGACACTCACCTTGAGCGTCTCACAGCTATACTTGATGCATTTCGAAAGGCGAAGCTGCAACTTAACGCGTCCAAATGTCGTTTCGGCCGCCACCAAATTACTGTTCTGGGCCACCTCGTTGACGCTGCCTGAGTACAGCCTGATCCCGACAAAACTCGCACTGTACGAGACTTTCCGGTTCCGAAGACAGCCGCCGACGTTCGAAGTTTTGTAGGGCTATGCTTGTACTTTCGACGTTTTATTCAAGATATTGCGGCGATTGCTAGACCCCTTACTAATCTTTTGAAGAAAAGCGACAATTCTCGTGGGGTACTGCAGAAGCCGCCGCCTTCTCTCGTCTCGTTACTCTTCTCCTCACCACCCATTCTCGCCCACGTCGACCCTGATGCCCCTACAGAATTGCGTACAGATGCCAGCGGTCATGGCGTAGGTGCCGTCTTAGCCCAGCGTCAGCGTGGCCAGGATCGCGTTATTGCTTATGCGAGCCGCCTCCTCACAACACCGGAGCGCAACTATTCGATTACGGAACGAGAATGCCTTGCTGTAGTCGGGGTGGTAGCGAAGTTCCGTCCTTACCTTTACGGTCGCCCTTTTTCCGTAGTCAGTGACCATCATGCTCTCTGCTGGCTCTCATCGCTAAGAGATCCTACAGGCCGGCTTGGTCGATGGGCTTTGAGGCTACAAGAATTTTCATATTCCGTGGTGTACAAGTCTTGCCGTCTGCACCAAGACGCTGACAGCTTGTCGCGTTACCCTGTTGACGACCCTGACTCCTCCAATATTACCAGTGCTGCTTGCGTATTCTCTGTGTCGCAGCTGCTTCATTTCGCCGACGAGCAACGTCGTGACGCCTACATCAGAGCACTTATCGACCGTTTTGAACATTCTCCGGCCGACGCCACACTACGCCTCTTCGTCCTCCGCGACGGTACTCTTTACCGTCGTAACCTTCATCCGGACGGCTCTGAGTTCCTACTTGTCATACCTAAACACCTCCGCTCAACTGTT
This sequence comes from Dermacentor albipictus, assembly GCF_038994185.2. NCBI lineage: Eukaryota > Metazoa > Arthropoda > Arachnida > Ixodida > Ixodidae > Dermacentor > Dermacentor albipictus. The sequence continues at coordinate 2,179,716 of NC_091824.1, forward strand.
TTAGAAGAGCTCCACGATGCACGAACGGCAGGACACCTCGGCGTATCTCGAACCTATGACCGTGTACGTCGCCGTTTTTTCTGGCCGGGCCTTGCCCGTTTCGTACGACGTTACGTAGCCGCCTGTGAACTTTGCCAACGACGCAAGAAGCCTTCCCAGCTCCCCGCAGGTTACCTGCAGCCGCTCGACATCCCTGCCGAGCCCTTCCATCGTGTCGGCTTGGGCCTTCTAGGCCCATTTCCGGAATCTACATCAAGAAACAAGTGGGTTGCAGTCGCGGCGCACTACGCGACCCGCTATGCCGTAACCCACGCTCTTCTGACCAGTTGCGCAACTGATGTTGCCGACTTGCTCCTGCATGATATCATTTTGATTCATGGAGCTCCGCGTCAATTGCTGACAGACCGTAGCCGTACGTTTTTAGCCAAAGTCATTGACATCATGCGTGCCTGCTCAATACAGCATAAGTTTACCACCTCCTACCACCCTCAAACGAACGGCCTCACTGAGCGTTTGAACAGCACCCTTACAGACATGCTATCCAAATACGTTTCAGACGACCGCCGTGACTGGGACCAGGCTCTACCTTACATCACCTTTGCGTATAACTCTTCCCGTCTCGACACTGCTGGCTTTTCTCCTTTTTACCTCTTCTATGGCCGTGAACCAACGCTACCACTGGACACTGTGTTCCCGTCCACCACAGCATCAACTAGCACTTATGCCCGTGATGCTATCGCCCATGCTGACCATGCTCGCCAACTTGCGCGCGCTCGTCTACAAGTCTCTCAAGACAAACAAAAGCAGCGCTATGACCTCCGTCACCGTGATGTCAATTTTGTCCCCGGCACCCTCGTGTTGCTTTGGTTACCATCACGTAAAGTTGGCCTTTGTGAAAAGCTGCTTTCCTGCTACACGGGCCCATATCGCGTGCTTCACCAAGTGACAGATGTCCCCTACGATATCGTTCTCGCCACGCCCACTACGTCATCTGCTGTGATCACCAGTGACATTATCCACGTCGCCCGACTCAAGCCCTAAAACTCCCCACGTGCCTTGTATATTTAACAGCGCCGTGACGGCGCTTTTGCCGCCGGGGGGTAGTATTACGATATTATCGGTAGATACCCGAGAGACGAGCCGCCGTGAGAACGACGACGAAGTGGGTCTGTGCCCTTGGCGCGAGTGAATGTCGACCTAGCGCACCGGCTCCAGTCTAGTGTAAATAGTGTGTAAATAGCCTCTTTTGTTTGTGTCTTTCTACACGTAACAATATAAATAAACACAATGCACAAAGTTAACAACCATCATGGTAATGATAATAGGAAAACGGAAAACAAGAGCACTAACCAAGTATTAAACATATTCCGCCATTTGTCTTCTCTACGTGCCGAAGCCAACATCTGTGTTCGCATTTGGGAACATTTCTGAATATCTTCAGTGCCCGAAGTTCTTACAAATTGGACATGGTGATGCGATGGGTGCTATTTCGCTAATCAACAAATTTTTGTTCACCACACAAGCTTTGAAGCTCATTGGCACTGTATCGCCATCGATCCCCAGCACCTGTGCAGCTAAATTCGAGCGATACGGTGATGATGATTCCTGTTGCCAACGCTGTTCCCTCCCACCAACAGAAGCGGAGTTGAGCACTGCGAGGATTGCGGAGACAATCCCATCGCTCGTAATCAGTTGTCAAGATTGGAGTCGGGCATGAATTAGATGGTAGCTGGCCCGTGCCGTCGTCCAACTTATCCACAATGAGGACGTTGTTGAAGGGAAGAACTGCTTCTCTTCGAGAACAAAAAAAAATTAAATTATGGGGTTTAACGTGCAAAAACCACTTTCTGATTATGAGGCATGCCGTAGTGGAGGACTCCGGAAATTTCGACCACCTGGGGTTCTTTAACGTGCACCTATACCTAATTACACGGATTTCGCCTCCATCGAAATGCGGCCGTCGTGGCCGGGATTCGATCCCGCAACCTCGTGCTCAGCAGCCCAACACAATAGCCACTGAGCAACCATGGCGCGTTCATCAAGAACGAGGAATATGAGTTTATTTACAGTATCTACATCAGGACGTTGCAGTTCATCAGTCTAGCATGACTGCGAGAGAAAGTGCACTGAGCAGCTGCACAACAGCGGTTTATAAACACTCGGTCCTCGCTCGATCCGAAGGCGAGGGAACCGTTCGACCAGGCGCCGTAGACGAGCTGACCAGGCACCGTAGGCGAGCCGACCACGCACCGTAGGCGAGACGACCAGCCACCGTAGGCGGGAGAGCTTACACGCACACATTTCCGCACAGGTTCACGGTCCCCAACCGAAGTCAAATGGCCTTCGCAGAACTCGGGGCTTACGTCAATAAAGGCGCATTTTATTCCCCGAGCTGACCCCCGCAGCGCGCCCGCCGGTTGCCCATTGTCTTGCGTCTTGAACGGCGCGTGGGAAGGAGCCTCGAACTACGTTCCCTCGGGGACTCCCTCGTTCACAGCAGACCAGGTTGGCGGTGGTGGTTTCAGGCACAAAGTCTGCTTCGTCGCACTCATCTTGGCTCCAGCGACGGAGAGTTGAGGACGCGCGTATTGTTCTCCACACACAGTCGACTTAGTGACGCCGTGGCTATAGGTTTGCGGTGGCGTTCCAGGAAAAGTTGACGCCCGCTGTCGCAGCAGCAGGAGCAGCAGCAGCCTGGTTACGCCCACTGCAGGGCAAAGGCCTCTCCCATACTTCAACAACCCCGGTCATGTACTAATTGTGGCCATGCCGTGCCTGCAAACTTCTTAATCTCATCCGCCCATCGGATCCAGTCCGTAACCCTTAATGAACATCGGTTATCTTCCCTCCTCATTACATGTCCTGCCCATGCCCATTTCTTTTTCTTGATTTCAACTAAGATGTCATTAACTCGCGTTTGTTCCCTCACCCAATCTGCTCTTTTCTTATCCCTTAACATTACATCTATCATTCTTCTTTCCATAGCTCGTTGCGTCGTCCTCAATTTGAGTAGAACCCTTTTCGTAAGCCTTCAGGTTTCTGCCCCGTTATAATATAATAGTATATAATAGACACAGCTATTATATACTTTTCTCTTGAGGGATAATGGCAACCTGCTGTTCATGATCTGAGAATGCCTGCCAAATGCTCCCCAGCCCATTCTTATTCTTCTGATTATTTCCTTCTCATGATCCGGATCCGCCGTCACTACCTGCACTAAGTAGATGTATTCCCTTACGACTTCCAGTGCCTCGCTGCCTATTGTAAATTGCTGTTCTCTACCGAGACTGTTAAGCATTACTTTAGTTTTCTGCAGATTAATGTTTACACCCACTCTTCTGCTTTGCCTCTCCAGGTCACTGAGCATGCATTGCAATAGGTCCCCTGAGTTACTAAGCAAGGCAATATCATCCGCGAATCGCAAGTTACTAAGGTATTCTCCATTAACTTTTATCCCCAATTCTTCCCAATCCAGGTCTTTGAATACCTCCTGTAAGCACGCTGTGAATAGCATTGGAGATATCGTATCTCCCTGCCTGACGCCTTTCTTTATTGGGATTTTGTTGCTTGCTTTATGGAGGACTACGGTGGCTGTGGAGCCGCTATAGATATATTTCAGTATTTTTACATACGGTTCATCTACACCCTGATTCCGTAATTCCTCCATGACTGCTGAGGTTTCGACAGAATCGAACGCTTTCTCGTAATCAATGAAAGCTATATATAAGGGTTGGTTATATTCCGCACTTTCTCTATCACCTGATTGATAGTGTGAATATGGTCTATTGTTGAGTAACCTTTACGGAATCCTGCCTGGTCCTTTGCTTGACATAAGTCTAAGGTGCTCCTGATTCTATTTGCGATTACCTTAGTAAATAGTTTGTAGGCAACGGACAGTAAGCTGATCGGTCTATAATTTTTCAAGTCTTTGGCGTCCCCTTTCTTATGGATTAGAATTATGTTAGCGTTCTTCCAAGATTCCGGTACGCTCGAGGTCATGAGGCATTGCGTATACAGGGTGGCTAGTTTCTCTAGAACAATCTGTCCCCCATGCTTCAACAAATCGCTGTCGCAACCAGTTGGCAAAACTTGCACGTCAGCGGGCCGTTCTTAACAGCGCCTCCATGGCCCGGAAAATCTCGACTGCCCAGCGCTGACAACCGCAGGGCCGGAAGAGAACGGCTGGTGGTCAGGGGGTGATGCCTTGGCTCGCAGCGACCACTTGTGTAATGATGTCACCACCCCAAAACATCCAACAAGGACAGGCAACTGCAAAACGAACCCCACAACACGGCTCTGCGCCGAGATGACGTACCTTGGAGCTCACTTTAGACCCACTAGGCTTCAAAGAAAACATAAGTGTAGCAACGAAAATGCTGCATCTCACTATGACAATTTTTGAAGCAATTTCTTGCTGAAAATTTCAGCAATCATGGACGGAATCCTGCTAAATGAGAGGGGATTTCTTGGCTTCACAAAATTAACACTAGTAACCCTTAAATTTAGGTGGGATCCTCAAACGCAGAATTCAAATTAGCCTGCTCAAACCAACCGCATTGCTATGCAACTTTCCCTGATATCTAACGCTGAAGTTGTACTCTTGGAGAGTGAGACTCCGCCAGAGCAAGCGGCCATTTTTGTGTGACATTTGATTGAGCCACGTCAGAGGACAGTAGTCGGTCTCGAAGATGAACTTCGCTTCGTACATGTAACACGACAACTTCTGGGTGGTCCAAACTAAACAAGCGCATTCCTTCGCTGAAGCGCTGTAGGCTTCTTCTCTTACATTTCGTATACGGCTGGCATAGAGGATAGGATGCTCCTCGTTATCGTCGCCGACCTGACTAAGTACCACGCCCATACCTCTGTGGCTTGCGTCGCATTGAACTATCAATTCCTTTGTATAGTCTGGTGCGTGAAGCACAGGACGAGAAACCAATAGCGTTTTAAAACATCGGAAAGCGTTCTCTTTGTCCTTATCCCAGTGTAAGCCCTTTTTCACGCAGCAACCGATTCGAACGATTCGAAAAAATGTAAGGGTACTGCAGTGACAAAAATTTGGAAACTGCAGCCTCGGTCACTAGCTCCCCGAATGGTCCACTGATTTTGACTTTCGCCATGGGCAGACACACGCTGTGTTCTTCTACAACCTGTTTGATCCATGCTACTTCTCCAGTGAAGTCATCTACCGTCACGTAAGACGGATGGACAATGTCAATCGTGGCGGAACTGTTTCTTAGCACCCTGCATGGCTTGCCATTAACTTGCACGTCGTGAAGATGTGGGCTTAAAAGTTCTATATTCTCATCTTTTTCATCCACGTAGGAGAAAACTACGCTAGGCTTCCCGCAGTCTACAGCTATATGTCCCAGTTTGTGGCATTTATAGCAGCGGATTGGTCTGAAAGATTCGAATTTTCTTTTCTGCTCTTTTGGTACTGTTTCCCCGTTTGATTCCTCCTCGTTGTTTTGTGAGGGCTTTTCCTCCCCGTCTACAGGCTCAGGTCGTCTAGTCTGCGAACCCTTTTTGAACGGAAATGGTTCCCGTGGTCCATTTCGACCGTCCAAATTTCCGTCCTCGGCATTCAACTTTCTACGCGTTGCGTGCTCTTCGGCTAATTCAGCCACTCTTTCCACAGTGTTTACATTCCCTCGGTCTTGCACCCACACCTTCACAGATGGTGGGATGCTTTTGTAAAACTGCTCTAGACACATGCATTCAATGATCCTGCCTCTGCTGTTGTACTCTTCCGCGCTTTTCAGCCACTCGACTAGGTTGGCCTTTAGGCCGTATGCAAACTCCGGATACCCCTCGCTGTCGTTCTTGCGTGTGCTTCTAAACCTTTGCGGAAAAGCTTCGGCTGAAAGGCGGTATTTCTTCAGAAGACTGGCCTTGACCTTCGCATAATCATATGCATCTTCCACACTGAGTCTGGCGATTGCCTCTGCAGCCTCACACAGCAGCATAGACAGCAACCGCTGTGGCCATGTACACAGACCGAAGTTCATCTTCCCGGAAGTCCTCTCAATATTGCTTAGGAACAAGCCTATGTCGGTCACGACCTCGAATGGCTTTAATAGCCTATCCATGCGGTATAATTCTGCCTCACTTGATCGTCCCAGAGCCCCTTAATTTCCTTGAGACAACTCCAAACGTTTGTTTTCAAGTTCAAGTTCCACTTTTCTTAACTCGCAATCTTTATTGCGTTCCTCTCTCTGTGTCCCGTTATTCTCTCTCCCGTTCTTCTCTGGCTCTGTCCCGTTTGTCTCTTTCTTTTTCTGAAGTTCTAACCCCATTTCGATTTCTTCCTCACTGGCTTGTTCGGAAATTAGCTCCAATAAGTCCGCTTTTAGCTTTTCCTTGCGTACGTCTAGGCCCAGTTCCTCACCAACAATCAACAATTCGTCTCTCACCAGCGTCCTTAACTCCATGATTGCTGATTTACTGCCTTGATCCTGCTCGCTAAATCTAGCTACGAAAACACAACCTAGCTAACACTCAACAATCTAGCTTCCCTACTGCTCTAAACAGAACAACCACAAAATGAAGCCTAGAGAGTCAAAGCAAGAACCAAGCACTCACCGCAGACACAGCACCCCGTCGCTAAGTCTGTCTCACCACTGTCAGCCAATTGTAAGGTTTGGGAGCTCAATCCCATCGCTCGTAATCATTTGTCAAGATTGGAGTCGGGCATGAATCAGATGGCAACTGGCCCATGCCGTCGTGCAACTTATCCACGCGGAGGATGTTGTTGAAGGGAAGGACTGCTTCTCATCCAGAACGATGAATATGGGTTTATTTACAGTATCTACATCAGGACGTTGCAGTTCATCAGTCTAGCATGACTGCGAGAGAAAGTGCACTGAGCAGCCGCACAACAGCGGTTTATAAACACTCGGTCCTCGCTCGATCCCAAGGCGAGGGAACCGTTCGACCAAGCACCGTAGACGAGCTGACCAGGCACCGTAGGCGAGCCGACCACGCACCGTAGGCGAAATGACCAGGCACCGTAGGCGGGAGGGCTTACACACACACATTTTCGCACAGGTTCACGGTCCCCAACCGAGGTCAGATGGACTTCGCAGAACTCAGGGCTTATGTCAATAAAGGCACATTTTATTCCCCGAGCTGACACCCGCAGCGCGCCCGCCGGTTGCCCATTGTCTTGCGTCTTGAACGGCGCGTGGGAAGGGGCCTCGAACTACGTTCCCTCGGGGACTCCCTCGTTCACAGCAGACCAGGTTGGCGGCGGCAGGTTCAGGCACAAAGCCTGCTTCGTCGCACTCATCTTGCCTCCAACGATGGAGAGCCGAGGACGCTCGTATTGTTCTCCACACACAGTCGACTTCGTGACGCCGTGGCTAGAGGATTGCGGTGGCGTCCCAGGAAACGTTGACGCCCGCTGTCGCAACAGGCTCGGAAAACTTGCACGTCAGAGGGCCTTTAACAGCACTCGTATTGCTCCACACCCGGAAGTAACAACGATGGCAGTGGCGCTGTAGATCAACAATATAAAAAACTAACCACAAGAGTTATTCTTGAATTAGGTAACGGCAAGGCGCAGAAGACCAGTCCTGGTCTTCTGCGCCTTGCCTTCACCTACTTCAAGCATGAACCAACTAGCCCAAGCAAGAGTTTTACAAGAGTTACTCGCCAGTACAATGAGATGGAAGAGAGCGATGTCTGTAATCAATAAATATTCGTTCAACACACAGGTTAGTCAGTATACGTCTAGTTGTTGGTCTTTCCGTGCCCACAGACACAGACACGTGTTTTGATCGCTTACGATTGTTTTCGTGAGCGCAAATTATTAATATGCGGTGACGTTGAGGAAAATGTTGGGCCTACAGGTGAAGAAATGGCAGCAGAAATTAAAGCCAGTGAATCGAATATTTTTTTAATGTTAGCAGATATTCGTCACAGACTCTCCTTAAGAGAATAAGCAGCTACTACTCTAATATCTCGATGAAGTTCCAAGAATGGCCCGTCCTAATGCAGTCATTTAAAGATAGGATTAGTTTACTTGAGCGAACCGTTGAATGGCAGACAGATAAGCTTTCAGACCTCGAGGATCGTAGACGACGGTCCATCTTTGGCATTATCTTCGGCATTAATGAACAAATCGGGGAAAACGATGCTAATCTATGCGGAAACGTTTTGGATGAGCTATTTGCAAGGATATTGGGCAGGTCGTGCAGGTCTGTTGCAAGGATTCATTGTCTCGGCAAACAGGCTGGGAAAAGACCCATCATCGTCTATTTCCATGACTTCGTGAAAAAAATAACTGGCTCTACGAGCCGCTAGTAAACTAGTAACTAGTAAACGATTGCATTTAGGCCAAAGTGGGCAAGCAGTCTGCCAAGCAGTCTGCCTGTGGCAGTCTGCCAAAGATTATAAAGACAGTGGAAAGCGTGTCTCACTAATTCATGATAAGCTTAGAGCCGGCAAACTTCTTTATGTTTGGGATGATGAGAAAGGGCAGCTGGCATTTGTCGCAGGAATGACAGAACCACCTGAAGCTCGTGCTACAGATTCGATACGCAAATTGTTGCAAAAATGCTAGGAGTGCTTATTTTAACGCAAGTAGCATTGTCAATAAAATGAAACTCGCATGACTCCTCCACAAACACAATCCGCATGTAACGATAGCTGTGTTTGGAATTGGCAATTCTTGCAGTGAAAATGCAGTCTGCGAAAGTAACCGTTCTATATAAAAAAGCAGATCGTATTGACACGTGTATTTATCTTTATCGGGCGACAACGTTTCGCCGCTTAACAAATGTAATCGCACAGCGCGGGACGCGCCTGTATGTATCCGAAGTTTCTGGAAAGTCATCGATGCTTCTACCCGGCTGTCTGTTGTCGCCGTACCTTGTGTTATCTGATTTCATCGCGTGACGCGAATGGTGTAGAACTTCGTGGAAGGCACGCGGGCCCGAACGATTAGTCTGGAACATCAACGACTGCTGTATAAAAGCCGACGCGCTTGAACCGCTGATCAGATTTTCGACGATCGCCGACCGTGTTCGCCGCTATCGTTGTGCTGTAAGTGTAGCCTATTTTGTGGGCACAGGTTCGCCCAATAAAAGTTAGTTTTGTATTTCACAGTATTTGCTACTGTGTTCTTTAACGTCACCACCACGTGACATCTGGTGGAGGTGCTTTTCGTTCATGTACCGGACGCCCCCGACAAGCCGTGATCCAAGCCCGGACCACAAAGAGAGCACCAACGTAGTCCCGGAGCATCGAACAAGCCGCCGTCTTCAACAGCTGCCACCGGATCACGGACTTCTACCTGAGAAGACCAAGAAGATTGTGGCCAAGGCAGCCCCAATAGCAGCCCCAGCGTCCCCCATCGTGCTGCAGCAGCCCAGGAAACTTCCGACGTTCCGCGGATCAACATTCGAGGACCCGGAAACCTGGCTCGAGACATATGAGAGGGTCGCTACGTTTAACAGTTGGGACAGCGACGACAAGCTGCGGCGTGTCTATTTCACACTGGAATACGCCGCCAGGATCTGGTTCGAGAAGCCACCGTAACGACGTGGGACCTGTTCCGAAGCGGCTTCTTGCAAACGTTTACAAGCGTCGTGCGAAAAGAGCGAGCCCAAGCACTACTAGAGACCAGAATGCAGCTGCCAAACGAGACGATCGCGATCTTCACGGAGAAGATGGCCCGTCTTTTCCGCCACGCCGACCCGGAAATGTCCGAGGAGAAAAAAGTCCGCTTCCTGATGCGCGGCTTCAAGCAAGAACTTTTCGCCGGACTTATTCGTAACCCACCGAAGATTGTGGCTGAGTTTTCTGCAGAGGCATCGACGATCGAGAAAACTATCAAAAGCGTGGCAGTTTGGGCGAGTTGGTATGTCATGACTGTTTTAGGCTTGTAGCGCAGCTCGGAAGAGCAAAAAAGGAAGGCGGGAGGGGTAATCAAAGGGAACAGAAAACAGAGAACTCTGAAAACAGAAAACTCTGGAGATGCGCACCCTGCAATATAACCGCCAGGGGCTCACGCCGCAGTACGCCATCCAAGGACTAGATTCCGACGACCTTCAGGAGCCCATCAGGGCCATTGTGCGCGAAGAACTGCGCAAGATCCTGCATTCGTCACCGCCCCAAGTGGCTTCGATCGCCGACATTGTGAAAGAAGAAGTGCACCGATCGCTTAGAGTTCCCGAGCTGCAACCAGAATTACAGCAGCCCCAGCCAGAAGCGATGACATACGCCGCCGTCGCACGCCGTCAAGGTCCCCCTCCGCGACCACGCCAGGGCCCTACAACGACGCAATTCCGTCGTCCGCCGCCGCCGCCGCCAGCACGCCCACCCGTCGCCCTGCGCCCCTACGCGAGGAAGACGGACATTTGGTGAGCCCCCGACCCCCGCCCGCTCTGCTATCACTGCGGAGAAGCCAGCCATGTGTATCGCCGATGCCCATACCGGTAGATAAAACTGCGAGGTTTCGCCGTCAATGCTCCCCGCCCGCAGCAAGGTGAACGCCCTCGCGATATCGCCGACTACCTCGCCGCTACTCAGTGGAGCTCTCGACGACCGTTGCGTTCGCCATCACAAGGCCGCTACCTCTCGCCGCTACGCCCACCATAAACTGGCACAGTCCGAGGCCGGTCAGCGAGCCCATATCCGGAAAACTAAAAGCAGCAACCGATGGAGGTGCAGTTGCTGCTCGTCGAACTGACGAAGATCCTCCGCCGCCGACGAAGACGACGAAGAAACCATCTCGACGACCTAATGACGACACGCCGCCATCCCGACGAAGTCAGGAAGCCAAGACTACTCCGACGAAAGACGGCTTGACGACGCGACGTTCCAGCTTCAGTTCAACGTGACGCAGCCGTGATCAGACGCCAAGACCCAACTGCAACGTCAGACTAAGAACCACCGACCTCGACGTACTTCTCGACGGCCACACAGCCACTGCCTTAGTCGACAGATGGGCCGATTACTCCGTAATGAGCGGACACATCGCCGCCCAGTTGAAGAAGGTTAAGACTGTATGGGAGGGCCCCCAAATTCGGACCGCTGGGGGACACCTCATTACGCCTACTGGAATCTGCACGGCAAGAATAACCGTTCATGACCGGACTTACCCTGCTACCTTCGTTATCCTCCAACCGTGTTCACGTGACGTCATTCTCGGCATGGACTTCCCGAACCAACACGGCGCAATCAAATACCTGAAGACAAAATCGATAACGCTGTCGGAAGTTCAAGCGATACCGCCGGAGAGCTTTCGTAGTCATCACGCCTTGAGTGTTCTCGAAGATCAAGTGAGCATGCCACCTCGCTCATCATCATCATCATCATCATCAGCCTGGTTACGCCCACTGCAGGGCAAAGGCCTCTCCCATACTTCTCCAACAACCCCGGTCATGTACTAATTGTGGCCATGCCGTCCCTGCAAACTTCTTAATCTCATCCGCCCACCTAACTTTCTGCCGCCCCCTGCTACGCTTCCCTTCCCTTGGGATCCAGTGCGTAACCCTTAATGACCATCGGTTATCCTCCCTCCTCATTACATGCCCTGCCCATGCCCATTTCTTTTTCTTGATTTCAACTAAGATGTCATTAACTCTCGTTTGTTCCCTCACCCAATCTGCTCTTTTCTTATCCCTTAACGTTACAACTATCGTTCTTCTTTCCATAGCTCATTGCGTCGTCCTCAATTTGAGTAGAACCCTTTTCGTAAGCCTCCAGGTTTCTGCCCCGTAGGTGAGTACTGGTAAGAGGCAGCTATTATACACTTTCCTCTTGAGGGATAATGGCAACCTGCTGTTCATGATCTGAGAATGCCTGCCAAACGCACCCCAGCCCATTCTTATTCTTCTGATTATTTCTGTCTCATGATCCGGATCTGCCGTCACTACCTGCTCTAAGTAGATGTATTCCCTTACTACCTGCAGTGTCTCGCTGCCTATTGTAAAGTGCTGTTCTCTTCCGAGACTGTTAAACATTACTTTAGTTTTCTGCAGATTAATTTTTAAACCCACTCTTCTGCTTTGCCTCTCCAGGTCAGTGAGCATGCATTGCAATTGGTCCCCTGAGTTACTAAGCAAGGCAATATCATCAGCGAATCGCAAGTTACTAAGGTATTCTCCATTAACTTCTGAGCTGCTGTTACTTAATCACGGGGAGACTTGGATTAATGTCGTAGTCTGGTTCGGGAACCATCGTCGTCGGGGTAGATGCGGCGGAATCCGAGAGGGCAAACGCATTACTGGTTTCAAGAATTTCCTCGATGTACGCGATCGTCGTGCCCTTGTTGATGTGCTTGAACTCTTGGCTGAAGTTTGTCAGCAACATTTCAGTTTTCCCTCCATGCAGTCGAGCGATCCCACCTCGCTCGAGAATTGTTATTTCAGTAGGCACCGAAGCACCCGCTGACGTAGAAGGCGTCATCGAAGGCGACCAATGTGTACTGCTAGACCGTGAAATTTGCGTCGCAAGAGGGATCGCTCGACTGCATGGAGGGAAAACTGAAGTGTTTCTGACAAACTTCAGCCAAGAGTTCAAGCACATCAACAAGGGCACGACGATCGCGTACATCGAGGAAATTCTTGAAACCAGTAATGCGTTTGCCCTTTCGGATTCCGCCGCATCTACCCCGACGACGATGGTTCCCGAACCAGACTACGACATTAATCCAAGTCTCCCCGTGATTAAGCTACAGCAGCTCAGAAGTCTGCTCCAACGATACAAAGGCTGCTTTTCGAAGTCATCGAGGACTCGACAAACAACAGTCGCCAAGCATCGCATAATCACCGAGGAGTGCGCTCGACCACTCCGCCAGAGCCCTTACCGAGTTTCGCCGCGAGAACGTGCAGCTATAAGAGAACAAGTCGACGAAATGCTGCGGAACGACATCATCCAGCCGTCGAAAAGCCCGTGGGCATCCCCTGTGGTCCTGGTAAAGAAAAAGGACGGAACCCTACGTTCCTGCGTCGATTACCGTAGTCTGAACTAGATCACGAAGAAGACGTATACCCCCTCCCACGAATAGACGACGCATTGGATCGACTCTGCAGCGCTAAATACTTCTCCTCGATGAACCTCAAGTCTGGCTACTGGCAAATAGAAGTCGACGAGAGAGATCGCGAAAAGATCGCCTTCATCACCCCAGACGGCCTCTACGAGTTCAAGGTTATGCCATTCGGACTGTGCTCGGCGCCTGCAACGTTCCAGCGCGTCATGGACACGGTGTTAGCAGGATTGAAGTGCCAGACCTGTCTCGTTTATTTGGATGACGTCGTCGTCTTCGCCGGAAATATCGACGATCACCTCAGGCGGCTTGCGACAGTACTAGAGGCCATCAAGTCGTCAGGGCTTACTCTGAAGCCGGAAAAAGGCCTATCACGCGCACCCATTGACGTGCCACCGCAAGATGACGAGAATGACGACGCCTTCCTTGGAATGATAAGCGCGGAAGACTTCGCTGAACAGCAACGGGCAGACCCGGAGCTAAAAGGCCTCGTCGAATATTTGGAAGGGCACACCGACGTTGTCCCCAGGGCATTTAAGCGCGGATTATCTTCCTTGACGCTTCAAAACAATGTACTCGTGAAGAAGAACTTCTCACTAGTCCGCGCCAATTACCTTCTTGTTGTCCCGTCAGGACTTCGTCCAGAAGTATTGCACGCTCTACGTGACGATCCGACCGCTGGACACGTCGGATTTTCCCGGATACTATCGAGGATACAATAAAGGTATTATTGGCCGCATCTGACCGCCGACGTCGCCCGTTATATCAGAACATGCCGAGACTGTCAGCGACGCAAGACACCGCCGACAAGACCAGCCGGATTACTACAGCCAATCGAGCCTCCTTGCCGACCATTCCAGCAGATCGGGATGGACTTGTTGGGACCCTTTCCGACGTCAACAACCGGAAATAAGTGGATCGTCGTGGCGAATGACTACCTCACCCGCTTCGCTGAAACTAAAGCACTGCCGAAAGGTAGCGCAGCCGTAGTGGCGAAATTCTTTGTCGAAAACATCCTGCTGCGACATGGCGCCCCAGAAGTGCTCATCACCGACAGAGGAACGGCCTTTACAGCGGAGCTCACTCAAGCCATTCTGAACTACAGTCAGACAAGGCACACGAGGACAACGGCCTACCGCCCGCAGACGAATGGTCTTACGGAGCGGCTGCATAAGACCCTCGCCGACATGCTAGCGATGTACGTCGACGTTGAACACAAGACCTGGGATGCCGTCCTGCCGTACGTAACATTCGCTTACAACACGGCGGTGCAAGAAACAACACAGATCACGCCGTTCAAGTTGGTTTACGGCAGGAACTTGACGACGACGCTTGACGCCGTGCTGCCGCACGTAACTGACGAAGAGAATGTTGACGGCGCTAGCTATCTCCAGCGCGCCGAAGAAGCCCGACAGCTCGCCCGCCTGCGAATCAAGAGCCAGCAGAGGACCAACAGCCGACACTACAACCTCCGACGACGCTTCGTCGAGTACCAACCTGGCGACCGTGTTTGGGTCTGGACCCCGATACGCCGACGAGGGCTCAGTGAGAAACTACTCCGACGCTATTTCGTACCCTACAAGGTCATCCGACGTATTGGCGCTCTGGACTATGAGGTCGTGCCAGACGGCATTGCACGTTCACAGCGGCGCCGCGCACGATCTGAAGTGGTCCACGTGGTGCGTCTTAAACCCTTTTACGGACGCTGACGAACTTCGCCATTTTTGTTCTTTTCTTTGCTACGAGTGCTTTCGTTTATTACCTTCGTTTGTTTGCAGCATCGGGTCGATGCTTTTTAAGAGGGGGGTACTGACACGTGTACTTATCTTTATCGGGCGACCACGTTTCGCCGCTTAACAACTATAATCGCACAGCTAGGGACGCGCTTGCATGTATCCGAAGTTTCTGGAAAGTTCTATCCGCTGTCTGTTGTCGCCGAACCTTGTGTTATCTGATTTCATCGCTTGACACGAATGGTGTAGAACATTATAGAAGGCATGCGGGTACCAACGTTTAGTCTGGAACATTCGATGACTGCTGTATAAAAGCCGACGCGCTTGACCCGCTGATCAGATTTACGACGATCGCCGTCTGTATTCGGCGCTGTCGTTGTGCTTTAAGTGTAGCCTGTTTTGTGGGCACAGGTTCGCCCAATAAAAGCTAGTTTTGTCTTTCACAGTACTGCTACTGTGTTCTTTGACGTCACGACCACGTGACAATATATTCAAAGACGGGGTACTGACACAGTTGTCCCCTCTTTTTATAGTCTCGTTGGCCTCCAACAATTCACGCGCAACAGAATCTTTACTTTTATACATGATTGTCGTATCATGAAGCCTTGCTTTACATTGTTGTTTATCCTCATTCCCGCAGGCATTGCAATGAAGCGGCAAGTTCGAACCAAATCCATTTTTCAATCAAAGCTTATGCTCCCGCAGGCGTTCATTAATACACCGGCCAGTGTGGCCGATATACTCTTTTCCACACTTCAGTGGTATGTGGTATATACTACCCCTTCTTCACACTTAATAAAAGGGTTCGTATGTTTAATAGAACACCCTACTTATTTAGCCATCCGGACCAATCAGGCGGCACAAAGTAGCAAGCTTTCGCGGCGCGGAAAAAACCTCAGGAATTTTATATTTTATGGCGACGTGCTTAAGATTATGCGCCACTCTATGAGAATATGGTATCACCACCGCTTTAGCTGTCTTTACGACTCCTTGACCTTCTTCGCTTCTTTTTCTTTCTTTTTTCAGCTTTTTCAATAACACCTCCGAAACTGCGCTTAAAACCAAGCAAGGAAAGCCAGCGTTCCTCAAGTTCAATATCTGGTCGTCAAAGCTTGCTTGTGCCTTATGACAGCACGATTTTTTCAGCGCGGATTCGAGGCACATAGTGGCAATTGCTCGTTTAACAGTCTTGGAGTATGTAGACACATACGGCAACAATTATTTGTGGGCACGGGTCGGTACATCCAGCGGGAGCCTTCGTCAGTAAGGGTTATGTCAAGATCTAAAAACTGCAAGCTGTTATCCTTGGCTAGCTCGAAAGTAAAATGGCTAGCTCGAAGTAAAAGTAAATAGCATGGAGACCGTATATGCTTGCAGGCGTAACGCCCAGCGAGCGAGTCGTCCCGTGGTGTCCTTAAGCGAGGATAGCCAGCAGGGCACGTGGTGATCACTGAAGACACAAAAGGGGCGTCCGTACAAGTATGGAGGAAACTTCGCAACAGCCCACAAGAGAGCGAGGCACTCGCGCTCTGTGATTGGATTATTGCGCTCAGCGGGTGATAGAAATCGGCTGGCATAGGCTATAACGCGGTCATGTCCACGCTGGCGTTGTGCTAACACTGCTCTTATGCCGTGACCACTGGCATCAGTTCGAACTTCCGTTGAGGCAGACGGGTCAAAGTGGACCAAAATTGGAGGCGTGGTAAGGAGAGTAGTGAGCTGCGAAAAAGATGCAGCATGGTCAGGTCCCCAAGAAAATGGGGCGTCTTTCTTCAAGAGGTCGGTAAGGGGACGTGCGATGGTCGCAAAATCCTTCACAAAGCGTCGGAAATAGGAGCACAGTCCCACGAAACTACGGACGTCCTTGGTAGACATCGGAACGGGAAAGTTCGCAACGGCGCGAATTTTGTCCGGATCAGGTCGCACGCCTCTGGCGTCCACGAGGTGTCCAAGGACATTGATTTGGCGGCGAGCGAAGTGACATTTTGACGTGTTCAACAGGAGACCGGCGCAGAGAAACACGTCAAGAATCGCTGAAAGACGGGCTAGATGCGTGTCAAATGTGGACGAATAAACGATGACGTCGTCCAGATAGCACAAACTGGTGGACCACTTGAACCTCTGAAGCAAAGAGTCCATCATTCGTTCGAAGGTGGCGGGCGCATTACAGAGACCGAAAGGCATCACCTTGAACTGATAAAGGCCGTCAGGGGTAATAAATGCAGTCTTCTCTCGGTCCATGTCATCGACGGATATCTGCCAGTAGCCGGACCGTAAGTCGATAGAAGAAAAATAGGTGGCACCGTACAAGCAGTCTAGAGCGTCATCAATACGTGGCAAAGGGTACACGTCCTTTTTTGTGATTTTGTTCAGGTGGCGATAATCTGCACAAAAACGCCACGTTCCATCCTTTTTGACAAGTACGACGGGAGAAGCCCAGGGACTACAGGAGGGCTCGATAATGTCCTTTGCAAGCATCTTTTTGACTTCCTGTCAGATAACAGCTCGTTCGGACGCAGGAACACGATATGGACGTTGGTGAATAGGGTTCGCATCGCCAGTGTTTATGCAATGGGTCACGATGGACGTTTGACCTAAGGGTCAATTGTCAAAGTCAAAAATGTCGCGATAGCCGTCAAGAACGCGGCAAAGGGCTTCAGCTGGAACAGGTGTAAGGTAATAGAAAACCATCTTCTGAATGTCGACGTCAGTACCGTGCGATGACGCCACGGTATGGGCTGAGCTGTGACGATCTTCCACTGTGAATGGCTCGATCTCGTCATCCTGCAAAGCACTAATTATAGCCAATGAAATCCCCTGAGGCAGAACTTGCGCGGTTAGCGCGAAATTGACAAGGGGAAGGCAGGTGCGGTTGCCAGTAATTGTCAGCACAGTGTGTGGCACGGTAACACCATGTGTAAGTATAACTGCCGGGATTGGTGCGACCATGTAATTACCATTAGGTACAGCTGGTGAGGACAACAAGTCGATGCGAATAAAATCCATGCAGCTCAAACGGCTTGGAGGCGGGTCCACAGGGTCGGCAAGAATATGCAAGTGAAGGCGAAGTGAGCCGGCCGAACAGTCAATGAGGGCCGAATGATTGGCAAGAAAATCCAGACCGAGCATTAGGTCGTGAGGGCAATGCTCGATGACGGTGAAGAAAACGACGGTTTGTCTCTCAGCAATGGTGAGTCGGGCAGAGCACATGCCACCAATAGCGACAGTCCCTCCGTCGGCGACTTGTACAAATCGGTTAGGGGCGGACGTCAGAACTTTCTTGAGCCCACGGCGAAGAGCAGTACTCATAAGGAACATGCGCCCCAGTGTCAATCAACGCTTACAGGAACATGGTCGACGAGAACGTCCAAAAGATTCTTGTTCGTGGGTAAGGTGAAGTGAGGATTTCGTGCCAATGTCGTCTTTGCAGCTTCACCTTCAGAAGCTGCACTGTCTAGTTTTCCGGTCGGGAGTGCGGCGAGTAGGTCGGAGAAGGAGCACGGCGTGACGGGGTCGAACGAGATTGACGATGGGAGGGAGAAGGCGAGCGAGAGTAGCGGGGTCGTGTCAGCGGTGTCGCAGGGTCAGATGATGGAGCGGGCATAGAAGGAGCGAAGGAAAAGGACGCGCTAGAGGGGCGAGGGTGGTAATCAGGAGAATAACGCATCGGAGAAGTCCAGCGGCTGCGGCAGTGGCGAGAGACATGTCCAATGCGTCGGCAATTAAAACAGACCGGCCTGTCGTCCACTGTTCGCCATTCGGACGCGTTGCGCTGTCCGTAAGAGGAGTAAGAAGAGCGCAGTGCGGGGAGAGAGAGCTTCCAAGCGTATGGAACGAATGGATTGCAGGCCGACGTTGGACAACTCTTGATGGACGACGGCCTGGATCAAGGAGATTGTCACCGGAGAATGATCAGGTGACGGGAGTGAAGGGGGCCGCCGGTTGTGCCGCTTCGACCTCACGACGAATGATGCGGGTCAAGTTGTCACATCGCGACGGCTGGTGGAAGAGGTCGTCACAGGATGACGTAGCAGCTGTGTTGGGAAGTCGCGTGATGAGCTGGGATACCCGGCGGCTTTTAGCATGCTCAAGACGGCGGCACTCCTTGAGGATCGCATCGATGCTGGTGACGTTGGTAAACACCAGTAAATTGAAGGCGTCGTCAGCAAAGCCTTTGAGGACGTGATTTACCTTATCGTCCTCAGGCATGGTCGGGTCAGCCTTGGCACAAAGGGCCAAGACGTCGAGAAAGTAGGACACGTAGGACTCGGTCGACGTCTGTACACGTGTGGCAAGGGCTTTCTTGGCATTGACTTGACGACCGAAGCGATTGCCAAAAAGGTCGTGGAGCTTCTTTTTGAAGAGATCCCAGCTCGAGTTCTCCTCTTCGTGAGTTTGGAACCATGCAAGTAAAGCTCCGTCGAGGTAGAAAAGAACGTTCGCAAGCATAATAGCCGAATCCCACCTGTGACTGGTGCTGACACGTTCGTATAAGCGGAGCCAGTCGTCAACATCAGGACTGTCGACGTAGGTCGGGGCTGCAGGCGGAGACGGTTGTGTAGATGAAGTGCCGCCAGCAGGGGCCGAAGTTGCACTGTCGCCGTTGCGACCGCTGCGAAGCTCCATGACGGGTACGGGGAACGTCCACCTCCACCAAATTAATGTTACGTGTAGCTGTTATAAGTCTATTTACAATATATTTACACGTAGACCAGCGGTGACAAAGATTGCGGCGCTATATCAAGCGGGGCCACGTCATCTTCTTTCTCCTCAGTGCAGCCACACTGTGCCGGCTGCTCCATAGAAATATACACGAATGAAAGCATGCTTTTAGATAAGTTTCAGACTTAGATTAAGCGGGATTCCCATTATCTTCAGTGTTCTTGCACGTGCGCATTCACATACTCAGTGTCCCTCTTTTTTCGTTCCCTTCTCCTCATGGCAATATAATCAAACACCGGTGACTTCAATAAGCAGTTGCAAATAGCGCCTTGTCCTGTCTGTATTTCTTCTTGTGTGCCATCACTATTGGCGCTTCACTTATTGAAATCTGATCCGTGATATTTTCCAGTTGTTCTTACCGCTCCAGTCTACTAATGATCTGATTTACAATTTTTTGCAATGTCCCCATCATTGCTTTAAGCTCGGAACCGACTTCGTCTTGAATCCGCACCGTCGAGGATAGGGCCCTCTATTTCGGAGCAGGCGTCTCCTCATCCGCCATGTTCTCTTCTGCGACCTCCACAGATCTTGGTACCTCAACCGAGCCACCATGTTTCCTAGCCTGTCCTAAGCTATCGGTGTTACCAGAAAATAAGCCGTTCCTAAGTTCAGCTGTCTCTTTGATACGCCCGTCGATGGCTGCTTTTAAGCTATGATTCACTCTCTCCGATTGCGCAATCCTATCCCTGTCTCTATTACCATCCACAAGCTCCTGGCGCTGCTCGCGCGCTCGGCCGGCGCTGATGCCGCCCTTGACCTTGTCAGCCCAGGTGGTCTGGCTTCCAGCGGCGCCGCCGCCTCCACCAGCTGCAGGAAAGCGCACCCGCGCCTCCTTAGAAAAGGATCGGCTCCTGGTCGTTGGAGTCCCAGACGATGGCCGCTGCCTCGACCTGGAGCGGATCCTAGAGTGCGAGCGTCCCTTAGACCGTTGGCGGGCGCTCACCCGCTGCACCATCTCTGCTGCCTCCTGTTCCGCCGTTAGCTCCGCCCTGGCTCTCTCCTGTAGTCGAACATGTGCGACTTAGGGAAGCTGGTATCGTTGTCTGCATTGTTTATCCGTGGCCAGGTGTCGTACGCCACAAAGCTTGCAGCAAGGCCCACATGTGATCCTCTTCAAGGGTTTCGAGCCCCACATCCTCGGCATTCAAAACAATCGGGCGCCGGACAGACATACACCCGATGTCGAAGCTTGCCACACACATAACATACATGCGCCTGCTTTCGATACAGGAAGCACCGGACCAGAGTTGGCCCATATCTGACGAAATTAGGCGCTTTTAACCCGGCGAAAACAATGATAACTGATCCTGTGTTATTGATTCGTTTGACCGCCATAGTCAGCAGATTGCGATCGTTAACGATGTTCCGCTCAAGTGTTGCTGGGCCATCCATAACGTCTACATTGCGAATGACCCCCTTACACGTAGTGTGTGGGGCCGTCTCGTACGCACTGACTTCAAAATCCTTGTCTGCCACTCTGACTGACCTGAGTCTCACATATTTTTCAGCGTTGCTCCTTTCTGGCGTACTAGCCACCAAGATATTTTGCATAAAGTTAGGGCAAATAACATCTTCCCTAATCTGCTCAATACTGAGGCCTGCCGCATCTACGATTGCCTTGTCCACCGCTGTAGAGCTAACTTTCTCCAAATTCAGTCCACCCTTGTGCGAATGACTCTTTCCATGTGTTCTTGTGGCATCGGTGGAATGCACGATGCCTTCACAATGCGATTCTTGATTGCCGAGCCTCAGTGCCGTTCACCTGCGCCCCGTCATTCAGGCATATCGCTTAGCGAGCCGCCATCACCCAATCCAGGCCTCGTCGTAGCTCTAGATTTTCGGCTGGACACTGTCCGCCATCCCAGGTCTTCAGTAAAGTCCTCCGCCGGAAGCACTTCCCCTTCAACGTGCATTGCTGCCATGACGCGCTAGGTCTACCAGACGCTAGCTCTCGGCCAGCGTGGCCTGAGCAGAAAAGTTCCAATAAAGTCCAAAAAAGGGATGGCCCACCTCGAATTCACGTATTCGCTGAATCTTCTCGTCTTCACGGATCCGATGATATCAAGTTTGCACTAATAGATGACCAAAAAAGGCTCGGAACTTTCGAAAAACACAGACCCATAAAAGCCCACAAGCTTCCATCGAACTTCGTCGTCTAGTCTTCATAACCGTCTAATGAAGCCTTCTATTTTTCTCTTTTCTGCTACTTGGAGATTTAGGTAAGGGGTTACGTATACTATGCGGGTAATGAAAAAACCTGGACTTGTCTCACCAGATTGTTCTCTTTCATCCCATAATGGCGATTCTCTTAATTAGTTGATTGTTTGCTGTGAGCTGTTTTCTAGTATTCTGATTGTTTCCCCGTTGTGACCGTTCGCTGATAAGTGGAGTCCGAGGACTCTATTGCTGTCGACAATAGGTTTTTGGTTTCCATTTACATAAAGTGTGATGTTTACCCGTAGAACTCTTACATGTCGGTCGGTATAGAAGTAATTCTGATTTCTGCGGTGAGAATCTGAGTCCTTTATCCGCGACGTATTTCTCGATGGACTGTTTGGATAATTTATTTTTGACTTGCAGAATACTGCAGGCCAACTTGTGACCCAGGCAGGAGGGAATTCGTTCGTACAGTAATGCAATTAAATACGTTCAAAAAAAAGAACTGCATATGAATAATGAAATACATTGAATCATATGAGGTGCATTGAAGGATAACATAAATACATAAAAAACACATTTTACAAGCATACAATGCATGGGATTGAATTGAAAGGAGAGAATTTTACAGTACCAGTTTACACAGTTTTTGCACAGTTTACACAGGTTGTTTTTTTTTCATGCTAATACGCATGAAAGCACTCATGCGGTCACACGTTTATTTGAAATGCAGTTCTTCAATGGCATGTAATATGCTATTGGACAGGAATACATCGGTCGGCAGAGAGTTCCAATCATTTATTGTTCTAGAAAAGAAGGAATATTTAAAGCAATTTGTACTCACGAAAATAGGGGTTATCTTGTCGGGGTGATAATTTCTTGTAGCTCTAGCTGGTAGCGGCTGGAGACAGGGTGAATGACCAACCTGTAGTTCCCTTTTCCAAAGGCGGAAAAGCAATGTTAGGCGTGCTACCTTTCTTCGGGATTCAAGGGTGGCAATATTATTTTCATCAATGAGTTGAGAGGGGGAGTCATAACGTCCATACCAATTGTATATGTAGCGGACGGCAAGCCTGTTTATGTTTTCCAGTTTTTTAATACTTTTTTCGTGAATGGGTCCCAGACGCCGCAAGCATATTCTAATCGCGACCTTACGAGTATGTTTAATGCCAATTGTTTCATGATTGGAGGAGAATGTTTCAGCCTGTGTCTCAATAGGCCGAGTTTACGTCGAGCAGACGCACCAACATTATCAATGTGTTGCGACGAGGTTTGACGATTGTTGATGGTTACACCCAAATATTTAAAGGAGTCTGTTTCAGAGACCGCGGATTGATTAATAGTGTATTGATATGCTAGAGGGTGTTTTGTGTTGGTAACGCGCATAAAAACCGTTTTTTCATCATTAAGTTTCATTTCCCAGGTGTCGCACCAGTCAGAAATCGCAGTAAGGCTTTTATTCAGGATCACTTGATCATTGACATCTTTAATCTCTTTGTAAAGTAAGCAGTCGCCCGTGAACAATTTAATACTCACACTATCGTCTATGCATGCTGTTATGTCGTTAATGTATACAAGGAAACGTAGCGGTCCGAGCACGCTTCCCTGCGGCACTCCCGAATTTACGGGGAGACATCAGGATAATGGCCCTCAACATCGACGAATTGTCTGCGCATGTTCAAATATGCACAGATCCAGTTTACAATGTTAGGTGGAAACCCATAGTTGCTGATTGTTGTTATCAAAGCAAAATGAGAGACCCTATCAAAGGCTTTGCTGAAATCGAGGAATATAACATCAACCTGGCCGGCTTTATCAAGAACGGAGGCAAAAGCGTAGACGCTGGAGAGAAGCTGAGTAGTGGTAGACAGCCCCTTACGAAAGCCGTGTTGGCACGGGGACAGAATACCAAGTTCTTCAAGAAATTCTGTCGTGCAATTTGAGATAATATGCTCTAAAAGCTTGCAACATTTAACCGTCAGTGATATAGGGCGATAGTTTGATAGTAATGTAGGGTCGCCTTTCTTAAATACAGGCACAACACGAGTGACCCGCCAGTCTGATGGAACGATGCCACAAGATATAGACGAGTGGAAAATTACGAGAAAAAAATGTGAGAGCCACTCGGCATAGCGACGAAGAAAAGCATTAGAAATGCCGTCAGGACCGCATGTCTTTTTGTGTGTAGATTTAAGAGCATAAAAAATATATCCTCGGATGTTATAAAATCATAATTTACGTTTTCCACATCGTCAGCAATGACCGATTACAGCAATGACCGATTACAATGACCGAGCACTGATTACACTCAGAGAAGATAGAATGGAAGTAATGATTAACCCATTAGAGACCGGTTTCTTTTTTTTCTTGCTATCTTGAAATAAATCTTATATATTAACTTACCTTTATACTAATAATTCACATGCAAAAAATTATTACTCTTGCCTAATTAGTTTTTGAAATATAGCCCGTGACCATATGGTCACGCTGGGCCCTTACGCTACAGCAAAATACGCGAAGTGAAAAACATTAATTTCAGGCCATGAAACGCCACAAAAAACATACATAGCGAATAGTCGAGCACTTATTTAGTTGGATATGGTTTAAATCATGGAATACACGTGCCGACGTCATACTTTGTGCGTTTTGGGTGCACCGCGTTGTTGCAATTATCTCATGCACACCTCCACCTCTTGCCATTAGTTATTGGCGCAACAAAGTGGGCCACTTGGTCATACCCTGTACCAGTCAGGACATCACCAGTCTTTGAGATTCTGCATTGACCAGGCCCTCTAGGCTTATTGCCCCATCGCATCAGGTAGCTTTGTGCAATTTGCCTGCGGAATTCCACGTGCGTGACGTTGAACCCTGTGCTACGAATTAACGTCCAAGTGTTGCTGATAGATACATCACAAAGTCAAGTGAAAATCGGCCACCACCACTTTTTGCCACGGATGTAGACACCTACATTTGCATCCATCTGGTCCGTACCTCCCATAAATCTTGTACTGAGCAACAGTGTTTGGACGGGCCTCCTTGATTCGATTCTGTTGAACACGAGAGTACCTGTCTGCATATGACATTGACTCTACGCTTTGAATGGTGCTTACGATCGTTACTACAGAATTGTCCATCCAGCGGACAACAATTATCCCATTGTCGCTCAGCACGGGCTCTTCGTGCTTGCGAAGTTGGCGCTTGACGAGTTCTGGTCCAGTGATAGGGCATTCTTTGGGAACACGGTTCTGCTTCACTGTGCCTGTGCCTTCGTAGCCCTGTGCCTTGAGATGCCTGAGTAGCTGCATGCTTGTGAATAAATTATCAAAATAGAAAAAAAGGAAGGTTGTGCGTCTCTGCTGCGAGTTCACCCCGCATTTGAAGAAGTGGCGCCGCTGCTTTTCCGAAGTTCTTTTCATATTTTTAGATGTTCCGAGATCCCCTGCTTGCCTTGATACACTTTGAGGTTTACAAGGTATCCGTTCTTGGCATTTAGCCGCCATACTATATGCCCGAAGTGGATAGGCTTTCCGCGTATGAACTGTTTCCAGTCATGACGACCATAATACTCAATCATACTTTCGTCATAGCTCAGGTGACGCACAGGTTGAAAGTGCTCCAGAAATTTTGTTTTCAATAGTGCCATCAATGGGCGCAACTTTGCCAAATTGTCACTTAGGGTTAGGCTTGCATTTCGCTCCGTGCAGGAATCACATTATCTGTATGAAGCGATTTCTTCGCATAGCATTCTAGGTCATCGTGTTGCACATATCCGTGCCGCTGTCCCGATAGCACTTTTTCTCTGGCAAGCGGTTATAGCCGGAAAAAACAAGTACTCCAAGACAACTTATCTTAATTCTTCTTTGGCAACCTTTGGATCAGGCATATTCAAAATAAAGTTTCTTGTTTGTTCGACTAACAGCTCCACGACGGCTTCGTCAAAAAAGAGTTCGAACAACTCAACAGCTGAAAAGTCTCCTTAAGCAGCAAAATTTGGGTCGGGAAATATGATAAGGCTTTTCTGGAGATCACCCTTCGTCCACTTAGAAGCAGTGGATAATTTCGCAGGAATGGCCGCATGAACTGCAGCAGAAGACACCTCTAATGTTCCGTCACTTTGCCCGCCGGGGTCGTTGTGGTCAGACTCGATTCCACCAATGCTGCGTCCGTCGGAGAAAACAGCTTCAGCGCCGGCTCATAGCTGCCGCCCGCTTAGATTGTCAATGAGCCTGCCTGAGTCTTCATCGGCTGAGTGTTCATCCAAATGGGTGCTAGCCTATATCGAGCTGCCAGATCTGGCAGCTCGATATAAATCACTGACACATCGTCATCTTCCTCTTCGAGTATCTTCGCTATTTCTTCCAACATCTACCTATTCAGACAATAAAATAACAAATAACCACTGTGGGAACGCGCCAGCAGCCGTGCAAGAGATGAGAATGCAGTTTGAAAAAACAAAACAAAAAGTTAGGTATCCTAAAGGCCCAGCGTGACCATATGGCAACGCACAAGATAACGTACTCGTTCATGGATAAATCAAACTTAATTCTTTCCCAAATGCTCATCGGAGGTCACATATTCAAAGAGCAATATGGAGGTAACGATATCCAACAATTGCTTAAGCAAGTAGTGAAGAAAAAAAAACACTTAAATTTGGATGCCTGGTGTTGCTTATCTTGAATTATCTGACCATCAATCTTTAGGTGGTCAAGAGCTTGCTTCTTCTTATAGTTTAAATGTCGCCAAAATTTTTCAGGGTCAGTCTTAAGAAAGTGGGTGAGCGTGTGGGAGCAATAAAACTGCCTACCTGCTCTAATTGTTTAGTGAGTGTTTGTTTTAGCTCGTCGAATACTGGGCCAATTTTTTTTGCCTTCGGAATCTTTTTACTTTTCTAACGAGGTGGAATATTTCTCGATTGATCCAAGGATTTTTTCGGTGCACTTTCTTCATTTTTACTAGGGATGAAGTTATCAACACAGAAGTGGAAATGGATTTAAGCTTTAGCCATAGGTCGCCATAGAAGTCTTCCAGTGCTAGTTCGAAGGAATCGAAAATTGGCTCGTCATTTGCTTTAGTATAGTTTTTCACGGGTTTGCATTTTTAATTGCAATATTGTTTGAACTATCTGTTCGACATCTGAAGCACACAAGCCGATGATCTGATATGCCTTCCTCAACGGTTATTTCAACGTCTCGAAGAGATGTGCTGTGAAAAACCAGATCAAAAATAGAAGAAGCAGATCCCTGCACCCGTGTTGGAATGTGAACTGCTTGGTAGAGATCGCAAGCTAACATTGTGACGAAGATAATTTAGTCCGCTAGAGTAGGTGACGAAAGTATCTTCCAATTTATGCTGGGAAGGTTAAAATCACCAGCCACTATTATGGTTTCTCCGCAGTATTTAACAATATGTTCATGAAGTTTGGTTAAGAAATCCGACGTGGCACATGGCGGGCGGTAAACTGCTACAAGGTTAAACAAAAACTCGTACAAATTGATCTGTAGGAACAAACTTTCATGATTATCAATTTGTTCTAGTAACGATACAGACGTGTTTTTGCTCGCAATAACGGCCACACCACCGCCACGGGAAGTCCGGTTTCTGCTGTATATATTGTAGGATCCAGGAACCGAGTCTTCGTCTTTAATTTCTTCATGGAGCCATGTATCGGTTAATACTACTTACTATACCAGGGTCCTGACGAACGAGTATAGTTTCTAGTTCTGCAGTTTTGTTA
The DNA here is from genome assembly GCF_038994185.2 of Dermacentor albipictus. Taxonomy (NCBI): domain Eukaryota; kingdom Metazoa; phylum Arthropoda; class Arachnida; order Ixodida; family Ixodidae; genus Dermacentor; species Dermacentor albipictus. Next base: position 2,207,056 of record NC_091824.1, read on the forward strand.
AATATACTTCGTACGTTTACGTTTAAGAGGCGCAAATGCTGTGGCTGAGAAACACCTGGTTGTCAACTGCTATCCGCGTTGACGCGTCTAGCAGGAAGCCTAACACGTGTGTTTTTGCACTCGTCCCACACAAACGTGTCGTTGTCAACCCGTAGTTTATCATTGGCAAGGTACCCTTTTTTCCCATTTGCGCTATCTCCCCTTGCACTCTCATACAGAAACCGGCGCCTGCGCAGAGTGCGACGGGAATAATCATTCTCGATGAAGATACGTATGCCTTTCAGTTTCTTAGCATTTTTTAGAATGCACTGCTTTTCTCTGTAGTCCTGCAGGTACGAAATTGTCGGCCGATTTTTGTCATGACTATGACGAAGCCTATGAATTCTACGAATGGACGAACAGTTCACCCCAAGCTTCTGTTCGAATATTTCATTTAGAATTTTATTTTTTAGTTGATCTGCTGTTTCATCGGGCGCCTTAGGTACGCTGTAAACAACCAAGTTGGAACGACGGCTGCGGTCTTCAAGGTCGACCAACTTCTCGGACTGCTGAGTGAAAGAACCGCGAAGTGAATCAATAGCACTATTAATGCCCTTAATTTGGTCTGTAGAATTTTTTGACTTCTTGCAGAAGTTTATCAAGTTCCACTGCCCTGGCACTGAGTGCAACTAAAGCAGCCTGTGATGCCGTCAACTGGGATTTCAGTTCTGCAATAGCTTGAATTATTGCATTCTGGCCTGCCGCGATATCAATTAACTTGCTCTCGATATCCGGGCCAGGATTTGACTCAACATCTCCGCAAACAAGGAGCTCGCACACAAGAAAACATTCGTACATGATATGCATAAAAGCGCTTGGGCGGGCATGGCACAACTACAAGAAATCTATTACTAGATTTTACAGAAGAATGCGAGTAGCTAACCTGAATTACAAAAGGAAGACGAGCGCTCAGCGTTGTCGACAACTTGATTTCGCCATGCGCACTGATCCAGGAGCATTGAAGTTCAGGCTTTATATCTTCGGGACGCTGTGGCGTCACTGATCACCGCGCCACGCTGATACGGACGGGTAGACAAACAGAAGAGCCAGCAGAACGGGTCGGGGAGAGATGGCATGCTGATGCGGGATCCAGGCATAGAATGGGCAGTGGTAGACCAGCAGAACCGGCACACGCTCCGCCAAGAAATGTCTGAATTACAAAAGGAAGACGAACGGTCAGCGTTGTTGACAGCTTCATTTCGCCATGCCCACTGATCCAGGAGCATTGAAGTTCAGGCTTTATAGCTTCGGGGAGGTGTGACGTCCCTGATCGCCGCGCCACGCTGATACGGACGGGTAGACAAACAGAAGAGCCAGCAGAACGGGTCGGGGAGAGATGGCATGCTGATGCGGGATCCAGGCATAGAATGGGCAGTGCTAGACCAGCAGAACCGGCACACGCTCCGCCAAGAAATGTCAGAATTACAAAAGGAAGACGAACGGTCAGAGTTGTTGACAGCTTCATTTCGCCATGCCCACTGATCCAGGAGCATTGAAGTTAAGGCTTTATAGCTTCGGGAAGGTGTGACGTCACTGATCGCCGCGCCACGCTGATACGGACGGGTAGACAAACAGAAGAGCCAGCAGAACGGGTCGGGGAGAGATGGCATGCTGATGCGGGATCCAGGCATAGAATGGGCAGTGGTAGACCAGCAGAACCGGCACACGCTCCGCCAAGAAATGTCTGAATTACAAAAGGAAGACGAACGGTCAGAGTTGTTGACAGCTTCATTTCGCCATGCCCACTGATCCAGGAGCATTGAAGTTCAGGCTTTATAGCTCCGGGAAGGTGTGACGTCACTGATCGCCGCGCCACGCTGATACGGACGGGTAGACAAACAGAAGAGCCAGCAGAACGGGTCGGGGAGAGATGGCATGCTGATGCGGGATCCAGGCATAGAATGGGCAGTGGTAGACCAGCAGAACCGGCACACGCTCCGCCAAGAAATGTCTGAATTACAAAAGGAAGACGAACGGTCAGCGTTGTTGACAGCTTCATTTCGCCATGCCCACTGATCCAGGAGCATTGAAGTTCAGGCTTTATAGCTTCGGGAAGGTGTGACGTCACTGATCGCCGCGCCACGCTGATACGGACGGGTAGACAAACAGAAGAGCCAGCAGAACGGGTCGGGGAGAGATGGCATGCTGATGCGGGATCCAGGCATAGAATGGGCAGTGCTAGACTAGCAGAACCGGCACACGCTCCGCCAAGAAATGTCTGAATTACAAAAGGAAGACGAACGGTCAGAGTTGTTGACAGCTTCATTTCGCCATGCCCACTGATCCAGGAGCATTGAAGTTCAGGCTTTATAGCTTCGGGAAGGTGTGACGTCACTGATCGCCGCGCCACGCTGATACGGACGGGTAGACAAACAGAAGAGCCAGCAGAACGGGTCGGGGAGAGATGGCATGCTGATGCGGGATCCAGGCATAGAATGGGCAGTGGTAGACCAGCAGAACCGGCAGACGCTCCGCCAAGAAATGTCTGAATTACAAAAAGGAAGACGAACGGTCAGAGTTGTTGACAGCTTCATTTCGCCATGCCCACTGATCCAGGAGCATTGAAGTTCAGGCTTTATAGCTTCGGGAAGGTGTGACGTCACTGATCGCCGCGCCACGCTGATACGGACGGGTAGACAAACAGAAGAGCCAGCAGAACGGGTCGGGGAGAGATGGCATGCTGATGCGGGATCCAGGCATAGAATGGGCAGTGGTAGACCAGCAGAACCGGCACACGCTCCGCCAAGAAATGTCTGAATTACAAAAGGAAGACGAACGGTCAGCGTTGTTGACAGCTTCATTTCGCCATGCCCACTGATCCAGGAGCATTGAAGTTCAGGCTTTATAGCTTCGGGAAGGTGTGACGTCACTGATCGCCGCGCCACGCTGATACGGACGGGTAGATAAACAGAAGAGCCAGCAGAACGGGTCGGGGAGAGATGGCATGCTGATGCGGGATCCAGGCATAGAATGGGCAGTGCTAGACCAGCAGAACCGGCACACGCTCCGCCAAGAAATGTCTGAATTACAAAAGGAAGACGAACGGTCAGAGTTGTTGACAGCTTCATTTCGCCATGCCCACTGATCCAGGAGCATTGAAGTTCAGGCTTTATAGCTTCGGGATGGTGTGACGTCACTGATCGCCGCGCCACGCTGATACGGACGGGTAGACAAACAGAAGAGCCAGCAGAACGGGTCGGGGAGAGATGGCATGCTGATGCGGGATCCAGGCATAGAATGGGCAGTGCTAGACCAGCAGAACCGGCACACGCTCCGCCAAGAAATGTCTGAATTACAAAAGGAAGACGAACGGTCAGAGTTGTTGACAGCTTCATTTCGCCATGCCCACTGATCCAGGAGCATTGAAGTTCAGGCTTTATAGCTTCGGGAAGGTGTGACGTCACTGATCGCCGCGCCACGCTGATACGGACGGGTAGATAAACAGAAGAGCCAGCAGAACGGGTCGGGGAGAGATGGCATGCTGATACGGGATCCAGGCATAGAATGGGCAGTGCTAGACCAGCAGAACCGGCACACGCTCCGCCAAGAAGAAATGCCTGAATTACAAAAGGAAGACGAACGGTCAGCGTTGTTGACAACATCATTTCGCCAAGCCCACTCTAATAATTTCCTCTATCTGCCCATCACTTCCACCTATTAACCCAAGGGTGATATAATTGGCGTACAGGCTATGCTGTAATCTCTCCATATTTACGAGTTCTGCTGGCAGGCCAATCATAGCTACATTGAAAAGAAAGGGAGATACTGATCCTTGTGGTGTGCCACGGCTTCCAAGTGTTATCTCTTTGTATTTCACTTCACCGATTGTGATTTGTGCAATATGGTCAGAGAGAAAGTATTTAACATACGCATGGGTTCGTTGCCCCACCTCTAGGCCTTGTTAGTTTTCTAAGATAGCCCACTGGGTTATATTGTCAAAGGCCTTCGTAAGATCAAGACCAAGGATAGCTTTGATATCCAGTGTTTGAGGTCCCGCGTCTATTATTTGGTGTTTGATTTGCAACATAATGTCTTGTGTAGACAGTTTTTGTCTAAACCCGACCATGGTCTGCGGGAAAAGGCCCTTATCATCCATATACACAGTTAGACGTGTGAGGATGACGTGCTCTATAAGCTTGTCAGCACACAACGTTAACGATATAGGCCTGAGATTCTCAAGTTGAAGTTTTTTTCGCGGCTTTGGAATCATTATACCATGGGCGGTTTTCCAGTGGTGTGGAATATTACCCAGTTCCCAGCAGTTGTTAATATACTTGCTGAGGGCCGAGGTAGATTCAGCATCGATATTTCTCAGGATCTTGTTGGTGATTTCATCAGGGCCTGGCGTGGATTTCCTGTTGAGCCATATGAGCTCCACTCAAACTTCAGCCTCGGTTATGGGGCTGTCAAGATCCGGGTTTCCTTACTATACTGATACTGATATACTGATACTGATACTGATATACTGATGCTGTTCTTTTGTTGTATTTACTACGTATAGCCCTTGCAGTTCCTGTAAAAGTTTTTCTTCCGTGCCTTTGTGTCTGTGAATTATTTTGTGCAGGCAGCGTCGTTGTGCGGACTTGCTGTTTAACGACAACGCAGAAGATTCCAGGTTTTAGGTAGCTCTATCTGTCTCTCCATGGCGTTGCACGTGGCCTCCCAATTTGGACGGCTTTATCTGTTCGCGTAGTCCTCTATTTCCTTATTCAGCATGACGATTTTCCTTTTCAGGTTTCCATTAAATTTTCGCTGTTTAGCGTTTCTGTATGCTGCTTTTTGCCTCCCACATATGTACGAGATTGCTGTCCGCCTACTCTATCCCCGCGTTTTCCGGAATAGTCTTGGTGGCTCGTTTCATACTTTGATGAAGTTTTTCAGTCCAAATCTCGATGTCATGTATGACTTGATCAGCTTCCTCCTCCCGGATTTTGCGAAAGGAGTCCCATTCGACAATCGTTATTTCCTTCCTTTCTTTCTTGATGGGCCTGCGTGCACAGTTATTACTACAGTGAAGTCATCGCTACAAAGGTTTTCTTGTGTGTTTACCCATTTTGCATCGGCTGTGTTCTTTGTAAAAGTTAGATCTGGTGTGGTGTCATTGCTCACGCTGTTACCCATTCCAGTGGACGCCTGTGGATACGTTACGAGAGTAAGACCCTCTTGCTTTACGTCTAACCATAGATTACGACCCTTGACGTTCCTCAAATGGTGTCCTCAAGCCGCGTGGGGTGCATTAAAGTCTCCTACCATTACCATTGCATGTCTTTCTGCTAAATTGAAGGATTTACGAAAAGGCGGGGCGGATCTCAGCTTGCGTCGAGGGCTACTGTACACATTTAAGATGAAAAGGCTTCCTTCTCCCTTGCGCGGGCGAATGATTTCATTCAAGACGTGGTCTACGCTGGTTACATCCATGTTGTGTTCTATTACCGTAAGGCTTGTATGTACGAGAGCTCTAACGGACGCCTTCTCGTCGTAAGCACCGAATGCCGGATAATTTAGTCAGTCCCGCCGTTTCTTGCAGGGTGAAGACGTCTGGGACCTCCTTGCTACTTATGAACTGCTGTAAGTGTCCTCGTTTGCGCCGACACCCGTGACAGTTCCATTGCCATATTATGAATTTGTTCATAAATTCACACAGACTATTCTTGAGTAGATTATTCTTGAGTAGCTTTGTGAAAATATATAATGCATCATTTCCTTACAAGTACCAGTCAAAAAAGATACGTAAACCCTGGATAACGCCAAGTCTACTTACTAGAATTCAAGCGAAGGATAGGATGTATAAGAAGTTCTTGAAAACTCGCGATTCTTATCTCTTTAAAACATACAAATGTCTTCGTAATAAACTAACGAAAGATATCAGAACCGCTAGAGACGAGTATTATTGCAATTTCTTTTTCAACTCAACATCTAGGACTGACATGACGTGGAAAAAGTTAAAAAGTGAGCTTCATCCTTCCTCTCTATCAAACCAAGTTATAAAAATTTATGATCAAAAATAACGTACAGCGCAAAGGACAAGGACAGCGATAGACGACACTGTCGCTGTCCTTGTCCTTTGCGCTGTACGTTATTTTTGATCATGGATTACCAACTAGCCAAAGCAACCACCCTAGCATAAAAATTAGTCGGGAAAGTGAAGAATTGTCAGGCAGGAAGTTGGCTGATGCTTTTAATGATTTTTTTATTGATCTCCAGAGAAATGATTATGATGTGATGGCTCTGAACTACATAAATTGTACCATGAATCAGACATGTTTTCTAAGTCCTGTCACTCAGTCCGAAGTAAAGACCGTATTTTTTTCCTTAAATAATTCCGGGAGTTGTGACAAAGACGGTATTAAGGTGAAACCTGTGAAATATGTTATGGATGTAATAGCACCGAGTCTCACCCATATATTTACCTTGGTCTGGCGAATGGTGTCTTTCCTCAGCAAATGCAGATTGCAAGAGTAGCAGTTGTTTATAAGAAAGGCGACAAGAATGACTTTGCAAACTATAGGCCTTTGTCAATACTACCTGTTTTCTCGAAAGGGCTTGAGAAAGTAATTTTGACCCGGATGAATAACTTTTGTAGTAAGCATAATATACTGACACCTTCACAATTTGGTTTTCGGAAACACCGGTCCACCAAACTCGCTCTATTAGAACAAAAAGAATACATTCTAAAATCTCTTGATGACAGGAATTTAGCATTAGGAGTGTATGTAGATTTTTCGAAGGCTTTTGACCACCTGAACCACAAGTTACTTTTAAAAAAGCTTCAAGTATATGGCTTTAGAGGAACGTCATTGATGCTTTTTAACAGCTATCTCGGAAGTCGACAACAGTATGTTGAAATAAACGGTCACCGATCCAATGTTAAATCTCTCTCTTCCGGCGTGCCGCAAGGCAGCATTGTGGGCCCGTTTCTTTTTAATATATACGTGAATGACATAACACAGATAGACAGAGAAATAAAAATGGTCATATATGCTGATGACACCAGCTTATTCTTTTCAGCCTCGTCTGCCTCGAACGTGATCATGAAAGCAAATACAGCACTTAGGCAGCTTGAGAAGTGGACAAAATATAACACTCTAAAAATTAACACTTCCAAAACAAAGGCCATTATTTACCGTCCAAAAAACAAGGATGTTCATATTCACGATGATATCACTCTTAATAATTTTAAAATAGAGATAGTAAATTCCTTTAAAGTACTAGGTGTACTTTTCAATGAGAAAATGACGTGGGATGACCACACAAATTACGTAGCATCTAAACTGTCACGTGTCATCGGATCGATTTACACTCATAAGAACATCCTCCCTATAAAAGTGAAATTGCTCCTTCACAATTCATTGTTCTGTTCGCATCTAAATTATTGTCATTTGGTCTGAGGGGGAGCATCCTTCGCGAATTTATGAAAATTACACGTTCAGCAGAAAAGAATGCTCAGAATATTATACAATGTAGCAAATGACCACCCATCTAAACCGCTCTTCATGAAAGACAACATAATGCCGATTCATGATCTGTACGCATACTGCCTAATCACTAAATACATTACCGAGGTCAAAAATAACGTCTCGTTCATTGCGCAACTGGCATTACTGCAGAAAAGAAATTTCGCCTACGCAACGAGAAACACCGATATTTGGCACATACATTCAACCAGAACAGGTTACGGACAACATATGCTCAGAAACACTCTTCCACATCTCTCAAACCTGTGCCAACATTACAATTTAAATCTCCAACGCACCCGGTCAAAAGATTTGCGTCATTTTGTTTCACTTATAAGTGAAAGGGCGGCACTTTCTGTTTGAAATGTACGACATGATATTATGCACATCACTTTGTTTTTTGGAATTGTACATTTCTGTAAAAATTGTCATTTGTGATATTCCTTTTTGTCTGTACTCATATGCTTGTACTGTTTGCCTTTTTTTCTAAACATCATGTATTGTATCGGGGAGGCGAGAGCCCGTCAAGCTGGATATGCAGCTTTTTCTCTCCCCCTCCCACACCCTTGGGATGGAAAATAAAGGCATTCTTATTATTACGCGGAGCCGTGTTTAATTGTTTGATTCTCTCCGGTGACATTACTGGTTTCTGTCACTAAGGGTCGATGATACGGTTTGTTCGTCGCTTTTACCGGTCCCACTCCCTCAGGCCTTCAGTCTTCTTGTGCGCTTTCAAGAACTGTTAATTGGGTTTCAATGTTTTCTATTCTTTGTAGAATTTCCACGAACTCTACCTGTAACCCGGAGAATTGTTCTTGTAGCGGCTTAGTTAACTCCACAAAGATTCCCTCTACTTGCTTTTCTAACTGCGTTGAGACGCTGCTTTTGCGCGTTTGGCGCGCCTTTAGCTTTTCTTTCGTGGGGCGGCGTCCATGTCATTTGTGCTAGAACCGGCAATGGCTCCAGGCTAGGCGTTTGTTCCGTACTGGCGGTAGGGATGTGACTCGGCTCGTGTGACCTATTCCGCTGAAGCCTAGCGTTTTCTTGCCTTAGCTGTTGGATTTCCTCCCTCTGCTTAGCGTTTTCACGAGCATATTGCAATAGTGACTTTGTAATTTGGATAATTTCCTGCTGCAGGACGGATCCTTCTATTTTACGTGTTATATTGGACGGAGAAGCAACGCCGGAGACCGCGTCTGCCCAGGTCACCTGCGTTTTTACGCGATAGCGTTAAAGAGCTCGTGTCGCAGAAAAGGCGGTGTCGTCAGCGTCGGCGGCGTTGGACGTGATCGAGAAATGGCCGAAGGCAATTCATAAATAAAACAACTTGCAAGATGGGCTGCGTGGGAATCGAACCAGGGTCTCCGGAGTGTGAGACGGAGACGCTACCACTCAGCCATGAGTTTTTTTTCTTTATTTCGTCGTTGCAGAAATGCCATGCGAATACATTGTTAAAAAGAGAATCAGCTTAGCTTATGCTGACTCTCTGAAATTAAAATCGCTTGAATTCAGCCAACTCATCGAACAGCGGCAACCAATCGGGCGGTTCTTTCTGGGCTTTGTGCACTTCACGCGTGTAGACGACATTTTCAATAAAGTTTTCTCGCACAGAATGGGCATTCACATCAGCATGACATACCGACATTCTTGTGGACCATATACTATGGAGGCTCAGTAGCATAATAAGGTCATATGGAATATCGTTATTGCCTGTGTCTAAGTATCTGATACCACGTGGGGTTATTGGTAATGCTTTCTTTAATGTTCGTTGTAAGATGCCCCAATGAAAAAAGGGATCCCAACAATCAATGAAGACGTGATCGACAGTCTCTGGTTTTTTACACATATTACAATCGGTGGTCCACGGCACATATATTCCCTTGCCGGCCAGCCAAGTCTTTACAGGCAAAGTATTTGTGTGAAGTTTGAAGAAGAACGATTTTACTGATGGTTTCACAGGCATTCTTTTGACCCTTTTGAGGACATCATCACCTGAACCTCCATGGTATGCTAACCTATACATTGGAACTGGCATTAATGAGTCTATCATATCATGGTACAATTTCTTTCTTTTGACGGAACTTAAATATTCTAGCGAGAATCGAACACTAAGCATACGGAAAGATAACACTACTTCCTGAAGGTAACCTTTCACTGGAGGGGATTCAACATTCGAACACGAAACAAGGAAGTCAGGTAACAGATTACATAATCGCACTTGTGTCATGGTGCGCAAAAATGGATCACTGTGGTTCCGCAAGAACATAAACTGCGATACAATCTGGCGTACAAATAGGTGTGACAGTCCAAGACCACCGCTGAGAACTGATCTGAACAGATTAGAGCGGCTGCAGCGTTCCCAAGTTGAGTTCCAGATGAACACAGCGAACACTCGATGCAGTTTCCGTACATTCACTCGCGACATGAATAGCGCTTGTAGTATGCACCATATTTTTGCAACCAGAAAAATGTTGCACACAGTGGAGCGCGCGAACATTGAGAGATTGCGCCCTTGCCATGCCAGTGCTTTTTCCTTCACCGTCTGTTATTCCTGTTCCCAGAACTGCTTACTGTCTTTGTAATGTTCAAGCGGCACGCCAAGATATTTCACAGGCATGGTCACCCACTGTATGTTTGCGAAACTGCGTGGTTTCCTTTGCCACGCGCAAAACCCGATGCACTTATCCCAGTTTATGGCACTACCTGTTTTTTCACAATAAGCTTTCGCCAGAGTTACGAGTTCGCTGACACTGTCATAGTCATCGCAAAACACTGCTAGATCGTCTGCGTAGGAAAGCACTTTCACCCCACTTTGCTGTAATTTGAAACCTCTTACTTTCTCGTTCTCTTTAATGGCTAAGCAAAAAGGCTCCAGGTATATTGCGAAAAGCAATGACGAAATTGGGCACCCCTGTTTCAGAGATGAGCAGACATTGACACTTCTCGTGAGACTCTTGTTAATAATCAGCCGTGTGCTGGAGTCTGTGTACACCATTTTTAAGCCATCTATAATTACTGATCCTATGTTCGTGTATTCTAAAATCTCGAAGAGAATATCATGAGCCACACGGTCAAATGCCTTCTCCAGGTCTAGCTGCAACATTGCAACTTTACCCTCGGAAGCATCGACGCATTCTAGAATGCTCCTGGCGACGTGTACATTGGTAGTTATTGTGCGCCCTTTAATCCCACACGTTTGGTGGGTTCCAACTGAAAGTTTTATTACGCTCTGTAACCTTTTCGCCAGTATTTTCATAATATTTTTATAGTCAGCGTTCGCAAGGCTAATGGGGCGGTACGATGCAACAGACAAGCGCTTTACAGGATCGTCAGATTTTGGTATCAGGACCATCTGAGCTGTTCGGAATGACGCGGGTATTCGGTTGTTTTTGTAGGACTGCACTAAAAATTTCTTCATAATTAGTGCTATTTCTGCTTTAAATGTTTTGTAGAAAGCTGCGCTTAATCCATCCGGCCCAGGTGCCTTTCCTGAGCCTAGTTCTTCTATAGCAGCTTCAACTTCACGCACAGTTGTAGACGCTTCGAGGCCTTGTTTAACGCTTTCTTCCAATCGTGGCATGAAGTGTAGGAAGTGGCTTATGAAGCCACCCAGATCAGTTTTTCTTTCGCCAAACAAGTCTCCATAGTGTTCAACAAAGGCGCGTTCAGTGATCCTGCGGTCACTCGTTACTTCGTCATTGTAGCTTATCTGTTTTATATCACTGCGGCGAGCGTAAGCTTTTTCGTCACTTAGCGCACGTTTATTCGGTGTTTCCCCTTGCCACAATCTTTCTGCACGGGATCTTATCACGGCACCACAGTACTTTTCTGGGTCGATGATTTCTAACTGGCTTTTAACTTTCTTGATTTCCTTCATGACTTGGCCAGGTTCTGTGCTTTCTACATTAAGTAGAAAGTCGAGTTTACTCCTCAGGGCTTTTTCATTCCGTTTTTCTTCTGGTTTGAGTTTAGTTGCCCTTTCTATAGCACTTATCTTCAATTCATTTTTAAAATCTTCCCACATGGTGACTACATATTTCTCTTCAGCTACAATCAATAAGTTTTTCTTTAATGTCATTTACGAAACAGTCATCGTTGAGTAGCTTATCATTAAATTTCCACAAATCCCATGAGAAGTTTGTTTTTCGTTCTTTTGTTCCTATTGTGAAGGCAACCACACTGTGGTCACTAAAAGAGACTTGCTTGTTCTCGTACGTTTTACATAACGGCACCAGTTCCAGTGACACATAAGCTCTATCTAGCCGAGCATGGCTAAGTCCTTGAAAATGAGTAAAACGCGGAACACTGCGATCGTACAACACATAGCCTGCGTCTTCCAGGTTGTATTCACTGACAAGATTGTTCAATAGCAGTGCACTACGATCATTCAGCGGCAGTTTTTTGACGCGATCCTCCGGAAAACAAAAACAGCTGAAGTCGCCAAGTAAAACCAAAAGCTTATCGGTCTTTAAATAATCCTCAACTCGTTCAAAAAAAGACTGTCTCTCGCTCTCTCTATTAGGGGCGTAAATACAGATAACTCGCCAGAAAACTTCATTCAAGGTAAAATCGACAACAACCAGGCGTCCCGTTTCACACACTGTGACTGCTTCTACACTTATATTTAGGCGATTGCGCAAAAAAATAGCGCAGCCCCCCGATGTGCCGGCCGCATGACAGACGCATACATTGTAACGGGGAACGAATCGTTGCACCATGCGATACGTTTGCTCTTCACTCGCTATCTTGGTTTCCTGAACTGCGATTATGTCGAGATCGTTTTCCAGAAAGATACGACTCAATTGATATTGCCGCCGCCTCGTGCTTAGTCCTCGGACTTTTAACATGGCAATACGAATCGCGGTGTTAACTGCGGCCTCCGTTATGAGCAAGAACAATCGGGTCGCATAGCGCTTACCTTGAGCGACCCATGAACTATGCATAAAGCGTTGTCCTCTATTCTGTAGTACATAGCTCCGCCAGTCAAGCTGGCGGTATCACACGTAGTGGCCATATCTAGGTTGCACTACCTGAAACGAAGCCGCTACGAAGGCGGCCCCGTCTCGGGTCTCCGCTCGACTTGGACGTTGGGCCTCGGCTTGAAAGGCGTACGTCGGAGCTGAGCCGCCTTTGTAGGTGGTTCGCTGCATGTCGTTGCTCCAGAGGTCCCGGTTACGCCGATCGTTTCCTCGTGTGCCCGCTTCGCAGGCATGCTAGTGGCTGCTGGCATGTCGACGTCAGTCGTAGGAGACGCCTCCGCACACGTAGTGGCAGGCGACGACTTCGAGGGGACTTCACTCTGTTCTGCAGCGAAACTCTGATTTTCAGGCGCCCCGTTTTCAGTCTTTTTCCGAGTATCAGCCTCGTCGTAGATTTTCTTGTCTAGGCACAAGTTTTTGGGGTGGAGAAACTGCTTCTGTGTGACCGCGTTGCCAACCTTGTCGCTCTTAACCGGAGAAATATCTTCAACTTCAGCCTCATCCATGAGGTGTTCAGATACTTCTTCTTCTCTTCTCGTTGGTCCTGCGACGACGGCGTATGTCTTGACGCACTGAGATCGTTCATGGCCGAAGCGGCGGCAGACCTCGCAGCGAGGAACTCGGCAGTCCCGGCGAATATGACCGGTTGTATGGCACCGCAAGCAAAGAGGGGCGCGGCCCGGAATGACGGCAAGGACGAGCTCCCCTGCCATGCGTAGCTGGTGCGGAATATCGTCCACTGTAGTACCTGCCTTAAGCTGCAGGGTCACCGACCGCGTCGTTGAGCCCTTGTCCAAAATTCCTTGAACACGCCACCGTTCTTTCGCCGCATCCGTAACCGTTCCGTATGGGGCAAGAGCTTGTCTGATGTCTTCATCTGACACGTTTAGCAGCATCCAGGGTAACTTCAAGCGCACGCCTTGATTGGTAAAGACCACAGGTGCCAACCTAAATGTAAGTTATGCGGCGAGGACCATCCTACCGCAGACAAGACGTGCAAAGCCAAATTCAAAAAGCCCTTCATCGTTAGAGACAATGGCAGAGACGGCAACGAGAACGACAAGAAGAACATGAACACGCTATCTCAAGAAAAGACAGAGCAGAGTCTCGCGGAACGCCTGGCCTGACTGCCGCCTGACCTCCAGATCGAGAACAAGGTCTCCATCCACCACCAGATCCTTATCCCGATCCGGCTCCAGAACACCGGGGACACAATCCAGATCCAGGTCCAGAACTAGGCCATCCTCTTCAGCAAACCAGACTAACATGGCGAGCTGGGCAGACGTGGTCGATGGCGTGCGCCCGGGGGCTGGTGGGGAGACTGCCATTAATAACGAGATCAAGCAACTAAAACACGAGAACGCGCAGTTGAGGATTTTGCTAGCACGTATGAGCGATGAAATCAAAATTCTCAAGGAAGGAAAAAACCAAATAAATCAGGTATCTCCTACCCCACACGCGAGCACGAAAGAGCCATTTGAAATCCCGGACAATAAGATGGACGAAGGGGATGAGCCCCCTCCACTCAAACGCAGGGCCCAAGCCATCAGTGATAAACAAGCTAACGCAGTGGTAGATAAAGCATTAGCCGATATTCAAAAGTGCCTAGCATAAATACAAAAGTCACATGAAAAACGGGACGAAATGATGAATGAAGTGGCTAAGGCAATAGCAGCAATTATGAGTAGATTAGACATCCTAGAGGCAAACCAGTTACCAGGTGATGTACTCCCCTCCGTTGCGTCAGAAGCACCACAATCCTTACCTACTTCACAACCACATAATTATATAAGATCAGCTTCTCTCCAACCTTCCGTCTCCCTCCCATGGTCGCACCCGAAATGAGGCGCGCTAAAGAAGGGTTCAGGATATGGCAGTGGAATTGTAGAAGTTACGAAAACAAAAAGTCAGTTTTGCAGCAGTATTTGAGAGACAAGAATACACCGGACGTCATAATTCTGCAGGAAACAAACGGGATTGCAAAGCTAGCAGGATACGGATCTTTTGGCTATGCCGAAGGGGACACCAGGGCATTAACTACGCTGGTAAAAAGAAACATAACTTGCATGCAGCACAACACAGGCATAACGCACATTGACAATATTCTATTGAAACTCATCGCACAAAAAAAGACAGGACGTAGCTTATTTATTCTCAACATTTATAGTAACCCCATGCTACATAAATACAAATTCAAGAACCTATTCCAGAAAACACTCAGACTTGCTGGAGAATATCCGGTAGTTATAGGAGGAGACTTTAATGCCACACACACTACGTGGGGATACTTATATACCAGAGCAAAAGGAAGGGACTTATGGAACGACTCGCAAGAATTAGGCCTCACGCTCGTCACAGATTCCGCCACTCCAACCAGAGTAGGCACGGCGCTAAACGGGGACACAACCCCAGACCTAACCTTTACCAAGAATATTGAAAAGGCGACGTGGCACAACACATTGAAAGATTTGGGTAGTGACCACCGCATATTGGAGTTACACGTCAGAGAAGGGCCGCATAGACCCAAGGAACGACAGATCAAATTAGTAGACTGGGAACTATTTCGTAGAACGCGAGAGAAGACACATCAACGATCAGTCGCAGACATAGAAAAATCGACTAAGGAGCTCAGTGATGACGTCAAAGCTGCCACAAAAATAGCACCGCCTGAGTCTAACTTGGATAAATACGACAGCAGACTTCTCCACACGTGGGAAGCTAAACAGTCACTTCAGAATAGACTTAGCGGTCAGAAGCATAACAGAAAGTTAAGAAAGCGCATAGCACTCCTCAACAAAAAAATAGAACATGCTAAGCAATTGACCAAACAACAATGGGACGAGTTATGTAATTCCATGGACGGACAATTAAGCACCGGCAAAACCTGGCACATGCTCAGGTTCCTGCTTGACCATGACAATAACAAGAAAAATCACATGCAAGCCATTAATAAGTTATTTCACGCATATGAGGGTACAGAAGAGGAATTTCTCAATGAATTACAGCAGAAATACTTAAAACAGGCACCCCCTTGCATCTATCCTAGCTACAACGGGAATACAAACGCAAAATTAGACGAGGAACTCACGGAGGCAGAAATCCGCGCGGCCCTACAAAAGTTAAACACCAAATCTGCCCCAGGCCCGGACGGTATAACCAACAAGACTCTCAGGAACCTGCATGATGAATCGATAGCCAAACTAACAGAATACATAAACGAGTGTTTGGTAAAGGGAGAAGTGCCAGCTCAATGGAAGAAAGCGACGATAACGCTTATTCCAAAACCTGGTAAGAAGCTTCAGATAGACAACCTCAGACCAATCTCCCTAACATCCTGCGTCGGAAAATAAATGGAACATGTAATTTTAAACAGAGTAGACAACTTCTTAGAGGATAATAACATATACCCAGATACAATGATAGGATTTCGCAAAAATCTTTCGATACAAGATACGATGCTCCAACTTAAGCATCAGATAATCGATTATAACACGCGCTCGACAAGGGCCATCTTGGGCCTTGATCTTAAAAAAGCTTTCGATAATGCCAACCACGCAACCATATTGGAAAACATCGAACGAATAGGACTAGGGCAACGGACGTATAACTACATCAAGAGCTTCCTATCAGATAGGAAAGCAGTCATCTTTGTCGGAGGGTTCAAGTCGCCCGAGATCGACATAGGGGGGGGGGGGGGGGGGGGGAGCGGCACGCCGCAAGGCGCTGTCATCTCGCCGATTCTGTTTAATCTCGTCTTGATGGGACTCCCCGAAAAATTAAATCACATAGAGTCCCTGAATCACACAATCTACGCGGGCGATATTACTATCTGGACCTGTGATGGCAGCGACGGATCAATAGAACAACGACTCCAGACTGCAATTAACACAGTAGAGGAACACCTCATAGGAACAGGCCTCACATGCTCTGCAGAGAAATGTAAACTTCTATTGTACCGCCCCACACTTAGAGGCAGGCCTCCCAAAGGATACGACAGAAACAAGGCTCATGAGGAAATCAAGCTACACACCAAGAACGGGCGGAATATCCCAATAGTCAACCAGCTCAAAGTGCTGGGTCTGGTAATCGAGAACAAAGGCACAAATAGGGAAACCGTAAAGACGTTAGACACAAAGGTAACAAACACCATGAGATTAATCAAACGAATTACTAACAAGCACCAAGGTATGAAGGAAGAAAGTATCGTACGGCTGATACAATCATTCGTAATCAGTCAGATCACATACATAGCAGCCTTTCACAATTGGTTTGCAGCTGAAAAGCGTAAAATTAACAACATGATAAAAAAAGCATACAAACTAGCGCTAGGGATTCCCATCAGTACGAGCACGGATCTCTTGCTAAAGTTAGGACTCCACAACACACTGGACGAACTCATAGAAGCACAACAAACATCTCACGCAGAGCGACTAACCAAAACCAAAACGGGACGGCATATACTAAGAAAACTAGGAATTAAATATCAGAATCTATACGGGGAAAAGAGGACGATAACCAGAGAAATTCGTGACAAACTCCTAGTACCAAATACACCCAAGAACATACATCCAGGTTACAACGACGGCAGACGCAAGAGTAGAGCAGAGAAAATTATCCGAAGCTTTGGGTCAGACGACAGAGCAACCTTCGTAGACGCGGCTGAATACCCAGACAGAAATAGCTATGTAGCAGTAATCGTAGATCACACCCAAAAACCCCTTACAAGCGTATCAGTTAATACCAAACATTCAGAGACCGCAGAGGAGGTAGCCATTGCACTAACATTGGTCTCCACGAATGCTCAGTACATCATTAGCGATTCTCAAGCGGCCATTAGAAATTATGCAAGAGGTAGGATCTCTCCTGAGGCATGGCACATCATCAGAATCAATGAAGCAAAGTTCTCCAATGCAGAGAAGAACGGCAGGCAATTCATCTGGTTCCCAGCGCCTACGACTCCAGGCATTCCCGCAGTAAACCTCAACGAGGTAGCACACCGCGAAGCTCGAGGTCTTACTCGCCGAGCTAAGCAAAGAGTGACTTCCATCGGTCAGGAGAACGCGGAGGAGGAAATCTGGAGAGAAAAAGATATATTAACAAGATTTAGTGATATTACCAAACTCTATCAAAATCGGAGGCGAGTATTACCACCGCCTCACACTAAACTTAACAGAGCTGAGTCCGTTACTTGAAGGCGACTACAAAAAGAACCTTATACGAGTCCCATGCATCTAAAAACTTTCTACCCAGATATATACGAGAGCGATATGTGCAAGCTATGCAAGTCTGTTAGAGCCACCCTTCAACACATGTTGTGGGGATGTGAAATATAGCAAAATAAAATGGCAGTCTCCCCAGAAAATCAACGGGCGCGGTGGTCGGCCGCGCTGCTCAGCTCAACTCCAAGACCAACTTTGGGCCGTCCAGCGAGCCAAGGAAGCCGCACGGGAGCAGCAGCTCCCAGTGGCCATCTAGGCGGCCCCAGGCCCGGGCCTCCCAATCGCCGGATTCCAAATAAAGTTATCACACACACACACACACATCTTTGACAATGATGCTTCGGATAGCAAGCAGTTTCTTTGTGGCTTCAGTCGTCTTGATCATGACCGCGCACACGTGATTCATCTGATACGCCCCCAAAGCAACTACTTCGGGGAGCAGTTCCAGACGAACCAGAGCGTCACAGTAATCCTCAACCTTGTACGGTCTTCCACGCACGTCCGCGTGTAAAAAAACAGTATTAAGGACGATTCGACCGGTAGGCAAGTGCGGCAAAATCACCTGATAATCCTCGTCTTCAAAAACAGCATTCCTGTTACCGCGGCCGTTCGCGGCCGCCAACGCTGCTCCGTCGGAGGACATGATAACACGTCCGCTCACTGCGGTGCCCGGAAGTGGAATGCACTCAGCCATGAGTTTGTCCATGTTTTGTCCCAAAGCGGGACAAAAGCTCCTCTAGTGAATGCGGTGTTTCCTTAGAAACGTGCCGTTGAATGTTATACTGCGTTGTATATCGGTAATCATGAGCACGTAAATTACAGAAGTCGCAGTTAAACGCGTAGCGAAGTACGTTTCTGCTACATTTCTTCTGAGCTTAGCGTGCACGAAGAGCCATCTTGTGGCAAACACAGAAAACCCCCTGCTTGCAATCTACGGCGCTGCCACGACAGCTGGCGCGCCACTCGCCCACTTCTAGAGAACTATCCCATCGAGGCGTCAGCCCCATGATCGCGTCCACCTTCATGGCGGGCCGCGGCCCGGCTGTCCGTGCCGATCACGACGTTTGGCTCGCGTAGATCGTTTCTCCCTCCGAGACACTGAGTTTCTTGCTGTCGTCCCCACCAGAGCCCTCCGGGGTTCCGTTAGTGGGGATCCCCTCGATCTCAATTCGGACCTGGGCCGGGACGTGGAGTTGGACCGGTCGCCACCGCCTCCACGGGAAGGAGCTAGAGCGGCTCATGTTGCGGCGTCTGCTGCCGTGGCGGTTGGTCCATGGCGATCCTTTGTACGATTCGGTGCTGCCAGACCACCCCCTGGACCGACTTGGGTAATAGCCCACCATAGCTTTCTGCGGTTGATGTTCATTCCGCTGTTTTTGTTGTTTCCACTGCCTCTTTCTAAGAAGATATGGGGTCTTGAATCGTTCACACCGCATTTTGTCTCCCGTGAGGTGTCCCCTCCCCCACATGAAGCATCTTGGCTCGCACTGATAACCGTCAGGTGGACTGAGAGTTCCGCACCCGTGACATTTCCTGTTGTTAGGTGTCGGGCAGACGTCCGCTCGGTGGCGGTTGCGGTCACATGTGGTACATGTGTCGTACTTTTGAATTAGGTTTAATATTAATAGACGTGATATAGATATAGTACAAGGCAGTAATATACAGGAGGAGGTCCCGAGGTCAAAGACTGTAATGGGACCTCCTGACAGCGTATAAGCAAAAATATAAACAACAGTTGCAACAAATAGTGTAAAATATTCAAAAGATAACAAACTTAGTATTGTTTTAGGTTTGGCAGTACTAAACAAATCAGCTGCAGACATGCTAGTAAAAAACGATATGCTATACGATATATGCTAAACGATATAAAAATAACGATAACTATATAACGACATATATGCTAAGCGATGTAACGTACTGCTTACGATATAGTAAGCATCAGTATTCAGCCCCGCGGTAGTACACGTAGTGTGGCACGTATGCACCTTCATACACTATCACAACCGAATCGGTGTGTCTCATGCGTGTTGCGTGTAGTGTAGTCGGCGTTCTGCAGTTTACTAGGATTTTTTCAACGTCCTAGCGCGTGTCGTATTCTGCTATACCGTGTGACGCCCTTGGAGGTGTTCTCCGGCGTAGTAATGTAAGCAGCTGTACAGTAGGTGTTCGATCCGAGTTGTATTTCTCGTATCTGGCGGTAACGTTTTGCATTCTCCAGTTTCGCCGTTCTAATGATCATGATGTTTTATCTTGGATTGATTCGTAGCGTATCTACTCCGGTGTTTTCTGGCGTCAGTGCGGCTGCCAGCAGAACGCCATCCTTTATGTACGCAATGCGTTGTTGCGCCATGTCGAGCCCAGATCTCGGGCGGATCACGACCTTGTAGTCATCATCCGGTAGCTGCGGTTGCCTCGGGGCCATTGGCCGATGTAGAATTCGAGCATTCGCGGTTTTCCACGCCGTTTGAACCGGCGAGTCTCCGACGTTCTCGGATCATTCATTGAGGTCTGGGCGTCTCTTGGCGTAACTACGGCGTTCGTGAGTCGCAATCTAGTCCTGGTCGTCATATTGTTCAGGGGAAATTGTCTCCCCTTCGACTTCTACGACCTCCATCCTGGCGTCTCGCGGCGAAGCGGGGGTCCGACCACTCCGATATGGTCTGAACAGTGGCGTCGTAGACCTAGCTAGTTAGGGTTAGCCACGCCGCCGGCGTGGCAGTGTTTTAAAACTGCCTTTACGGCTCAAAAATCGCGCACCTGGGATAATCCCCATGTCTGCGTAGTCCGTCGACTTTCTAGTGCTAGGTGTGGCAGTTCTAGAGTTGAGAACTGTCTTTTTCCGCCACACTCATAGAAATCTTTCGGAGCCCATGTGTATCTTGTCTTGTCGGCTCGGCATTATTTCTCGTCAAATCCTGCTTATCTAATAGAACACAAATTGTGAAAATCGATACCTTTACTTCTAAGGCAAGAGCTGTCCATGGTGGAGTGCCACAGGGTAGTATTTTAGGGCCTTTGCTTTTTAATATATATCTGAATGATATCGTCAATATTAACTCTCAGGCAAGGTTTATTATTTATGCGGACGACACGAGTATTTCTTTCAATGATAATAATACCCATGTTCTTATAGAACAATGTAACACTGCAATGAAATCCTTAAAGGAATGGCCGAGAGCGAATTTAATGAAGATAATGGCAAATAAAACAATAGCAGTTATATTCAGACCGAAAAACAAGCAAATACCTCCCCACCAAGACATTGTATTAAACTCAAAGAGTATTGAAATAGTAGAGACTGCCAAATGTCTGGGTGTCATCTTTTCTGCGAACATGTCATGGGACATTCACGTCAAATACGTTCTAAGCAAAATGTGTAGAATAACGGGTGTAGTAGGCCGTATGAGATATATTATTTGCACGCGTATCAAACTCTTGCTGTACAATTCACTTTTGCAATCATATTTAAACTATTTCCAATTCGTATGGGGCAACACAACATCCACCAATCTATAACTTGTTACAAAAGAAGTATTTCCGCCACCCATATAACGCTTACTAGACAGCATCGACAATAGCCTTCTTTAATAATTCTGGTGTGATCGCCGCTCACAATCTCTACAGATATCGCCTGAGTCATTTATATAAACTGGAAATCCATTGAAATATCAGCAACCTACGTACTCTAGCCCAACTTCAGAGAAAAGGTACAGATTACGTTACTAGACACTTTGAGAATTGGTTAGTACCTACCACACGTTGAAACTATGGGAAACAATGCCTCAAATACAGAACACCGGCACTGTTAAATTAATATAATTCGCTCCGATTTGATCTTTTTATGTCATCAACAAAGGAACTGAAACTAATGTATACGGTTTCGATGTAATATCTGGTAGCGTTAGGTATCTGTGTTTCTGCATTTGTTTCGTGACAGGAAGCAAAGTGTGAGTAGGAAACATGTCAGTGAAGTTATGTGTACAGCTACATATATGTATATATATGTATGTGCGCAAATGTTATATATGTTATGCTGCTTCCCTGCAGAAACAGGGATTGCAGAAATAGGAATCTGTTGAAGGATAGCTTTTTTTCCACAGTCCCTCCATCTTAAATGTACAGGATGGCAAATAAAGAATCATTTCATTTTTTAACACAGACGTGGTTTCACAATGGAATTTCTAATGAACTTTTATTCGGTGAGTCGCATCGAATTTTTCCCGTGATCGTATGTCCCGGAAAAGTTAGGTGGAAGTTATCTAAAAAATTATTCCCGCTACTGAGCTGCCACAAATACAAAATCGTGAGAGTTTATTCTTGAAGCAGAACTCTTGGAGTCATTTGTTCATTTTTTGGGCCGTATACAGATTACCATTGTCCTCATTTGAATTCCTGATTATGTTACACGAGAACATGGCAATGCAGATAAATGGGAAAGTAATATTGGTAGGAGACTTCAAATTCCCTTCTATTAAGTGGTGAAGTGGTTCCACACTAGGTTTGCTTGACAACCCTCTTTTCGACATTATGTTCGAGTTTGACTTGATTCAGGTAGTACACGAAAAACTCAAGTGAATTTATGGTGGCTCAGTTGAAGATCTCGTGTTTATAAGAGCCACTTTCACTTTGGTGATTCCATGGAGCATGGTATATCCAACGATAATTGAGTACTTTTTACTTGTGCGCGTTCTGACTGCGCACTAAGTAAGCCAGTGGTCAGACATGTTTAAAATTTTAACAAGAACATTGCTGATAAGATGCTTGACGCTGATCCTTCCACTTTGTTGAATCGTTTCAAGTTGTGCATTAGAAACTGTATTCACACATTTGTGCTATCTAGAAAAGTAAAAAAAACACGTTGAACGAGCCCATGGGTCAGTAGACATATTATACACCTTAAGTGAAAAATATTTTGTGATAAAAAGAACACTATTAAAAATATTAAAATTACTCACAATCTACAGAACGAGCTCACAAACGCTCGGACCAGTGCCAAATGAAAATATTTCACAGTGAGTTCACCTAACGTCATAAAGTCAAGTCCTGATAAGTTTTGGCGTTACATAGGAACAAAAATATTGGAGTTAGAACAAATCAACCATAATGGAATTTAACTAACCGATCCTTATGACATTGCATACACAAGAACAGGCACCCTCATTCTGTTTTCTCGCCTGTTAAAAAAGATACGGCGTCTGTTTCTTCGGATTCTTCAGCCGATTTCGATGAGAGCTTTATTTTCCAAAATGTCTGTTATTGTTCCTGCTAAAGGTGAACGTGAAGTCGTCAGGCTGCCCTGATAACATGGTTAATGCCTTGCTGCGATGCTGCGATGAGCCCTTATCTAATCGTCACAGCTACTTTTCGTCCTTCTTTGAAAGCTGTGACTGCTTGCTGGCTCGAGTTCCTTCATTCCACAAGAAAGGCACCCGATCCCTCAAATAAAACTATCGACCAAACTCTTTAACTTCAACTTGCAGCAAATTTTTAGAACATGTCATCGACTTCATTGCAGGGCGACGTGGGCGGACAGATTGAACATTTTTTTCCCGAATTTAGTAAAGCAATCAACCGCGTGTCACACGGCAAAATGTTACAAAACTCGAATGTTTTGAACTGCCTTGGTTTGTAACTGATTGGATAAAATATCACTTATCACACAGGTCAGTTTGTTGAAGTACGTGGCTGCTCTCATCCGCTGTTTCATCCTGTGTTCCCCAGGGAAATGTTCTCGGCCCCATCGTTTCTTATGTGCGTCAATTATATAATTATAAGCGTATAATAGCTGTGTCTTATCAGTGCTCACCTACGGGGCAGAAACCTGGAGGCTTACAAAAAGGGTTCTATATAAATTGAGGACAACGCAACGAGCTATGGAAAGAAGAATTATGGGTGTAACGTTAAAGGATAAGAAAAGAGCAGATTGGGTGAGGGAACAAACGCGAGTTAATGACATCTTAGTTGAAATCAAGAAAAAGAAATGGGCATGGGCAGGACGTCTAATGAGGAGGGAAAATAACCGATGGTCATTAAGGGCTACGGAATGGATTCCATGGGAAGGGAAGCGTAGCAGGGGGCGGCAGAAAGTTAGGTGGGCGGATCAGATTAGGAAGTTTGCAGAGACGACACGGCCACAATTAGTACGTGACCGGGGTAGCTTGAGAAGTATGGGAGAGGCCTTTGCCCTGATGTGGGCACAACCAGGCTGATGATGATGATGCATTATATAGCATCATCATCATCATCATCATCAGCCTGGTTGCGCCCACTGCAGGGCAAAGGCCTCTCCCATGCTTCTCGAACAACCCCGGTCATGTACTAATTGTGGCCATGCCGTGCCTGCAAACTTCCTAATCTCATCCGCCCACCTAACTTTCTGCCGCCCCCTGCTACGCTTCCCTTCCCTTGGAATCCAGTCCGTAACCCTTAATGACCATCGGTTATCTTCCCTCCTCATTACATGTCCTGCCCATGCCCATTTCTTTTTCTTGATTTCAACTAAGATGTCATTAACTCGCATTTGTTCCCTCACCCAATCTGCTCTTTTCTTATCCCTTAACGTTACACCTATCATTCTTCTTTCCATAGCTCGTTGTGTCGTCCTCAATTTGAGTAGAACCCTTTTCGTAAGCCTCCAGGTTTCTGCCCCGTAGGTGAGTACTGGTAAGACACAGCTATTATATACCTTTCTCTTGAGGGATAATGGCAACCTGCTGTTCATGATTTGGGAATGCCTGCCAAACGCACCCCAGCCCATTCTTATTCTTCTGATTATTTCCGTCTCATGATCCGGATCCGCCGTCGCTACCTGCCCTAAGTAGATGTATTCCCTTACGACTTCCAGTGCCTCGCTGCCTATTGTAAATTGCTGTTCTTTCCCGAGACTGTTAAGCATTACTTTAGTTTTCTGCAGATTAACTTTTAGACCCACTCTTCTGCTTTGCCTCTCCAGGTCAGTGAGCATGCATTGCAATTGGTCTCCTGAGTTACTAAGCAAGGCAATATCATCAGCGAATCGCAAGTTACTAAGGTATTCTCCATTAACTTTTATCCCCAATTCTTCCCAATCCAGGTCTCTGAATACCTCCTGTAAACACGCTGTGAATAGCATTGGAGATATCGTATCTCCCTGCCTGACGCCTTTCTTTATTGGGATTTTGCTGCTTGCTTTATGGAGGACTACGGTGGCTGTGGAGCCGCTATAGATATCTTCCAGTATTTTTACATATGGCTCATCTACACCCTGATTCCGTAATGCCTCCATGACTGCTGAGGTTTCGACTGAATCAAACGCTTTCTCGTAATCAATGAAAGCTATATATAAGGGTTGGTTATATTCTATAGCAATATATATATATATATATATATATATTGCATTATATTCTATAGCATTAGCTATTAAATCTGAAGTCCATATCGCCTTATTTCCGACGACTGCTTGCTTTTCAGAGAACTGCAGTATCCAAACGGCCAATTCAGTTTAAATCGCAGCCTTGCAATTATAACTGAATGGCGCCAGTGATGTTCCATGACGTAGAACTCTGAAAAGAGAGTGCTGCTTAATGTGACAAACAAAAAGCAACTTGTGATTTTCTCTTACTCTATTGATGATGAGTTGACTGACTCTCATCTAATATTTTATTGAAGATACCTCTAACGTATATATAGAATAAAAAACAGACACAGCGCGACACAGGACAGCGAGTAAAGAGCACAAGACAGAGCGCGTACAAGCAATTAAATGCTTTATTTACAGAAGCACCATATAAAGACACCAGTGATAGTGACATAAAGAACATGAAAAGAAGGATAAGCGTCAGCCATGGAGAGAATCCAGTTCTTTCGTTGACAGCATGAGGGATGCAGAACTGACGCATGCGTCATCACTTGTGAATATGCAAAATTCCTCAAAGATTTCCCGCACGCACTTTTCACTATATATTCAAATTATTTCGCATTTCTTATAGATCGGGGTGCAACGACACGTGTTACAGTGCGCAACCAGATGACTGTACAGGTTTCCGTTTAGTGAAGCGGCATGCTGGCGCTGGCAATCATTATTGCACCTCCCCGTTTGCCCGATTTAGCAACGTTTACAGTCATCTGGCTGCCCACTGTCCACGGGACCTGCATATATATATATATATATATATATATATATATATATATATATATATATATATATATATATATATATATATATATATATGCACACACATATTTGTTCTCAAGAAAAGATTCTGTAGGTCCGGTGCATAGGTAGTTGAATAAACGAGGGCGCACACTTACAAAAAATTGCAATTTGCGTACGTGCGCTCCCTCGTTTATTCAACCATCTATATATATATATATATACATATATATATATATATATATATATATATATATAGTAACACATATGAAAGGCACGGACAAGAAGAGAAGAAAGAGAAGAGGAAGAAAACAAGGAGTTAGAGAGGCCGGGCTGCGCTACGATCACGCTACCATCATCGTCCAATTCTCCTGTAAATAAAACCATTTCTCCGCAACTGCTCGTAACAGTTGTGGTGGAAGGTGCTGGGTAATCGACACCCGAAGACGGAGGCTGAACCACAAGTTCTTCGACGGAGCCGTCGCCTTGCTGGACTCCCACCAAATTCACCGGAGCTGAACATGTCCCACGACGCAGACGAACTACGACCCATTCCAACTGCTGCCCCGACAAGTTCTGTTCTGCAACTGAGAGATGCGCGTCCCTTCACCGGAAGATCGGACGAAGACGTCGAGGAATGGCTCATCCATTATCACCGGGTGAGTGCCGCCAACAAGTGGAACAGCGCTTCTCAGCTTTCTAACGTCGTGTTCTTTCTAACGGATACTGCGTTGGTGTGGTTCCACAACCACGAGGAAACATTCACAACATGGGGAAGATTTGTTTCGGAAATCAAAGAGCGATTCGGCGACTCCGCGACGAAAAAGAAAAGGGCAGAACAGACGCTACTGCAACGTGCGCAGGTACCAGGCGAAACCTGCACGACCTACATTGAGGCAGTAATAAAACTGTGTAGGATGGTGAACTCTGGAATGTCCGAGGAAGACAAAGTCGGGCACATTCTAAAAGAAATTGCCGAGGGTGTTTACAACTTCCTCATTGCAAAAGACAGCCTGGCTTCCGTCGCTGACATCATTCGGCACTGTCGTACTTTTGAGCAACTAAAGACGAGGCGCATAACGCCGAAGTTTGGCAGGCTAGCCAATGTAACGACAGTTGCAAGCGAGGACAGCAACCAGCCCCTTGATCTTGCATCAACGATCCGACAAATAGTTCAGGAAGAACTCAGCCTGCACGCGCAAGTGACACATCCAGGCACTCATAGCTTCCGCCTACCACCATATTTTGAGCCAAACGTGGCTTCCTCCTCCCCGTATCCTGCGGAAAGGGGCACTGAGGATTATGAACTCGCGCCCCGACAGCAGCCACGTCTCTACGACAGAGGCCCTACTTATGACGCTCGGCCACAACGAGAGCAGCCGCGTTTTTACCCCCGAAGCCCTGCGACTTCTGTCAGGCCACGATAGAAAAACAGCACCGACCCTACTACCACGACGCGACTTATGAAAGATATAACGGATTTCAGCAAGCAGCAGATACAGGTTATCCACATGACCACGAGCTTTCTCGCCGCCCGCAGCCGTCTACCATTCGTTTCGGGGAAGACGCTGTGAACCGCGACCCTCTAGTGTTCTACAACTGTGGTTCCACAGGCCATATAGCTCGGTATTGTCGCCAAGCCCATCAATCATGTAGGACACCATCGATGTTCTCGCCACCCAGAACCCGTACTTCATATGACCTGCGGACGACCGATTTGCTTCCAAGGGATCACTTCTCACACGAGACCAGACGCAGCGATTCGCCAGCATCTGAGCGGAGTTTGACGCCAATAAATAGCCGTCCCCGTCGCTCTCCGTCCCCTCGGCGCCGTTCTTCCTCACCGCCCCCAGGAAACTAGCATCCCCGGCCAGTGGAGGTGTGGTCGCCGGACGGTCTTTGCAAGAAATACCTCTGCCTGTTGTGATGTTCAAAAACAAAATGAATGCTTCGATTGACGGAATACCGACCATGGCGTTAGTTGATACTGGGGCGACTGTGCCTGTGATGAGCCTCGCTTTCTAAAACCGGCTAGGCCACAAAGTTATGTTTTCTTGGAACGACGGTATTACCTTTCGTGGAGTAGGCGGCGAGTGGCTTCATCCCCTTGGTGTTTGTGCTGTGAGTGTTTTGTTGGCTGGGAAAGTGTTTGTGTCGGAATTCCTTGTACTTTCTCGTTGTTCGCACGACGTTATTCTTGTTATCGATTTTCTTGAACAGTGCGCCGCTTCCGTGGACTGTGGTTGTGGCGAAATCTCTATGAACAAGTTATTTTTATCAGCACATTCCGAACAAAGCTTGGGTGGTGAAGACGGGGACACAGACACACTCAGTGTTCTTGATGAAGTGATTGTACCATCGTGGTGCCTGACGCCCATTCGTGTTTCTATAACTACTGTTGATGCTGATTGTGTTGAACTTGTAGTTAGGCCTCTCCGCATAAACTGTGCTAAAACAAATATACTTGTGCCCTGCTCTGTCGTGTGCATGACGAAAGGAGCCGCCACATTGTGGGCGCTGAATTGTTCCGCCCCGCCAGTTCTCCTTCCTCGCGGTATGAAAATCGCTCTTTTCGATGAAGCCGCAAGTAGTTCAATAGCGGCACTAACCACGGACGTCTCTACAGCTTGCTCTCCTTGTGATAATCGCCATTCTGAAGAGCGAATGCTTGGCATGATCAGCAAGGCTCTTGGTACATCGGAACGGCAAGCACTGGTACAAGTCCTTGCCAGGCATGAGGCTGCATTCGACTTCGTGCATGGAGATGCACCCCTTCATTTACCGTCGTCCCGCGCTCGTCACAGAATAGATACCGGCTCAGCACACCCCATCCGCCAGAAGCCCTACCGAGTGTCATCGTCCGAGCGCAAAGTTATTGGCGAGCAAGTCAAGGAGATGATGAACAAAGGTGTCGTTCAAGAGTCATCCAGTCCATGGGCAGCCCCAGTAATCCTGGTCCGAAAAAAGATGGCTCCTGGAGATTCTGCGTGGATTACAGACATCTAAACGCAGTGACGAAGAAGGATGTCTATCCACTACCGCGAATCGATGACGTCATTGATTGCTTACACGCTGCTTCTTAATTCTCAACACTTGATTTGCGATCGGGGTATTGGCAAATACCTATGAACCCTGCCGACAAGGAAAAGACCGCTTTCATGACTCCAGATGGCCTATTGGAATTTAATGTTAAGCCTCTTGGCCTTTGCAATGCTCCTGCCACCTTTGAAAGATTCATGGACACAGTACTACGTGGCCGAAAGTGGGACATATGCATGTGTTACCTCGATGATGTAATCTCTGGCCGCACGTTTGAAGAACATAACGAACGCCTCAGCCTCGTTCTCGACTGCATTGAGAAAGCTGGACTGGTCCTAAACTCAAAAAAGTGTTGGTTCGGCGAACGTCAAATACTGGTCCTGGGACACTTAGTCGACAAGGATGGCGTCAGACCCGATCTTCGCAAGATTGAAGCAGTGAGCTCCTTCAAGCCACCGCAATCAGCATGAGAACTCCACTCGTTCATTGGCCTATGTTCGTATTTTCGTCGTTTTGTTCCCCGGTTTGCCGACATAGTTTACCCGTTGACAAGTATTTTGCGACAAAATGCATGCTTCAATTGGACACCAGAGTGTGACGCTCTCAACTGAAGTTTATACTAACGTCAGCACCCCTCTTGAGTCACTTCGATCCATCTTGCCCGACTGAAGTTCACACTGACGCGAGTGGAATCGGGATAGGAGAGGTGCTTGTACAACGTCACAGAGGCGCAGAACATGTTGTCGCATATGCCAGCCGTTGTCTGAGCAAATCTGAACGCAATTATACGGTTACGGAACAGGAATGCCTGGCAGCCGTTTTCGCCGTACAAAAGTTTTGATGTTGTCTTTACAGTAGACCATTCAAGATTATCACCGACCATCATTCTTTATGCTGGCTGGTCGGTTTGCGTGATCCCTCTGGTCGCCTCGCACGTTGGGCGCTGCGCCTCCAGAAATACGACTTTGTGGTATCGTACAAGTGTGGCCGTCGTCACGCTGACGCAGACTGCCTCTCTCGGATTCCTCTTGCGACTACCGACTGCGATGCTGAGAATGTTGACGACTGTCTCGCTGCTGTTACTCCTACTTTCCCTGACGCGGCAGACTTTCAGCGAGAACAACGGGATGATGTTACCCTTGATCCGCTTTTTGTCGCTGCGCGTACCTCTAAAGGCAGCGGTCGCTTTACTGTCCGTGATAAATTGCTGTACAAAACTAATTACTCCGGGCATGGAGCGCGTTTCCTGCTTGTTGTCCCCGAGAGTCTCCGCTCCGACGTTCTACGCGCCATGCATGACGATGTGACATGCGGCCATTTCGGCTTCGTACGAACGCTGCACCGCACGCAGGAACGCTTTTACTGGCCCAAGATGTACGAAACAACCAAGCGCTATGTCGCTAGTTGCGAAACGTGCCGACGTCCCAAGCGACCGACCACCGCAGCCCCGGGTCCCCTTCGGCTATTGACACCGCCCAGTACGCCGTTCGAGCGAGTAGGCATTGACATTTTGGGTCCATTCCCGTTATCTAACAACAAGATCCGCAGGATAATTGTCTGCGTGGACCATCTTACACGGCGTGCAGAAACTGCAGCCATACCGTCTTCCACCGCTGCTTGCGTGGCGGCCTTCCTGCTCCGTTCCGTGGTCCATCGTCATGGCCCACCACGTGTCATCATCAGCGAACGTGGTCGCCAGTTCATGGCTGATGCCATTGAAGAGTTACTTCGTTTGGGCACTTCACAGTTCCGTCATTCCACGCCGTATCATCCACAGACCAATGACTTCGTTGAAAGGACAAACAGAACGCTGACTAACACGCTTGCCATGTACGTCTCCTCCAATCATAAGAACTGGGACGACGTGCTGCCCTTCATCACTTATGCATACAACACGGCGAAGCACGAAACCACGAACTATAGCCCATTTTATCTCCTGTATGCAAGGTTACCGCGAAGCCCTCTGGACACTTTCTTACCCTTCGTTCTGCACAGTGATGATTCTGTATCGAAGAGTTTGTGTCTCGCCGAAGAAGCGCGTCGAATAGCTTCGTACTCTGGCCTCGCAAAGTCGTTCGAAAGAGCGATACGACGACCGTCACGTACAAGTATCCCGGCAAAAAAGTGACTTAGTCCTCCTTTGGACACCGCAATGCAAGCGTGGATTGTGCCAAAAGTTCTTGTCACAATATTCAGGCCCATTTGCAGTTGTGGACCGCCTGAGCGAAGTCACTTATGTCATAGCTCGCCTCCTGTGCAATGGTCGGTGATCAAGCAGAACTCAGCTGACTCGCTCGCCTGAAGCCTTTCTACCCTGCTTGTCCATCCTGACTCGCCCCACGGGCTTCGTCTGCTTGCGGGGAAATGTAACAGATACGAAATGCACGGACAAGAAGAGAAGAAAGAGAAGACGAAGAAAACGAGGAGTTAGAGAGGCCGGGCTGCGCTACGATCACGCTACCATCATCGTCCAATTCTCCTGTAAATAAAACCATTTCTCCGCAACTCCTCGTAACAATATATATATTTGTATATATATATATATATATATATATATATATATATATATATATATATATATATATATATATATATATATATATATATATATATATATATATATATATATATATATATGTACATACATAACATGTCCCGATTCACACTACGGCATCACTGTGGCTGCGCCTCGCTCACGACCTACGCGGCCAGTGCTGACTGGCACATCTCTCTCCGAATGCGCAATCCCGACACAACCAACGAATGTGCACACTTTAGCTGGACTCTTCACCCGGACTTTACAATTAGACTTTATTTCAATTGCGCTTCCCGGGTTGGGGGGGTGGGGGGAGCTGTAGCGGCACGGCTATTACCTCCAAAGCTGGCGAAGAAGAAGGCTCGCGTAGCACGGGAATAGAACACGCTAGCGCGCTCGACCTGAGCGACTGAGGTGTCGGCCGCTCCCGTTGCACCAGGGTTGGCTGGCCGCCCTAGATAAACCGTGGCCGCGGCGGTTACCTCTTCGCGCCGCCTCCCACAAATCGGGGGCACCCGACGATCGTCGACCCATCATATTCCTCAACGCATGTAAAAAGGAAGCTGCAGCGTAGAGTAATAACTCCATCATGTCAATTGAACAGGCGCATATGCCGTTGTCACAATTCATTCTAAAGAACAGCACCACCTCGCTCCAGCTGCTTGTAATTAACGGATCATGGATATTCAAGAATCGTAATACCTTCTGAGGAAAACCGGCAACCGCTTTCTGCCAATTCCTGCTCTCTGACGCTATCACTATGAAAGACCGGAATGCCAGATGGTAATCGCCATGGCAGACTGTGCCAACTCAGCAATCGCTTGGCGCGGCTGCGAAATCCACGAAACCGCTTGCGTCAACAAAGGACGAACAAAAGCTCTGCTTAGTCGGTCATCCATAGAATCGCTCAAAATTCTGTAATTCAGGATCCCCGGTGATTATCCCGGACGCTAGTGACCGATATTTCTAACTGTTTGGCTCCTTATCCCAAGCTGGGACTTATAGAGACACAGTAGCGCATCAAACTCATAAACTTTGCCAAGCCCTACGCAGTCACCTGTCCGAGGCGTGTGCCACTTCCACTATTACCACTTGTGAAGAACGAGTTAAAAAGGACTGAGGGCATGGCGGTTATCCAGAATGTAGAACAAGCGAACGAATAGCGTTTTTCTATGGTTGTCAGACGAAAAAAGAAAATTAACTCCCCATCCCTGTTGTCTAAGGTCATTTGAATGAGGAGATCAGTCGTGAACGAGTGCCTACAGTGTCCCGCAGAGCTACCTCAGCTGCCTAGATGTACAGGCAGCATACAGGTACATCCCCTTCGCCTCTCGCGAATACAGAACGACCGAAAAAAGAAGAGAGAAACAACTTGCCCCACAAAGAGGTGAGCAAGGCCCAAACCACTACGGAAGGAAACGCTTATCCCACCTCATACATTGAAATCGAGAGCTGCAAATGAACGCAGCAAGAACTCAATGTATAGCTTGCAATCGCAGGCGTGAACAATGCGATACCTGAACGAGATGCATGATGTCGGGCCACAAGAAATTGCCACAGCTGAGGCTTGCTAGTTCGCTTTCACAGTTGTCATTTTACCGACTACCTGAGAACTGTTAAGGCCTTAGGCGCATTATTATTGCTGATTTCGGTGTTTGGAAGGCCGATTCTGGCGCGTGTTACATACACTGTACTGCAGTCTCGGCCTGTAATGTATTCACCACATTAAGCCGCTTCGATGGGCCTCTTTCGATGTAATTGTGCCGCCACGCTAGCACGGACTGACGTCCAAGTGCGCCACAGCACGCCTCTCGTTTGTGCAGGTTAGTACCCAGTACATGGAAAGGCCCTTATAAAACCGCAATTCCGCCGTACCTTTAAGGCAGCAAGCTGGATTTTTCGTGCGTACGTCTTCGGTAATGAAAATCAGGTTAACGAGGTAACCTGCTACTTATTTCACCTGAATTAGCAGATACTGGAGAACACTGAAGTGTAGAAATTTTGGTTACACTAATAATACTCTACTGGAATGCAAAGGTTTGACAGCCACAAGGACCAGAAATATATACGTTTACCTTGTCATTTACTAAGAATCAAGTAGCGATGAGAAATAGATCAGCGCAATCTGCTGTCGCCATAACCCTTGTATTAAGAGGTCAATCTCCTCCTATAGCTCCGTTTGCATTGACGAGATCGCAAAGGGAAGCGTGTAAGTGGCCCAGGAGACGCTCGACCTCAAGAGACAGCGTTTTTGGATTATCTCTGGCGAGACCAGTTTCCATGGAGGCAAACCTTCGCAGTGGGTGAGCTGGTATTTCCTAAAGCCTCATTCACAAAAGGCCAACACGACACCGATTTCGGTCTGCCGACGGTCGGCGACAGCGTTTTTTCCTTCGTGTCGGCGCCTCTGTCACAGTGTACACCCGCGCCGACCATCTGCCGACGGCCGGCGGAGAGCACGGCGCCGGGTTGAAGTAGGGCTGAAGCGGGGACGACAGACACAAAAAAGCGTCGATTTCCAAGTAAAGTTTATTCAGCTAAACGTCGCAAATAAATACACGGCAATTGTCACGAACGGCATTTGAAGAGAAGAGCAGGCGTGATTTGGGTGAAAAAAGGCTCGATCGATTTCCGCGCTCTGGCTGAGTGTCCAACGCGGCTGCTACAGTGTCTGTAAGTTGGTTCTGCAGGTGAGACGAAAGCCCTCGTCGCTTTCTCGTCTCGGTCTAGTATTCATAACCCAAACCTAAACAGCGAACAAGCTTTTACGCCCAGCACCACTATCTCATTACGAAGCATACTGTACTGCGCGGGCACTCCGGAAAAATCCTTTGGCGATTGCCCTCCAGGAAACTGGAGGACCCGCAAAACTGTCAGGTTATCAGGCATTTCATAGTGGCAGGGGGGATAAATCCTTGGTCACAACACTCGTGAAAAGAAATATCGCGGCCATTGAACACGATTTAGAGTCGAGAGAGATCGAGAACGTGTTTGTCGAAATTCTAACCGGAAAACAGAAGGACCCTAGTTTATTCCTTCTAAATTTATACAGCTCACCCAGGCAAAGGAAGGTGAGGTTCAGGGCTTTGCTTCGCAAGGCCCTCAAAATTTCAAGCAACCAGCCACTGTTGATAGTGGGGGACTTTAATGCACATCACCAGGAATGGGGGTACCCGCACCAAAGCCCGAACGGCAGACAGCTGTGGGAAGATACGCATGACATAGGGCTCACTCTGCACACGGACTCGGAGACTCCAACGAGGGTGGGCAATAGCGTTAGTAAGGATACATCTCCAGATCTGACATTCTCGAACAACATTAAAGATCTAGAATGGCATAATTCGGATCAAAATTTTGGCAGCGACCACTACATAATTGCTTCCATACTGAAAGTGGGCCTTCAAACGCGCAGGGCTCGCGCGCCGGCCGTCGTTGAATGGGATAACTTTAGAGATATCAGGAGAGCGCAGGAACTGGGGCCCATCAGAAACATCGAGGAATGGACGACGGCGCTCAAATCGGACGTTAGAAGGACGACAAAAACGCTCGAAGGGGATAACGCCCCGGAGATAGCGGACAGCCGTCTTCTGCATATGTGGGAAGCTAAGCAAAGCATGGAACGTCGTCTCAAAAATCAGAAATGGAACCGCAACCTCAGAAGAAGGATTGCTAGGCACAATAAGGAAATCGAAGATTATACTTTTACATTAAGCAAACAAAATTGGGCCAACAAGTGTGACGAAATGGAGGGGAGCATGCACCTCTCCAAGATGTGGAACATCCTCCGGCACTTGTTGGACCCCGCAAGCTCGAAAACTCAATCCGGTATAAGATTGGCAAAAGCTAGGCACGCGTTCGTAGGGAACGATGATTATTTCATGAAGAAATTAATTGAGACGTTCGTGGGGGAAACATCGCGAACTCCACTACCCGACTATGGTGGAGCGCCTAACGAGGCGTTGGACGCCCCCATCACAGAAGCGGAAGTGCGAGCAGAGATTCTAAGACTCAGAACGAAGTCGGCTCCAGGCCCTGACGGGGTAACGAACAAAATGCTCAGAAACTTAGACGATGATTCTATTAGCCATCTAACGAAGTATATGCAGGAATGTCGGGAAAAAGGCGAGCTCCCACAACAGTGGAAGACGGCAAGCATTACTTTAATACCAAAACCCGGGAAGCCTCCGCAATTGGAAAACTTACGGCCAATTTCCTTAACTTCATGCGTGGGGAAATTGATGGAGCACGTCGTCCAGACCAGACTGATGGGCTTCATGGAGCAGGGCGATCTGTGGCCACATGAGATGGTCGGGTTCCGACCTCAATTGTGTACGCAGGACGTCATGCTCCAAATCAAACATGACATAATAGACTCAAGGTCTAAAGATGCAAAAGCAATTCTGGGACTGGACCTCGCGAAGGCTTCTGACAACGTAAAGCATGAGGCGGTCCTGGAAGGGCTGGCCAAGATTAATGTAGGTACCAGGACATATCGATACGTCAGGGACTTCCTGACGGGAAGAACTGCTTGCATGAGGTTCCAAACGCTGGAATCCCCCACAATTGAGCTAGGAAGTAAGGGTACGCCCCAAGGATCAATGCTGTCTCCCCTACTCTTCAACGTGGCTATGAGAGAACTCCCCGAGCAATTGGCAAAGCTCGAGATATTAAAATTTAGTATATATGCGGATGATATCACCCTCTGGGTCAACCGGGGAAGTGATCTGCCGTCGAAAGCCTGCTCCAGGCCGCCACCGACATCATAGTCGATTACGCGGCCGAGAGAGGCCTAGCATGCTCGCCGCAGAAATCAGAATTGTTTATATACAATCCGAAACACTTAAGGTGCAAGGCACCGTCGGAGATCAAAATTAAGGTGGTGGGTAAAGAGGTACCAATAGTAGGGCAAATTAGAATCTTGGGCCTGATTCTCCAGTCACACGGCCACAATGGCGAGACCCTCAAGAGGCTGCAGAATCACGCATTACAGACCCTGAGCCTAATTAGGCGGGTGGCCAGCAAAGGTCTAGGGCTAAAGGAAAAAAAATTATTTAAGCTAATACAGGCGTACATATTCAGCCGGGTGAGCTATGCAACGCCATATCTCGATTTGAAAGTGGTGGAAAGAGAAAAGATTGATTCTCTAATGAGAAAATGCGTAAAACGAGCGCTGGGACTACCCATGTGTACATCAACAGAGAGACTGATGGCTCTAGGAGTGCACAACACATGGGCAGAACTGGCGGAAACGGTGCGAACCTCTCAAATTGAGAGACTTAGCACCACGAAGACAGGAAGAGCCATATTGGCCAAAGTTGGAATGAATCCGGACAGAGGCCCCACCCAAAAGGTGCAAGTAGATAGGGCAGTTAGAAAAAATCTCATTATCCCCCCTCTGCCAAAAAACATGCACCCGGAACATAACAAAGACAGGAGGCATAAACGAGCCGAAGCATTAAAAATTAGATTCGGTAATATCTCGGAGCATGAGGTAGCCTATGTAGACGCGGCGGGAGGTAGCGGCAGTTTTACGGTGGCAACTGCCGTCAGCGACCGGGGTATTCCCGTGACTGCTGTCACTCTGCGCGGGCGCAACATAGAAGTTGCCGAGGAAATTGCGATCGCATTAGCTTGCGCTGGAACGGACGCGAAATTTGTGATCAGTGACAGCAAAACTGCCATACAAAATTTTAGCAAGGGAAGGATCTCGCCCTTAGCGGCCAGAATCCTAGGCCAGAGAAAGCTAGATAGAAAAATTCAAATAATTTGGACTCCGGCGCATGAAGCCGTCCCCGGCAACGAGGCGGCCCACGAGCTGGCTCGAGATCTCTACCGCCGAGCCGCTACGGGGCCCCTCGATGACCGAGGGAGCGGAGAGCGCATGCTAAAATATGGGGAGATCACGCAGCATTATAGATTGACTCGCAGACTGGTATCCCCGCCAGACCCAAAATTAAACAACAGACAAGCAGTCGCGTGGAGACGACTACAAACTTATACATATCCGCACCCGGTTATGGCGAACCACATGTTCCCCGAGGCCAGGAGCGATAAATGTAATCTTTGTGGAGCGAGAGGGACCCTCGACCACATAATATGGGAATGTCCATACTCTCCCGGGGGAACGCACAAAATAGGTAGCAGAGACACCTGGGAGACCCTGCTGCGCAGCTCGGACTCTGAGCTCCAGCTCCGGCTCGTCCAACTGGCCGAAGAGGCTGCTGGGACCCAAGACCTCCCAGCCTGCATCTGAGGCGGCGGCACTCGCCCCCTGACCTGTGCGTCGGGGGGTGGGTAGATCACCTTTTTCCGTTGGACATTAAAGTTTATTCTATCTATCTATCTATCTATCTATCTATCTATCTATCTATCTATCTATCTATCTATCTATCTATCTATCTATCTATCTATCTATCTATCTATCTATCTATCTATCTATCATCAGCTGAATTGTAAATTTACGCACGCGAGCGTTTCCACATCTCGCCATGATCAAAATGGCCCTTATCTAACGGGGCACAGCAACACAACGGGGCGGCGGGTTGTCTGGTTTCAAGTGAAATGATAGACATCTGGACACCTATGAAGTGAAATTAGACATCTAGGGCACCTAGTAGCCACATTACCGTGAGTTAGCGTTCTTGATTGAAGCGCACACTAGACTTATTATCGTTTGGGGACAAGATAATTCCTGAAAGGCGCAAATAATTTCCTAGGGCATCATCGTCATCATCAACAGCAGCCTATCTATGTCCACTTTAGAACGAATGCCTTTTAGAGCAACCTTCTGCTACCGCTTAATATAATATATATAAATATAAATAATAGGCCCATTAGCTTACTCCCAGTATTATATAAAATATTTACCAAAATAATCTCCAATAGAATTAGGGCAACATTTCACTTTAGTCAACCAAAGGAACAGGCTGGCTTCAGGAAAGGATACTCTACAATGGATCACATCCATGTCATTAATGAGGTTATTGAGAAATCCGCAGAGTAGAATATGTTTCGTGCGGTTCGCGCAAAGAATACGATCGAGCCAAGTGTCAGTCAACACCGAAGCCCGTTGCTTTATTTGCTCAACTATTTATACGTTGTGGGTAGGACAGGGAACACGTTTAAGATAGCTTTCGAGGGCGTGTTCGTTGATTCCATAGTTAGTGGGCATGCGCAGTAATGCCGAGTTGAACATGATGAACATGTCTTTATAAAACACGATACATCCTCTTTTCTGTACAAAGACGAAAGTGAAAATCTTATCGAATGGTATTGCAAGGGGTTACGAACATTGCTTAAAATTGCTGGCGTATTGGAGGCGCTGTGGTGGTCTTCTTTGTCGTGTTGATCTCCTCAAAAGCGGACTTCTCTCATTTGATATCGCCGGTGCACCTCCGTTTGACGACGTATGTTGGTTTACAATGCCGTCGTTGTCGCTTTCGTCGTCCGTGGAATCTCCGGTGGATGACTGCATGCTGAATGGTTCGGCTGTCGCAATAAGGTGCTGCCGATTCCGACACAGCATTTTCCGTCTTCTGTCTCTACTCGGTAGGACATTGGTTGCTCCGCTTCGCATCACTGTGGCTTTGGTATCCCATCGGTGTTCGCGCACTCGCACGACTTGTCCTTTCCGCACAGGAGCATCTCGGCTGTTCCGTCTGTCCATGCTTCCGCAAAATCCGGCAATGGCGCTCGAAGCCGTCGACCAAACAGCAGTCCACCCGGCGATCTGCCGTCTTCCAGAGGACATGACCTGTAACTGAGCAATCCAAGCCAAAAGTCCATTTTCCTTCGGTTGTTTTTTAAGGATTCTTTTAACCACCTCAATCCCTTTCTGGGCGAAGCCATTTGAACGTGGAAACCGCGGGCTTGAAGTGACATGCTGGAAATTGTATCTTTCTGAGAAGAGCAGAAACTCGCGGCTGGAGAATTGCGGTCCGTTGTCACTGCACACTTATTTTGGTATGCCGTGTCTAGCAAATATTGCGCTTAGTTTTTCAATCACACCGGCTGGTGACGTGTCCTGCAATTGCTCAACCTCGGGAAAATTAGACAGTGCATCATACGCACAAAGATACGATTTCCCAGCGTACTGGGAGATGTCAACACCAATCCTACACTAGGCATGTGCAGGCACAGGGCGGATAAAAAGGGTTTCGCTGTGTTGCTTGTAAGCGTGCTTCTGGCATACTGAGCATTTTTAATCAGATTTTCGACATCAGTGTTCATACCGGGCCTGAAAACCAAACGACGCGCACGTTCTTTGCACTTATTTAGTCCCATGTCTACTTCATGCATTCTTCTCAACATTTCTTGGCGCATGCTGGTCGGCACCACGACCTTGCACTCTTTTAGTATCACCCCACTTACTGTTGACAGTTCACTTTCGAAATGCTTAAGCCGTCCCTGCCCAGGTTGGTTCTTCTGACGGCACGTGACGACACTATGCCAGTAGCCGTCATTTCGCGTTTCTTTTGATAGGTGCTCTAACGTGGCATCGCTCACAAGTGACGATACAACACCTACGGCGTGAATCTCGATGTCTTCTTCTTCTTCTGTTTCATCCTTTTGTGGTTTTCCTACAGAGGCACGCGACAGCAGGTCTGGCAACACGAACGGCTTTCCTGGAACAAAGTGCAGAGTGAAATTGTATTTTAGTAAAGG
This sequence comes from Dermacentor albipictus, assembly GCF_038994185.2. Taxonomy (NCBI): domain Eukaryota; kingdom Metazoa; phylum Arthropoda; class Arachnida; order Ixodida; family Ixodidae; genus Dermacentor; species Dermacentor albipictus. The sequence continues at coordinate 2,247,117 of NC_091824.1, forward strand.
TAGAAAGAAGCGCTGCAGTGTCGGTGGCATGTCAGCAATTGTCTTTTGCGAAATATTGATCAGTTGGCGGTGGTCTGTTTCGAGGATGACCGTGCGTCCGTACCCAAAATGGTGAAATTTTTCGCACCCGTATAGCACAGCCAACGCCTCCTTCTCAACCTGTGAATATCGTTTTCGGGTGTCGGTGAGTACTCGCGAAGTACAGGCAACAGGTTTCCAAGCGTCCCCGTAACGCTGTAGCAATGCTGAGCCGATGCCATTTTGCGATGCAACCGAAGCTATTTTAGTGTCACGCATCGGGTCGAAGATAGCCAGAACTGGCTGGCTACCTAAAGTTGCACATATATGGTTCTAATGTGTGGCATGGTTATCCGTTCAATCGAAAACACTGTCTTTATTTATCAGGTCTCGGAGTAATTTGGTTTTTTCTGCGAGTGCCAGTACAAACTTACAGAAATAGTTCACGACATCTAGCATTCTATGAACTCCATTCTTGTCCCTCGGTGGCGGTAGATGTAGAACTGATTCGACAGAATCAGGGCTTGGCCGTATGCCGTTTTCGGAAATGACATCTTGAAAAGAAATTTCTGGCACGCTGATTTCACAATTTGAAGCATTGAATTTTAGACCCGCCTTACGCGCGGACTGAAGGACTCCTCGTAGCCTTTCGTCGTGCTCGTTTCTTGAAGAGCCCCATCCTAAGATGTCGTCGACGTGCACGCATACACCAGAAATCCCGTCAAAGATCTCGTTCATGTACCTTTGAAATACTTCGGATGCTGACGTTATGCCGAAAGGAAGCCTGAGGAAACGATAACACCCAAACGGGGTCGGAAATGTGCAGATCCTGGATGTTTCTTCACGTAACGGTATTTGATAAAATCCAGCTTTGACGTTTAGTCGTGGAAAATATCGCGCTTCCGCAAGCTCGGCTTCTAGGCCAGCGTGACGAGGCATCTGTAAGTGCTCCCGCTTGAGACCTTCAATAATTGTCCTAGGATCCATGCATGCAGGTAGCTGACCGTCCTTCTTCTTGACGATAACTAACGGACTTACCCAGTCTGTTGGCTCTTCCACCTTGGCAATGATGCCTGCCTTGAGCATTCGGTCGAGTTCAGCCCGCAGTGGTTTCAGCAGCGCCAGGGGTACTCGTCTGGACCGTCGGTACGGCGGCTTGTCACAACACCATTTTCTGCAGCCGCTGAAGGCATCCGGTGCCGGTGAAGACGTCCTTGTATTCCTGCATGTACTCTGTTGTTCTCTTTGTCGTCATTGCATCAACGGACCTGACGAAGAGGCCCAGGCGCTCGCTTTCTTCGAGACCAATAATTTACAAGGAAGGAAGAAGAAGGAAGACCAAGAAGGAAGGAAGAAGGAAGACCAATTTTTACAAGGAAGAAGTCGACTTCAGTCGCCGTCTTGCCGATTGTGACCTTCAATCTGGCTACCCCGAAGCGCTTGATGATTCCTCCTGCATAGGAGCGTAGCACTGAATTACTTTCTCTTATTTGTGCCACGGGCTGTAGTGCGCGGTACATACCATACGGCAGAAGGTTAGCTTGTGCACCGGTGTCCACTTTCAAGTTGATGTGCTTGCTGCCGACTAGTGCTTCTGCTACCCAGTCACGATGGCTTTCGGCAGTATCTACCGATACGTCGAGAATCGTGAAGTCTTCATCAGCATTGACTTCTGCCACTTGCCTGTGGCTCTTGCATTGCACAGCAAAATGGTTCTTGCCTTCGCATCGTCTACAGGTGCGCCCAAACGCCGGACAATTCCTCGAGCCGTGCTCGCGACCACACCTACTGCATTTAAATACTGGGGATGCAACAGTTTCCTTTGGCCTTGCTTGGATACGGTCAGTTTGGCGCTGTTCGCGTACCCAAAGTTGATTTTGTGCATCTGACAACTCGGCGGATTTGCACACCTGCTCAGCTTTCGCCATTGTCAATTCCTTGTCCGCTTCTGGCGCACTTTGTCGTCGCTCGTTCCAAATTCAATTTCGTCACGGATCATTGAATTTTCCATTACACCGAAGTTGCATGATTTCGCCAGGTCCCTCAGGTCCCTTGCGAATGGTTCAAAGGGCTCACCTTCTGCTTGGACTCGTCATTGAAATAGGCACCGCTCAAGTATTTCCTTCACCTGCGCTTCGCAGTACTCATCGAATTTCTTGATGATGGGCGCATAGTGCATTCTTTTGATGTCTTCAGTGAAAGTGAAGTTGTTGTAGATTTCCAACACATCTTCGCCTCCCAAACTGAGCAGTAGGGCAGTCTTCGTGCTATCATCCCGAGACTTGTCTCTTGGCACCGAGGCTGCTACGAAAAGCTCGAATTTTTGCTTAAAAAGCTTCCATTGTTTGGCAATGTCGCCACTCAGGCGTAACGATTCAGGAGGCTTTAAGAATTCCGTCACGGGTGAGCACGCACTTCTGACACCATGGTTTGTGTCGTTCGCGCAAAGAATAGGATCGAGCTAAGTGTCAGTCAACACAGAACCCCGTTGCTTTATTTACTCAACTATTTATACGTTGTGAGTAGGAGAGGAAACACGTTTAAGATAGCTTTCGAGGGCATGTTCGCTTATTCCATCATTATTGTGCATGCGCAGTAATGCCGAGCTGAAGATGATGCACACGTCTTTATACAACACGATACAAACCAAGATGTATGCAAACCACGATACGTACAAACGGAGATGTATGCACTGAAAGATAAGCATGGTAATATCATCAGCAACCTCGAAGGTATAATAACAGCAGCGGAAGAATTCTATACTGACCTCTACAGTACCCAGAGGACTCAAGAGTACTGTATTCGAAACAATAATGAACAGTACACAGAAACTGCTCCTATAACAAGAGATGAGGTCAGAAGGGCCTTGCAAGGCATGAAACGGGGAAAAGCGGCAGGAGAGGATGGAATAAAAGTCGATTTATTCAAAGATGGAGGACACGCAATGCTAGGAAAACTGGTGGCCCTCTATACAAAGAGTCTATTGACTGCAAGGGCCCCAGAAAACTGGAAGAATGCAAACATTATGCTAATCAACAAAAGGGTGGCGTTAAAGAACTAAAAAATAATAGGCCCATTAGCTTACTCCCAGTATTGTATGAAATATTTGTCAAAATAATCTCCAATAGAACAAGGGCAACATTGCACTTTAGTCAACCAAAGGAACAGGCTGGCTTCAGGAAAGGATACTCTACAATGGATCACATCCCTGTCAATAATCAGGTTATCGAGAAATCTGCAGAGTACAATAAGCCTCGCTATATGGGGAAAGGATACTCTACAATGGATCACATCCATGTCAATAATCAGGTTATCGAGAAATCTGCAGAGTACAATAAGCCTCGCTATATGGCTTTCATGGATTAGGAATAAGCATTTCATTCAGTAGAGATACCAGCAGTCATAGAGGCATTGCGTGTTCAAGGAGTACAGACTGCTTACGTAAATACCCTGAAAAATATCTACAGAGATTCCACAGCCACCTTAATTCTGCACAAGAAAAATAGGAAGATACCTTTAAAGAAAGAGACAGGGAGCCACAATTTCTCCAATGCTCTTCACTGCGTGCTTGAAAGAAGTATTCGAACTAATAAACTAGGAAGGCTTAGGACTAAGGAGCGATTCAGACTGGGATACATAGCGCAAAAAGAAAGACGCAGGGACAAGCAGAACACAGGACGAGCGCTAACTTTCAACAGTTGATTTATTGCAGCTGGAGAGTATATATATACTCACTGGGGCGCCACTACAATAGAACACACTGAAGGGTAGGAGGAAAAGACAGTCATGTGACTATTACGCCCAAACATTCAAGCTCTTTCCTTGATAAAAATATAGACGGCGTGCTAACGCACTCGTCGCCTGCTCTGGCTATTTCAGCTGCTTCCACAATTTCCCTCGTAATCTTATTCCTGTGGCGATAGACAACAACAGTTTGTTTTAATAGCGGGAAGCATGGTGCCTTCGCGTCACATTTTCTACAATGGGCAGCCAAATGCCCATCTCTTGCGATGCTCTCCACTTTGTTACTATGCTCCGCCAGACGCACGTTTAAACATCTGCCCGTCTGGCCCACGTAGTACTTCCCACACGAAAGTGGGATCTTATACACAACATTGCGAGTGCATGTAACAAAAGGATCTTTGTGCGCGGTAGCGCAACCAGGCTTTCGTGTCCTCATGGGACAGCTCATCACACTCAACCTCAAGAGTTTGTTAGGTGCTATAAACACAACGTTTACACCAGAACGTTGCCCAGCCTTCTTTAGGTTGTGGGAAACCCTATGAAAGTAGGGAATTACCGCAACTTTTAGTTTGTCCCGTTCTTTCCTTTCTCTTTCGTGGTCCGCTCTCTGCTCATCGCTCATGCGTGAAGTTAGTTTCTTTTGACGATGCAGGCCTTCAGCAACCGAGATAATGATACGTCTCGGATAGTTCGCCGCCTCCAGACGAGCCACCTGCTTACTAAGGCCTTCATCTAGCAAGTGAGCACATGACTTAGATAGAGCACATGACAGGAAAGAGCGTACAATACTTCTTTCTTATGAATTTAGAGTGTGCAGAACTGTACCTCAAGGGCGGCTCATTAGCTCTGGGCTCATATACCCAACACACGTGTTCAGGTTTGAAATGCAAACGCAAGTCTAAAAACCTGATATTGCCCTGCGCTGGAAATTCAGTAGTGAACGTAAGCGGCTTATAATACTCATTGAATGAGGCAAGAATACAGCTAACAGCAGGTTTGAACAGTCAAAACGGCAATCTACATGAGAACTGGCAGCCGGATCAAGTAGGGATCTATCTAAAAATACCAAAAAATCATCTACATATCTAAAAACCTTCACAGCGCCCAAATCACCCACCCGCGCAGCAAAAGCTTTGTCACATCGAGCTAAAAACAGGTGACTTAAATTGGGCGCTATGCAGAGCCTATGCAAACACCCTGCTCTTGCAGGTCACAATTTTGCAAGACACAGCTGCTATACGCTTTTCTCTTGAGGGATGATGGCAACTTGTTGTTTATGATCTGCGAATACCTGGCAAACGCACCCCAGCCCATTCTTATTCTTCTGATTATGTCAGTCTGATGATACGGATCCGCGGTCACTACCTCTCCTAAGTAGATTTATTCCCTTAACAATTCCAGTGCCTCGCTACCTATCGTAAACTGTTGTTCTCTTCCGAGACTATTAAACATTACTTTAGTTTCCTGCAGAATAATTTTTAAACCCGACCTTCTGCTTGGACTCTCCAGGTCAGTGAGCATGCATTGCAATTGGTCCCGTTAGTTACTAAGCAAACCAATAACATCAGCGAATCGCAAGTTACTAAGGTATTGTCCATTAACTATTATCCCAAATTCTTGCCAATCGAAGTCTCTGAATACGCCTTGTAGACACGTTGTGAATAGCATTCGTGAGATCGTATCTCTATGCCTGACGCCTTTCTTTATTAGGAGTTTGTTGCTTTCTTTACGTAGGACTACGGTGGCTGTGGAGTCACTATAGACATATTTCAGTATTTTTACGTACGGCTTGTCCACACCCTGAATCCGTAATGGATCCCCGACTGCTGATGTTACGACTGAATTAAACGCTTTCCCGTAATCAATGAAATGTATATATAAGGGTTGGTTATATTCCGCACATTTCTCTACCATTTGATTGATAGTGTGAATATGGTCTATTGGTGGGTAGCCTTTACGAAATCCTGCCTGGTCCTTTGGTTGACAGATGTTTAAGGTGTTCCTGATTCTATTTGCGATTACGTTAGTAAATACTTTGTAGGCAATGGACAGTAAGCTGACCGGCCTATAATTTTTCAAGTCTTTGGTATCCCCTTTCTTATGGATTAGGATTACGTTAGCGCTCTGTCAGGATTCCGGTATGCTCAAAGTCATGGGGCATTGCGTATATAGGGTGGCCAGATTTTCTGGAACAGTCTGCCCACCATCGTTAATCAAATCTGCTGTTATCTGATCCTCCCCAGCTCCTTTCCCCCTTTGCATAGCTCCCAAGGCTTCCTTTACTCCTGCCGGCGTTACTTGTGGGATTTCAAGTTCCTCTAGACTATTCTCTCTTCCATTATCGTCGTAAGTGCCACTGGTATTGTACAAATCTCTATAGAACTCCTCAGCCACTTGAACTCATCATCGTCAGCATGGTTACGTCCACAGCAGGGCAAAGGCCTTTCCCATACTTCTCCAACTACCCCGGTCATGTACTAATTGTGGCCATGTTGTCCCTGCAAACTTCTTAATCTCATCCGCCCACCTAACTTTCTGCCACCCTCTGCTAGCTTCCCTTCCCTTGGAATCCATTCCGTAACTCTTAATGACCATCGGTTATCTTCCCTTCTCATTACGTGTCCTGCCCATGCCCATTTCTTTTTCTTGATTTCAACAAAGATATCATTAGCTCGCGTTTGTTCCCTCACCTAATTGCACTTGAACGATCTCATCCATATTAGTAATGATATTGCCGGCTTTGTCTCTTAACGCATACATCTGATACTTGCGTATTCCTAGTTTCTTCTTCACTGCTTTTAGGCTTCTTCCGTTCCTGAGAGCATGTTCAATTCTATCCATATTATACTTCCTTATGTCAGCTGTCTTACGCTTGTTGATTAACTTGGAAATTTCTGCCAGTTGTATTCTAGGTGTTGTGTTACAGGCTTTCATACATTGGCGTTTCTTGATCAGATCTTTCGTCTCCTGAGATAGCTTGCTGGCATCCTGTCTAACGGAGTTACCACCGACTTTTATTGCACATTCCCTAATGACGCCCATAAGATTGTCGGTCGGTCGGTCGGTCGGTCGGCCGGTCGGTCGGTCGGTCGGTCGGTCGGTCGGTCGGTCGGTCGGTCGGTCGGTCGGTCGGTCGGTCGGTCTGACGGACGAACGGACGGATGGACGGACGGACGGACGGTCGGTCTACAGCAGTACAGTAGTACGGCAATAGAGTCTACAGCAGTGCAGTAGAAAGCTGCTACCAAAAGGAGAAGCGGCGTGACAAGCGGCACACGCACACATCCTACGTCATACATATATCATACATCCTATACAATAAGGTTGTACTTAAGCACTAGGGCAGTCCTTTTAAATATCACATTGAAGATTCGCTCATATCCCAAAAACACGTAAAAGGAAGTCAGCAATTGAAAAATAAATTTATCATTTTCATTGTTATTTAACAAGTTCAACGGAAAGCAAAATTGCTTGCAGTTCACGTTCTGACTTTTCAATTTGTATTGAATTTGTTTACTTTTCTATTTTTGCGATTGGGGTTTCGGATATAGCGCCAAGACGGGTGTGTCAATACTGTGGAGTTTCTTTTTATATATTCGCTGTGCCAGTATCCATAAATAGACCTTATTGGCAGGTAAAACATCAAATCTGGGAAAAGTGGTTGCGTCGGCAACAATATAATAGTGCCGGCGTGGTTCACAAAATCCGGAGGATACGTTTATGCAGCAGTTGCAGCCTGTCATAGTTCCCTTTTGTCGTTGTTCCCCAGACCAGAATGCCATACAAAAGTTTAGAATAGAACAGGGAGTTTACGTATATAGCGATTGCTTTAGCCAAAGAGATAGAAGAGGAGCTATATTTCTTATACATCCAACAGACTTCTCGTGTTCGGAGAGCAGATGATTGGCATGAGACGTCGAAGACAACTCTTCACTAAAGCATACCCCAAGGAACTTTTGCACACTAACTTCTTCTAAGTTCTGTCCTCTGTACTCTAAGGTAATCATTTTTTATGCTTATTGATTTGCTTAAATATCATCTACTTTTTTTACTGCAATAAACTAAGTTTGTTTTGTTGCAACCATGTGGATAAATCATTTAAATACAGATTGGCGTATTGTTTAATGTCATGGAGTGTTCTACATGTAAAAAATAAACTAGTGTGGTCTGCAAACATGGTTATTGCGGGTGTTCTTTGTAGTTCCGTAATGTCATTCACATATAAGAAGAAAAGTAAGAGGTCTAATATCGAACCTTGCGGGACACCTAGTTTAATGTCAAGCTGTTTTCAAGAAGTACAGTCTATTTTAACAAACTGACGCCGAAACGATAAGTAGCTCTTGATAAGGTTCAATGTGATACCGCGACTTCGATGCCAATCTAATTTTATAGCTAAATCATTCATATCTTCCACACTGAGGTTAGCTTCCCAATTTAAAGCAGAATACCTGTTCTATAGCTTGATCCGGAATTCCCCTATTTTCCCTCTTAACGCTAACTCATTGATCGGCTTCTTATGTACCAGTTTCTTCCGTTCCCTCCTCATGTCTAGGCTAATTCGAGTGCTTACCATCCCATGGTCACTGCAGCGCACCTTGCCGAGCATGTCCACATTCTGTATGATGCTGGGTTAGCGCTGAGTATAAAGACTATTTCATTTCTAGTCTCGCCATTCGGGCTCCTCTACGTCCACTTTCGGCTATCCCGCTTGCGGAAGAAGTCAAGTCAAGTCAGCTTTATTTACATCAATATGATGCGGTCAGGCTCAGGCAAAAAAGCGAACAATTTTCGCTTGAGAGAGCCTGAGCCCCCCTACATGGTGTAAGTGAGGTCAAAAGTTTTAAAAAAGTACAAAATGCACACACACTATATAACAGAATATAATACAAGAAATTCAGAACAATCGATATAAACTCTTCGTACAAGCTCATTAATACACAATGCATAGGTGTTAACAGAGATGCAAATGTCATTTGTGTCACACTTTAACGGAAAGGAAATACAGCGGCTTACAAAAAATGATTTCTTAGAGTTTGTCTACTACATGTTTCAAGAGAAAAACGTTCAAGGATGAATTTATTTAGTAACCTTGGAAGTGCATGACGCATCATCTGTCGACCATGTTCTGTACGGCGAAAGGGAATGGTCCAACGTTCGTGTTTTCGAAACGAGTATTGCGTTGAGTTTGATTCGAGGGATGACAATGCTATCAAGAAGTTGCCATTGTTAAAAGTGGATTTTTTATACCTCATGGCTAAGAAAAATTCGTATAGCTCATGAACGGGTGTGATGTTGAATCGCTTAAACAGTTCTTCTGTAAGCGCGGGGTAGTCAACTTTGCTATGTAACCTACTGCTTTCTTGTACAGTAAGTATATCTTGTGCAGGTTAGTTTGAGTAGTAGTGCCCCAGACAAGGAAACAGTAGTTAACATTCGACATGAATACTGTGTTCTATATTATTAATTTAATCGATACAGGTGGATAGGAACGAAATTTCGCGAGCATTCCGATGCACTTTGATAAATTGGTTAGAGTGGAGCTAATGTGAGGGTCCCAGCTCATGTTCTTGTTAAAGAAAATTCCTAGGATTTTTACTGTGTCTAACACCTCTATAATAGAACTGTCTATTTTTAGCCTAAGGTCTGACGTAACGACAATCTGCTGGTAATGAAAAAGAACCGCTTTTGTTTTCTTACTATTTATTAGCAAGGAATTTGCTGCGCTCCATGGTTTCAAATTTTCCAGTACACTGCTTATGTTTGAAACAAGCAATGGAATGATATTGCCGCTAAACGAGAGACTCGTATCGTCTGCATACAGAAGATATTTTGGAAGGTTGCTCTTATCTGTTATGTCGTTTATGTATAAAATAAATAGTAGCGGTCCCAATATACTTCCTTGGGGAACTCCAGTGGCTATAGGTTGAAGGGTTGAAACATGCTGATCTATTGTTACACATTGATATCGATGCTGTAGGTAGGACTTTCGTAGACAAGCTGCAGTGCCACGGATTCAATATCTTTCTAGCTTGTTAAGTAGTATTTGATGGGTTAGGCGATCAAAAGCCTTGGACAAATCTACAAACACACCTATGCACATCTCCTGTTTTCAAGTGCCTCAAGGAATATCTCTTTTTGCATTAATAAGGCTGTTTCAGTGGAACTGTTTGGGCGAAAACCATGTTGTGACGGATTAATGAGGTTAAGCTTATTGCAGAAGTTCATGCGTCTTTTACGAATTACTCTTTCTAGGCCTCTAGAAAAAATCGGCAGAATAGAAATTGGTCTATAGTTGGACATATCGCTTTTATCGCCACTCCTGAAAAGTACAATTACTCTGGAGTTTTGCATTAATTTGGGAAAGGAACCTGTTGATAACGCCAGACTATATATATATATATATATATATATATATATATATATATATATATATATATATATATATATATATATATATATATATATATATATATATATATATATATATATAAGTCAGTAGGGGGCAATAACATAGAGTACATATTTAACTGGAATAATTTGTATGTCATCAGTATCGCGTGATTTGCTATCTTTCAACGGGTTGAAGATATTACATACTTCGCGTTCATTTGACGGATCAAAATGAACGCTGCGCTTATTTCTAAAACTTGTGCTGCTCAGAGATTGAGGGTTTTGAGAATTGGTGACAGCATCTTTAAAAATTTGTTAAATACTTCGGCGAGGTCTGTGCCATGTATGCTCCGGCCCTAGAAAACGAGATCTTTGATAAATGGCGACGATGGGGTTGTGTTTAGCAAATTGTTAAGTTTTTTTTCCATACTTTTGCACTATCTTTACAGGATTCGTGTTGGAAATGATGCTGCAGGAAGCGCCGCTTTTCATTTCTCAGGAAGAAATTCAGCTTATTTCTATAATGCTTAAACATTTTAAAATTTAAAACTGATCCCGTTCTGACAAACTTTTTATATAATCTAGCCTTCTTTTTATTCGCCTAAAACATTCACTGCAGATCCAGGGTGTGGCCATATCACGCTGTCATTCTGATAGCGCCCAGACTGTTAACACGTGACGCCTACGTCACCCCTTTCCAAGTGTACATATATCGCTCCCTCCCATGAATAAAGCACTTTCGTTACCGGACCGCCGGCCAGCATACATTTTTTATATGCTTATTTCTATAATGCTTAAATATTTTAAAATTTAAAAGTGATCCCGTTTTGACAAACTTTTTATATAATCTAGCCTTCTTTTTTATTCGCCTTAAACATTCACTGCAGATCCAGGGCTTTCGGTTGTTATGAAGTGGCTTTAAAATAATTTCTCTAAATTGTTGACAGTAAATTCGCTTAAAGAAGGATACGAATATTCCATACGCCTCATTTGCAGTGTCACAGTGGAATACACCATCCCAGTTTTCATTCACAAGACTCGGGTAGAAAGATTCCAATGTTATAGGCGTGATGTTCTGGATAATTGCTGTCATCGAAGTTTGCGCATGCGTTCTTTTATTTTCACATTCAACAAAAAGGTATATCGGAAAGTTGTCGCTAATGTCATTACATACAACTCCTGATATTAAATTTTTCGTATCAATGTTGGTGATAAAAAGGTCTGTCAAAGTATCTGCGTACATTGTAACATGTGTTACAGTTTTAGTAATGATAGCATGACCGTTTGCTTCTACTGTGAAAAGAAAGGTCTCCTGCGCAGGGGATGATTTTAGTACATCAATGTTGAAATCACTCGCAAGTAATAATTTCAATTTACATTCACGTAGTTGAACAGCAATTCAAAGTGGGAAATTAATTTATTGAATTGACCGATTGGCGGTCGGTAGATCACACAGTAAAGGTACTCTCTAGATTTCAAGCATAGGCATTCCAAATCATCAGTCAGCATAGACAGTTCAGGAATTATTTCACATTCTAGATTATTTTTGATGAGGATTTCTATCCCACCACACTGTTTATTGAGTCTGTTTAGGAAGAAACTATTATATCCATCACGCCTGTAAACCTCTGTATCCGATTAATACAACGTTTCTGTCAATATTATACATCATCAGCGTCATCATCATCATCGGCCTGGTTACTCCCAATGCAGGGCAAAGGCCTCTCCCATACTTCTCCAACTACCCCAGTCATGTACTATTTGTGGCCATGTTGTCCCTGCAAATTTCTCAATCTCAACCGCCCACCTAACTTTCTGCAGCCGCCTGCGACGCTTCTCTTCTCTTGGAATCCAATCCGTAACCCTTAATGACCATCGGTTATCTTCCCTCCTCATTACATGTCCTGCCCATGGCCCGTTTCTTTTCTTGATTTCAACTAAGATGTCATTAACTCGCGTTTGTTCCCTCATCCAATCTGCATTTTTCTTATCCCTCAACGTTACACCTATCATTCTTTGCATAGCTCGTTGCGTCGTGCACAATTTATGTAGAACCCTTTTCTTAAGCCTCCTGGTTTCTGTCCCGTACTTGAGTACTGGTAAGACACAGCTGCCATACGCTTTTCTCTTGAGGTATGATGGCAACTTGCTGTTTATGATCTGAGAATGCCTAGCAAACGCACCCCATTCCATTCTTATTCTTCTGATTATATCAGTCTGACGATGCGGATCCGCGGTCACAACCTGCCCGAAGTAGATGTATTCTCTTGCCCCTTCCAGTGCCTCGCTGCCTATCGTAAACTGATGTTATCTTCCGAGACTGCTAAACATTACTTTAGTCTTCTGCAGATTAATTTTTAGGCCCACCCTTCTGCTTTGCCTCTCAAGGTCAGTGAGCATGCATTGCAATAGGTCACTTGTGTTACTAAGCAAGGCAATAGCATCAGCGAATCGCAAGTTACTAAGGTATTATCCACTAACTCTTATCCCCAATTCTTCCCAATCCATGTCTGAATGCCTCCTGTAAACATGCTTTGAATAGCAGTGGAGAGATCGTATTTCCCTGCCTGACGCCTTTCTTTATTGAAATTTTATTGCTTTCCCTGTGGAGGACTACGGTGGCTGCGGAGCCGCTGTAGATATCTTTCAGTATTTTTACATACGGCTCGTCTACATCCTGATTCCGTAATGCCTCTATGACTGCCGAGGTTTCGACTGAATCGAAAGCTTTCTCGTAATCAATGAAATCTACATATAAGGGATGGTTATATTCCGCACATTTCTCTATCACCTGATTGATAGTGTGAATATGGTCTATTGTTGTGTAGGCTTTACGGAATCCTACCTGGTCCTTTGGTTGACAGAAGTCTAAGGTGTTCATGATTCTATATGCGATTACCTTAGTAAATGCTTTGTATGCGACTGAGAGTAAGCTGATCGGTATACCATTTTTCAAGTCTTTGGCGTTGCCTTTCTTATGGATTAGGATTATGTTAGCGTTCTTCCAAGATTACGGTACGCTCGAAATCATGAGGTACTGCGTGTACAGGGTGACCAGTTTTTCTAGAACAATCTGCCCACCATCTTTAAACGAATCTGCTGTTACCTGATCCTCCCCAGCTGCCTTCGCCCTTTGCATAGCTTCCAAGACTTTCTTTACTTCTGCCGGCGTTACTTGTGCGATTTCAGATTCCTCTAGAGCATTCTCTCTTGCATTATCGTCATGGGTTCCACTGGTACCGTATAAATCTCTATAGAACTCCTCAGCCACTTGAACTATCTCATCCATATTAGAAATGGTATTGCCGGCTTTGTCTCTTAACGCAAACATCTGATTCGTGCCTAGTCCTAGTTTCTTCTTCACTGCTTTTAGGCCTCCTCCGTTCCTGAGAGCATGTTAAATTCTGTCGATATTATAATTCCTTATGTCAGCTGTCTTACGCTTGTTGATGAACTTCGAAAATTCTGCCGGTTCTGTTCTAGCTGTAGGGTTAAAGGTTTTCATACGTTGGTGTTTCTTGATCTGATTTTTCGTCTCCCTCGATAGCTTACTGGCATCCTGTCTAACGGAGTTACCACCGACTTCTATTGGACACTCCTTCATGATGCCCATAAGATTGTCGTTCATATCTTCAACACTAAGATCCTCTTCCTGAGTTAAGGCCGAATACCTGTTCTGCAGCTCGATCTGCAATTCCTCTATTTTCCCTCTTACTGCTAACTCATTAATCGGCTTCTTATGTACCAGTTTCTTCCGTTCCCTCCTCAAGTCTAGGACAGTTCTAGTTCTTACCATCCCATGGTCACTGCAGCACACCTTGCCGAGCCCGTCTACATCTTGTATGATGTCAGAGTATAAGGTATATTTAAGTTCAGTTAAGGTCAGGTCAGGTCAGTTCGGTCGGGTCAGTTTTGCTGACGCTTGGTCTCACTTGTGAGCACAACAGACCTGATATTCGGATTGTTAATGATATTTCCCCATGCTGATGACAACTCCATTGTTCATATTCTAGCTTTCTCCTTTGACGGTTTTTTCAGTGTAGCAGCATTTGCAGTGTGGACGAGTTTGATATGTTTTGCAACATTGTTAAGAAATGCATCTCGCTGTTTGTTCCCAAAAAGTGTGTGAAACGCAACCCGAGGCACCCTTCGTATAATAGGGACATTATTCATCTTATCAGGCGCATCAAGAGGCTCCGCAAACGTAAAAACGCGAGTCGGAGCAACCAATGCTCAAAACTGCATCTGCTTCAGTCCGAATTAAAAACCAAAATGCACGAAGCCAGACACTTTTATTTCGACACGACGTTATCAACATTCTTGAAAGAAAACCCATCAAAGTTTTGGAAAACGGTGCTTCCGGCTGCTCACGACACTTCATTATTCACCATAAACGATCGCCCTTGCTCTGATCCGGTGATTATTTCTGAAACTTTCAACACTTACTTTCAATCTGTATTTTGTCGGGATGACGGCGTCGATCCCCCTTTATGCGTCAACACTTTGCCAGAGCTTTCTACTTTCGTTATAACTTACACTGGTGTTCTCAACTTATTACTAACAATTGATACTACAAAAAGTTCTGGAGCTGACGGAGTGCCAAACAAATTTTTACAGCGATACTCTGAATGGAACGCCCGGTACCTGACAATTATATTTAACAAATCTCTTGAGATGTCGACAGTTCCTCCTGTTTGGAAACAAGCTAACATTATTCCCGTCTTCAAATCTGGCAGCAAACAGCTAATCACTAACTACAGGCCTATATCGTTGCGGCCCACGTGTTGCCAACTACTCGAGCACATCATCCATAAGCACATCATTCAATATTTAACGGCAAATATCTTCCCGTCTCCACAGCAGCATGGCTTTCGAGCAGGATTTTCTACAACAACGCAGTTATTAGAATTCACACATGACATAGCCACATCACTAAATAACCACAGTCAGCTTGATGCCATCTTTATCGACTACTCAAAAGCATTTGACACGGTAAGCCATAAAAAATTGCTTCTAAAACTCGCTGCAATCTTTCCTGGTAATAAACTAATTGACTGGATATCCGATTACCTGAACCTCCGATTCCAATCCGTCACTTTTAATTACAAAACCTCTTCTATAATCCAGGTTACGTCAGGGGTGCCGCAGGGCTAAGTTCTCGGGCCACTCTTATTCATCATATATGTTGACATTATTGAAGTAGCCAGAAACACACAAGTGAAAATACGTCTTTATGGAGATGATTGCGTGATCTATTCTAACATTCGTACTCTTCGTGATCAAGAAGTGCTTAATAACGTATTTTCATCCTTTTCATACTGGAGTAAGACATGGCACATGAGCATTAACTTCAGCAAGACTGTGGCAACGTCTTTTACTAATAAGAAACAGCCCCTAAAATTTACGTATAGCACACAAGGATACAGTATTAACGAAGTTAACGAGTTCAAATACCTTGAACTTACTATCACAACTAACCTTAGTTGGCATAATCACATCTATATAGTCTGCACTAAAGCGATGCAAAAACTAGGGCGCTAAAACGAACTTTCAAACACGGTACTAAAGAGTGCAAGCTTACAGCCTATAAATCACTCATTAGACCTGTTTTAGAGTATGCTTCTTTAGTGTGGTCGCCTTATCGCATACAGGATATTTCCAAATTAAAATCCATTCAGAAAAAAGCTGTTAGATTTATTTATGGCCGTTACGACCATATGTTTTCACCGTCATCCCATGCACACGCTTTATCACTGGATCCATTGTCCTTTGGTCGCGCGTCTGACCGCCTAATCCTGCTGCACAAAATCGTTCATGGATCATCTAACATTGAAGCGCCTATCTCACTAACCACACCTACTGCGCGAGTAACCTGACGTACTCACCCATTAAACATAGATCCCTTCGTTCCAAAAATACATTGCTACAAGTTTTCTTTTTTTCCACAGACTGTTGAATTATGGAATAACTTAGATGGTTCTCTGCGTTCATTGCCGACTAATCAATTTCAGAAAGAACTGGCCAACCACGTTGGTTGACATGTTATGTTCATAAGTTATGTAACCCACCTCTGCTATGTCTCTCAAATGAGATAGCAGTATTTGTAAATGAATAAATTGAAATGGGGTTTATTGCAGCTGGTTCGAGGGATCGCAGGTAGCTCTAGATCACGAGACCTAGCGCTTCGCATCAACAGCCCGAGCTCGTGTCTCGCGCTGCAGCGGTGGCAGTCCGCACAGTGCCACATGCATATTACCCACTACAACTACAGTGCCACATGCATATTACCCACTACAACTACAGTGCCACATGCATATTACCCACTACAACTTCCCCCGCGGCGAAGAGGAGCCATCCTGGTGACCTAAGGTGATAATACGATAAGGGGGTCGTGGTACGGCTTCAGGCAATTGACGTGAACAGTGTCGCGGCCACGGCGGCGTTTGTCCAAAGATGGCGTCACCAGTTCGACCACATAATTCACATGCGAAGTACACGCGACAATCCGGTACGGACCTTGATATTTCGGAGCAAGCTTTGGGCTAAGGCCTTCAGCTTGGAAGGGCAGCCGAAGCCAGACGTGAGAGTCCACGGCGAAGGACTGTGTGGGCTGATCGCTGTCGTAGCGATCTTTGTGGATTCCTTGGGTATCCGATGTGAACGAGCGAGCCAGTTGGTGGCACTCTTCAGCATGGTGAGTATCTTCGGGAAGATCGGTGAATTCAGAGGCATCCGGGTGATATGGTAGTACGGTGTCGAGGGTAGTGGATGGTTCACGCCAATAAAGAAGGAAAAATGGTGAGAAGCCTGTGGTAGCCTGAACGGCGGTATTGTATGCGTACGTCACAAAAGGGAGGACATCGTCCCAATTGGAATGATCAGACGCAACATACATGGTGAGCATGTACCCAAGAGTGTGGTTTAATCGTTCCGTTAGACCGTTAGTTTGGGGGTGATATGCCATAGTGGTGCGGTGAATAGTGCGGCACGCGGCGAGTAGCTCATTAATAACTTCGGACAAGAAGACACGGCCTCGGTCACTGAGCAGTTCTCGCGGTGCGCCGTGCCGTAAAACGAAATGCTGTAAGATGAATGCGGCGACGTCGCGAGCAGCAGCGGAAGCAAGTGCAGCAGTTTCAGCATATCTTGTCAGGTGGTCTACTGCGACAATTATCCAACGATTTCCGTTAGCACTGCATGGAAGAGACCCATAAAGGTCGATGCCAACCCGATCAAAAGCACGTGCTGGACACGGTAAATGTTGCAGAGGGCCTGTCGTATGAGAAGATGTCTTGCGTCGACAGGCTGCACATGACCGAGTGTATTTGCGGACATAAGAATACATGCCGCGCCAGTAGTACCGCTGGCGGAGCCGCTTAGGTTTTCAGGACGCCAGCATTAGCTTTTTGTGGGTCTGCATGGAAATACGTGCATACATCGGAACGCAAATGGCGAGGGATGACTAGCAGCCATTTGCGACCGTCTGGCTGATAGCTTCGGCGGTACAAGATGGCGTCCCATAGCACGAAGTGGGTGGCTTGGCGACGAAGGGCTCGAGGGCATGCAGACGTTGAAGAACTGCTAAGAATGTCAATGAGAGACACAATCCACGGATATTTTCTCTGTTCAGACGGCATGTCAGTAACAGCAAGCGTAGCAACCGGGCACTCTATGGATGAAGGTGGCGTTTCGTCGGATCGCATGGGCAAACAGGAGGGCGCATCTGCATCAGAATGTTGGCGCACGGATCGATAAATGACGCGAATGTAAAATTCTTGGAGCCGAAGAGCCCAACGTCCAAGACGCCCCGACGGGTCTTTCAGTGACGCAAGCCAGCAGAGCGCGTGGTGGTCTGTTACAACGTCGAACGGACGGCCATAGAAGTAAGGGCGAAATTTGTTTAAGGCCCAAACTATAGCCAAACATTCCTTTTCCGTGACAGAATAATTGGATTTTACCTTCGTGAGAGCACGACTCGCATATGCAACCACATATTCTGGAAAGCCAGGCTTCCATTGTGCAAGGACGGCTCCAAGACCAACGCCGCTGGCGTCGGTATGAACTTCAGTCGGTACACTCGGATCGTGGTGGCGTAGAACAGGCGGTGAGGTAAGCCGAACACGCAAAGTGGTGAAGGCTTGGTCACATGCCGGAGTCCAGTCGCGAAGGTCACCAGGGCTAGCCAGGAGCTTCGTCAGGGGAGCGATGATGCAGGCAAAATTGCGCCCAAAGCGTCGAAAATAAGAGCAAAGACCGACAAAACTTCGGAGTTCTTTCACTGTAGTCGGGCGCGGAAATTCTGCGACAGCACGAAGTTTGTCAGGGTCGGGAAGGACG
The DNA here is from genome assembly GCF_038994185.2 of Dermacentor albipictus. Lineage (NCBI taxonomy): Eukaryota > Metazoa > Arthropoda > Arachnida > Ixodida > Ixodidae > Dermacentor > Dermacentor albipictus. The sequence continues at coordinate 2,265,606 of NC_091824.1, forward strand.
CCGTCTTTGGACACGAAATGCCAAGTATGGTCAGCTGGCGAGCTCTGAAGCGGCACTTTTTCAAGTTAAGTTGAAGGCCGGCGGTGGTAAGGCAAGTAAGGACTTCGCGTAGACGAGAGAGGTGAGTGGTGAAATCAGGGGAGAAAACTATCACGTCGTCTAAATAACACAAGCACGCCTTCCATTTGAGGCCTCGTAGAATATTGTCCATCATCCTTTCGAATGTAGCGGGTGTATTGCAGAGGCCGAATGGCATAACTGTAAACTCATACAGGCCATCAGGCGTAATGAAAGCTGTCTTCGAGCGGTCGGATTTATCCACTGGCACTTGCCAATAGCCCGATCGCAAGTCCAAAGAAGAAAAGAATTCGGCACCATGAAGACAATCCAGGGCGTCATCTATGCGCGGTAGAGGATAGACATCTTTTCGTGTAATCTTGTGGAGGCGACGATAGTCCACACAGAAACGAATCGAGCCATCTCTTTTCTTAATGAGTACTACAGGAGACGACGAAGGGCTGCAGGATGGCTTGATAACACCACGTTCAAGCATGTCTTCAACTTGCTCGGCGATGATACGACGCTCGGTGGATGACACGTGGTACGGACGCTGGCGTAATGGTGCGTGATGTCCCGTATCAATGTGGTGAGAGACGGTACTTGTGCGGCCTAATGATGCTTGGTTGCAGTCAAAAGAGGCGTCAAAATCATTTAAAAGAGTAATAAGCCGCTCACATTGTGTCGGCTCGAGGTCATCAGCAATAGAGCGACAAAAAACATCCGGTGGTACTCGGTTAGATGGCACATGGGGTGCCAGTGCTGTTACGTTGGCAGTATCCACGTCATCGGGAACAGAGAAATGTACAATAACGTCAGCGTCCACAGTCTTGATGGTACCAATAGTCTCGCCACAGTGCAAAGCCAAAGTGTATGAATTTGGGTTAGAAATCAGTATTTCTGCAGCCCCATGGTAAACCGCGAGGAGGGCGAAAGGCAACGATATAGGCTGGCGGCGAATGAATGCGGCAGCGGGTGTAAACATGACCGTCGCTTCGGCAAGCGATGCGCATGAAAGAGGGACGAATTCCGCGCTGTGAGGGGGAAGGTCAGTATCTAAAGCTACACAGAGCCTGGTAACATCATGAACTTGAAAGTCGTGAGATGGCAAATCGCACAAAACGGAGAACTGAACCTCAGCACGCGCTGTTAGATATGGAGCTGTTTCCTGCGTTTACTTCGAGTTCCCCAGACCACATCGGATTGCAGCACAGCTAATTGAGGAATGCAGAAGCAGGAACGCGCATTCCAGAGAAGCGGCCGAGCAAACAAGTTTAAGGCAACAAGTTCACGTGCCAACAAGTTCGCGCGCCGCCGGGATTAGCAGGTGGGCCTCCGACAATGGAGCATGAGCGCCCCCCCCCCCCTCCTTCTCCAGCCTAGAAGAAGTGGATTGCCAGTCTGCGAGGCAAGACCGCAGAGAGCCGCCAGGTGCGACACCGCGACACGGGCGCCTACCATTGGCTGAAAGTGGCGTCATCGGAGAGGACTCTCCCATTGGTGAAACATGACGTGACTTACAGTGCTCGAAGGGTTTATAAGAAGCCTTCCAGAGAGACCTGAGCATTCTGGGACATGCCCTGATTCCCTGATTCACCTCTCTCGAACTTCTTGCCGCGGGCCGCAGCGTCCGAGTTGCTGCCGGCCCGTAATGACTGTACGAATGTTACTTGACGCTCACCTCCTTGTAAATAATGTAGAATAAATACTCCCAAGTTTTGGGTTTTCATCCCGAAGTCCCGTCCTCGAACCCCTACATCTGGTGGCAGCGGTGGGACCGCCTCCGAATGCATCAGCTGGTGGCAGCGCTACGGATAAACCTTCGTCGAGAAAGATCCTAAGGAACCGGGAAGAGCGAAGAAGAGAGAGCCTTCGTCGAAAGAGGTCCGAAGAAACTGGGAGTAGCGAAGAAGGAGCGAGCCTTCGACCCAGGGAGTCCGGAGGAACCGGAAACGGTGGACGAACGAACCGGATGGCAGGGTGCTGCAACCGTAAGTGAGCGCGTGGTTTTTTTCCTTATGATTCGCCAGACTCAAAGGTTGTGTGTTCAATTTTGATAGTTCTGGGAATCGGGAGTTTGATGCACTGTGTATTTGCACAAATTAATTAAGGAAAACAGTTTTAACCACCTGTCGGGGCAGCTGCCATGGATCTTAGAAGGTTGACGAGGTTAGACTTGTTGTTGGTGTGCGACGATTTGGGAGTTGAGGCGGACGAACGGATGGAAACGCCAGCTATCATAAAGGCGATTAATGATAGTGGCAATGATGACAAAAGCATTGAGCTTGCTTGGGAAGTGATACAGGAGCCACGGGAGCGTGTGCGTCGTGTACGTTTGCGAGAGCGTCGTGAGCTTAGGAGTGAGCGTCAGCGTGAAGAACGCGAGAATGAACGGAAGCAGGAGCTTCAAGAACTTACTCTTAGGTGTGAGCGTCACGGACGTGAGAATCAACGCGAACTTGAGCGTGAGGAAAAGTATGAGAGAGAGAAGGCAGCACTGATCAAAGAGATACAGCATTGTGATCAGTTATTGGCACAGAGACAACGGCTGTCTGAGAATTCTGTAGGAAGTACAGAGCGAAAGAATGAGGCAGCATCGAGCAGATTTTCGCCAGAAGCCGACCAAAAGAGTAGTGCCTGTGAGATTGGCTGCAGATTCATAAGTGAAGGGAAAAGGCTAGCTGCTAACGATGCCTTAGTGGCAACAGAGGCCGTTAAAGGCCACAAGGAGAGCGACGAGGTGCTGTGCCAACAGATGACTGTGGAGACAGCTAGGCCAGCTGCGAACAAATTGGCACAGTTACCGTGTGTGTGCGTCGCTGGTAATGCTAGCGAGATTGCTAGCGAAGAAAAGGGTACTTCTGACCCGACAGAAGCGAGCACCCATGTAGAGCCAGATCTGCGTGCAGAAGTGAAGTGCGAGCTGAGCGGTGCAGTTGAGGGTAATTCTCAGGATGGCGAGTTCCGTAGTCCACGAGAGAACAACTGCATTGTTCAGGGATCGGTGCGGCTCTCCGCCAGTCTAGATAGCCTAGATAAGGATGATTCAGTTAATAATCATTCGGACTGTGCGCGTGAGACAGCGATCGATACCGACGGGCTGTGTGCCGATGCACAGCGTGAGCTGGGCAATGTAGCAGAGGGCAGTTCGCAAGAGTGCGAGTTGTCTAACTCGAGTAAAGCCTGCTGCATTGTGCCAGAGTCGGTTGAGCTGTCCGCCAGTCGAGGCAGAGCGAGTGTTGATTTAAATGTAAATCACTCAGACTGTGCGGGTAAGAGGCCGATCCGGGCCGACGAAATGTGTACCGGCCAGCACGAGGCACGAGAAGGCGACATGAAGGCTAGTGCAAAGAGAAAGCGCCTTAAAAAGAAGCGCGGTAAAAACCGAAAGTTGGTAATTAATGTAGCGCCGCCAAAGATGGCGAGAAACCCAAAAGGGCAGGGCGCGAGGAAGAAGGTGCGGTCGTCTAGGACGATGTTGACGCATCCAAAATGGTCGAGCCACCGGTCAAAGGGGGACCGCGAAGAATGTTCTGCGCGGACGCGGACAAAGGGCACGGGGCTGTTAAGCTCCTCGTCGTTCCGTAGTTCTTTTTATAGCTCAGCGTGCAGTTCGAAGAAACGCAAGGTGGCAGGACGAGACCAGGTGGGGAGTAGCGACGCGGTCAATCGAGTTCGTGTTGAAAGCGGGGCGCGGGGACGCAAATTGGCAGTAGACCATAACGTCTTGGGGAAGCTGATAGTTAGTCAGCCCTTTTGTTGTCTCTCGGCAGCCAGAGTAGCTTTCAAGCCGCGACGACCGCGAGGACGGCTCAGAGTATGAGTCAGACATAAGCGTTTGGAAAGGGAGGCGAAGAGCCCTTCCGTAGAAATGGAGTGTCTTGTTTTTTTATTTTGAGCATGGGAAAGTTTTTCGTGATTTCAGACTAGGATTTCTTTCAATGTGTAAAGGTATGAGCTTTGTTTGTGTTTTCGTTTGAGAAGCTCCGTGATTTGAAAGATGCGTTTGTGTAAACATGTAGTCTCGCGAGATGCTCATTAATAAGTAAATAGGCTTTCTTTTTGTAAGTGTGAGTAACCTAAAGGTCAAGGTTATCGTTGAAAGGCCTATGGTAAAGCGCGTGTGTTATTTAACCTTCTTTCTTTTTAAGCGTTTTTGAATTTTGTAAGGTTAAGCGCGTAGATTTCAGTGAGTGCATGATTTGCACGGAGAAGCGTTCTTAGTTCCATTAGCGCGTGTCCTGTGTGGGCGGAAGGAAGCAGACTTTATGACTGGGTTGCTAGTGTGTGTGGAGGGCAGCCGTATTCTGACTTCTCTGATAAGTACGCGTGGAACGAGTTATTAAAAGACGCATTATTTTAAGAGTTCTGCGGAGTGTGTAAGTCCCGCAAGTTTAATTGTTCGTTTATGTCACGTGTCCTGTAGGACTTTCAGGAAAGAAACGTGAGTAAGCGTAATGAAAAGTTTGCCTACAACGCAAGTACGCGTTTTGTTTAGTGACCACAAGGCTAGTGCGCTTGTGATTACGTACTTGTGAGGTTGACCAGATTGTTCAGTGGCACCATTACGTGCGATAAGTACGCCACTGCGATAGATTGGAAACATGCTGTTCGTGTGGTTAGGCCACTTGAGTTATGTTCGGCTGTTTTCATTTGTTGTTTGCATCGTCAACGACCCTTTTGTTTTGCAACAACAATAGTACTCTGGTCTTGTCGGCATTCGAGGAGAAATGGATGGCTGTTTGGAAGGGTGGTTACAACTGTTTTGTCAAAATTGGGGAACTAAAAGATCAGGGTTGATTTTGACTCAGTAATAGCCTGGCGAGTCAGGGGTGAAGAGCCTGCGCTTACGCGTGGTGCAGCGCTGTGTTGTTTGGTTTGTTTGACGTATGTTCTCCGGGGCCCAGGATCCCGAGGGTTGTCAAACGAGGCTTGACCCCAGTACCCTGCAGCTTCTTTCAGCGTTCCTCATGGCCAGCGAATTGAGTTCACCGGCCATTCAGAACTACCGGGGCGAGGACGAGCTGTTAGATATGGAGCTGTTTCCTGCGTTTACTTCGAGTTCCCCAGACCACATCGGATTGCAGCACAGCTAATTGAGGAATGCAGAAGCAGGAACGCGCATTCCAGAGAAGCGGCCGAGCAAACAAGTTTAAGGCAACAAGTTCACGTGCCAACAAGTTCGCGCGCCGCCGGGATTAGCAGGTGGGCCTCCGACAATGGAGCATGAGCGCCCCCCCCCTCCTTCTCCAGCCTAGAAGAAGTGGATTGCCAGTCTGCGAGGCAAGACCGCAGAGAGCCGCCAGGTGCGACACCGCGACACGGGCGCCTACCATTGGCTGAAAGTGGCGTCATCGGAGCGGACTCTCCCATTGGTGAAACATGACGTGACTTACAGTGCTCGAAGGGTTTATAAGAAGCCTTCCAGAGAGACCTGAGCATTCTGGGACATGCCCTGATTCCCTGATTCACCTCTCTCGAACTTCTTGCCGCGGGCCGCAGCGTCCGAGTTGCTGCCGGCCCGTAATGACTGTACGAATGTTACTTGACGCTCACCTCCTTGTAAATAATGTAGAATAAATACTCCCAAGTTTTGGGTTTTCATCCCGAAGTCCCGTCCTCGAACCCCTACAGCGCACAGCCAACGACGGCGCGATGGCGCGACAGAAAATCCCAACCGAGAATCACGTCGTGGGAGCAACAAGTTATCACAAAGAAATCAATCGAATACAAAATGTCTCGAATCAGTTTTCCGCCTCAATAGTAGTGGTACTGGGCCTACGACGCATGTGCGAGAGTGAGCGCCGACGAAGGGAAGGCGAGCGACGAGTATTGTAGAGCTGTGACTGCGGTGCTGGTATGTCATCAGCAGCGTAGACTTCCGGTGGTGGTCGCTGAGGCATACGGAATGGCCGGAAGCCGGAGCTGGGTGATCGCGCGGTGCCCACGAAGGCCGGCAAGCGCCGGCGGCAGAAGCGCGCTACATGTCCCGGTGTACCGCCGGCAAAGCATATTGGGCGGTTGTCAGGAGTGCGCCAAGGATTTGTGCCTTGCTGCTGTGCGCTGAAAAAGGGAGCCACCTGCTGGCGAGACGAAGGCGGATGAGAGAACACCGGCTGGAGAAGCGCTGAAGGCGGAGGAGAGAATCCCGGCAGACGAGGCGCCCGAGCAGCGGCTTCAGCATACGGCAGAGGCGCGGCCACGGGAGCCGGCTGGCACGGAGGTGGAAGAGCTTCGGTAACTTGCTCTTGAATTACCTGTCGGATCGCTGGAGCCAAATATTGAGAAGGCGTCTCCGTGGTCGGCAAAATCGAGAGCTGTCGCGCGACCTCCTGGCGCACAAATTGTTTTATTTGCGTGAGCAAAGTTGTGTGGTTGTCGCCAATAACCAATGCTGCTAACGAATCTTCCGTAGGCGGTGGGCGCCGAGCTAAGATGCGTTGTTTCCGTAGCTCGTCAAAACTTTGGCACAAATTGATAACTTCGGCAACGGTACGCGGATCCTTCGCTAACAACATTTGAAATGCGTCCTCATCAATGCCTTTCATAATGTGTTTTATCTTGTCCTGTTCCGCCATTGACGGATTCACGCACTTACACACGTCAATGACATCTTCGATGTAACTTGTGAATGTTTCACCGTGATGTTGCGCGCGCCCCCGTAAGCGTTGTTCTGTGCGAAACTTTCGCGCAGCGGGGCGCCCGAACACTTCCGTGAAACTTGTCTTGAATCTGCTCCACGTTGTGAAGTCGTGTTCGTGGTTTCGGAACCAGAGGTTCGCGACGCCGGTTAAGTAAAACGCCACGTTGTGCAACTTGGTGACGTCGTCCCGCTTGTTATGCTGGCTCACCCTTTCGTAGATGACAACCAATGCTCCACGTCATGATCATCGGTGCCGCTAAAGATGGCAGGATCACGCTGGCGCAATGCACCGGAAACTATGACCATCGGAGGCTGTGGTGCATCTTCCTGGGTGCTTTCGTCAGGCATGGTCGTAGCAGTCGGTAGCGTCTGGCTTCGAAGTTCCAGTTTTCAAGCTTACCCCGCAGCTCTACCAAATGAAATGGGGTTTATTGCAGCTCGTTGGAGGTATCGCAGGTAGCTCTAGATCGCGAGTCCTAGCGCTTCGCATTAACAGCACCAGCTCGTGTCTCGCACCGCAGCGGTGGCAGTCCGCACAGTGCCACATGCATATTACCCACTACAAAATAGATAAATAAAGAACTTCTCACCAGTCCGCGCCAGCTACCTTCTTGTTGTACCGTCAGCGCTGCGACTAGAAGTACTGCACGCCTTACACAACGATCCCACCGCTGGGCACCTCGGATTCTCCCGGACGCTGTCGAGGATACAGGAAAGGTATTACTGGCCGCGTCTGACCGCCGACGTCGCCCGTTACGTCAAGACATGCCGAGACTGTCAACGACGCAAGGCACCACCGACAAGGCCAGCGGGATTACTACAGCCGATCGAACCTCCTCGTCGACCATTCCAGCAGATTGGGGTGGATTTGTTGGGGCCGTTTCCGACGTCAACATCTGGGAATAACTGGATCGTCGAGGCGACGGACTATCTCACCCGCTTCGCTGAAACTAAAGCTCTATCAAAAGGCAGCGCAGCACAAGTAGCGAAATTTATCGTCGAGAACATCCTGCTGCGACATGGTGCCCCAGAAGTCCTCATCACCGACAGAGGAACGGCTTTTACAGCAGAGCTCACCCAAGCCATTCTGCAATATAGCCAGGCAAGCCACAGGAGGACAACTGCCTACCATCCGCAAACGAATGGTCTCACGGAGCGCCTGAACAAGACCCTCGCCGACATCCTAGCGATGTACGTCCTGCCGTATGTAACATTCGCCTGCAACACGGCGGTGCAAGAAACAACACAGATCACGCCGTTCAAGTTGGATTACGGCAGGAACGCGACGACGACGCTCGACGTCATGCTGCCGCACGTCACTGACGAGGAGAATCTTGACGTCGCTACATATCTCCAGCGCGCTGAAGAAGCCCGACAGCTCGCCCGCCTGCGGATCAAGAACCAGCAGAGGACCGACAGCCGACACTACAACCTCCGACGACGCTTCGTCGAGTACCAGCCCGGCGACCGTGTTTGGGTATGGACCCCGATACGCCGACGAGGACTGAGTGAGAAACTATTGCGACGCTATTTTGGAACCTACATGGTCATCCGACGTATTGGCGCACTGGACTATGAGGTCGTGCCAGACGGCATTGCGCATTCACAGGGGCGCCGCGCATGATATGAAGTGGTCCACGTGGTGCGTCTTAAACCCTTTTATGGACGCTGACGAACTTTCCTTATTTTGTTGTTTTCTTTGCTACGAGTGCTTCTTTATTTCTTTCGTTTCTTTGCAGCATCGGGTCGATGCTTATATAAATATAAGTACACGATACACGTGTACCTTTTTTTATCGGGCGACGACGTTTCGCCAGGGGGGGGACACTCCTCGGTTCCGGTGGCGCAGGAAATTGGCGCCATCTGTGTACAGGGCGACGCAAAAATCCGTTTCCCTTGCATGGCCTCGTAGATCATCGCGCGCACGCGCGCCGATCCAGGTGGCCAAGCCCTTCCCCCCGCTAGGCTCCTCTCCCTACGCCCTCTCTCGTAATACACTCTCAACTCCCTCACCTTCGACTGTCTACGCGCCGCGCCGCTGTGCCATCCCCGCCGGCCCGGCTGCTGCTTAGTCCGCTACGTAACGCTTTATTTTTGTTATCTACTGTCATCGAGATACGTGCGCTGCTGTGCGTTTACCGACGTGGCTAGTTTAGTCAGTTCTGTGTTCCTCGGTAGCTGTGTGCTTGTGCTCCGCGATGTTTCACCCGTTTCACGACTCGTACCGCTCGTGCATCGTGCAGTGGTGCACAAATACCTCAAAAACAAGCCCTGCAAGGTTGTTCCGGGTGCCCAAAGACAACAGGTGAGCGCTCAGACCCAAGGACATCAGAAGGCGCATGTACACGAACACAGCCCTGTCCATTTGTGTACTCCATGAGGCTCCGGACGTCGTTGCGCCTTGATTGTGCTACACTTGCCTCTTCCCGGTAGAGAAAGCTGACAAATAGATGTTCCTCCTCATTGTCACCTGGTCTGTGACTTGTGTTTTTCTGTGCCAAGTCTCATTCTGCAACTTCAGTAACTTGCCCAGCTTTCCATACCGCCCTCAGTGCTTTTTCTGTGTATCACGTTCTACAAACCAACTAACAGCTGAAAAATTACTGTTAGTGTTTGTGTACTATCTCAGTAACCCCCGATGGGAAAACCGCGCGAACAACCTTCATGTGTAGGCATGATACGCTTTTTTTTCCTCTGGAAAGCATGAGCATTGCAAGTGTCCTACATGCAGATTTTTGCAGTTCATGTTTATTATACAAGGGACAGCCCAGGAGGTACGACTTAGTGCCTTAAGTGACGTAATTTTACTGCTAAGCATTGCATTCGGGTAGAAAGAAGGGTCGTGTTGGCTTGTTTTACCTGGTCTTTGATTGAGGAATACGCCTTTCTGCGAATGTTTTCTATGTGCTGCTGCAAAAGCCGACTATCTCCTGTTCCCTTGCCACCTTTACTCAAGTTGTGACCAAGTGCGAAATAATGTGATAATGTTTGTTTCAGTTTTTAGTACGATGTTATTTTTTTCTGCCATGTTTTTTTCAATTTGTTCAGTAGTAATGAACATGTCAAGCATTTCATATATTTTCGTGCAGATCTATAAGTGAGCTTTCTTTTGGTATGGCTCTCAATCAAACAATGTTAGCATTTTATTCTATCTTTCAGGTGTTTTGCGTGTCCTTGTTTTTGCCATTACTAGTGAGTTTTCCCTTTTTATAGTTGTCATGACTACGTCATACACGTCGTCCAATTTTGTGCAATATCTTAGTGCACATATCAGGAGCTCGTCTACATTTAGGTCTTGAGGACGTTATATAAAAATGTTGTTTTTATATGTGTGTACATGGAATGGCCTTCGCGTTTTCTAGCGCTTTCACTGCACGCTTTCTTTTGTTATTTCACCATCTGTGAACTTTTGTCTTTAGTACTCTTGTATATGTCATGCACCTCTCACTTTTGCTCATTTTTGGAGCGTGTATCACACCACGTTGTAAGAAAAATCTCTTTTCGGAAACGAAGTCAATAAAGCGAGGCTAAACATCTGTTGTGTTGGAAGTAGAATTTTTTTTATGTCCCGCCACATGCTGGTATAATATAAGTATGGGCAAGACTGCGTGCGTGCCAATGCATAGCCCACGGCGCACCACGCGCCAGCTCGCAAGCAATGCCAATGCGCCGCGTAGCGCGCGCATTGCTTGCGAGCTGGCGCGTGGCGCGCGGTAACAAGCGCGCTATAAAAAAGAAAAAACGCGCCGCTTACGGGTAAAAACAAAAAAAAGTGAGCGGCGCGCGCGACATGGGGGAAAGAGAGAAAGAGAGTGGAGCGGGTCGGCATAATAAAAACAAAAAGGAAAGAAAAACGTTTGGGAGAGGAGGCGCCGCGCGGCTGCTGTTGCTGTTGCCATGGCAACGTAAACAATCATGTGCGCCGCCATTTTGCCTAATGCGTCGCCCCTTGATTAGGGCCGTAACTGAAGGGGACCTTGGCGCTAGCGTCGAAAGAGCGTCTGCTCAAAAACGGCCAATGGGATGTATACGGAGTGTCCGCCCCCTGGTTTCGCCGCCTAACAAATGTAATCGCACAGCGCGGGACACGCCTGCATGTATCCGAAGTTTCTGGAAAGCTATCGATGCTTCTATCCGGCTGTCTGTTGTCGCCGAATGTTGTGTTATCCGATTTCATCGCGTGACGCGAATGGTGTAGAACTTTGTGGAAGGCACGCGGGTCCGAACGATTAGTCTGGAACATTCGACGACTGCTGTATAAAAGCGGACGCGCTTGACCCGCTGATCAGATTTTCGACGATCACCGACTGTGTTCGCCGCTCTCGTTGTGCTTTAAGTGTAGCCTGTTTTGTTCGCCCAATAAAAGCTAGTTTTGCTTTTCACAGTATTGCTACTGTGTTCTTTGACGTCACGACCAGGTGACAATATGAATAGAATTGAACATGCTCTCAGGAACGGGGGAAGCCTAAAAGCATTGAAGAAGAAACTAGGAATAGGCAAGAATCAGATGTATGCGTTAAGAGACCAATGCGACAATATCATTGCTAATATAGATGAGATCGTTCAAGTGGCTGAGGAGTTCCATAAAGATTTGTACAGGATCAGTGGCCCCCACGACGATAATGGAAGAGAGAATAGTCCAGAGGAATTAGAAATCCCACAAGTAACGCCGGAAGAAGTAAAGAAAGCCTTGGGAGCTTTGCAAAGGGGGAGGGCAGTTGGGGAGGGTCAGGTTACATCAGATTTGTTGAAGGATGGTGGGCAGATTGTTCTAGAAAAACTGGCCACCCTCTATACACAATGCCTCATGACTTTGAAAGTACCGGAATCTTGGAAAAACGCAAACATAATCCTAATCCATAAGAAAGGGGACGCCAAAGACTTGAAAAATGATAGACCGATCAGCTTACTGTTCGTTGTCTACAAAGTATTTAGTAAGATAAAAGCAAATAGAATCAGGAACACCTTCGACTTCTGTCAGCGAAAGGACCAGGCAGGATTCCGTAAAGGCTACTCAACAATAGACCATATTCACACTATCAATCAGGTGATAGCGAAATTCGCGGAATATAACCAACCTTTATATATAGCTTTCATTGATTACGAGAAAGCCTTTGATTCAGTCGAAACCTCAGCAGTCATGGAGGCATTGCGGAATCAGGGTGAAGACGAGCCGTATGTAAAAATACTGAAAGATATCTATAGCGGCTCCACAGCCACCGTAGTCCTTCATAAAGAAAGCAACGAAATCCCAATAAAGAAAGGGGTGAGGCAGGGAGATACGATCTCTCCAATGCTATTCACAGCATGTTTACAGGAGGTATTCAAAGACCTGGATTGGGAGGAATTGGGGATAAGAGTTAATGGAGAATACCTTAGTAACTTGCGATTCGCTGATGATATTGCCTTGCTTAGTATCTCAAGGGACCAACTGCAATGCGTGCTCACTGAACTGGATGGGCAAAGCCGTAGGGTGGTTCTAAAGTTAATCTGCAGAAAACTAAAGTAATGTTTAACAGCGTCGGAAGAGAACAACAGTTTACGATAGGTAGCGAGGCACTGGAAGTGATAAGGGAATACATCTACTTAGGACAGGTAGTGACTGCGGATCCAGATCTTGAGACTGAAATAATCATGAACATGAACTGCAGGTTGCCATTATCCCTCAAGAGAAAAGTATATAACAGCTGCGTCTTACCAGTACTCACGTACGGGGCAGAAACCTGGAGGCTTACGAAAAGGGTTCTACTCAAATTCAGGACGACGCAACGAGCTATGGAAAGAAGAATGATAGGTGCAACGGTAACGGATAAGCAAAGAGCAGATTGGCTTAGGGTAGAAACGCGAGTTAATGATATCTTAGTTGAAATCAAGAAAACGAAATGGGCATGGGCAGGACATGTAATGAGGAGGGATGATAACCGATGGTCATTAAGGCTTACGGACTGGATTCCAAGGGAAGGGAAGCGTAGCAGGGGGTGGCAGAAATTTAGGTGGGCGGATGAGATTAAGAAGTGTGCAGGGACAACATGGCCACAATTAGCACATGACTGGGGTAGTTGGAGAAGTATGGGAGGGGCCCTTGCCCTGCAGTGGGCGTAAACACGCTGATGATGATACGCAGACACACACACAAAGACACACACACACATGTACACATATATATATATATATATATATATATATATATATATATATATATATATATATATATATATATATATATATATATATATATATATATATATATGTAGTACTGGGTGAACCTGTGCCCTCAAAGAGAGGCTACGCTCAAGGAACAACGACAGCGGCGAAGGCAGTCATCGAAGGCTGAAGAGTAATCGATGTTGCCTGCGAAGAATTTTAGCACCTCGGCTGCGCTACCTTTTGGCAGAGATTTTTTCAGCGAACAGGGTGAGATATCCGTCACCACAACGATCCGTTTATTTGCAAATGTTGACGTCGGGAAGGGTCCCAACAAATCCATCCCTATCTGCTGAAATCGTCGGCAAGGAGACTTGATCTGCTGGAGTAATCCCACTGGCCTTGTCGGTTGTCTCTTGCGTCGCTGACAGTCTCTGCATGTCTTGACGTTACGGGCGACGTCGGCGGTCAGGCGTGGTCAGCAATAGCTTTCCTCTTTCCTGTATTCGATAGCGTACGAAAGAATCCGAGGTGCCCAGCGGTCGGATCGTCATGTAAGGCGCGCAGTATTTCTGGACGTAGTGTTTATTTATTTATTTATTTATTTATTTATTTATTTATTTATTTATTTATTTATTTATTTATTTAAGATACTTGCAAGGTCCGAAGGCATTACAAAAAGGAGTGAGCTAATATAAGAAAGAATTGTGCACTGTACAAAGACATATTCAACGTGGCGTTTCATGAATGCTGGTTTTGAAGATGATGGTATCCAGGATGGCTGCAACGGTGGCGGGAAGGTGGTTCGAATCTTTGCCTGCGCTAGGGAAGAATGCATTACTGCAAAGTTTAGTACGTGAAGACGGCACAGCAACTTTGAAACTGCGGTCAGAACGAGATGATATGTATGACGGTTGGGTGATAAGCTGTTCGTTCAACAAAGGTTTGTGGCGGCAGATTTTATGGAATAACGAAAGACGGAAGCATCTACGATGGAAAGAAATTTCTGGCAAGTGTTGTCTTTATTGAGGTAACGCTAGCATATCGGGAGTAGTTTGATAAGATGAAACGCCCTGCACGATTTTGAATGTCTTCTATGCTGTTTATGAGTGTAATGTTAGCCGGGTCCCATATGGCACATGCGTATTCTAGTTTGGAGCGAACTAATGTTTTGTGGGGAGTTGGTTTCAGTGACGATGGTGCGGATGAGAAGTTTCGGAGCAAATAGCCCAACATGCGATTGGCATTGCTACATATAATGTCGACATGCATATGCCAGGAAAGGTTGCTGGTGATGTTTAGTCCAAGGTATTTGTACGATGAGACAACTGAGAGAAGGCTATTATTTAGGAAATATGTATGCAGATTAGTAGTATTGGTACGCTGGCATACGCGAATGCATTTACATTTGCTTCAGTTAAGCTTCATAGACCACTTGTTACACCATAACAGAACGTTATAAATGTTTTGAAGTTTGCGAGAATCACTGAGGTCAGTAATATTGTGATATATAACGCAGGAACCAGCAAAAAGCCTAATTGTTCAAAATTTCACACAGGAAGCCAGATAATTAATACAGATGAAAAAAAAGTAGAGGACCGAGAACGAACCCTTGCGGCACGCCGAGAGGGCCGCAGACGACGAATTGTTCGCGATTGTGTTCTACTAGCAAGTTGAGGGGCGCGGACTGGCGAGAAGTTCTTTAGGAGTAGTTTGTTTTGATTCTAGACAACCCTCGCCTGAATTCCCCACGGACAACCTCACAAATACTCAACGAGGCCTTTTAGCTCCGAGTCACCTCGTTGCTGTTCAGCGAAGTCTCCCACGCTTATTATTCCAAGGAAGGCGTCGTCATCCGCGCCATCTTGCCGCGGTGGAGGCGCAAGATAGGCCATCGACATCAAAGTGTATTCGTCGGGGTTCGTTGATTACGACTTGTCGGGCGCGTCCGGTACATGAATGAAAAGGACTCCACCAGATGTCGCGTGGTAGTGACGGTGAAGAATGTTGCGAAACTGTGAGTAATGAAACTAGCGTTTTATTGGGCGAACCAGTGCCCTACAAAATAAGATACACACGACAGCGGCGAAGAGAGTCGGCGATCGTCGAAAACATCATGTGCTGGTCAAGCGCATCGGTTTTTATACTCGCGTCATCGAAGGTTCCAGAGTAATCGGTGTTGCCCTCATGTTTTCCAGAAATTTCTACAGAATTGACGTCTCGCATACAATCAGATTATGCAAGCTTCGGTACGAACCATCGATACCATTCGAGAAACTTCTGCGAACATGTCTTAGACGGTGAAAAGCGCTCAGCCGAAACATAGAAACAAGTCCACGTGTCCGTATATATATATATATATATATATATATATATATATATATATATATATATATATATATATATATATATATATATATATATATATATACACACACAAACACACACATCGGTTCGGCAAGCTAGTCGCACCCCCCCGCCCCCACCCACCCGGCACAATGAAAACTTTCCCGCTATGGCAGCAGCTCTTCTGCGCTGCGTCCAGAAGGCGTCCAAGCGCTACACCGCTCTTGAACAGTTTAGACTGATTACGGCTTGCGCTGGCGTTCTCAGGGCAAAAGCAGACGAGGGCAAATATACTAGGGTGGTTTACGCTATATACGCTACAGGATGAGGCATCTGTCTGGAGCAGCGAATCTCCGGAGACAAGACTCAGTTCATACTAATGGGATGCGATGGTCTTTCTTCCCAGCGAGAATTAACCTGCATGTTCCACAAGCGCTGGGATATCAAGTGAACTGAAGCATTAACCAATCAGCGGGGGAGTTAAGCAGGAGACGTTTAGGGCATTGGTGGAAAAAAGCAAGGAGGCTTATCGGACCTGATTTGTTGCAAGCGTAAGTAACAGTACAATGTAAATATAGAAGTTTTAAGGAACAGATAAGAGATTACGAATGTTGGGCTAGTTGGTCTTGCATTATAATTAAGATTACAGAGATGTAGCCAGATTCTAGATTGAAAAACATGCACAGCGTATCCGATTAGCTGAAACATACCAGGTGACTATTTGTCGCCGACCTGTTTCAAAGGGGATGCCAATAAATCATGATTATGTCAAAAACTTTCTCGTCTGAAGGAGGACAACGGATGTTTTCTCTTTTCTCGGTCCCTTTTATCTTAGAGTGCAGAAGAAAATGCTTGTAAATCATGTACTTTTTACTGATATGGTCACGTACAAATTTTTAAACGATGCCCAATGTTCCGTAGAACTATGAAAGGCAAAATAGTCATTGGTACATTAAAAGTGGCTTCCACATTTGTAACGCGCTTTAGGAAACAATGGACCCAGTAAACTGGTTTGCCACTAACAATGTTCGGTGCAGCGTTCAGGCGTTGTAAGCCTTTAACCGTGTCCTTAATGTCGTTAAGAAAAGCATCGGAGAAGCAGCTCCTGGTTTTGAGTCCTCCAGAGTCCCTCTGTAACTGATGTTGTCTAGAATTTGCTTAAAACTAAAGATATTCGGAGAAATCTAACGTCTGTTCTCGCTTTTCACATTTTATGGCATTATTAATATATGGTCGTTATTTCTGGATATATTATTTTCACCACGCATTTGCCGAAGGTACAGGCAACCAAAGGCATTTTTCAATGTTATGCTTTGCACTGATAATATGGTGACTCCTGTAGACACAATAAGCTGTATCGTGTAATGTTAAAAACTGAATGTTAATACGAAAAGCTCTTTACAATGTAGAATATTGGATAGCGCTGCAGTTCTACATAGAGAAAGACAAGGAGAATTTAAAACCACAATTTGGCCCCAATCGTGCTCTTGTATTTTATTAAGCCTAGACTGTGCGAATAAACGCTTGTCTTGGAAATTCACTTCCTTTGTTGCAAGTTTAATGCGCTGGTACAACATCAGTCATTCTTACCAGCCTTTTATAGCATGCATTGCATCCTGGGCGATTCAAGTTAAATAAATTGTCACGCGTTATCCCAGTTTTGTTTAACCCCAGAATCCGTTTCGTACGTTTATTTGCGTAAGTTGCTTGTGATTTATTGCAATTTGCCGTTGAGTGAGCCGTATCGATACTATTTATACGACCTGTAGCCTCTCTCACGTTTGCTAGAAAAAAAATTATGGCAATCATATCTTTTTTTTAGGAGAGTTAACCCGAGCATTGTGAGCACACTCACCTGTGACGAGGCAACCCAGCCGCGCGAATTTGTCACGGCCGCAGAGATGACCAGCAAGAGCGCCGTGAAGAGCGTCGCCTGCATCGTGCACCCCCAGCGATGCGTACTACTACGGTCGACGCAGAGGCGCGCCGCTCAGTTTGAAAAATCGAAGCGCGCTGGAGCTCGAGTGCGCAGGCGCTAGAAAGCGACCAATGGCGTCTCTCGGTTCGCACCCGCAGCGGACGACACGAAGGCGCATTCCGGTGAGCGTGGAGGAGCGGCGCTCGGGGCTGCTTGGGGGCCTGCCATCTGTCGCTTCAGATTTTACAATCGGGCCCTTCCAGCGAGATGCTGAAGCGCTCGGTTGTGCAGGCACGAGTGCAGGCAAAAGCGATGCTAGAAGAAGGGAAATTATCGACGAGATGACACGCTGCTACACAACAAGTTATGTTTTGTACTTATCGATAGCAGAAATAATTCAAGTTTATAAAATTGGAACGTGGAAGTCACATATGCGAAATCAAATCTTTATCCCTTTTTTTATGGTTACGAAAGGTAGCAAGAGAGCCGGACGTAGCAGTTTGAAGAGCCCCATTACGCCCGTGAGCGAGAAAGAGCTCAGTCCTTTCTAGCTTAGGAAGCGTTCGAAACACTTTGTGATTTTGTAAGTAAAGAGCTCTGCCATACGTACCTATACTTCTTTAATCACTGCACTAGATGAGCACCACAAATAAACAAGAATTGACAAAAACACGAGAAAAAAGCAGAATGTATAAGTGATCGTGTAAGGACCCTCAAAGTAAATTTTATACACAATGCACTGAATGTGTCAATATTTAGTACATGTACATGAAAGATAAAACACAATGAATCATATATCTTTTTATTGCGATCGTAATTAAATGGACACTCCAAGCGCATTTCTTCCGTCGCCGCGAGGTTCCGTGTGGTGGGGCGATAAAAGCGCGGTTCGCGCTGCGAGGGGCGCCGACGATCGCGGCTCGCCCACGGGAAAGAGACGGGCAGAAAGCCTCCCGTCGTGCGCGATGCACCCAGCGGCACCGGGGAGAGGCGATCCTGCTGCCAATGCGCATGTCGCGGCTGCAGACCGTACCTTGAGAGCGATCTGCGCCCGGGTCAGAGTCTAGGGTCGTCGGTGGCTCGTAGCTTTTGTGCGTGCTGTCTGTTCTCGGCGCTCACTTTTCCTTGATGCGATAGACAACACAATAGCTAGATAGATAGCGCATTTATTCGTGCCAGTCTCAATGCACTAACAATCAGGATTACCAATGCCTCAAAGTGCTTGCGTGGCAGCGCCTGGCAGACAGCGAACAATGACATAAATGTACAAAAAAGATGATGCAGACGTTGAAAAGAACCTGACAAAAAGTGAATTAAATAGCACAGAAAATCAACTACAAAATTTGTATAGGGACGAAAGAGCTACACAATAGAAAGGAATGAGCATTTTGCAATGAAGTCAGTAACAGCAGATAAACACAGTTATGGTGGAGGAAGCGACGAAGAGATTATTATTATCATTATTATTATTGTTGGATGGATCGCAAGATTTAGTTTTTCATTGCGAAAGCAATACTACTAGCACTATCGGCCCATCGGTGGTCGTGGCGCCTCCTTACACAGCTGCGCGTCACGTGACCATGTGACGTCACGCCAGACCGAGAGACGGGGCCCCAGCTCGCGGCATCGATGGTGGAGGCGAAGCCTTGCGCGCAGCTGCTGCGGCGCTACCGAGAGAGGGTGCTCGCTGGTGTGACGTCACGCTAGGAAGATAAATGGGGCTACAGCTCGGCTCCTTGCAGTGGTCGGCGTGCTGCCTTGCGCTATGTCGGATGATGTATAGCCTTAAGTTTAACAAAGGGCAACCATGTCCACATCATCGGCGGCACCAAGGCGCAGCCAAGGGTATTGCTTTCGCAACATTCCAGGCTTAACCAAGCTAAGCCTTCAGCCAATTTATTTTTCACTTCGTCACTCTAATGTCACTTCACTCGCTGCTGCTGCTGCCACGTTTTCTCACTCCAGCGTTTTGGCACGGAGCTTACGCGGTCGTCGAGCCAGATGTTTGCTTGTAAGCGCGTGACACCATGGGCGTTAATTTAGTTGCGGGTGGCTATGTTTGCAAGCCTATAAAACTACTATCCTTACTTCGTCCACGAATTTCCTACTGCAATCCTACTGCAATCGATGTATCGCCTTCCCGCCAAATGGGAGATTTTGTCAATTTTTCTTCTGACGAAATGTTATTCCGTTCAACTATGTGAAAGTAACATTGTAGTTAAGCGGTGCAAGATCGCAATCGTTACCAAATCTTTTAAACGGTATATAGAAAGGGGTGCTTTGACGCACATTATGCATCGGTACTAGACTTTGGAGGTGGGATAGTGACACGTGTACTTGTTTATATTTATCCGCCGACCTCGTTTCACCGCCTAACGAATGTTATCACACAGCGCAGGACGCGCCAGCATGTATCGGATGTCTCTGCAATGTTATCGATGGTTCTACCCGCGTTCTGTGACCGAGCCTTGTGTAAACTGATTGCATGTATGCGCGACGTGAATAATGTACAACTTTGTGGAAGACACGCGGGTCTCAGCGATTACTCTGGAACATTCGACGACTGATGTATGAAAGCCGACGCGCTTGACCCGCTGATCATATTTCGATGACCGCCGATCGTGTTCGCCGCTATTCCTCTCCTTTGAATGCAAGTTGCTTTTGTGGGCACAAGTTTGCCCAATAAAACGCTAGTTGCACCTTTCACTGTCACTACGACGCGACATCTGGTGGAAGTGCTTGCGCGTTCCTGTACTAGACGCCCCCGCAAAGCCGCGATCCAAGCACGAAGCCCGAGGACAACACCACTGTCGCCATGGACCAGCGAGCTGGCCGCAGGCTGCAAGGACTGCCCCGGAGCACGGACGTTTGTCTGATACGACCAGGAAGATCGTTACCAAGTCAACGACCACAATGGCAGCACCAGCGTCCCCCATCGTCCTGCAAGAATCTAGAGAGCCACCCACCTTCCGTGGAGCTTCGGCAGAGGATCCAGAAACCTGGCTGGAGAAATTGGAAAGGATCTCGGTCTTCAACAACTGGACCTTTGAGTGCAATCTGCACCCGCCGTGGTTGCTCCGTGGCTATGGTGTTGCGGTGCTTAGCACGAGGTCGTGGCATCAAATCCCGGCCGCGGTGGCCGCATTCCGATGGGGGCGAAATGCGAAAACACCCGTGTACTTATATTTAGGTGCACGTTAAAGAACCCCAGGTGGTCCAAATTTCCGGAGTCCTCCACTACGGCGTGCCTCATAATCAGAAGGTGGTTTTGGCACGTTAAACCCCATAATTTAGGATAATCTGCGGCACGTGTACTTCTCCTTAGAAGATGCCGGGAGGACCTGGTTCGAGAACCGGGAATCGACCCTTACTACGTGAGGCTGTTCCGGTAACTTCTTACGGCCTTTCACGGGCATCGTCCGGAAAGAAAGGGCCGAGGTTCTATTGGAAGCCCGAGTGCAGCTACCAAACGGGAATGTTGCAATCTTTACAGACGAAATGAGCCGCCTATTCCACCACGCCGACCCGGAAATGTCCGAGGAGTACAAGGTCCGCCTACAGATGCGCGGTGTAATTTTTCGCAGGAATAGTACGAAGCCCACCGAAGACCATAGACGCGTTTCTTGACGAGGCCACCAGCATCGCAAAGACAGTGGAAGTGCGGAACCGGCAATTCAACCGCCGCACGAACTCGACAAACTACGTCGGAATTCAGTCACTCGTCACCGACGACCAGCGCGAGGCTATCCCAGCGGTCTTGCGGGAGGAGTTAGAGAAGCTGTTCCCTTCATCACAGCCTCATGTGGCTTCGACTGCCGACGTCGTACACGAAGAGCTCCAACGACAACTCGGAGTAGCCGAGCATCAGCAGCAAGCTATGACATACGCCACTGCAGCCCGCCGTCACGCTCTCCCTCCGCGCTCACGCCAGGGCCCAGTGACGTCGTCCACCACCACCCCCGCCACCAGCATGCCAAGCCGTCACCGCACGCAGCACTCCAAGAAAGACTGAGGTTTGGCGCGCCCCCGACCACCGTCCACTTTGCTATCACAGTGGAAGAGCCGGGCACATCTACCGCCGATGCCCTTACCGCTAAATGGGACTGTGAGGGTTCGCCATCAACGCACCGCGCCCACAGCAATGCGAAAGCCCACGTGACATCGCCGACTATCTCACTGTCACACAGTGGAGCCCTCAACGACCGTCCCGTTCGCCGTCGCCATGCCGCTACCTGGCGCCGCAGCGAAGTCCATACACTGGCCCAGCCCGGGGCCGGTCCGTCAGCCCATATCCGAAAAACTAAAGTTAGGAACCGATGGAGGTGCGGCTGCTGTTTGTCGATCTGACAGATATCCTCTGCTGGTGACGAAGACGCCGAAAAGATGATCTCGACCATACATCAACGAGACGCCGCAGTATTGACGAAGCCATAAAGTCTACAACACACCGACGAAAAAATACGCGACGTTCAAGCTTCAGTTCAACACTACGCAGCCGTGATGCGACGCCAAGACCCAACTGCAACGCAAGACAAAGAACAAGGGACCTCGACGTGCTTCTCGACGGCCACGCAGTCACTGCCTTAGTTGATACAGGAGCCGACTGCTCCATCATAAGTGGACCCATCGCCGCCCAGTTGAAGAAGGTTAAGACTGCAAGGGAAGGCCCTCAAATTCGCACCGCTGGAGGACACCTAATAACGCCGACTTTGGATCGCAAGAATTACAGTTCAAGACCGGACCTACCCTGCCACCTTTGTCATACTCCAAAAGTGTTCAGGAGACGTCATTCTCGACTTAGACTTCTTAAACCAACACGGCGCAATCATCGACCTGAAGTCGCTGTCCGAAGATCAGGCGATACCGCCGGAGGGCTGTCGCAGTCACCATGCCTTGAGTGTGCTCGAACACTAAGTTAGCATCCCACCTCGCTCTAGCATTGTCATTCCCGTCGGCACGAAAACACCTGCACTCGAAGGCGCCATCGAGGGTGACCGAGGAAAAACGAAAGTGTTGCTGTCAAGCTTCAGCCAAGAGTTCAAACACATCAACAAGGGAACGACGATCGCATACATCGAGTAAATTATGGAAACAACAATGCGTGTGCCCTCTCGGAGTCTGCCGCATCTACCCCAACGACCGTAGTTCCCTAACCAGACTTCCACATAAATCCAAGTCTCCCCATGATTAAGCAGCAACAGCTCAGAAGTCTGCTTCGACAATACAAAACCTGCTTTTCGTCGTCATCGAGGATTCGACAAACAGCAGTGGCAAAGCAAAGCTGATAACTGAAGAGTGCATTCGACCACTCCGCCAGAGCCCTTACCGAGTTTCGACGCGAGAACGTGAAGCTATAAGACAACAAGCTGACGAAATGCTGCGCGACATCATCCAGCCGTCTAAAAGCCCGTGGGAATCACCTGTTGTCTTAGTGAAGAACGGACGTAAGCCTACGTTTTTGCGTAGATTATCGTCGACTGAACAACCTGACTAAGAAGGACGTGTACCCTCTTCCACGGATAGACGACGCATTGGATCGACTCTGCAACGCTAAATATTTCTGGTCGATGGATCTGAAATCTGGCTATAGGCAAATAGAAGTCGACGAGAGAGGTCGCGAAAAGACGACCTTTATCACGCCAGAGGGCTTCTACGATTTGAAGGCCGTGCCGTGCGGACTGTGCTCGGTGCCTGCAACGTTCCAGCGCTTCATGGACACGGTGTTAGCAGGGTTCAAATGGCAGACCTGTCTTGTTTACTTGGATGACGTCGTCGTTTTCGCCGTAAATTTCGACGATCACCTTTGGCGGCTTGCGACAGTACTAGAGGCCATCAAATCATCAGGGCTCACTCTGAAGCCGCGAAAGTGCCGCTTCGCTTATGATGAGCTTCTGTTCTTGGGCGACGTCATCAGCAAACCTGGAGTCTGCCCGGACCCACAAAAGACAGCCGCCATCGCAAAGTTGCAGCGGCCTATCGACAAGAAGGCAGTGTGTAGATTCCTTGGCATGTGTGCCTACTACAGGCGCTTTGCCAAGGACTTATCACGCATCGCTGAGCTGTTGACACATCTAACTGAATGTGATGTCGAGTTCAAATGGGAAACGCCGCCGATGCATTTGAAGAACTCAAACGACGTATGCAGTCGCCACCGGTACTTGCGCACTTCGACGCCGATGCAGAAATCCGTAGTGACGCCAGTAGCCTAGGCATCAGTGCCGTTCTAGTCCTGAGGAAAAACGGAGTTGAACAGGTGATAGCAATTACGCTAGCCGGTCACTGTCAAAAGTGGAAGGCAATTATTCTACGACCGAAAAGGAATGCCTCGCCATCGCTTGGGCTACAGCAAAATTTCGCCCTTAACTGCATGGCAGGCCATTCAAAGTCGTCAGCCACTATGACGCCTTGTGCTGGCTAGCGAACTTAAAGGATCCTTCAGGACGATCGGCATGGTGGAGCCTCAGACAACAAGAATATGGCATCGCTGTGACCTACAAGTCTAGACCAAAACATTCCAATGCCGATTGCCCATCACGTGCCCCCATTGAACCGCCACCACAAGATGACGAGGATGGCGACGCCTTCCTTGGACTAATAAGCACAGAACGCTTCGCGGAACAGCAACGAGAAGACCCGGAGCTGAAAGGCCTCGTCAAGTGTTTGGTAGGGCACACCGACGTTAGGTCATTCAAGTGATAATTGCCTTCATTCTTGCTTCAAAACAACCTACTATTAAAATAGAACTTCTCACCAGTCCGCGGCAACTACCTTCTTCTTGTTCCCTCAGCGCTGCGTCCAGAAGTACTGCACGCCCTGCATGAAGATCCAACCACTGGACACCTAGAATTCTCTCGGACGCTATCGAGGAAAGAGGAAAGGTATTTATTTATTCAGCATTGATTTAGACACAGATTACTGGCCACGCCTGATCGCCGACGTTGCCCGTTACGTCAGGACATGCCGAGACTGTCAGCGACGCAAGACACCTCCGACAAGGCCAGCGGGATTACTAAAGCTGATCGAGCCTCCTTGCCCGCCATTTCAGCAGATCGGGCTGGATTTGTTGAGACCCTTTCCGACGTCAGCAACAGGAAATAAGTGGATCGTTGTTGCGACGGACTACCTCACGCGCTTCGTTGAAACGAAAGCTCCGCCGAAGTGTAGCGCAGCGCATGTGGCGAAATTTTTCGTGGATAACATCCGTGAGCAACATGGCACCCCAGAAGTCCTCATTGCCGGCAGAGGAACGGCCTTTATAGCCGAGTTCACCCAAAGAATTCTGCAATACATCCAGAGAAGCCACAGGAGAACCACTACCTACATGCCACAGACGGATGGTCTTACGAAGCGCCTGAATAAAACCCTCGCCGACATGCTAGCCATTTACGTCGACGTCGAACACAGCAGACCTGGGATGACGTCCTGCCATCAACTTCCGCTCACATCACGGCGGTGCAAGAAACACCACAGATCACGCCGTTCCAGCTGGTTTACAGCATAAACCCGATGACTACTTTCGACGCCAAGCTGCTGCACGTCATCGACGAAGGGAGTCTTGACGTCGCCACCTACCTCCAGCGCGCCTAAGAAGCCCGACAGGTCGCCCGCTTACGGATGAAGAACCAGCAGCGTACTGACAGCCGACACTGCAACCTCCGATGTCGCTGCGTCGAGTAGCAGCCTGGCGACCGTGTTTGGGTTTGGACCCCAATGCGCCAAAGTGGATTCAGAAAGAAACAATTGCGTCGCTTTCTCGGGCCCTAGAAGATAGATCATCCGACGTATTGGCAAACTCGACTATGAGGCCGGGCCAGACGGCATTTCGCATTTAGAAGGGCGCCGCGCACGATCTGAAGTGGTCCACGTGATGCGTCTTGAAGGGCCGCTGAGACGGTTCGTACAAATATGGTAAGTGCGTAGGGTACAGCTTAAGTAGAACATTCCCACCACAATTTAGGCGAAGCATTACGTATTAAGGGAGCTACAAGCGATTACAAGTTACCCTCCTCCCTAGCTATGGTTTTCCTCCTCAACTCGTTCGCCGAGCGATCGGCACTAAGTTCCGCCTTCACTGATTCTGCGTCACGACGCGATGTCACATAAAACCCTCTTCGTCCATCACATCCAAGTCACATCGTCCCCTTCCGGTTGTTTTGGAGCACGCCCCCGCCCGGGCGAAAGCTCTCCGCTAGCGGCTTGGCCGTCGATCACCAGCGAGAGCTATCCAAGCAGCATGCGTTGCAATCTGTCGGTTGTTGGTCATTTGCGTCATGGACCCGGAGCTTGAAGAGCGCTTGCGCCGGATGAGCGAAGAGATGGGTTTCGACCCATAGAGCGACACACCTTTTCGCAATCTGCTCCACGCTGACGACGGCAGCAACGATTCGCCACCGCCAGCCTCACCGAATTCCCCTGACGCCCTTAACGGGGACAACAATCACCGGTAAGACTTAACGTGAGTGAAAGCATGCGCTGGTGCTTCGCACAAAAGACCGCGCTTGAATACGCGAAATTGGGACACGCTTTGCGACGCCCCTAGAACTTAGTCGCGTTTTACAGCAGTACACGAGCGCTGCCGTGAAGCCCACTGAAGAAGCCAATATGGTTTCAAGACATTGCACGTGGTCGCAGACGGCGCTCTTAAGATTTAACGTGAGTGAAAGCATGCGCTGCTGCTTCGCACAACAGCACGCGCCTGAATGCGTGAAATTGGGACATGCCGTGCGACGCTACTACAACTTATTCGTGCTTTACAGCAGTACACGAGCCTTGCCGTGGAGTCCGCTGGAGAAGCCAATATGGTTTCAAGACATTGGACGAGTGCGCAGACGGCGCTTTAAGCCTTAACCTGAGTGTAAGCATGCGCTGCTGCTTCGCACAAAAGCAAGCGCCTGAATGCACGAAATTGGGACACGCTATGCGACGCCACTACACCTTAGTCGCGTTTGACAGCAGTACCCGAGCCCTGCCGTGAAGCCTGCTGGAGAAGCCAAAACGGTTTGAAGACATTGCACGAGTGTGCAGACGGCGCATTTAAGACTTAACGTGAGTGAAAGCATGCGCTGCTGCTTCGCACAAAAGCACGCCCCTGAATGCGCGAAATTGGGACACGCTGTGTGACGCCACTACAACTTAGTCGCGGTTTACAGCAACACGAGCGTTGTCGTAAAGCCCGCTGGAGAAGCCATTACAGTTTCAAGGCACTGCACGAGTGTGCAGACGGCGCTGTTAAGACTTAACGTGAGTGAAAGCATGCGCTGCTGCTTCGCACAAAAGCACGCGCCTGAATGCGCGAAATTGGGACACGCTGTGTCACGCCACTACAACTGAGTCGCGTTTTACAGCAGTATACGAGCGTTGCCGTGAAGCCCACTGGAGAAGCCAATACTGATTCAAGACATTGGACGAGTGCGCAGATGGCGCTCTTAAGACTGAAGGTGAGTGAAAGGATGCGCTGCTGCTTCGCACAAAAGCACGCGCCTGAATGCACGAAATTGGGGCACGCTGTGCGAAGCCACTACAACTTACTCGCGTTTTACAGCAGAACCCGAGCGCTGCCGTGAAGCCTGCTGGAGAAGCCAAAACGGTTCGAAGACATTGCACGAGTGTGCAGACGGCGCATTTAAGGCTTAACGTGAGTGAAAGCATGCGCTCCTGCTTCGCACAAAAGCACGCCCTTGAATGCGCGAAATTGGGACACGCTGTGTGACGCCACTACAACTAAGTCGCGTTTTACAGCAGTACCCGAGCGCTGCCGTGAAGGCAGCTGGAGAAGCCAAAACGGTTTGAAGACATTGCACGAGTGTGCAGACGGCGCATTTAAGACTTAAGGTGAGTGAAAAAATGCGCTGCTGCTTCGCACAAAAGCACGCCCCTGAATGCGCGAAATTGGGACATGCTGTGTGACGCCACTACAACTTAGTCGCGGTTTACACCAACACGAGCGTTGTCGTGAAGCCCACTGGAGAAGCCAATACAGTTTCAAGGCATTGCACGAGTGCGCAGACGGCGCTGTTAAGACTTAACGTGAGTGAAAGCATGCGCTGCTGCTTCGCACAAAAGACCACGCTTGAATGCGCGAAATTGGGACACGCTGTGGGACGGCACTACAACTTATTCGCGCTTTACAGCAGTACACGAGCGTTGCCGTGAAGCCCACTGGAGAAGCCAATACGGTTTCAAGACATTGGGCGAATGCGCAGACGGCGTTCTTAGGACTTACCGTGAGTGAAAGCATGGCCTGCTGCTTCGCACAAAAGCACGCGCCTGAATGCGCGAAATTGGGACACGCTGTGTGACGCCACTACAACTGAGTCGCGTTTTACAGCAGTACATAAACGTTGCCGTGAAGCCCGCTGGAGAAGCCCATACGGTTTAAGACATTAGACGAGTGCGCAGAAGGCGCTCTTAAGACTTAACGTTAGTGAAAGCATGCGCTGCTGCTTCGCACAAAAGCACGCGCCTGAATGCGTGAAATTGGGACACGCTGTGCAAGGCCACTACAACTTAGTCGCGTTTTAAAGCAGTACACGAGCGTTGCCGTGAAGCCCACAGGAGAAGCCAATACGGTTTCAAGACATTGCACTTGTGCGCAGACGACGCTCATCGACTTAACGCGAGTGAAAGCGTGCGCTGCTGTTTCGCAGAAAAGCACGCGTCTGCATGCGCGAAATTGGGAGAGCCTTTGCGACGCCACTACAACCTATTCGCGCTTTACAGCAGTATACGAGCGTTGCCGTGAAGCCTGCTGGAGAAGCCAATATGGTTTCAAGACATTGGACGAGTGCGCAGACGGCGCTTTTAAGACAACGTGAGTAAAAGCATGCGCTGGTGCTTCGCACAAAAGCACGCGCCTGAATGCGCGAAATGCGGAGATGCTGTGCGACGCCACTACAACTTAGTAGCGTTTTACAGCAGTAGACGAGCGTTGCCGTGAAGCCCAGTGCAGAAGACAATTCGGTTTAAAGACATTGGACGAGTGCGCAGATGGCGCTCTTAAGACTGAAGGTTAGTGAAAGGATGCGCTGCTGCTTCGCACAAAAGCACGCCCCTGAATGCGCGAAATTGGGACACGCTGTGCAAGGCCACTACATCTTAGTCTCGCTTTACAGCAACACGAGCATTGTCTTGAAGGCCGTTGGAAAAGCCAATACAGTTTCAAGGCATTGCACGAGTGCGCAGACGGTGCATTTAAGACTTAACCTGAGTGAAAGCATGTGCTGCTGCTTCTAAAAAAAGCACGCGCCTGAATGCGCGAAATTGGGACACGCTGTGGGACACACCTACAACTTATTCGTGCTTTACAGCAGTACACGACCGTTGCCGTGAAGCCTGCTGGAGAAGCCAATACAGTTTCAAGACATTGGGCGAGTGCGCAGACTGCGTTCTTAGGATTTACCGTGAGTGAAAGCATGCGCTGCTGCTTCGCACAAAAGCACGCGCCTGAATGCGCGAAATTGGGACACGCTGTGTGACGCCACTGCAACTGAGTCCTGTTTTACAGCAGTACACGAACGTTGCCGTGAAGCCCGCTGTAGAAGCCAATAAGGTTTCAGATATTGGACAAGTGCGTAGATGGCGCTCTTAAGACTTAACGTGAGTGAAAGCATGCGCTGCTCCTTCGCACAAAAGCACGCACCTGAATGCGTGAAATTGGGACACGCTGTGCGACGCCACTACAACCTAGTGGCGTTTTACAGCAATACACGAGCATTGCCGTGAAGCCCACTGGAGAAGCCAATACGGTTTCAAGACATTGCACTTGTGCGCAGACGACGCTCATCGACTTAACGTGAGTGAAAGCGTGCGCTGCTGCTTCGCACAAAAGCACGCGTCTGAATGCGCAAAATTGGGAGAGCCTGCGCGACGCCGCTACAACTGATTCGCGTTTTACAGCAGTAGACGAACGTTGCCGCGAAGCCCGCTGGAGAAGCCAATAGAGTTTCAGACATTGGACGAGTGCGCAGATGGCGCTCTTAAGACTTAACGTTAGTGAATGCATGCGCTGCTGCTTCGCACAAAAGCACGCGTCTGAATGCGCAAAATTGGGAGAGCCTGCGCGACGCCGCTACAACTGATTCGCGTTTTACAGCAGTAGACGAACGTTGCCGCGAAGCCCGCTGGAGAAGCCAATAGAGTTTCAGACATTGGACGAGTGCGCAGATGGCGCTCTTAAGACTTAACGTTAGTGAATGCATGCGCTGCTGCTTCGCACAAAAGTACGCGTCTGAATGCGCGAAATTGGGAGAGCCTTTGCGACGCCACTACAACCTATTCGCGCTTTACAGCAGAACCTGAGCGCTGCCGTGAAGCCTGCTGGAGAAGCCAAAACGGTTTGAAGACATTGCACTTGTGTGCAGACGACGCTCATCGACTTAACGTGAGTGAAAGCGTGCGCTGCTGCTTCGCACAAAAGCACGCGTCTGAATGCGCGACATGCGGAGATGCTGTGCGAAGCCACTACAACTTAGTAGCGTTTTACAGCAGTAAACGAGCGTTGCCGTGAAGCCCACTGGAGGAGCCAATACGGTTTAAAGACATTGCACGAGTG
Source organism: Dermacentor albipictus (assembly GCF_038994185.2). Taxonomy (NCBI): domain Eukaryota; kingdom Metazoa; phylum Arthropoda; class Arachnida; order Ixodida; family Ixodidae; genus Dermacentor; species Dermacentor albipictus. The sequence continues at coordinate 2,295,264 of NC_091824.1, forward strand.
CGCAGATGGCGCTCTTAAGACTGAAGGTGAGTGAAAGGATGCGCTGCTGCTTCGCACAAAAGCACGCCCCTGAATGCGCAAAATTGGGACACGCTGTGTGACGCCATTACAACTTATTCGCGCTTTACAGCAGTACACGAGCGTTGCCGTGAAGCCTGCTGGAGAAGCCAATACAGTTTCAAGACATTGGACAAGTGCGTAGATGGCGCTCTTAAGACTTAACGTGAGTGAAAGCATGCGCTGCTGCTTCGCACAAAAGCACGCACTTGAATGCGTGAAATTGGGACACGCTGTGCGACGCCACTACAACCTAGTCGCGTTTTACAGCAGTACACGAACGTTGCCGTGAAGCCCGCTGGAGAAGCCAATACGGTTTCAAGACATTGCACTTGTGCTCAGACGACGCTCATCGACTTAATGTGAGTGAAAGCGTGCGCTGCTGCTTCGCAGAAAAGCACGCGTCTGCATGCGCGAAATTGGGAGAGCCTGTGCGACGCCACTACAACCTAATCGCGCTTTACAGCAGTATACGAGCGTTGCCGTGAAGCCTGCTGTAGAAGCCAATATGGTTTCAAGACATTGGACGAGTGCGCAGACGGCGCTTTTAAGACAAAGTGAGTAAAAGCACGCGCTGCTGATTCGCACAAAAGCACGCGTCTGCATGCGCGAAATTGGGAGAGCCTGTGCGACGCCACTACAACCTATTCGCGCTTTACAGCAGTATACGAGCGTTGCCGTGAAGCCTGCTGGAGAATAGAATTGAGGCGTGCAGACAGGACACAAGAGTAGAGAAGTGGACAATACGAACGCCGACTATCAACTGAAGGGAGCACAGAGGCGAAAAATGAAAGAAGACACAAAACTCATCTGCGCATGCTCAGGAATGGTAACACTACGTGTCAATCGGGTACACGTGCTGGTCTACGTGAGAGATAACTGTTAAGGCACTTAATCTCTTCCTTATGTAAAGTAATCGAAGGCTGACTCACGCACGCACTTCCACCATTATAGATATGCCATGCCTCTACCATAAGACGCGTATCTTCATTCTTATGCCTGTACAGTATCGCGCATTCATCTAACTCTGGCTTGCAGCTACAATCTCGGCAATGTAGCGAAAGATTAGAAGGCGATCCACCGGTTAACGACCTTTTATGCTCCATTAGCCTCTGATTGATACACCGTCCCGTTTGCCCTACGTAGAACTGGCCACAGCTAAGGGGAATTTGATAAACCACATACATACGACACTCAGTAAAGCTGTTGTTCTTATTGTGCTTCACTGGACAAATATCTGTTCGTTTTTTGCCTTTAACCCGCTCCTTTTTATTCTGTACGGCAGCGCATATCTTACCTAGCTTATTGGGAGCAGTGAAAGCAACATTAACATCATATCTACTAGCAACTTTTTTAAGCCTGTGCGACACTGAATGAATATACGGAATAGCCACTACTCTTTTTTTGCGATTACTGCTCTCTGTAATTACGTCCGTCCCTCTCGAAACCGACTTCTTTAGGCGCTCAGCTACAGTGGCCACCGCTACACTAGGATAACCTGATTCTAATAGGCGCCGGACCTGCGCATTAAAACTGGCGCTCATTTTATGCAAGCAAGATCTTGTGAGGGAAGACTTAAGGCACGACATGGCGATTCCGTTTTTTACTAATTTAGAATGCTTGGATTGAAAGCTTGGATTTCAGTGTGTTTTTTCTAAACATGAAATGGAAGTGGACAACTAGCATTTTATTTCATATTATAATACAATGCGAGGATGTTTTGTGCAAGGAGTAGTTGAGTACTAGTGAGAGAATTTAACTGAGGAGTGCTTTCATCATCAGGCAAGTGCTTGAATGTCCCGGGGGAGTCTCTAATCATGTCCTGCATTTAGCTCGATTTCTCTGTTATTAAGGCTCTGTTCGCGATAACACTGGCGCCTTAGAGATTCTCGAGCACTATCACTTTAGCTTGACTTAGTATTTGCTTATAGTGTCCCTTTAAATAACGGCTTAAGTGCCTTTCACAGGCGTCTAAAACAGCATTTTTAATGCCTAAACATCCGGTCTATAGCACTAAGTCCTACACTGCGCCTCTTCGATTTTCGGAGTTCTGGCAGCTCGCTGGGAGCCAGACGGCAGTCAGCTAGTTCCGGTTCTGACAGGAAGTCGCGTGGGCTGGGATCCCAAGACAACCCGAACCTGCCGGAAGTTTGCAAAATCGAACGCCTGTACAGCTGGCCAAATGTAAACATGCTACCAGTATGGCAGCGCCCGTCGAGGCCGACGCGCGCTCGGCGTAGTCGGCCCATTTATGCGTTGCCAGCTTGAAAACGAGAAAACCATGGCCAGGCGGCGCTACTGCGCCTCTCCTGACAGCGCCCCAATGTGGAAACGCCAAGCATCGCGGTCGCGTCATGGCGTAGTCTCCGCTTCGTTTACGTTGGGCCGTCCGCGCTTTTCTTCGCTGCTCGTTCTCACGGCGCTCCGTTTTCGACGGCGGCAGATCGCCTTCTTGCGCAATAGCGATGCAAAGATTGCCGTGCGGTTTCAAGAAGGTTGCCGACGCCGACAGCTTTTTTTCGTGGCGGCAACCTCACGATAGGGGAGCGTCTGCTTCCGAACGTGTACGGCATTGAACAAATTGTGGACGGTGATGTGAGAGTGAAAGCCAAGTGCGTGTCACAAGTGTCCGACAAGATCGTAGACGACGTCGAGTTAGAGGTACGCACCATGTTCAGAAATTTAGCCACGTTTATTTCAATTACACCATAAGTCACACTGGCAGCAGGAACTTCTGTTGTCATACTACTCGATCACTGCAGATCCATTGGGCTGCTTCTTGACGGTTCCGTCACTTCACAAAGGCATGTTCTGGAGTCTGTTTCACACGTGTCTTGCTGCTGCTCAAGAGCTGCGTCGCTGCAGTACGAAAGCACATGTCCCGGTGGTGCTGACTGCTGAGAAGACTGTTGTGATTGCCATTGGTCTGTTTGGCGCCGCTTCCATCTGCATCGCATATAAATGAAACAGTATGTGTGCCTATTTGTTGTGGGGATTAAATTACTCCCAATAATATGTTTGCAAAGGTAACGTTCCTGTGATTGTGTGCATATATTATTCTACAAGAGTCGTACCCCTACAAGTTATGATACTTGCACACTTAGATACTTAGAAAGCATGGGCAAACAAGAAACATAACGCGCACGTCTCGAGCGGCTGCTTTCCGATCTGCCGCTTCCCGACGCACGCAACGACCGCGGCTTGCATTAAATACGGTCTGCTACCACACAAAAGTAGCGCGCGGCCCCTTTCGTTATCTGCACAACTAGTAATTTAAGTTGCAGCGTTTGGAAAAGGGAAATAACTTTCTTGAGCTCGTCCATGCCGATCGCGAGGGAAGGCACAGTGCAATCAAATAAATTCGGGGGTTCTAAGTGCCAAAACCATGCCAAAACCACGAAATCATTATGAGGCCCGCTGTAATGGGGAGTCTCAGGAATAATTTTAACCTCTGGGGGTTCTTTAACGTGCACAAAAATCAAAGCACACGGTAACAACGGTGTTCTTGCATTTTGCCCCTTTCGAAATGCGGCCGCCGTGGCTGGGAATCGAGTACGCGTCGTTGAGCTTAGCGGCGCAACACGCATGCATTTACCGCTAACAAACGGCGGATGCCACCACAATTCAACAACGCGACACGACTAAACAAACGGCCGTGCACTAAAAACGGGCATATGACTATTCCGCTTTCAAGATATAACACGCGAATGCGAAAGTATGAGACTTACTTGGCCGCGCACTGCAGTTATCCATGCTTGCCGTCTGTCCTTATCGTACCACTTCCCAGGAAATCTGTAGAACTTCACGGACGGCGTAGGACCTTTCGTGTTTTCGAGGCTGCTGTGGCAATCGACAACACATCAGTATTGCCTGCCACCTTTCCTGGCTGATGAGGTCGCACTCGGCATCGCAAAAACCACGCGCACGAGCGCTCCCGCCGTACAGAACACGGGCGCGCGCCAGCGCAGCGACGACCCTCGAAACTTCCATCGGTCCGCTAGGGGAGCATTCGGCGCTGGTGCCGCGCGGGCAAACTTTAGGTTGCCTCGTCAGGAATACGATCACTTTGGCGCGACTCGGCGCAGGACGCGTACTCGGCCAACCTCGCCTTGCGCAGCGCAACAGGTGGTCTCCGACGAGGCGCATGACAAGACGCGAAATCGTGATTGTATACTCGAAAGCGATGGCTGGAGGATCCCTGCTCGCAGCGATCACGTCGACCACCGGCGACATTGATGAGTTGGCGTTGTGTCATCACAAGACATGAAAAAGCAGGTTATCGGGTACGTACGTCTCATACGCATAAAATTTCGCGCCTACCTGTTTGGGCTCGGATTTCAGGAAGTTTGTGGTGGCTGATGGTGCTTCTCATTTAAGGAGCTGGGAACGCGGCTGGCGCGTGAAAATGCACGTCGCCTGTGACCAGCGAATCGTTTCACACGAAAAACAACATTGCTCGCAATCATGAGAGCAATAAGCCAGTGTACGTGTGTCTAAATGTACTGAGTGTAATCAGTGTATTCTTAGATCAACGGCCTGCAAGTTCGAACACATATCGGTTTCGAGCTGCCACCTAAGCATACGACGGAGAGGCGGAGCGAACACGGGCTAACTGCAAAGCCTTCGCTAACTGCAGAGAAAGAATCGATAGATATACATACGCGAAATATGTGAAAATGAACGCCACCAGAGAAAGACGAACCAAAAATGTACCGCAATGTGTGAATGAGCGCCTAGAGCTTGCGTGGAACACGATGCAGATAACATGCACGCATGAGAGCGCGGCGTGCTGATCATCGCCGCGAAGAAGCAATCAGGGGACACACCCACACACAAAAGCTTCAAACGGTTCACCACGGCTCGCATCACACCGCTTCGCGATGCGGAACGGAGCGTTAGCACTTAAAAAGATAACGCTAGAAGTAAGAAAATCCGAAGATGACCGTAGACAGTTGACTGAGCGAGGTAAATTTAAGTCCTCAAGCGCCCGCGTTGCAATCCGTGAAGTCCCCGTAAAGATGGCGGCGAGCTCCCATCGCCTCTTTTAGTCGTCTGCTAGCCAGATAACTTCCAGAGAGCAGCCAGACCAAAATCGTCCTGGCAAGTTCTGGCAGCCCGCGGGTAGCCAGAACCGTCCAGCGCGAGCAAAACGAACGCCCGGCGGAAGTGCGTAGGGCGGTGGGCGGAGCAAACCGAGAAAAACGGAGACGCTCTGGCTGGCTCTGGCAGCCCGCGGGTAGCCAGAAGTGGAAAATCGAAGAAGCCCACTCTAAGAACAGTTTACACCCTTTGGCGTGCCTCTTCTGCCACACAACGATAATCGTCATCTGCCTTGATGCGTTTCCTTTCTTTAACGCACCCGCCGTGGTTGCTCAGTGGCTATGGTCTTGGGCTGCTGAGCACGAGGTCGCGGGATCGAATTCCGGCCACGGCGGCCGCATTTCGATGGGGGCGAAATGCGAAAACACCCGTGTGCTTAGATTTAGGTGCACGTTAAAGAACCCCAGGTGGTCAAAATTTCCGGAGTCCTCCACTACGGCGTGCCTCATAATCAGAAAGTGGTTTTGGCACGTAAAACCCCAAATATTATTTCTTTAACGCTGCGAGCCCGGAACTTTCCAGTAACGAACGGCATGCGCGTTATCAGCACAGAACAGTTTACACCTTTTGGAGTGCCCCTTCTGATAACGCGCGTGCCGTTCGTTACTGGAAAGTTCCGGGCTCGCAGCGTTATAGAAAGGAAACGCATCAAGGCAGATGACGATTATCGTTGTGGGGCAGAAGAGGCACGCCGAAGGGTGTAAACTGTTCTTAGAGTGTACTATGCCTCACACGACGTATGCTGTGGGTGCGAGGGTGAGCCAAGAAGGATGGTGGCTTGATGCTTCTAGCACGGTTGTGGGTGCACATGGTTGTCAGCATGGCTGAAGGCACATGTGACCCGTGCGCATTATCTTGGAGATTATCTATGCCAGGTGCAAAGGCTTGCCAAGCGGAGGCTTCATGTGCGCTGTCTTTTTAGGCGTTTAGTGCTGGATGTCGTGTAACTAGGTTTCGTAGACGCATTGAAGCGAGAGGCAGACGAAGTGTTAGCTTCTCTTTGCTTCTGCTCTTCATAATAGTGTCATCCAACTGTGGGCTACACTATCAACCGTGGTGATTGAGTGGACGTGAAAGCTTTGCACGCTTCGCTTGGTACTGCCGATGTGGAAATATCATCGACACTACATGACGCCGTACTTTGATCACCGAATCCCACATTCAACAAAGTGACAGCTCTTTTTTTTACTGAAATTAGTTTCTCCCAATTTCCCAATAATTTTGAATATTTTATGACCCCCTTCTTGAAAGAAAGATTCGCTGGCAACTGTATACTTACTTGCATAAAATGTTGCGTTTCAGTAGAACGAAACTTCAATATATAACGTGCCGATTTTAAGGACTTCATTATGTCGAGGTTTATGTACGCGCTTATAAAAGTTAACTTTAAATCTAAAAACTGCAGGGTGTTACGCAGTGGAAGTTCATTTGTAAATGAGAGCCCTTGCTGTGGTTTCTAAATATGGTTCAACTGCTAGAACAGTGCGTCAGGAAGCCTTCTCAGTTAAAAATAACCAAGAAATCTTTTACGTCAAAAAGCCTTGAAATAGCTGAAACACCTTCACTTTAAAAGACACAAGCAAAAGAGCTACAAGAACCACAAGCCCTGCAGTGGTTTGTTATGTTCACAAGTTCACCCCTAATCTCAAGATGGGTGGCATTATGTGCAGGGTGGGATTGCGAGAACAGCTTTTGTTGCAACTTCTGGGGCAGGAAAATCTTCATTTGGGAGCAGAACATCTCGAATTTGGTGCAGGTTAAACGTGTGGAAGAGGACATTTTTGGAGCGGCAAATTTCAAATTTTGGGCAGCTGTTTTGAGACTAACACCCCATGGAGCAGCTCAGTAAGCTAAGGGGCCACAATTTGTAGATTAGTCCTTCATTTTTGGATTAACTCCTGCCATTTTTATTAACTGCCTCACAGCTGTCATAGAACTGACTTCAGAGTATGCAAAAAAACTGCAGTCTTCCATTTTCTAGTGTTTAAAATATACAGTGAAGTCCCTATAATTTCAACTCCTATAATTTGAACTAACGGATAACTCGAACTGTACTTTGGGCCCCGTCATGGCAGGGGAC